>NC_091977.1:489387361-490738834 GCF_044704955.1 Pristiophorus japonicus | reverse complement strand
CACGGAACCACACACAAAAAAAAATGCAAAACCCACTTACCGGAACTTGAATGTACATGAATGCCAGGAGCCGCCGCCGTAATCGATGTGGGAGTAGTCAGACACACACACACGAACAGCAACCACCAGCACGTCACTGCACCAACTACTCACCCAAGGTTGAAGTGAACCGCCAAGGGTCAACCAGACAGAGCCCACATGGAGCAAAGCCCAGAGCACAGTCAATGCAGAGGCGATTTGCGCTGAGGGCTCAGGGGGGAGTGATGTCATGTATCCTACATGGCTACTGTTGGTACTATCACAAGGTATGCCACCAGAGGGCACAGCAGTGAGAGACTAGTAGGTTACCTGTATCGGTGTGCTGGCCTCATATAAAAGGCAGGCCACCAGGTGTGATCCTCACTCTGGAGTTAACTAATAAAGGACTAAGATCACTACAACACACTGCCTCTGGAGTCATTATTAGAGCATCTAAGGACACTCACAAGTGGCCACATATGTTGGCCTAAGTTAGTTTGGAGTAACTATTAGCTGGCCAAAGTGGCCTAAATGGCCAAAACGGGCATAGGTGGCTGGTAGCGCCCCCTTTTGAAAAAAAAACAAAACTAACAAAATCCTAACTAACTCACTTACACTAGCGCAAATTCAATGTGCAAAATGGGGATTTTTATGATGCTCCAGAAAAGTCAAGTTGCTCAAAAAAAAAACGGAGCAACTCCTGGCCAATTTTGAGCTCATTGTCTCTAAGGTAGATCTGAGTAATTGGGCTACATCCATTGTTGTTATACCTAAATCAGATGGTAAGGTAAGGTTGTGTGGTGATTTAAGGTAACTGTAAACCAGGTGCTAGAGTGTAATCCAGTTGTGGGTCAGTGGGTAGCGTGCTTGCCTTTGAGTCAGAAGTTTGTGGGTTCAAGTCCCACTCCAGGGATTTGAGCACAAAAAATCTAGGCTGACACTCCAGTGCAGTACTGAGGGAGTGTTGCACTGTTGGAGATGCTGGTTTTCAGATGAGATGTTAAACCATGAGAGATGTCTGCTCTCTCCAGTGGATGTAAAAGATTCCATGTTACTATTTCAAAGAAGAGCAGGAGAGTTATCTCTGGTACAAAGGCAAAATATAGCAGATGCTGGAATCTGAAAGAAAATCTGCGTATGTCAGGCAGCAAGTGTGGAAAGAAAAGCAGAGTTAATGTTTTGTGTCCATAACCTTTTGTCAGAGTTATCCCTGGTATCCTGGCCAATATCAATCCCTCAATCAACATAACAAAAACAGATTATCTGGTCAATATCATAGTGTTGTTTGTGGGAGCTTGCTTGTGTGCAAATTGGCTGCCGCATTTTCGACATTACAACAGTACTTCACTCCAAAAGTACTTCATTGGCTGCTTTGAGATGTCTGATGGTCGTGAAAGGTGCTATATAAATCCAAGTCTTTCTTTTTTTTTCAATACATTGCCAAATGTGTAAGATTTGTTCATAACGCTGACAAGGGGCCAGGTCTTTTCAAAGTTAAATCTCACAAAAGCCCACCTACAACTTGAATTAAATTCATGCTTGACTATAAATACTCACCTCGGCCAAATCAGTTCAATAGGCAACCAATTGGACTGTCTTCCACCTCCGATGTATTCCAGGGAGTAATGAACCAAATTTTGTAAGGGATTAAAGGGGTACTCATTTCAGCACCAAACAGGCAAATCCATGATAAGGTGTTAAATGAAGTGTTCAAATGGCTAGAAAAGCACGGAATACGAGTGACTGCTCACAAGTGTGAGCAGTGGAGTACTTAAGGCACAGAGTAGACAAAGATGGTTTACATCCAACCAAAGGAAAGCTGAATGCAATAAGAAATGCACTCACTCCCTAGAATGTCACTGAACTTTGATCATTTTTGGGTTTTTTGAATTATTATGGGAAGTTCCCGCCAAACTTGGCTACAGTGTTATATTCACTGAATGAGCTGTTGAGAAAACAGGTCCCTTGGAAGTAGTCAAAAGAAAGTGACACAGCAGTCAATAAGTGTAAAAGCCAATTAATAAAGAGTACCCTGTTAGTTCACTATGACATATCGAAGGAGATCAAGCTAGCGTGTGACGCCTCTCCATACGGAGTAGGGGCGGTGAACTCTCATGTACTAGATAGTGGGGAGGAGAGACCAATTGCTTTTGCTTCACGTACTCATGTTGCCAGTGAACAGAATTATGTGCAGATCGAAAGGGAAGCTTTGGCATCGATTTTTGGGGTCAAAAAGTTTCACATACTTGCTTGGTCGTAAGTTTACCATAGTTACTGACCATAAACCCCTGACAGCAATCCTCCATCTAAAGTCCCCAGTTCCAACCTTAGCTGCAGCCTGAATGCAGAGATGGGCTTTGATTTTGTCAGCATATATGTATGACATTGAGTACAGATGATCAGCTGATCAACATAATGCTGATGCTATGTCCAGGTTGCCATTCCCATCATAAGTTACTCCCAATAGGGAAGAATCATAGAATCATAGAAAATTATGACACAGAAGAAGGCCATTCGGCCTATTGTGTCTGTGGCAGTCGAAAAAGAGTTACCCAGCCTAATCCCACCTTTCAGCACTAGGTCCGTAGTCCTATTGGTTATGGCTCTTTAAGTGCACATCCAAGTACCTTTTAAATTTGATGACGTTTTCTGCCTCTACCACCCTTTCAGGCAGTGAGTTCCAGACTCCCACCACCCTCTGGGTGAAAAAATGTTTCCTCATCTCCCCTCTAATCTTTCTACCAACTACTTTAAATCAGTGCCCTCTGGTCATTGACCCTTCTAGTAAGGGAAACAGGTCCTTCCTATCCACTCTATCTAGGCCCCTCATAATTTTATACACCTCAATTAAATCTCCCCTTAGCCTCCTCTGTTCCAAGGAAAACAACCCCAGCCTATCCAATCTTTCCTCATAGATAACGTTTTCCAGTCCTGGCAACATCCTCATAAATCTCCTCTGCACCCTTTCTAGTGCAATCACATCCTTCCTGTAATGTGGTGGCCAGAACTGCATGCAGTATTCAAGCTGTGGCCTAACTAGTGTTGTATACAGTTCTAGGATAACTTCCTTGCTCTTATATTCTATGCTCGGCTGATAAAGGAAAATATTCCATATGCCTTTTTAATTACCTTATCGACCTTTAAGGATCTGTGGACATATACTCCAAGGTCCCTCTGTTCCTCTACACCTCTCAGTATTCCCTTGCCTTATTGCTCCTCCCCAAATGCATTACCTCACATTTTTCTGGATTGAATTCCATTTGCCACTTTTCTGCCCAACTGACCGGTTCATCGATATCTTCCTGCAGTCTGGAGCTTCCCTCCTCACTCTCAACCACATGGCCAATTTTTGTATCATCTGCAAATTTCTTTATCATGCCCCTTACATTTAGGTCTAAATCATTAATATATACCACAAAAAGTAAGGGACTGAGTACTGAGCCCTGTGGAACCCCACTGGAAACAGCGTGCCAGTCACAAAAGCTCCCCTCAACCATTACCCTTTGCTTCCTGCCACTGAGCCAATTTTGGATCCATTTTGCCACTCTCCCTTGGATCCCATGGGCTTTTACTTTTTTGATAAGCCTATCATGTGGGACCTTGTCAAAAGCCTTGCTGAAATACATGTAAACTACATCAAATGCACTGCTCTCATCGACACTTCTTTTTTCCTCCTTAAAGAACTCACTGAAGTTAGTCAGCCACAATCTTCCCTTAACAAATTCATGCTGACTGACCTTGATTAATCTGTGTCTTTCTAAATGAAGGTTTATATACTGTCCCTCAGAATTGATTCCAGTAATTTGTCCATCACCGAGGTTAAACTAACTAGTCTGTAATTGCTCAGTGTATCCCTTCCTCCCTTTTTAAACAATGGTACAATGTTAGCATTTCTCCAATCCTCTAGCACAACTCCTGTAGACAGGGAGGATTGAAAAATGATGGTCAGAGCTTCTGCAATTTCCTCCTTACTTCTTTTAGTAGCCTTGGATATATTTCATCTAATCCTGGCAATTTATCTACTTTCCTCTCTTACTATGTTTATTCCATCCAATATTTCACTATCTTCCTCCTGAACTTCAATATCGGTATCGTCCCCCTCTTTTGTGAAGACAGCCGCTAGGTATTAATTTAGTACGTTACACACATCCTCCGCCTCCACACATGGATCATCATTTTGGTCCCAAACAGGCCCTACTCTTTCCTTTATTATCCTCTTGCTCTTTATGTAATTTTAAAACATCTTTGGGTGTTATTTGATTCTACTTGCCAATATTTTTTATGCCCTCTTTTTGCTTTCCTAATTTCCTTCTTAATTTCACCCCTGTACTTTCTGTACACTTCTAGGCTTTCTGCAGTATTGAGCTCACTATATCTGATATAGGCTTCCCTTTTTTGCCTTATCTTACCCTGTGTGCTCCTCGTCATCCAGGGGCTCTACATTTGACAGTTCTATCCTTTTTCTTTGTGGGAACATGTTGCCCTGAACTTCATGTACTTCGCTCTTGAATGCCTCCCACTGCTCTGGCACTGATTTACCTTCAAGTAACTGTTTCCAGTCCACTTTTGCTAAATCACTTCTCAGCCTAGTGAAATTGACTTTCCCCCAATTTAGAACCCTTACTCTTGTTTTTTCTTTGTCCTTATCCATAGTTATGCTAAAATTAATTGAATTATGATCACTACCACAAAAATGCTCTCCCACTGCTACTCCTTCCATCTGCCCAGCTCCATTCCCTAACACTAAATCTAGAATTGCCCTCCCCCCCTCCATTCTATTTTGCCCTATCAAAAGTGTTTGGTAGGGCAACCAAACGTGACTCAGTTATGTCAAATGTGTATGCTTAGATAGAAAATGGATGGCCAAACCGGGTATCAGAGGAAGCTATGCATCCATACTTCATTCATAGGAATGAATTGTCACTGGGTAAAGCTTGTATCATATGGGGAGCAAGATTGGTTATCCCAAATATTCAGGTTCAAATTGTTAGGAGATCTTCATGACCAGCACCTGGGAATGCGCTTGACCAAGAGTTTTGTAAGCAGTTACTTATGGTGGCCAGGTTTAGATAAAGAGATAGAGTACATTGTCAGTCAGTATCTAACATGCCAATCGGTGAGCAAGAAACCACCATAAGTACCATTACAGCCATGGAAATGTCCTCCCAGGGTGTGGCAAAGGTTACATGTAGATTTTGATGAGCTAGAAGGACTGCAATTGTTCGTAGTGATAAATAGTCATTCAAAGAGGGTAGCGGTATTTCTGATGTTGAAAATAACAACAGGTAAAACACAAAGATTATTTTCGTCATACAGACTCTCGGAAGAAATTGTGTCTGATAATGGCCCGCAATTCTGTTCTGAAAAGTTTGTGTAGTTCATGAGCAGAAACAGTGTGAAATGTACCAAAGTTCCACCATACCACCCTGCTTCAAATGGTGCAGCAGAGCACACAGTACAAATTGTCAAAAAGCCCTCAACAAGCAAATGTTGGATCCCAATCCAAAAAAACTTCAGTTATCGGACCACAAACTGGCAAATGTTCTGATTACTTATCAGACTATTTCTCATACCACTTCTGGTCGAAAACAAGCGGAGTTGTTTCTCAAATGACAGCCACGAACCAGGTTCTTGTTGTTAAAGCCAAACTTGACACAGTCAGTAGAAGAGAAATAATCAAGGCAGAAAGAGAATCATGATAAAGGTAGAGTTAGAGAGAGAAGTGTGAAGTTAAACCAGAAGGTTAGAGTGAAGAACCATCACCATAAATGGTTAAAGTGGTTGCTGGAAGAATAGTGAAAATATGTGGCCCTCATACATATTTGGTCAAAATGTTTGATTATGGAAAGGTTAGGTTTGTTTACATTGATTATACCTTACCAGCAGATGTAGAAGGAGTTGAAAGTTGGGATGATTCCATTTATTCTGATGAGTCAGATAGTCTTGTTATAAGTAGAGTACCTTTAGTAAATCCTACATCAGGTGTACTAGAAACAAGTCCAAGAGAAAGTTAGAATTTAAGTTTGATTCCGAGTCAGGCAGACAAACAAACTGAAATTGTAGAGAATCCAAATGTGGATCAAGGTCAGCCCTTGGAGAAAAACTCTCCTCAGGCTCAACCTAAAATGAGTCAAAGTCCTACAATAGGTCAGAAAGTTCTGTTCAAGAAAGAAGGTATCCTCTTCACAACAGAAAACAAGTAGTTAAGTTTAATCTGTAAATATGGAAAATAACGTCATATCTGTTGTTTGTGTTACAGAATTCTTTAGTAGAATTTGAAAACATAAAATGGGTTCCATTTGAGAAATGTTTACCAAGAGTTGTGTATACCATACAAGTCACAATGATTATTTGTTTCGATTAACTTCTTCAATAATGAGGGAGAAGTGTTGTAGAGCTATCTAGTGGACCACTGATGTAATAACAATAAAGCCATAGCTCTGCACAGTTCTATCTGGGAGCCATGTTGTGCAGATATCTGTGTTTACTTTGGCTCAAGATATAACAAAAATGAACTTTATCTGCTGCAGTGGACCGTTGGGGTGTTTTTCCCCTGTAACAATAGGTCAACGACTTGGCAGAAAATAAGGTCAAACATGCAGAGTGACTGATCTATATGGGCTCGCACTGTGTATTAACTCAAGTACACACACCGGGGGCTCCTGACCCAATGCCTGTGGGGAATGGGCCGTGGGTCCTGACCCCATTCCCCAGGGGTCCTGACCCCATGCCCCGAGGGGTCTGACTTCACAGCCGTGGGGGGGTCTCAATGCTCACTAAACAGATAACATGCCCGGAACAATGATGTACTAATTGTTTGCCAACAGACTCTGCCTTGCAGAAGGTTTACAGTGGGCAAATTTCCCACTGGTGTGAAAGGCAGCTGAATTTGATGCAGAAGCCAGGTGCAGCGGATTTCCGCCGTGAGCAAAAAGTGCTGGAAATGTCAGTTGTACATGATAGGCGAAGTCTTCTTCCCAGCCACCTACATCAAGGGTGCATGTCTGGAGAATTCCTGGGCTCCATGAGAATTACTCTGTTTGAACCCCTTCAGGCTATGTATGTTTTCTTGGGAATAGAGGTGGCTGAGGGGAGACCTTATTGAGGTGTATAAAATTATGATGGGCCTAGATAGAGTGGATAGGAAAGACCTATTTCCCTTAGCAGAGGGGTCAACAACCAGGGGGCATGAATTTAAAGTAATTGATATGAGGTTTAGAGGGGATTTGAGAGGTAATCTTTTCACGCAGAGGATGGTGGGGGTCTGGAACTCACTGTCTGAAAGGGTGGTAGATGCAGAAACCCTTACCACATTTAAAAAGTACTTGGATATGCACTTGAAGCGCCATAACCTACAGGACTATGGACCAAGAGCTGGAAGGTGGGATTAGGCTGGATAGCTCTTTGTCGGCCTGTGCGGACATGGTGGGCCGATTTGGCCTCCTTCTGTGCTGTACATTTCTATTATTGTATGATTCTATTGGACCCAGCAGTTTAAGGCCAAGTAAAAACCTCAACGGTTATTAGACCAAAGGCAATCAAACTCTTAGGAGCATTTTAACAAATTCTCACCTCTTCCTCTTCAGCCCTTCATAGGTATCCATTCGGACCTTGGAATGGCACGGCACCACTCCAATTTTTCTGACTACTGTCAGGGCATCTGATGCCCACCTCAATCATACTGATACCCTCATCCATGCAATTTGGGCCGACATCTACAGCGGGCCCCACAAGCAGGTGGAGCGTGACTCGTGGAATTTCAGACCCTTGCTCTTTCCTTTGCCTGCACCGAGTAGATAGGGCACTGATGAACATTTTAATAAACTTTGAGAAACAATGTATTCCCAATGGGTATCTCATTACACGTACTGCACCTGCTGGAGGATGAAGAGGAGGACGAGGCACTAAGGGAAGCCAGGCATATCTAGCAGCCTCTGACGTGATTGAGACCTTGCCAGTAGTACCCTGCCACTAGACTCTGTTGTTTCTCACATAGAAACATAGAAAATAGGAGCAGTAGTAGGCCATTCGGCCCTTCGAGTCTACACTGCCATTCAATATGATCATGGCTGATCCTCTATCTCAACACCATATTCCTGCTTTTTCCCCAAACCCTTTGATGCTTTTTGTGTCCAGAAATCTATCTATCTCCCTTATAAATATATTCAGTGACTTGGCCTCCACAGCCTTCTGTAGTAGAGAATTTCACAGGTTCACCACCCTCTGAGTGAAAACATTTCTCCTCATCTCGGTCCTAAATTTCCTACCCCGTATCCTGAGACTGTGACCCCCTTGTTCTAGACTTCCCAGCCAGGGTAAACATCCTCCCTGCATCCAGTCTATCCAACCCAGTCAGAATGTTATACATTTCAATGAGATCCCCTCTCATTCTTCTAAACTCTAGTGAATACAGTTCTAGTCGACCCAATCTCTCCTCATACGACAGTCCTGCTATCCCAGGAATCAGTCTGCTGAACCTTCGCTGCACTCCTTTTATGGCAAGTATATCCTTTCTTAGGTAAGGAGACCAAAACTGCACTCAATACTCCAGGTGCGGTCTCACCAAGGCACTGTATAACTGTAGTAAGACATCCTTGCTCCTGTACTCAAATCCTCTTGCAATGAAGGCCAATATACCATTTGCCTTCCTAACTGCTTGTTACACCTGCATGTTTGCTTTCAATGACTGGTGTATAAGGACACACAGGTCCCTCTGTACATCGACACTTCCCAAGCCATCACCATTTAAATAATACTTTGTCCTTCTGTTTTCCTACCAAAGTAGATAACTTCACATTTATCCATATTATACTGCATCTGCCATGTGTTTGCCCACCCACTCAACCTATCTAAATCGCCTTACAGCGTCTTTGCATCCTCCTCACAACTCACAATCCCACCTAGTTTTGTGTCGTCAGAAAACTTGGAAATATTACATTTGGTTCCCTCATCCAAATCATTTATATATATCGTGAATAGCTCGGGCCCAAGCACTGATCCCTGTGGTACCCCACTATTCACTGCCCGCCAGCCCAAAAAAGACCCGTTTATTCCTATTCTCTGTTTCCTGTCAGTTAACCAATTTGCAATCCATGCCAATACATTACCCCTAATCCTATGTGCTTTAATTTTGCACACTAACCTCTTATGTGGGACTTTATCAAAGGCCTTCTGAAAATCCAAATACACTACGTCTACTGGTTCTCCCTTATCTATTCTATCAGTTACATCCTCAAAAAACTCCAGTAGATTTGTCAAACATGATTTTCCTTTCATAAATCCATGTTGACTTTATTTAATCCCGTTGATATTATCTAAGTGTGCCATTATCACATCCTTTATAATAGACTCCAGCATTTTCCCTACAACTGATGTCAGGCTAACTGGTCTGTAGTTCCCTACTTTCTCTCTCCCTCCTTTTTTAAATAGTGGGATTACATTTACCACCCTCCCATCTGCAGGAACTGTTCCATAATCTATAGAATTTTTTGAAAAAGATGACCAATGCATCTACTATTTCCATGGCTACCTCTTTTAGTACTCTGGGATGCAGATCATCAGGCCCTGGGGATTTATCTGCCTTCAGTCCCACTAGTTTCTCCAGCACTATTTTCTTACTAATAATCATTTCCTTTAGTTCCTCTTGCTCACTAGACCCTTGGTTCCCTAGCATTTCTGGGACATTATTTGTGTCCTCTTCCGTGAAGACAGAACCAAATAATTTATTTAATTGTTCTGCCATTTCCTTATTCCCCATTACAAATTCTCCCGTCTCTGTCTGTAAAGGACCTACATTTGTCTTCACTAATCGTTTTCTTTTTATGTACTTGCAGAAACTTTTGCAGCCAATTTTTTGTTCCTTGCAAGTTTACTGTCATACTATATTTTTCCCCTCTTTATCAATCTCTTGGTCCTTTTTTGCTGAATTCTAAACTGCTCCCAGGCTTGCTACTTTTTCTGGCAACTTTATATAACTCCTCTTTGGATCTAATACTATCCTTAATTTCTTTTGTTAGCCGTGATTGGGCCACTTTTCCTTTTTACACCACAAAGGAATGTATAACTGTTGCAATTCATGCATTCGTTCTTTAAATATTAGCCATTGCCTATCCACCGTCATGCCTTTTAATGAATCTTCTGGAGCATTGTGCAGGAGAAAGCTCTGATTCAGCAGAGAAGCTCTTGATGAGCTGTGTCTCAAGTTCCAGTCAGACTTCCAGCTTACTCAACCACAAGTACCACTTCGATTGTAGCAAAAAAAACTGGCAATGAACATTAATTTCTTCACTATGGGCAATTTATGCACCAAATGCCAGTTCACTTCTTCACACAGAGTAGTAGAAATCTGGAATTATCTCCCCAAAAGAGTGTGGATGATAGGTCAATTGGAATTTTGAAGACTCAACCTAACGCCAGCGGTGGGGGAAACTTCTAGAGATCGTGGCGGCTGATGCGAACCCTCGTCGCCCAATAAGAATGGTGAGTGGGAGAGGTTAAGATCAGGCCAAGTCTATTAACCGGCTGGAGGCCACACCATTCCTGCCAAGAGACATGTTATCTACACCAACTTTGGGGGATGCACAAGTACCCAAATTTGGAGAAACGCAGAGTTCACAGAGGTTTGTAGGGCTGGAGGAGGGTACAAAGATTAGGTGGGGCGAGGCCATGGAAGGATTTGAACAGGAGGATGAAAATATAGATCAGCGAGCACTGGTTTGATGGGTGAATGTGATTTGGTGCGAGATAGGATAGGGGCAGCAGGGTTTAGAATGAGCTCCAGTTTGCAGAGGGTGGAAGAGCGTTGAATAGTCGAGTCTGGAGGTAACAAAAGCATGAATGAGGGTTTTCGATGGGCTGAGGCAGGATCAGAGATGGCCAATTTGGAGCTGGAATTAGAGGGTCTTTGTGATGGAAAGCATATGTGGTCAGAAGCGCAGCTCAGGGTCAAGTACGATGCTGAGGCTGAGAAAGTTGGGTTCAGCCTGAGATCGTGGCCAGGGATCAGTACACAATCGGTGGCAAGGGAACAGAGATTGTGACAGGGAGCAAATGGCATCGATCTTCAAAATGTTTAATTGTAGGTGATTTTGGCTCATCCAGACCTGGATGTCGGATAAGCAGTTTGACAACACCAAGGCAGTGGAAGGGTTGAGAGAGGTGGTCATGAGGCAGAGCTGTAGAGCTGCATGCCGTCAGCATGTGGAACTTGTTGTGGTATGTTTTGAAGATGTCGCCAAGGGGAAGCATATAGATGAGAAATCATTCAGTGTGCCCAAAATGTTCATCACTCAGTCTATTTGATGTATTTGTCACAGTCTGCTTGATCACTCAATCTGCTTCACATATCTGTTGTTCAGTTTATTTAAAGTACTGGTCACTCAGTCGGTTTAAACTATTCCTTACACTATCTATTTAAAATAACCATCAATTAGTCTGCTTAAAGTACATGTCATGCAGTTTGTTTAATATACTTATCACTGTTTAAAATACTCGTCATTCAGTTTCAAATATGTGTCACAGTCTGTTCAACATATTCATTATGCAGTCTGCTTATAATACTGTTTTGTCAAACTCTCACCACTTAATTAGCTCAAATACTTACCACAATCAGTTTAAAATACCCGTTGCTCAGTTTACTTAGAATAATTGTCCGTCTGTCGGTTTTAAATACCAGTCACTCAGTCTGCTTAAAATACTCAAACTTAATCTATTTAATAACCTGGTTACTTGGTTTATTTAAAATATTGTCATTTAATCTATTTAAATACTCATCCCTCCATCTATTTAAATGACATATTACTCAAACTGTGTACAATACTTGGCTCTAAAACTGGCAATTAATCTGTATGATCAAATAAACTTTTAATACAATTTCTTTAAAATATCTGTCACTTAGTCTGTCCAAAATATCATCATCAATGTTCAAAATATCATCAGACAATGTTCAAACTATTATTACACAATGTGTTCAAAATATTATCACTCAATGTTCAAAATATCATCACTTAATGTTCAAAATATCATCATTCAATGTTCAAAATGAACTAAGATGAGGAGGAATTTCTTCTCTCAAAGAGTCGTAAATCTGTGGAATTCTCTGCCCAGAGAGCTGTGGAGGCTGTGTCATTGAACATATTTAAAGTGGAGATAGACAGATTTTTGAATGATAAGTGAGTGAAGGGATATGTGGAGCAGTCAGGGAACTGGAGCTGAGCCCAAGATCAGATCAGCCATGATCTTATTAAATGGCAGAGCAAGCGCGAGGGGCCAAATGGCCTACTCCTGCTCCAAATTCTTATGTTCTTATGTTTCTTAAAATATCGTCACTCAATGTTCAAAATATCATCAGTATTCAAAATTGCTATAGAGCTCTACCTAGTGAACTACTATTGTAATACAACTTCTGATGTATTAACAATAAAAGGTCATGTGGCAAAGTCACATGATGACAGTTTCTGTTAAGGAGCCATCTTGTGTAGTGTGTGCTTGAGTAGCTGATATAAAGAAATCACAGATGGTGATGAGGATAGGATATTTGGATTCCCTAGCTGAAATTTTTGTTGGTGTTTAAGTCAGAGAGACTTTGAGAGGTTCTTTGTTTTGCAGGACAGCTAAAAATCCAAGATAATTTCAAGCACACTTGGCTGAACTGTTGACTTTCCCAGAGTCTAGATGGCTGTGCCTATGGGAATAATAGGGTTCTTGGATGAGTTCCATCATAACCGAGAGACTTTCGGAGCATATGTGAAATGGCTAGATATGTTTTTCACCGCGAATAGTATCGTCAAAGTCCCGGATGATGAAAACCGTAATCGGGTGGTTTTAGAAAGGAAATGGGCTATTTTCTTGACTGAAGCAGGCCCCGAGTTGTATGAAACACTGAAAAATGTGCTTGTTCCCATCAAAGGGGATGCCACAGATGGAGATTCTAACCAAATAATAACAGCACTACAATCTTGAACCCCTGGATATTGCTGAAAGCTATCATTTTAAAACACAAAATTAATTAATTGATGAGGGTATCAGTGTGTACATTGTAGCTTTAAAAAAAAGCCATCCATTCACTGTCATTTCGGAAACTTTCAGGATCAAGCATTGCGAGACTGCTTTGTTTGTGGGTTGAAACAAGAAACAATTAGAAGGAACTTGTTGATAACCCTTAACTTGACTTTTGATTTAGCTTGTCAGACTGCTATGTCAATGGATATGGCCGACCAATACTCCTGAGAATTTCATGTCATTTTCAGTCATCAGACAACCGAGGTGAATTGCCTACAGGTTAAAAGTACAAGGTAATTGGGCCCCAAGGCTTCAGCAACTGACCAAGGTAACAGTGCATTGAAGTTGTGCTATTGGTGCCTGGGACAACACATTGCTCAAAGCTATCCATATGTAAAGACAGAATTTTTCTACTGCAAGAAAATTGGGCATGTTTCGAAGGCATGCCGACTGAAGTGTAAACCAACTTTCAATGATAGAAGTAGAAATTGGTAGACACTAAACAGCATTGAAGAGAAGCAACAGGACAAGGAGGTTCTGGAGAAGCACGTCATCAGGAGCACAAAGGTATTAATAGCGATTCATGAAGTATCATCATCTAAGTAGATGTTGCAGGAACCAGGATACCCATGGAAATCAACACTGGTGCATCAATGAGCGTAGTACCGGAATCGCTATACCTTGACAAGTTGCGTGATTTTAGACTGGAGAAATCAAAGGCTACTAAGGAGAGCAAATTCCTGTTGTAGGAAGTATCACCATACTGGTGAAATAGAAGGGTGAGTTTTAGAGCTTGCCTCTCAGTATTGGTAGGAGACAAGCCTGCTTAGATAGGTAGAAATTGGTTGGAATCATTGAAGCTGGATTGGAATGAGATTTTTCGTGTGGAAATGAAAATGGCATTGAATGATGATGTCATCAAGCAGTATCCGAAGGTGTTGTGCGGAACAGGCAGTCCGATCCAAGACTTCAAGGAGAGTGTCAGAGTGCAGAAGGAGGCAAGACCAGTTTACTGCAAGCCACGTCCAGTATCATACGCACTCAAGGAGAAAGTTGAGCAAGAACTCAAAAGATTAGAAACTGGGAACATTATCTCTAAGGGAGAAGAAGTGTTCTATTTTTCATACATTGATGAGCTGCCAGTCATAGCTGAAGAGATTGGTAGAGCAACCAAACATGACCCAGTTATATCAAAGGTGTATGATTACATAGCAAATGGATGGCCAAACAAGGTATCAGAGGAAAATATACATCGAAACTTAATTCATAGGAATGAATCATCAGTGGATAAAGATTGTATCATGTGGGGTGCAAGAATGGTTTCCCAAATAAGGTCAGGTCCAAATTGTTAGGAGATCTTCATGACCAGCACCTGGGAATGTGCTTGACCAAGAGTTTTGTAAGCAGTTACTTATGGTGGCCAGGTTTAGATAAAGAGATAGAGCACATTGTCAGTCAGTATATGACATGTCAATCGGTGAGCAGGAAACCATCATCAGTACCATTTCAGCCATGGAAATGGCCTCCCAGGGTGTGGCAAAGGTTACATGTAGATTTTGCTGATCTAGAAGGACAATAATTATACATAGTGATAGATAGTCATTCGAAGTAGGTAGAGGCGGGACTTAATGCGCCAGGAAAATCACGTGCTCCACTTCCTCTCGGGAGCTGGTTCGGGTTGCTAACCAACACGAATTTTCCAGCGCTACACGGAGAGTCATGTAATGCTGGTGGGAGCACAGGGCACCCCCCTGTAAGGGGGTGGTCTCTAAGAGGGGGTCAGGTTCCCTTCTGACCAACTTGAACGGTTCAAATCGCTCCCACTCCCTTGGGTTCTGTACTCTGGATTTATTTGGGGGGCGTGACAAAAGTGCAAAGGACACTGGTTTGCTGCAAAGAACTTTGGTTTTATTAAAGTCAAGGTAATACAGACTTATTACACTAGTAAGAAAATACAAGGCCAAACTCCTTATTAAAGAACCATACATTACATATTCAAAGGGGGTTGCAGTAACATTATACCTCCCACCTCTCAATACCTAATTCTAGGTAGGTTGAACTCCAGGGCAGGCAGCGACTAAAATTACCAATCCTTTTGACAGTTAATGGTAGATTGCGATTGTTTTTCCCTTGATACCACATTGCCGCGATGGTGATGTTCTTCCTTTCTTCAGGACTTCAGGACTTCAAGGCTCGAGAAGTTAGTTTACAACTGTCGCATTGGTTTCTCTCCTTGTCTTAGAAACATAGAAAATAGGTGCAGGAGTAGGCCATTCGGCCCTTCGAGCCTGCACCACCATTCAATAAGATCATGGCTGATCATTCCCTCAGTACCCCTTTCCTGCTTTCTCTCCATAACCCTTGATCCCTTTAGCCGTAAGGGCCATATCTAACTCCCTCTTGAACATATCCAATGAACTGGCATTAACAACTCTCTGCGGCAGGGAATTACACAGGTTAACAACTCTCTGAGTAAGAAGTTTTTCCTCATCTCAGACCTAAATGGCCTGCCCCTTATCCTAAGACTCTGTCCCCTGGTTCTAGACTTCCCCAACATTGGGAACATTCTTCCCGCATCTAGCCTGTCCAGTCCAATCAGAATCTTATATGTTTCTATGAGATCCCCTCCCATCCTTCTAAACTCCAGTGTATAAAGGCCCAGTTGATCCAGTCTCTCCTCATATGTCAGTCCAGCCATCCCTGGAATCAGTCTGGTGAACCATCGCTGCACTCCCTTAATAGCAAGAACGTCCTTCCTCAGATTAGGAGACCAAAACTGAACACAACATTCCAGGTGGGGCCTCACCAAGGCCCTGTACTTCCCTGCTCCTATACTCAAATCCCTTTGCTATGAAGGCCAACATACCATTTGCCTTCTTCACCGCCTGCTGTACCTGCATGCCAACTTTCAATGACTGATGAACCATGACACCCAGGTCTCGCTGCACCTCCCCTTTTCCTAATCTGCCTCCATTCAGTTAATATTCTGCCTTCATGTTTTTGCCCCCAAAGTGGATAACCTCACATTTATCCACACTATACTGCATCTGCCATGTATTTGCCCACTCGCCTAACCTGTGCAAGTCACCCTGCAGCCTCTTAGCGTCTTCCTCACAGCTCACACCGCCACCCAGTTTAGTGTCATCTGCAAACTTGGAGATATTACACTCAATTCCATCATCTAAATCATTAATATATATTGTAAAGAGCTGTGGTCCGAGCACTGAGCCCTGCGGCACTCCACTAGTCACTGCCTGCCATTCTGAAAAAACCCGTTAATCCCGACTCTCTGCTTCCTGTCTGCCAACCAGTTCTTTATCCACGTCAGTGCATTACCCCCAATACCATGTCCTTTAATTTTGTACAACAATCGCTTGTGTGGGACCTTGGCAAAAGCTTGTTGAAAGTCCAAATACACCACAGCCACTGGTTCTCCCTTGTCCACCCTATTAGTTACATCCTCAAAAAATTCTAGAAGATTTGTCAAGCATGATTTCCCTTCCATAAATCAATGCTGACTTGGACCTATCCTGTCACTGCTCTCCAAATGCGCTGCTATTTCATCCTTAATGATTGATTCCAATATTTTCCCCACCACCGATGTCAGGCTAACCGGTTTATAATTCCCTGTTTTCTCTCTCCCTCCTTTTTTAAAAAGTGGTGTTACATTAGCTACCCTCCAGTCCATAGGAACTGATCCAGAGTCGATAGACTGTTGGAAAATGATCACCAATGCATCCACTATTTCTAGGGCCACTTCCTTAAGTACTCTGGGATGTAGACTATCAGGCCCTGGGGATTTATCGACCTTCAATCCCATCAATTTCCCTAACACAATTTCCCACCTAGTAAGGATATCCATCAGTTCCTCCTTCTCATTAGATCCTTGGAAGGTTATTTGTGTCTTCCTTCGTGAAGACAGAACCAAAGTACGTGTTCAATTGGTCTGCCATTTCTTTGTTC
This sequence comes from Pristiophorus japonicus, assembly GCF_044704955.1. Lineage (NCBI taxonomy): Eukaryota > Metazoa > Chordata > Chondrichthyes > Pristiophoridae > Pristiophorus > Pristiophorus japonicus. Next base: position 490,721,854 of record NC_091977.1, on the reverse strand, counting down.
CCGATTATAAATTCACCTGAATCCGACTGCAAGGGACCTACATTTGTCTTCACTAATCTTTTTCTCTTCACATATCTATAGAAGCTTTTGCAGTCAGTTTTTATGGGTTTTTTTATGCTTCCTCTCATACTCTATATTCCCCCTCTTAATTAAACCCTTAGTCCTCCTCTGCTGAATTCTAAAATTAAATTCTCCCAGTCCTCAGGTTTGCTGCTTTTTCTAGCTAATTTGTATGCCTCTTCTTTGGAATTAATACTATCCTTAATTTCCTTTGTTAGTCACGGTTGAGCCACCTTCCCCGTTTTATTTTTACTTCTTGATGACATACTCATAGTATAGCACCTGGTGTAGTATGGCATACCCTCTGTTGAAACAGGGGGCTAGTTATACGATTTCAGTGTTCTAATCTTGGCGCCAAATCTGTTCAAAATCCTTTGTATAATTTTGGCGGGCTTGGTTCTTCTTTGTAATATTTTGGTGGGCTCGTTAAAAGTTGATGTTCGAAAACTGTTTCCTGATGGAAAATATTAGTTTGGTAATTGCAATGCCCTTTCGTGCTTAGTCTTTCGCATACAGGCTGGATTGGGCCTCTTTGAGATGTATATGCTGAAATGGTTGTCCAGACCCATGTTGATGGGTAGCTACCTCTGGGTGATTTTGTGATGTTAATGTCTCTTGTGGGGGGAGGATTTCCGAATACTCATTCTTCCAGACAGGTTAACTTAGTCCTCACACCCAGGTAGCTTCACTTAATTAGACTGTCTACTGCTAGTTCTGTAGGTCCGCCCATAGCCTTGAGTTTGTCTTTTAAAATCCAAAATTCTACTAAAGTTCGTTGCTTCTTTCATAAGCACTTTTGAGTTCCAAACTTTTCAGTAGATCGTCCCAAATTAAATATCCTTTCGAATGAGCCCAAACACTGGGGGGGGGGGGGGGGGGGTTCTTGTGAATTTTGCACCTGCTTCAACCCACCCCTTGCATTAAAGGGAGGGCAATGCTGCCGACTCTGCAGGAGGGAGAAATTAACAGCACTAGAGCGCGAGGGATCAACGCGTCATGGCATCAGCCCAGCACAGAAGCGGAGTGCCGGGCTGGAACCCCAAGCCATGGACCCCACGATCTGAAGACATGGAGGCCGCAATTGGTAAGTCAGACAATTTTTTCATTCTCAGCGGCGCACCTCCCCTTTAAATTTTACCCTGCAAGTGGCGTAAAGCCCCACGACAGTTTCACGGAGCACTCTGAATTTTCGCTCCAGTTTTTAAATTTCTCAGGGCCCGAAATTGATGGCCTTACTGCCCATTGCCGCCGACATTCCTCTTGAAGTTGTGCCCAGTACCACTTTCCATTTGATATGGAGCAGGCAGGAGGGGAGAAACGCCGGGAACCACCTGCTGACGTCAGTGGACACCCGAGTCGTGCAACTGACCTCCCGCCCGCCAAGATGCCATATTGATGCGGGCGGGAGTCAGCGCCGAACAGAGGCTGGAGGCTGTTCTATCCCCAGTGGTAAGTATGAAGAGCTGAAAAAAAGGTTAGTAAACATTTTAAAAAATTTTTCTTTACAGTAACTTATCTGGATGGTGTTCCCTGAAGGTATTCTAATGTTTAATATTTTGATGATTTTTCTTTTCAGGTCTTCGACCCTCTGAGCACCCAACTCCATTCTCGGCGGCACTTGGGTGGTAAGCACCTTTGCTGTCGAGATTGGGAGCCCCCGCTGGCTGCCACCCAGATTGGCAACGTAAGTCCCTCTTTTGGTGCCCGCCACCCTTTCAAGGACGTTTTTGACAAAAACCCCGCCCAAAGTACCATCAGGTATCTCGGCAGCCATCGTCAGTCCTTTGGGCGGCACTTGGGCGGGCGGGGCCTTCACCAATTTTGGCCCCTCAGTCTTTTTAAAATGCATGTTATGCAGTCTGTTAAATATATTTGTTTTTCAATGTTTAAAATACTCGTCACTAAATCTGTTTGAATGACTCATCAGTTAGTCTGCTTGAAATACAGTCACTCCATTAATCTTCTCATTCTTCGCTCAAACTGTTTAAAAAACGTCACAGTCTATTTAAAATATTCACCACTCCGTCTGTTTGAAATGGATGTTACTCAGTCTGTTTGAAATAGTCATCACTTTGTTGGATTAAATATCTCTCAGTCAGTCTATTTAATAAGCTCATCTCTCAGTCTGTTTTTCAGTCACTCTGTTTGAAAATTCATTGTCAGTTCAATTAAAATCCTCGTCATTCATTTTGATTGAAATGCTCATCACTGATTGAATATTCATCAATCAGTTTGATTAAAATACCTTTCAGTCACTGGGTTGGGTCTTGACTTTGAGCAATATTGTAAAACAGGTGATAGTGAGTTGGCAGCCTGTTTTACATCTCCCACAATTTTCATTTCCATTGAAGTCAATGGAAAAAAAAGCCTGCCTGTTTAAAATTGTTATCACTCTGTTTGTTTAAACAATGGGCTGTCTGTTGACATAGTTTTAATTTGCTATTCATTTGGTTTAAAGTGTATATTGGTCAGTCTGTTCGTTTTGACCAGATATTTATTTTTTTAAGTGTTTGTCACTCAATCTCGCCTTTCGATCTGTCTAACTTACTGACGTCTCACTGTATTCAAAAGATGCATCGAGGGGGGTTGATTTTCCTCAGCTAGTGGAGTCGTGTCCAATAGTTAAGTGTGATACAAATCCCCACTGTGTGGTAATGCGTGAACAGCCCCCAAATCTCCTGGGTCAGTTAATTTGCAACATTAGTCACAGATCCAAGTTCAAACCAGACTGAGCATATAATTGGCTGGAAGAGAAACCTGTGTCGCAGTGTTAGTTTGAAATGGCTTGGATGCGATACTAAACCAGGAATAAAAGTGGGACGGGCCTCAGAACAGTGATCCTGCTTTATGTAAATATTGAAATTAACTCGCGCCCGATACAAACAGGAGCTTCCAATGCTTGCACTTCGTCAAGCTGGACATGGTTGTGGTTGTTGGAGGTCAATCATCACAGCCCGAGGACATCACTGCAGGAGTTTCTCAGGGCAGTGTCCTGGACCCAACTATCCTTCAGCTGCTTCATCAATGACCTTACCTCCATCATAAGGTCAGAAGTGGGGATGTTCACTGATGATTGCACAGTGTTCAGTGCTATTCGCAACTCCTCAGATAATGGAGCAGTCCATGCTCGCATGCAACAAGACCTGGACGACATTCAGGCTTGGGCTGATAAGTAGCAAGTAACATTTGCACCACAGAAGTGCCAGGCAATGACTATCTCCAACAAGTGAGAGTCTAACCATCTCCCCATGATATTCAATGGCATTACCATCGCCGAATTCCTCACCATCAACTGGCGCATGGAATCACCACCACCTCCACGTTCCCCTCGAAGTCACACACCATCCTGAGTTGGAAGTATATTGTCGTTCCGTACATCATCACTAGGTCAAAATCCTGGAACTCCCTCCCTAACAGCACTGTGGGAGTATCTTCACCACAAGGACTGCAGTGGTTCAAGCAGGCGACTCACTACCATCTTCTCAAGGGCAATTAAGGATGGGCAATAAATACTGGCCTTGCCAGCGATGCCCACATCCAACAACGAATAAAAAAAGAAAAATTAAAATAATGCATGATCTGCTCCATGAGGGTGGAGGCCAGACATTGTAAGGAATTTTAACTCCCGGGCGATTGACCCCGACAAAACTGGCTGAATCCTGAAGAACATAGCTGCCAGATCAAGCCGACGGCAGGTCGTAAGATGAGGGAAAAACCTACTTCACCTCGTCTTCACCAATCTACCTGTCACAGATGCATCAGTCCATGACAATATTGGTAGCAGTGACCGACAATCCTTGTGGACTATGAGAGGAGGCTTTCAGGGAACATAAAAACTGACTGCAACAGCTTCTATAGATATGTGAAGAGAAAAAGATTAGTGAAGACAAACATAGGTCTGTTGCAGTCTGAATCAGGTGAATTTATAATGGGAAACAGAGAAATGGCACACCAATTGAACAAATACTTTGGTTCTGTCTTCACAAAGGAAGACACGAAGGGGTCAAAACTAAAAATCATGGATTAAAACTAGTATTAAAACACTCTACCTAAACACACGCAGCATTCGAAATAAAGTAAATGAGTTGACGGCACAAATCATTACAAATGGGTATGATTTGGTGGCCATTACAGAAACGTGGTTGCAGGGTGGCCAAGACTAGGAATTAAACATACAGGGGTATCTGACGATTCGGAAAGATAGACAAGAAGGGAAAGGAGGTGGGGTAGCTCTGTTAATAAAAGATGATATCAGGGCAGTTGTGAGAGACGATATTGGCTCTAATGAACAAAATGTTGAATCATTGTGGGTGGAGATTAGAGATAGTAAGGGGAAAAAGTCACTGGTGAGCGTAGTTAAAAGGCCCCCAAATAATAACTTCACGGTGGGGCGGGCAATAATCAAGGAAATAATGGAGGCATGTGAAAAAGGAACGGCAGTAATCATGGGGGATTTTAACCGACATATCGATTGGTCAAATCAAATTGCATGGGGTAGTCTGGAGGAGGAATTCATAGAATGCATACGGGATTGTTTCTTAGAACAGTATGTTACAGAACCTACAAGGGAGCAAGCTATCTTAGATCTGGTCCTGTGTAATGAGACAGGAATAATAAATGATCTCCTCGTAAAAGATCCTCTCGGAATGAGTGATCACAATATGGTTGAATTTGTAATACAGATTGAGGGTGAGGAAGTAGTGTCTCAAACAAGCATACTATGCTTAAACAAAGGGGACTACAGTGGGATGAGGGCAGAGTTGGCTAAAGTAGACTGTAAACACAGACTAAACGGTGGCACAATTGAGGAACAGTGGAGGACTTTTAAGGAGCTCTTTCATAGTGCTCAACAAAAATATATTCCAATGAAAAAGAAGGGCGGTAAGAGAAGGGATAACCAACCGTGGATAACCAGGGAAATTAAGGAGAGTATCAAATTAAAAACCAATGCTTATAAGGTGGCCAAGGTTAGTGGGAAAATAGAAGATTGGGAAAATTTTAAATGACAGCAAAGAATGACTAAGAAAGCAATAAAGAAAGGAAAGATAGATTACGAAGGTAAACTTGCGCAAAACATAAAAACGGATAGTAAAAGCTTTTACCGATATATAAAACGGAAAAGAGTGACTAAAGTAAATGTTGGTCCCTTAGAAGATGAGAAGGGGGATTTAATAATGGGAAGTGTGGAAATGGCTGTGACCTTAAACAATTATTTTGCTTCGGTCTTCACAGTGGAAGACACAGAAACCATGCCAGAAATTGCTGGTCACAGGAATGTGGGAAGGGAGGACCTGGAGACAATCACTATCACTAAGGGGGTAGTGCTGGACAGGCTAATGGGACTCAAGGTAGACAAGTCCCCCGGTCCTGATGAAATGCAGCCCAGGGTATTAAAAAGATGGCGGAAGTTATAGCAGATGCAAACGTTATAATCGACCAAAATTCTCTGGACTCTGGGAAGTTACCAGCGGATTGAAAGCAGCTAATGTAACGCCTCTGTTTAAAAAAGGGGGCAGATAAAAGGCATTTAACTATAGGCCGGTTAGTTTAACATCTGTAGTGGGGAAAATGCTTGAAACTATCATTAAGGAAGAAATAGCGGGACATCTAGATAGGAATAGTGCAATCAAGCAGACGCAGTATGGATTCATGAAGGGGAAATAATGTTTAACTAATGTACTGGAATTCTTTGAGGATATAAGAGCATGGTGGATAGAGGTGTACCGATGGATGTGGTGTATTTAGATTTCCAAAAGGCATTCGATAAGGTGCCACACAAAAGGTTGCTGCAGAAGATAGAGGTATGCGGAGTCAGAGGAAATGTATTAGTATGGATAGAGAATTGGCTGGCGAACAGAAAGCAGAGAGTCGGGATAAATGGGTCCTTTTCGAGTTGGAAATTGGTGGTTAGTGGTGTGCCACAGGGATCGTTGCTGGGACCACAACTGTTTGCAATATACATAGATGACCTGGAAGAGGGGACAGAGTGTAGTGTAACAAAATTTGCAGATGACACAAAGATTATTGGGAAAGCGGGTTGTGTAGGGGACACAGAGAGGCTGCAAAGAGATTTAGATAGATTAAGCAAATGGGCTAAGGTTTGGCAGATGGAATACAATGTCGGAAAGTGTGGGGTCATCCACCTTGGGGAAAAAAAACAAAAAAAGGGAATACTATTTGAATGGGGAGAAATTACGACATGCTGCGGTGCAGAGGGACCTGGGGTCCTTGTGCACGAATCCCAAAAAGTTAGTTTGCAGGTGCAGCAGGTAATCAGGAAGGCGAATGGAATGTTGGCCTTCATTGCGAGAGGGATGGAGTACAAAAGCAGGGAGGTCCTTCTGCAACTGTATAGGGTATTGGTAAGGCCACAGCTGGAGTACTGTGTGCAGTTTTGGTCGCCTTACTTAAGGAAGGATATACTGGCTTTGGAGGGGGTACTGAGACGATTCACTAGGTTGATTCCGGAGATGAGGGGGTTACCTTATGATGATAGATTGAGTAGACTGGGTCTTTAGTCGTTGGAGTTCAGAAGGATGATGGGTGATCTTATAGAAACATTTAATATAATGAAAGGGATCGACAAGATCGAGGCAGAGAGATTGTTTCCACTGGTAGTGGAGACTAGAACTAGGGGGCACAGCTTCAAAATACGGGGGAGCCAATTTAAAACCGAGTTGAGGAGGAATTTCTTCTCCCAGAGGGTTGTGAATCTGTGGAAATCTCTGCCCAAGGAAGCAGTTGAGGCTAGCTCATTGAATGTATTCAAGTCACAGATAGATAGATTTTTAACTAATAAGGGAATTAAAGTTATGGGGAGCGGGCGGGTAAGTGGAGCTGAGTCCACGGCCAGATCAGCCATGATCTTGTTGAATGGCGGAGCAGGCTCGAGGGGCTAGATGGCCTACTCCTGTTCCTAATTCTTTAGTTCTTATTATGTTCCGGAAATTCAAGGGGATAGAGGATCTAGCGAGAAGGAGGAACTGAAGAAAATCCTTATTAGTCAGGAAATTGTGTTAGGGAAATTGATGGGATTGAATGCCAATAAATCCCCAGGGTCAGATAGTCTGCATCCCAGAGTACTTAAGGAAGTGGCCCTAGAAATAGTGGTGGATGCATTGGTGATCGTTTTCCAACAGTCTATCGACTCTGGATCAGTTCCTATGGACTGGAGGGTAGCTAATGTAACACCACTTTTTAAAAAAGGAGGAGAGAGAAAACGGGGAATTATAGACTGGTTAGCCTGATATCGGTAGTGGGGAAAATGTTGGAATCAATTATTAAAGATGAAATAGCAGCACATTTGGAAAGCAGTGGCGGGATCGGTCCAAGGATTTAGGAAAGAGAAATTCTGCTTAACAAATCTTCTCGAATTTTTTGAGGATGTAACTGGGAGAGTGGACAAGGGCGAACCAGTGGATGTGGTGTATTTGGACTTTCAACAAGCTTTTGCCAAGGTCCCACACAAGAGATTGTTGTAGAAAATTAAACCACATGTTATTGGGGGTAATGTATCGATGTGGATAGAGAACTGGTTGGCAGACAGGAAGCAGAGAGTCGGGATAAATGGGTCCTTTTCAGAATGGCAGGCAGTGACTAGTGGGGTGCAGCAGGACTCAGTGCTGGGACCCCAGCTATTTACAATTTACATCAATGATTTAGATGAAGGAATTGAGTGTAATATCTCCAGGTTTGCATATGACACTAAGCTGGGTGGCGGTGTGAGCTGTGAGGAGAATGCTAAGAGGCTGCAGGGTGACTTGGACAGGTAAGGTGAGTGGGCAAATGCATGGCAGATGCAGTATAATGTGGATAAATGTGAGGTTATCCACTTTGGGGCAAAAACATGAAGGCAGAATATTATCTGAATGGCGGCTGATTAGGAAAAGGGGAGGTGCAAAGAGACCTGGGTGTCATGGTACATCAGTCATTGAAAGTTAGCATGCAGGTACAGCAGGCGGTGAAGAAGGGAAATGGCATGTTGGCATTCATAGCTAGGGGATTTGAGTTTAGGAGCAGGGAGGTCTTACTGCAGTAGTACAGGGCCTTGGTGAGGCCTCACCTGGAATATTGTGTTTAGTTTTGGTCTCCTAATCTGAGGAAGGACGTTCTTGCTTTTGAGGGAGTGCAGCGAAGGTTCACCAGACTCATTCCAGGGATGGCAGGACTGACATATGAGGAGAGATTGAATCGACTGGGCCTGTATTCATTGGAGTTTAGAAGTATGAGAGGGGATCTCATGGAAACATATAAAATTCTGATGGGACTGGACAGCTTAGTTGCAGGAAGAATGTTCCCGATGTTGAGGAAGTGCAGAACCAGGGGTCACAGTCTAAGGATAAGGGGTAAGCCATTTAGGACCGAGATGAGGAGAAACTTCTTCACTCAGAGGGTTGTGAACCTGTGGAATTCTCTACCACAGAGAGTTGTTGATGCCAGTTCATTGGATATATTCAAGAGGGGGTTAGATATGGCCCTTATGGCTAAAGGGATCAAGGGGTATGGAGAGAAAGCTGGAAAGGGGTACTGAGGGAATGATCAGCCAGGATCTTATTGAATGGTGGTGCAGGCTCAAAGGGCCGAATGGCCTACTCCTGCACCTATTTTCCAAGTTTCTATACAAAATCCCGTCTTCACACTGAGGGCACCCTTCATCGTGTTCTGTGGTACTACCACCGTGCTAAAATGGGATAGATTCAGAACAGATCTAACATCTCAAAACTGGGCATCCATGAGGCGATGTCGGCATCAGCAGCAGTAGAATTGCAATCCACCACAATCTGCAACTTAGTGGCCTGGCATATCTCTCAACTTACCATTACCATCAAGCCAGGGGACCAACCCTGGTTCAATGAGGAGTGTGGAAGAGCATGCCAGGATCAGCAACAGGCGTGATTAAAAATGAGGTGCCAGGACTCATCATCACAGGCTATCCCTCGAAACGAGGATGACTTGCTGCCATGCCAAAAAGGGATGTGTTCACAGGTGTTTCAATGAAGAATCTAATATTCCAAATCCCGAACTACATCTTGAAGGGTGAAAGATGCCTGTGTGTGGATTTTTTTAATGTGTGGTGGCCTTTGCACCCCAGCCACCACACGGGCTTGATAGAGCTAGGTCTTGGTCCAGTGGCAAGGATTAACTAAGATGACTGGAGACAAGCTCTGCTGCACAGACCGAGTGCGCACACATATCGCATGCACTGTGGGCTGGCCCGTGCCGCCCTGGGCCCTCCCCTCTTCTGGGCTCCGATCACATCCCTCTACGAACTCTTGTCGCTCCTTCGCCCTGACCTCACCGCTCCTGCTGCACCTGCCCGCACTGCAATCAACCGTCGCCCTCCTGCAGCAGCACGCTCTGCTCCCTGCAGTGGTAGGCCACCGCACACTGCTCACTCTAATGGCTCCAGCCTGCTGATGACATCCCAGAGCATGTGCAATACAAACAGATCAAAGCTCCCAATATACGTTTAATAACCTACGGCCCCCACCATTACAGTTAAACAGGGTCACAGGTGCAGAGCCGTCAGCCAATCACTATTACCGCAATGAAAATCCACCCTCCCCGATTCTCTCTCCAACTCTTTCCACTGACTGTGGACTGACGTCGTTGAAGTATCAGCGAGACACAGGACGCCACTCAGGTTGGGACGGACTACATGCATACGAAATGGCAGAAGCAGAATGCTGTAGACTGAGCCAAACAATCCCACAACCAATGGATCAGATCAAAGCACTGTAGTCCTGCCTCATTCAGTCGTGAAGGCTGATGCGTTTGTTGTCTTAAAACAAACTTCTGTTTGTTTACCTGAATAGTAACAAATTCAGCCTTCTGGTTATAATCATTTTAGCATAAAAAGCAATTTGCAAGCGGAGTCGAGTCACAGATGGAGCACGTGTACCTAGGCATGGGTATCTCCGTGCTCTCGAACAAAGGAAAAAGTTTACATTTATACACTATTTTCTTATCGAACTGAGCAGAGGCTCAGAGGCAGGATGCAAAGGGTAATGGTTGATGGGTGTTTTTGTGATTGGAAGGCTGTTTCCAGTGGGATTCTACAGGGCTCAGTGCTAGATTCCTTGCTTTTTGTGGTATATATCCATGATTTAGACTTGAATGCAGGGGATATGATTGAGAAATTTGCAGATGATTCTAAAATCGGCTATGTGGTTAATATAAGAACATAAAAACATAAGAATTAGGAACAGGAGTAGGCCATCTAGCCCCTCGAGCCTGCTCCGCCATTCAATAAGATCATGGCTGATCTGGCCGTGGACTCAGCTCCGCTTACCCGCCCGCTCCCCGTAACCCTTAATTCCCTTATTGGTTAAAAATCTATCTATCTGTGACTTGAATACATTCAATGAGCTAGCCTCAACTGCTTCCTTGGGTAGAGAATTCCACAGATTCACAACCCTCTGGGAGAAGAAATTCCTTCTCAACTCGGTTTTAAATTGGCTCCCCCGTATTTTGAGGCTGTGCCCCCTAGTTCTAGTCTCACCGACCAGTGGAAACAACCTCTCCGCCTCTATCTTGTCTATCCCTTTCATTATTTTAAATGTTTCTATAAGATCACCCCTCATCCTTCTGAACTCCAATGACTAAAGACCCAGTCTACTCAATCTATCATCATAAGGTAACCCCCTCATCTCCGGAATCAGCCTAGTGAATCGTCTCTGCACCCCCTCCAAAGCCAGTATATCCTTCCTTAAGTAAGATGACCAAAACTGCACACAGTACTCCAGGAGCGGCTTTACCAATACCCTATACAGTTGCAGCAGGACCTCCCTGCTTTTTTTGTACTCCATCCCTCTCGCAATGAAGGCCAACATTCCATTCGCCTTCCTGATTACCTGCTGCACCTGCAAACTATTTTTTTTGGGATTCATGCACAAGGATTCTGGCTGCACTTCAGTCCCACACTCCTGATCTTTGGGCACCCTGTGCGGAGAGGAGCGGGTAGGTCCGAAGGCCTCCTCGTAGGACTGCTCCTGGGCACGGCCAAGGGTGCCATCAGCCGGTCCAGGCAGCGGGCGGTCGAGGGGGTCGTTCAACCTGACTGCCTGCCTCTCTTCCGCTCTTACATCCGGTCCAGGGTGTCCTTGGAGATGGAGCACGCGGTGTCCACCGGTACGCTCGCGGCCTTCCGCGAGAGGTGGGCACCGGAGGGACTGGAGTGCATCATCACGCCCGGCAACCAAATTTTTATTTGATTTTACGTTTTAAAGTTTAATTTGTTTTAATTGCTTTTAGTGTCCCCCTCTCCTTTTATAGGGGGCACTGGAAAAAGGAAAAATTTGATTTTAGTGCCCAAAATAAAAACCACAAAAAAAAAAAAAAAAACCCCAAAAAAAACAAAAAAGGGCCTTGTAAATGTCTTGTGTGTGTCATCCAGGTCGGGTGGCACGGATACATGTTTTATGTTTTCGCAAGTAAACTCAAAAGAGTTTCATGCACAAGGACTCCCAGGTCCCTCTGCACCTCAGCATGTTGTAATTTCTCCCCATTCAAATAATATTCCCTTTTACTGTTTTTTTTCCCAAGGTGGATGACCTCACACTTTCCGACATTGTATTCCATCTGCCAAACCTTAGCCCATTCGCTTAACCTATCTAAAGCTCTTTGCAGCCTCTCTGTATCTTCTACACAACCTGCTTTCCCACTAATCGTTGTGTCATCTGCAAATTTTGTTACACTACACTCTGTCCCCTCTTCCAGGTCATCTATGTAAAGAGATATGTAAAGAGAAAAAGGTTAGTAAAGAGATATGTAAAGAGAAAAAGGTTAGTAAAGACAAACGTAGGTCCCCTGCAGTCAGAATCAGGGGAAGTCATAACTGGGAACAAAGAAATGGCGGACCAATTGAACAAGTACTTTGGTTCGGTATTCACTGAGGAGGACACAAACAACCTTCTGGATATAAAAGGGGTCGGAGGGTCTAGTAAGGAGGAGGAACTGAGGGAAATCCTTATTAGTCGGGAAATTGTGTTGGGGAAATTGATGGGATTGAAGGCCGATAAATCCCCAGGGCCTGATGGACTGCATCCCAGAGTACTTAAGGAGGTGGCCTTGGAAATAGTGGATGCATTGACAGTCATTTTCCAACATTCCATTGACTCTGGATCAGTTCCTATGGAGTGGAGGGTAGCCAATGTAACCCCACTTTTTAAAAAAGGAGGGAGAGAGAAAACAGGGAATTATAGACCGGTCAGCCTGACATCGGTAGTGGGTAAAATGATGGAATCAATTATTAAGGATGTCATAGCAGTGCATTTGGAAAGAGGTAATATGATAGGTCCAAGTCAGCTTGGATTTGTGAAAGGGAAATCATGCTTGACAAATCTTCTGGAATTTTTTGAGGATGTTTCCAGTAGAGTGGACAAGGGAAAACCAGTTGATGTGGTATATTTGGACTTTCCGAAGGCTTTCGACAAGGTCCCACACAAGAGATTAATGTGCAAAGTTAAAGCACATGGGATTGGGGGTAGTGTGCTGACATGGATTGAGAACTGGTTGTCAGACAGGAAGCAAAGGGTAGAAGTAAATGGGGACTTTTCAGAATGGCAGGCAGTGACTAGTGGGGTACCGCAAGGTTCTGTATGGGGCCCCAGCTGTTTACACTGTACATTAATGATTTAGACGAGGGGATTAAATGTAGTATCTCCAAATTTGCGGATGACACTAAGTTGGGTGGCAGTGTGAGCTGCGAGGAGGATTCTATGAGGCTGCAGAGCGACTTGGATAGGTTAGGTGAGTGGGCAAATGCATGGCAGATGAAGTATAATGTGGATAAATGTGAGGTTATCCACTTTGGTGGTAAAAACAGAGAGACAGACTATTATCTGAATGGTGACAGATTAGGAAAAGGGGAGGTGCAAAGAGACCTGGGTGTCATGGTACATCAGTCATTGAAGGTTGGCATGCAGGTACAGCAGGCGGTTAAGAAAGCAAATGGCATGTTGGCCTTCATAGCGAGGGGATTTGAGTACAAGGGCAGGGAGGTGTTGCTACAATTGTACAGGGCCTTGGTGAGGCCACACCTGGAGTATTGTGTACAGTTTTGGTCTCCTAATCTGAGGAAGGACATTCTTGCTATTGAGAGAGTGCAGCGAAGGTTCACCAGACTGATTCCCGGGATGGCGGGACTGACCTATCAAGAAAGACTGGATCAACTGGGCTTGTATTCACTGGAGTTCAGAAGAATGAGAGGGGACCTCATAGAAACGTTTAAAATTCTGACGGGGTTAGACAGGTTAGATGCAGGAAGAATGTTCCCAATGTTGGGGAAGTCCAGAACCAGGGGACACAGTCTAAGGATAAGGGGGAAGCCATTTAGGACCGAGATGAGGAGGAATTTCTTCACCCAGAGAGTGGTGAACCTGTGGAATTCTCTACCACAGAAAGTTGTTGAGGCCAATTCACTAAATATATTCAAAAAGGAGTTAGATGAAGTCCTTACTACTAGGGGAATCAAGGGGTATGGTGAGAAAGCAGGAATGGGGTACTGAAGTTGCATGTTCAGCCATGAACTCATTGAATGGCGGTGCAGGCTAGAAGGGCCGAATGGCCTACTCCTGCACCTATTTTCTATGTTTCTATGTTTCTATGTATATTGTAAACAGTTGTGGTCCCAGCACCGATCCCTGTGGCACACCACTAACCACCGATTTCCAACCCGAAAAGGACCCATTTATCCCGACTCTCTGCTTTCTGTTCGCCAGCCAATTCTCTATCCATACTAATACATTTCCTGTGACTCCGCATACCTCTATCTTCTGCAGTAACCTTTTGTGTGGCACCTTATCGAATGCCTTTTGGAAATCTAAATACACCACATCCATCGGTACACCTCTATCCACCATGCTCTTATATCCTCAAAGAATTCCAGTACATTAGTTAAACATGATTTCCCCTTCATGAATCCATGCTGCGTCTGCTTGATTGCACTATTCCTATCTAGATGTCCTGCTATTTCTTCCTTAATGATAGTTTCAAGCATTTTCCCCACTACAGATGTTAAACTAACCGGCCTATAGTTACCTGCCTTTTGTCTGCCCCCTTTTTTAAACAGAGGCGTTACATTAGCTGCTTTCCAATCCGCTGGTACCTCCCCAGAATCCAGAGAATTTTGGTAGATTATAACGAATGCATCTGCTATAACTTCCGCCATCTCTTTTAATACCCTGGGATGCATTTCATCAGGACCAGGGGACTTGTCTACCTTGAGTCCCATTAGCCTGTCCAGCACTACCCCCCCCTAGTGATAGTGATTGTCTCAAGGTCCTCCCTTCCCACATTCCCGTGACCAGCAATTTTTGGTATGGTTTTTGTGTCTTCAACTGTGAAGACCGAAGCAAAATAATTGTTTAAGGTCTCAGCCATTTCCACACTTCCCATTATTAAATCCCCCTTCTCATCTTCTAAGGGACCAACATTTACTTTAGTCACTCTTTTCCGTTTTATATATCGTTTTATATATCGGTAAAAGCTTTTGCTATCTGTTTTTATGTTTTGCGCAAGTTTACCTTCGTAATCTATCTTTCCTTTCTTTATTGCTTTTTTAGTTATTCTTTGATGTTGTTTAAAATTTTCCCAATCTTCTAGTTTCCCACTAACCTTGGCCACCTTATATGCATTAGTCTTTGATTTGATACTCTCCTTTATTTCCTTGGTTATCCACGGCTGGTTATCCCTTCTCTTACCACCCTTCTTTTTCACTGGAATATATTTTTGTTGAGCACTATGAAATTGATAATGAAAAAGAAAGCTGTAGACATAAGAACATAAGAACATAAGAAATAGGAGCAGGAGTAGGCCATACTGCCCCTCGAGCCTACTCCGCCATTTAATATGATCATGGTTGATCCACTTCCCCGCTCGCACCCCATAACCCCTTATCCCCTTATCGGTTAAGAAACTGTCTATCTCTGTCTTAAATTTATTCAATGTCCCAGCTTCCACAGCTCTCTGAGGCAGCGAATTCTACAGATTTACAACCCTCTGAGAGAAGAAATTCCTCCTCATCTTAGTTTTAACTGTGCAGCCCCTTATTCTCAGATTATGCCCCCATGTTCTAGTTTCCCCCATCAGTGCAAACATCCTTTCTGCATCCATCTTGTTGTAATGTCTGTAAGCTTGTAATGTTTGTATCTCCACACTGTGGATGTGGACGTATTGTGTACTGCAAGTGCAGGGTTAATAATAAACAGAACCAGGCAGATTCTGGAGGCTTCTGAGAGAGCTACCTGCCATGTAGGAAGCTGTGTGTGCTTGTGCTCTGTGAATATATCACACTTGGTGGCGAGATGGGATTTTTCGGATGATTTAAAGCTTAAATTTTGTTGGGGAAGGATTCAGCCAGCTGACAGAGAGACTTTGGAAATTTCTGTCTTTGGAAAAAACTACAAAATCCGAGGTAAAATACAGCACACGGTGTGAACAGCTAGAGATTAAAATGGCAGGTGTAATCGGACATTTGGGGGAATATAGACATTCCGGGAATGTTTTAAAGCGTATGTGGATCGGCTAGAAATGTATTTCACTGCAAATAACATAATCGAAGTTCCAGACAATGCAGTCCAGAACCGGGCTGTGTTGGAACGTAAGAAAGCGATATTCTTATCGGAGGCAGATCTGACATTGTACGAAACCCTTGTAAATCTGCTTGTGCCTGACGAGCCAAAGGACACAACGCTTAAAAAGATTTTAACGAAGCTGGAACAGCATTATAACCCTAAACCGTTAGATATTGCTGAAAGCTTTCGTTTTGGGATTCGGAATCAAAAGACTGATGTAAGTATCAGTGATTACATCGTAGCATTAAAAAAGCTATCGATGCACTGTAATTTTGGGAACTTTCAAAAACCATTTTGTTTGTGGGGTGAAAAATGATGCGATCAGAAGGAAGTTATTGATGACGGATGACTTGACTTTTGAGATTGCTTGTCAGACAGCGAGGTCGATGGGCATGGCCGAACAATATTCTCGAGAATTAAATAATAATTACGGTCGTCAGTCAACCGAGGTAAATCACCTGCAGGTTCAAAGTAAAAGACGGTGTGGGCCCAAAGTCTCAGAAACTGGAAATTCTAACAGAGCGTCGAAGTCGTGCTATAGATGCCTGGGACAACACATTGCTCAAAGTTGTCCATACGTGAAGGCAGAGTGTTCCTTCTGCAGAAAGACTGGGCATCTTGTGAAGGCATGCCGACTGAAGTGTAAACCAGTTTATAAAGCTATGAGTGAAGCGTTCAAAGCTATGAGTAGAAATCCTAAGAGACTACATAGCATAGAAGAACAACAACAGGACGAGGAGGTGTTAGAGTTACATGTCATCAGGAGCACGAGGTTAATGGACAGCGATTCGGAAAGCATCAAAATCCACATAGATGTTGCGGGATTCAAGATACCAATGGAAATTGACACGGGTGCATCTGTGAGTGTCGTACCGGAGTCACTATATCGCTTCAAATTGCGTGATTTTCAACTGGAGAAATCCATGAAAGAGCCGCGAGGCTACTAGGGAGAGAAAATTCCTGTGGTAGGTTGTATCACCATACCGGTAAAATATAAAGATCAATTTCAGAACTTGCCTCTAATTGTAGTGAAAGGAGACAAGTCTGCCTTACTAGGAAGAAATTGGTTGAGCTCACTGAAGCTGGATTGGAGTAGGATTTTCTGTGTGGAAGTGAGATTTTTATCAACGGATGAGGTTATCAAGAAGTATCCGAAGGTGTTCTGCGAAATGGGCAGTCCGATCCAAGGTTTCAAGGCGAGTGTCAGGGTACAGAAGGACGCTAGATCGGTTTACTACAAACCACATTCTGTACCATATGCACTCAAGGAGAAGGTTGAGCAAGAACTCAAAAGACTAGAGACTGCGAACATTATTTGTAAGATAGATCGATGTAATTGGGCTACACCCATTGTTGTTGTACCTAAGTCCGATGGTAATGTAAGATTGTGTGGTGATTATAAAGTAACCGTAAACCAGGTTCTAGAGGGCAATGTCCCCAATACATTGCCGAATATAGAAGATTTGTTCACAACACTGACAGGTGGTCAGATCTTCTCAAAACTGGATCTTACGAATGCCGACTTACAGCTTGAACTAGATGAGAAGTCCAAGTCATGTTTGACTATAAATACTCATCTAGGCCTATATCAATTTAATAGGCTACCGTTTGGAGTGTCTTCCACCCCTGCCATATTTCAAGGGGTGATGATCCAGATTTTGCAAGGTATTGAAGGGGTAGTATGTTATTTGGATGACATACTAATTTCAGCACCAAATAGGCAAATTCATAATAACATATTGAATGAAGTCCCCAAATGGCTAGAGAAGCACAGAGTATGAGTGTCTGCTCGTAAGTGTGAGTTATTTAAAAACTCAGTGGAGTACTTAGGGTACAGAGTAGACAAAGATGGTTTACATCCAACCATGGAAAAATTGGATACAATTAGAAATGCACCCACTCCCAGGAATGTCACTGAACTTCATTCATTCTTGGGTCTTTTGAACTATTATGGGAAGTTCCTATCAAATTTGGCTACAGTATTACATCCACTGAATGAACTATTGAAAAAACAGGTCCATTGGAAGTGGTCAAAAGAATGCGATACAGCATTCAAGAAGTGTAAAAGCAAATTGGTAGAGAGCAGCATGTTAGTTCACTGTGACATATCTAAGGATATTAAGTGCGCATGTGATGCCTCTCCATATGAAGTTGGGGCAGTAATCTCTCATGTATTACGTAGTGGGGAGAAGAGACCAATTCCTTTTGCTTCATGCACCCTCAGTGCCAGTGAGAGTAATTATGTGCAAATTGAAAGGGAAGCTTTGGCATTAATTTTTGGGGTCAAGAAGTTTCACAAATACTTGTATGGTCGTAAGTTTACCATCGTTACGGACCATAAGCCCCTAACAGCAATCCTCCATCCAAAGTCCCCAGTTCCAACATTAGCTGCAGCCCGAATGCAGAGATGGGCTTTGATTTTGTCAGCATATACATATGATATTGAATATAGACAATCAGCTGATCACAGTAATGCTGATGCAATGTCTAGATTGCCTTCCCCATCACAAGTTACACCCGATAGGGAACAAGTGTTTTATTTTTTATACATTGATGAAATGCCAATCACAGCTGAAGAGATTGGTAGAGCAACCAAACGTGACCCAGTGATGTCAAAGGTGTATGATTATATTGCAAATGGATGGCCAAACCAGGTAACAGATAAAGATACACACCCATTCTTCATTCGTAGGAATGAATTATCATTCGATAAAGATTGTATCATGTGGGGTGCAAGGGTGGTTATACCAAATAAATTCAGGTCCAAATTATTAGGAGACCTCCATGACCAGCACCTGGGAATGTGCTTGACCAAGAGTTTTGCACGCAGTTATTTATGGTGGCCAGGTCTTGATAATGATATAGAGTACATCGTGAGTCAGTGTACGACATGTCAATTGGTAAGCAAGCAACCACCACCAGTACCATTACAGCCATGGAAATGGCCTCCCAGGGTGTGGCAAAGGCTACATATTGATTTTGTTGAGTTAGAAAGACAACAATTGTTCATTGTGATTGATAGCTATTCGAAGTGGATTGAGGTGTTTGTGGAAAATAACAAGTAAAACATTGGACATTTTGCAAAAATTATTTTCTTCATTTGGCCTTCCTGAAGAAATTGTTTCGGATAATGGACCACAATTTTGTTCAGAAGAATTTGCACAATTCATGAGCAAAAATGGTGTGAAACATACCAAGGTTCCACCATAAAATCCTGCTTCGAATGGTGCAGCAGAGCGCACTGTACAAATTGTAAAACGTGCCCTCATAAAACAAATGTTAGATCCAAATCCAAGGAAACGACAGTTGTCATTGGATCACAAATTGGCTAATTTTTTGATTACATATCGAAATACTCCTCATACAACTACAGGTGGAACACCAGCAGAGTTGTTTCTCAAACAACAGCCACGAACCAGATTCTCGGTGTTGAAACAAAATTTTGCACAGTCCATAGAAGAGACACAATTAAGACAGAAAAAGAATCATGATAGAGGTAGAGTAAAAGAGAGAAGTGTGAAATTAAACCAGAAGGTGAGAGTGAAGAACCATCACCATAAATGGTTAAAGTGGTCACCAGGAAGATTGGTGAAGATATGTGGTCCTCGCACATATTTGGTAAAGATGTTTGATAATGGACAGGTTAGGTTTGTTCATATTGATCATATTTTCCCTACAGACATGGAAGGAGTTGAAGGTGGCACTGATTCAATTATTTCTGACTCATCAGATCGTTTTGATATATCAGTAGCAAATCCTAAATCCAATGTACTGGAAACAAATTCAGGAGAGAATCAAAATGAAAGTCTGAGTCCGAATCAGGAAAATAAAGAGCCTGAAGTTAGAGTGAGTTCAAATGAAAATCAAGGAAATTCCATGGAGGAAAACGTTCCTCAGGATAAGCCTCGAATGAGTATAGATTCAGCACCAGGTTTGGAAAGTTCTGTTCGAGAGCGAAGGTATCCTCTTTGAAACAGAAAACAAGTGGTAAAATTAAATTTGTAAATATGGAAAAAAATATGTTTATATCCAATGTTATGTATAAACATGAATGTTATGTATGATGTTTGTTGTAACAATTTCTTCATTAAGGAGGGAGAAGTGTAATGTTTGTAAACTTATAATGTTTGTAGCTCCACACTGTGGATGTGGACGTATTGTGTACTGCAAGTGCAGGGTTAATAATAAACAGAACCAGGCAGATTCTGGAGGCTTCTGAGAGAGCTGCCTGCCATGTAGGAAGCTGTGTGTGCTTGTGCTCTGTGAAGATATCACACTTGTCAAGCCCCCTCATAAACTAATACCTTTCGATAAGATCACCTCTGAATCTTCTGAATTCCAATGAGTAGAGGCCCTCATAAGTCAACCCTCTCATCTCCGGAATCAACCTCGTGACCCTTCTCTGAACTGCCGTCAAAATAAGTATATCCTTTCGTAAATATGGAAACCAAAACTGCATGCAGTATTCCAGGTTTGGTCTCACCAATACACTGTATAACTGCAGCAAGACTTCCCTGCTTTTATATGCCATCCCCTTTGCAATAAAGGCCAAGATTCCATTGGCCTTCCTGATCATTTGCTGTACCTGCATACTATCCTTTTGTATTTCATGCACAAGTACCCCCAGGTCCCGTTGTACTGCAGCACTTTGCAAATTTTCTCCATTTAAATAATAACTTGCTCTTTGATTTTTTTTCTGCCAAAGTGCATGACCTCACACTTTCCAACATTATACTCCATCTGCCAAATTTTTGCCCACTCACTTAGCCTGTCTATGTCCTTTTGCAGACTTTTTTATGTCCTCCTCACACATTGCTTTTCCTCCCATCTTTGTATCGTCAGGAAACTTGGCTACGATACACTCGGTCTCTTCTTCCAAGTCGTTAATATAGATTGTAAATAATTGGGGTCCCAGCACTGATTCCTGCGGTACCCCACTAGTTACTGATTGCCAACCCAAGAATTAACCATTTATCCCGACTCTCTGTTTTCTGTTCGTTAGCCAATCCTCTATCCATGCTAATATATTACCTCCAACCCTGTGAATTTTTATCTTGTGCAGTAACCTTTTATGTGGCACCTTGTCAAATGCCTTCTGGAAGTCCAAATACACCACATCCACTGGTTCTCCTTTATCCACCCTGTTCGTTACATCCTCAAAGAATTCCAGCAAATTTGTCAAACATGACTTCCCCTTCATAAATCCATGCTGACTCTGCCTGACCAAATTATGCTTTTCCCAATGTCCTGCTACTGCTTCTTTAATAATGGACTCCAACATTTTCCCAACCACAGATGTTAGGCTAACTGGTCTATAGTTTCCCACTTTTTGCCTGCCTCCTTTTTTTAGTAGGGGCGTTACATTTGCAGTTTTTCAATCTGCTGGGACCTCCTCAGAATCCAGGGAATTTTGGTAAATTACAACCAATGCATCCGCTATCCCTGCCGCTACTGCTCTTAAGACCCTAGATGCAAGCCATCAGGTCCAGGGGATTTATCTGCCTTTAGTCCTGTTATCTTACTGAATACCACCTTCTTAGTGATTGTGATTGTGTTAAATTCCTCCCCCCCTATAGCCTCTTGACTATCCACTGTTGGAATATTGTTAGTGTCCTCTACCGTAAAGACTGATACAGGACTGCAGGAAGATATCAATGAACTGGTCAGGTAGGCAGCACAGTTGCAAATGGAATTCAATCCTGAGAAGTGTGAAATAATGCATTTGGGGAGGGCTAACAAGGCAAGGGAATACACAATAAATGGTAGCACACTGAAAAGTGCAGAGGAAAAGAGGAACCTTGGAGTGCATGTCCAGAGATTCCTGAAGTTTAAGATGGCATACGGGATACTTGCCTTTATTAGCCGAGAAATATAAGAGCAAGGAGGTTATGCCTGAACTATACAAATCACTAGTTACGCCACTGCTAGAGTACTGTGTGCAGTTCTCATCACCACATTACAGGAAGGATGTGATTGCCCTCGTGAGGGCACAGAGGAGATTTATGAGGATGTTGCCTGCACTAGAGAATTTTAGCTATGAGGAAAGATTGGATAGGCTGGGTTTGTTTTCTTTGGAACAGAGGAGGCTGAGGGGAGACCTAATTGTGGTGTATAAAATTAGGAGATGCTTAGATAGAGTGGATAAGAAAAATCATATATTGGATCTGGTGTTTAGTAGTGAACCTGACCTCGTATCAGTCCTTCATGTGGGGGAACAGCTGGGCAACAGTGATCACATCATTATATAGTTCCAATTGGCTGTTAGAACTAAAGGTACTGAGAACCTGCAACTTGTACCCAATTTCAGAAGGGAAAACTTCTCCAAAATAGCAGATGATTTAGAACAGGTAAATTGGCCAATCCTCCTCGGTGGTAATGCGACTGATGTTGAATATAAATGGAAAGTTTTTAAGAATCAGATTAAAAATGTGGTAAACAAACATGTATCCAAAATCAAAAGAAGGAAATGTGGTAAGAAAAAGCCAAGGTTGCTGATTGGGTATGTACAAAGGCAAAGACGATGTAAACAGAAATGATTCTATAAATTGAAGAAATTTAACACTCAAATAAATAGGGTTGAAAACAAAGAACAACTAAAGAAAACTAAGGCTGCCATTAGATCAGCAAAATGACTAATGGAAAAAAGGATTGGAGACAACTGTGGCAGTAATGGGAAGAGCTTTTGTAGTTATGTGAAGAGTCAGAGAACTATCAAAGACTGTATTGGGCCACTGAAGGGAGTTCAAGAACAGATTACAAAGGACTCACTGAGTATGGTGGAAATATTAAATGAGTACTTTGCATCAGACTTCGCCCTTGAAGATGATGCTCAAATATTAGAATTTAATAATACCAGTTTTACTACTAGTAACATTAACGTAGATAAGCATATTGTTTTAGAAAGAATTAAGGACAAAAATAGATAGAGCAGCAGGGCCGGATGATATCTACCCGAGGGTCTTCCGGGAGATGGAACATGTGCTGTGCGAGCCCCTGGCCGATATTTTAATAGCTCACTGCACACTGGTGTGGTTCCTACAGATTGGAATGAGGCTAATGTAGTCCCCATTTTTAAAAAAGGTGACAAGGCAGACCCGGTAACTATAGGCCCATCAGTAATAGGTAAGATGCTAGAAAGAATCATAAGGGATGCAACATGTGAATACTTGGGTAGGGAGGGACATATTCGGGACACCCTACATGGCTTCATAAAAAAAAGGGCATGTCTCACAAATCTAATTGTATTTTTTGAAGAAGTTACAAAGTTGGTGGATGAGGAAAGCCCAGTAGACAATGTTCTCTTAGATTTCCAAAAAGCTTTTGACAACGTATCGCACAACAGGCTTCTCTATAAGATCAAAGCCTCTGGTATTAGTGGCAAAGAGTAGTTATAGATGGATTTAGATCTGTTTGGAGACAGGTCACCAGTGGTGTCCTGCAGGAATCAGTGTTGGGACCGTTGCTTTTTATTATTTTTATTAATGATCTCGATTCAAGGGTTGGCGGCACGATTTGCAAATTTGCAGATGATACTTGGATTTGTGCGAGTGCTGGAACTGTAAAAGAGGCTCGTCTGATTCAGGCAGATTTGAATGTGTTGGAAGACTGGGTTCATGACTGGAAAATGATGTATAACTTAGATAAGTGCAGTGTTATGCATGTGGGCAGGGCAAATGCTCAACATTTATACACGCTCAAGGGAAAGGCGTTAAAGATGGTAGAGATAAAAAGAGATTTGGGCATTCTAGTGCACACATACTTAAAGGTACATGAGCAATGCCATGCAGCGATAGCCAGAGCAAATAGGGTGTTGGGGTGTATCCATAGGACAATTGAGTATAAGACGAGGCGTACTGTTTTGTTCTTGTACAAGACCTTAGTCAGGCCGCACTTGGAATACTGTGTCCAGTTTTGGTCTCCTCACATGGTGGGTGATATTGAGGCTCTGGAAAGGGTGCAGAAGAGGACCACTAGACTAATTCCAAGTCTAAAGCATCTTAGTTATCAAGATATGTTAAAAGAGTTGGGACTCTTTACCTTAGAGTAGCGTAAACTTAAGGGGGATATGACTGAGGTTTATAAGATAATGGGCCCGAAATTCAGCAGGATGTAAGGTCCGCCCATTTCTCGGCTGTATTCCAGCGGTGCGTCGTTTAAAACCGCCAGAATCATCATCATCATCATCATCATCATAGGCAGTCCCTCAAAATCGAGGAAGACTTGCTTCCACTCTAAAAGTGAGTTCTCAGGTGACTGAACAGTCCAATATGGGAATTACAGTCTCTGTCACAGGTGGGACAGACCGTAGTTGAAGGAAAGGATGTGTGGGACTGGTTTGCCGCATGCTCCCTCCGCTGCCTGCGCTTGTTTTCTGCATGCTCCGGCGACGAGACTCGAGGTGTTCAGCACCCTCCCGGATGCACTTCCTCCACTTAGGGTGGTCTTTGGTCAGGGACTCCCAGGTGTCGGTGGGAATGTTGCATTTTATCAAAGAGACATTGAGGGTATCCTTGAAATGTTTCATTTGCCCACCTTGGGCTCGCTTGCCGTGTAGGAGTTGACAGTAGAGCGCTTGCTTTGGGAGTCTTGTGTCAGGCACGAGGACAATATAGCCTGTCCAACAGAGCTGGTCGAGTGTGGTCAGTGCTTTGATGCTGGGGATCGAGTACGCTAACATTGGTGCATCTGTCCTCCCAGGGGATTTGCAGGATTTTGCGGAGACATTGTTGGTGGTATTTCTCCAGCGATTTGAGGTGTCTATTGTATATGGTCCATGTCTCTGAACCATACAGGAGGGTGGGTCTCACTACAGCCCTGTAGACCATGAGCTTAGTGGCAGATTTGAGGGCCTCATCTTCGAACACTCTCTTCCTCAGGCAGCCGAAGGCTGCGCTATTGCATTGGAGGCGGTGTTGAACCTTGTCGTTGATGTCTGCCCTTGCTAATAATAGGCTCCCGAGGTATGGAAAGTGGTCCACGTTGTCCAGGGCCATGCCGTGGATCTTGATGACTGGGTGGCAATACTGTGTGGCAGGGTCAGGTTGGTGGTGGACCTTTGTCTTACAGATGTTTAGTGTAAGGCCCATGCTTTCGTGCGCCTCAGTGAAGATGTTGATTATGACTTGGGGTTCAGTCTCTGAATGTGCACAGACGCAAGTGTCGTCCGAGTACTGTAGCTTGACGACAGAGGTTGGGATGGTCTTGGATCTGGCCTGGAGATGACGAAGGTTGAACAGGTTCCCACTGGTTCTGTATTTTAGTTCCACTCCAGCGGAGAGCTTGTTGAGTGTGCGGAAGATCGAGAACAGGGTTGGCGCAATGACGCAGCCCTGCTTGACTCTAGTCTGGACGTGGATTGGGTCCGTGTTGGATCTGTTGGTCAGGATCACGGCTTGCATGTGGAGCAGGTGGAGGATGGTGACAAATTTTGGGGACAGCCGAAATGGAGGAGGACGCTCCATAGTCCCTTGCGGTTGACAGTGTCAAAAGCCTTTGTAAGGTCAAAGAAGGCCAAGTACGAAGGTTGGTGCTGTTCCCTGCATTTTTCTTGCAGCTGTCACGCCGTAAAGATCCTGGGCTAGATTTTAAACTTTTGTGCAGATCGCCCAAAAATGTGCGGTATTTCCGGCATGGGCGGAAAAAATGGGTTTTCAGATCGCCGGCTTGTCGCCCGTTCTCAAAGCCCCTAGTCTAAATTTAGTAATTGGGCATTACCGCGAGTTATTTGAAATGGGCGTTAGCGTTAAATCTCTCTGACCTTCTGCTGTAAAGTGTCGCCAGCCTTAACAACGGCCTGGCAACGCTTGATTTCTGCGATTCATGAGGTCAAGGGTCATCATGACATGCGCAGAAGAGGAGACAGAGAGAGAGGGAGTTGAGAGGAACTGAAGGCGTGTGTGGCTGTGGTATGTGCTTGTTTGGCTCTTGTGAGAGGCACGAGGGAGATTCACCAGCAATCAAAAGCTTAGTAAGCACCAAGAACAAAGTTGGCACCGAGTTTTTGTCCAACAAATAATATATAACATGGAAGGGATGGAGGAGGTCCTGGAGCTGGTAGCCAGGAACACTGGTGTCAGAGGGCTCGCAGTGGGACCGGAGCGCGGCACTGCACCCCAAGGTGACGCACACCCATTGCCAACAACACAGAGGAGCTAGTAGCAACATCTTGCTTCTGGCTCGGAGCGCTTTCCCACCTTGGGACCGTCCTCTCCCGTATCCGTCCAAGCAGCGGTCAGCCGTCATCCCCCTCCCCTGATGAAGTATCGCCTGAAGAGCTCCTTGGCCAGGCAGCTTGGAGTCAGGAGGGGAAGGGGAAGGGGTAGAGGTGCGGAGGAGAAGCCGGAGGGGGGTTGGATGGGAAGGGTTGGTTTTTACAGAAATACTTATGATTTCAGACAAATGTTCAGTTTAAATGTTTTTTATTTAACAAAACCTTGTTGCATATTGGCTCAGATAGAAGCACCATTACATGCTGCGATTACTTAACATCAAAGGGTATAATTACACTTAACTTCAATCAACTTAAACTTTAACTGTCACCAAGGTGATGCCCACCATTGATGTATGACCTGCACACCCTGCAGTGTGTCAGCTTTGTAAATAACACCAACGTTCTTTCAGGCAAAGCGCTCATTGATGAGCTCCTGACGTTAGGCTCTTGCAGCTATCATGCCACCACGGACCCTTTCATGCAGTCTACAGGGGGAGCGAGGGCATGGCTTCAGCATCAGCCTGATTGTCTGAGCCAATGTCAGCGTCCACCTCCTCGTCCTCCTCTTCCTCTCTCTAGTGAGATGGACTATCAGACTCTTTAGGCAATTCTTGTCCCCTCCTGATAGCCAAGTTGTGCAGCAAGGAGTACACCACCATGAATTGAGCTACCTGCTCAGGGTGCTATTGGAGCTCACCTCCTGAGTGGTCCAGGCATCTAAAACGCTGCTTAAGCACGCCAATGGTTTTCTCCACAATATTGCGAGTGACTCTGTGGCTCTTGTTGCATCGCTTCTCGGCTTCGGTGTAGGTGTCACGCAGTGGGGTCATTGGCCAGGTGGCAAGGCCATATCCTTTGTCACCAAGCATCCAGCATTGACCTTGGGCTGATTGTTAAACAAGTCAGATACAGTGCTCTCATGCAGGATGTGAGCATCATGGATGCTGCCCGGAAATTTAGCATTCACTGCCATAATAATTTGCTGGTGGTCAACAACGAGTTGCATATTCAGGGAGTGCAATCCCTTGTGGTTCCTGAAAACTTCTGCATCCTGAAAAGGTGCCCGCATTACACTGTGTGTACTGTCTATTGCTCCTTGCACCTTGGGGAAGTTAGCAATTCAGTAAAATCCTAAAGCCCTCTCAGTCTGAGCCTCCCTGGTCATATGGAAGCTGATCAAGTCCATTCTGTGTGTGTACAGGGCTTCAGTGACCTGTCTAATGTAGCAATGTGTGGCATGCTGAGACAGACTGCAAATGTCGCCAGCTGAGGCCTGAAAAGAACCCGACGCACAGAATGACAGTGCCGTGGTGACTTTGACCTCGATGGACAGTGCAGTACTGATGGTGTTGACAAGCTGCAGATCTCCCCTTATGAGCTGGCATACCTCAGTGATAACCTCTTTGTGGAAGCGCAGTCTCTGAAGGCAGGTGGTGTCGGGCAAGTCAAGGTAAGATCGTTTGTCCCTGTACTTGCGGGGGGTGTAACGTCTGGTCCTCCTCATCAGTCTGGCACGTCTTACATTGGCACATAATGCTGTGGAGCGTACCTTCGGCCATCTTGACTCTGCAACATGTAATTGGTCATCAAGAGAGGGTGAGAAAGGACAAGCCCCATTGCAATAGCTCTCTGTTTTCCTCCGATTGGTCACAAAGAATGAATGTCCCAACGAAGACACCTATTAAATTCCAATCGTTCTCAGTATGATAAAGATGTTTATTCAGATGTTCACATCACCTCCAAAGATCTCCAGAGTACATCCGAACTCCCCCGAGGTTGAAGCAGAGCAGCCTTTTAAATGATGCGTCATGGGATTTAGAACATGGCGTCCATACCACTGAGAGTAGTTCTGGTTAGTTCCATTTTTTCCAGACGTTTTTTTGGGCGAGTGATATTGTGGGAAAGATGTGTGTGAGGTGGTGAAAGTGATGATGGGCGATCTCCTGGGAGTTAGTTTCGGCAAATATGATCTTTACGACAAAATAAAGTGCACGGTCGGTATTATTGAATCTCGGCGTTAATTATGTGTGGAAACTAACGCTGGGTGATATTATGGCCGTTGATTTCGCCCATTCTGATGATTCCGCCCAAAAAAAGTGGGTGGGCGGTATTATTTTTTCCTGGCGTTACGCACAAGGGGAAAGTAACGCTCGGCAATAAGTGTCCGAAAAATACACGTCAGTTTCCATCTTGTGGCTACATGGGCGATATCTAGCGTTGTATATCATTTCAGCATTAAAATGGATGTTAATTGGGCATTAAGCATGCAAAGAAAGTGGAAAATCTAGCCCCATGTCCATTGTACCCCGTAGGGGACGAAATCCGCACTGTGACTCTGGGGGAGCTCCTCAGCCACAGGGAGAAGACGCTTGGAGGAGGATTCTAGTGACAACTTTCCCAGTGGCTGATTAACATAGAAACATAGAAAAATAGGTGCAGGAGTAGGCCATTCGGTCCTTCGAGTCTGCACCGCCATTCAATAAGATCATGGCTGATCATCCCTTCAGCATCCCTTTCCTGCTTTCGCTCCATACCCCTTGATCCCCTTAACCGTAAGAGCCATATCTAACTCCCTCTTGAATATATCCAATGAACTGGCATCAACAACTCTCTGCGCAGGGAATTCCACAGGTTAACAACTCTCTGAGTGAAGAAGTTTCTCCTCATCTCAGTCCTAAATGGTATACCCCTTATCCTAAGACTGTGTCCTCTGGTTCTGGACTTCCCCAACATTGGGAACATTCTTCCTGCATCTAACCTGTCCAGTCCCATCAGAATCTTATATGTTTCCATGAGATCCCATCTCATCCTTCTAAACTCCAGTGTATAATGGCCCAGTTGATCCAGTCTCTCCTCATATGACAGCCCAGCCATCCCTGGAATCAGTCTGGTAAACCTTCGCTGCACTCCCTCAATAGCAAGAACGTCCTTCCTCAGACTAGGAGACCAAAACTGAACACAATATTCCAGGTGAGGCCTCACTAAGGCCCTGTACAACTGCAGTAAGACCTCCCTGCTTCTATATTCAAATCCCCTAGCTATGAAGGCCAACATATCATTTGCCTTCTTTACCGCCTGCTGTACCTGCGTGCCCACTTTCAGTGACTGATGAACCATGACACCCAGGTCTCGTTGCACCTCCCCTTTTCCTAGTCTGCCACCATTCAGATAATATTCTGCCTTCGTGTTTTTCCCCCAAAATGGATAACCTCACATTTATCCACATTATACTGCATCTGCCATGCATTTGCCCACTCACCTAACCTGTCCAAGTCACCCTGCAGCCTCTTAGCGTCCTCCTCACAGCTCACACTGCTACCCAGTTTAGTGTCATCTGCAAACCTGGAGATATTACACTCTATTCCTTCATCCAAATCATTGATGTATAATGTAAAGAGCTGGGGTCCCAGCACTGAGCCCTTCGGCACCCCACTAGTCACTGCCTGCCATTCTGAAAAGGACCCGTTTATCCCGACTCTCTGCTTTCTGTCTGCCAACTAGTTCTCTATCCACGTCAGTACATTACCCCCAATACCATGTGCTTTGATTTTGCACAACAATCTCAGGGAGATTCCCCTGTAGTTGCCGCAGTTGGACTTGTCCCCTTTTTTAAAGATGGTCACGATTACTGCATCTCTGAGAGCTCCCGGCATGCTTTCCTCCTTCCAGATGAGAGAGATGAGGTCATGCATTGATGCCAATAGTGCCTCTCCGCCCTAATTTAGTGCCTCAGCGGGGATTCCATCCGCTCCCGTTGCGTTGTTGTTATTGAGCTGGCGGATGGTTTTATCTACCTCATGCAGGGCTGGAGTTTTGCTGAGATGCTGGTGGGTAGCATGCTGCGGGATGGAGTCGAGGACACTCGAGTCAAAGGCAGAGTCTCGGTTGAGGAGATCTTCAAAGTGCTCCTTCCAGCGGGTCATGACTGCCTCGGTGTCCTTGATGAGTGTCTCCCCGTTCTTGGCCAGTAATCGGGTAGGGCCTTGGGTGCTTGGGCTGTAGGTGGCATAGAATACCGCTGAGACCGAAGAGCGCTAGTTTGGTGAAATTTTTTTCGGCAGTATGCGAGCGATGTGCAGTGGGCAGCATACAGCATTATAGTCGATCAAGATCGACTTTCTTGTCGATGGATGGTGCAGCACTGCACTGCGCATCAGCAGATTTTTGGGGGGGCATTTTTTTCACAGACGCTTTTACCCCATGATTTCGGGGGTCAGGGGTCACCTGCACATGCACAGAGAGTTGAAGTCGAGGGAGAGAGAGTGAGAGGGAGCAGCAAAGTAGTCGAGGGTCAGTTGTTTTCATCAGAGAGTCCAGAGTTAAATAATATTAATAAAAAATAATAATTATGCAATGTATCAAATATTTATTAATAATAATACATATTTTATAAATAAAAAAATCATATAATAAATATAAATATAATGGAAATGCTGAAAAAGAAGTTGAAGCGCAGGAATATCAAGACAGACAGGAGTTTGAGAGCGCCCGCCTTCGACGAGACGGAGTTACCTGCCCTGCTGGAGAATGTTACAGAGAGATTCTCCGACTTAACGAAGGGTGGTCATGGAAAGCATCCCCCAAAGGAGTACAACAGAATATGGGATGAGACCGGGGAATCTGTCTCCTCCACAAGTACCATGGTACGCACTGGAGAAAGGTGCCATAAGAGGTAGAGCGACCTGGTGAGAGTAGCAAGAGTAAGTAATTATTTTATTTATGCACCCCCCGCCCTCCCCATGTGCCATGTACCATGTAAATGTAGGTTCAGTGTCACACAAATGATATTATTTATCCCAAGGTTACGGCGATGTATTTGTGCTTTCAGGTATTGACAAGAGGATCAACCCAGTGTTTTGATGTGTGTGTGTGTGTGTGTGTGTGTGTGTGTGAACCTGTGTGTCTGCGATGTTAAATGGATTGAAGATTCTTACTTTCATTTACTTTACTTTCTGCAGAAGAAGACATCTGCACACAGCAGATCAGCAGCGTACAGGGGGAGGACCCCCAAAGTAAAAACCCTTGACGGAGGTTGAGATCCGAGCCCTGTTGCTGGTCGGGATAGCAACTGTGCCACAACCGGCATTGGAGCTGACCCACCCACAAAGGATGGTCAGTTAAATACAATCCCCGGTCTGTGTTGCGGTAGTGTAATGTAATGTAATGTAACTGTAACTGTAATGTTGGCCTCATGTAATGTAATGTAAGTTTATTGCACTATAATGTTGGGCTCATGCGATGTACTGCAATGTTGGGGGCATGTAATGCAATGCATATGTAAATGTATATATGTATTGTCTGTCTGCGATATATAATGCAGTCATGAAGCAGTCATGGACATTTAAGTAAGACTGCGCAACGTTACTGTACTCATGTACTCGTGTAATCCTGACCCCTCCCTTGGTGCCAAGTACTTTTAAATGTTGTTTTGTACTTCCAGACTCGTAGACTACAGACCCACTGCCTCCACCTCTAGCGTCACCCAGCCCTCTCCCGATTTCACCCCTGCCAGAGATGATGAAGAGGAAGAGGAATTGGAAGAGGAAGAGAGGAAGAGCAGCTCATCCTGGAACCAGTGGAGGTGCAGGTGGAGACGGAGGAAGGTATAACAGGTCCATCTGGGCCAGCTGGAACATCCTCCACAACTGACTCTATATTCAGGGGACTCCCCCATGCCTCCTCAGATTATGTGGGACTATGTGGTATGCAGCAAGGCACCCCCAGCGTTGCAGTGCCTTTGTCGCAGTGACGGAGGTTGGTGCAGAAAAGGTCGGTTGCTGCAAGACAGATAGGCGCGCACCAGAACATGGTGCATCTGTCACAGGCCAGCGTCGACATAGGATGAGAGCTGCTCAATGCCATGGCTACGATAGCCGAAAACACCGCGGCACTATCAGAACGACAGTCGGATGATATTTCACATCTGATCACCGCGATGGAGTGAACTGCCGGCTCCGTCGATTCTATACCGCAATCGACAGGATCGGGATATGGCGTGGAGCCCCCCCCCCTGTGCCATAGCAGTTGGGTCGACAGCACCTGATTGTGGGGAGCAGCCAGCAGCTTCCAGCCCTGAAGTCATGATTTCCGGATCACGAGCTTCTCCTGAGACCCCATTTATTGTGCCTGCAATGTCTCACCCCCAACGACAGAACAGCATTCGGGGTGCACTGCTGCACTCCGGCTTGGTACCTGTTATGTTCAGAATAACTCCACAAGACTGTAGTGTAAGCTCAAACTGTATTGACCTTGGTCTCTTTAATGTGACTCCAGAGTGAGGAAGCAGCATGGTAGACTGCCTTTTATACCTGCTTGCCCAGGGTGCACAGGTCTCCCACAGGTGTGCCCTCTGCTGGCAAGTCTTACATATTAGTGAGGTTTACATACATACATAACATCACACCCCACAAAGTCTTATGTACAAGTTATTTGTGAGTTGAGGCGATCTGGCGCTCTGCGTTCCCGGGTCGATCGCCTGAGTTGAAGTCCTGGCATAGGTGAGTTGGTCGGATCATTGCTGCACGGCCGCACGGCTGGTCTGATCGAACTGACAGGCATGATGGGTTCATCCTCGTGGTTGACAGCGAGGTCGATTGAGTTAGTGGGTCGCTGGGGGCCAGGTCCTTTCAAGTGGTTCCTGGTTATCTGTAGTTCACAGTTTGGTCTGGTTCAAATGCTTTCTGCATTTGCCCATTACATGGTTTCACAACAAACACCCCATTTTCATCACAAAGACTCCATTCCCCTCTTTGGCTAATACAGTGCTAGCAGCCCATCTGAGGCCATGAACATGGTCTACATCATTTATTCTGATGTTGCGTGGAGGAGCCGTACGATCATGGTACATTCTCTGCTGATGGCCTACGGAAGGCTCGGTTCTGAGTGTTTCTGTCCGGTGACTGCGTAGCACCCGGGATAGCCGGGTCTGTAGGGAGTCTACCGTGACACGTGTGGTGCTTGGCTTTATGATTTGGGCTGCCCGCTCCGGACTATTGTTGCTGACCCTAAGGACTGGCAAGCCAAGGACGGCCGATATGGCCTTGAGACTTTCAGTAGTGGCGGGAGGCCACGTGGTCTCCGTGGAATCTGGGCCTTGGTATGGAGGCCATGGACCACCGACTGTGTGTAGCCTCTCTGCCTTTCTTTGCAAAGTTGCAGGATTGCTCCATAGGGGGCAATCTGATGGGATGAGCATTTCGTCTTTGCGACGGATAAGCTGCAACATCCCGTCTAGCGGTTCGCAGATGGTAATGTGGGATCCTGGCTGGTCCAGGTCCTAACCTGGGGAGCCGTTACGGTTGACCCCTCGCTCTCTAGCACTTCCATAACAATGAGCAGGTCTGTGGGCTGTGCCGTTTCCACTCCGGTGGCGGGCAACGGTAGCCAACTGAGGGCATCAGCGCCGTTCTCAGTGCCTGGCCCATGGCGGATCATGTTACAGTGCACAGACAGTGTTAGACATATGCGGAACACAGCATTGATAATAGTGCCTCTGCTCTCCAAAAACTGTGAGATTAGCAGCTTGTCTGATTAGAGCAAATATTGGGACACTCTCTGGTATGTCTCTTTTGTCCCATGAACGCAGGCTACTGCCTTGGTTAACTTATTGGATACATGTACAATCGGTTGGAGCCCGCCCGCTACTTTGGCTTTCTGTACAACACGCCTGACCGTGTGTGATAACACATCACGTGTTACAAATACTTTGTCAGATACATATACGACCGGTTGGTGTTCGCCCGCTACTTTGGTTTGTTGTAAGGTACCCCCGATCCCATATGATAATGCATCATTAGCCTCGAAAGAGCGCTCACATGGGTTACACAGTGCAAACAACTTATTGGAAAGTGGTGGGTTCCTGGTCTTCTCAGCGGCCGCCCCTTTACCTTTGCCCCAAGCCCAGTTATCTTCCTTGCTGGGCAACACATGCCTCTGTTTCGATGCGGCGACATCCCGTGGTCTGACGCTCTCTTGTCCCGTGGTCTGGACGCACTCTTATCCCGTGGTCTGGATGCTCTTTTGTTCCGTGGTCTGGACGCTCTCTCGTCTCGTGGTCTGGATGCACTTTCGTCCTGTGGCCTGGACGCACTCTCATCCCATGGTCCGGATGCTCTTTTGTTCCATGGTCTGGACACACTCTCGTCCGTGTCCGTGATCTTCCTCCCCAGGGATTTTGCCTCTGGCATTGGGAAGACGCATTCAGATCGTTTCAACCGGAGTCCCACTCTGTTTGGTCGACCTGGAGCCTCTTCCATCATCGCGAAGAGGTCGTCGGCTTTGGGTGGTGCGTACAGCACCTGCACCACTGCTCAGTTGATCTTCACCTCCTCGTGGTCGTGATAAGCGGCCTGTGCCTCAGGGATCTGCAAATGGATCTGCACTTCGATGCCTGGTTCAGCTGAAGGTGGGGGCTTGCTCAGCCTTAGAGCATGGGAGACCTCGTTCGCCGGAGAAGGTACACAGAGGTCTTCCCAGTTCCATCCAATTTTTCCCATCCACATCCTGCCAAGCAGCATTGGCCCATCACCTGAAACAATCCACAGTAGTAAATCGTGCACTGCTCCCTCATGGGATACTCTTATGTCCGCACTACCAATAACTGGTATCAGTTCCTTGGTGTAGGTGCGCAGCTTTGCCTGAATCGGGATCAGCTTGAGTCGTTGTGCTCTGTCGCCCCACAGCCTCTCGAAAGCCTTCTGGCTCATTATTGATTGACTCGCCCCCGTGTCCAATTCCATGGAGACTGGAGTGCCATTGAGTTTAACTTTTAACATTATCGGAGGGCTTTTGGTGGTGAAGGTGTGCATCCCATATACTTCCTCTTCATCCTCAGGTTGAGTTGCCTCTCCTGCTCATTCAGCGTGATCTTCGCTGGATCGGTTGTCCTCTCCTGACTCTGCCACATGGTGAGTCACAGGTTGTTTGCACATTCGCTGGAGGTGCCCCATTGTTCCACAGCATTTGCACAAATAGTGCTTGAATTGACATTGATGGGCTCTATGACTGCCCCCCGCAGCACCAACATGGTGTTAATGGTTACGCATTCACGCCCCATGGCGGACTCTGAGTCACCCTAGGCCTAGGTCTGGCCTCTGCAGTCGTGTAGGCCCTGCCATGTACTGTTCTGCCTGCTGAAAGCATTATTTTATGCATAGTACTTGCTGGTGAGCTTCGATTCTGTGAAGATATCTGTTTCGTGTTGTCGCTCGTGGATATGAAAGCCTAGGCTATCGTGATGGCCTTGCTCAGATCTGGGGATTCGGCAGACAGCAGTTTGTGAAGAATGACCTCGTGGTCGATTACAAGCACGAAAAAGTCCCGTAACATTTCCTGCAAAGATCCGGCAAATTCGCATTGTCCCGCAAGGCATCTTAGGTCAGTGACAAAGCTCGCCACGTTCTGGCCCTCGGAGCGATGGTGCGTGTAAAAGCGATACCTGGCCATTAAGATGCTCTCCTTCGGCTTGAGGTGTTCCCGAACCAGCGTGCACAGCTCCATGCAAGTCTTGTCCGTTGGTTTGTCCGCTGCCAGCAGATTTTTGAGGAGGCCATATATCGAAGACCCACATACGGTGAGGAGAATCGCCCTGCGCTTGACCACCGTCTCAGCCTTGTCAAGTTCGTTGGCTACGAAGTATTGGTCGAGACGCTCAACGAAGGCTTCCCAATCATCACCCTCAACAAATCTCTCAAGAATACCAATAGCAGCCATTACCGCGTGAACGTTCGTGATCT
This sequence comes from Pristiophorus japonicus, assembly GCF_044704955.1. Taxonomy (NCBI): domain Eukaryota; kingdom Metazoa; phylum Chordata; class Chondrichthyes; family Pristiophoridae; genus Pristiophorus; species Pristiophorus japonicus. Next base: position 490,686,275 of record NC_091977.1, on the reverse strand, counting down.
GTTACTCCACAAGAATAACGTCACAAAAGTGTATTGTAAGCTCAAACTGTTGTGACCTTGGACTCTTTAATGTGACTCCAGAGTGAGGAAGCAGCATGGTAGATTACCTTTTATACCTGCTTCCCCAGGGTGCATAGGTGACCCTTCAGTACGCTATCGACATCGAGGTCGAGGATAGTAAAGAATGCTTTGTTGTAGTCAAGTGTTCATTGTTTATTTAAAATAGCTGTAGTTTGATTTTTTTAAACTTATTTCAAATTGTTAAAGTTGTTAAAGTTGTTACAGTTGGTCAAAGTTATAGTTATAAGTTTTACAAAGTTTTACAATTGTTGTCTGTTGTTAAACTTTTTATATAAATGTTTCAATTGAATTTAAACATTCTTGTACAGTGTCAAACTTTTGGCGTAACAGTCATCCGGGTCCCATAATGCAGCTCTCCACATTCAAGCAAAGCGTTCATTCATGAGCTGCTGACGTAACAATTTTGCAGTGGCATATGCTCCGCATGCCCTTGCTGTGGTGTTGGGGAGGTGGGGGGTGGTGCCATGGGTTCATCTGGAAGCTCCTCCTCATCCTCCTCCCCCTCATTTTCCTCTTCTTCCTCCTCTGTCTCCTGCACTCTCTCCCCAGGTGCCCTTGGACATTTCCTGACCCCGCATGATTGCTAAATGATGCAACATGCAGCACACCAGTATGAACTGAGCAACCTGCTCAGGGTGGTATAGCAGCCTACCTCCCGAGTGGTCCAAGCATCGAAAGCGCTGCTTCGGCACTCCAATAGTCTTTTCGATAATATTACGTGTGGCTATATGGCTCTTATTATATCGTTGCTCAGCTTTTGTCTGAGGGTTCTGCAGGAGGGGTCAAGAGCCAGGTGGCGAGGCCGCACCCTTTGTCCCCCACCATCCAGCATGTACCTTGTGGCTCAGACTTCAACAGGTCACATATAGTGCTCTCATGCAAGATGTGCGCATCATGGATGCTGCCTGCAAAGTTGTCATTCACTGCCATTATGCGCTGTGTATGTTCGCAGACGAGCTGCACGTTGAGGGAATGGAATCCCTTAAGGTTTCGGTATACCTCCGCCTCCTGCAATGGTGCTTGCAGGGCAATAAGGATACAGTCAACAGCACCCTGTACCTTGGGGAAGCCGGCAATGTGTGCAAATCCCAAAGCTCTCTCACTCTGTGCCTCCTTGGTCAATGGGAAGTTGATAAATTCCATCCGGCGTGCATACAGTGTTTCGGTTACCTGTCGCATGAAGCGATGAGTAGCGTACTGAGAAATACAGCATATGTCCCCAGCTGATGTCTGAAAAAGCTGCATGCATAAAAGGAAAGTGCTGCAGTCACCTTCATCTCGACAGAGAGTGCAGTAATGTTGGTGGTACTGGGCTGCAGTTTGAAGAGATCGCAAAGTTTCCGTTTAAAGAATGGACTCAGTCGAATATTTTGTGGATTTTATGGGGTCACCGTGCGCAGATAAGTGAAAAAGCTGGTTTTGTTAAAACTCCAGAGACTGCATGGCAGTTAGCTGTGACAAAAGAACTGTCAGTCATCCATTGACAAAAGAGCTGTCGGCCAGGAAGGGGGGCCACTGACAAAGCCACTCTAATATGTAAAAATACTTCTCACCTCCATCTCAGAAGGAAAAACAGAAACAATGAACCCACAAGCCTGACCAGGCAAGGAAGAGCCGAGTGTTTCCCAACACAAAGACTCAGAGAGATGCCCAGATTAAGGGCCATCAACCCAATCCATAGGGGTTGGATGGCCCATCACTGACTAAGTACCCGTGCTTAGAGACAAAGGGATTTTAAAGATTGGTGGGAAAGATAGGGGTAACAAGACTCCCATAAAGACAGGGTCTTTTCCATTTTATTTTTAGCTTGGAGCTTGGAGTGAAACTTGTAGCTTGGAGCTTGGAGTGAAGCTTGGAGCTTGGAGCTTGGAGTGAAACTTGGAGCTTGGAGCTTGGAGTGAAACTTGTAGCTTGGAGCTTGGAGTGAAGCTTGGAGCTTGGAGCTTGGAGTGAAACTTGGAGCTTGGAGCTTGGAGTGAAACTTGTAGCTTGGAGCTTGGAGTGAAGCTTGGAGCTTGGAGCTTGGAGTGAAACTTGTAGCTTGGAGCTTGGAGTGAAGCTTGGAGCTTGGAGCTTGGAGTGAAACTTGTAACTTGGAGCTTGGAGTGAAGCTTGGAGCTTGGAGCTTGGAGTGAAACTTGTAGCTTGGAGCTTGGAGTGAAAGTTGGAGCTTGGAGCTTGGAGTGAAACTTGTAGCTTGGAGCTTGGAGTGAAGCTTGGAGTTGCAGCTTGCAGCTTGTATCTAGAGACAGCCCTCTCTCTCTCTCGCTCCCGCTCCACCAAGATTGATGTACCAGAGGAAGGGGCCGCAGTACCGCAGAAGAAGCCACCGAGACTGAAGACCAGGCAGTGACTTCCCACAGCTGAGCTGAGAAAGGAAACCGGCTGCGTGTGGTGGTGAGCATGGTCGCGAGTGTCCCAAGCCAGTAACCAGATATCCCAAGCAAGCTGGGCAAGGGCTCAGGGTTTTCTCAGAAGTTAAGCTTTTCAGGGCTATTCTGGGGAGGGTAATTCGTTGGGAGGTGTAGAGTTAGAATGCACCAGGGAATTACTGCATGTTATGAGGTCTCATTTCTCGACTGTATGTATGTTTTTTGTAACCTGGATTTTATTGTCCACAGAGACAGTGATTTTGTTTAGAATGCATGTTTTAGCCAATGTATGTTAGCCCAAATAAATATAAGTACGATTTTTCACTGAAGCATTCCTATCCGTGACTCATTTCATTTACACTCTGAATAATAATTCCCGTGTCTAGAACTTTTGTAAGGCGGGGGCAATTCAAACCGTCCGTCTAGCAATTGCTAGGATCAAAACTGCTTACAAGGTCTGCCTTAATGAGTTGGAAGATCTCATTGATCACCTCTTTTTGGAAGCGCAGCCTTCGAATGCACTGTCGATCGGTCAGGTCCAAATATGAGCACTTCTCCCTGAAAATCCTTTGGGGGTAAGGCCTCCTCCTCCTCATCAGTCTGCAACCAGGCTTGGCTTCCAGTCAGGCGGCGAGCACTCCGGAGGAGGCCACAGGATTTGGTAGTGCTGGTGCGTGGGGCAGGTGGGGGTCCGATTCCCGACTCTAGGGGGGGATCCTGTCATGTATCCTACATGGTTACTGCGTGTACTATTACAAGGTGTGCCACCAGAGGGCACTGTGTAGGTTACCTGTACAGGTATGCCAGGCCTAGTATAAAAGGCAGGCCACCATGTGTGATCCTCACTCTGGAGTTACATTAACTGGACTAAGGTCACTACAGTTCAAGTACAACATATTATCTCGTGGAGTCATTATCAGAGCATCTGAAGACATAACAATTGGCGACCAGATTACGGACCTTCACGCGAAAATGGCTAACTTTAGTACGTTGCAGCAGTTCGCCGATGGTGATGATTGAGACGCCTTTGTGGAGAGGCTTTCTTCACAGCAAACGACCTGGCAGGCGACAATCCAGCAACACTGGCTGATAAGCACAGAGCTATCCTGCTAACCAGTTGTGGGCCCACAATCTATGGCCTCGTCAGGGATTTGCTGGCACCAGCGAAGACAATGACCAAGACGTACGAGGAGCTTGTAATGTTGATCCAAAAACAACTCAAGCCCAAAGAGAGTATCCTCACAGCCAGACATCGGTTTTATACACACCAACGGCCCGAAGGCCAGGAAATCGCGAAATATGCTGCAGACCTCAGGAGGCTGGCGACACCATGTGATTTCAGCGACCACCTCACCGAAGTGCTGCAAAATATCTTTGATATCGGAATCGGCCATGAGGACCTTCTTCATAAGCTACTATCTGTGGATACCACAGTCACACTGCAGAAGGCCATCTCCGTGAGCCAAGCATTCATGACCTCGACCTGCGGCTCTAGGTGGATGACTCATCCTCAGGACTCAAACCCGGCAAGTACTGTGCACAGAATGGCGCCTTTTAGAGGCTGGACTGTAGAACATGAATCTTCTCAAGGGAGAGAGAACAGGGCCCCAAGTCCCTTAACTCAGAGTCCACCGAGGGGGGCTAATCGAGTAGCACCATGCTGGCGTTGCAGAGGTAATCACAGTGCTCACCAGTGCCGCTTTAAAGACTATGTATGTAAAGGCTGCAGCACAAAGGGCCACCTCCAGCGAATGTGTAAAAGAAATATGACTCACTGTGTTGATGAAGAGTCTGCAGATGGCCATGAATTCAGCGCGGATTATGAAGCGATAGTCAGAGAGGCAGCTCAGCCCCACGATGAGGTATACAGCATGTTTACCTGCACCACCGAATGTTCTCCGTTGAGGATGGAAGTCGAGATAAATGCCGTTCCAGTCTTCATGGAAGTGGACACGGGGGCGAGTCAGTCAGTAATGAATCAAGAAGCCTTTGAGAGGCTATGGGAGAATCAAGCTGAACGACCCAAGTTGGTCCCGGTTCAGGCAAAGCTGCACACCTACACCGATAACTTATCCCAGTCGTTGGTAGTGCGGATGTAAAGGTACTCCATGACGGCACGGTGCACAAGTTACCACTGTGGATTGTTGCAGGTGATGGACCAACGCTGCTCGGAAGAAGGTGGATGGAGAAGATCCATTGGAGCTGGGAAGATTTCATCCCTCCAGCGATCGATGTCCTCCGCGCTCAGAGACAAAGCAAGCCCTCACCCGACGGTGGACCCGGCACCAGAGAGTAAACCAGCACAGCACCCGAGGCACAGACCGCTCAGCATGACAGCGCGGAGATGATCTAACTGAGACAATCCAAACGCAACTTCCGGGTGCCAGTGGCACGATTCCAGAGAAAGAAAATTGGATCCAGAAGCGACTTCCCAGCCTCGGTGACAGAACCCGGGGTGAAGAGGATCACAGCAGTCGACATCATGGATGGAAGAAAGATGGCGCCCAAACCACGAGGTGAGGCATTGAAGAAAAAGATGGTGGTGGCCAGAACACACGGTGCAGCGCTGATGGATCAACACGTGGCACCAAGTGAAGAAGAGGATTGGGCTAAAGATAGCAGGGCTCTCTTAAAGGAGGCCTGCAACTCACCACACTTAAAAGGACAGTTCCAAACTCTCAATCAATGTAATAGCAACTGTGAGTTAGATGTAAAATGTGCAATTGTTGATCAGAGTTGTGTACATGCAATAAGCAAAGAAAAGTCACGCGATTGTGATCGGAGCTACAGGTTATTTACAATGAGTAATGAAACATTGTGTGATGTAGGATTTTAACAGCATACAGTCAATGCAGCAGGCAAACACAGATCTAGTGAACTACCCAAGGCTGTAGCCTGCGTCGCTGGGACCAGAGTGATGCACCACAGAGTGTGGCCACAAACAGTTAATATAGACAAGCTGCAGAGCAAGCGATCTCAGGAGGGCAACGGCACCAGTATCGATACCCTGCCCCCAATTAGCTCCACCTCTCAGGCATCTGATGGCAACCGCCACGAGCCTGAAAGAGCAAACCGCGCTAAGGCACATCCCCCAGACCCTATCGCCACCAAGGCCACAGCCGGGAATGAAGGGTCGCCTACAACGGTTCTCCCAAATGGGACTGAGACCAGCCAGGATCTCAAACCAAATAACGCCCAGGCAAGCGAGTCAGCAGTTCCCTGCGCACTGCCAAACAACTGCTCCTCAGGGGGCAGCAGTGACCCAGGGCACAAGGAGAGGACAGGGAGGTCACAGGCATCTGTGAACCTGCCCAATGCTAGGAGCAACAGCAAAAGCCCCGAAAGCAGGCAACTTGAGATAACCGGGTTCCCACTGCCAGCACTGGGCACTGCACTGCCACCAGGCTACCTGGATACTATCCAGCAGTTCTGGCACCAGTTTGTCCTCATGCACCGGTGCTGACCCTAGTACTGACTCCAAGTATATAACCAGTATGTACCTCACCATTCAAATGTACTCTCCTCTCTACAGTTCCACAAATGTAATACTGTGAATGCAAATTTTTGGGGGGGACTTGAATGTATATGAATGTAATGAGCCAACAGCACAATCTGTACCTGGGCGGGAGAGAATGGAGTGGCCATGGGCGCACAAACAGAAACCACGAGCACCTCTACTGCCAACGAAACACCACCTACTCACCCAAGATGAAAACGATCCTCCAAGGGTCAACCAGATAGAGCTAAGCCCAGAGCACAGTCAATGCAAAGGTGATTTGCACTGAGGACTTGGGGGAGAGTGATGTCATGTATCCTACATGGTTACTGCTTGTACTATTACAAGGTGTGCCACCAGAGGGTACTGCAGTGGGAGACTTGCATGTTACCTGTACAGGTGTACCGGGCCTAGTATAAAAGGCAGGCCACCATGTGTGATCCTCACTCTGGAGTTAAATGGACTAAGGTCACTACAGTTCAAGTATAACACATTGTCTCGTGGAGTCATTATCAGAGCATCTGAAGGTATAACAGATCCAATCCTGGTGGGTGCTTGTTTGGAAATGATTCCCGCTAAATTCCCCATGAGGTTTGCGGTGGCAGTATCCCCGAGCGCCACAATCTCCTGTGCCCAAAGATCGTGACGTCATTGTCCTACACTTCGCTCCGATAGTGCCCCGGACCCGAACTTCAGTTCTGCCCCCAGCAGCATCGGCGGGCGACAACACCGAAGGCTGCAGAAGGTGTTGTTTGGGAGGCTGGGTGCTTCGGTGATGCGAGATAAAGGGGATATTGGCGCAGTAAATTTTAAAATTGTGTGAATGCATACAGGCAATATTTCAGAATTTTTCTCGGTCGCGATCAATCTGCCCGTTACTCTGCTCGAGTGTTTGGGGCTGTTCGGGCTGGATCGCGGCTGCCGTTGGTGATGATCTAACTTGTTGCAATACAGAGCCTGAAGTGATGGCCCTTCCCTTTAAGGAGCCTCGGATCCCAGCAGCGCTGCACGGGACATTGTGCAGCGCAGCACCACTATCACCCTGCCTATGTGGTTTAGCGCTCCAAGGGAAGTGGTAGCGTTTGATTTAGCACACCACTTCCTGGAGTGCTAACACCCAATTTAGAGAAAGCTGAGAATCATTACTGCCTGGCGTTAATTTTTCCAGCTGTCAAAAGTTAGTGCCCCAAACCGAGACGGTCCCGAATTTCTCCCCTAAAACCTTTCATGAACCAGCGTAAGCCAGCAGTGTAATAGAACATAATTGTTTATATTTTTGCCTTGCATGAACAAATATTCATTGGTATATTTAAGATTGGTATCAAAGAAACATAGAAACATAGAAAATAGGTGCAAGAGTAGGCCATTCGGCCCTTCGATCCTGCGCCGCCATTCAATAAGATCATGGCTGAACATTCCCTCAGTACCCCTTTCCTGCTTTCTCTCCATACCCCTTGATCTCTTTAGCCGTAAGGGCCATATCTAACTCCCTCTTGAATATATCCAATGAACTGGCATCACAACTCTCTGCGGCAGGGAATTTCACAGTTTAACAACTTTCTGAGTGAAGAAGTTTCTCCTCATCTCAGTCCTAAATGGCCTACCCCTTATCCTAAAACTGTGTCCCCTGGTTCTGGACTTCCCCAACATCGGGAACATTCTTCCCGCATCTAACCTGTCCAGTCCCGTCAGAAACTTATAAGTTTCTATCAGATCCCCTCTCATCATTCTAAACTCCAGTGAATAAAGGCCCAGTTGATCCAGTCTCTCCTCATATGTCAGCCCAGCCATCCCTGGAATCAGTCTGGTGGACCTTCGCTGCACTCCCTCAATAGCAAGAACGTCCTTCCTCAGATTAGCAGACTAAAACTGAACACAATATTCCAGGTGAAGCCTCACCAAGGCTCTGTACAACTGCAGTAAGACCTCCCTGCTCCTATACTCAAATCCCCTAGCTATGAAGGCCAACATGCCATTTGCCTTCTTCACTGCCTGCTGAACCTGCATGCCAACTTTCAATGACTGATGAACCATGACACCAAGGTCTTGTTGCACCTCCCCTTTTCCTAATCTGCCTCCAATCAGATGATACTCTGCCTTCGTGTTATTGCCCCAAAGTGGATAATCTCACATTTATCCACATTATACTGCATCTGCCATACATTTGCCCACTCACCTAACCTGTCCAAGTCACCCTGCACCCTCTTAGCGTCCTCCTCACAGCTCACACCACCACCCAACTTAGTGTCATCTGCAAACTTGGAGATATTACACTCAATTCCTTCATCTAAATCGTTAATGTATATTGTAAAGAGCTGGGCTCCCAGCACTGAGCCCTGCAGCACTGCTCTAGTCACTGCCTGCCATTCTGAAAAGGACCCATTTATCCCGACTCTCTGCTTCCGGTCTGCCAACCAGTTCTCTATCCACGTCAGTACATTACCCCCAATACCATGTGCTTTGATTTTGAACACCAATCTCTTGTGCGGGACCTTGTCAAAAATCTTTTGAAAGTCCTAATACACCACATCCACTGGTTCTCCCTTGTCCACTCTGCTAGTTACATCCTCAAAAAATTCCAGAAGATTCGTCAAGCATGATTTCCCTTTCATAAATCCATGCTGACTTGGACCGATTCTGACACTGCTTTCCAAATGTGCTGCTATTTCATCGTTAATGATTGATTCCAACATTTTCCCCACTACTGATGTCAGACTAACCGGTTTATAATTATCCGTTTTCTCTCTCCCTCCTTTTTAAAAAAGTGGTGTTACATTAGCTACCCTCCAGTCCATAGAAACTGATCCAGAGTCGATAGACTGTTGGAAAATGATCACCAATGCATCCACTAATTCTAGGGCCACTTCCTTTAGTGCTCTGGGATGGAGACTATAAGGCCCCGGGGATTTATCGGCCTTCAATCCCATCAATTTCCCTAACACAATTTTCTGCCTAATAAGGATATCCTTCAGTTCCTCCTTCTCACTAGACCCACTATCCCCGAGTAAATTCGGAAGGTTATTTGTGTCTTCCTTCGTGAAGATAGAACCGAAATATTTGTTCAATTTGTCTGCCATTTCTTTGTTCCCCATTATAAATTCACCTGAATCCGACTGCAAGGGACCTATGTTTGTCTTCACTCATCTTTTTCTCTTCACATATTTCTAGAAGCTTTTGCAGTCAGTTTTTATGTTCCCTGCAAGCTTCCTCTCGTACTCTATTTTCCCCCTCTTAACTAAACACTTAGTCCTCCACTGTTGAATTCTAAATGTCTCCCAGTCCTCAGGTTTGTTGCTTTTTCTAGCCAATTTATATGCCTCTTCCTTGCATTTTAACACTATCCTTAATTTCCCTTGTTAGCCACGGTTGAGCCACCTTCCCCATTTTATTTTTACTCCAGACAGGCATGTACAATTGCTGAAGTTCATCCATGTGATCTTTAAATATTTGCCATTGCTTATCCACCGTCAATCCTTTAAGTATCCTTTGCCAGTCTATTCTAGCCAATTCACGTCTCATACCATCGAAGTTACTTTTCCTTAAGTTCAGGACCCTAGTTTCTGAATTAACTGTGTCACTCTGCATCTTAATGAAGAATTCTACCATATTATGGTCACTCTTCCCCAAGGGGCCTCGCACAACAAGATTGCTAATTAGTCCCTTCTCATTACACATCACCCAGTCTAGGATGGCCAGCTCTCTAGTTGGTTCCTCGACATATTGGTCTAGAAAACCATCCCTAATACACTCCAGGAAATCCTCCTCCACCGCATTGCTCCCAGTTTGGTTAGCTCAATCAATATGTAGATTAAAGTCACCCATGATAATTGTTGTACCTTTATTGCACACATCCCTTATATCTTGTTTGATGCTGTCCCCAACCTTACTACTACTGTTTGGTGGTCTGTACACAACTCCCACTAGCGTTTTCTGCCCTTTGGTATTCCGCAGCTCCACTGATACCAATTCCACATCATCCAAGCTAATGTCCCTCCTTACTATTGCATTAATTTGCTCTTTAACCAGCAATGCCACCCCGCCTCCTTTTCCTCTCTGTCTATCCTTCCTAAATGTTGAATACCCCTGGATGTTGAGTTCCTAGCCTTGGTCACCCTGGAGCCATGTCTCTGTGATGCCAATTACATCATATCCATTAACTGCTATCCACGCAGTTAATTCGTCCACCTTATTCTGAATACTTCTCGCATTGAGGCACAGGGCCTTCAGGCTTGTCTTTTTAACATGCTTTGCTGCTTTAGAATGTGGAGTTTTATTAATACAGCTGAAAATAGTTTTATCACAAAAAAATTAGCATTTTAAAAGGAATGTCTCGTCAACCACCTGTGAATAACCCAATTTTACGGAATTGAAAATGGCTCAAAAATTATACTGAAACATTTACTAGTGTCATTGGTGTACCCTAGTCAGTTTCTTAGTAAATTTAACATTTCTATCATTGAACATTTTTTAAAACATGCCTACTGGTGCATGTGCGTCTACACAAGATGGGTTAATTTGAACAGCCTCCTCGAATGGTCGAAAATGGGTGCACTTGGCAGAAACTCGCCATACTCATTGGGGCAGAAATTCCTCTCGAGGTCTTCCCGCAGGCAAAGCACTAAATAATGGACATAAAATGCGCACTTACCTTAAGCTGCTAGGCCCGCTCGAGATCCCGGTTCGGAGGCCTCTCGTGACTGCGCGTCGCAGCGCGTTCACGTTGGGACAACCGCAGGAGTCACGTGGGCCTGGACACCCAATCACAGATAAGTATTTTTTCATTCATAGTGATAAGAGATTCGTAAGTTACAAATCTCCTATTACTATGAATGAGAAAAACCCCCAAACGCACAAACACTACATAAAATATTTAAAAAACACCTCACATAAATATACTAATAGAAATTAAAGTTGTTATAAATGTTTTTTAAAGAAAAAAAAATTGCCGATTTTTAAAAATAGTTAGGTTTAGGGTTTAAAATAACATTACCTGAGTGGGCAGGGTTTTAACATAAATGTGTTTTTTAAAATTTTATTTTAATCATGTTTTTGATATGTTTTTAAACTCTTACACCTGTAAAAGTAGGCTATGCGCCTATCAGGCACAAGAATTTTGAGGACATTTGCCGGGCAAGATATGGGTAAATACCGCAATCTTGCCCATGCAAACGCCCTCGCTCACGATCTGGCTACGATCTGTCAAGCTCCAGCTTGACGGATCGGAAAAACTGGTCTTCAACGCGTGCGCATCGCACTAAAAAACCGGCTTTTCCAATGCCTTCCCGGGTCCATAGAAACTTCGTATGGGCCCGGGGAGTCGGAATTTCCGCACCAATATTTTGATAATGAGACATGGCCAGTTTTGTGGGCAGGGCCAGTTTCCAACGCGTTTGTTTGTCAACCAGCTTTTAAGATCGCGGAAACTTGATTTATGCTGAATGTAACTTGCACTTAAAATTCCTTGATCTTTTACGCCGGTTTGACTGGTTTCAGCGAATTGCGCTGGTAAAACAGATGCAAACTAACATAAACTCTAAGCTCGGTTCCCTGCCAGTTCCTTCCACCACTCCCACCCCCGTCAACACTTTGTGCCACTACTTTTCAAATTTGAGTATAATCTTTCATTTGGTTGATTGGTATTCCCCAGACTTCATCCGATATGCGGCTGAGAGGCATTGAGGTAGATACCATGCTCCTACGATTTCATCCAAGACTATTGAGATCCGAACCTCCAGGGCAGAACTGAGATTGGCCCTGCCATTTCTACCTGCTCTGGCTTACATGTGATTGCTACACGATTCTTTTCTGCCCATCGTCAATTTTTCTCACCAAACCATAGGAACATAGGACTGAAGTTTCCCCCCCCCCCCCCTTAAAAAACGAGGCATCTCACAGAGGCCCACCAACTTCCTGGGAGAAAAAATGCGCCGAAAAGATAACCTGCAATTCTGGCCGATCCTCGGGGCGTCTTCAGCCGCAGCGTGGCACAGGAGAATGAGAGGGGCGCAGAGCTAGGGACGTGCTGGCTAGAGAGAGCTGGTGGGGCTAGGATCCATCGTCGGTTTCAGTGCCGGCAACGTTGTGCATGCCCAATGGTCGATTTCAGCCTAATCTCTGCCTCCACTTCAGATGCCGCGTTCAGCACTCAGCACCGCCCCCCCCCCGCCCCCCCCAACCTGCCGCGTTGAGCATTCTCTCCCCCCCCCCGCCTTAAGATGCCGCGTTTTCCCTCCCCTATCTCAGGCCGAACGGACTCCAGCATGGACAGCCACCGCCGACTTTAGTTCAAGGTAAGATTTACTTCAGTTCTTTACTTGTTAATTTAATTATTTACTTCAGTTCTTTACTTGTTAATTTAATTATTTACTTCAGTTCTTTATTTTTATTGAATGCTGATTACTTTTTGTGCTTTGTTTGGTGCTTGGTGGTGCTTTAAATGTAGTTACTCATGCCGATTCCTTAACTCTAGGTAAGGTTTTTTTTGTGTGGACAGAAGTGGCAACGTACGCTGGCGTAAGTTAGTTTGGACTAACTATTTTCTGGCCAAACGCCTAAAACAGGGGTAAGTGGCTGGGAACTCCTCCTTTTGAAAAAAACTGAACTAAAAAAAAACCTAACTAACTCACTTACACTGGCGCAAATTAAATGGCCAGAATTGCAACTAAAAAGATAGTCCAGAAAAATCAAGTTGCTCCAAAAAAATAGGAGCAACTGGTGTGGAAACTTGGGCCCATAGGAACAGCAGTAGGCCTCAAGGCTGTGTCACCATTCGATTAGATCATGGCTGATCTGTACCTCATCCGCATTTGCCCGCTTTGGTTCCATCTCGCTCTATACCCTAGCCTAGCAAAAATCTAACGATCACAGTCTTGCGGGTTTCCATTGACTCAGCATCCACAGCCTTTTAGAGGAGAGAGAGTGCCAGATTTATACTGCCCTTTGTGTGAAGACGTGCTTACTGACTTTATTCCTGAATGGCCTGGCTTTAATTTTAAGATTGTGCTGCCTTGTTCTAGATTCACCTGCCAGAGGAAATAGTTTATCTTTATCTTCCCAATCGAATCCTTTTATTCTCTCCCTTGTTGTTGGCCTGGGTCTGCTTTGCACTCAGCACCTCCCCCCACATAGCTGCTCAAGGGGAGCGAGGGGAAAACAGAAATCTCTCCCAGTGCTCCATAGCAATGGCTGCTTATCGTCTGGTACAGAGCTTGCTTACTGTCTGAAACCCGTTGCTCTACGTGGAAAGCAAAACAAAAATAATCGGGCAAAGTTGTGTTAAGTTCTTTTACTTCTCAACTTCTCCAACTTGCTTTTACAAGAATTCAACACGAGCTCAGCTTTTAAATCAAATTCACTTGGACTTTTCTGACAGGGACAGGTCATCCGATTTCTGAAAAACATGATTTTTTTATACATTCAGTGTCATTTTAATGGCAAGGTATCCTCCGCTGGACCGAGCGAGACCTGAAATAAAAGCATTTTAAGTAACAATCTATAAAACATTGTGACATGCTGGTTTTCAAATGCTTTGCACCAGTGTGGCAGGCTTCAGATCAGCTCTGCCTCTCTTGAAAGGAATATGACATAAAATCTTCCAGTTTTAGACACATTATAGGTTTTTAGGAAATGGGAGGGGACAAAACGGATGCATTCCTCCTTACCTCAAGTGGTAAATCTTTCAGACAATCCACTTAAGAGCACTGTAGGCCCTTAGCCTGCTATTAATTTTCTATCTGGTTGACTTGATGTACATATTGATGAGGTACTTCCTGAGTGGGGAGGCGATTAATGCTGGCTGCAATGTCAGGGTGACTTAATGTCAGAATCGTCTTCACCTTCTTTTTTCTTTGACACTAGCCCCTTGGCTGCGTTGGTATTATGACTTAACTCCCAGCCTGAGGAGACATTTGCGCATTGTTTAAGACAGTTTCTTTCTTCCCTCAGATCTCACTTAGTTTTTCATGGGAAAGCTGGGAGTCCTGAGTGACAGGCTTCTTGAAGACCATTTATTCCCATCCTCTCCTGAAGGTGCTGCCACACATCTAGTTACCCTCTGACACTTTGTCCACAGAGGTAGAGGGTGGAAATTACGCAGTCTTTCTTTGTTCACCATTTTAATGAGACATTATTTTAACTGGATGAACGCCTCTGTTAAAATAGAAAAGCAATTTTACACAAACATGAAAACTGCCCTGAAATTAATATCACACAGCATATTGGGCTCATCAGTCACCTGAGAACTCATTTTTAGTGTGGAAGCAAGTCGTCCTCAACTCTGAGGGACTGCCTAAGAGACACAGCATATTTTCCAGGCTTATTAGACAATACAGTGAATATCAACAAATGTGGGAGGTGATATGATTATTTTGAGACATGACATTTGGTAAATACAGCATGTTTGAGAGGGAAAAAGTGACTTTCAGCCTGCGGTTCACAAAGCTTTCCATCACTGGGGAGTTTCTAGTATCATATCTGTATCTGTTGCAGAGTAAATCATAGAGTTTGGTTGTTATAATTACTTAATAGCGCCATTATCATTGTATCATATGTTGACCAGGATGAGAAGGTGAACTAGATGGACCTTGTTTTTTTTTTCATGAGTGGGATCATCATTAATCTTCCATCTCCCTAGCCCATGGTACTGAGGCCAATTATGTTGTGATACATGCACAGTGTTAAATTAGTTTGCTGAATCTCACTACCTTTGCGAGCGCATAGTTGGATGTCGGAAAGTACAGCATTGGGATGTCCAATACCATTACTGGCGCTCACTGACATCCTTGGCATTTACACATGTGTTGATGTGAAATACAGAAATCCCAAGAACCCAGCTGAGACCAACTAATTCAGCGCAGGCTGGGAACGAAACCTTTATAAAAAAGTCATTCTTTGGATGTGAGCAAACCTGTTCAAGTCAATATTTATTGCCCACTCACAGTGTAGAAGTCACGTAAGCCAGAGCTACAGGCGTGGCAGGTGCCTTTTTTAAAGGGTATCAGTGAACTAGGTTTTATGGCATTATATTTGATGCTAGCCTAGATCCTTGGGTTCCTAACCCAGTAGCATAACCAGTAGGCTACCACACACCTGGGCCTGCTTAGTCTGTATGGATCAGCTAATCACCTGATAAACTCACCAAGCCATTGAGGGAACAGATGATGATCATTGGCAGAAACCTGTTCTGACTGAGCTCCACCATTCCATCTGCCGTTCAAGTTTAGGCATTGGGACAATCGGTGGAAATCCTTAAAGAAACGGGAGGAAACTTCATTAAATTATAGAAATTGTGATGGGAGGACCTGCATGCAATTTCTTGTGGAGCGAGTGTGCAGAAGCCCAAGTATGAACCACATCCCAGAAACCAGACATCCAAGGTCTAAGGGCCGGGAGGTCAGGTGGCTGTTCATTTAAAGGGCACAGTAATAGAAAGAGAAGTGGATTTAGGCTTTGCTACACCGGTTTGATTTTTTTTTTTCTCCTTCTGGTCCTTAGCCCCTTATGAGCTATTTTTTCCATTGTTCTAATTTTTTGTCCCAACAGCGTTACTAACACCATTGAGTTTCCCAGTGGAAATCCACCTATCTGAGGTGTTCGAAGAAAAAGATTACCATGGAGGATGCTGGTACTACAAACCCGCATCTTCACACAGAGGTGAACATACCGCACTTCAGCAGGAGGTTTGTGCAAGTGGAGATTCCTCCTCTTAGATGAAGCTGGAACAACAGACGATTAAGACATATGTAATTACAATACTTTTGTTGCTTGGAACCACCCCAATTGCATTAACATAAGAACATAAAAAATAGGAGCAGGAGTAGCCCATTTGGCCCCTCGAGCTTGCTCCGCCATTCAATAAGATCATGGCTGATCTGATCCTGGCCTAAACTCCACTTCCCTGCACTATCCGCATAACCCTTGACTCCATTATCGTTCAAAAACCTGTCTGTCTCCAACTTAAATACATTCGATGACCCAGCTTCCACAGCTCTCTTAGACAGATTTGTGTGCACCTTTGGAAGTGGCTTGGTAAATTGTAGTGTATGGTAAGACCCCCGCAATGGTGATGAGTGTGAAAGGAATGACTTGGGCATTGCGGGGATGCTTTATAGTGCTGTTGTTGGGTGGTGCCAACCTGCTGCATTATGTAGCTGCCAGGATGTACAGCATCAACTGAAGTAAATCTGACCAAGGCAAGACCATTCCTGGTCTCCCGGGCAGCAATGTGGTTGGGTGCTGATGCTCTGTGTCCTGTGCAGCATCTGATGATTGCAGAGAAGATTGTTGTTATTGTTGGTGCTGCTGGTGATGCTGGTGTGCCTGGTGATGTTGGTGTTGGGGCTGACCATGGTGGAATTCTGAGGACCAAGGTGAGTTTTTTTCAAGAGCACCGATACTGCTGGAATATATGGTAGCTGAAGTTGAGTTGACAGAAGCGATCTGTGAGAGAGGTTGCTCCAAGGAGGTGACAGTGGATAGAGCGTTTACTCCAAACACTTCTAAACTTCTTAAAGCTCAAAGGTGTGTTCCAAATCCTGAAGGCTCCAGCTTCTAACATTGGAAAGTGAACAGCTGTGAAATGGTAGCTTTTATACCACTTTTGCAGCTGTCACCTATTCAGAGCAATGGAGAGTCACTGAAAACCCGATGTCCTTACCTGACATGATCCCCGAGCACCGTGAAACTCATTAAAAAGCTGGAAAAATAGTAAGTAGATGGTAAAATGCGTTTTAGGTACCTTTAAACTCCCTCTTAACTACTTCAATTTTCTCACCTGCTGCTTAGTGTCGGGTCTGTAAAGCGCAGGCAGACCCAACACTTGGGAAACTGACACAGAGGCGGTTTCAAAGCGGAATCTCACCCTGCCGTCAATGTTTTAGATTTTGACAGCAGACCTGCCTCCGAATCCGTCCTCTGAGTGCCAGCAACAATCCAGGCCCCAGTGTGAGGTCAGCCAGAGTTCATGGGTCTGATCCAGTGTGAGGTCAGCTAGAGTTCATGGGACTGATCCAGTGTGAGATCAGCCAGAGTTCATGGGACCCCAACCAGTGTGAGGGAAACCAGTGTTCATAAAAGAAAGAAAAACTTACCCTTATAAAGCACCTTTCACAACCTCTGGAAGTCCAAAGTGTTTTACAGCCAATTAAGTACATTTTAAAGTGAACTCACTGGTATAATGTAGGAAACGTGGCAGCCGATTTGTGAACAGCAAGTTCTCACAAACAGCAATGTGATGATGGCCAGATATTTTGTTTACTGCTGTTGATTGAGGGATAAATATTGGCCAGGATAATGCCCTCCTCTTCTTCAAATAGTGCAATGGGATTTTTTAAGTCCACCTGAGAGAGCAGATGGGACCTTGGCTTAAAGTCTTATACAAAAGACTGCATCCTTGATAGTCCAGCACTTGCTAGGAGTGTCAGCCTAGATTTTTCAAGCTGCTGGAGTGGGACTTGAACTGACAACTTTTAAGACTTGTGGACAGGGACACTGCCACTGAGCCAGAGCTGACACCCTATAAGATTGTACGCAGTGTGAGGGCAGCCAGTGTTCATGGGACTGTTCCATGGGACGTAACCGAGTATGAGGTCTGCCAGAATCATAAAACCAGATTCTAGTGTCTGAGCAGCCAGTGTCCATGGTAGGAATACAGTACAGATTCACCATAATGATACATAAAAGGCGTAAAGGGTTAAATTATGACGATAAGATTTATAAACTTTGTTTGTATTCCCTTAAGTTGAGAATGTTGAGGGCTGATTTAATTAAGGCATTTAAAATAACAGAAGAATTTGATAAGGTCGATATAGGGAAACTATTTCCTCTGATGGGGGAATCCAGAACAAGGGGTCATAATCTTCGATAAGGTGCCACATAAAAGGTTATTATACAAGATAAGGGCTCATGGGATTGGAGGTAATGTTTAAGCATGGATAGAGAATTGATTAATGGACAGAAAACAGAGAGTAGGGATAAACGGGTCCTTTTCAGGTTTGCAGGCTCTAACTAGTAATATACAATCTATATTAATGACCTGGATGAAAGGACCGAGTGTAATGTATCCAAGTTTGCTGACAATACAAAGCTAGGTGGGACAGTAAGTGTTGTGTATCTGTAAAGCATGCACTCCCATATTCTGCCAACAGGGAGCTCATCCCCTGAAGCCCCAAGGGATCCCAAAGACTGAGGTCATTGTTACTTTAACCTCCTTGTGTGCAGTCTCATTTGTGTTGGGAACACAATAGTAAGCTGTGAGGAGAACATAAAGTGTTTGCAAAGGGATATAGATAGACTAAGTGAGTGCGCAGTAAGGTGGCAGATGGAGTACAATGTATGGAATAATGTAGAGAAACTTTTAAATGTTGGTGTTCAGAGAGATTTAGGTGTCCTTGTGCAAGAAACACAAAAAGCTAGCATGCAGGTACAGCAAGCAATAAGGAAGGCAAATGGCATGTTGTCCTTTATTGCAAGGGCGTTGGAGTATAAGAGTAAGGAAGTCTTGCTACAATTGTACAGGGTCTTGGTGAGACCACACCTGGAGTACTGCGCACAGTTTTGGTCTCCTTATCTAAGGAAGGATGTACTTGCCTTGGAGGCGGTACATCGGAAGTTCACTAGATTTATTCCTGGGCTGGGAGGACTGTCTTATAATGAGATATTGTGTAGAATGGGCCTATACGCTCTGGAGTTTAGAAGAATAAGAGGTGATCGCATTGAAACATACAAGATTCTGAAGGGGATTGACAGGGTCGATGCTGAGAGGTTGTTTCCCCTGGCTGGAGTGTCTAGAACTAGGGGTCACTAGGGTCAGGATAAGGGGAGGCCATTTAAGATAGAGATGAGGAGGGATTTCTTCACTCGGAGGGTTGTGAATCTAGGGGAAATCAAGGGATATGGAGATCAGGTGGGAAAGTGGAGTTGAAGTTGGTGATCAGCCATGATCTTATTGAATGGCGGAGCAGGATTGATGGGTCGTAGGACCTGCTCCTGCTCCTGCTCCTATTTCTTACGTTCTTAAAATTAGAACAAGGCGATTTAGGAGTGAAATCAGGAAGCATTTTTTCACAAAAAGGGTAGTGGAAATCTGGAACTCTCCAATGGCTCACACTGTCCATGCGACTCACATTGCAGTAATATTGCATCACATGACTTGCACTATGATAATATTCTACCACTTGACTTACACTGCAGTGATATTGTACCATGTGACTCACATTGTGGTGATATAGTACAATAGGTCTTTCACTACTGTGATACCGTGTCATGATCCACCGCACGGCCCTGGACAACGTGGACCATTCCCCATACCTCGGGATCCTCTTATCAACAAGAACAGACATTGACAACGAGATTCAACACCACCTCCAGTGCGCCAGTGCAGCCTTCGACCATCTGAGGAAAAGAATGTTCAAAGACCAGGCCCTCAAATCTGCCACCAAACTCATGGTCTACAGGGCTGTAGTAATACCTGCTCTCCTGTATATCTCAGAGACATGGACCATCTCAAGTCGCTGGAGAAATACCACCAACAATGTCTCCACAAGATCTTACAAATCCCCTGGGAGGACAGACACACCAACATTAGCGTCCTCGACCAAGCCAACATCCCCAGCATTGAAACACTGACCACACTTAATCAACTTCGCTGGGCAGGCCACATTGTCCGCACGTCAGACACGAGACTCCCAAAGCAAGCGCTCTACTTGGAACTCCTTCACGGCAAATGAGCCAAAGGTGGGCAGAGGAAATGTTACAAGGACACCCTCAAAGCCTCCCTGATAAAGTGCAACATCCCCACTGACACCTGGGAGTCCCTGGCCAAAGACTGCCCTAAGTGGAGGAAGTGCATCTGGGAGGGCGCTGAGCACCTCGAGTCTCATCGCTGAGAGTGATATGTCCTTTCTATACAGTATAAAGGCACATGAGGCCCATACTTGAGAGAAGGTCACCCTGTGACCAGTTACCTTTATTAACAAGACTTCAAGTGATGAAGGTGGGTGGAGCTTCCCCTTTTATACCTGGAAAGTCCAGGTTAGGAGTGTCTCCCACAAGTTCACCTCCTTGTGGTCAATGTTCTCAAGGTGTACAACTTAGGTCAGCTGAAACATGGGTTACATTGATAGTTGAATACATGACATCACCTCCCCCCCAAAGTCTTATTGGGATCACAGGTTAAGTCTCTCTGGTGGTTTACACTCCCTTGTAGAGCACCTGAGTTGGGGCTCCGATTGTTGGGTGCTGGCCTGAGTGTCTGCTGTTTGCAGTGCCTCAGGCCTGTCTGGACTGCCCACAGTGACTAGGCTCTCCTCCACTTGGTTCCAGTGTTCGGTCACCTGTGGTGGAGTAAACTCTACATCGTGTTCTTCCTCTGCTTCTTCTATGGGGTTGCTGAACCTCCTTTTAGTTTGATCCACATGTTTGCGGCAGATTTGTCCATTGGTAAATTTAACGACCAAACCCCTATTCCCCTCTTTGGCAATCACAGTGCCTGCAAGCAATTTGGGCCCTGCAGCGAAACTAAGGACAAAAACAGGGTAATTGACATCAATACATCGCGCCCTCGCATTCCTGTCATGGTAGTCACATTGTGACTGATGCCTGCTCTCAACAATTTCTTTCATAGTAGGGTGTATAAGGGATAACCTGGTTTTGAGCATCCTTTTCATTAGCAGCTCTGCGGGTGGAACCCCTGTGAGTGAGTGTGGTCGGGATCTATTGGCCAACAGGAGGCATGATAAGCGGCTTTGTAGGGAACCCCTTTGGATTCAGAGCATCCCCGGTTTGATTATCTGCACTGCTCGTTCCACCTGGCCGTTTGAGGCCGGCTTGAATGGTGCCGTTCTGACATGGTTGATTCCATTGCCTGCCATGAAGTCCTGGAATTCAGTGCTTGTGAAGCACGGGTCATTGTCGCTGACCAAGACATCCGGTAGACCATGGGTGGCGAACATTGCCCGTAGACTTTCTACTGTGGCAGAGGATGTGCTTGAATTTAAAATGGCACACTCAATCCATTTGGAGTAGGCGTCTACCACAACCAAAAACATTTTTCCCATGAAAGGACCTGCATAGTCCACATGGATGCGTGACCATGGCTTGGCGGGCCAGAACCAGGGGTTAAGGGGGGCTTCCCTGGGTGCGTTGCCCAGCTGAGCACACGTGTTGCACCTGCGAACACAAAGTTCCAGGTCTGCATTTATCCCTGGCCACCAAGCGTATGACCTGGCAATTGCCTTCATCATGACAATGCCCGGGTGCTCATTGTGAAGTTCTCTGATAAACACCTCTGCCCATCTCTATTCGGTTTCCCCACAGTAGGCAATCGGCCTGAATCGAGAGTTCATCCTTGCGCCTATGAAATGGCTTAGACTCCTCAGGGCATGCCCCGTACATGGCTGCCCAGTCCCCATTCAGGACACATTTCTTAACTAAAGACAGTAGCGGTCTTTATTTGTCCAGACTTTAATCTGACGGGCTGTCACTGGTGAGCCTTCGCTTTCGAAAGCTTCAACAGCCCTGACCATCTCAGCATCATGCTCAGCTGCCCCCTCAGTGGTGGCTAGTGGTAGCCTGCTGAGTGCATCAGCACAGTTTTCAGTGCCCGGTCTGTGCCGAATTGTGTAGTCATAGGCAGCTAACGTAAGTGCCCATCTCTGTATGCGGGCTGATGCATTCGCATTTATGGCCTTGTTGTTGACGTTAGGGGTTTGTGATCTGTCTCCAGCTCAAATTTCTTGTCAAACAGGTACTGGTGCATTTTTTTTACTGCATACACACATGCTAGCGCTTCCTTTTCTACCATCCCATAGCTCCTTTCTGGAGGTATAAGCTACCGGCTGTAACTGACCGTTGGCATTCACATGCTGCAACACAAACCCGACCCCATAGGACGACGCATCACACGTTAAAACAAGTTTCTTACATGGGTCATATAACGTTAACAGTTTGTTGGAGCATAACAAATTGCATGGTCTATCAAAAGCCCTTTCCTGGCTGTTCCCCCAGACTCAATCGCGACCTTTGTGTTGGAGCACGTGTAGCGGCTCTAACATGCTCAATTTGGGAAGAAAGTTACCAAAATAGTTCAGGAGCCCGAGGAACGAACACAGTTCCGTCATGTTACGGGGTCTGGATGCTCTCTGGATCGCTTCAGTTTTGGACGCAGTAGGTCTGATCCCATCTGCTGCTACCCTCCTCCCCAGGAATTCTACCTCTGGAGCCAAGAAGACGCACTTCGCCTTTTTTAGTCGCAGCCCTACCCGGTCCAGTCTGCGTAGCACCTCCCCCAGGTTGTGGAGGTGTTCTTCAGTAACACGACCCGTGATGAAGATATCGTCTTGAAAAACTACCATCTTTGGAATCGACTTGAGGAGGCTTTCCATATTTCACTGAAAGATCGCGGCAGCCGAACGAATCCCGAACGGACATCTGTTATACTCAAACAACTCCTTGTTTGTCGTGATGGTGGTCAGCTTCTTCGACTCACTCGCCAGCTCCTGGATCTTGTAAGCTGAGGTCAGGTCCAATTTTGAAAAAAGTTTGCCACCGGATAGCGTCGCAAAGAGGTCCTCCGCTCTTGGTAGCGGGTACTGGTCTTGGAGTGACACCCGATTGATGGTGGCCTTGTAATCACCACATATCCTGACAGACCCATCCGCCTTGAGCACCGGCAAAATCGGGCTCGCCCAGTCACTGAATTCGACTGGCGAGATGATGCCTTCACTCAGCAGGCGGTCCAATTCGCATTCTATCTTTACCCGCATCACATACGGCACCGCTCTGGCCTTGTGGTGTACTGGCCTGGCATCCGGGTTTATGTGAATCACTACCTTGGCCCCCATGAAAGTGCCGATGTCGTGTTGAAATAATGAGTCAAATTTGTCCAGGACCTGTGAGCATGATACTCGCTCCACAGAAGAAATTGCATTGACATCGCCCCATTTCCAGTTCATGAGAGAAAGCCAACTCCTCCCTAGTAGTGCGGGACCATCCCCAGGGACAATCCAGAGTGGCAACCTGTTCTCCGAATCTTTGTGGGTCACGACTATCGTGGCGCTGCCTAGCACCGGAATGATCTCCTTTGTATATGTCCGTAGCTGTGCGTCAATCGGCAATAATTTTGGCCTCCTAGCCTTGGACACCCACAACCTTTCGAACTGTTTGGTACTCATCAGGGACTGGCTGGCCTCCATGTCTAGCTCCATTAATACTGGGATGCCATTGAGGAGCACTTTCATCATTATCGGTGGCTTCCTGGTATATGACCTGTATATGTGCTCCACATGAACTCGCCGAACTTCAGCTTCCAGCTATTTCCCCCAGTATTCATTTGGCCTTGTAGGGCTTACATCGGGCCTGTCCTCCTCATACATCAACCTGGCTGCAGGCTTCCTGCATATACACGCCAAGTGACCGCTGACGTAGCAGTTTCTGCAGGTATATTGCTGATACCTGCAAGCTCTGGCTGGGTGTTTGCCTCCACACCTCCAGCATGAGCTGGAGGCCCCGTTGTTGGAAACAAAAGGTCCATTACCAGTCGATCGTCTCTGACTGTCTCTGTAACTGTCCTTAAGCGCACCATTAACAGGTGTTGATGGTCCCATTACTGGCCGCATGGTCTATTGCAATGGCATGAGTCTCCGTTCAGCTAGCCATTGTCTCTGTTGAATTCCCCCTTTGGGTTCGACTGCATGCTGGGGCATGTCCAATTGCCCTTGTCTGCCTAGAGAACTGTGTGCCGCATTAACAATGTCGTTTGCCACATTTGAGCCAAGATTTTTGTCATAAATCAATCTGGTCTCTTCCTCCCCTGAGATAAATGTCTGGGCTATCAGAGCCACTGCTTCCAAGGTCAAGTCTTTGGTCTCAATCAGTTTCCTGAAAACCCCAACATGCCCGATGCCCTCAATAAAAAAGTCTGTCAGCATCTCCGCTCTGCATGCATCTGGGAACCTACATAGGCTCGCCAGTCACCGGAGATCTGCCACGAAGTCTGGAACGCTTTGCCCTTCTCGCTGCCAGTGCATGTAAAACCGGTGTCTCGCCATGTGCATGCTGCTCGCCGGTTTAAGGTGTTCCCCGATCAACTTACTGAGCTCTTCGAACGTCTTGTCCGCCGGCTTCTCTGGCGCTAGAAGGTCCTTCATCAGGGAGTACGTTCTGGATCCACAAACGGTCAGGAGATGAGCCCTGCATTTGTCGGCCGAATCCTGTCCCAACCATTCCTTAATGACAAAACTTTGCTGTAGTCTCTCAATAAAGTCGTCCCAATCATCACCAACACAGTACCTCTCTTTTGTTCTGCTAGTGGCCATGCTCGCGTGGTTTAAATCCCAGTTTCTCATCGCCAATGATATGTCCTTACCATACAGTAAAAATGCACACCAGGCCCATACTTGAGAGAAGGTCACTCTGTGACCAGTTACCTTTATTACCAAGACCTCAAGTGATGAAGGTGGGTGGAGCTTCCCCTTTTATACCTGGTAAGTCCAGGTTAGGAGTGTCTCCCACAAGTTCACCCCCTTGTGGTTAATGTTTTCAAGGTGTACAACTTAGGTCAGCTTATACATGGGTTACAATGATAATTGAATACATGACAGAGAGCATACAGAAATCAAGCGCAGGCAGCGGAAAGAGCGTGTGGCAAACCTGTCCCACCCTCCCTTACCCTCAACGACTATCTGTCCCACCTGTGACAGGGACTGTGGTTCTCGTATTGGACTGTTCAGACACCTAAGGACTCATTTTAAGAGTGGAAGCAAGTGTTCCTCGATTCTGAGGGACTGCCTAAGATGATGATGACTGTGTCATGATTATAGTTTTATGCTTTAAGCACCTTTATAAAAATTGTGTACATAGGGATTTTATATCCATGTATTGATATGTTTTGGACTAATATTGCACTGCACAACTTCAATCCACTTGTGTTTTAAATGTTAGTTGATTGCCGAAGAGTGTTTGCAGGTCAACTAATAAAACAAAATGTCCTTTTAGATTCTCCAAGATGGCTGATGACATTTCCGTTCACGAAGTCAATCCAGTCAATTATATAAAACCAGGGGAAAAATCAAACTTTTTCCTCAAGTTACCATCAAAGATTAATCACTCAAAACATTGCAAACATGTTAAAGTAATAACAAAAAAGGCTGTGATTATTCAGTTAATGAAATATTGATCAGGTACATGAGTGACCAATTAATAATTGAAGCCATAGTGTGTAATACAGTTAAGCGGAACAACGTTTCAAGTGTTTTATCTGTAAGTAGTTTTTATCTAAAGTGCAGCATCCATATTCAGCAGTGACTAGATTCAATCTGGTGTTCTATGCCTCACGAAGTTAAAGGAGACTACAGAAACAAGTATTAACTGTTTCAGGTTTTAGCAGTAAATATTCTGCTTCATTCTCTTTTAAGGGTGAAACATTATCGAGGTACACAGTGCTCATTAAATCAATGCAGCTGGATGCAATTTTAGATTTTTTTTCCTCCACCAATTTATCACTGTGCCAGTATTGAGCATTTTTGGACAAAAGCAAAATACTGCGGATGCTGGAAATCTGAAATAAAAACAAAAACTGCTGGAAATATCCAGCAGGTCAGGCAGCATCTGTGTCACGTGAATTAGAGTTAACATTCAGATCAATGATCCTTCGTCAGAACATTGAGCATTTCTAGGTCAACACAACTCAGCCAAAGGAAGGAAGGATAAACAGAGGGAGATAGGGAGAAAGGAAGGAAGAACTACTAAATTTATTTGGCTCCCATTCAATCTACTTCCAAACACTGTCAAAGACAACAGGGCCGAAATTCAGGGCCCGGCTAAGGCCCGTCACTGCTGTTTGCAGCGGCCATGTAGTGGAATCGAGTGGCCGCCACGTTGCAGTTGATGGGCCGCCCCGACCCAAATTCAGCTCGGGGATTTTTGGCCTATACCCACTTCCGCCCCGCTGCTGCCGACCACAGCAAGCGCGTCATAAAAGCACACACTGCCGATCTCCTGCACCTCCAGAACACTCCGAACCAAATTCACCTAAAAAAAAAATCGCTGATCCGCCGCGCGGTGCCCCCGACAGCTTTTCTGTCGGTGCACCTGATCTTGTGTGTGTGTGGTCCGGCAGTATGGCGGCCTTTCAAGGGGAGGGCGCACTTCCACGGCCGCCATGTTTGCATTTTTGCTGGCCAACTTCCCGATCCGCCGGCCAATTATTGCATTGGGTTTGGCCGGGCTGCCTACAGGCAGCCTGGCATCCCCTCTTGGGTGCCAGGCCATTGGCCCGGCTAAAACCCTCCCTGGTGGCCCAGTGGTTGAAGCTAAAAAAAAACAATTCTCTCCCCTTTAACAGAGGGGAGAGACACGGCGACACACACGCGCAGTAATGTCACCACTACTCCGCCGCTGAGTGACAGCGGCAGAGATTCGATCCCCAACTTCCGCCCCGCCGCACTTCTGCCCTCATTATAACCGACTTCTGGTCCAACGTCAAAAAAAGTTAAAAGTACCGAAAATCGATCCGAAGGCCACCTCATCACTTCCGGTGGAAAAACCAGGTAAAAAGCCGTGGGTGCGCCAGCTTCCGGGCGTGCCTGAATTTCGGCCCCAACAACTTCAGCACTGCAATCATTTAATTTCCAACCCAAATTGTGCGTGCCTCACATGTGATGTCAAACATGAGGAGCTTATGGATTCCTTCATATCGTTAATTAAGACTCCGCTGCCTGCATCCTATCCCGCTCAAGGTGCTGATCACCTATCATGCTTCGGAACTTCACTCAGTACATCAACTTCAAAATCATCATCTCTCCACAGTCTCAATCCTCCAAAGTTTTTCAACTCTACTTCCCTATCTGCCCACGTTGCGCTTCCAACTCTGATGTATTGCACAACTTTCCCTCTCTCTACTGTGCCATCAGTGGCAAAGGCTTCAACATTCTCGCCCATCATACTGTAAATCTCTCAACATTACCCCCTCCCCTAACACCAGCACCTTCAAAAGCGTGCTTCAAACCAATCTTTTCCAACCTCTCTTGTCTACTTCCCTTAATTTGCCTGCTTGGCTCTGACCCCCAACTGTGAAGGGATGTTTCACCATGGTAAATTCTCATTGTTTCCGAACCCTATCAGCTCTATCCTTTGGTACCACAGCACAGAGGGATACATTTTCATATTCACTTCCTGGTCAGTAATAATAAAAAAGAAAGATTTACAATTATAAAGCACTTATCATGACTTCAGGACATCCCAAAGTGCTTTCCAGGCAATGTAGTAGTTTTGAAGTGTTGTCACTGTTGTAATGTGGGCAGTGCGGTAGCCAATTTGCACACGGCAAGGTGCCACAAATAGCAATGAGGTAATGACCTGATAATCTGATTTTTAATGGTGTTGCTTGAAGGATAAATATTGGCCAGGACAGCGGGGAGAACTCCCCTGCTCTTCTTTGAATAGTGCCATGGGATATTTTATGTCCACCTGAAAGAGCACACAAGGCTTTGGTTAAACGTTGCATTCCCTCAGTGCTGCACTGAAGTGTCAGCCTAGATTATGTGCTCAAGTACCTGGAGTGGGACTTGAACCACAACATCCTGAATCAGTTGCGAGAGGGCTATATTGAACCACAGTTAATGTGGTATAGTGGATCGTCTGCCAATTGTAGAAACTGCACAATTTTCACTGTTAAGGATTCCAGCTTTTTATTTCCAGATTTTTTAAACTAAATTCAAATTCTCAAACTACCATGGAGGCAGTTGAACTCACGAGACTTTGGAGTATTATCCCAGACTTCTAGACTACTAGCCCAGTAAAATAGTAGTTAAACTACTATACCCACATGGTTCCTCGGATGTTCCTAATCTGTAAAGCTCAGCACCACACCAGCAAGCCATCGGGGGATGACATACATTTATTAAGAATAGAACTTCTCTGACAAGGCCGCAGGCTTCTTAGGGCTTTATATATTTTTTCTTCTTCTAAAAAGACTTCTTTTCCCAGTTGGACATGCCCAGAAGCAAAATACCAGCATTCAGTCAAAGAGAATGACTGAAGATGTAAAAAATGCACCCCTTTCTCCATCTGACCAAATTTCTTAGTGATGAGCCTGTCATCTCCCCTTCATCCCATTCAATCGACACTCCAATAACCCAGAAATTCCTCAAAGGCTCCTGAGCATGATATGTTGGAATTTGCAGGGTCATCTCAGTTAGATCCTATTGCCAGATTCCACCCCTTGCCTACATTTCAAAAAGATTTGATTTATTTCTCTCCGGCTCTGAACTGCAGGAGTTTGTCTATAGATTGCACAAGGTCGCTTAACCGAGGCCCAGCACTTAAAATCTTTTACTACTGACAGTTCGTTTAGCTTACCCTTGGAATATTAACTATAAAAAGCATTTTAAAGCATGTTAAGAACTCTCTATTTTATAATTAATCAATCTTAAGACCCATTTAGGGGCCGTAAGTGGAACCTGGCAGTCATTAAAATATTCCCTACATTAACCTTAATATGGCTCCACCCCATCCAAAAATGTAAAATCAACTTAAGTCAAGCAAGTTATTTACCTCGGCAGCATTCTTACCCTAGTGATTTGGCATTAATAGGTCATAGAATCATAGAATTTTACAGCACAGAAGGACGCCATTCAACTCATCGTGTCTCTGTCAACTCTTTGAAAGAGCTATCTTTTCTTTTCAAGTGTATATCCAATTCCCTTGTGAAATATTTTATTGAATCTGCTTCCACAACCCGTTCAGGCAGTGCATTCCAAATCATAAAATCTCGCTGCATAAAAAAAATTCTCCTCAGCTCCCCTCTGATTCTTTTGCTAATTATCTTAAATCAGTGACCTCTGGTTACCGACCCGCCTGCCAGTGGAAAGAGTTTCTCACGACACTATCAAAATTTTGAACTCCTTTATTAACACTCCCCTTAAGTTTCTCTGCTCTAAGGAGTACAATCCCAGTTTCGCCAGTCAATCCTATCTTCTATATTCTGGGATCTGGGAATATTCATTTTAATTTAGCTATCTTACAAAGATACTGGATTTACTGAATTAACTATAAGTAAAAGCTTGTGATATCCCAGTGTGAGACACATGGAGAGTTTCCAGAATTTGCCCATTATAGGTTTGGGCCAGGGATAGCCCTGATACGCGACAATATGCGGTGACACCTTATAATAAAAAGATAAAGGGGGCGAAATTCCCCAGCGCTCCGTTTGGGGGTTATAACCAAGTCGGGGCGGGACTTCCTGCGCCCGGCAGGATGTGGAGCGTAATGTCGCTCTCTGTGCCTCTCCTTCCGTTAAAGGGGAGGGCCGCTGCACTGCGCACTCTGCTTGGTGTCTGATGGCCTCCACAGCGTCACCAGGGTGGCATGGTGCCAAGGCCACAACTCGGTAACCCAAAATGGAGTGCCAGGCTGCATGATGGCAGCCTAGACCACGCCATGGAAACTGAACACGGGCTGACCGGTAAGTCGGCCAAAACTGAAAAATTGCGGCACGCAGCGCTCCCCACCTCCCCATGAACTTCCGCCCCGTGAGCGGATGTTGGCCCGGTTCACGACCCTTGAGGCTGGTGTTGACACCGCGAGCGGCAGCCTCGCAGGGTGCTCGCCAATTTCCGCCATGGGGTGGGAAGGTGTCTCCAAGGGGTGCTAAGGGGTCCCCGCGCACAGCGATGACGTCATCGGTGGTTGCGCGGCGGCCCAGGGTACTACTAGCAGGGCACGACGCTACCATGTCCGCGCCTCCGTTAACTCCTGTGCAATTTTGCAGGAGCCAGTAGAGCCCTCCCCACCCTGCGATGAAAATAGCTGTGCGTCCCACTAGTGCCCCCCCCGAGGCGCTAATGGGAGGCGCACCAACAGGGGAATTTCGTCCCCAAAGAGTGCAATAGCTTACCCAAGAGGCAATTCAGGTGAAGAATGACATAACTTTTAAGAAGATAATGAGTACATTTTTGGCAAACAGGCTGTTGAAGGGTATCAGAGGTAAAGTGTGGTTAGAGGTCCATGATCTTCAGGACTGACTCAATAAATTAAAATGGTTGTTTCCATCCTTAGGTATACGTTCCGAAGGAAATTGGAACTAATATAGTTCAAATATGTCTAAGGATGCATCATGGATAATGATGGACTCCACGAACTTGCATGATTGATTTAGAAAATCGAGGAAGAATACCATGACACCCTCAATAACTTTGATATCCTATGATACCCCATGATACTCCATGATAATCATGATTAATAATGCCACACTCAATTAGTCTGATACACTATGATAACCCTAATATTCTGATACCCAGTACCCACTATGTCACCCCCAATATTTTTTGATACCCTATGATACCTGTGATAATCCATGATACCCCGATATTCCATAATAAACCCTAATAGCCCATGATGTACCATAATATCTCCAATGCTTTCCAATACTCCATGATACCCTTTGATACTCCACGATGCCTCCGATACCCCAATAACTTCCAATACCTATGAAACTCCCAATGCCCAATAATATGTGTGCCTCAGTAAGTTCAAACACCAAGAGATGAATTTTAACCCCCAAAAACAGGTGGGTTGCGGTCAGATGAGATGTTAAAACTTTTAAAATCTCAAATCCGACCCCAACCCTCACTTCCAGATTAAAAAGAAGTGGAACAAGTGGCAGGCAGCCAACCAATTCCCAAGAGGTTGGTTTTACATTTTTGGCCAGAAATTGCAGTTGGAGGTTTCCCGCAGTGGTTCAGGGACTTGCGGTCCTGGCTCTCT
Source organism: Pristiophorus japonicus (assembly GCF_044704955.1). Lineage (NCBI taxonomy): Eukaryota > Metazoa > Chordata > Chondrichthyes > Pristiophoridae > Pristiophorus > Pristiophorus japonicus. The sequence continues at coordinate 490,655,567 of NC_091977.1, read as the reverse complement.
AATTGAAGGCCTACATGGAGGCACATGTTTCCCAGGAGTGTATGGGTTTTGTACGCATCACTGGGATCATGTGGGCTGGCCCAACCTATCAGAGTAGGGGGATCCCCATTCATACTTATGGTAATTCCGTATGTACAGAACCACCATAATGGTATGAATGGGAATACCCTTAAAAACACAGAAACACTGAAAATAACAAAAAAAATCACATATTTCAAATTAATAAAAATTGAATTTAATTAATTAGTTAAAACAAAAATAAATGTACATATTTTAAAAAGTCAAAAAATAAACTTACATTATTTAACAGGATTTTAAATGTTTCAATTTTTTTTTTTACGTATTTTTTTGTACTTTAAAAGTCTTACGCTGATAAAAGCAGGCCTTATGTCTGCTTTTGTCAGTCGTAAGAATTTGAAGGACATTCACTGGGCAGGAGTTGAGCAAAAAACCTAACTCTCCGCCCGCGGAGGCCCTTTAGTTTCAGATGTGTGCAATCTGTCAAAAGTGTTGTGTTTAGACGCATGCGCTTTGCATACCTAAACCCGGAACTTGTGGGAATCCTATGGGCATGTACGCATGTGGGGAGCGCGATTTCAGGCCCATGTGTTTCCCAGGCCTCAGGAAACCCGGAAGCTGAAGGAAGATGAGGACTGCTTTGGGGAGAAGGTAAGTGCCTTTACAGCACTACTTGTGGGCTAGGCGGAGCAAGAATGCATCCCCCGGCCTCCAAGCACTATTTGTGGGCCAGGAAAAGCAGGAGTGCATCCCCCCAGGCCCCCGAGCTTACTCTCTTGCCTTGGATCAGAAACCTGTCCCATCAGACCACCCTCTATACAAAGTGCCCCTGAGGTCATGGATTGCACCCCCCTGGGTTCAGTGATCGGACTCCACCCTCAGGATTAGGGATTGGAACCCCTCCCAGCCCCGGGATCGCCGTTCACCCCCGGGGTTGGGGGTCGGATCCCACCACCCCGTCACCCCATTCTGCAGTGCTTTCCGTCTGACTGAAAGCCAAACCTGTCAATCAGGCTAACATCTGGGCGGGGATAGTGGCAAACAAAAGATAGCATGTAGGGAAACCAGGATTTCTGGGCTTCTGGTCCGAAACGCCACTCCCCTGCTTACACAACCCACCCCTGTCTAGATTGGGGCCCAAATCAGAGTGAGGTTTAGATAGCCACAGTGTAGCATCATAACAAGCAGGTATTTCACCCTATGTGAAATGTGCCATCCAAAAATTGAGGTCAGCTCAATGGATTTTGAAATGGAAGAGCCATTGCACAGACAATCAAGTGTCCTTTTCAATGACCAGAAAATACCAAGAAGGAGGGTGTTGCTTTTTGGTACAGAGCTCTCCTCTAGTCTTCACTCCTGAAAGCTTAACTAATAGGAGATAACTAATCAGGACAATTGTAGGCCCTTCACCCGAATAAGCTGATAGGAGGCGAGGAAAAAAGGTTTGCCTGCGCTTGATTTCTGCATGCTCTCGGCGTTGAGACTCGAGGTGCTCAGCGCCCTCCTGGATGCACTTCCTCCACTTAGGGCGGTTTTTGGCCAGGGACTCCCAGGTGTCAGTGTGGATGTTGCACTTTATCAGGGAGGCTTTGAGGGTGTCCTTGTAACGTTTCTGCTACCCACCTTTGGCTCATTTGCCGTGAAGGAGCTCTGAGTAGAGCACTTGCTTTGGGAGTTTCGTGTCTGGCATGCGAACTATGTGGTCTGCCCAGCGAAGCTGATCGAGTGTGGTCAGTACTTCAGTGCTGGAGATGTTAGCCTGGACGAGGACGCTGATGTTAGTGCGTCTGTCCTCCCAAGGGATTTGTAGGATCTTGTGGAGCATTACTGGGTCAAAATCCTGGAACTCCCTACCAACGTCTCACAGGTTGCTAGCAGCAGTTACTCAATTCCTGAAGTCTCCTGGACTCCAGGCGGTTTGCTAGCCCTAACTATTGCTGCCAGGTGGAAAGTCACCATCTCCAACAGATTTACCTCCCCACCGTGCCTCTAAAAAAAGCCCCAATTTTAACTCGGGATAGGTTCAGGACGGGCAGGGTGTAGGGCCATTGCGGGGAGTTACGTGAGGCATGGGTCATTTTATCTCCTGGGCCTCATTAGCATTGGGCTGAGCTATCTCCGGCCAGAAATCAGTGGGCAGGAGCAGGATTTCGGCCAGGAACCCGTTTTGAGATGAATAAAAGCGGCAGGGGATCGTGAAAGCGTCAGAAATTTGGCGGAACGCTCCGCCCACCCCCAATTGCCATTTTAATGACACATCCTCTCCGTACATGCCAGCTGGGCTGGGATAAAATCTGGGCTTTAGTTGCTATTTAATTTATCAAATTGATAATGTTGATTGTAAGCTCAGGCATGTCCATTAAATCATTATTGCTCTGTTCTACAATTATTATAACAATATCAGATCATCAGCAACACACTCATTCAACTGTAACCATAAGTGCAATTATAAAACAAATTTGACAAAACCTAAATCACAGATGCCATGATTCATGATTTAATGTGGACAGCCTTACTTCGGCACTGCTGGCAGCTTTTTTTATTACTAAGTGTACCATTATATTATAGACTATACTGTGAGTTACAGAAGATACATCATTAGCATTGTGCAGTACTAAAGTCGACACATACCAGGAGGTTTCCTTTAGATTCTGTCATTGCAGTATATGTCAATTTACTGTTTATTATCACTTATCAGTTGCAGGCTGGTTACTAGACAGACAGAAATAGAGACAGATTTTGATAGAGAGAAAGTGAGAAAAGAGAGAGAGAAAGGAAGAGGTCCAAACACAGAGAGACAATTACATAGGATAAACAGCACAGAAACAGGCCATTCAGCCCAGCCAGTCCATGCCAGCGTTTATGCTCCACTCGAGTCTCCTCCCATCCTTCCTCATCTAAATCTATCAGCATAATCCTCTATTCCTATCTTCCTCATATGCTTATCTAGCCTCCCCTATACTATTTGCCTCAACTATTCCCTGTGGTAGTGAGTACCACATTCTCACCGATCTCTGGGTAAAAAAGTTTCTTCTGAGTGACCTATTTGATTTCTTGCTAACTATCTTATATTGATGGCTAGTTTTGCTCTTTGCCATTCAGCCCCTCGAGTCTGTTACACAGGATCAGGAGGGGGACGTTCAGCCCCTCGAGCCTGTTCCGCCATTCAATGAGAACATGGCTGAGCTGTGACGCAACTCCCCACTTTGTCCACATTCTGCAGCGTTAAACAGGGATATACTTGTCTTAGAGGCGGTGCAACTAAGGTTCACTAAACTGATTCCTGGGATGAGGGGGATTGTCCTATGAGAAGAGATTGAGTAGACTGGGCCTATACTCTCTGGAGTTTAGAAGAATGAGAAGTGAACTCATTGAAACATACAGATTCTGAAAGGGATTGACAGGGTAGATGGTGAGAGGCTGTTTTCCCCTGACTGGACAGTCTAGAACTAGGGGGCACAGTCTCAGGTTAAGGGGTCGGCCATTTAGGACTGAGATGAGGAGGAAGTTCTTCACTCAAATGGAGGTGAATCTTTGGAATTCTCTACCCCAGAAGGCTGTGGAGGCTCAGTCTTTGAGTATGTTCAAGATAGAGATCGCTAGATTTTTGGACTCGAATGGAATCAAAGGGCTAGAACCTCCACTTTTTTTGCATGCTTAACGCCCACTTAACTGCTGAAATGACATATAATGCCCATATATTCGCCCATTTTGGCACAAAATGGAAACTGACGGGCATTTTTAAGAAACTTATCGCCGGGCGTTACTTTCCCCATGTGCTTAACACCGGGAAAAAATATTATCGCCCGCCAACGTTTTGGGGCGGAATCAGCAGAATGGGTGAAATCAACGCCTATAATATCGCCCAGCGTTACTTTCCGCATGGAATTAACGCCGAGATTCAATATTAACGCCCGCTCACTGGTTTTTGTCGTAAAGCGCATATTTACCTAAACTAGCGGCCATGACATCTCCCAGCATCAATTTCACCACCTCGCACACATATCGTCCACAATATCGCTCGCCCAAAAAAACGCCCACAAAAAGTGGAACTAACCGGAACGAACGCCAGCGGTGTGGCTGGCATTTGTTAAATACCACTCTTACGTGAGGAGCTGATATCGGAAAGATTTGCCTGAAAGAGCATTGATGTGAGCGACAAAGCTGACACACTGTTGTGTGTGTGCAGCTCAGACATCAATGGTGTCCATCACCTTGGTGCCAGTTAAAGCTTACATTGATTGATGTTAAGTTGCATTTACTCTTTCATGGTAAGGAATCACCAGTGTGTAACAGTCCTGCTATCTGAAACAATGCGCAACAAGGTTATGTTCAATAACAAAAGTTTAATACCAACATTGGTCTGAAATCATAAGTATCACAGCCAATAACATCCAACCCCCGTCCACACCTCACTTTTTCTACCATTGACATAAATCACGTGTTCAACATGTCCAGCGACACAGAATACAAAGGCAAAGCAGGAGCGTGGTCCCCAGCCCCCATACATTGCATACACCCAGATGGAGATATAACACAGCTATCACCTGCTCACATGCACCTCACTTTTCTTCTCCCCTCCCCTTATTCTCGCCACCTTTATCCCTTCCCCTCCTCGCTCCATGACGCCTGGCCGAGGAGCTCCTCAGGTGTTGCCTCATTAAGGGGGATGAAGGCAGATGCATTGGTTGCACGAGTACGGGTGCGGGGGCTGTCGAGGGGGCAACATTCTCTGATGCAGAAGCAGGATCTTGGTCTTTGCTCGCATCTGTCGTTCACAGTGGTGGTGCGGAACCTAGGGGTGGAGTGCCGCACTCGGGGACCACTGGGAGGCTTGAGGCAGCAGTGTTCCTGGCTGTCGCATCCAGGGACTCCGCCATGTGTAGAAAGTACTCGGTCATGGTGGCCAGTTGTCAGGATATGCCCCCCAATGCTTCGATGAGGTGGTGACCAATGTCTACAGTCCTCCTGGACAACTGTACCATCTCTCCGCTCTCACATCGCGCTCGTGGAACAGACCTGCTGCATTCATGAGGCCTCCGCGGGGTCGGCGGCATCCTAGGGACAAATGGGTTGCCCAGTGGTGAGATGTTTGGGGCCAGTACCTCCAGAGTGGAGGCGGGAATGACCGGAGGACCACGAGATGACCTTGGGGTGGAATGGCTTCTGGAGCATGGCGTTGTAGATTCTTCGAAGTCCGCGCTCTCATCCATGGAGAACAGACTCAGCGGATTGACGGGCGAGAATCGGAACTCCTCAGCACCGCCAACTCCTGCCCCGCGCCCTCATCTTCTGGCCTTTGTGGTCTTGCCTGGGGCCGCGTTGCTGGCTGAGCTTCAATACACAAATTAGGTCATTGGAGGACAAGGGGGTGCTAGGGTGACAAGGTGAGTCCAGCGCTACACTCATGTAAAATTTCTAAATCCCTGGCATTAAATTGACAGTGAGACTGATTCTTTCAAAACAACTCAGAACAGTTTATTAAAACACACACACATGCATATTTATCAGCAGTCGTCTACTCGTTACAACAGATACAATGTTACAATAATGATTTATAAAAAGGTATACGTCACCTTCCTCTGGCTGGCTGGCTGGCTGGCTGAACACACGGCCTGCTGTTTCGGCTGGTCTTTGAGCGGGAGGTCTTGCCGTGTGTCCAGGAGAGAAGGAGAGAGAGTGAAAAAGTCTTTGGCTGAGTTCTTATACTCCTTAAGTCCATTGTTCCTCAGAAAGCCCCAGGATTGGATTTGGTTCCAGGGCAGTTCCTTATTGGCTCTCCTCATACATGTGGCTGTTGGACTGGCCCAGCTATCTCTTGATTAGATTAATTAGAAAGCCATTAACCAATACACAAACAGGCCATGCTGGAAGCCTGTGAGCTTCCATTTTGTTTCAACACTGCAGCCTTTCTGTATAATCTACACTTTAACATTTATAAATGCACAAACACTTTTATTCTTACAAACTCCCCACCTTGAGGGGGAAATATCCTTATTGACTCCTCATATGGTTTATCTCCTCAGGGCTCACATATCATAAACATTGAGAGGGTTCTGATAGCTCTGCTGTTTATGGGTTTTAAATTTAGAGAGAGGGAGAGAGAGAGAAAAGTGGATTGATGATTGATGATGTTCGTGAGTTATGCTGCAGCTCCCGCTTCTCCATCTTCCCTTGGCTTCGGTCGTGACCAGTATCGTCCTGACAATCGTGAGGATCCGTATCATGGTCTGTGGGTAACAACATCAATGCAGTATTTATTCTTTGGCAGTTTTTAACTGATTAATGTGAAACCACTTCTTGTACTTAACACCCTTTTACCCCAGTAACTGAATCAAATAAACAGCGGGGTTCAATCGATCTATAATCTTATGTGGTCCCCACCACCTGGGCTCAAAGCCATGCTTCTTTTTCCCATAATTTGGAATCATTACTGAGTCTCCCACCTCGTATTCAAAGGGACGTACTTTCTTGTCAAAATACCTTTTAATTTGTCTTTTTGACTTCCCCAATTTGGTGGCCACAAATCGATTGATCTGATCGGTGTGATCTACCACTTGTTCTAGCCATTTGGAACTACATGTTTTCATTGTCAGGAGACTCATCCCTGTTAGTGTTAGCTGGCCTGGTGTTCTCATGAGGAGACCCCTGTTGTTCTTTGAGGTGTGGACCTCATTGCCATTAAGCACATTGGCAACATGTTAGCCCATTAAGTGGGGTGGTCTGCGCACAATTTTTTTAACATTAACTTGAGGGTCCTGTTCCCCCTTTCGACCCCTCCAGATGGCTGGGGGTGGTGAGTAATATGTAATTTGTATTTTATCCCCAACATTTCCTGCAGGTGGGTAAAAATTTTACCGGTAAAGTGTGAACCTTGATCGCTGTCCACTTGTACTGGTACTCCCCACCAAACAAAACACATGATTCAATAGTGTTTTGGCTGCTGTGATTGCGATGTTGAAGTGGCAGGGGAATGCTTCGATCCATTTAACAAATTGATCCACCACCACAAGGGCATGCTGAAAATTGCTTTGCGCCTGTGGAAGTGGCCCAATGAAGTCTATCTGGAGGTGGTCCTTGAGGTGGGGGTGTGCTTTGAAGCAAGGCTTAGTTAGTGCATGCGGGAGGATTGTGTTGCAGACACAGTAGGCATCGTGCCACGTATTGGTTGATTGTTTCCTACATGGAAGGCCACCAAGCTGTGGATGCTACCTTGTAGAAGGTTACCAGGGCAGAATAGTGCCCTGCTGTGGGGTGGGAGTGAAAGAGGGAGAGCAGTTCCTGACCCACCTCTGGTGGAACACACACCACCGGGCAGGCGTTTGGCTTTCTTTTGAACATCAGCAACTGCTCATCTGAGTCAGGGGCAGTGGCTAGTATGGTATTGGGAGCCCAGGCTGTTGATTGAGGAAAGGGTCTGCCTTCCTCATGCCAGGCGTTTACAACAGCATATGACCAGTATTGCTGCTGCAGGTATTTTAAATCTAGGTGATCTGTTGAGGAGGCCTTGCTAACAGCATTGCAGGGCTCAACAACTATATCCTCTATCTCCCCATCAATCGCAGCGTCTGCTCTGGAATTTCCCTCACTATGTGGACCCCCTTATCTATGGGCTGCTACCTTTCCTATGAAGCAGGATTGTTGTTTAAGGTATGACCAGTGCAGGCGTAACCAGGGCCCATGGACCAGGGCTTTACCGTCTATCGTACAATAGTAATTTTTGTGGTATAGGGGCAAGGAGAGCATGGTGTTTATAGCATAGGCACTATCAGACCAAATATTCACAGGTTTCCTTCACAGCAGTTAGAAGTGTGCCGATTTCTGCATATCGTGAAGACTGTCCTTTGCATCTTCGCTGGATGGTTCTTTCTGGCAATACCACAGCATACCGGGTGTGAGGGGATTCTTCAATGTGATATGAGGACCCATCGATATAGACATCTGGGGCACCCTGTATGGGCTCTTTCTGCACAGGATGGGTCTCAAAGTTAATCAGGGGTAATGGACATTCATGCAGGTCCCCCTCATAGATCAGAAACTGTGGCAGAAAAGTGGTGGGTTTGGAAATGGTATCAATGTCTCTTTCCATAAATTCCAATGTCCATTTGCTGAGGCGCTGCGAGGAAACTAGCGAATCTCCAGGTTTCATCAGTAGTTTCAGAGGTGCGTGTCCGCTGTGCAGGTTTGTAGCCTGTAACCCAGTAATAAAAGTAAAGTGATGTACCGACCAGAAGACGGCCAGTAGGTGGTACTCGCATGTGGTATACGTCTTTTATGCTCACTGCAGGATTCGAGACGCATATGCAATGGGCTATAATCGATCAGTTCGCATTTGGCACAGAACTGCAGTGAGGCTTTGCTCTGTGGCCCCGACCTCCAAATGGAAGGGCTGCGTGGGATCAGGAGGGATCAGACATGCGGCCTGTATCACTGCAGTGTTTAATTTAGCCACGGACTAGGTGGGGGCATCACCTTGCAGTTTTATTAAATCATACAGGGGCTTTGCACACTCTGCAAAGCCTGGAATAAAGTTCCTTTGGTACCTCACCAAACCCAAGAATGATCGTAGGGCTGTTTTTGAAATGGGTAATGGCAGTCGCTGTATTATCTCCACCTTGTCAGAGTCGGGGGATGATCCCTCTGGAGAAATGGACACTCCTAGAAAGGTGACCCGTTCTTGTACTAATTGAGCCTTACGGGGATTCACCTTTAGTCCTGCCTGAGCCAACAATGTCAAAAGTTCGTGCAAAAGGGACAGATGCTCCTCCATGCTGTCGGTTGCCAGCAGTAGGACATCTACGTACTGCAGCCAGCAGGTAGGGCAGGAAAAGTCTTTTAAAATTGCAGCCATTCTTTTGTGGAATATCATGGGGGCATTGTGGAACCCCTGAAACAAGCATGTCCAGGTGTAGCTCTGGTCCTCAAATGTGAACGCAAATTTGTACTGGTCTTCCCTCTTAACTGGGATACTTCAGAATCCATTGGCAATGTCGAGGGTCGAGAAGTACTTGGAACCAGCAGGAATTTGAGATAATATGGTGGGAGTTTCTCTTACTACCGGTGAGCAGGCTGGTGTTACAGAATTTAACTTTCTGTAATCAATAGTCAGTCGCCAGCTGCTATCAGGCTTTTTAAACCACAATGTGGGTGAATTGGTCGTGAAAGTGCCTGTCCTAAGAACACTCTGCTCGACTAGGGATTTTATGGTGTCTCAGCTGTAAGGGTGACTCTCCCTTGGGATCGCGTACTGTTTAGTGAATGAGTGGGAGGGTCCCTCAATAGATTCCTCACCTGCCATTTTTCCACAGTCATGCTTGCATGTGGCAAACACCGCTAGGTGTTCCTGAATTAGTTTTGCCACAGCTTCATTTTCGCTCCCTGGACGGTCACACTCGGATGGCTTTTTAATACCAATAAACGAGTGAGCATCTGAAATTTCTATAACTCCTGCCTTATCTCTCAATCCCATCCAAACACAGTCCTGATTATAATCTATCACCGCGCCATACTGATCCAACACATCAGTCCCTAGAATTCCCCTTCCGTCGGGGGTGGTCATCAGCATCGGTGCTGGGACCTTACAGGTGAGGCCTCCCAACTGAAGTTCAGTGGCCTTCCCTGTATATGCGGTGGTGGTGTCACTGTTAAACCCTTTAAGGGTCATACAACCCTTGTCCACCGCTGCATGGCGTTCAGGGTATGGGGTGTGGATGATGGTAATGGCTGAGCTAGTATTGATAAGCATAATCTGCTGCCTGCCCCCTTTTAAGATCAGAAGGATTACTGGTCTCCCGCTACCATCACATTGGAACCCCACTTCCGACCAATCTTTGGGGGCCGAACCCTATCATAGGGTCGATCCTGGAATGGGTCTCTCTTATGAGTGTGCATCGGCGATTGTGTGCACTGGTAAATGATTTTGCACCCTCCCCGTGGCAATTTGGGTTTGTATAAGGGTTATCAACTGATCCAATCGTTGATCTGTCCGAGAGGGCTTGGATTAATCTCTCGGGAGGTATCTATGCGTTGCATCGTAGTTCGGTGCCGGTCTGGGTCTGCTGCAGTCCTTTGCAAGTGGCCTACCTTCTTACAATTAAAGCATTGTCCCTTAAAAGGGTAGTTTCGAGATCCCTCCACCATTGACACTGGTTTATTTGCAGTGGGTGGTGACTTCACCTTTAACTGGTCTTTTACCATCTCCCAGGTTATTTGAGCGCTGGGCTCTATATCTGTCCACTGATTGGTGGGTCTCATAGCTATGCCCAGGGTGGTTTTAACTAAAGAGTGGAGTTGGGTCAGGAACATCGATTTAAATTGTTCCTGATTCTTTCCTACTGTAGCATTTGCGGGTGCCTGGTTCTGCCTACGTTGATAGTGAACCAAATGGTTTTTTACGACAATCCGATAGTTTCATGGTCACCATTACTGATACTAGCTTTTTATTCCAGATTTATTTAATTAACTGCATTTAAATTCCCCAGCTGCCATGGTCTCTGGATCATTAGTCCAGTTCATATATGCATCCAATATAACATCAATAAATCAATTAATTACCCTTGCGCATTCTCTTAGTGACTGTCTTGTGTGTGCTGATGCCTATTGTAGGGATGTCACGCAGTGCTACCCCAATAGCTGTAACATGGCTTGTGGAAGGCTGTTGACTTTCAAAGGGGCAGACTGCAGATGGCCTTGCAGGACTACCTTGAGGATCTGATGGCTGGGAGTGTCAGTCGAGTGATTTTTCTTCTTCCTCTCCCCCACTGGTTTCTTTCCTAACTGCCGTCCTTACCTGGTCTGGCTCACTGATGACCCAATCTGCAAAATTGATTGTCGCCACCTACCTCAGCATCTGGAGAAAACAGCGACAGGGAGAGCTGGAGTGAAGCACCGGGAAGCCAGCTCCAGGGACGTTAATTAAAGGGATCATCAGTAATAAGTCGCAGCTCTAAGTCAGTGGAGTTTTACTGTTTCTTGTCGGTTTCACATATTAGAAACATAGAAACATAGAAAAATAGGTGCAGGAGTAGGCCATTCGGCCCTTCGAGCCTGCACCGCCATTCAATAAGATCATGGCTGATCATTCCTTCAGTACCCCTTTCCTGCTTTCTCTCCATACCTCTTGATCCCCTTTACCGTAAGAGCCATATCTAACTCCCTCTTGAATATATCCAGTGAACTGGCATCAACAACTCTCTGCGGCAGGGAATTCCACAGGTTAACAACTCTCTGAGTGAAGAAGTTTCTCCTTCTCTCAGACCTAAATGGACTACCCCTTATCCTAAGACTATGTCCCCCTGGTTCTGAACTTCCCCAACATCGGGAACATTCTTCCCGCATCTAACCTGTCCAGTCCCGTCAGAATCTTATATGTTTCTATGAGATCCCCTCTCATCCTTCTGAACTCCAGTGAATACAGGCCCAGTTGATCCAGTCTCTCCTCATATGACAGCCCAGCCATCCCTGGAATCAGTCTGGTGAACCTTCACTGCACTCCCTTAATAGCAAGAACGTCCTTCCTCAGACTAGGAGACCAAAACTAAACACAATATTCCAGGTGAGGCCTCACTAAGACCCTGTACAACTGCAGTAAGACCTCCCTGCTTCGATATTCAAATCCCCCAGCTATGAAAGCCAACATACCATTTGCCTTCTTCACCGCCTGCTGTACCTACGTGCCCACTTTCAGTGACTGATGAACCATGACACCCAGGTCTTGTTGCAGCTCCCCTTTTCCTAGTCTGCCGCCATTCAGATAACATTCTGCCTTCGTGTTTTTGCCCCCAAAATGGATAACTTCACATTTATCCACATTATACTGCATCTGCATTGCATTTGCCCACTCACCTAACCTGTCCAAGTCACACTGCAGCCTCTTAGCGTCCTCCTCACAGCTCACACCGCCACCTAGTTTAGTGTCAACTGCAAACTTGGAGATATTACACTCTATTCCTTCATCCAAATCATTAATGTATATTGTAAAGAGCTGGTGTCCCAGCACTGAGCCCTGTGGCACTCCACTAGTCACTGCCTGCCATTCTGAAAAGGACCCGTTTATCCTGACTCTCTGCTTCCTGTCTGCCAACCAGTTCCCTATCCACGTCAGTACATTACCCCTGATATCATGTGCTTTGACTTTCCACAACAATCACTTGTGCAGGACCTTGTCAAAAGCCTTCTGAAGTTCCAAATACACCACATCCACTGGTTCTCCCTTGTCCACTCTGCTAGTTACATCCTCAAAAAATTCCAGAAGATTCGTCAAGCATGATTTCCCTTTCATAAATCCATGCTGACTTGATCCGATCCTGTCACCGCTTTCCAAATGCGCTGCTATTTCGTCCTTCTTGATCGATTCCAACACCTGTCCCACCACCGATGTCAAGCTAACTGGTCTATAATTACCCGTTTTCTCTCTCCCTCCTTTTTTAAAAAGTGGTGTTACATTAGCTACCCTCCAGTCCATGGGAACTGATCCAAACAATAGACTGTTGGAAAAGGATCACCAATGCATCCACTATTACTAGGGCCACTTCCTTGAGCACTCTGAGATGCAGACTATCAGGCCCCAGGGATTTATCGGCCTCCAGTCCCATCAATTTCCCTAACATAATTTCCCGCCTAATAAGGATATCCTTCAATTCCACCTTCTCACTAGACCCACTGTCCCTTAGTACCTTCGGAAGGTTATTTGTATCTTCCTTCGTGAAGACAGAACCGAAGTATTGGTTCAATTGGTCTGCCATTTCTTTGTTCCCCATTATAAATTCACCTGAATCCAACTACAATGGACCTACGTTTGTCTTCACTAATCTTTTTCTCTTCACATATTTATAGAAGATTTTGCAGTCAGTTTTTATATTCCCTGCAAGTTTCCGCTCGTACTCTATTTCCCCCCTCTTAATTAAACCCTTAGTCCTCCTCTGTTGAATTCTAAATTTCTCCCAGTCCTCAGGTTTGTTGCTTTTTCTAGCCAATTTATATGCTTCTTCCTTGGCTTTAACACTATCCTTAATTTCCTTTGTTAGCCATGGTTGAGCCACCTTCCCAGTTTTATTTTTAGTCCAGACAGAGATGTACATTTGCTGAAGTTCATCCATGTGATCTTTATGATGTGATTGGCATCACGGAGACATGGCTCCAGGGGGACCAAGGCTGGGAACTCAACATCCAAGGGTATTCAGCATTTAGGAAGGATAGATAGAAAGGAAAAGGAGGCGGGGTGGCGTTGCTGGTTAAAGATGAAATCAATGCAATTGTAAGGAAGGACATGAGCCTGGATGATGTGGAATCGGTATGGGTGGAGCTGCGGAATACCAAAGGGCTGAAAACACTAGTGGGTGTTGTGTTTAGAACACCAAATAGTAGTAGTGAGGTTGGGGACAGCATCAAGCAAGAAATAAGAGATGTGTGCAATAAAGGTATAGCAGTAATCATGGGCGACTTTAATCTGCATATTGATTGGGCTAACCTAACTGGGGGTAGCAATGCGGTGGAGGAGGATTTCCTGGAGTGTATTAGGGATGGTTTTCTCGACCAATATGTTGAGGAACCAGCAGTCTGATTCTGTGATTTCAAGGTTATATAGTATCAGGAGTGTTGTGGCAACTAAAAAATCAAACTGCTACTCTTGTTTACATTAATGGGGGCTGTGCTGGCTGTCGACCTCAACCTCCAGAGGGAGCGGAGGCAGCGAGAAAGACTGGAACATGTGGCCAGAGAGAGGAGGAGGGCCATCAGGACTCTCAACAGGAGGCCTTAACCTCCGAGGGGATTCCAAGGGCACTTCTCCTATCTCCAATGAAGCGAGGAGCAGTTTATTAGAAGCCTCTGCTTCACCAAGGAGGTGGTCATCGAACTCTGCCACCTTCTGCAACCAGACCTCCAGCCTCATATCAGGGTGAACATGGCTCTCTCAGAGGCAGTCAAGGTCACCGTCGCCCTCAATTTCTATGCCAGTGGATCCTTCCAGTCTGCAACAGGAGACATAGCTAACATAGCTCACAGTTAACCGCTGTCCAGTCCATCGCTGTATCCGGAAGGTCACAGAGACTCTCTACAGTAGAAGAAGAGACTACATGAACTCATTGAATGGCGGTGCAGGCTAGAAGGGCTGAATGGCCTGCTCCTGCACCTATTTTCTATGTTTCTATGTTTCTATGTTTCTATTTCCTTTCCCATCACCAGAGAGAAGCACACCGAACAAACGTGTGGCTTTGCCAGAATAGCGGGATTCCCCATGGTGCAGAACATCATTGAATGCACCCACGTGGCTTTGCGGGCACTGCATAACAATCCTGAGGTCTTCTGTAACCGCAAAGGCTACGATTCACTGAATGTGCATTTGGTGTGTGATCACCATCAATGGCCGATATCCTGCACCAGGCCTGTTTGGCAGCGCTCTTCCAGCCACCACATCAAGCTCACGGCTGGCTGGTTGGAGACAAGGGCTATCCACTCTCCACCTGGCTCAGGACTCCCCTCCACAACCCCAACACTCCTGCCCAGCACTCATATAATGAGAGTCAGAGAGTCATGCTGCCACGAGGAACATCATCAAGCAGACCACCGGAGTGCTCAAGCAATGGTTCTGCTGCCTTGTCTACTCGGGAGGAGCCCTCCAGTACTCAGCTGAGTGGATGTCCCATTTCGTAGTGGTCTGCTGTATGCTGCACAACATGGTCATCATGAGGGCTGAGCCCTTGCCACCAGGGATTGTGGGACCACCTCAGGAGGGCGAAGTGGTAGAGGAGGAGGAGGACAAAGAGGAAGAGGAAGATAAGGAGGACGAGGAGGAGGAGGAGGAACAGGAGCGAGGGAGACTGCAGCCACTCAATCGGCCTTCCAGAAGGACGGTCCGTGACCACCTCATCAGACTGTGGTGCGAATGAATTAAACCCCAGATTCCCGTTGCTCACCACATCCTTAACATTCCATCCCTGTCGTAGGCCATATCACATGCAAAGCTGAAATTGAGAAACACCACAAAAGAATCCAAACTGAATTAATAAATTTATCAATAATCAGTGAACACATATTTACACCAAACATATTAACTATTCATCCTTGTGCAATCTCTTAGTGCCTCTCGTTGCTGTGCCTTTATCGACTCTAGTGCTCCTCCGAAGTGTTGATCCAGTGGTTGCAGCAGGGATGGTGGAAGGCTGCTGAGTGACCGTGCGGGAGACTTCAGATGGCCTTGCAGGATACCCTTGACCAGCTCTGGGCCTGGAAGGCCCGGCTGTAGACTGCAGCACCTCAGCATGGGCAGCAGCAGTCTGGAGTGGCTGGATGATAGGCAGCAATACGAGCAATGGCGGAGTGGCAGTTGTGGGAGCAGGGATGCTGTCATCCTGAGAGAGTACAGCAGGTTCCTGCTTCACTGACCCACTGCCAGTCCCCCTCAGCATCCCTGGCAATTTGTTAGAGCATGGATTTCTGGCCTGCTGATACACCATGAAAGCCCCGGTCGATGGTGGTAGACCCAGCCATGATGGCAGCAGCTAGAGTTTGCATGGCATCAAGCTGAGACTGCATGAGAGCAGTCTGAGATTGGATGCCACCAAGCATAGACTGCATTACAGCTTTTGTCTGTGCTGCAATGGAAGCTGCCAGATTTCCCATCACACGTGGCATCAAGTCTGGATCGCCACAATCTCTCTGGGAATCTACCATCCTTTGCACACTGGAAATGATGGGTTCCATGGTGTGCGCAGAGCCTTGTGCAATGTTGGAGGCGGACTCTTCCAAATTCATTATCATTGCCGAGAGGCTCTTGCCACTGCACCTATCATCTCTGTGTGCATGCTCATTACCCTTCTTCTAAACACCTCCCCATTGAGGTTCTCATCTGAGTCCTGTGCATCAAAACTCATGCGCGAACTTGCCCTCCAGGGAGCAGGCCCTCGAGTTACCCTTTCCCCCTATCCTTGCTGCAGCCCACTGGTCCCCGGTGCCTCACCCTATGCAGATCCCACTACTATACTAGCCTCTAAAGAATGCATAGTGCCAGTATCTGGCCTGGTTCCTGCAGGTGAAACATGTAGTGACACGGTGTGTTCTTCCTCCTTCTCTTCTCCTGCCTCACTCTCGATAGTGCCCTCAGGGACAGGCTGCTCCAGTGCTTGCTCAGTATCTGAAAGCATAAAGGCACAAGATTTGGGTTAAGGTGATCGGAAGGGGACAGGAAGGGAGAAATGCATGCATACAGCATGATTAGCTGGAAATGCAAAATGCTTGTGGGGTGAGGGGGAAGTGGAATGTGAGAAGATGGAGTAGGGATGAACATACCATTGTTGTCCCCAAGGTGTTCAACGTCACTGTTGGCCTTGGCACCCACCACCTGGCATGTGGTGCTTTGGGCAGTGTATGAAGACTGTGATTCAGATGATGGTATGTAGCATTTGTTGAAGCATTCACTCATCCTGACCACACAAGTGAGGTTGTTAAATTTCTTCCTGTACTGCATGTGGGTCCTGGGGACCACAGTGCTGCCCAAGATGTGCTGCGCTACCTCCCTCCACATGGTACGAAAGACTCATGGCGAGGGCCTCCTGCCACTTGCCATGTAGAACACCGTCCTCCATCTCTCTACAGTGAACATCAATGCCTCGAATGCTTGATCGCACAATCTGCGGACTCTCTCCCTAGGGTGTGTATCTTCCATATGTACAGCTGCTTCAGTGTTCCATCTCCGTCTCCTTGACCTGCTGCCGCTTGCTGAGGCAGCTGCACAGCCAGCAATGCTGAGAATGAGGTTCTACAGCATCAATGAATCTCCCGTTTAAGAACTCGTGATTAGACTGCACCTGATATTGGTCCACCCTTTGAGTGTAACGCCAATGAGCTTGGGCTTAAGACTTGAATTACGACTCCAATCATTTCTTTGAGCAGTCAGCATGAATTTTGCATGCAATCTAAAGCATTAGCGCCTGGCGCTAATTTTCCAAATTTTCTAATTATACCGCCCATTCCTAGGTTTATAATGAATTTCTAGCCATGAGAAATAAGGAGGACCAGGCAGGTAGGGCAGGAGTCTCCTGAGTGCATCTTGCTCGCTAACCGGTTTTCAGTTCTGGATACAGGTGTGGGCAATGCTTCCTCTGGGAGTGCAGCCAGAGCCAGGCACCATGGATGGCTCAGCTGCATGGGGCGGGGGGGGCAAGGAAGAAGAGTGGAAGAGCAATAGTGGTAGGGGATTGGATAGGGGAACAGACAGGTGCTTCTGCAGCCATAGATGTGACTCCAGGATGGTATGTTGCCTCTCTGTTGCCAGGGTCAAGGATGTCACTGAACAGCTGCAAGACATTCTGAAGGGGGAGGGTGAACAGTCAGGGGTCGTGGTCCATATCGGCACCAATGACATAGGTAGAAAGAGGGATGAGGTCCTACAGGTAGATTTTAGGGCGCTAGGAGAGAGATTAAAAAGCAGGACCTCAAAGGTAGTAATCTCCGATTACTCTGGGTGCCACGTGCTAGTGAGTACAGAAAGAAGAGGATAGAGCAGATGAATGCCATGCTGGAGAGATGGTGCAGGAGGAAGGGCTTTAGATTCCTGAGGCATTAGGACCATTTCTGGGGGGAGTTGGAACCTATTCAGCCGGACGGGTTGCACTTCAACTGAGCTGAGACCAATATCCTCGCAGGCGGGTTTGCTAGTGCTGTTAGGGAGGGTTTAAACTAGCTTGGCAGGGGGATGGGCACCTGAGAGTAGATTCAGAAGGGAGAGAAGTAAAGCTGGAAATGGAAAGCAGAAAATTAGTAAGTGAGTTTGGAAGGCAGAGGAAGCAAAGGCTAACAAATAGACAACAAGGGAGTTTGGCAGTGCTAAATGGTATATGCTTCAATGCAAGGAGTCTAGGGAATAAGGCAGATGAGCTGAGGGCACAGATAGACATTTGAGAGTATGATATTATAGCTATTACTGAGACATGACTGAAAGAAGGGCAGGAATAGCAGCTCAACATTCCTGGTTACAGGTTTTTCAGACGAG
The DNA here is from genome assembly GCF_044704955.1 of Pristiophorus japonicus. Lineage (NCBI taxonomy): Eukaryota > Metazoa > Chordata > Chondrichthyes > Pristiophoridae > Pristiophorus > Pristiophorus japonicus. Next base: position 490,637,560 of record NC_091977.1, on the reverse strand, counting down.
AAAGGGGGGGATAAAAAAAGAAGTGGGGTCGCAGTATTGATCAAAGAAACAATTACTGCTATGAGAAAGATGATATGTTAGAAGGATCATCAAATGAGGCTATATGGGTTGAACTGAAAAACAAAAAAGGGCTAATCACACTGCTGGGAGAGTACTATAGACCCCCAAACAGTCAGAGGGAGATAGAAGAGTAAATATGTAGGCAATTTTCTGAGAAGTGCTAAAAAAAAAATGGGCAGTAATAGTTAGGGATTTCAACTACCCTAAAATTGACTGGGATAGAATTAGTATGAAAGGTATAGAGGGAGAAGAATTCTTAAAATGCATTCAGGAGAGCTTTTTTAGCCAGTATGTAGCAAGCCCAACAAGAGAGTGGAAGGTTCTAGACTTAGTTTTAGGGAATGAAGCTGGGCAGGTGGAAGGGGTATCAGTGGGAGAGCATTTTGGTGGTGGTGATCGTAATTCAGTTAGTTAGGATAGTTTTGGAAAAGAACAAAGATAGACCAGGAATAAAAGTTCTCAATTGGGGAAAAGCTAGTTTTGCTAAGCTGAGATGTGAAACAGCTACCTGAAGGTAAGTCAGTGTCAGAGCAGTGGGAGGCATTCAAGGAGGAGATAGTGAGGGTTCAGAGCAAGTATGTTCCCTTAAAGAAAAAGTGCCCAAGTTTCCGATGCTGCTGAAAACGGCGCACCTCCGTGATTTACGTAACCTGTCTGGGAAAAAAAGTGCGCCGAAATCTTATCGGGGAATTCTCCGGTCGTCCTGGAGGGTGGCGTGGCATAGCGGAGTCTCCCTGGGGTGGAGCAAGTTGATCGCAGCCAGCAGGGGCCGGGGCTAGGGATCAGCGTTCTTCTGAGTGTCGGCAGCGTTGCGCATGCGAGTTGGAGCGTGCGCGCATGCGCAATGGCTCAGCAGGGCGTTTTTCCATGGGAGTGTTTTTCTTCTGAAAATGATAGCTACTCCTTTTGTGGAAGCATCCTTTCACTGGTGAAGTGCATGGAGAAACCGAGCTAACGTTTCAAGTCGATGACCTTTCGAAAGGCTGAACAAGTGCAAACTGTTTCATCACTCCAGTGGTTTATATGTTAGAATGTGAAATGTGAACTGCTTTGAGCAAGTAATGAACTGTTTAAAATTGCACTCCATAACATGCACTGGGATGGAACGGTGTATTTCCACAATAAAAGAAAGTTTGTGCTGCACACTCTATACGGTCTAAGTAGTCAGGCATGCATTTTCACTGGTTTCTATGTATACAGTTTAGTATCGAGTTCTAGTAATCAGTTCTGCAGTATTGTTTTTCCCCCCAGTCTGTCTTTGAATGGTGTGGGGGCCGGGGAGGTGATCGGTGGGGAAGAAGCATGGGAAGGGATGGAGCAGCGTGAGTTGGGGGGCACTTGAAATGATCGGAGGGCTGGAGGAGAGAGCAGGGGTGCCTATACCAATTGGGGGGGGCGGAGGAGCGAGGCTCCGGGGTTAAGAATGATCGGAGTGCCGGAGGAGAGAGCAAGGGTGCCTATACCAATTGAGGGGCCGGAGGAGCGAGGGTCCGGGCTTACTGCATATTACAGTAATCATTTGTTCAGCCTCCGTCCAGCCCCCGCCCCCGGCGCTCAGCCTCCCCCTCCCTCCCTCCTGTTCATCCCCTCCACCCTCCACCCCCTCCCTCCTCCCTCCCCTCACTGTCAGAAACAGAGAGACAGAAAGAGAGATACTGACAGAGACAGAGTGAGAGACAGAGACACGAAGAGAGGCTGACAGAAACACCTTCCCTTCACATGAAGGTAGGACTTCTATTTTTTATTTGTTGTTGATTGGTTGCTTATTACTTTGGTCTTGCTGCTTTACATGCAGGGTTCCTTCTATTTGTTATTAATTAATTGCTTATTACTTTTTGTGCTTCGTTTAGTGCTTGGTGCTTTAAATGTACTTTTCTTCGTTAATGTTGTTGTGAAGGTGTTCAGTGCTTTGGAAAATCCTCTAATTTCCCTCCCCCCCTGCCCCCCCGCACCGCCCCCCTCTGTTGTGATGTTGATGTGTTCTTTGTGTTTAATGCTACCCACTTTCCCCCGTCTCTGGCTGTGCCTGCACGAAACTTAACTCAAGGTAAGGTTTTTCAGAACTTACAAAAGTTGACACTTACTCCATTCTAAGTTAGTTTGGAGTAAGTTTTCACTGCCTAAACTTGCAAAACAGGCCTAATTGGCTGGACACACCCCCTTTTGAAAAAAAATACCTGAACTAAAACGAACCTAAACTAACTCACTAGAACTGGAGCAAACTAAGTTCCGAGAATTGCGATTTCTAAGATACTCCAAACTAAACTAGTTGCTCCAAGAAAAAATCTAGAGCCACCTGGATGTCAAGTGGCATGCAGAATAGGATAAAGAAAAAAAACAGAAAAAAAGATAGATACCCAGGGCTCAATACTTCAGAAAACCTGGAGTAGTATAGAAAGAGCAGGGTTGAAATTAAAAAGGAAGATAGGAAATCAAAGAGAGGGGATGAAAAATTTTGGCAAATAAAATCAAGGAAAACCGAAAGATGATTTATAAATACAATGGGGCTGAATTCACAACCCCTACAGGCGCGGAGAGGTGCGCATGCACCCATAGGGGCCCGCAAGTTCCCAGTATAAGCATGCACCTAAACACGGAACTTGCGATCTGTCAAGAATCCTCTTGACAGATTGCATGCATCCAAAAGTAAAGGGCCTCCGCGGGTGGAGAGTTGGGCTATTTGTCCAACTTCTGCCCAGTGAATGCCTGTGAAATTCTTAAGATTGATAAAAGCAATACTCCAAATGTGGTCAAGTACTCCGAAGGGCCAAATGGCCTGCTCCAGCTCCTATTTCTTATGTTCTTATGTAACACCTCACACTTACCTGTGTTGAAATTCATTTTATTCCTTTGAATTTAGAACTCAAGAATTAGGAGCAGGAGTAGGCCATATAGCAGCCTCGAGCCTGCGCCACCATTCAATATCATGGCTGATCTTGAAACATACAAACATATAACTTTGCAACATAGAAAATAGGTGCAGGAGTAGGCCATTCGGCCCTTCGAGCCTGCACCGCCATTCAATAAGATCATGGCTGATCATTCCCTCAGTACCTCTTTCCTACTTTCTCTCCATACCCCTTGATCCTCTTAACCGTAACGGCCATATCTAACTCCCTCTTGAATATATCCAATGAACTGGCATCAACAACTCTCTGCGGCAAGGAATTCCATAGGTTAATAACTCTCTGCGAGAAGAAGTTTTTCTTCATCTCAGTCCTAAATGGCCTACCCCTTATCATAAGAATATAAGAACATAAGAATTAGTAACAGGAGTAGGCCATCTAGCCCCTCGGGCCTGCTCCGCCATTCAACAAGGATTTGAATACATTCAATGAGCTAGCCTCAACTGCTTCCTTGGGCAGAGAATTCCACAGATTCACAACCCTCTGGGAGAAGAAATTCCTTCTCAACTCGGTTTTAAATTGGCTCCCCGGTATTTTGAGGCTGTGCTCCCAAGTTCTAGTCACCCCAACCAGTGGAAACAACCTCTCTGCCTCTATCTTGTCTATCCCTTTCATTATTTTAAATGTTTCTATAAGATCACCCCTCATCCTTCTGAACTCCAATGAGTAAAGACCCAGTCTACTCAATCTATCATCATAAGGTAACCCTCTCATCTCCGGAATCAGCCTAGTGAATCGTCTCTGCACCCCCTCCAAAGCTAGTATATCCTTCCTTAAGTAAGGTGACCAAAACTGCACGCAGTACTCCAGGTGCGGCCTCACCAATACCCTGTACAGTTGCAGCAGGACCTCCCTGCTTTTGTTCTACATCCCTCTCGCAATGAAGGCCAACATTGAATTTGCCTTCCTGATTATCTGCTGCACCTGCAAACTAACTTTTTGGGATTCATGCACAAGGACCAATGGTAGAGCAGTGGAGGCGTGTCCTGCTCAGTTGGAGCTGTGAGCAGTGAGGAAGCAGCTAGCAACTTGAGCTCCTGCCTGGAGAGCCCTGAGACCAGCCCAGGAAGAGAAGGAAGGAAGGGGCTTCAACTTCAACTTTTATCCAGAGGGAGAGGAGGAAAAAGCAGAAAACTTTGAACATCTTTATTACCATTCTGCAAGGAGTTGGAGAGAGGGGGAAAAACCACAACAACATCCAGTGTGGAAGGAGGGAGACTCTACACTTTCTACAGGTGGGTGTGGGTGCATTTCCCAAAAAGACTTTGTTGTATCGGTGGGGGGAGGAAAGAAGACCACTGAGGGCCGGAACATCGCGGGGGGTGTGTGTGTGTGTGGTAGTGTGTGTGGGGGCCTTGCTTACAACTAGGCCCCCCCCCACAATTGGAACCCCCCCCACCCCCCACATTTGCCTAGCCTGGGATAGCTGGAGCTACCAGGCTGAAGATTGTCATTAATCATCCTATTAAAGATCGTTTAGGATTGTGTGCCTGGTGGCTCCAGCTACCCCAGGTGAAGACGTCTTCTCCCCCCCACCTGAAGACCAACCCAAAGACTGTGTTTTTTGTGTGTTTTGCCATCTGGGGAGTGCACCCACCCACAGCTGCGAGGGGAGACCTGCCCTCGCAGCCCCCCCCCCCTTCCCACCCCCCTCTCTCTTTCTCCGTTACCCTCTGTTTCTCCCCTCTCTCTCTGAGAGCCCTTTTCTTCCTAATTTAAAAAAAAACAATTAAGACAACTGAGCAGAGGGAGCAAGGCCCCTCCCCAATTGCCAACTAGGGGAGAGGTGTGCCTCATTAAGGGCTCCTCTGCTCAGTCATTATATAAGAGGCCAATAAAGACCATTAAGGCCTGTGACTTTGGGGTGGGTGTAGCCCTTAAAGGGACCCCGTGATGGCGACCCCATCCACGCCGGTGGCAGGGCCAGCGAAGACGTATGCGCAGGTGGCAACCGCTTCCACAGCACCTCCTGCGCCACCCGCTGCCCTGCCACCATTTACACTTATAACAAAAAAACACGGGGTCAAGAGCTACACTCACCCCACAATGAGCATTGAGGAGTGCGTGCGGGCGATGGCTGGGGTAGTCGGCCCCTCGGCCATTGTCGCAGCCTCCAAGATGTCTGGGAAGGCCGTGTTCTTCCTGGGGTCGGAGCGGGCGGTGTCCCTGGCCCTCGAAAGGGGGCTCACGGTGGGCGGGACGTTCCTGCCGGTGGATCCCCTCGAGGCCACCGCGCAGAGGGTCATCGTGTCGAACGTCCCGCCCTTTGTTCCCGCTGGGCTCCTCCTCCCTCACCTACAACAACTGGGGGAGGTAAGGTCGGGGATCAACCCTATACCGCTCGGCCTCAGGGAGAGCAGCCTGCGCCACGTGTTCTCCTTCCGCCGCCAGCTCTTTGTCCGGCTGGCGCGGGAGGAGACGACAGAGGGGTATTTTAATGTGGTGCACGAGGGGACTGCCTACCGCGTCTTCTGGACGTCGGAGGGCGTGCGGTGCCATGCCTGCAGGGAGGTGGGGCACGTTCGCAAGAACTGCCCCGCCTCCAAGGCCGCCAAACCACCGAAGGCGGCCAAGGCTGGTGCCGCCGCCACCCCTCCCCCTAGTTGCGTCCGTGTGCCGGGAGCCATAGGTGCGCGGGCATCGTCGGAGGCCTTTGTTTTCAGGGCCTCCGTCGGGGGGGAGGGAGAGCGTCCGACCGGAAAGAAGGCGCGGAAGAAGACAAAACATCAAGAGGCGGGTCCCCTCAGTGCGCCGGATAATTTGACCACCGCGCTCAGCCCAACCCCGTCACCGGCGAGCGCGGGGTGCCCCGAGCCCGTGCCCGAGCCCTTGAACAACACCACAGAGGGGCCCGGGCGCGGGCAAGAAAAGGAAAAGGGGGGGGCGGAGCGGGAGGCCTCGGCAGATATGGAGGTCTCCCTGACTCCGCGCGCGCCCAGGAACAAAAAGAGGCACCGCCCCAATGACGCGGAGGGGGAACAACATCCCTCCGCGGAGGAGTCGGTGCCCGCCGCGTGTCCCGCGTCCCCCACCAGCGCCCCCAAATTGCGCTGCAGGCGCGAGGAGTCTTTCCCCGGGGAGGGTGAGACAGTTGAGGCTGCCCAGCCTCTGCCTCCCGGGGATGGAGTGGAAGATCTGCCTGTCGTGGGGGGCGTGGGGACCGCGGAGGAATGCGTAGCCGCCTGGCCGGGCGTCCCGGGGACTGAGGCGGGCGAGGCCGAAAAGGCCGAGCCTGAGCCCGCCCAGCTATTACCCAACTTCCCCCCGGAGTCGCTCGACCCGGCAGAGAATGAAACAATTGATTTTAATGATACTGTACATGCTGGGCCGGGGGGTGGCAGCGGGGAGGGGGAGGAACACCCACCCTCGCCTCTTACTTTGGAGCTGGAGCACTTGGGGAGCCTGGGAATCTCCTATGGCCGGGTCTCTCCTTGTTCTCCGGTTCCTGGGGCGGAGGGGGAACCCCTTCCGCTGTCATTTCCCGACCCAGCACCATTTTTAAAAGAGCCCAGTGGGGACTCCTCTGCCGACGATCCTGGGGGTGGGATCGGGGCAGTGCCAGGGCCGGTTGGAGCGGCCGGTTCATTTGCCGTACCTTGTGCGGTCGATGGGCTGGCTGCTGGCGGCCACCTCCCGGAGGAGGACGGGGACTCGGTGGGGGACGCGGGTGAAGACCTAGAGACCACCGCCAGTGAGGCGGTGGATCTGCTCGCGGCCGCCGCTGAGGCCCTCCTCATTCCTGCAAAGGAACTCCGGGACTTTTTGGCCCAGAGCCGGGGTCGCCGCGACCAAGCCCGACTGGCCCTGGAAAAATGGTCCGAGCCGGAGCTGATCAAGGGGTCCGTCCGCGCCGCCGTTAAAACCTTGGCCGCGGGCGGGCCCTTGACAAAGGAGCAGCACCTTGAGCTGCGCGAGCTCGAGGGACTCCTCGCTGGGCTGCGGAGGGAGCGGAGTTCAACAAAAGACTCCGCTCCCTCCCCCACAATAGGTTAAGGTAGAGGTTGCACTATGCTTTTGCCATGAAGATAACCATAGCCAGCCTCAACATCAATGGCGGCAGAGGGGCACGCCGTAGATTTGACAATTTTTCGCTCCTGCGGGAGGGGAAATATGCGGTGTGCTTCCTGCAAGAAACCCACACCGTTCCGGGAGACGAAGCCACGTGGCTCCTGGAATGGCAAGGAGAGGTCCGCATGAGCCACCTCACCGCCATTTCTAGTGGGGTGGCCATCTTGCTGGGCCCGCATTTTCAGCCGGAGATCTTGGGGGTCGAGGAGCCCGTGCCAGGCCGCTTGCTGCACGTAACGGTTCGCCTGGGGGACGTGCCGCTCCATCTCGTGAACGTGTACGCCCCTCATCCCGGCCCGCAGCAGACGCGCTTCTTTGAAGAGGTGTCCGCTCTTCTTGGCTCCGTCGACGTCGGCGACTGCATTGTCCTCGGGGGGGGATTTTAACTGCACCCTCGAGGCGAGGGACCGCTCCGGTGCCCCGCAGTGCATGACGGCGATGGAGAAGTTGAGGGACCTGGTCGGGTCCTTCGACTTGGTGGACGTCTGGCGAAATCTCCACCCCGACTCCAGCGCCTTTACTTGGGTGAGGCCTGGAGTTGGATGGTCTAGAGTCGACCGCCTTTACGTGTCTCGGGCGTACGTTTCCTGCGTCCCGGCGGCCTCCATGCGGCCGGTGCCGTGTTCGGACCACCACCTGGTGTGGGCGGAGCTCGCTTCGCTCCGCGCGAGGACGGGGTCCGCGTACTGGCACTTTAACAACCGGCTGCTGGAGGACGTGCGGTTCCAGGACTCGTTCCGTCGATTCTGGTCCGACTGGAGAAGGAAGCAGGGGGGCTTCCCCTCCTTGAGGCTATGGTGGGACGTGGGCAAGGCTCACGTCCGCGTCTTCTGTCAAGAGTACGCGAGGGGGTCGACCAAGAGGCGGGCGGCCAGAGTCGGGCGCCTAGAAAAAGAGGTGCTCGACCTGGAAGCCCGTCTCGGTCAAGTCGTCCAGGACCCGGCCCTGCGGACGGTGTACGAAGCGAAGAAGGCCGCGCTGAAGGACCTGCAGCTCGTCGGGTCCCGAGGCGCGTTCGTGAGGTCGCGGATCCGGTTCCTGCGGGATCTGGACCGCGGCTCCCCCTTCTTCTACTCGCTGGAAAAAAGGCAGAGTGTCCGTAAGCAGCTCTTGACGCTGCTGGCCGACGACGGCTCTCTCGTCTCGGATCCGGAGGGCGTCAACAACAGGGTCCGTGAATATTACGGGGCTCTGTTCTCTCCGGATCCGTCCAGCGAGGAAGCGCGTAGAGTTTTGTGGGAGGACCTGCCGAAGGTCAGCCCGGAGGGCGCCGAAAATCTGGAAGCTCCGCTAAGCCTGGCGGAGCTGACCGGTGCCCTCGCCCGGCTCTCGAGGGGAAAATCCCCGGGGCTGGACGGGCTGACCGTGGAGTTCCACAGGGCGTTCTGGGACGTCCTGGGGAGCGACTACGCGCGGGTCCTGGGGGAAAGTCTGGCGACCGGGGAGATGCCCCTCTCTTGGCGCAGGGCAGTCATCGTCCTGCTGCCTAAGAAGGGCGATCTCCGCCTCCTTAAGAACTGGCGCCCGGTCTCCCTCCTCAGCACGGACTACAAAATCTTCGCCAGGGCGATGTCTGCTCGCCTTGGTGCCGTGCTGGACCACATGATTCACCCCGACCAGTCATACACGGTCCCGGGCCGGACGATCCACGACAACATCCATCTGGTCCGGGACCTCATCCATTGTTCCCAGGAGGCTGGTCTGTCGGTCGCCTTCCTATCCCTCGACCAAGAGAAGGCGTTCGACAGGGTGGATCACGACTATCTGCTCGGAACTCTGCGCGCTTTCGGGTTCGGGACGCATTTCATCGCCCGGATCCGACTTTTGTACGCCGCCGCGGAGTGTCTGATTAAGGTTAACGGGTCCTTGACGGCGCCCCTTCGCTTTAGGAGAGGGGTGCGCCAGGGATGCCCCATGTCCGGCCAGTTATACGCCGTTTGCGTGGAGCCTTTCCTGCGCCTCTTGCGGACGAGGTTGACGGGACTGGCTCTGCAAGGGCCGGGCGTGGAGGTCGTCCTCTCGGCTTACGCCGATGACGTGCTCCTCGCGGTAGAGGATCCCGCTGACCTGCGGAGGATGCGTGAGTGCCAGGAGATTTACTCGGCCGCGTCCTCCGCCAGGATCAACTGGGAGAAATGTTCCGGACTCCTGGTGGGTCAGTGGCGGGTGGACTCCCTGCCGGAGGAGCTCAGGCCTTTTGCCTGGAGCACGACCCATCTCCTCTATCTGGGAGTCTACCTTAGCCCCGACGAGGAAGCCTGGCCGGCGAACTGGCAGGAGCTGGAGGCCAAGGTCGCCGCTCGCCTAGGGCGCTGGACAGGACTGCTCCGAGTGCTGTCCTACAGGGGTCGAGCGCTAGTCATAAACCAGCTGGTGGCCGCAATGCTGTGGTACCGGCTGGTCACTTTGACCCCTCCCCCTGCGTTTGTCGCCAAGATACAGAAGAAGCTGGTGGACTTCTTCTGGAACAACAGGAAGCACTGGGTCTCTGTCGCGGTCTTGAGTCTCCCGCTTGAGGAGGGCGGTCAGTCGTTGGTGTGCGTCAGCGCCCAGCTCGCGACTTTCCGTCTTCAGACCCTGCAGAGATACCTTTACGTCGAGCCCCCTCCTAGGTGGTGTGCTCTGGCGAGGTATTTCTTCCGCCAGCAGCTCGACCTCAATTATGACACGCAGCTCCTGTTTGTGAACTTGGGGGGTGCCAGGACCGCCCTCCGGGAGCTGCCTGTCTTTTACAGGGAACTCATCAGGGTCTGGAACAAAGTCTCCACCAAGCGCAGCTCTCCGCCGGCTGGAGTGGCGGCCGTCCTGCAGGAGCCGCTGCTCGGGAATCCGTACCTCCACGGCCGAGGCTTCATGTGGCGGTCGGAAGAGAGGGCTGTGGCTGGTGAGGTGACCAGGGTCAGGGACCTGCTCGATGGCGGAGGAGCGGGCTGGATGGCGCCAGTCACGCTGGCGCGGCGCCTAAATTCTGCCAACGTCCGCCGCGCGGCCGATGCCATCGAGTCGCTAAAAACAGCTCTGGGCCCTGACTCCGTTAGGTGTATCGAGGAGGCTCAAGCACGTGGGGAGATCCCGTCCGAACTGACCCCCGTCCGGACGGAATTCCTCATCGGCGCCAAACCCCGGAACCTCCCTCGGGGGCCGGCGCCTCACAACTTGAGCCGCCTCGGGGAAATCCCCTCCGTGCCTTTCAGTTCCGCGCGGAGGGGTTTCCTGTACGGGCTGCTCCTGCACACCCTCAACTTTGCCATCCTCGCCGGCCGTCCGGACACGCCATGGCGCACCATCTTGCCGTCCGGAGGAGGCGGGGGTCCCCGATGGAGGGCACTCTACGCAGGGGTCCTCCCACTATTCATCGGGGACTTGGCCTGGAGGGTGGTGCACGGAGCAGTGCCGTGCAACAAATTTTTAAGCCGGTTCACGGACTCCCAGGCCGCCTGCAATTTCTGCGGTCTGGAGGAGTCCGTGTTCCATGTTTTTATTGAGTGCACAAGGTTGCAGCCCCTGTTCCATTATTTGAAGGGGCTGCTCCTGAAATTCTGGCTGCACTTCAGTCCCACTCTCCTGATCTTTGGGCACCCTGTGCGGAGGGGAGCGGGTAGGTCCGAAGGCCTCCTCGTAGGACTGCTCCTGGGCACGGCCAAGGGTGCCATCAGCCGGTCCAGGCAGCGGGCGGTCGAGGGGGTCGTTCAACCTGACTGCCTGCCTCTCTTCCGCTCTTACATCCGGTCCAGGGTGTCCTTGGAGATGGAGCACGCGGTGTCCACCGGTACGCTCGCGGCCTTCCGCGAGAGGTGGGCACCGGAGGGACTGGAGTGCATCATCACGCCCGGCAACCAAATTTTAATTTGATTTTACGTTTTAAAGTTAATTTGTTTTAATTGCCGGTGCTTTTAGTGTCCCCTTCCCTTTTATAGGGGGCACTGGGGAAAAATTGTGATTTTAGTGCCCAAAAAAAAAAAAACAAAAAAAAAAAAGAAAAAACACAAAAAAAAACACAAAAAAGGGGGAAAAAAATGGGCCTTGTAAATGTCTGGAGTGTCACCCAGGTCGGGTGGCACCGTTTAATGTTTTATGTTTTCACAGATAAACTCAAAAGAGTTTCATGCACAAGGACCAATGGTAGAGCAGTGGAGGCGTGTCCTGCTCAGTTGGAGCTGTGAGCAGTGAGGAAGCAGCTAGCAACTTGAGCTCCTGCCTGGAGAGCCCTGAGACCAGCCCAGGAAGAGAAGGAAGGAAGGGGCTTCAACTTCAACTTTTATCCAGAGGGAGAGGAGGAAAAAGCAGAAAACTTTGAACATCTTTATTACCATTCTGCAAGGAGTTGGAGAGAGGGGGAAAAACCACAACAACATCCAGTGTGGAAGGAGGGAGACTCTACACTTTCTACAGGTGGGTGTGGGTGCATTTCCCAAAAAGACTTTGTTGTATCGGTGGGGGGAGGAAAGAAGACCACTGAGGGCCGGAACATCGCGGGGGGTGTGTGTGTGTGTGGTAGTGTGTGTGGGGGCCTTGCTTACAACTAGGCCCCCCCCCACAATTGGAACCCCCCCCACCCCCCACATTTGCCTAGCCTGGGATAGCTGGAGCTACCAGGCTGAAGATTGTCATTAATCATCCTATTAAAGATCGTTTAGGATTGTGTGCCTGGTGGCTCCAGCTACCCCAGGTGAAGACGTCTTCTCCCCCCCACCTGAAGACCAACCCAAAGACTGTGTTTTTTGTGTGTTTTGCCATCTGGGGAGTGCACCCACCCACAGCTGCGAGGGGAGACCTGCCCTCGCAGCCCCCCCCCCCTTCCCACCCCCCTCTCTCTTTCTCCGTTACCCTCTGTTTCTCCCCTCTCTCTCTGAGAGCCCTTTTCTTCCTAATTTAAAAAAAAAAACAATTAAGACAACTGAGCAGAGGGAGCAAGGCCCCTCCCCAATTGCCAACTAGGGGAGAGGTGTGCCTCATTAAGGGCTCCTCTGCTCAGTCATTATATAAGAGGCCAATAAAGACCATTAAGGCCTGTGACTTTGGGGTGGGTGTAGCCCTTAAAGGGACCCCGTGATGGCGACCCCATCCACGCCGGTGGCAGGGCCAGCGAAGACGTATGCGCAGGTGGCAACCGCTTCCACAGCACCTCCTGCGCCACCCGCTGCCCTGCCACCATTTACACTTATAACAAAAAAACACGGGGTCAAGAGCTACACTCACCCCACAATGAGCATTGAGGAGTGCGTGCGGGCGATGGCTGGGGTAGTCGGCCCCTCGGCCATTGTCGCAGCCTCCAAGATGTCTGGGAAGGCCGTGTTCTTCCTGGGGTCGGAGCGGGCGGTGTCCCTGGCCCTCGAAAGGGGGCTCACGGTGGGCGGGACGTTCCTGCCGGTGGATCCCCTCGAGGCCACCGCGCAGAGGGTCATCGTGTCGAACGTCCCGCCCTTTGTTCCCGCTGGGCTCCTCCTCCCTCACCTACAACAACTGGGGGAGGTAAGGTCGGGGATCAACCCTATACCGCTCGGCCTCAGGGAGAGCAGCCTGCGCCACGTGTTCTCCTTCCGCCGCCAGCTCTTTGTCCGGCTGGCGCGGGAGGAGACGACAGAGGGGTATTTTAATGTGGTGCACGAGGGGACTGCCTACCGCGTCTTCTGGACGTCGGAGGGCGTGCGGTGCCATGCCTGCAGGGAGGTGGGGCACGTTCGCAAGAACTGCCCCGCCTCCAAGGCCGCCAAACCACCGAAGGCGGCCAAGGCTGGTGCCGCCGCCACCCCTCCCCCTAGTTGCGTCCGTGTGCCGGGAGCCATAGGTGCGCGGGCATCGTCGGAGGCCTTTGTTTTCAGGGCCTCCGTCGGGGGGGAGGGAGAGCGTCCGACCGGAAAGAAGGCGCGGAAGAAGACAAAACATCAAGAGGCGGGTCCCCTCAGTGCGCCGGATAATTTGACCACCGCGCTCAGCCCAACCCCGTCACCGGCGAGCGCGGGGTGCCCCGAGCCCGTGCCCGAGCCCTTGAACAACACCACAGAGGGGCCCGGGCGCGGGCAAGAAAAGGAAAAGGGGGGGGCGGAGCGGGAGGCCTCGGCAGATATGGAGGTCTCCCTGACTCCGCGCGCGCCCAGGAACAAAAAGAGGCACCGCCCCAATGACGCGGAGGGGGAACAACATCCCTCCGCGGAGGAGTCGGTGCCCGCCGCGTGTCCCGCGTCCCCCACCAGCGCCCCCAAATTGCGCTGCAGGCGCGAGGAGTCTTTCCCCGGGGAGGGTGAGACAGTTGAGGCTGCCCAGCCTCTGCCTCCCGGGGATGGAGTGGAAGATCTGCCTGTCGTGGGGGGCGTGGGGACCGCGGAGGAATGCGTAGCCGCCGGGCCGGGCGTCCCGGGGACTGAGGCGGGCGAGGCCGAAAAGGCCGAGCCTGAGCCCGCCCAGCTATTACCCAACTTCCCCCCGGAGTCGCTCGACCCGGCAGAGAATGAAACAATTGATTTTAATGATACTGTACATGCTGGGCCGGGGGGTGGCAGCGGGGAGGGGGAGGAACACCCACCCTCGCCTCTTACTTTGGAGCTGGAGCACTTGGGGAGCCTGGGAATCTCCTATGGCCGGGTCTCTCCTTGTTCTCCGGTTCCTGGGGCGGAGGGGGAACCCCTTCCGCTGTCATTTCCCGACCCAGCACCATTTTTAAAAGAGCCCAGTGGGGACTCCTCTGCCGACGATCCTGGGGGTGGGATCGGGGCAGTGCCAGGGCCGGTTGGAGCGGCCGGTTCATTTGCCGTACCTTGTGCGGTCGATGGGCTGGCTGCTGGCGGCCACCTCCCGGAGGAGGACGGGGACTCGGTGGGGGACGCGGGTGAAGACCTAGAGACCACCGCCAGTGAGGCGGTGGATCTGCTCGCGGCCGCCGCTGAGGCCCTCCTCATTCCTGCAAAGGAACTCCGGGACTTTTTGGCCCAGAGCCGGGGTCGCCGCGACCAAGCCCGACTGGCCCTGGAAAAATGGTCCGAGCCGGAGCTGATCAAGGGGTCCGTCCGCGCCGCCGTTAAAACCTTGGCCGCGGGCGGGCCCTTGACAAAGGAGCAGCACCTTGAGCTGCGCGAGCTCGAGGGACTCCTCGCTGGGCTGCGGAGGGAGCGGAGTTCAACAAAAGACTCCGCTCCCTCCCCCACAATAGGTTAAGGTAGAGGTTGCACTATGCTTTTGCCATGAAGATAACCATAGCCAGCCTCAACATCAATGGCGGCAGAGGGGCACGCCGTAGATTTGACAATTTTTCGCTCCTGCAGGAGGGGAAATATGCGGTGTGCTTCCTGCAAGAAACCCACACCGTTCCGGGAGACGAAGCCACGTGGCTCCTGGAATGGCAAGGAGAGGTCCGCATGAGCCACCTCACCGCCATTTCTAGTGGGGTGGCCATCTTGCTGGGCCCGCATTTTCAGCCGGAGATCTTGGGGGTCGAGGAGCCCGTGCCAGGCCGCTTGCTGCACGTAACGGTTCGCCTGGGGGACGTGCCGCTCCATCTCGTGAACGTGTACGCCCCTCATCCCGGCCCGCAGCAGACGCGCTTCTTTGAAGAGGTGTCCGCTCTTCTTGGCTCCGTCGACGTCGGCGACTGCATTGTCCTCGGGGGGGGATTTTAACTGCACCCTCGAGGCGAGGGACCGCTCCGGTGCCCCGCAGTGCATGACGGCGATGGAGAAGTTGAGGGACCTGGTCGGGTCCTTCGACTTGGTGGACGTCTGGCGAAATCTCCACCCCGACTCCAGCGCCTTTACTTGGGTGAGGCCTGGAGTTGGATGGTCTAGAGTCGACCGCCTTTACGTGTCTCGGGCGTACGTTTCCTGCGTCCCGGCGGCCTCCATGCGGCCGGTGCCGTGTTCGGACCACCACCTGGTGTGGGCGGAGCTCGCTTCGCTCCGCGCGAGGACGGGGTCCGCGTACTGGCACTTTAACAACCGGCTGCTGGAGGACGTGCGGTTCCAGGACTCGTTCCGTCGATTCTGGTCCGACTGGAGAAGGAAGCAGGGGGGCTTCCCCTCCTTGAGGCTATGGTGGGACGTGGGCAAGGCTCACGTCCGCGTCTTCTGTCAAGAGTACGCGAGGGGGTCGACCAAGAGGCGGGCGGCCAGAGTCGGGCGCCTAGAAAAAGAGGTGCTCGACCTGGAAGCCCGTCTCGGTCAAGTCGTCCAGGACCCGGCCCTGCGGACGGTGTACGAAGCGAAGAAGGCCGCGCTGAAGGACCTGCAGCTCGTCGGGTCCCGAGGCGCGTTCGTGAGGTCGCGGATCCGGTTCCTGCGGGATCTGGACCGCGGCTCCCCCTTCTTCTACTCGCTGGAAAAAAGGCAGAGTGTCCGTAAGCAGCTCTTGACGCTGCTGGCCGACGACGGCTCTCTCGTCTCGGATCCGGAGGGCGTCAACAACAGGGTCCGTGAATATTACGGGGCTCTGTTCTCTCCGGATCCGTCCAGCGAGGAAGCGCGTAGAGTTTTGTGGGAGGACCTGCCGAAGGTCAGCCCGGAGGGCGCCGAAAATCTGGAAGCTCCGCTAAGCCTGGCGGAGCTGACCGGTGCCCTCGCCCGGCTCTCGAGGGGAAAATCCCCGGGGCTGGACGGGCTGACCGTGGAGTTCCACAGGGCGTTCTGGGACGTCCTGGGGAGCGACTACGCGCGGGTCCTGGGGGAAAGTCTGGCGACCGGGGAGATGCCCCTCTCTTGGCGCAGGGCAGTCATCGTCCTGCTGCCTAAGAAGGGCGATCTCCGCCTCCTTAAGAACTGGCGCCCGGTCTCCCTCCTCAGCACGGACTACAAAATCTTCGCCAGGGCGATGTCTGCTCGCCTTGGTGCCGTGCTGGACCACATGATTCACCCCGACCAGTCATACACGGTCCCGGGCCGGACGATCCACGACAACATCCATCTGGTCCGGGACCTCATCCATTGTTCCCAGGAGGCTGGTCTGTCGGTCGCCTTCCTATCCCTCGACCAAGAGAAGGCGTTCGACAGGGTGGATCACGACTATCTGCTCGGAACTCTGCGCGCTTTCGGGTTCGGGACGCATTTCATCGCCCGGATCCGACTTTTGTACGCCGCCGCGGAGTGTCTGATTAAGGTTAACGGGTCCTTGACGGCGCCCCTTCGCTTTAGGAGAGGGGTGCGCCAGGGATGCCCCATGTCCGGCCAGTTATACGCCGTTTGCGTGGAGCCTTTCCTGCGCCTCTTGCGGACGAGGTTGACGGGACTGGCTCTGCAAGGGCCGGGCGTGGAGGTCGTCCTCTCGGCTTACGCCGATGACGTGCTCCTCGCGATAGAGGATCCCGCTGACCTGCGGAGGATGCGTGAGTGCCAGGAGATTTACTCGGCCGCGTCCTCCGCCAGGATCAACTGGGAGAAATGTTCCGGACTCCTGGTGGGTCAGTGGCGGGTGGACTCCCTGCCGGAGGAGCTCAGGCCTTTTGCCTGGAGCACGACCCATCTCCTCTATCTGGGAGTCTACCTTAGCCCCGACGAGGGAGCCTGGCCGGCGAACTGGCAGGAGCTGGAGGCCAAGGTCGCCGCTCGCCTAGGGCGCTGGACAGGACTGCTCCGAGTGCTGTCCTACAGGGGTCGAGCGCTAGTCATAAACCAGCTGGTGGCCGCAATGCTGTGGTACCGGCTGGTCACTTTGACCCCTCCCCCTGCGTTTGTCGCCAAGATACAGAAGAAGCTGGTGGACTTCTTCTGGAACAACAGGAAGCACTGGGTCTCTGCCGCGGTCTTGAGTCTCCCGCTTGAGGAGGGCGGTCAGTCGTTGGTGTGCGTCAGCGCCCAGCTCGCGACTTTCCGTCTTCAGACCCTGCAGAGATACCTTTACGTCGAGCCCCCTCCTAGGTGGTGCGCTCTGGCGAGGTGTTTCTTCCGCCAGCAGCTCGACCTCAATTATGACACGCAGCTCCTGTTTGTGAACTTGGGGGGTGCCAGGACCGCCCTCCGGGAGCTGCCTGTCTTTTACAGGGAACTCATCAGGGTCTGGAACAAAGTCTCCACCAAGCGCAGCTCTCCGCCGGCTGGAGTGGCGGCCGTCCTGCAGGAGCTGCTGCTCGGGAATCCGTACCTCCACGGCCGAGGCTTTATGTGGCGGTCGGAAGAGAGGGCTGTGGCTGGTGAGGTGACCAGGGTCAGGGACCTGCTCGATGGCGGAGGAGCGGGCTGGATGGCGCCAGACACGCTGGCGCGGCGCCTAAACTCTGCCAACGTCCGCCACGCGGCCGATGCCATCGAGTCGCTAAAAACAGCTCTGGGCCCTGACTCCGTTAGGTGCATCGAGGAGGCTCAAGCACGTGGGGAGATCCCGTCCGAACTGACCCCCGTCCGGACGGAATTCCTCATCGGCGCCAAACCCCGGAACCTCCCTCGGGGGCCGGCGCCTCACAACTTGAGCCGCCTCGGGGAAATCCCCTCCGTGCCTTTCAGTTCCGCGCGGAGGGGTTTCCTGTACGGGCTGCTCCTGCACACCCTCAACTTTGCCATCCTCGCCGGCCGTCCGGACACGCCATGGCGTACCATCTTGCCGTCCGGAGGAGGTGGGGGTCCCCGATGGAGGGCACTCTACGCAGGGGTCCTCCCACTATTCATCGGGGACTTGGCCTGGAGGGTGGTGCACGGAGCAGTGCCGTGCAATAAATTTTTAAGCCGGTTCACGGACTCCCAGGCCGCCTGCAATTTCTGCGGTCTGGAGGAGTCCGTGTTCCATGTTTTTATTGAATGCACAAGGTTGCAGCCCCTGTTCCACTATTTGAAGGGGCTGCTTCTGAAATTCTGGCTGCACTTCAGTCCCACTCTCCTGATCTTTGGGCACCCTGTGCGGAGGGGAGCGGGTAGGTCCGAAGGCCTCCTCGTAGGACTGCTCCTGGGCACGGCCAAGGGTGCCATCAGCCGGTCCAGGCAGCGGGCGGTCGAGGGGGTCGTTCAACCTGACTGCCTGCCTCTCTTCCGCTCTTACATCCGGTCCAGGGTGTCCTTGGAGATGGAGCACGCGGTGTCAACCGGTACGCTCGCGGCCTTCCGCGAGAGGTGGGCACCGGAGGGACTGGAGTGCATCATCACGCCCGGCAACCAAATTTTAATTTGATTTTACGTTTTTTAAGTTTAATTTGTTTTAATTGCCCGTGCTTTTAGTGTCCCCCTTCCCTTTTATAGGGGGCACTGGGGAAAATTGTGATTTTAGTGCCAAAAAAAAAAAAAAAAAAAAAAAAAAAAAAAAAAAAAACAGAAAAAAAAAACCAAAAAAAGGAAAAAAGGGCCTTGTAAATGTCTGGTGTGTCACCCAGGTCGGGTGGCACAGTTTAATGTTTATGTTTTGCAGGTAGACTCTAAAAGAGTTTCATGCACAAGGACCAATGGTAGAGCAGTGGAGGCGTGTCCTGCTCAGTTGGAGCTGTGAGCAGTGAGGAAGCAGCTAGCAACTTGAGCTCTTGCCTGGAGAGCCCTGAGACCAGCCCAGGAAGAGAAGGAAGGAAGGGGCTTCAACTTCAACTTTTATCCAGAGGGAGAGGAGGAAAAAGCAGAAAACTTTGAACATCTTTATTACCATTCTGCAAGGAGTTGGAGAGAGGGGGAAAAACCACAACAACATCCAGTGTGGAAGGAGGGAGACTCTACACTTTCTACAGGTGGGTGTGGGTGCATTTCCCAAAAAGACTTTGTTGTATCGGTGGGGGGAGGAAAGAAGACCACTGAGGGCCGGAACATCGCGGGGGGTGTGTGTGTGTGTGGTAGTGTGTGTGGGGGCCTTGCTTACAACTAGGCCCCCCCCCACAATTGGAACCCCCCCCACCCCCCACATTTGCCTAGCCTGGGATAGCTGGAGCTACCAGGCTGAAGATTGTCATTAATCATCCTATTAAAGATCGTTTAGGATTGTGTGCCTGGTGGCTCCAGCTACCCCAGGTGAAGACGTCTTCTCCCCCCCACCTGAAGACCAACCCAAAGACTGTGTTTTTTGTGTGTTTTGCCTTCTGGGGAGTGCACCCACCCACAGCTGCGAGGGGAGACCTGCCCTCGCAGCCCCCCCCCCTTCCCACCCCCCTCTCTCTTTCTCCGTTACCCTCTGTTTCTCCCCTCTCTCTCTGAGAGCCCTTTTCTTCCTAATTTAAAAAAAAACAATTAAGACAACTGAGCAGAGGGAGCAAGGCCCCTCCCCAATTGCCAACTAGGGGAGAGGTGTGCCTCATTAAGGGCTCCTCTGCTCAGTCATTATATAAGAGGCCAATAAAGACCATTAAGGCCTGTGACTTTGGGGTGGGTGTAGCCCTTAAAGGGACCCCGTGATGGCGACCCCATCCACGCCGGTGGCAGGGCCAGCGAAGACGTATGCGCAGGTGGCAACCGCTTCCACAGCACCTCCTGCGCCACCCGCTGCCCTGCCACCATTTACACTTATAACAAAAAAACACGGGGTCAAGAGCTACACTCACCCCACAATGAGCATTGAGGAGTGCGTGCGGGCGATGGCTGGGGTAGTCGGCCCCTCGGCCATTGTCGCAGCCTCCAAGATGTCTGGGAAGGCCGTGTTCTTCCTGGGGTCGGAGCGGGCGGTGTCCCTGGCCCTCGAAAGGGGGCTCACGGTGGGCGGGACGTTCCTGCCGGTGGATCCCCTCGAGGCCACCGCGCAGAGGGTCATCGTGTCGAACGTCCCGCCCTTTGTTCCCGCTGGGCTCCTCCTCCCTCACCTACAACAACTGGGGGAGGTAAGGTCGGGGATCAACCCTATACCGCTCGGCCTCAGGGAGAGCAGCCTGCGCCACGTGTTCTCCTTCCGCCGCCAGCTCTTTGTCCGGCTGGCGCGGGAGGAGACGACAGAGGGGTATTTTAATGTGGTGCACGAGGGGACTGCCTACCGCGTCTTCTGGACGTCGGACGGCGTGCGGTGCCATGCCTGCAGGGAGGTGGGGCACGTTCGCAAGAACTGCCCCGCCTCCAAGGCCGCCAAACCACCGAAGGCGGCCAAGGCTGGTGCCGCCGCCACCCCTCCCCCTAGTTGCGTCCGCGTGCCGGGAGCCGTAGGTGCGCGGGCATCGTCGGAGGCGTTTGTTTTCAGGGCCTCCGTCGGGGGGGAGGGAGAGCGTCCGACCGGAAAGAAGGCGCGGAAGAAGACAAAACATCAAGAGGCGGGTCCCCTCAGTGCGCCGGATAATTTGACCACCGCGCTCAGCCCAACCCCGTCACCGGCGAGCGCGGGGTGCCCCGAGCCCGTGCCCGAGCCCTTGAACAACACCACAGAGGGGCCCGGGCGCGGGCAAGAAAAGGAAAAGGGGGGGGCGGAGCGGGAGGCCTCGGCAGACATGGAGGTCTCCCTGACTCCGCGCGCCCCCAGGAACAAAAAGAGGCACCGCCCCAATGAGGCGGAGGGGGAACAACATCCCTCCGCGGAGGAGTCGGTGCCCGCCGCGTGTCCCGCGTCCCCCACCAGCGCCCCCAAATTGCGCTGCAGGCGCGAGGAGTCTTTCCCCGGGGAGGGTGAGGCAGTCGAGGCTGCCCAGCCGCTGCCTCCTGGGGAGGGCGTGGAAGATCTGCCTGTCGTGGGGGGCGTGGGGCCAGTGGAAGAATGCGTAGCCGCCGGGTCGAGCGTCCCGGGGACCGAGGCGGGCGGGGCCGAAAAGGCCGAACCTGAGCCCGCCCAGCTATTATCCAACTTCCCCCGGGAGTCGCTCGCCCCGGCAGAAAAACAATTTAGTGGTTTTAATGACACTGTAGATGCTGGGCCGGGGGGTGGCAGCGGGGAGGGGGAGGAACACCCACCCTCGCCTCTTGCTGTGGAGCTGGAGCACTTGGAGAGCCTGGGGATTTCCTATGGCCGGGTCTCTCCTTGTTCTCCGGTTCCTGGGGCGGAGGGGGAACCCCTTCCGCTGTCATTTCCCGACCCAGCACCATTTTTAAAAGAGCCCAGTGGGGACTCCTCTGCCGACGATCCTGGGGGTGGGATCGGGGCAGTGCCAGGGCCGGTTGGAGCGGCCGGTTCATTTGCCGTACCTTGTGCGGTCGATGGGCCGGCTGCTGGCGGCCACCTCCCGGAGGAGGACGGGGACTCGGTGGGGGACGCGGGAGAAGAACTAGAGACCACCGCCAGGGAGGCGGTGGATCTGCTCGCGGCCGCCGCTGAGGCCCTCCTCATTCCTGCAAAGGAACTCCGGGACTTTTTGGCCCAGAGCCGGGGTCGCCGCGACCAAGCCCGACTGGCCCTGGAAAAATGGTCCGAGCCGGAACTGATCAAGGGGTCCGTCCGCGCCGCCGTCAAAACCTTGGCCGCGGGCGGGCCCTTGACAAAGGAGCAGCACCTTGAGCTGCGCGAGCTCGAGGGACTCCTCGCTGGGCTGCGGAGGGAGCGGAGTTCAACAAAAGACTCCGCTCCCTCCCCCACAATAGGTTAAGGTGGAGGTTGCACTATGCTTTTGCCATGAAGATAACCATAGCCAGCCTCAACATCAACGGCGGCAGAGGGGCACGCCGTAGATTTGACAATTTTTCGCTCCTGCGGGAGGGGAAATATGCGGTGTGCTTCCTGCAAGAAACCCACACCGTTCCGGGAGACGAAGCCACGTGGCTCCTGGAATGGCAAGGAGAGGTCCGCATGAGCCACCTCACCGCCATTTCTAGTGGGGTGGCCATCTTGCTGGGCCCGCATTTTCAGCCGGAGATCTTGGGGGTCGAGGAGCCCGTGCCAGGCCGCTTGCTGCACGTAACGGTTCGCCTGGGGGACGTGCCGCTCCATCTCGTGAACGTGTACGCCCCTCATCCCGGCCCGCAGCAAACGCGCTTCTTTGAAGAGGTGTCCGCTCTTCTTGGCTCCGTCGACGTCGGCGACTGCATTGTCCTCGGGGGGGATTTTAACTGCACCCTCGAGGCGAGGGACCGCTCCGGTGCCCCGCAGTGCATGACGGCGATGGAGAAGTTGAGGGACCTGGTCGGGTCCTTCGACTTGGTGGACGTCTGGCGAAATCTCCACCCCGACTCCAGCGCCTTTACTTGGGTGAGGCCTGGAGTTGGATGGTCTAGAGTCGACCGCCTTTACGTGTCTCGGGCGTACGTTTCCTGCGTCCCGGCGGCCTCCATGCGGCCGGTGCCGTGTTCGGACCACCACCTGGTGTGGGCGGAGCTCGCTTCGCTCCGCGCGAGGGCGGGGTCCGCGTACTGGCACTTTAACAACCGGCTGCTGGAGGACGTGCGTTTCCAGGACTCGTTCCGTCGATTCTGGTCCGACTGGAGAAGGAAGCAGGGGGGCTTCCCCTCCTTGAGGCTATGGTGGGACGTGGGCAAGGCTCACGTCCGCGTCTTCTGTCAAGAGTACGCGAGGGGGTCGACCAAGAGGCGGGCGGCCAGAGTCGGGCGCCTAGAAAAAGAGGTGCTCGACCTGGAAGCCCGTCTCGGTCAAGTCGTCCAGGGCCCGGCCCTGCGGACGGTGTACGAAGCGAAGAAGGCCGCGCTGAAGGACCTGCAGCTCGTCGGGTCCCGAGGCGCGTTCGTGAGGTCGCGGATCCGGTTCCGGCGGGATCTGGACCGCGGCTCCCCCTTCTTCTACTCGCTGGAAAAAAGGCAGAGTGTCCGTAAGCAGCTCTTGACGCTGCTGGCCGACGACGGCTCTCTCGTCTCGGATCCGGAGGGCGTCAACAACAGGGTCCGTGAATATTACGGGGCTCTGTTCTCTCTGGATCCGTCCAGCGAGGAAGCGCGTAGAGTTTTGTGGGAGGACCTGCCGAAGGTCAGCCCGGAGGGCGCCGAAAATCTGGAAGCTCCGCTAAGCCTGGCGGAGCTGACCGGTGCCCTCGCCCGGCTCTCGAGGGGAAAATCCCCGGGGCTGGACGGGCTGACCGTGGAGTTCCACAGGGCGTTCTGGGACGTCCTGGGGGGCGACTACGCGCGGGTCCTGGGGGAAAGTCTGGCGACCGGGGAGATGCCCCTCTCTTGGCGCAGGGCAGTCATCGTCCTGCTGCCTAAGAAGGGCGATCTCCGCCTCCTTAAGAACTGGCGCCCGGTCTCCCTCCTCAGCACGGACTACAAAATCTTCGCCAGGGCGATGTCTGCTCGCCTTGGTGCCGTGCTGGACCACATGATCCACCCCGACCAGTCATACACGGTCCCGGGCCGGACAATCCACGACAACATCCATCTGGTCCGGGACCTCATCCATTGCTCCCAGGAGGCTGGTCTGTCGGTCGCCTTCCTATCCCTCGACCAAGAGAAGGCGTTCGACAGGGTGGATCACGACTATCTGCTCGGAACTCTGCGCGCTTTCGGGTTCGGGACGCATTTCGTCGCCCGGATCCGACTTTTGTACGCCGCCGCGGAGTGTCTGATTAAGGTTAACGGGTCCTTGACGGCGCCCCTTCGCTTTAGGAGAGGGGTGCGCCAGGGATGCCCCATGTCCGGCCAGTTATACGCCGTTTGCGTGGAGCCTTTCCTGCGCCTCTTGCGGACGAGGTTGACGGGACTGGCTCTGCAAGGGCCGGGCGTGGAGGTCGTCCTCTCGGCTTACGCCGATGACGTGCTCCTCGCGGTAGAGGATCCCGCTGACCTGCGGAGGATGCGTGAGTGCCAGGAGATTTACTCGGCCGCGTCCTCCGCCAGGATCAACTGGGAGAAATGTTCCGGACTCCTGGTGGGTCAGTGGCGGGTGGACTCCCTGCCGGAGGAGCTCAGGCCTTTTGCCTGGAGCACGACCCATCTCCTCTATCTGGGAGTCTACCTTAGCCCCGACGAGGAAGCCTGGCCGGCGAACTGGCAGGAGCTGGAGGCCAAGGTCGCCGCTCGCCTAGGGCGCTGGACAGGACTGCTCCGAGTGCTGTCCTACAGGGGTCGAGCGCTAGTCATAAACCAGCTGGTGGCCGCAATGCTGTGGTACCGGCTGGTCACTTTGACCCCTCCCCCTGCGTTTGTCGCCAAGATACAGAAGAAGCTGGTGGACTTCTTCTGGAACAACAGGAAGCACTGGGTCTCTGTCGCGGTCTTGAGTCTCCCGCTTGAGGAGGGCGGTCAGTCGTTGGTGTGCGTCAGCGCCCAGCTCGCGACTTTCCGTCTTCAGACCCGGCAGAGATACCTTTACGTCGAGCCCCCTCCTAGGTGGTGTGCTCTGGCGAGGTATTTCTTCCGCCAGCAGCTCGACCTCAATTATGACACGCAGCTCCTGTTTGTGAACTTGGGGGGTGCCAGGACCGCCCTCCGGGAGCTGCCTGTCTTTTACAGGGAACTCATCAGGGTCTGGAACAAAGTCTCCACCAAGCGCAGCTCTCCGCCGGCTGGAGTGGCGGCCGTCCTGCAGGAACCGCTGCTCGGGAATCCGTACCTCCACGGCCAAGGCTTTATGTGGCGGTCGGAAGAGAGGGCTGTGGCTGGTGAGGTGACCAGGGTCAGGGACCTGCTCGATGGCGGAGGAGCGGGCTGGATGGCGCCAGACACGCTGGCGCGGCGCCTAAATTCTGCCAACGTCCGCCACGCGGCCGATGCCATCGAGTCGCTAAAAACAGCTCTGGGCCCTGACTCCGTTAGGTGTATCGAGGAGGCTCAAGCACGTGGGGAGATCCCGTCCGAACTGACCCCCGTCCGGACGGAATTCCTCATCGGCGCCAAACCCCGGAACCTCCCTCGGGGGCCGGCGCCTCACAACTTGAGCCGCCTCGGGGAAATCCCCTCCGTGCCTTTCAGTTCCGCGCGGAGGGGTTTCCTGTACGGGCTGCTCCTGCACACCCTCAACTTTGCCATCCTCGCCGGCCGTCCGGACACGCCATGGCGTACCATCTTGCCGTCCGGAGGAGGCGGGGGTCCCCGATGGAGGGCACTCTACGCAGGGGTCCTCCCACTATTCATCGGGGACTTGGCCTGGAGGGTGGTGCACGGAGCAGTGCCGTGCAACAAATTTTTAAGCCGGTTCACGGACTCCCAGGCCGCCTGCAATTTCTGCGGTCTGGAGGAGTCCGTGTTCCATGTTTTTATTGAATGCACAAGGTTGCAGCCCCTGTTCCACTATTTGAAGGGGCTGCTCCTGAAATTCTGGCTGCACTTCAGTCCCACTCTCCTGATCTTTGGGCACCCTGTGCGGAGGGGAGCGGGTAGGTCCGAGGGCCTCCTCGTAGGACTGCTCCTGGGCACGGCCAAGGGTGCCATCAGCCGGTCCAGGCAGCGGGCGGTCGAGGGGGTCGTTCAACCTGACTGCCTGCCTCTCTTCCGCTCTTACATCCGATCCAGGGTGTCCTTGGAGATGGAGCACGCGGTGTCCACCGGTACGCTCGCGGCCTTCCGCGAGAGGTGGGCACCGGAGGGACTGGAGTGCATCATCACGCCCGGCAACCAAATTTTAATTTGATTTTACGTTTTAAAGCTTAATTTGTTTTAATTGCCGGTGCTTTTAGTGTCCCCCTCCCCTTTTATAGGGGGCACTTGGAAAAATGTGATCTTAGCGCCCAAAAAAAAAAACCAAAAAAAAAGAAAGAAAAAAAACCCACAAAAAAAGGAGAAAAAAAAAGGGGCCTTGAAAATGTCTGCTGTGTCACCCAGGCGGGTGGCACAGTTTAATGTTTGTTTTTTTTTCAGGTAAACTCAAAAGAGTTTCATGCACAAGGACCAATGGTAGAGCAGTGGAGGTGTGTCCTGCTCAGTTGGAGCTGTGAGCAGTGAGGAAGCAGCTAGCAACTTGAGCTCCTGCCTGGAGAGCCCTGAGACCAGCCCAGGAAGAGAAGGAAGGAAGGGGCTTCACCTTCAACTTTTATCCAGAGGGAGAGGAGGAAAAAGCAGAAAACTTTGAACATCTTTATTACCATTCTGCAAGGAGTTGGAGAGAGGGGGAAAAACCACAACAACATCCAGTGTGGAAGGAGGGAGACTCTACACTTTCTACAGGTGGGTGTGGGTGCATTTCCCAAAAAGACTTTGTTGTATCGGTGGGGGGAGGAAAGAAGACCACTGAGGGCCGGAACATCGCGGGGGGTGTGCGTGTGTGTGGGAGTGTGTGTGGGGGCCGTGCTTACAACTAGGCCCCCCCCACAATTGGAACCCCCCCCACCCCCCCCACATTTGCCTAGCCTGGGATAGCTGGAGCTACCAGGCTGAAGATTGTCATTAATCACCCTATTAAAGATCGTTTAGGATTGTGTGCCTGGTGGCTCCAGCTACCCCAGGTGAAGACGTCTTCTCCCCCCACCTGAAGACCAACCCAAAGACTGTGTTTTTTGTGTGTTTTGCCATCTGGGGAGTGCACCCACCCACAGCTGCGAG
Organism: Pristiophorus japonicus; assembly: GCF_044704955.1. Classification (NCBI taxonomy): domain Eukaryota; kingdom Metazoa; phylum Chordata; class Chondrichthyes; family Pristiophoridae; genus Pristiophorus; species Pristiophorus japonicus. Next base: position 490,611,315 of record NC_091977.1, on the reverse strand, counting down.
GGGAGACCTGCCCTCGCAGTCCCCCCCCCCCTTCCCACCCCCCTCTCTCTTTCTCTGCTACTCTGTTTCTCCCCTCTCTCTCTGAGGCCCCTTTTCTTCCTAATTTAAAAAAAAAAACCAATTAAGACAACTGAGCAGAGGGAGCAAGGCCTCTCCCCAATTGTCAACGAGGGGAGAGGTGCCTCGTTAAGGGCTCCTCTGCTCAGTTAATATACGAGGCCATTAAAGACCATTAAGGCCTGTGACTTTGGGGTGGGTGTAGCCCTTAAAGGGACCCCGTGATGGCGACCCCATCCACGCCGGTGGCAGGGCCAGCGAAGACGTATGCGCAGGTGGCAACCGCTTCCACGGCACCTCCTGCGCCACCCGCTGCCCTGCCACCTTTCAGACTCATTACAAAAAAACACGGGGTCAAGAGCTACACTCACCCCACAATGAGCATTGAGGAGTGCGTGCGGGCGATGGCTGGGGTAGTCGGCCCCTCGGCCATTGTCGCAGCCTCCAAGATGTCTGGGAAGGCTGTTTTCTTCCTGGGGTCGGAGCGGGCGGTGTCCCTGGCCCTCGAAAGGGGGCTCACGGTGGGCGGGACGTTCCTGCCGGTGGATCCTCTCGAGGCCACCGCGCAGAGGGTCATCGTGTCGAACGTCCCGCCCTTTGTTCCCGCTGAGCTCCTCCTCCCTCACCTACAACAACTGGGGGAGGTAAGGTCAGGGATCAACCCCATACCGCTCGGCCTCAGGGAGAACAGCCTGCGCCACGTGTTCTCCTTCCGCCGCCAGCTCTTTGTCCGGCTGGCGCGGGAGGAGACGACGGAGGGTAATTTTAATGTGGTGCACGAGGGGACTGCCTACCGCGTCTTCTGGACGTCGGACGGCGTGCGGTGCCATGCCTGCAAGGAGGTGGGGCACGTTCGCAAGAACTGCCCCGCCTCCAAGGCCGCCAAACCACCGAAGGCGGCCAAGGCTGGCGCCGCCGCCACCCCTCCCCCTAGCTGCGTCCGCGTGCCGGGAGCCATGGGTGCGCGGGCATCGTCGGAGACCTTTGTTTTCAGGGCCTCCGGCGGGGGGGAGGGAGAGCGTCCGACCGGAAGGAAGGCGCGGAAGAAGACAAAACATCCAGAGGCGGGTCCCCTCTGTGCGCCAGACAATTTTACCACCGCGCTCAGCCCAACCCAGTCACCGGCGAGCGCGGGGTGCCCCGAGCCCGTGCCCGGGCCCTTGAATAACACCACAGAGGGGCCCAGGCGCGGGCAAGAAAAGGAAAAGGGGGGGGCGGAGCGGGAGGCCTCGGCAGACATGGGGGTCTCCCTGCCTCCGCGCGCCCCCAGGAACAAAAGGAGGCGCGGCTCCGATGAGGCGGAGGGGGAACAACATCCCTCCGCGGAGGAGTCGGTGCCCGCCGCGTGTCCCGCGTCCCCCACCAGCGCTCCCAAATTGCGCTGCAGGCGCGTAGAGTCTGTCCCCGGGGAGGGTGAGGCAGTCGAGGCTGCCCAGCCGCTGCCTCCTGGGGATGGCATGGAAGATCTGCCTGTCGTGGGGGGCGTGGGGACCGCGGAGGAATGCGTAGCCGCCGGGCCGGGCGTCCCGGGGACTGAGGCGGGCGAGGCCGAAAAGGCCGAACCTGAGCCCGCCCAGCCAATACCCAACTTCCCCCGGGAGTCGCTCGACCCGGCAGAAACACAAACTGATTTTAATGAAACTGTAGATGCTGGGCCGGGGGGTGGCAGCGGGGAGGGGGAGGAACACCCACCCTCGCCTCTTACTTTGGAGCTGGAGCACTTGGGGAGCCTGGGGATCTCCTATGGCCGGGTCTCTCCTTGTTCTCCGGTTCCTGGGGCGGAGGGGGAACCCCTTCCGCTGTCATTTCCCGACCCGGCACCATTTTTAAAAGAGCCCAGTGGGGACTCCTCTGCCGACGATCCTGGGGGTGGGATCGGGGCAGTGCCAGGGCCGGTTGGAGCGGCCAGTTCATTTGCCGTACCTTGTGCGGTCGATGGGCGGGCTGCTGGCGGCCACCTCCCGGAGGAGGACGGGGACTCGGTGGGGGACGCGGGTGAAGACCTAGAGACCACCGCCAGTGAGGCGGTGGATCTGCTCGCGGCCGCCGCTGAGGCCCTCCTCATTCCTGCAAAGGAACTCCGGGACTTTTTGGCCCAGAGCCGGGGTCGCCGCGACCAAGCCCGACTGGCCCTGGAAAAATGGTCCGAGCCAGAGCTGATCAAGGGGTCTGTCCGCGCCGCCGTTAAAACCTTGGCCGCGGGCGGGCCCTTGACAAAGGAGCAGCACCTTGAGCTGCGCGAGCTCGAGGGACTCCTCGCTGGGCTGCGGAGGGAGCGGAGTTCAACAAAAGACTCCGCTCCCTCCCCCACAATAGGTTAAGGTAGAGGTTGCACTATGCTTTTGCCATGAAGATAACCATAGCCAGCCTCAACATCAACGGCGGCAGAGGGGCACGCCGTAGATTTGACAATTTTTCGCTCCTGCGGGAGGGGAAATATGCGGTGTGCTTCCTGCAAGAAACCCACACCGTTCCGGGAGACGAAGCCACGTGGCTCCTGGAATGGCAAGGAGAGGTCCGCATGAGCCACCTCACCGCCATTTCTAGTGGGGTGGCCATCTTGCTGGGCCCGCATTTTCAGCCGGAGATCTTGGGGGTCGAGGAGCCCGTGCCAGGCCGCTTGCTGCACGTAACGGTTCGCCTGGGGAACGTGCCGCTCCATCTCGTGAACGTGTACGCCCCTCATCCCGGCCCGCAGCAAACGCGCTTCTTTGAAGAGGTGTCCGCTCTTCTTGGCTCCGTCGACGTCGGCGACTGCATTGTCCTCGGAGGGGATTTTAACTGCACCCTCGAGGCGCGGGACCGCTCCGGTGCCCCGCAGTGCATGACGGCGATGGAGAAGTTGAGGGACCTGGTCGGGTCCTTCGACTTGGTGGACGTCTGGCGAAATCTCCACCCCGACTCCAGCGCCTTTACTTGGGTGAGGCCTGGAGTTGGATGGTCTAGAGTCGACCGCCTTTACGTGTCTCGGGCGTACGTTTCCTGCGTCCCGGCGGCCTCCATGCGGCCGGTGCCGTGTTCGGACCACCACCTGGTGTGGGCGGAGCTCGCTTCGCTCCGCGCGAGGACGGGGTCCGCGTACTGGCACTTTAACAACCGGCTGCTGGAGGACGTGCGGTTCCAGGACTCGTTCCGTCGATTCTGGTCCGACTGGAGAAGGAAGCAGGGGGGCTTCCCCTCCTTGAGGCTATGGTGGGACGTGGGCAAGGCTCACGTCCGCGTCTTCTGTCAAGAGTACGCGAGGGGGTCGACCAAGAGGCGGGCGGCCAGAGTCGGGCGCCTAGAAAAAGAGGTGCTCGACCTGGAAGCCCGTCTCGGTCAAGTCGTCCAGGACCCGGCCCTGCGGACGGTGTACGAAGCGAAGAAGGCCGCGCTGAAGGACCTGCAGCTCGTCGGGTCCCGAGGCGCGTTCGTGAGGTCGCGGATCCGGTTCCTGCGGGATCTGGACCGCGGCTCCACCTTCTTCTACTCGCTGGAAAAAAGGCAGAGTGTCCGTAAGCAGCTCTTGACGCTGCTGGCCGACGACGGCTCTCTCGTCTCGGATCCGGAGGGCGTCAACAACAGGGTCCGTGAATATTACGGGGCTCTGTTCTCTCCGGATCCGTCCAGCGAGGAAGCGCGTAGAGTTTTGTGGGAGGACCTGCCGAAGGTCAGCCCGGAGGGCGCCGAAAATCTGGAAGCTCCGCTAAGCCCTCGCCCGGCTCTCGAGGGGAAAATCCCCGGGGCTGGACGGGCTGACCGTGGAGTTCCACAGGGCGTTCTGGGACGTCCTGGGGAGCGACTACGCGCGGGTCCTGGGGGAAAGTCTGGCGACCGGGGAGATGCCCCTCTCTTGGCGCAGGGCAGTCATCGTCCTGCTGCCTAAGAAGGGCGATCTCCGCCTCCTTAAGAACTGGCGCCCGGTCTCCCTCCTCAGCACGGACTACAAATTCTTCGCCAGGGCGATGTCTGCTCGCCTTGGTGCCGTGCTGGACCACATGATCCACCCCGACCAGTCATACACGGTCCCGGGCCGGACAATCCACGATAACATCCATCTGGTCCGGGACCTCATCCATTGTTCCCAGGAGGCTGGTCTGTCGGTCGCCTTCCTATCCCTCGACCAAGAGAAGGCGTTCGACAGGGTGGATCACGACTATCTGCTCGGAACTCTGCGCGCTTTCGGGTTCGGGACGCATTTCGTCGCCCGGATCCGACTTTTGTACGCCGCCGCGGAGTGTCTGATTAAGGTTAACGGGTCCTTGACGGCGCCCCTTCGCTTTAGGAGAGGGGTGCGCCAGGGATGCCCCATGTCCGGCCAGTTATACGCCGTTTGCGTGGAGCCTTTCCTGCGCCTCTTGCGGACGAGGTTGACGGGACTGGCTCTGCAAGGGCCGGGCGTGGAGGTCGTCCTCTCGGCTTACGCCGATGACGTGCTCCTCGCGATAGAGGATCCCGCTGACCTGCGGAGGATGCGTGAGTGCCAGGAGATTTACTCGGCCACGTCCTCCGCCAGGATCAACTGGGAGAAATGTTCCGGACTCCTGGTGGGTCAGTGGCGGGTGGACTCCCTGCCGGAGGAGCTCAGGCCTTTTGCCTGGAGCACGACCCATCTCCTCTATCTGGGAGTCTACCTTAGCCCCGACGAGGGAGCCTGGCCGGCGAACTGGCAGGAGCTGGAGGCCAAGGTCGCCGCTCGCCTAGGGCGCTGGACAGGACTGCTCCGAGTGCTGTCCTACAGGGGTCGAGCGCTAGTCATAAACCAGCTGGTGGCCGCAATGCTGTGGTACCGGCTGGTCACTTTGACCCCTCCCCCTGCGTTTGTCGCCAAGATACAGAAGAAGCTGGTGGACTTCTTCTGGAACAACAGGAAGCACTGGGTCTCTGCCGCGGTCTTGAGTCTCCCGCTTGAGGAGGGCGGTCAGTCGTTGGTGTGCGTCAGCGCCCAGCTCGCGACTTTCCGTCTTCAGACCCTGCAGAGATACCTTTACGTCGAGCCCCCTCCTAGGTGGTGCGCTCTGGCGAGGTATTTCTTCCGCCAGCAGCTCGACCTCAATTATGACACGCAGCTCCTGTTTGTGAACTTGGGGGGTGCCAGGACCGCCCTCCGGGAGCTGCCTGTCTTTTACAGGGAACTCATCAGGGTCTGGAACAAAGTCTCCACCAAGCGCAGCTCTCCGCCGGCTGGAGTGGCGGCCGTCCTGCAGGAACCGCTGCTCGGGAATCCGTACCTCCACGGCCGAGGCTTTATGTGGCGGTCGGAAGAGAGGGCTGTGGCTGGTGAGGTGACCAGGGTCAGGGACCTGCTCGATGGCGGAGGAGCGGGCTGGATGGCGCCAGACACGCTGGCGCGGCGCCTAAATTCTGCCAACGTCCGCCACGCGGCCGATGCCATCGAGTCGCTAAAAACAGCTCTGGGCCCTGACTCCGTTAGGTGCATCGAGGAGGCTCAAGCACGTGGGGAGATCCCGTCCGAACTGAGCCCCGTCCGGACGGAATTCCTCATCGGCGCCAAACCCCGGAACCTCCCTCGGGGGCCGGCGCCTCACAACTTGAGCCGCCTCGGGGAAATCCCCTCCGTGCCTTTCAGTTCCGCGCGGAGGGGTTTCCTGTACGGGCTGCTCCTGCACACCCTCAACTTTGCCATCCTCGCCGGCCGTCCGGACACGCCATGGCGTACCATCTTGCCGTCCGGAGGAGGCGGGGGTCCCCGATGGAGGGCACTCTACGCAGGGGTCCTCCCACTATTCATCGGGGACTTGGCCTGGAGGGTGGTGCACGGAGCAGTGCCGTGCAACAAATTTTTAAGCCGGTTCACGGACTCCCAGGCCGCCTGCAATTTCTGCGGTCTGGAGGAGTCCGTGTTCCATGTTTTTATGGAGTGCACAAGGTTGCAGCCCCTGTTCCACTATTTGAAGGGGCTGCTCCTGAAATTCTGGCTGCACTTCAGTCCCACTCTCCTGATCTTTGGGCACCCTGTGCGGAGGGGAGCGGGTAGGTCCGAAGGCCTTTTCGTAGGACTGCTCCTGGGCACGGCCAAGGGTGCCATCAGCCGATCCAGGCAGCGGGCGGTCGAGGGGGTCGTTCAACCTGACTGCCTGCCTCTCTTCCGCTCTTACATCCGGTCCAGGGTGTCCTTGGAGATGGAGCACGTGGTGTCCACCGGTACGCTCGCGGCCTTCCGCGAGAGGTGGGCACCGGAGGGACTGGAGTGCATCATCACGCCCGGCAACCAAATTTTAATTTGATTTTACGTTTTAAAGTTAATTTGTTTTAATTGCCGGTGCTTTTAGTGTCCCCTTCCCTTTTATAGGGGGCACTGGGGAAAAATTGTGATTTTAGTGCCCAAAAAAAAAAAAAAAAAAGAAAAAGAAAAACACAAAAAAAAAAAAAAAGGGGGGAAAAAAAAGGGCCTTGTAAATGTCTGGAGTGTCACCCAGGTCGGGTGGCACAGTTTAATGTTTATGTTTTGCAGGTAGACTCTAAAAGAGTTTCATGCACAAGGACCAATGGTAGAGCAGTGGAGGCGTGTCCTGCTCAGTTGGAGCTGTGAGCAGTGAGGAAGCAGCTAGCAACTTGAGCTCCTGCCTGGAGAGCCCTGAGACCAGCCCAGGAAGAGAAGGAAGGAAGGGGCTTCACCTTCAACTTTTATCCAGAGGGAGAGGAGGAAAAAGCAGAAAACTTTGAACATCTTTATTACCATTCTGCAAGGAGTTGGAGAGAGGGGGAAAAACCACAACAACATCCAGTGTGGAAGGAGGGAGACTCTACACTTTCTACAGGTGGGTGTGGGTGCATTTCCCAAAAAGACTTTGTTGTATCGGTGGGGGGAGGAAAGAAGACCACTGAGGGCCGGAACATCGCGGGGGGTGTGCGTGTGTGTGGGAGTGTGTGTGGGGGCCTTGCTTACAACTAGGCCCCCCCCACAATTGGAACCCCCCCCACCCCCCACATTTGCCTAGCCTGGGATAGCTGGAGCTACCAGGCTGAAGATTGTCATTAATCATCCTATTAAAGATCGTTTAGGATTGTGTGCCTGGTGGCTCTAGCTACCCCAGGTGAAGACGTCTTCTCCCCCCACCTGAAGACCAACCCAAAGACTGTGTTTTTTTGTGTGTTTTGCCATCTGGGGAGTGCACCCACCCACAGCTGCGAGGGGAGACCTCCCCTCGCAGCCCCCCCCCCTTCCCACCCCCCCCTCTCTCTTTCTCCGTTACCCTCTGTTTCTCCCCTCTCTCTCTGAGGCCCCTTTTCTTCCTAATTTAAAAAAAAACCAATTAAGACAACTGAGCAGAGGGAGCAAGGCCTCTCCCCAATTGTCAACGAGGGGAGAGGTGCCTCGTTAAGGGCTCCTCTGCTCAGTTAATATACGAGGCCATTAAAGACCATTAAGGCCTGTGACTTTGGGGTGGGTGTAGCCCTTAAAGGGACCCCGTGATGGCGACCCCATCCACGCCGGTGGCAGGGCCAGCGAAGACGTATGCGCAGGTGGCAACCGCTTCCACGGCACCTCCTGCGCCACCCGCTGCCCTGCCACCTTTCAGACTCATTACAAAAAAACACGGGGTCAAGAGCTACACTCACCCCACAATGAGCATTGAGGAGTGCGTGCGGGCGATGGCTGGGGTAGTCGGCCCCTCGGCCATTGTCGCAGCCTCCAAGATGTCTGGGAAGGCTGTTTTCTTCCTGGGGTCGGAGCGGGCGGTGTCCCTGGCCCTCGAAAGGGGGCTCACGGTGGGCGGGACGTTCCTGCCGGTGGATCCTCTCGAGGCCACCGCGCAGAGGGTCATCGTGTCGAACGTCCCGCCCTTTGTTCCCGCTGAGCTCCTCCTCCCTCACCTACAACAACTGGGGGAGGTAAGGTCAGGGATCAACCCCATACCGCTCGGCCTCAGGGAGAACAGCCTGCGCCACGTGTTCTCCTTCCGCCGCCAGCTCTTTGTCCGGCTGGCGCGGGAGGAGACGACGGAGGGTAATTTTAATGTGGTGCACGAGGGGACTGCCTACCGCGTCTTCTGGACGTCGGACGGCGTGCGGTGCCATGCCTGCAAGGAGGTGGGGCACGTTCGCAAGAACTGCCCCGCCTCCAAGGCCGCCAAACCACCGAAGGCGGCCAAGGCTGGCGCCGCCGCCACCCCTCCCCCTAGCTGCGTCCGCGTGCCGGGAGCCATGGGTGCGCGGGCATCGTCGGAGACCTTTGTTTTCAGGGCCTCCGGCGGGGGGGAGGGAGAGCGTCCGACCGGAAGGAAGGCGCGGAAGAAGACAAAACATCCAGAGGCGGGTCCCCTCTGTGCGCCAGACAATTTTACCACCGCGCTCAGCCCAACCCAGTCACCGGCGAGCGCGGGGTGCCCCGCGCCCGTGCCCGGGCCCTTGAATAACACCACAGAGGGGCCCAGGCGCGGGCAAGAAAAGGAAAAGGGGGGGGCGGAGCGGGAGGCCTCGGCAGACATGGGGGTCTCCCTGCCTCCGCGCGCCCCCAGGAACAAAAGGAGGCGCGGCTCCGATGAGGCGGAGGGGGAACAACATCCCTCCGCGGAGGAGTCGGTGCCCGCCGCGTGTCCCGCGTCCCCCACCAGCGCTCCCAAATTGCGCTGCAGGCGCGTAGAGTCTGTCCCCGGGGAGGGTGAGGCAGTCGAGGCTGCCCAGCCGCTGCCTCCTGGGGATGGCATGGAAGATCTGCCTGTCGTGGGGGGCGTGGGGACCGCGGAGGAATGCGTAGCCGCCGGGCCGGGCGTCCCGGGGACTGAGGCGGGCGAGGCCGAAAAGGCCGAACCTGAGCCCGCCCAGCCAATACCCAACTTCCCCCGGGAGTCGCTCGACCCGGCAGAAACACAAACTGATTTTAATGAAACTGTAGATGCTGGGCCGGGGGGTGGCAGCGGGGAGGGGGAGGAACACCCACCCTCGCCTCTTACTTTGGAGCTGGAGCACTTGGGGAGCCTGGGGATCTCCTATGGCCGGGTCTCTCCTTGTTCTCCGGTTCCTGGGGCGGAGGGGGAACCCCTTCCGCTGTCATTTCCCGACCCGGCACCATTTTTAAAAGAGCCCAGTGGGGACTCCTCTGCCGACGATCCTGGGGGTGGGATCGGGGCAGTGCCAGGGCCGGTTGGAGCGGCCGGTTCATTTGCCGTACCTTGTGCGGTCGATGGGCGGGCTGCTGGCGGCCACCTCCCGGAGGAGGACGGGGACTCGGTGGGGGACGCGGGTGAAGACCTAGAGACCACCGCCAGTGAGGCGGTGGATCTGCTCGCGGCCGCCGCTGAGGCCCTCCTCATTCCTGCAAAGGAACTCCGGGACTTTTTGGCCCAGAGCCGGGGTCGCCGCGACCAAGCCCGACTGGCCCTGGAAAAATGGTCCGAGCCAGAGCTGATCAAGGGGTCTGTCCGCGCCGCCGTTAAAACCTTGGCCGCGGGCGGGCCCTTGACAAAGGAGCAGCACCTTGAGCTGCGCGAGCTCGAGGGACTCCTCGCTGGGCTGCGGAGGGAGCGGAGTTCAACAAAAGACTCCGCTCCCTCCCCCACAATAGGTTAAGGTAGAGGTTGCACTATGCTTTTGCCATGAAGATAACCATAGCCAGCCTCAACATCAACGGCGGCAGAGGGGCACGCCGTAGATTTGACAATTTTTCGCTCCTGCGGGAGGGGAAATATGCGGTGTGCTTCCTGCAAGAAACCCACACCGTTCCGGGAGACGAAGCCACGTGGCTCCTGGAATGGCAAGGAGAGGTCCGCATGAGCCACCTCACCGCCATTTCTAGTGGGGTGGCCATCTTGCTGGGCCCGCATTTTCAGCCGGAGATCTTGGGGGTCGAGGAGCCCGTGCCAGGCCGCTTGCTGCACGTAACGGTTCGCCTGGGGAACGTGCCGCTCCATCTCGTGAACGTGTACGCCCCTCATCCCGGCCCGCAGCAAACGCGCTTCTTTGAAGAGGTGTCCGCTCTTCTTGGCTCCGTCGACGTCGGCGACTGCATTGTCCTCGGAGGGGATTTTAACTGCACCCTCGAGGCGCGGGACCGCTCCGGTGCCCCGCAGTGCATGACGGCGATGGAGAAGTTGAGGGACCTGGTCGGGTCCTTCGACTTGGTGGACGTCTGGCGAAATCTCCACCCCGACTCCAGCGCCTTTACTTGGGTGAGGCCTGGAGTTGGATGGTCTAGAGTCGACCGCCTTTACGTGTCTCGGGCGTACGTTTCCTGCGTCCCGGCGGCCTCCATGCGGCCGGTGCCGTGTTCGGACCACCACCTGGTGTGGGCGGAGCTCGCTTCGCTCCGCGCGAGGACGGGGTCCGCGTACTGGCACTTTAACAACCGGCTGCTGGAGGACGTGCGGTTCCAGGACTCGTTCCGTCGATTCTGGTCCGACTGGAGAAGGAAGCAGGGGGGCTTCCCCTCCTTGAGGCTATGGTGGGACGTGGGCAAGGCTCACGTCCGCGTCTTCTGTCAAGAGTACGCGAGGGGGTCGACCAAGAGGCGGGCGGCCAGAGTCGGGCGCCTAGAAAAAGAGGTGCTCGACCTGGAAGCCCGTCTCGGTCAAGTCGTCCAGGACCCGGCCCTGCGGACGGTGTACGAAGCGAAGAAGGCCGCGCTGAAGGACCTGCAGCTCGTCGGGTCCCGAGGCGCGTTCGTGAGGTCGCGGATCCGGTTCCTGCGGGATCTGGACCGCGGCTCCACCTTCTTCTACTCGCTGGAAAAAAGGCAGAGTGTCCGTAAGCAGCTCTTGACGCTGCTGGCCGACGACGGCTCTCTCGTCTCGGATCCGGAGGGCGTCAACAACAGGGTCCGTGAATATTACGGGGCTCTGTTCTCTCCGGATCCGTCCAGCGAGGAAGCGCGTAGAGTTTTGTGGGAGGACCTGCCGAAGGTCAGCCCGGAGGGCGCCGAAAATCTGGAAGCTCCGCTAAGCCTGGCGGAGCTGACCGGTGCCCTCGCCCGGCTCTCGAGGGGAAAATCCCCGGGGCTGGACGGGCTGACCGTGGAGTTCCACAGGGCGTTCTGGGACGTCCTGGGGAGCGACTACGCGCGGGTCCTGGGGGAAAGTCTGGCGACCGGGGAGATGCCCCTCTCTTGGCGCAGGGCAGTCATCGTCCTGCTGCCTAAGAAGGGCGATCTCCGCCTCCTTAAGAACTGGCGCCCGGTCTCCCTCCTCAGCACGGACTACAAAATCTTCGCCAGGGCGATGTCTGCTCGCCTTGGTGCCGTGCTGGACCACATGATTCACCCCGACCAGTCATACACGGTCCCGGGCCGGACGATCCACGACAACATCCATCTGGTCCGGGACCTCATCCATTGTTCCCAGGAGGCTGGTCTGTCGGTCGCCTTCCTATCCCTCGACCAAGAGAAGGCGTTCGACAGGGTGGATCACGACTATCTGCTCGGAACTCTGCGCGCTTTCGGGTTCGGGACGCATTTCATCGCCCGGATCCGACTTTTGTACGCCGCCGCGGAGTGTCTGATTAAGGTTAACGGGTCCTTGACGGCGCCCCTTCGCTTTAGGAGAGGGGTGCGCCAGGGATGCCCCATGTCCGGCCAGTTATACGCCGTTTGCGTGGAGCCTTTCCTGCGCCTCTTGCGGACGAGGTTGACGGGACTGGCTCTGCAAGGGCCGGGCGTGGAGGTCGTCCTCTCGGCTTACGCCGATGACGTGCTCCTCGCGATAGAGGATCCCGCTGACCTGCGGAGGATGCGTGAGTGCCAGGAGATTTACTCGGCCGCGTCCTCCGCCAGGATCAACTGGGAGAAATGTTCCGGACTCCTGGTGGGTCAGTGGCGGGTGGACTCCCTGCCGGAGGAGCTCAGGCCTTTTGCCTGGAGCACGACCCATCTCCTCTATCTGGGAGTCTACCTTAGCCCCGACGAGGGAGCCTGGCCGGCGAACTGGCAGGAGCTGGAGGCCAAGGTCGCCGCTCGCCTAGGGCGCTGGACAGGACTGCTCCGAGTGCTGTCCTACAGGGGTCGAGCACTAGTCATAAACCAGCTGGTGGCCGCAATGCTGTGGTACCGGCTGGTCACTTTGACCCCTCCCCCTGCGTTTGTCGCCAAGATACAGAAGAAGCTGGTGGACTTCTTCTGGAACAACAGGAAGCACTGGGTCTCTGCTGCGGTCTTGAGTCTCCCGCTTGAGGAGGGCGGTCAGTCGTTGGTGTGCGTCAGCGCCCAGCTCGCGACTTTCCGTCTTCAGACCCTGCAGAGATACCTTTACGTCGAGCCCCCTCCTAGGTGGTGCGCTCTGGCGAGGTATTTCTTCCGCCAGCAGCTCGACCTCAATTATGACACGCAGCTCCTGTTTGTGAACTTGGGGGGTGCCAGGACCGCCCTCCGGGAGCTGTCTGTCTTTTACAGGGAACTCATCAGGGTCTGGAACAAAGTCTCCACCAAGCGCAGCTCTCCGCCGGCTGGAGTGGCGGCCGTCCTGCAGGAACCGCTGCTCGGGAATCCGTACCTCCACGGCCGAGGCTTTATGTGGCGGTCGGAAGAGAGGGCTGTGGCTGGTGAGGTGACCAGGGTCAGGGACCTGCTCGATGGCGGAGGAGCGGGCTGGATGGCGCCAGACACGCTGGCGCGGCGCCTAAATTCTGCCAACGTCCGCCACGCGGCCGATGCCATCGAGTCGCTAAAAACAGCTCTGGGCCCTGACTCCGTTAGGTGCATCGAGGAGGCTCAAGCACGTGGGGAGATCCCGTCCGAACTGACCCCCGTCCGGACGGAATTCCTCATCGGCGCCAAACCCCGGAACCTCCCTCGGGGGCCGGCGCCTCACAACTTGAGCCGCCTCGGGGAAATCCCCTCCGTGCCTTTCAGTTCCGCGCGGAGGGGTTTCCTGTACGGGCTGCTCCTGCACACCCTCAACTTTGCCATCCTCGCCGGCCGTCCGGACACGCCATGGCGTACCATCTTGCCGTCCGGAGGAGGTGGGGGTCCCCGATGGAGGGCACTCTACGCAGGGGTCCTCCCACTATTCATCGGGGACTTGGCCTGGAGGGTGGTGCACGGAGCAGTGCCGTGCAATAAATTTTTAAGCCGGTTCACGGACTCCCAGGCCGCCTGCAATTTCTGCGGTCTGGAGGAGTCCGTGTTCCATGTTTTTATTGAATGCACAAGGTTGCAGCCCCTGTTCCACTATTTGAAGGGGCTGCTCCTGAAATTCTGGCTGCACTTCAGTCCCACTCTCCTGATCTTTGGGCACCCTGTGCGGAGGGGAGCGGGTAGGTCCGAAGGCCTCCTCGTAGGACTGCTCCTGGGCACGGCCAAGGGTGCCATCAGCCGGTCCAGGCAGCGGGCGGTCGAGGGGGTCGTTCAACCTGACTGCCTGCCTCTCTTCCGCTCTTACATCCGGTCCAGGGTGTCCTTGGAGATGGAGCACGCGGTGTCCACCGGTACGCTCGCGGCCTTCCGCGAGAGGTGGGCACCGGAGGGACTGGAGTGCATCATCACGCCCGGCAACCAAATTTTAATTTGATTTTACGTTTTTAAGTTTAATTTGTTTTAATTGCCGGTGCTTTTAGTGTCCCCCTCTCCTTTTATAGGGGGCACTGGAAAAAAGGAAAAATTTGATTTTAGTGCCCAAAAAAAAAAACCACGAAAAAAAAAAAAAAAAAAAGGGGCCTTGTAAATGTCTTGTGTGTGTCATCCAGGTCGGGTGGCACGGATACATGTTTTATGTTTTCACAGGTAAACTCAAAAGAGTTTCATGCACAAGGACCAATGGTAGAGCAGTGGAGGCGTGTCCTGCTCAGTTGGAGCTGTGAGCAGTGAGGAAGCAGCTAGCAACTTGAGCTCCTGCCTGGAGAGCCCAGAGACCAGCCCAGGAAGAGAAGGAAGGAAGGGGCTTCACCTTCAACTTTTATCCAGAGGGAGAGGAGGAAAAAGCAGAAAACTTTGAACATCTTTATTACCATTCTGCAAGGAGTTGGAGAGAGGGGGAAAAGACCAACAACATCCAGTGTGGAAGGAGGGAGACTCTACTATTTCTACAGGTGGGTGTGGGTGCATTTCCCAAAAAGACTTTGTTGTTTCGGTGGGGGGAGGAAAGAAGACCACAGAGGGCCGGAACATCGCGGGGCGTGTGTGTGTGTGTGGAAGTGTGCGTGGGGGCCGTGCTTACAACTAGGCCCCCCCCACAATTGGAACCCCCCCCACCCCACACATTTGCCTAGCCTGGGATAGCTGGAGCTACCAGGCTGAAGATTGTTTTCTTAATCACCCTATTAAAGATCGTTTAGGATTGTGTGCCTGGTGGCTCTAGCTACCCCAGGTGAAGACGTCTTCTCCCCCCACCTGAAGACCAACCCAAAGACTGTGTTTTTTTTTTTGTGTGTTTTGCCATCTGGGGAGTGCACCCACCCACAGCTGCGAGGGGAGACCTGCCCTCGCAGCCCCCCCCCCTTCCCACCCCCCTCTCTCTTTCTCCGTTACCCTCTGTTTCTCCCCTCTCTCTCTGAGGCCCCTTTTCTTCCTAATTTAAAAAAAAAACAATTAAGACAACTGAGCAGAGGGAGCAAGGCCTCTCCCCAATTGTCAACGAGGGGAGAGGTGCCTCGTTAAGGGCTCCTCTGCTCAGTTAATATACGAGGCCATTAAAGACCATTAAGGCCTGTGACTTTGGGGTGGGTGTAGCCCTTAAAGGGACCCCGTGATGGCGACCCCATCCACGCCGGTGGCAGGGCCAGCGAAGACGTATGCGCAGGTGGCAACCGCTTCCACGGCACCTCCTGCGCCACCCGCTGCCCTGCCACCTTTCAGACTCATTACAAAAAAACACGGGGTCAAGAGCTACACTCACCCCACAATGAGCATTGAGGAGTGCGTGCGGGCGATGGCTGGGATAGTCGGCCCCTCGGCCATTGTCGCGGCCTCCAAGATGTCTGGGAAGGCTGTTTTCTTCCTGGGGTCGGAGCGGGCGGTGTCCCTGGCCCTCGAAAAGGGGCTCACGGTGGGCGGGACGTTCCTGCCGGTGGACCCTCTCGAGGCCACCGCGCAGAGGGTCATCATATCGAATGTCCCGCCCTTTGTTCCCGCTGGGCTCCTCCTCCCTCACCTACACCAACTGGGGGAGGTAAGGTCGGGGATCAACCCCATACCGCTCGGCCTCAGGGAGAGCAGCCTGCGCCACGTGTTCTCCTTCCGCCGCCAGCTCTTTGTCCGGCTGGCGCGGGAGGAGACGACGGAGGGGTCTTTTAATGTGGTGCACGAGGGGACTGCCTACCGCGTCTTCTGGACGTCGGACGGCGTGCGGTGCCATGCCTGCAGAGAGGTGGGGCACGTTCGCAAGAACTGCCCCGCCTCCAAGGCCGCCAAACCACCGAAGGCGGCCAAGGCTGGCGCCGCCGCCACCCCTCCCCCTAGTTGTGTCCGCGTGCCGGGAGCCGTAGGTGCGCGGGCATCGTCGGAGGCCTTTGTTTTCAGGGCCTCCGGCGGGGGGGAGGGAGAGCGTCCGAGCGGAAAGAAGGCGCGGAACAAGAAGAAACATCTAGAGGCGGGTCCCCTCAGTGCGCCAGAAAGACTGACCACTGCGCTCAGCCCAACCCAGCCACCGGCGAGCGCGGGGTGCCCCGAGCCCGTGCCCGAGCCCTTGAACAACACCCAGAGGGGCCCGGGCGCGGGCAAGAAAAGGAAAAGGGGGGGGCGGAGCGGGAGGCCTCGGCAGACATGGAGGTCTCCCTGACTCCGCGCGCCCCCAGGAACAAAAGGAGGCACGGCTCCGATGAGACGGAGGGGGAACAACATCCCTCCGTGGAGGAGTCGGTGCCCGCCGCGTGTCCCGCGTCCCCCACCAGCGCCCCCAAGCAGCGCCGTAGGCGGGAGGAGTCTGTCCCCGGGGAGGGTGAAACAGTTGAGGCTGCCCAGCCTCTGCCTCCCGGGGATGGAGTGGAAGATCTGCCTGTCGTGGGGGGCGTGGGGACCGCGGAGGAATGCGTAGCCGCCAGGCCGGGCGTCCCGGGGACTGAGGCGGGCGAGGCCGAAAAGGCCGAACCTGAGCCCGCCCAGCCAATACCCAACTTCCCCCGGGAGACGCTCGACCCGGCAGAAACACAATTTACTGTTTTTAATGAAACTGTAGATGCTGGGCCGGGGGGTGGCAGCGGGGAGGGGGAGGAACACCCACCCTCGCCCCTTACTTTGGAGCTGGTGCACTTGGGGAGCTTGGGGATTTCCCATGGCCGGGTCTCTCCTTGTTCCCCGGTTCCGGAGGCGGAGGGGGAACCCCTTCCGCTGTCATTTCCCGACCCAGCACCATTTTTAAAAGAGCCCAGTGGGGACTCCTCTGCCGACGATCCTGGGGGTGGGATCGGGGCAGTGCCAGGGCCGGTTGGAGCGGCCGGTTCATTTGCCGTACCTTGTGCGGTCGATGGGCTGGCTGCTGGCGGCCACCTCCCGGAGGAGGACGGGGCCTCAGTGGGGGACGCGGGTGAAGACCTAGAGACCACCGCCAGCGAGGCGGTGGATCTGCTCGCGGCCGCCGCCGAGACCATCCTCATTCCTGCAAAGGAACTCCGGGACTTTTTGGCCCAGAGCCGGGGTCGCTGCGACCAAGCCCGACTGGCCCTGGAAAAATGGTCCGAGCCAGAGCTGATCAAGGCGTCCGTTTGCGCCGCCGTCAAAACCTTGGCCGCGGGCGGGCCCTTGACAAAGGCGCAACACCTTGAGCTGCGCGAGCTCGAGGGACTCCTCGCTGGGCTGCGGAGGGAGCGGAGTTCAACAAAAGACTCCGTTCCCTCCCCCACAATAGGTGAAGGTGGAGGTTGCACTATGCTTTTGCCATGAAGATAACCATAGCCAGCCTCAACATCAACGGCGGCAGAGGGGCACGCCGTAGATTTGACAATTTTTCGCTCCTGCGGGAGGGGAAATATGCGGTGTGCTTCCTGCAAGAAACCCACACCGTTCCGGGAGACGAAGCCACGTGGCTCCTGGAATGGCAAGGAGAGGTCCGCATGAGCCACCTCACCGCCATTTCTAGTGGGGTGGCCATCTTGCTGGGCCCGCATTTTCAGCCCGAGATCTTGGGGGTCGAGGAGCCCGTGCCAGGCCGCTTGCTGCACGTAACGGTTCGCCTGGGGGACGTGCCGCTCCATCTCGTGAACGTGTACGCCCCTCATCCCGGCCCGCAGCAGACGCGCTTCTTTGAAGAGGTGTCCGCTCTTCTTGGCTCCGTCGACGTCGGCGACTGCATTGTCCTCGGGGGGGATTTTAACTGCACCCTCGAGGCGAGGGACCGCTCCGGTGCCCCGCAGTGCATGACGGCGATGGAGAAGTTGAGGGACCTGGTCGGGTCCTTCGACTTGGTGGACGTCTGGCGAAATCTCCACCCCGACTCCAGCGCCTTTACTTGGGTGAGGCCTGGGGTTGGATGGTCTAGAGTCGACCGCCTTTACGTGTCTCGGGCGTACGTTTCCTGCGTCCCGGCGGCCTCCATGCGGCCGGTGCCGTGTTCGGACCACCACCTGGTGTGGGCGGAGCTCGCTTCGCTCCGCGCGAGGACGGGGTCCGCGTACTGGCACTTTAACAACCGGCTGCTGGAGGACGTGCGGTTCCAGGACTCGTTCCGTCGATTCTGGTCCGACTGGAGAAGGAAGCAGGGGGGCTTCCCCTCCTTGAGGCTATGGTGGGACGTGGGCAAGGCTCACGTCCGCGTCTTCTGTCAAGAGTACGCGAGGGGGTCGACCAAGAGGCGGGCGGCCAGAGTCGGGCGCCTAGAAAAAGAGGTGCTCGACCTGGAAGCCCGTCTCGGTCAAGTCGTCCAGGACCCGGCCCTGCGGACGGTGTACGAAGCGAAGAAGGCCGCGCTGAAGGACCTGCAGCTCGTCGGGTCCCGAGGCGCGTTCGTGAGGTCGCGGATCCGGTTCCTGCGGGATCTGGACCGCGGCTCCCCCTTCTTCTACTCGCTGGAAAAAAGGCAGAGTGTCCGTAAGCAGCTCTTGACGCTGCTGGCCGACGACGGCTCTCTCGTCTCGGATCCGGAGGGCGTCAACAACAGGGTCCGTGAATATTACGGGGCTCTGTTCTCTCCGGATCCGTCCAGCGAGGAAGCGCGTAGAGTTTTGTGGGAGGACCTGCCGAAGGTCGGCCCGGAGGGCGCCGAAAATCTGGAAGCTCCGCTAAGCCTGGCGGAGCTGACCGGTGCCCTCGCCCGGCTCTCGAGGGGAAAATCCCCGGGGCTGGACGGGCTGACCGTGGAGTTCCACAGGGCGTTCTGGGACGTCCTGGGGAGCGACTACGCGCGGGTCCTGGGGGAAAGTCTGGCGACCGGGGAGATGCCCCTCTCTTGGCGCAGGGCAGTCATCGTCCTGCTGCCTAAGAAGGGCGATCTCCGCCTCCTTAAGAACTGGCGCCCGGTCTCCCTCCTCAGCACGGACTACAAAATCTTCGCCAGGGCGATGTCTGCTCGCCTTGGTGCCGTGCTGGACCACATGATCCACCCCGACCAGTCATACACGGTCCCGGGCCGGACAATCCACGATAACATCCATCTGGTCCGGGACCTCATCCATTGTTCCCAGGAGGCTGGTCTGTCGGTCGCCTTCCTATCCCTCGACCAAGAGAAGGCGTTCGACAGGGTGGATCACGACTATCTGCTCGGAACTCTGCGCGCTTTCGGGTTCGGGACGCATTTCGTCGCCCGGATCCGACTTTTGTACGCCGCCGCGGAGTGTCTGATTAAGGTTAACGGGTCCTTGACGGCGCCCCTTCGCTTTAGGAGAGGGGTGCGCCAGGGATGCCCCATGTCCGGCCAGTTATACGCCGTTTGCGTGGAGCCTTTCCTGCGCCTCTTGCGGACGAGGTTGACGGGACTGGCTCTGCAAGGGCCGGGCGTGGAGGTCGTCCTCTCGGCTTACGCCGATGACGTGCTCCTCGCGATAGAGGATCCCGCTGACCTGCGGAGGATGCGTGAGTGCCAGGAGATTTACTCGGCCGCGTCCTCCGCCAGGATCAACTGGGAGAAATGTTCCGGACTCCTGGTGGGTCAGTGGCGGGTGGACTCCCTGCCGGAGGAGCTCAGGCCTTTTGCCTGGAGCACGACCCATCTCCTCTATCTGGGAGTCTACCTTAGCCCCGACGAGGGAGCCTGGCCGGCGAACTGGCAGGAGCTGGAGGCCAAGGTCGCCGCTCGCCTAGGGCGCTGGACAGGACTGCTCCGAGTGCTGTCCTACAGGGGTCGAGCGCTAGTCATAAACCAGCTGGTGGCCGCAATGCTGTGGTACCGGCTGGTCACTTTGACCCCTCCCCCTGCGTTTGTCGCCAAGATACAGAAGAAGCTGGTGGACTTCTTCTGGAACAACAGGAAGCACTGGGTCTCTGCCGCGGTCTTGAGTCTCCCGCTTGAGGAGGGCGGCCAGTCGTTGGTGTGCGTCAGCGCCCAGCTCGCGACTTTCCGTCTTCAGACCCTGCAGAGATACCTTTACGTCGAGCCCCCTCCTAGGTGGTGCGCTCTGGCGAGGTATTTCTTCCGCCAGCAGCTCGACCTCAATTATGACACGCAGCTCCTGTTTGTGAACTTGGGGGGTGCCAGGACCGCCCTCCGGGAGCTACCTGTCTTTTACAGGGAACTCATCAGGGTCTGGAACAAAGTCTCCACCAAGCGCAGCTCTCCGCCGGCTGGAGTGGCGGCCGTCCTGCAGGAACCGCTGCTCGGGAATCCATACCTCCACAGCCGAGGCTTTATGTGGCGGTCGGAAGAGAGGGCTGTGGCTGGTGAGGTGACCAGGGTCAGGGACCTGCTCGATGGCGGAGGAGCGGGCTGGATGGCGCCAGACACGCTGGCGCGGCGCCTAAATTCTGCCAACGTCCGCCACGCGGCCGATGCCATCGAGTCGCTAAAAACAGCTCTGGGCCCTGACTCCGTTAGGTGCATCGAGGAGGCTCAAGCACGTGGGGAGATCCCGTCCGAACTGACCCCCGTCCGGACGGAATTCCTCATCGGCGCCAAACCCCGGAACCTCCCTCGGGGGCCGGCGCCTCACAACTTGAGCCGCCTCGGGGAAATCCCCTCCGTGCCTTTCAGTTCCACGCGGAGGGGTTTCCTGTACGGGCTGCTCCTGCACACCCTCAACTTTGCCATCCTCGCTGGCCGTCCGGACACGCCATGGCGTACCATCTTGCCGTCCGGAGGAGGTTGGGGTCCCCGATGGAGGGCACTCTACGCAGGGGTCCTCTAACTATTCATCGGGGACTTGGCCTGGAGGGTGGTGCACGGAGCAGTGCCGTGCAATAAACTTTTAAGCCGGTTCACGGACTCCCAGGCCGCCTGCAATTTCTGCGGTCTGGAGGAGTCCGTGTTCCATGTTTTTATTGAATGCACAAGGTTGCAGCCCCTGTTCCACTATTTGAAGGGGCTGCTCCTGAAATTCTGGCTGCACTTCAGTCCCACTCTCCTGATCTTTGGGCACCCTGTGCGGAGGGGAGCGGATAGGTCCGAAGGCCTCCTCGTAGGACTGCTCCTGGGCACGGCCAAGGGTGCCATCAGCCGGTCCAGGCAGCGGGCGGTCGAGGGGGTCGTTCAACCTGACTGCCTGCCTCTCTTCCGCTCTTACATCCGGTCCAGGGTGTCCTTGGAGATGGAGCACGCGGTGTCCACCGGTACGCTCGCGGCCTTCCGCGAGAGGTGGGCACCGGAGGGACTGGAGTGCATCATCACGCCCGGCAACCAAATTTTAATTTGATTTTACGTTTTTTAAGTTTAATTTGTTTTAATTGCCGGTGCTTTTAGTGTCCCCCTTCCCTTTTATAGGGGGCACTGGGGAAAATTGTGAATTTAGTGCCCCAAAAAAAAAAAAACAGAAAAAACAAAAAAGAAAGACACAAAAAAAAAGGGGGGGAAAAAAAAGGGCCTTGTAAATATCTGGAGTGTCACCCAGGTCGGGTGGCACCGTTTAATGTTTTTATGTTTTGCAGGTAAACTCAAAAGAGTTTCATGCACAAGGACCAATGGTAGAGCAGTGGAGGCGTGTCCTGCTCAGTTGGAGCTGTGAGCAGTGAGGAAGCAGCTAGCAACTTGAGCTCCTGCCTGGAGAGCCCTGAGACCAGCCCAGGAAGAGAAGGAAGAAAGGGGCTTCACCACCACTTTCACCCAGAGGGAGAGGAGGAGAACAGAAAACTTTAAACATCTTTTTACCATTCTGCAAGGAGTTGGAGAGAGGGGGAAAAGACCAACAACATCCAGTTTGGAAGGAGGGAGACTCTACATTTCTACAGGTGGGTGTGGGTGCATTTCCCAAAAAGACTTTGTTGTATCGGTGGGGGGAGGAAAGAAGACCACTGAGGGCCGGAACATCGCGGGGGGTGTGCGTGTGTGTGGAAGTGTGTGTGGGGGCCTTGCTTACAACTAGGCCCCCCCCCACAATTGGAACCCCCCCCACCCCCCCCCCACATTTGCCTAGCCTGGGATAGCTGGAGCTACCAGGCTGAAGATTGTCATTAATCACCCTATTAAAGATCGTTTAGGAGTGTGTGCCTGGTGGCTCTAGCTACCCCAGGTGAAGACGTCTTCTCCCCCCACCTGAAGACCAACCCAAAGACTGTGTTTTTTGTGTGTTTTGCCATCTGGGGAGTGCACCCACCCACAGCTGCGAGGGGAGACCTGCCCTCGCAGCCCCCCCCCCTTCCCACCCCCCTCTCTCTTTCTCCGTTACCCTCTGTTTCTCCCCTCTCTCTCTGAGGCCCCTTTTCTTCCTAATTTTTAAAAAAAAAACCAATTAAGACAACTGAGCAGAGGGAGCAAGGCCTCTCCCCAATTGCCAACGAGGGGAGAGGTGCCTCGTTAAGGGCTCCTCTGCTCAGTTAAATATACGAGGCCATTAAAGACCATTAAGGCCTGTGACTTTGGGGTGGGTGTAGCCCTTAAAGGGACCCCGTGATGGCGACCCCATCCACGCCGGTGGCAGGGCCAGCGAAGACGTATGCGCAGGTGGCAACCGCTTCCACGGCACCTCCTGCGCCACCCGCTGCCCTGCCACCATTCAGACTCATTACAAAAAAACACGGGGTCAAGAGCTACACTCACCCCACAATGAGCATTGAGGAGTGCGTGCGGGCGATGGCTGGGGTAGTCGGCCCCTCGGCCATTGTCGCAGCCTCCAAGATGTCTGGGAAGGCTGTTTTCTTCCTGGGGTTGGAGCGGGCGGTGTCCCTGGCCCTCGAAAAGGGGCTCACGGTGGGCGGGACGTTCCTGCCGGTGGACCCTCTCGAGGCCACCGCGCAGAGGGTCATCATATCGAACGTCCCGCCCTTTGTTCCCGCTGAGCTCCTCCTCCCTCACCTACACCAACTGGGGGATGTGAGGTCGGGGATCAACCCCATACCGCTCGGCCTCAGGGAGAGCAGCCTGCGCCACGTGTTCTCCTTCCGCCGCCAGCTCTTTGTCCGGCTGGCGCGGGAGGAGACGACGGAGGGGTCTTTTAATGTGGTGCACGAGGGGACTGCCTACCGCGTCTTCTGGACGTCGGACGGCGTGCGGTGCCATGCCTGCAGAGAGGTGGGGCACGTTCGCAAGAACTGCCCCGCCTCCAAGGCCGCCAAACCACCGAAGGCGGCCAAGGCTGGCGCCGCCGCCACCCCTCCCCCTAGTTGCGTCCGCGTGCCGGGAGCCGTAGGTGCGCGGGCATCGTCGGAGGCCTTTGTTTTTAGGGCCTCCGGCGGGGGGGAGGGAGAGCGTCCGAGCGGAAAGAAGGCGCGGAACAAGAAGAAACATCTAGAGGCGGGTCCCCTCAGTGTGCCAGAAAGATTGACCACCGCGCTCGGCCCAACCCAGCCACCGGCGAGCGCGGGGTGCCCTGAGCCCGTGCCCGAGCCCTTGACCAATACCGCAGAGGGGCCCGGGCGCGGGCAAGAAAAGGAAAAGGGGGGGGCGGAGCGGGAGGCCTCGGCAGACATGGAGGTCGCCCTGACTCCGCGCGCCCCCAGGAACAAAAAGAGGCACCGCCCCAATGAGGCGGAGGGGGAACAACATCCCTCCGCGGAGGAGGCGGTGCCCGCCGCGTGTCCCGCGTCCCCCACCAGCGCCCCCAAATTGCGCTGCAGGCGCGAGGAGTCTTTCCCCGGGGAGGGTGAGGCAGGCGAGGCTGCCCAGCCGCTGCCTCCTGGGGAGGGCGTGGAAGATCTGCCTGTCGTGGGGGGCGTGGGGCCAGAGGAAGAATGCGTAGCCGCCGGGTCGAGCGTCCCGGGGACTGAGGCGGGCGGGGCCGAAAAGGCCGAACCTGAGCCCGCCCAGCCAATACCCAACTTCCCCCGGGATTTGCTCGACTCGGTAGAAACTGAAAAAATAGGAAAATTTAATGAATCCGTACACGCTGGGCTGGGGGGAGGCGGCGGGGAGGGGGAAGAACAACAACCCCCGCCCCCTACTTTGGAGCTGAGGGACTTGGTGGACCTGGAGAATTTTCTAAACCAGGTCTCTCCGTGTTCCCCGGCTCCTGGGGCGGAGGAGGAACCCCTTCCGCTGTCGCTTCCCGACCCAGCACCAATTTTAAAAGAGCCCAGTGGGGACTCCTCTGCCGACGATCCTGGGGGTGGGATCGGGGCAGAGCCAGGGCCAGATGGAGCGGCCGGGCCGTTTGCCGTACCTCGTGCAGTCGACGGGCCGGCTGCTAGCGGCGACCTCCCGGAGGGGGACGGGGACTCGGTGGAGGACGCGGGTGAAGATCTCGAGTCCATCGCCAGTGAGGCGGTGGATCTGCTCGCGGCCGCCACTGAGACCCTCCTCATTCCCGTAGAGGAACTCCGGGACTTTTTGGTCCAGTGCCGGGGTCGCCGCGACCAAGCCCGTCTGGCCCTGGAAAGATGGTCCGAGCCGGGGCTGCTCGTCGCGTCCGTCCGCGCCGCCGCTAAAACCATGGCCGCGGGCGGGCCCTTATTAAAGGCTCAAGGCCTTGAGCTGCGCCGGCTCAAAAAGTTCCTCGCTGGGCTGCTGAAGGAGCGGAGTTCAACAAAAGACTCCGCTCCCTCCCCCACAATAGGTTAAGGTAGAGGTTGCACTATGCTTTTGCCATGAAGATAACCATAGCCAGCCTCAACATTAACGGCGGCAGAGGGGCACGCCGTAGATTTGACAATTTTTCGCTCCTGCGGGAGGGGAAATATGCGGTGTGCTTCCTGCAAGAAACCCACACCGTTCCGGGAGACGAAGCCACGTGGCTCCTGGAATGGCAAGGAGAGGTCCGCATGAGCCACCTCACCGCCATTTCTAGTGGGGTGGCCATCTTGCTGGGCCCGCATTTTCAGCCGGAGATCTTGGGGGTCGAGGAGTCCGTGCCAGGCCGCTTGCTGCACGTAACGGTTCGCCTGGGGGACGTGCCGCTCCATCTCGTGAACGTGTACGCCCCTCATCCCGGCCCGCAGCAAACGCGCTTCTTTGAAGAGGTGTCCGCTCTTCTTGGCTCCGTCGACGTCGGCGACTGCATTGTCCTCGGGGGGGATTTTAACTGCACCCTCGAGGCGAGGGACCGCTCCGGTGCCCCGCAGTGCATGACGGCGATGGAGAAGTTGAGGGACCTGGTCGGGTCCTTCGACTTGGTGGACGTCTGGCGAAATCTCCACCCCGACTCCAGCGCCTTTACTTGGGTGAGGCCTGGAGTTGGATGGTCCTGCGTCCCGGCGGCCTCCATGCGGCCGGTGCCGTGTTCGGACCACCACCTGGTGTGGGCGGAGCTCGCTTCGCTCCGCGCGAGGACGGGGTCCGCGTACTGGCACTTTAACAACCGGCTGCTGGAGGACGTGCGGTTCCGGGACTCGTTCCGTCGATTCTGGTCCGACTGGAGAAGGAAGCAGGGGGGCTTCCCCTCCTTGAGGCTATGGTGGGACGTGGGCAAGGCTCACGTCCGCGTCTTCTGTCAAGAGTACGCGAGGGGGTCGACCAAGAGGCGGGCGGCCAGAGTCGGGCGCCTAGAAAAAGAGGTGCTCGACCTGGAAGCCCGTCTCGGTCAAGTCGTCCAGGACCCGGCCCTGCGGACGGTGTACGAAGCGAAGAAGGCCGCGCTGAAGGACCTGCAGCTCGTCGGGTCCCGAGGCGCGTTCGTGAGGTCGCGGATCCGGTTCCTGCGGGATCTGGACCGCGGCTCCCCCTTCTTCTACTCGCTGGAAAAAAGGCAGAGTGTCCGTAAGCAGCTCTTGACGCTGCTGGCCGACGACGGCTCTCTCGTCTCGGATCCGGAGGGTGTCAACAACAGGGTCCGTGAATATTACGGGGCTCTGTTCTCTCCGGATCCGTCCAGCGAGGAAGCGCGTAGAGTTTTGTGGGAGGACCTGCCGAAGGTCGGCCCGGAGGGCGCCGAAAATCTGGAAGCTCCGCTAAGCCTGGCGGAGCTGACCGGTGCCCTCGCCCGGCTCTCGAGGGGAAAATCCCCGGGGCTGGACGGGCTGACCGTGGAGTTCCACAGGGCGTTCTGGGACGTCCTGGGGAGCGACTACGCGCGGGTCCTGGGGGAAAGTCTGGCGACCGGGGAGATGCCCCTCTCTTGGCGCAGGGCAGTCATCGTCCTGCTGCCTAAGAAGGGCGATCTCCGCCTCCTTAAGAACTGGCGCCCGGTCTCCCTCCTCAGCACGGACTACAAAATCTTCGCCAGGGCGATGTCTGCTCGCCTTGGTGCCGTGCTGGACCACATGATCCACCCCGACCAGTCATACACGGTCCCGGGCCGGACAATCCACGATATCATCCATCTGGTCCGGGACCTCATCCATTGTTCCCAGGAGGCTGGTCTGTCGGTCGCCTTCCTATCCCTCGACCAAGAGAAGGCATTCGACAGGGTGGATCACGACTATCTGCTCGGAACTCTGCGCGCTTTCGGGTTCGGGACGCATTTCGTCGCCCGGATCCGACTTTTGTACGCCGCCGCGGAGTGTCTGATTAAGGTTAACGGGTCCTTGACGGCGCCCCTTCGCTTTAGGAGAGGGGTGCGCCAGGGATGCCCCATGTCCGGCCAGTTATACGCCGTTTGCGTGGAGCCTTTCCTGCGCCTCTTGCGGACGAGGTTGACGGGACTGGCTCTGCAAGGGCCGGGCGTGGAGGTCGTCCTCTCGGCTTATGCCGATGACGTGCTCCTCGCGATAGAGGATCCCGCTGACCTGCGGAGGATGCGTGAGTGCCAGGAGATTTACTCGGCCGCGTCCTCCGCCAGGATCAACTGGGAGAAATGTTCCGGACTCCTGGTGGGTCAGTGGCGGGTGGACTCCCTGCCGGAGGAGCTCAGGCCTTTTGCCTGGAGCACGACCCATCTCCTCTATCTGGGAGTCTACCTTAGCCCCGACGAGGGAGCCTGGCCGGCGAACTGGCAGGAGCTGGAGGCCAAGGTCGCCGCTCGCCTAGGGCGCTGGACAGGACTGCTCCGAGTGCTGTCCTACAGGGGTCGAGCGCTAGTCATAAACCAGCTGGTGGCCGCAATGCTGTGGTACCGGCTGGTCACTTTGACCCCTCCCCCTGCGTTTGTCGCCAAGATACAGAAGAAGCTGGTGGACTTCTTCTGGAACAACAGGAAGCACTGGGTCTCTGCCGCGGTCTTGAGTCTCCCGCTTGAGGAGGGCGGCCAGTCGTTGGTGTGCGTCAGCACCCAGCTCGCGACTTTCCGTCTTCAGACCCTGCAGAGATACCTTTACGTCGAGCCCCCTCCTAGGTGGTGCGCTCTGGCGAGGTATTTCTTCCGCCAGCAGCTCGACCTCAATTATGACACGCAGCTCCTGTTTGTGAACTTGGGGGGTGCCAGGACCGCCCTCCGGGAGCTGCCTGTCTTTTACAGGGAACTCATCAGGGTCTGGAACAAAGTCTCCACCAAGCGCAGCTCTCCGCCGGCTGGAGTGGCGGCCGTCCTGCAGGAACCGTTGCTCGGGAATCCGTACCTCCACGGCCGAGGCTTTATGTGGCGGTCGGAAGAGAGGGCTGTGGCTGGTGAGGTGACCAGGGTCAGGGACCTGCTCGATGGCGGAGGAGCGGGCTGGATGGCGCCAGACACGCTGGCGCGGCGCCTAAATTCTGCCAACGTCTGCCACGCGGCCGATGCCATCGAGTCGTTAAAAACAGCTCTGGGCCCTGACTCCGTTAGGTGCATCGAGGAGGCTCAAGCACGTGGGGAGATCCCGTCCGAACTGACCCCCGTCCGGACGGAATTCCTCATCGGCGCCAAACCCCGGAACCTCCCTCGGGGGCCGGCGCCTCACAACTTGAGCCGCCTCGGGGAAATCCCCTCCGTGCCTTTCAGTTCCGCGCGGAGGGGTTTCCTGTACGGGCTGCTCCTGCACACCCTCAACTTTGCCATCCTCGCCGGCCGTCCGGACACGCCATGGCGTACCATCTTGCCGTCCGGAGGAGGCGGGGGTCCCCGATGGAGGGCACTCTACGCAGGGGTCCTCCCACTATTCATCGGGGACTTGGCCTGGAGGGTGGTGCACGGAGCAGTGCCGTGCAACAAATTTTTAAGCCGGTTCACGGACTCCCAGGCCGCCTGCAATTTCTGCGGTCAGGAGGAGTCCGTGTTCCATGTTTTTATGGAGTGCACAAGGTTGCAGCCCCTGTTCCACTATTTGAAGGGGCTGCTCCTGAAATTCTGGCTGCACTTCAGTCCCACTCTCCTGATCTTTGGGCACCCTGTGCGGAGGGGAGCGGGTAGGTCCGAAGGCCTCCTCGTAGGACTGCTCCTGGGCACGGCCAAGGGTGCCATCAGCCGGTCCAGGCAGCGGGCGGTCGAGGTGGTCGTTCAACCTGACTGCCTGCCTCTCTTCCGCTCTTACATCCGGTCCAGGGTGTCCTTGGAGATGGAGCACGCGGTGTCCACCGGTACGCTCGCGGCCTTCCGCGAGAGGTGGGCACCGGAGGGACTGGAGTGCATCATCACGCCCGGCAACCAAATTTTAATTTGATTTTACGTTTTAAAGTTTCATTTGTTTTAATTGCCGGTGCTTTTAGTGTCCCCCTCCCCTTTTATAGGGGGCACTGGGAAAATTTGATTTTAGCGCCAAAAAAAAAAAAAAAAAAAAAAAAAAAAAAAAAAAAAAAAAAGGGGGGCCTTGAAAATGTCTGCTGTGTCACCCAGGTCGGGTGGCATGGTCTTAATGTTTTATGTTTTGCAGGTAAACTCAAAAGAGTTTCATGCACAAGGACCCCCAGGTCCCTTTGCACTGCAGCATGTTGTAATTTCTCCCCATTCAAATAATATTCCTTTTTACTGTTTTTTTTTCCAAGGTGGATGACCTCACATTTTCCGACATTGTATTCCATCTGCCTAACCTTCGCCCATTCGCTTAACCTATCTAAATCTCTTTGCAGCCTCTTTATGTCCACTACACAACCCGCTTTCCCACGAATCTTTGTGTCATCTGCAAATATTGTTACACTATACTCTGTCCCCTCTTCCAGGTCATCTATGTATATTGTAAACAGTTGTGGTCCCAGCACCGATCTCTGTGGCACATCACTAATCACCGATTTCCAACCCGAAAAGGACTCATTTATCCCGACTCCCTGCTTTCTGTTAGCTAGCCAATTCTCTATCCATGCTAATACATTTCCTCTGACTCCACATACCTTGATCTTCTGCAGTAACCTTTTGTGTGGCACCTTATCGAATGTCTTTTGGAATTCTAAATACACCACATCCATCAGTACACCTCTATCCACCATGCTCGTTATATCCTCAAAGAATTCCAGCAAATTAGTTAAACATGTTTTCCCCTTCATGAATCCATGTTGTGTCTGCTTGATTGCACTATTCCTATCTAGATGTCCCGCTATTTCTTCCTTAATGATAGCTTCAAGCATTTTCCCCACTACAGATGTTAAACTAACCGGCCTATAGTTACCTGCCTTTTGTCTGCCCCCTTTTTTAAACAGAGGCGTTACATTAGCTGCTTTCCAATCCACTGGTACCTCCCCAGAGTCCAGAGAATTTTGGTAGATTATAACGAATGCATCTGCTATAACTTCCGCCATCTCTTTTAATACCCTGGGATGCATTTCATCAGGACCAGGGGACTTGTCTACCTTGAGTCCCATTAGCCTGTCCAGCACTACCCCGCTAGTGATAGTGATTATCTCAAGGTCCTCCCTTCCCACATTCCCGTGACCAGCAATTTTTGGCATGGTTTTTGTGTCTTCCACTGTGAAGATCGAAGCAAAATAATTGTTCAAGGTCTCAGCCATTTCCACATTTCCCATTATTAACTCCCCCTTCTCATCTTCTAAGGGACCAACATTTACTTTAGTCACTCTTTTCCGTTTTACATATCGGTAAAAGGTTTTACTATCTCTTTTTATGGTTTGCGCAAGTTTACTTTCGTAATCTATCTTTCCTTTCTTTATTGCTTTCTTAGTCATTCTTTGCTGTCGTTTAAAATTTTCCCAATCTTCTAGTTTCCCACAAAACTTGGCCATCTTATACGCATTGGTTTTTAATTTGATGCTCTCCTTTATTTCCTTGTTTATCCACGGCTGGTTATCCCTTCTCTTACCGCCCTTCTTTTTCACCGGAATATATTTTTGTTGAGCACTATGAAAGAGCTCCTTAAAAGTCCTCCACTGTTCCTCAATTGTGCCACCGTTTAGTCTCTGTTTCCAGTCTACTTTAGCCAACTCTGCCCTCATCCCACTGTAGTCCCATTTGTTTTAGCTTAGTACGCTCGTTTGAGACATGACTTCCTCACCCTCAATCTGTATTACAAATTCAACCATACGGTGATCACGCATTCCGAGAGGATCTTTTACTAAGAGATCGTTTATTATTCCTGTCTCATTACACAGGACCAGATCGAAGATAGCTTGCTCCCTTGTAGGTTCTGTAACATACAGTTCTAAGAAACAATCTCGAATGCATTCTATGAATTCCTCCTCAAGGCTACCCCCTGCGATTTGATTTGACCAATCGATATGTAGGTTAAAATCCCCCATGATTACTACTGTTTCTTTTTCACATGCCTCCATTATTCCCTTGATTATTGTCCACCCCACCGTGAAGTTATTATTTGGGGGCCTATAAACTACACCCACCAGTGACTTTTTCCCCTTACTGTCTCTAATCTCCACCCACAATGATTCAACATTTTGTTCATTAGAGCCAATATCGTCTCTCACAACTGCCCTGATATCATCCTTTATTAACAGAGCTACCCCACCTCCTTTCCCTTCTTGGCTATCTTTCCGAATTGTCAGATACCCCTGTATGTTTAATTCCCAGTCTTGGCCACCCGGCAACCACGTTTCTGTAATGGCCACCAAATCATACCCATTTGTAATGATTTGTGCCGTCAACTCATTTACTTTATTTTGAATGCTGCGTGCGTTTAGGTAGTATGTTTTAATACTAGTTTTTAAACCGTGATTTTTAGTTTTGACCCCTCCTGCAGCCCCTTTATATTCATACATATTGTCCCTTCCTATCACCTTGTGGTTTACACTTACCCCAGTGCTACTCTGCTCTGTTGCCTCCTGTCTTTTGCATTCTTTCTTGGGGGCCTGTTCATCTGAGCTCTCACCCACTCTAACTAGCTCAGAGCCCTCTCCGGGGTTTCGAATACTCCTCGCATTGAGGCACCAAGCTTTCATGCTTGCCTTTTTATTACATTTTGACCCTTTAGAATTCTGCTGTACAGTGGCCCTTTTTGTTTTTTGCCTTGGGTTTCTCTGCCCTCCACTTTTACTCATCTCCTTTCTGTCTTTTGCTTCTGTCTCCATTTTGTTTCCCTCTATCACCCTGCATTGGTTCCCATCCCCCTGCCATATTTGTTTAACTCCTCCCCAACAGCACTAGCAAACATTCCCCCTAGGACATTGGTTCCGGTCCTGCCCAGGTGCATACCATCCGGTTTGTACTGGTCCCACCTCCCCCTGAACCGGTTCCAATGCCCCAGGAATTTGAATCCCTCCCTGCTGCACCACTGCTCAAGCCACGCATTCATCTGAGCTATCCTGCGATTCCTATTCTGACTAGCACGTGGCACTGGTAGCAATCCCGAGATTATTACTTTTGAGGTCCTACATTTTAATTTAGCTCCTAGCTCCTTAAATTCGACTCGTAGGACCTCATCCCTTTTTTTTACCTATATCATTGGTACCAATGTGCACCACGGCAACTGGCTGTTCACCCTCCCTTTTCAGAATGTCCTGCACCTGCTCCGAGACATCCTTGGCCCTTGAACCAGGGAGGCAACATACCATCCTGGAGTCTCGGTTGCGGCCGCAGAAACGCCTATCTATTCCCCTTACAATTGAATTCCCTATCACGATCACTCTCCCACTCTTTTTCCTGCCCTCCTGTGCAACAGAGCCAGCCACGGTGCCATGAACTTGGCTGCTGCTGCCCTCCACCGATGAGTCATCCCCCTCAACAGTACTCAAAGCAGTGTATCGGTTTTGCAGGGGGATGACCGCAGAGGGCCCCTGCACGACCTTCCTTGCACTGCTGTTCCTGCTGGTCTTCCGTTCCCTATCTGGCTGTGGACCCTTCACCTGCGGTAAGACCAACTCGCTACACGTGCTACTCACGTCATTCTCAGCATCGTGGATGCTCCAGAGTGAATCCACCCTCAGCTTCAATTCCGCAACACGGACCGTCAGGAGTTGGAGGCGGATACACTTCCCGCACACTTAGTTGTCAGGGACACCGGAAGTGTCCCTGAGTTCCCACATGGTACAGGAGGAGCATATCACGTGACCGAGCTCTCCTGCCATGACTTAACCCTTAGATACACTTAAATTGGCAACAACAATGCTAAAGTTTACTCACTGTTGTAGAAGAGAAAAAAGAAAAACTACTCACCAATCACCAGCCAATCACTTACCCCCTTGGCTGTGACGTCACCTTTCTATTTCTTTCTCCTTCTTTTTTGCCTTCTCCCTGTAGCTGTACAAGCACGCCTGCTCCTCGACGCTGCCCGAACACCTGAACTCGCGGCCTGTTTATACGCCTCCGACCCCGGACTGTTGCCTCCTCCTCGATGCTCCTAAGACTATGTCCCCTGGTTCTGGACTGCCCCAACACCCTGGAACATTCTTCCCGCATCTAACCTGTCCAGTCCCGTCAGAATCTTATACTTTGCTATGAGATCCCTTTTCATCCTTCTAAACTCCAGCGCATAAAGGCCCAGTTGATCCAGTCTCTCCTCATATGACAGTCCAGCCATCCCTTCAATCAGTCTGGTGAACCTTCGCTGCACTCCCTCAACAGAAGTACGTCCTTCCTCAGATTAGGAGACCAAAACTGTACACAATATTCCAGGTGAGTCCTCACCAAGGCCCTGTACAACTTCAGTAAGACCTCCCTGCTCCTATACTCAAATTCCCTAGCTATAAAGGCCAACATACCATTTGCCTTCTTCACCTGCTGTACCTGCATGCCCAATTTCAGTGACTGATGAACCATGACACCCAGGTCTCGTTGCACCTCCCCTTTTTCTAATCTGCCGCCATCCAGATAATATTCTGCCTTCGTGTTTTTGCCCCCAGAATGGATAACTTCACATTTATCCACATTATACTGCATCTGCCATGGATTTGCCCACTCACCTAACCTGTCCAAGTCAACCTGCAGGCTTTTAGTGTCCTCCTCACAGCTCACATCGCCACCCAGTTCAGTGTCATCCGCAAACTTGGAGATATTGCACTCAATTCCTTTGTCTAAGTCGTTAATGTATATTGTAAAGAGCTGGGGTCCCAGCACTGAGCCCTGCGACACTTCACTAGTCACTGCCTGTCATTTTGAAAAGGACCCGTTTATCCCAACTCTCGGCTTCCTGTCTGCCAACCAGTTCTCTATTCACATGAGTACATTACCCCCAATACCATGCGCTTTGATTTTGCACACCAATCTCTTGTGCGGGACCTTGTCAAAAGCCTTTTTAAAGTCCAAATACACCACATCCACTGGTTCTCCCTTGTCCACTCTGTTAGTTACATCCTCAAAAAAATCCAGAAGATTCGTCAAGCATGATTTCCCTTTCGTAAATCCATGCTGACTTGGTCCGATACTGTCACTGCTTTCCAAATGCGCTGCTATTTCATCCTTAATGATTGATTTCAACATTTTCCTCACTACTGATGTCAGACTAACCGGTCTATAATTACCCGTTTTCTCTCTCCCTCCTTTTTTAAAAAGTGGTGTTACATTAGCTAACCTCCAGTCCATAGAAACTGATCCAGAGTCGATAGACTGTTGGAAAATGATCACCAATGCATCCACTATTTCTAGGGCCACTTCCTTAAGTAGTCTGAGATGCAGACTATCAGGCCTAGGGGATTTATCGGCCTTCAATCCCATCAATTTCCCGAACACAATTTCCCGCCTAATAAGGATATCCTTCAGTTCCTCCTTCTCACTAGACCCACTGACCCCTAGTACAATCGGAAGGTTATTTGTGTCTTCCTTCGTGAAGACAGAACCGAAGTATTAGTTCAATTTGTCTGCCATTTCTTTTTTCCCCATTATAAATTCACCTGAATCCGACTGCAAGGGAACAACGTTTGTCTTCACTAATCTTTTTCTCTTCACATATTTATATTAGCTTTTGCAGTCAGTTTTTATGTTCCCTGCAAGCTTCCTCTCGTACTCTATTTTCCCCCTCTTAATTAAACCGGTAGTCTTCCTCTGTTGAATTCTAAATTTCTCCCAGTCCTCAGGTTTGTTGCTTTTTCTAGCCAAATTATATGCTTCTTCCTTGGCTTTAACACTATCGTTAATTTCCCTTGTTAGCCATGATTGAGCCACCTTCCCCGTTTTATTTTTACTCTAGGCAGGGATGTACAATTGCAGTAGTTCATCCATGTGATTTTTAAATGTTTGCCATTGCTTATCCACCGTCAACCCTTTAAGTATCCTTTGCCAGTCCATTCTAGCCAATTCACACCTCATACCGTCGAAGTTACCTTTCCTTAAGTTCAGGACCCTAGTTTCCGAATTAACTATGTTACTCTCCATCTTAATAAAGAATTCTACCATATTATGGTCACTCTTCCCCAAGGGGTCTCGCACAACAAGATTGCTAATTAGTCCCTTCTCATTGTGCAAATAGATGTTAACAAATATGATGTGATTGGGATTACGGAGACGTGGCTCCAGGATGATCAGGGCTGGGAACTCAACATCCAGGGGTATTCAACATTCAGGAAAGATAGAATAAAAGGAAAAGGAGGTGGGGTAGCATTTATGGTTAAGGAGCAAATTAAGGCAATAGTTCAGAAGGACATCAGCTTGGATGATGTGGAATCTATATGGGTAGAGCTGCAGAATACCAAAAGGCAAAAAACGTTAGTGAGAGTTGTGTACAGACCTCCAAACAGTAGTACTGATGTTGGGGAGGGCATCAAACAGGAAATTAGGGGTGCGTGGAATAAAGGTGCAGCAGTTATAATGGGTGACTTTAATATGCACATAGATTGGGTTAACCAAACTGGAAGCAATACGGTGGAGGAGGATTTCCTGGAGTGCATAAGGGATGGTTTTTTAGACCAATATGTCGAGGAACCAACTAGGGGGGAGGCCATCTTAGACTGGGTGTTGTGTAATGAGAGAGGATTAATTAGCAATCTCGTTGTGCGAGGCCCCTTGGGGAAGAGTGACCATAATATGGTGGAATTCTGCATTAGGATGGAGAATGAAACAGTTAATTCAGAGACCATGGTCCAGAACTTAAAGAAGGGTAACTTTGAAGGTATGAGGCGTGAATTGGATAGGATAGATTGACGAATGATACTTAAGGGGTTGACTGTGGATGGGCAATGGCAGACATTTAGAGATCGCATGGATGAACTACAACAATTGTACATTCCTGTCTGGCGTAAAAATAAAAAAGGGAAGGTGGCTCAACTGTGGCTATCAAGGGAAATCAGGGATAGTATTAAAGCCAAGGAAGTGGCATACAAATTGGCCAGAAATAGCAGCGAACCCGGGGACTGGGAGAAATTTAGAACTCAGCAGAGGAGGACAAAGGGTTTGATTAGGGCAGGGAAAATGGAGTACGAGAAGAAGCTTGCAGGGAACATTAAGACGGATTGCAAAAGTTTCTATAGATATGTAAAGAGAAAAAGGTTAGTAAAGACAAACGTAGGTCCCCTGCAGTCAGAATCAGTGAAAGTCATAACGGGGAACAAAGAAATGGCAGACCAATTGAACAAGTACTTTGGTTCGGTATTCACTGAGGAGGACACAAACAACCTTTCGGATATAAAAGGGGTCGGAGGGTCTAGTAAGGAGGAGGAACTGAGGGAAATCCTTATTAATCGGGAAATTGTGTTGGGGAAATTGATGGGATTGAAGGCCGATAAATCCCCAGGGCCTGATGGACTGCATCCCAGAGTACTTAAGGAGGTGGCCTTGGAAATAGTGCATGCATTGACAGTCATTTTCCAACATTCCATTGACTCTGGATCAGTTTCTATGGAGTGGAGGGTAGCCAATGTAACTCCACTTTTTAAAAAAGGAGGGAGAGAGAAAACAGGGAATTATAGACCGGTCAGCCTGATATCGGTAGTGGGTAAAATGATGGAATCAATTATTAAGGATTTCATAGCAGTGCATTTGGAAAGAGGTGATATGATAGGTCCAAGTCAGCATGGATTTGTGAAAGGGAAATCATGCTTGACAAATCTTCTGGAATTTTTTGAGGATGTTTCCAGTAGAGTGGACAAGGGAGAACCAGTTGATGTGGTATATTTGGACTTTCAGAAGGCTTTTACAAGGTCCCACACAAGAGATTAATGTGCAAAGTTAAAGCACATGGGATTGGGGGTAGTGTGCTGACATGGATTGAGAACTGGTTGTCAGACAGGAAGCAAAGAGTAGGAGTAAATGGGGACTTTTCAGAATGGCAGGCAGTGACTAGTGGGGTACCGCAAGGTTCTGTGTTGGGGCCCCAGCTGTTTACACTGTACATTAATGATTTAGACGAGGGGATTAAATGTAGTATCTCCAAATTTGCGGATGACACTAAGTTGGGTGGCAGTGTGAGCTGCGAGGAGGATGCTATGAAGCTTCAGAGCGACTTGGATAGGTTAGGTGAGTGGGCAAATGCATGGCAGATGAAGTATAATGTGGATAAATGTGAGGTTATCCACTTTGGTGGTAAAAACATTATCTGAATGGTGACAGATTAGGAAAAGGGGAGGTGCAAAGAGACCTGGATGTCATGGTACATCAGTCATTGAAGGTTGGCATGCAGGTACAGCAGGCGGTTAAGAAAGCAAATGGCATGTTGGCCTTCATAGCGAGGGGATTTGAGTACAGGGGCAGGGAGGTTTTGCTACAGTTGTACAGGGCCTTGGTGAGGCCACACCTGGAGTACTGTGTACAGTTTTGGTCTCCTAACCTGAGGAAGGACATTCTTGCTATTGAGGGCGTGCAGCGAAGGTTCACCAGACTGATTCCCGGGATGGCGGGACTGACCTATCAAGAAAGACTGGATCAACTGGACTTGTATTCACTGGAGTTCAGAAGAATGAGAGGGGACC
Organism: Pristiophorus japonicus; assembly: GCF_044704955.1. Taxonomy (NCBI): domain Eukaryota; kingdom Metazoa; phylum Chordata; class Chondrichthyes; family Pristiophoridae; genus Pristiophorus; species Pristiophorus japonicus. The sequence goes on along the minus strand of NC_091977.1, from coordinate 490,574,863 downwards.
TCATAGAAACGTTTAAAATTCTGACGGGGTTAGACAGGTTAGATGCAGGAAGAATGTTCCCAATGTTGGGGAAGTCCAGAACCAGGGGACACAGTCTAAGGATAAGGGGTAAGCCATTTCGGACCGAGATGAGGAGGAATTTCTTCACCCAGAGAGTGGTGAACCTGTGGAATTCTCTACCACAGAAAGTTGTTGAGGCCAATTCACTAAATATATTCAAAAAGGAGTTAGATGAAGTCCTTACTACTAGGGGAATCAAGGGGTATGTCGAGAAAGCAGGAATGGGGTACTGAAGTTGCATGTTCAGCCATGAACTCATTGAATGGCGGTGCAGGCTAGAAGGGCCGAATGGCCTACTCCTGCACCTATTTTCTATGTTTCTATGTTTCTATTACACATCACCCAGTCTAGGATGGCCAGCTCTCTAGTTGGTTCCTCGACATATTGGTCTAGAAAACCATCCCTAATACACTCCAGGAAATCCTCCTCCACCGCATTGCTACCAGTTTGGTTAGCCCAATCAATATGTAGATTAAAGTCACCCATGATAACTGCTGTACCTTTATTGCACACATCCCTTATTTCTTGTTTGATGCTGTCCCCCAACCTCACTACTAGCATTTTCTGCCCTTTGGAATGCCGCAGCTCCACCCATACCGATTCCACATCTTCCAGGCTACTGTCCCTCCTTACTATTGCATTGATTTCCTCTTTAACCAGCAATGCCACCCCGCCTCCTTTTCTTTTCTGTCTATCCTTCCTAATTGCTGAATACCCTTGGATGTTGAGTTCGAGCCTTGGTCACCCTGGAGCTGTGTCTCCGTGATGCCTATGACATCATACCCATGAACTGCTATCTGCGCAGTTATTTCGTCCACCTTATTCCGAATACTCCTCGCATTGAGGCACAGAGCCTTCAAGCTTGTCTTTTTTACACACTTTGCCCCTTTAGAATTTTGCTGTAATGTGGCTCTTTTTGTTTTGCCTTGGGTTTCTCTGCCCTTCACTTTTACTATTCTTTCTATCTTTTGCTTCTGACTCCATTTTATTTCCCTCTGTCTCCCTGCATCGGTTCCCATCCCCCTGCCATATTAGTTTAACTCCTCCCCAACAGCACTAGCAAACACTCCCCCTAGGACATTGGTTCCGGTCCTGCCCAGGTGCAGACCGTCCGGCTTGAACTGGTCCCACCTCCCCCAGAACCGGTTCCAATGCCCCAGGAATTTGAATCCCTCCGTTCTACACCACTGCTCAAGCCACGTATTCATCTGAGCTATTCTGCGATTTCTACTCTGACTAGTACGTGGCACTGGTAGCAATCCTGAGATTACTACTTTTGAGGTCCTACTTTTTAATTTAACTCCTAGCTCCCTAAATTCATCTCGTAGGACCTCATCCCGTTTTTTACCTATATCGTTGGTACCTATATGCACCATGACAACTGGCTGTTCACCCTCCCTCTTCAGAATGTCCTGCACCCGCTCCGAGACATCCTTGACCCTCAACCTCAACTCCGCTCTCCATATCCCTTGATTCTCCTAGGGTCCAAAAATCTATATCTCAGATTTGAATGTATTCGATTCAGCATCCACAGCCCTTTGTGGTAGAGAATTCCAAATATTCATAACCCTCTGAGTGAAGAAATTCCTCCCTATCTCAGTCTTTAATGGCCGAGAATGTTGATATGTGTGATCTAATCAAGATCGCTACAAGAATAGCGGGATTTGATAGGGTAGATGCAGAGAAACTATTTTGTCTGGTGTGTGAATCAAGAACAACAAGAATCAAAAATAATCTTAAAATTAGAGCCAGACTATTCAGGAGTGAATTCAGGAAGCACTTTTTCCCAAAAAAAGGGTAGTTGTAATCTTGGACGCTTTTCCCCCAAAGATGTGGATGCTGGGTCAATTTAAGCTTTCAAGACTGAGTTCACTGATTTTTGTTATGTAAGGGTATCGAGGGATATGGAACAAAGATGGGCAAACGTAAGGTACAGATTAGCCATGATTTGATTTCACGGCAGAACAGGCTCAAGGGGCTGAATGGCCTACTCCTGTTCCTATGTCAGTGAATCTGTCAATTGGGGAAATTGGATATTTGAAGCTAAACTACATCACATCTTTAAATCCACAATGGTGCATTTGAAGAACCTTTATCAAGAAACTGTGTTAATTTGCTGTTAAATATTTCAGCTGCATTGACATCCAAATTAAGTTAATCTTAATGTGCTGAAGAAAAATGATGTTTTGCATGCAGATCTGCTTTGCAAAGTAATGAAACTGAAATGCTACAATATATGGAGATCTGCAGCCATAACTCTTCATTTTGATATTCCTTCGTATAGTATGCATTGGGGTAATGTGCTTTGAGGATTTCTTTTTGAGAGGATTTCTTTTTGAAACTAAAGTGCAATCTCTGAGTCAGATTACCAACGTAATTCCAATTTCTGTCAAATTCTAAAGTGTGATTGTCCAAATCCACTTCCATCTGGGCCCTGACAGTGAAGAACTCAGTTGGCTCAGTGGCCAATATTTATCAATCAACCAATATCATTAAAACAGATTATCTGCCCATTCTCACATTACTGTTGTGGGACTTTACTGTGTGCAAATTGGCTGCCACACTTCTTACATTACAACCAATGCTCCCTTTAAGCTGCGTGGCCGCACAGCACTTTGCAGCTGCCACGCAGCCGGCTCACCGGCTTTTAAATTGGAAAAATCCCGCATGCACGGTATTTTGAATGGGCCGCACAGCCCCTTAACGGGGCCACGCACCCAAAAAGATTAAAGGGAACATTGATAACAACATTGACTACACTCTAAAAGTACTTTACTGGCTGTTAAACACTTTGAAACGTCCTGAGGTCATGAAAGGCACTATATAAATGCAAGTCTTTGTTTAATATACAAAAGAGACTTTCATCCCATCAGTTTGAGCTAAATTTTCAACCATGCCCCAGAGGTCAAAGGGCAGTAGAGCCGATTCCCTGACTGGACGACAAAACATTGCTTTGATCATCATGCTGCCAGGTTCACTCAACGCAGCTGGAATTGTCAGGATCACATCATTTAAATAATTTGAACATGCTACCTGAACATTTCCCCAGTGTGGTGACAGTGCAATAGCAACAGGCAAGTGAGGAACAAGAATCGCAACAGCTATTAAAGGGTTGCTGCATGACCTTTCACACAGCCTGACTGTTTAGTTGAGAAGATGTTCGAAACTGGCCCCATTACTGATGATAGCCGAGATATACTGTTGGATAAGATGCAGCAGAGGAAATGGAAAATGGCATACGAACATACGAAAATGATGGACAGGAAAAGACCAACTGGTCCTTCAAGCCTGCCCCACACTCATGATTCCTGGAGTATCATGACTAGACACTTCCTATCCTGCCCCCATCCCTCCCACAGCCATGTAATCTCCTAGGCATGCTGGGATATTTTACCATGTTAAAGGCGTTAAATAAATGCAAGGTGTTGTTGTTGTTGTTTCGAGGCAAAGAAAAAGAAACCCAGGGGAAAAAGGGGAAAAAATCTGGAAAAATCATCTCTGACTCTTCAGGAGATCTAAACCACCTCAAGAAACCGCATTGACCATGGGCATGTTAACAGTTAAATCATTTTTTATAAGAAATCTTGTACCCCCTAATTACCAAGTCTGTAAAGCTGCAGCTGTAACTGTGGTGGGCTGTCAAGGTGGAAAAGCTTCCTTTGCCTCACTAATCTGTTGTATGTTTTGTCAACAAATCACTATGGTTCTCAAAATATTTGCATTCTCCATGTTCAACCTTTCACAACAGGAGTAAGGAGGCTACGGAAGGCTCGTGGTTATGGTGCTGGACTAGTAATCCAGATGAATGTGAATTCCAATCCTGTCATGGGAGTTTGAATTCAGTTTATTTTAAATATAGAAATTATTTTTTAAAACTGATTTCAGTAAAAAATGATCATGAAGTTGTTGGATTGTTGTAAAGACCCAACTGTTTCACTAATGTGCTTCAGGAAAGGAAACCTGCCATACTTACCTGGTCTTGCCTATATGTTCACTCTTACCTGCCCTCCAACTTGAGCTGTTTAGCCACTCAGTTGGTAAAAGAACCACTACCACCTTCTCAGGACAACTAGGGATGGGCAATAAGTGCAAACCTTGCTAGCAACATCCACATCCTAAGAATTTTTTTCTTAATTATAGAGAGTGCCTACATGTTATATCCTTATTCTGAAAGTTTCTGTTTGGTCTGTTTTGAAATGAGAAGAATGACCCCCAGCCAAACTGCACTGATGGCAGACCAACTAACCTTTACTGCCTCATTCGCCATGAGTTGCTGGCTCTACAAGACGGCAGCAGCCCCAATTATTTTTGAGGAGGAGTACTTCTGCTTTTCCGGGGCCCACAAAAATAATTCTAGTCTTACCTTTAGCTGGCCATTTCAGTTCCATCGCCCATGGCACTATGCAGGCTCTAACCAGTTGTGACCTAAATGGCAATCGGGATCCTACTTCCTTTGAAAGACCCTGATTTCCACATTAAAAGGACCCTATGAAACAGGCAGTAATTCAACCGACCTCATCTTGAGGCCATTACAATCTCATTAGTACCAGGCAAAGGCAGTGAACAACTAGTCTTGCGGAAATTTGCAATGTCACCTGTGGAATATGATAGCTTCAGGCTTGCACTCGTGCTTACCTATCTGCAGGATCACAGTTCTGAACAGGAGAAAAGATAGAAAGTTACCTTGTAAAAGGAGTGTTTTTTTCTACAATTTAATTCAAAACCACCTTGGTAGATTTGTCTGGAGTCATTCAGCTCTTTCAGAAGTTTGAGTTGGTTGCTTTGAGTCCGTTATTATGCTGATTGCATATATTTGTGTAGAGTTAGTTTGACAGGTCAAAGAGCTATTTTCCTGTTTCAAATTTATTGCGTTGTTTCTGTTACCATTGGATTATGTTCATGTGCATTTTTTTTAAAGATTTATTTTTAAATCCAATGTTCAATTGGTGTTGTTTGCTGTTTTGCCTTCCCACAATGCATATGCAATGAAGGTGTCTTACTGCCAAACATACATCAGTTGTGAAAATAGCCAGGCTGAAAGCTAATCCATTTGATCAATGGGTATTCCCTGAAGAGTCAGGACAGCTATCAATGGAGTGGAGCGAAGATACATCACAAATCCATTTCGGTGGCTGGGGAACTCTCTAGAAGCTGGCTGTCAATATGTAAGCAAAGGAATTATTGGAACAGTGGGAAGCTGTCTTAAGCATGAAGTCAGCACAACATTATCCATCTATTTATTTATCTGTCTATCTTATTAAAAAAAAGGTTATGTTTGGGCTCACTGTTCTACTCAGCTGTTTGCGTATGTGAATCAGAAACAAGTCCTCTATTCCTTCTCTAGCAATCTGATTAATCTGTCGGAACTAGGTGACCAATGGCGGTGGGGACTCTCTACAATTCTTTTCTCCAAGAATGGTGCCTGCTCTTATGCCTCACCTCTCCTCAACCCACTCCCACCTTGACTTCATCAGCCCGAGCCACAAGTGTGCTCTAGAAGTCTCAGGCCAATGATCTCTAGTCTCCCCTCTCAGCTCCAAGAGTCAGCTTGGCTCAACTGTTAGTACTCTTATCTCTGCGTTACTAGGCTGTGCATTCAAGCCCCTCTGAGGAAATAATGCATTCTCAAAGGTGCTGTTCTCTGGTGGACATGTTAAATCAGGGCCTGATCCAATGGTTCAGGTAAATGTTAAAGTTCCCAGGGCACTATTTGAAGAAGAATAGGAAATTTACTTGGTGTCCACCGAAAATTCCTGCCTCAGTGAATACCATGTGTCAGCCATGGCTCGATTGTAGAACTTCCACCTCTGAGTCAGTAGGTTGTGGGTTTAAGCCTTACTCCAGAGACTTAAGCACATAATCCAAGCTGGCACTTCAGTGCAATACCGAGGAGCAGTGCACTGCTGATGTGCCGTCTTTCAGATGAAACTTTAAACCGAGTCCCCATCTGCCCTTTCAGGTGGATGTAAAAGATCTCACGGTCTTATTTGAAAACAAACAGGTGATGTGTCCTGGCCAACATCTATCCCTCAAACCAAGATCATAAGAAAAAATAATCTGGTTATTAATCGCGTTGCTGTTTGTGGGACCTTGCTGTGTGCAAAGTGGATGCTGCGTTTACTACATTGAAACAGTGACTATACTTCAAAGACTATTTAATTGGCTGTGAAGCGCCTTGAGTCCTTCTGAGGTCATGAAAGACTTTATGTAAATGCAAGACCTTTCTTTATTTTCTAACACATCAATATGTGTGCTTGGAATTTCTTCGGAGTTGCTCCCACTCTGCCGCCATACCTTCACCTGTTGAATGCATGTAAAGGGGGTTTCCACAGCACTTCTGGTGAAGTAATGACAGTGGAATGAGATCAGCTACGAAGAAATTCCTGGCCTGTGATCACATTTTATTTTTGAAAAATTAATATTTTGAACAAATTATAGCTTCCTCCACTGTGCAGGGGCAGGAAAAACAACTGGGATACTTTAACATCAATTGGATGCTGTGACAGAAGAGGTAAAGTACTAGAAGTTTGAACTTGGTTGGACAAAATAGCTTTAGCATTCTTTTCTTCTTATGAATCATTCAATGGCTGAGTTGGCAGCCATAGACCTACTGTCCTGCATATGTGTGTGCACTAGTCGTCTTGGTTAATCCTTGCCAGTGGACCAAGACCTAGCTCTGTCACGCCATGTGGTTTTTGGCAAATCATTCTCGATACGAGGGACCGCCTAAGAAGAAGACTGTCCTGCATCCCACAGGGCTGCTGCGTTCTCTGGAGATTCCATCTGACTGATCCACTAGCTCAGGTAGACATTAAAGATCCTTGATACTATTTAAAGAGGATCTGGTCATTCATCTTATTTCTATTGGTGAGACACTGCTAGTGCAATCACTGCAGATCAAAGCAATACTTCATTGTGTGAAACCATTTTGATATTATAAAGTGCAGTATAAATGCAAATATTATTAATAATAATAAATTATGATTTGACCTCACTCACTATAGTCCTATGTAGGGAATTCCATTTGGAGAATGATGGGAACCTTGGTTTTCCCTCTGCTGAACAAGGTGCCCACCCAACACATTGAACTATTATGTTCCTAAAGGTATCAATGAATATGGAGCAAAGGCAGATAAACGGAGTTGAGGTACATGTCAGCCATGATCTAATTGAATGGCGGCACAGGCCTGAGGAGCTGAATGGCCAACTCCAGTTCATATGTTTTTCAGTTCAATTCCAAAAGGAATTTGTGAAGTACTTTAATGAGGTAATGTTAAATCTTTGTTGATTTTAATCAGGCCAATACCTTCAGTGCCTCTGGGCTCGGGAGGGTAAAAGTATCAGATAGGACTCCTGCTCTGGAACCATATCCAGTGACTCCTGTTAGGTGTGTGAGTGCATGTGTGTGCGTGCGTAGTAGTAGGGAAAATGTTGTAATCTATTATTAGGGACGTAGTAATAGGGATTTAGAAAATCATAATATGATTGGGCAGAGTCAACATGAAAAAGAAATCATGTTTGACAAATCTAATAAGAGTTTTTTGAGGTTGTAACTAGCACGGTAGATAAGGGGGAACCAGTGGATATAGTGCTTTTGGATTTTCAAAAAGCATTCTATAAGGCGCCACACAAGAGGTTGTTACACAAAATTAGAACTCATTGGATGGGGAACTATATCAGCATGGATTGAGGATTGGTTAACGGACAGAGAGTGAGAATAAATGGGTCATTTTCGGGCTGGCAACCTAAAACTAGTGGGGTACCGCAAGGATCAGTGCTTGGGCCTCAGCTGTTTACAATCTATATCAATGACTTAAATAAGAGGACGGAGTGTAATATATCCAATTTTGCTGATGATACAAAACGAGGTGGGAAAGTAATTTGTTAGGAGGATTAAAGAGGCTGCAAAGGGATATAGACAGGTTAAGGAGTGGATAAGGACATGGCAGATGGAATATAATGTGGAGAATTGAGAAGTTATCCACTTTGGTAGGAAAAATAGAAAAGCCGATATTTTAAATGGTGAGAGATTGGGAAACGTTGGTGTTCAGAGGGACCTGGGTATCTTTGTACTGAAAGTTAACATGCAGCTGCAGCAAGCAATTAGGAAGGCAAATGTATTTGCTGGCCTTTATTTCAAAAGGATTAGAATATGAGTAAAAATTATATAGGGCCTTGGTGAGACCACACCTGGAGTAACTGTGTACAGTTTTGGTCTCCTTACCGAAAGAAGGATATACTTGCCTTAGAGGGAGTGCAACGAAGGTTCATCAGACTGATTCCTGCGATGGGGGGATTATTCTATGAGGATAAATGGAGTAGGGTAGATCTATATTCCCTACAATGTAGAAGAATGAGAGATAATCTCATTGAAACATAACATTTTTTCAGGGCTTGACAGGGTAGATGGTGGGAGGATGTTTCCCCAGCTGGGGAGTCTAGAACTAGGGGCCACAGTCTCAGAATAAGGGTCATCCATGTAGGACTGAGATGAGGATTGTGAATTTTTGGAATTCTCTACCCCAGAGGGTTCTGGATGCTCAGTCATTGAGTATATTTAAGACAGAGATTGATCGATTTGTGGATATTAAGGAAATCAAGGGATATGGGGATAGTGCCGGAAGGTAGAGCTGAGGTAGATGATCAGCCATAATCTTATTGAATAGCTGAACAGACTCGATGAGCCAAATGGCCTGCTCCTGCTGTTATTTCTTATGTCCTTATGTTCTTACGTGCGTGTGAGATGAGAACAAATTATTGATTGAGATGGCTCCCCTGTTCGAATAGCATGATTGAACAACACTGGGATAATGCATGAAGAATGGCCATTTGGGCAAGATCTAGTTGGCTGTTGAAACCCCAGTAGGAGTTAATACCTTCAGGACAGGAGGGGGGAAAATCAGAGAGAAAAGGAAATATTATCAAAGGCCTCAAAGGGTTAACAGGAATAGAAAAGGGCAAAATAGACACCCTACCATGAAGTCAACAGAGAAAGCCTGAAGAAAAATCAAACTAATAATAGCTTCCATTCTTCCTTGGCAAGCCACGAATCAATGGAACTCTCCAGGATGAAGCGTCAGTAAATGAACAAACAAAACACTAAAAAGTAATAATCATTTCAAAATCAACATTTTGAGGTCCCTCAGAGACAGCTTCTGATATACAAGGTTGGCGCAGCATTAGAACAAAAGTCATTTTGCTTCATTTGCTTGCTATCTGGATGAGTTACGACCGAGTGAACATCCAAACTATCACAGCGGCTGAATTCAAATACTGCAGTACTAAAAATCGTTGGTGCTTTTGTAATGTCCTTTATTCTTGCACTCCATTTCCTGCTATCGCTTCCTTTTGGGGTTTAACTTCTCCTGTGTGTTATTTTTAGGGTACTGGTTAATTTGTGTTAAATTGCTGTCTGTGCTACTTTAATAGAGTTGTTAACCTGTTTATTTTAAATGGCTAATGATGGTATTATAACAGCCCAGACAGCTATTCAACACCAATGTGTTCAGTAGCTTACCAAAATAAAACACATAATGGAAGTTAAAGCCCTATGCTTCAAACTTAGAGTTACTTTGAAGATCTTTATTTTACTGTGGGGGTGTTCCATACTGTAGTCCATGAGCCGTTTCTTGGGTTTTGGGGTCCTGCAGTTTGACCCATGAAGCCGACATAACTGAGTTCTGCGATATTTCTTACTCACTATTTAGTCTTCTTTTAATTTCATGGGACAGTAGGTTTGGGAATGGCTGTTCTTAGTGCTGCTGCCTATAGTGAATACATTCCACATGAGAACACACAATCGGTTAGTGGAAAAAACTTGAGATATATGCAAGTTAATGAGAATAGGGATTTAGGGCTAGAAATTCGTCTCAGGCGGTGTTGCAAAACTGGTGGTATCGGATCGGCTGCCCGTTATACGCAGTGCCTGATATTCACTTTTTGCAGTCAATGGAACTGAATATCAGGCTCTGCATATAATGAGCGGCTGATCCGATACAATCTGTTTTGCGCCATCGTCCGGGACGAATTTCGAGGCCTATAAGTTGCCTCTAAGGGTCTATGGTATTCACCTATACAGTGCAAATGGAAAACAGTTTGGCCACTTCTGCCTACAGTCTATTTAAATCATCATAGGCAGTTCCTCGAATTCGAGGAAGACTTGCTTCCACTCTAAAAGTGAGTTCTTAGGTGACTGAACATTCCAATATGGGAATTACAATCTCTGTCACAGTTGGATCACAGTCATTGAGGGAAAGGGTGGGTGGGGAGTCTGGTTTGCCGCACTCTCTTTCCGCTGCCTGCGCTTGCTTTCTGCATGCTCTCGGCGACGAGACTCGAGGGGCTCAGCGCCCCTCTGGATGCTCTTCCTCCACTTAGGGCAGTCTTTGACCTGGGACTCCCAGGTGTCAGTGGCGATGTTGCATTTTATTAAGGAGGCTTTGAGGGTGTCCTTGAAACATTTCCTCTGCCGACCTGAGGCTCGCTTGCCATGTAGGAGTTCCGAGTAGAGCGCTTGCTTTGGAAGTCTTGTGTCAGGCATGCGAACAATGCGGCCTGCCCAACGGAGCTGGTCGAGTGTGGTCAATGTTTCGATGCTGGGGATGTCAGCCTGATCGAGGACACTAACGTTGGTGCATATGTCCTCCTGGGGGATTTGCAGGATCTTGCGGAGACATCGTTGGTGTATGTGATCCACGCCTCTGAGCCATACAGGAGCCCTGTAGACCATAAGCTTGGTGCTAGATTTGAGGGCCTGATCTTCGAACACTCTCTTCCTCAGGCAGCCGAAGGCTGTGCTGGTGCTCTGGAGGCAGTGTTAAACCTCGTCATCAATGTCTGCCTTTGCTGATAATAGGCTCCCGAGGTATGGAAAGTGGTCCACGTTGTCCAGGGCTGAGCCGTGGATCTTGATGACCGGGGGGGGCAGTGCTGTGTGGTGGGGTCAGGTTGGTGGAGGACTTTTGTCTTACGGATGTTTAGTGTAAGGCTCATGCTTTCATATGCCTCGGTGAAGATTACTGTGTCTATAAGCACTCTAGTAATGACTCCACAAGGTAAGGTATTGTACTTGAGCTGTTGTGACCTTAGTCCATTTATTGCAGCTCCTGAATGAGGGTACAGTATGGTGAGCTCCCTTTTATACTTGGTTACCTGCAGTGTACAGGTGACCCCTAGTGGTACAGGTATAGTGTATACAGTGTGAAGATACATTCAGTGGTCTTATGTTGAGTGTACAAGGTATGGCCCCAAGTTTCCACATGATTTGCTCCTGATTTTTAGGAGCAACTGGTGGAGAACGGAGTATCTTAGAAATCGCAATTCTCCACATTTAAGTTTTCTGCAGTTCTCGTCAGTTAGAACAGTTTCACTTTTGAACAGAATTTTTTTTTCAAAAGGGGGCGTGTCCGGCCACTGACGCCTGATTTCAAAGTTTCCACAGTGAAAACGTACTCCAAACTAACTTAGAATGGAGCAAATGAAGATTTTTGTAGGCCTGAAAAAACCTTGTCTACACATTAAAAAATCAGGCGCAGGTTACAAATTAGGCGTCGGGAACGAAGTGGGGGCGGCGGGGGGGGAAGGGAAGTCATTAAATTCTACAATCAATCCTTATTTATACTTATACAAATATTATACAAATAATTCCAACCTGAATAAAAATTTATAAGCAAAGAAAAGATTAAATAAACCATCTTCCTACTTGTGTGAAAGTGCTTCAGGCAGGGAGAAGGCTGCAGGAAACCTCACAAGTTGAGGCAGCCGTTCCCGACGGCATGGGGGGGGGGGAGGAGGCAGTAAGGGCCCGACCGACCGCAGCGGGGGGGGGGAGGCAGGGAGAAGGCAAAAAAGAAGTAGAAAGAAATCAAAAGGTGACGTCACAGCCAACGTGGTAAGTGATTGGCTGCTGATTGGTGAGTAGTTTTTCTTTTTCTTTATTAGTCAGTAACTTTTAACATTGTTGTCGGCAATTTAAGTGTATCTAAGGGTTAAGTCATGGCAGGACAGCTCGGTCACGTGATATGCTCCTCCTGTACCATGTGGGAACACGGGGACAACACCAGTGTCCCTGACGACTACATGTGCGGGAAGTGTGTCCACCTCCGGCTACTGACGGTCCGCGTTGCGGAGTTGGAGCTGAAGGTGGATTCACTCTGGAGCATCCACGATGCTGAGAATGACGTGAGTATCACGTGTAGCGAGTTGGTCTTACTGCAGGAGAAGGGTCCACAGCCAGCGAGGGAATGGAAGACCAGCAGGAAGAGTAGTGCAAGGAAGGTAGTGCAGGGGTCCCCTGTGGTCATCCCCCTGCAAAACAGATACACCGCTTTGAGTACTGTTGAGGGGGATGACTCATCAGGGGAGGGCAGCAGCAGCCAAGTTCATGGCACTGTGGCTGGCTCTGTTGCACAGGAGGGCAGGAAAAAGAGTGGAAGAGCGATAGTGATAGGGGATTCAATTGTAAAGGGAATAGATAGGCGTTTCTGCGGCCGCAACCGAGACTCCAGGATGGTATGTTGCCTCCCTGGTGCAAGGGTCAAGGATGTCTCGGAGCGGGTGGAGGACATTCTAAAAAGGGAGGGAGAACAGCCAGTTGTCGTGGTGCACGTTGGTACCAATGACATAGGTAAAAAAAAGGGATGAGTTCCTACGAAATGAATTTAAGGAGATAGGAGCTAAATTAAAAAGTAGGACCTCAAAAGTAGTAATCTCGGGATTGCTACCAGTGCCACGTGCTAGTCAGAGTAGGAATCGCAGGATAGCTCAGATGAATACGTGGCTTGAGCAATGGTGCAGCAGGGAGGGATTCAAATTCCTGGGGCATTGGAACCGGTTCTGGGGGAGGTGGGACCAGTACAATCCGGACGGTCTGCACCTGGGCAGAATCGGAACCAATGTCCTCGGGGGAGTGTTTGCTAGTGCTGTTGGGGAGGAGTTAAACTAATATGGCAGGGGGATGGGAACCAATGCAGGGAGATAGAGGGAAACAAAAAGGAGGCAAAAACAAAAGACAGAAAGGAGATGAGGAAAAGTGGAGGGCAGAGAAACCCAAGGCAAAGAACAAAAAGGGCCATTGTACAGCAAAATTCTAAAAGGACAGAGGGTGTTAAAAAAACAAGCCTAAAGGCTTTGTGTCTTAATGCAAGGAGTATCCGCAATAAGGTGGATGAATTAACTGTGCAAATAGATGTTAACAAATATGATGTGATTGGGATTACGGAGACGTGGCTCCAGGATGAGCAGGGCTGGGAACTCAACATCCAGGGGTATTCAACATTCAGGAAGGATAGAATAAAAGGAAAAGGAGGTGGGGCAGCATTGCTGGTTAAGGAGGAGATTAAGGCAATAGTTAGGAAGGACATTAGCTTGGATGATGTGGAATCTATATGGGTAGAGCTGCAGAACACCAAAGGGCAAAAAACGTTAGTGGGAGTTGTGTACAGACCTCCAAACAGTAGTAGTGATGTTGGGGAGGGCATCAAACAGGAAATTAGGGGTGCGTGCAATAAAGGTGCAGCAGTTATAATGGGTGACTTTAATATGCACATAGATTGGGCTAACCAAACTGGAAGCAATACGGTGGAGGAGGATTTTCTGGAGTGCATAAGGGATGGTTTTTTAGACCAATATGTCGAGGAACCAACTAGGGGGGAGGCCATCTTAGACTGGGTGTTGTGTAATGAGAAAGGATTAATTAGCAATCTCGTTGTGCGAGGCCCCTTGGGGAAGAGTGACCATAATATGGTGGAATTCTGCATTAGGATGGAGAATGAAACAGTTAATTCAGAGACCATGGTCCAGAACTTAAAGAAGGCTAACTTTGAAGGTATGAGGCGTGAATTGGCTGAGATGGATTGGCGAATGATACTTAAGGGGTTGACTGTGGATGGGCAATGGCAGACATTTAGAGACCGCATGGATGAACTACAACAATTGTACATTCCTGTCTGGCATAGAAATAAAAAAGGGAAGGTGGCTCAACCGTGGCTATCAAGGGAAATCAGGGATAGTAGTAAAGCCAAGGAAGTGGCATACAAATTGGCCAGAAATAGCAGCGAACCTGGGGACTGGGAGAAATTTAGAACTCAGTAGAGGAGGACAAAGGGTTTGATTAGGGCAGGGAAAATGGAGTATGAGAAGAAGCTTGCAGGGAACATTAAGACGGATTGCAAAAGTTTCTATAGATATGTAAAGAGAAAAAGGTTAGTAAAGACAAATGTAGGTCCCCTGCAGTCAGAATCAGGGGAAGTCATAACGGGGAACAAAGAAATGGCGGACCAATTGAACAAGTACTTTGGTTCGGTATTCACGAAGGAGGACACGAACAACCTTCCGGTTATAAAAGGGGTCGGGGGGTCTAGTAAGGAGGAGGAACTGAGGGAAATTCTTATTAGCCGGGAAATTGTGTTGGGGAAATTGATGGGATTGAAGGCCGATAAATCCCCAGGGCCTGATGGACTGCATCCCAGAGTACTTAAGGAGGTGGCCTTGGAAATAGTGGATGCGTTGACAGTCATTTTCCAACATTCCATTGACTCTGGATCAGTTCCTATGGAGTGGAGGGTAGCCAATGTAACCCCACTTTTTAAAAAAGGAGGGAGAGAGAAAACAGGGAATTATAGACCGGTCAGCCTGACATCGGTAGTGGGTAAAATGATGGAATCAATTATTAAGGATGTCATAGCAGTGCATTTGGAAAGAGGTGACATGATAGGTCCAAGTCAGCATGGATTTGTGAAAGGGAAATCATGCTTGACAAATCTTCTGGAATTTTTTGAGGATGTTTCCAGTAGAGTGGATAAGGGAGAACCAGTTGATGTGGTATATTTGGACTTTCAGAAGGCGTTCGACAAGGTCCCACACAAGAGATTGATGTGCAAAGTTAGAGCACATGGGATTGGGGGTAGTGTACTGACATGGATTGAGAACTGGTTGTCAGACAGGAAGCAAAGAGTAGGAGTAAATGGGTACTTTTCAGAATGGCAGGCAGTGACTAGTGGGGTACCGCAAGGTTCTGTGCTGGGGCCCCAGCTGTTTACACTGTACATTAATGATTTAGATGAGGGGATTAAATGTAGTATCTCCAAATTTGCGGATGACACTAAGTTGGGTGGCAGTGTGAGCTGCGAGGAGGATGCTGTGAGGCTGCAGAGCGACTTGGATAGGTTAGGTGAGTGGGCAAATGCATGGCAGATGAAGTATAATGTGGATAAATGTGAGGTTATCCACTTTGGTGGTAAAAACAGAGAGACAGACTATTATCTGAATGGTGACAGATTAGGAAAAGGGGAGGTGCAAAGAGACCTGGGTGTCATGGTACATCAGTCATTGAAGGTTGGCATGCAGGTGCAGCAGGCGGTTAAGAAAGCAAATGGCATGTTGGCCTTCATAGCAAGGGGATTTGAGTACAGGGGCAGGGAGGTGTTGCTACAGTTGTACAGGGCATTGGTGAGGCCACACCTGGAGTATTGTGTACAGTTTTGGTCTCCTAACCTGAGGAAGGACATTTTTGCTATTGAGGGAGTGCAGTGAAGGTTCACCAGACTGATTCCCGGGATGGCGGGACTGACCTATCAAGAAAGACTGGATCAACTGGGCTTGTATTCACTGGAGTTCAGAAGAATGAGAGGGGACCTCATAGAAACATATAAAATTCTGACGGGGTTAGACAGGTTAGATGCAGGAAGAATGTTCCCAATGTTGGGGAAGTCCAGAACCAGGGGTCACAGTCTAAGGATAAGGGGTAAGCCATTTAGGACCGAGATGCGGAGGAACTTCTTCACCCAGAGAGTGGTGAACCTGTGGAATTCTCTACCACAGAAAGTTGTTGAGGCCAATTCACTAAATATATTCAAAAAGGAGTTAGATGAGGTCCTTACTGCTAGGGGGATCAAGGGGTATGGTGAGAAAGCAGGAATGGGGTACTGAAGTTGAATGTTCAGCCATGAACTCATTGAATGGCGGTGCAGGCTAGAAGGGCCGAATGGCCTACTCCTGCACCTATTTTCTATGTTTCTATGTTTCTATGTTCCCGACGGCATGGTGGGGGGGAGGATGCAGTAAGGGCCCGACGACCGCAGCGGGGGGCAGGCAGGGAGGAGGCTGCAGGAAGCCTCAGAAGTTGAGGCAGCCATTCCCGACGGCAGGAGGGGGAGGCCCCACTGCTGTCGGTCGGGCCCGTCGAGAAACGGCTGCCTCAACTTCTGAGGCTTCCTGCAGCCTTCTCACTGCTGCAAGAAGCCTCAGTGCTGATCATGGAAGGGCAATGTGCTTTTATTAAAAAATGATAAAAAATGAACAGCTGCAAAGAACTACAAAAATGGCCGAGTGCCAATGTTTCCTTCACACTGCGCGTGCGCGAATGCTCCAACGCGCACGCGCAGGGTTGCCGGCCCGAAAAAACTCATTTAAATGGTACCCGCCCCCTCTTACTTACAAAATCGGCGCGAGTGGTAGGCTCCGCCCCCTGGGCGCCGCGCCAAGCTGACATCGAGCTGCAAAGCACTCGAGAATAGCGCGGTTTTTTTCAAGCGCCGTTTTCGGCACGAAAAACGGCGCCCAGCTCGGAGGGGCGCCTGTTTTGCCGCGTGTGGAAACTTGGAGCCATTATACTTATATTATACATACACAACTTCACTCCCCCCTAAGTCTTGTGCACTGGCCTTTGCACGGTGTGCTCTGGCCCTAGACTTGAATGCCCAAGCCCTTGCACCTTGTCTGTGCTTGAGAATGGCTCTCTCCCTGTAGATCCCCAAGTCCTTATTGCCACAACATTGGGAAATGGTTAGCAGTGGACGGTTGGAGGTTGAAGTGGGGGTTGAATGGGTTCTGGGTGTGATCCATGTGTGTCCATGGCTACCTACATCTATTTTCCACCCCCATACATAGACCATGTGTGTGGCTCAACACCTGTATGTGCATACATGTACAGAGAAAACAAAGGAAATAGGATTAGTTACATCACTGTTTGGGTTCAGCAGTAGTGGAACAAGTACATTTTACAGGTAAGGTACATACGTGGTATCACAGTCTTGCCCCTGGGTTGTGTAGGTGCAAGTGGATGAGGATGTTAGTTCCAGAGTAACCGGATTGTGTCCAGGTTGTCTGATGGTGGCGCAGCGCCCCCTGCCAGCTGGGTGGGCTCGGATCGCTCACCTGGCTGAGTCTCAGGGCCTTTGCCGTTGCCTAGTGCTGGGCAGAGCCACAGGAATGTGTGGCCTCCCTGTCCTCCTTTGACGGCTGCAGTATCTCCCTGCCGCCCTTCAGCAGTATTGGGAGTTTGGTCATCCCAGGTCCCGTTGGGAGGGCTGGAGGGTGCTAGCCTCTTGCTCCCGGTACAGGCCCTGGTGGCCAGAGAGGTAGAGCCAATCTGGGGCAGAGTGCCAGTAGTATGTCTTTGCTGCCCACTGATCGCTAGCCCTGCAGTTGGTATGCTCCCTATGTGTGTGGCCACACTCCCCGGGATATCACATTGGTCCTGGAGGTGCCGGCTACATGATCAGGTAGCCCACTGGACCTGGGTGTTTCTGACAGGAGGTTGCCCTTGGTTTTGTCGGCATATATGTAGAACACGGCATCGCACATCATTTCTTCATTTACAGTCATAATACATTGACTCCGATCGCAATCACCCGACTTGACATTGTTAGTTGTCTTTACATATTCACATTTGTCAATTACACCTTTTCCATGTATACTACCGGCATCGCTGTTCAAAGTTACATTTAGATACTTGTATTTGTGAATTACATCTTTTACATGTGTATTACCGGCATCGCTGTACAAAGAGTGGAACTGTCCCTTTAATTGTGATGGGTTGCCGGTCTCTTTTAAGAGGGCCTTGCAATCTTTACCCCAATCCAGTTCGCTGCTCGACATCACGTGTTGCTCCCTCAACGCTGCCCCTCGTGGTCTGGCTGCCACCATCTTTATTTCAGGTGCTTCACCTCGTGGTGCGGGCGCCATCTTCTTTCTCTCCACGAGGTAGGCTGCGGCGATCCTTTTCTTCCCAGGTTCTACCACGGAAACAGGGAGGTTACCTTCTGCGCCGATCTTCTTCCTCCGGAGTCCTGCCACTGGAGCCTGGAAGGTGAGGTCTGGTCATTTGGGCTGGATCATCTCGCAGTTGGGTTGAACGGTCTGTGTCGTCGCCACTCAGTCGAGTTGGACGGTTGGATTTTCAGGTGCTGTGGTGGATCCAAATTTGGGGCCGCATAGGATGTCGATCAGCGGGCCTTGGAGGTTTTTCCGGCTCCAACAGATTTGGATTTGTTTCATCCATCTTCTTCCTAGCAGCGTTGGACCATCACCAGCAACAATCCACAAAGGTAGCTTGTGCATCGCACTGCCATGGGACACCTGGACATCCACGCTGCCAACAACTGGGATGGTGTCATTTGTGTAGGTGAGCAGCTTCACATGGATCAGGATCATTTTAGGTGGTCCCAGAGTTTCTCAAAGGCCGCCTGATTCATCAGCGATTGGCTCGCTCCTGTGTCGACCTCCATCGAGACTGGAACACCATTGATTTCTACTTCCATTTCCAATGGAGAACTCTCGGTGGAGCAGGCAAACACCCTGTACACCTCTTCATTGGGCTGAGCTGCCTCCTGGACTCTCTCTTCATCTTCATCAGCGCTGGATGATCGGCCAACTCTTCAACGACTCGGTGAATAAAATTTCTCTTGCACATTCGCTGGAAGTGGCCTTTCGCGTTCCAGCCTTTGCAAGATTAGTCTTTGCAGCGGCACTGGTAGGCCCTGTGATTCCCTCCACAGCACCAGCATGGGGCTGGCCGGTTGGCCCCATGTGGCGGACTCAGGTTTGTGGGACTCGGGGTAGCAGCCTTGCCTCGGTTCCCGGTACTTGTCGGGTTAGAGTCCTGGGGGTGAGTCATCATCCGCTTGGAATCACAGGCTGAGGCCATGAACGCCTGGCTGATGTTAATTGCCTTCTGCAGGGTGACCGTGGTGTCCGCAGAAAGCAGCCTGTGGAGGAGGCCCTCGTGGCCGATTCCAATAACAAAGTTGCCCCTCAGTGCTTCGGTGAGGTGGTCGCCAAAATCACACGGTGCAGCCAATCGTCTGAGGTCTGCAGCATATTTTGCGATTTCTTGGCATTTGGGCCGCCGGTGTGTGTAGAATTCGTGTCTGGCTGTGAGGATGCTCTCTTTAGGTTTGAGCTATTCCTGTATCATCATTATGAGCTCTGCATACATTTTGGTTGTCGTCTTCTCTAGGGCTAGCAAGTCCCTGACAAGGCCATAGACGGTAGGTCTACAACTGCTGAGCAGGATAGCTCTGCGGTTATCAGGCAGCGAGGTCGGTGTGTCTACCGCCAGGTCGTTCGCAATGAAGAAGCGTTCGAGCCTTTCCACAAAAGCGTCCCAATCTTCCCCATCAGCGAATTGTTGAAAGTTGTCAAGGTTAGCCATTTTTTGCGTGGAAATTCGTAATCTCGTCGGCAGTTATTGTGTCTGTAAGCACTCTAGTAATGACTCCACGAGGTAAGGTATTGTACTTGAACTGTTGTGACCTTAGTCCATTTATTGTAGCTCCTGAATGAGGGTACAATATGGTGAGCTCCCTTTTATACTTGGTTACCTGCAGTGTACAGGTGACCCCTAAGTCTCCACCAGTTGCACTCTCTGGTGGTACAGGTATAGTGTTTACAGTATGAAGATACATTCAGTGGTCTTATAACTGTACATTGAGTGCACAGGGTATATACTTATATTATACATACACAACAAAGATGTTGACGATGACTTGGAGTTCAGCCTCTGAATGTGCGCAGACGCAAGCGTTGTCCGCATACTGTAGCTCGACGACAGAGGATAGGACTGTCTTGGATCTAGCCTGGAGGCAACGAAGGTTGAACAGGTTCCCACTGGTTCTGTAGTTTAGTTCCACTCCAGCGGGGAGCTTGTTGAGTGTGAGGTGGGGCATTGCAGTGAGGAAGATCGAGAAGAGGGTTGATGCGATGCTGTAGCCTTGCTTGACCCCGGTCCAGACGTGGATTTGGTCTGTGGTGGATCCGTTGGTCAGGATCACGGTTTGCATGTTGTCATGGAGCAGGTGGAGGATGGCAACAAACTTTTGGGGACAGCCGAAACGGAGGAGTATGCTCCATAGTCCCTCACGGTTAACAGTGTCAAAGGCTTTTGTATGGTCAAAGAAAGCCATGTACAAGGGTTGGTGCTGTTCCCTGCATTTCTCTTGCAGTTGTCGCGCCATAGAGATCATGTCCGTTGTACCCAGTAGTGGACGGAATCCACACTGTGACTCCGGGAGGAGCTCCTCAGCCACAGGGAGAAGACGGTTGAGGAGGATTCTAGCGATGACCTTCCCAGTGGCTGATAACAGGGAGATTCCTCTGTAGTTGCCGCAGTCAGACTTGTCCCCTTTTTTAAAGATGGTCATGATTACTACATCTCTGAGATCTCCCAGCATGCTCTCCTCCTTCCTGATGAGAGAGATGAGGTCATGCATTCATGCCAGTAGTGCCTCTCCGCCATACTTTAGTGCCTCAGCGGGGATTCCATCCGCCCCCGATACTTGTTGTTCTTGAGCTATATTTAAATATAGCCTTGGTGTCACCTCATCACTATTCATTTACCTCATTTAATCATTTACCTTATCCTCTTCTGAACTGTTTTCAACCTTGATGCAGCCCATACTGTGGGCCTCAACCCTTCACCTAGGTTTTGTCAAAATGTTTTAAAATTGAAACTTAACACAGGCATAGTTCCAGTAAGTAATCTCTCAGCTACAGGCATCAACAGTGATGTGCCATTCCTCATGATGAAGGTCACTGTTCTAAGCCTCTGTGTACTGTAGTAGAGTAAAATGAGGCCATTATTTGACTCTGGTTTATCCAATAGGAGCCTCAAGGCATTGCCAGAACTGAAACCAGCTTTTGGAGGCTGAGTATCACAATGCCTTGATAAAAAATTGATTCCAAGGCTTCCCTTTTGGGAGTATTGGCAGTGGTGCACCTAATACAAGGTTCGTTCACCAACTCACGTTCACTGAGCTCCACTTGGTGAGACTGGCCAGGGGGCTTGGACACCTTGTTAGTGCAGGCCCATCCCCTGGATGATTCTTGCACCAAACAAAATGAGGGGCACAGCTGTAGTCCTAAGGGCCAGAAGGGTCTGAGGCTTTAACATTTTCGTGGGGAAGGCTAAAGAACTGTACAGGCCCTTGCTCCAGTTTTCTTTAAATGCCACCTTCAGGGCATTCAATAGATGATCAATGAGGAAACTGAAGCAGAATATTAGGAATGCTTCCCCCCACTTCATTCAAATGGTAACACTCGTCACAGGCCCGGTGATGTCAACCAGGAAAACCTCAGGACACCATGGGCAAATGCATTGAGGCCAAAGACCTGATGTAATTTGCCGCTGCCCCTTTCCCTTCTTCACTGCTTCTGCAGAATATTAATTTCTTCGACACAATGAAGAGAAAAATTCACCCTATGTCATACCAGTTCCATGTCTTTCCCCATAATAGATTTTTCCTTTTAAATGATGGGAGGGTGAAAAGCCAGAGGTCGTGGATCATATCGGTATTAACAACATAGTTAGAAAGAGAGATGAGGACCTACGTGCAGATTTTAGGGAGCTAGGAAAGAGATTCAAAAGCAGGACCTCAAAGGTAGTAATCTCTGGATTACTCCCGGTGCCATGAGCTAGTGAGAATAGAAAAAGGGGGATAGAGAAGGTGAATGTTTGGCGAGATAGTGCAGGAGGGAGGGTTTTAGATTCCTGAGACATTGGGACCAGTTCTGGGGGAGGTGGGACCTGTACAGGCCGGACCAGTTGCACCTCAACAGAACTGGGATCAATGTACTCACGGATGGGTTTGCTATTGCTGTTGAGGAGGGTTTAAACTAATTTGGCAGGGGGATGGGTACCAGGATGCAGCATTAGAAAGGAGAAACAAGGTGCACAAAGGATTGGGAGAGACAGATAGCACTAGAGTAAGAAATAGTACAGTATTAGGTGGGGTCAGATGAAGAGAGAATACAACAAGGTCTAAGAGAGGTTTACAGTGCATGTGTGTGAATGCACAAAGTGTGGTAAATAAGGCTGGTGAACAGCAGTCCCAAATATATGATGTCATGGCGATAACGGAGATCTGGCTCAAAAAAGGGCAGCAGGGTTTGTTACAGGCAAGTCAGGTTTAACTAACTTGATTAAGTTTTTTGATCAGGTAACAGAGAGAGTTGACGAGGGCAATGCGGTTGATGGATTTCCAAAAGGTGTTTGATAAAGTGCCGCATAATAGGTTTGCCAGAAAAGTTGAAGCCCATGGAATAAAAGGGACAGTGACAGCATGGATACGAAATTGGCTAAGCGACAGGAAACAGAGAGTAGTGGTAAACGGTTGTTTTTCGGACTGGAGGAAGGTATAAGAACATAAGAACATAAGAATTAGGAACAGGAGTAGGCCATCTAGCCCCTCGAACCTGCTCCGCCATTCAAAAAGATCATGGCTGATCTGGCCGTGGACTCAGCTCCACTTACCCGCCCGCTCCCTATAACTCTTAATTCCCTGTGGTGTTCCCCAGGGATCGGTACTAGGACCAGTGCTTTTCTTCATATATATTAACGACATAGATTTCAAAATTTACAGATAACACAAAACCTGGAAGTCTGGTGAACAGTGAACAGTGAGGAGGATAGACTTCAAGGAGACATAGACAGGCTGGTGGAATGGGTGGACATATGGCAGATGAAATTTAACACAGAAAAGTGTGAAGTGATACATTTTTGTATGAAGAACGAGGAGAGGCAATATAAACCAAAGTGTACAATTCTAAAAGGGGGTGCACGAACAGAGAGACCTGGGGGTATATGTGCACAATTCGTTGAAGGTGCCAGGACAGGTTGGGAAAGCGATTAAACAGGCATACGGAATCCTAGGCTTCATAAATTGAGGCATAGAGTGCAAACGGAAGGAACTTACGATGATGTATTTGTGATGAACTATTTACAATCTATATTAACGACTTGGAAGAAGGGACCGAGTGTAACGTAGCCAAGTTTGCTGATGATACAAAGAAGGGAGGAAAGGCAATGTGTGAGGAGGACATAAAAAATCTGCAAAAGGACATAGACAGGCTAAGTGAGTGGGCAAAAATTTGGCAGATGGAGTATAATGTTGGAAAGCGTGAGGTCATGCACTTTGGCAGAAAAAAATTAAAGAGCAAGTTTAAATGTGGTTTCCATATTTACGAAAGGATATACTTGTTTTGGAGGCAGTTCAGAGAAGGTTCACTAGGTTGATTCCGGTTGACTTATAGAAACCTAGAAACATAGAAAATAGGTGCCGGAGTAGGGTTAGGGTTAGGGTTAGGGTGAGGGTTCGGCCCTTCTAGCCTGCACCGCCATTCAATGAGTTCATGGCTGAACATGCAACTTCAGTACCCCAT
The DNA here is from genome assembly GCF_044704955.1 of Pristiophorus japonicus. NCBI lineage: Eukaryota > Metazoa > Chordata > Chondrichthyes > Pristiophoridae > Pristiophorus > Pristiophorus japonicus. The sequence goes on along the minus strand of NC_091977.1, from coordinate 490,551,367 downwards.
TCCTGCTTTCTCGCCATACACCTTGATCCCCCTAGTAGTAAGGACTTCATCTAACTCCTTTTTGAATATATTTAGTGAATTGGCCTCAACAACTTTCTGTGGTAGAGAATTCCACAGGTTCACCACTCTCTGGGTGAAGAAATTCCTCCTCATCTCGGTCCTAATTGGCATACCCCTTATCCTTAGACTGTGACCCCTGGTTCTGGACTTCCCCAACATTGGGAACATTCTTCCTGCATCTAACCTGTCTGAACCCATCAGAATTTTAAACATTTCTATGAGGTCACCTCTCATTCTTCTGAACTCCAGTGAATACAAGCCCAGTTGATGCAGTCTTTCTTGATAGGTCAGTCCCGCCATCACGGGAATCAGTCTGGTGAACCTTCGCTGCACTCCCTCAATAGCAAGAATGTCCTTCCTCAAGTTAGGAGACCAAAACTGTACACAATACTCCAGGTGTGGCCTCACCAAGGCCCTGTACAACTGTAGCAACACCTCCCTGCCCCTGTACTCAAATCCCCTTGCTATGAAGGCCAACATGCCATTTGCTTTCTTAACCGCCTGCTGCACCTGCATGCCAACCTTCAATGACTGATGTACCATGACACCCAGGTCTCTTTGCACCTCCCCTTTTCCTAATCTGTCACCATTCAGATAATAGTCTGTCTCTCTGTTTTTACCACCAAAGTGGATAACCTCACATTTATCCACATTATACTTCATCTGCCATGCATTTGCCCACTCACCTAACCTATCTAAGTCGCTCTGCAGCCTCGTAGCATCCTCCTCGCAGCTCACACTGCCACCCAACTTAGTGTCATCCGCAAATTTGGAGATACTACATTTAATCCCCTCGTCTAAATCATTAATGTACAGTGTAAACAGCTGGGGCACCAGCACAGAACCTTGCGGTACCCCACTAGTCACTGCCTGCCATTCTGAAAAGTACCCATTTACTCCTACTCTTTGCTTCCTGTCTGACAACCAGTTCTCAATCCATGTCAGCATACTACCCCCAATCCCATGTGCTTTAACTTTGCACATTAATCTCTTTTGCGAGACCTTGTCGAAAGCTTTCTGAAAGTCCAAATATACCACATCAACTGGTTCTCCCTTGTCCACTCTACTGAAAACATCCTCAAAAAATTCCAGAAGATTTGTCAGGCATGATTTCCCTTTCAAAAATCCATGCTGACTTGGACCTATCATGTCACCTCTTTCCAAATGCGCTGCTATGACATCCTTAATAATTGATTCCATCATTTTACCCACTACTGAGGTCAGGCTGACCGGTCGATAATTCCCTTTTTTCTCTCTCCCTCCTTTTTTAAAAAGTGGGGTTACATTGGCTACCCTCCACTCCATAGGAACTGATCCAGAGTCAATGGAATGTTGGAAAATGACTGTCAATGCATCCACTATTTCCAAGGCCACCTCCTTAAGTACTCTGGGATGCAGTCCATCAGGCCCTGGGGATTTATCGGCCTTCAATTCCATCAATTTCCCCAACACAATTTCCCGACTAATAAGGATTTCCCTCAGTTCCTCCTCCTTACTAGACCCTTTGACCCCTTTTATATCCGGAAGGTTGTTTGTGTCCTCCTTAGTGAATACCGAACCAAAGTACTTGTTCAATTGGTCTGCTATTTCTTTGTTCCCCGTTGTGACTTCCCCTGATTCTGACTGCAGGGGACCTATGTTTGTCTTTACTAACCTTTTTCTCTTTACATATCTATAGAAACTTTTGCAATCCGTCTTAATGTTCCCTGTAAGCTTCTTCTTGTACTCCATTTTCCCTGCCCTAATCAAACCCTTTGTCCTCCTCTGCTGAGTTCTAAATTTCTCCCAGTCCCCGGGTTCACTGCTATTTCTGGCCAATTTGTATGCCACTTCCTTGGCTTTAATACTATCACTGATTTCCCTTGATAGCCACGGTTGAGCCACCTTCCCTTTTTTATTTTTACGCCAGACAGGAATGTACAATTGTTGTAGTTCATCCATGCGGTCTCTAAATGTCTGCCATTGCCCATCCACAGTCAACCCCTTAAGTATCATTCGCCAATCTATCCTAGCCAATTCACGCCTCATACCGTCAAAGTTACCCTTCTTTATGTTCTGGACCATGGTCTCTGAATTAACTGTTTCATTCTCCATCCTAATGCAGAATTCCACCATATTATGGTCACTCTTCCCCAGGGGGCCTCGCACAATGAGATTGCTAATTAATCCTCTCTCATTACACAACACCCAGTCTAAGATGGCCTCCTCCCTAGTTGGTTCCTCGACATATTGGCCTAGAAAACCATCCCTTATGCACTCCAGGAAATCTTCCTCCACCGTATTGCTTCCAGTTTGGTTAGCCCAATCTATGTGCATATTAAAGTCACCCATTATAACTGCTGCACCTTTATTGCATGCACCCCTAATTTCCTGAGGAAAGGTTGAGTACGTTGGGCCTCGATTCATTGGAATTCAGAAAAATGTGAGGTGATCTTATCTAAACGTATAAGATTATGAGGGGGCTTGACAAGGTGGATGCAGAGAGGATGTTTCCACTGATAGGGGAGACTAGAACTAGAGCGCATAATCTTAGAATAAGGAGCCGCCGATTTAAAACTGAGATGAGGAGAAATTTCTTCTCTCAGAGAGTTGTAAATCTGTGGAATTTGCTGCTTCAGAGAGCAGGGACATTGAATAAATTTAAGACAGAAATAGACAGTTGCTTAAACGATAAGGGAATAAGGGGTTATGGGGAGCGGGCAGGGAAGTGGACCTGAGTCCATAATCGGATCAGCCATGATCGTATTAAATGGCGGAACAGGTTCGAGGGACCGTATGGCCTACTCCTGCTCCTATTTCTTATGTTCTTATGTTCTTACGTAAAAACAGGAAATGCTGGAAATACTGATGAAGGGTCATCGACCTGAAACGTTAATTGTTTCTTTCTCCACAGATGCTGCCTGACCTGCTGAGTATTTCCAGCATTTTCTGCTTTTATTTCAGTTTCTAGCATCCGCAGTATTTTGCTTTTATATTAGAAGTTATGATGAATCTTTATAAAACACTGTTTCGACCTCAATCGGTGGAAGAACCAAAGGCAACTTCAGGAAAATCTTTTTTATGCAGCAATGCAGCAAGTAGTTAGGATCTGGATTGCACTGTCTGAAAGGTTGGTGGAGGCAGATTCAATCATGGCTTTCAAAAGGGAATTGGATAAGTAACTGATGGAAAAAAAGATGCAGGGCTATGTGGAAAGGGCGGGGAAATAAGACTAGCTGAAGTGTTCTTGCAGAGAGATGGCACAGTCTCGACAGGTCGAAAGCCTCCTTCTGTGCTGTAACCATTCTATGATTCTATGTCTGCTCTGCCTCAATAGCCATTTTCTGATAATCCTCTGTTTGAAAACATTTCTTCTAACTTCGTCCTTCATTCAATATAGAGGTAATCTTCTGCCAAAACTCCTTGTTACCGATTCACCAACCAGTGGAAACAATTATTCAGTCTTTACGCTCCCTAAAGCTTTCCTAATTTTGAAAATCTCCGTTAGTCACTAGAAATACCTGATGAACTAGTTTCCCTTGGAGCATTAGCTGCTGGTTGATTGTGTGCTCCCTCCTCCTCTTCATCTTCCTGCTTCCAATTCAGTAAAGTGCTTCTTTTTAGGGAGATATTGTGAAGCATACAACACACCACAATTACTTAATCAACTTTACTAAGGTGCACAGCGAGGTCTCCTCTATCGCCAGAGTTATATAAACATCAAACTCTAACTCATCAAAGGTCTTCTCAGTGCCTTCCCCACTGGTTGAGGGGGTTCTGGGAATTGTGTAGAGGTGTGAGTAGCCTCTCTTGTGGTGGGCAAATGAGATCCCCAGGAACCACTCATCTAACCTTAGTTCCCCCCTTATGATTGAGGTGAGGTCCATGCATCACTTTCCATATATGGGTGAGGGGATAGGCTCCCTGGACCTACCTAGTTAGGAGTAGCAGTGTGGGGGAGGGGTGAACCTTTGTCTCTGGGACAGCTGATCTGCCTCAATCAGCTGAAGGGTAACTGGATCCTGCTGCCACTGTGGGAGTAAAACTAGAGCGGAAGCGATTGACCTCATGAGCCTGTGTTGGCAATAGCTCAAGGAGTCAAGCCAACAATTGAACTGTGTATCTCGTTTACAGCAGTGTCGCAGGACAATTACCTGTTATCGCCTCACATCCGGTCTAAACTTGCAGTACACGTGTACCCTTAAATCATACCTGACCAGCATGGCTTGATGCAAACCCCGCACAGTAATAGGGGATTACAAAGTCTTTTAAATTCTGTGATGTCTGGATTAGATTTTACACTTGATGAGTCTGTAGATTCACAGTCGTTGCTGTCTGCACGATGGAAATGTGCTGTTAGGAGCAGAAACTATGCAGCTGTGCCAGAAGATAGAAGATTGGCAGGTTCACCGAGTCACGAGGACACAGGTAGTTGGGAATGATTAATGGTTATAGAGTCTCGAGGAGCTCGATATATTTTTTAATGGCTGTCCCCATACTGGGTGAGATGCCCCTGAAGCCATTAGAGTCTGTATAATTAAACAATATTCATATCAAATGAGACACACCAGCATTGGGCCACGCATCAGGAAGTGCAGATTTGTGACTGGCTCTTGCCATTTTAACATTAAAGTCATCATTATTCACTGCCTAATGACTAGAACTTGTTAACTGATCCTGCCTGCGGACCTTCATTTCCTTCAGTTAAAGCCCCACATTGACCTGTTTTTATGGTCCACTGTGAACTTCCCTTTTATTGCAGCTGTGGGTCTTTGCCACCCTCTAATTTTCTCCCTTTCTCTCATGAGGGTGCGGATTTGTGAAGGGCTTTGTGAGCATCTGGCAGCCCTCTAATATCTCACAATTCTTTATTTTATCAGCTTAGGCAGTGAGTGTCGGCAGGTTATTCCACCTCGCGCTCATCGCAGCTGTACCCGATCATGTCCTCACCCACAATCTTCATATGCACACTTTCCACGCACCCTGATTGATTTTGCCCCTACCTAACGCAGTAACACTGAAGCCAACTGTAGGGCTTCTGATGCTGCCCTAGCTAACTAAGCAAAACTAGAGATTAAACTTGATCTGTATGAGTTCAATACCATTGCTATACCATGTGGTGCATTTACCAATGAAGCAATCTTAGAAGCTGCTGTAAGTATTCTTTTTAAACACTAAGTGCTCCCCAATTGGGAGCAATTACCGAATCCATCAGTACAGGAGAATTAATGTACATAGTTGGATCTGGAGCTGAGGGTTAATGGCTGTTCACTGATGTAAGATCTTTCTTGCCAACTTTCTCTGCTCAGCTCTTCTCATTGATTCTTCATTGGGTTATAGCTCTACTTCTACCATTCACCCTCTGGTGCCTTGCCCAAGTGGCCAATCTTTATATATGATCCTTGACACTGAGTCAACAGATCATTTGACTCAGACAACAGCCACATGTGAGCACTTTCAATACAATACAAAAGTCCAGGCTGAATCTTCCCTCTCTAGATTATGGGAACCGAGGCCAAATGAAGCACTCCCAACCAAAACTCAGGTAGAGATTAGCTAACTTAGTATAGAGCAAGGATTGAACCTGGCACTTTCCTGACTCCCTAAAGTCTCACTACCACCTACAAAGTATAAGTTAGAAGTGTGATGGAATATTCTCCACTTGCCTGGATGGGTGAAGCTCCCACTTGATTGGCTCCCCATCCACCAGCCCAAACATCCACTCCTTCCACCACGGGCACACACAATGCTGCAGTGTGTACTATCTACAGGATGTATTGCAGTAACTAGCCAAGGCTTCTTTGCAGCACCTCCCGAACCTGCCACCATCTAGAAGGACAAGGGCAGCAGGTGCATGGGAACACCATCACCTTGAAGTTCCTCTCCAAGTCACACATCGTCCCGACTTGGATAATTATCTACATTCCTTCATTGTCACTGGGTCAAAATCCTAGAACTCCCCACATAACATCACCGTGAAAGCTGATTCACCACACGGACTGCAGTAGTTCAAGAATGTGGCTCATCACCACCTTCTCGGGGCAACAAGGGATGGGCAATAAATGCCAGCCTTGCCAGCAATGCCCACATCACAGGAATACATTTTTAAAAATGTTTTACAGCTGAGCTATTCATGCCATTGAGGCATTGCGGGAGCTACTATAGAAGTAAATGTATCTCCCTTTTTCTCTGGAACTCATTGAACGTATTTCCTTCAATTATGTCCCTAGCACTCAATGTTTCAACAAACGTTTCTCCAGACAAAAACTGACTGAAAAATTACATGGAAAGTATGTCCAGTATCAGCAACTGTTCCCTTTTAAGAAGCTTGGCCTTGATGTTGGGACCACCATTCAAAGTATTACAAATTTCATTGTGCCAGCGGCTCACAGTGAAACTAAATCACTGAAATTGAATAGTTTCTACTGCGGAGTGCGTTTCTTGGTCTCAGAAAGGATACTGTCTTCAGGAAAATACAATGTAGAAATAAAAACTGTTATATATTCTTTACGATATCACAAACACACATATACACAAGATAGCTCTGCAGGAACATGTCATGTGACCTTGTCACATGATGCTTTTATTATATTTACATCTGCAGTTGCATTACCACAGTAGTCCATTAGGTGGAGCAGTAGTCCACTGGGTGGAGCTATATTATACTTCTCCCTCCTTAATGACAAAGTAATCATAACAAAATAATCTTCATAAATAACTTGCATGGTTATGCACAACAAAAGATATGGAGGCTAAACTTCTGGCCTCACCGGGTCCGTAGGAAGTGCAGATGGACCCGGTGAGGCCTCGCAAAAGCCGATTTTCGGGACGTAATGCACATGCGGTGAAAACTGGCTTTTCCAATCTGTTAAGATTTGTCTTGACAGATCCTCCGCATCCCCGTGAGAAGGACATTCGCGCGAGTGAGATTGGGCTCTATGCCCAACTTATGCCTAGCGAATGTCCTTCAAACTCTTACGCCTGGTGAAAGCAGGCACATAGCCTACTTTTATCAGCGTAAGAGTTTTAAATCATATAAAAATTAAATTTAAAAACACATTTTTATGTTAAAAACTCTGGCCATTTAGGTAAGTTTACTTTAAACCGTATTAAAACATATTAAAAAAAATTCAAAAAAATGTGTTTTTTTCTAAAACTTATTAACTTTAATTTCAATTAATTTTAAATATGTGAGGTGTTTTACTTATTTATTATGTTGTATTTCTTGTTTTAGGGGTTTAGGCTCATTGATAATAATGGGAACTCGTAAAAACGGAGTTCCCATTATTATCAGTGAGAATACTGCAGAGTGATTGGTGGTCCAGGACCATGTGACTCCAGCTTTTTCACACATATGGGGAAGTCCTCTCGCCATACGCAACACATCGAATGAAGGCCTCCGACCAGAATCGAAGGCATCTCAGGGACCACCAGGTACTGTTGCAAAAAAATTTCGAGTTGGAGGGATTCATCCGAAGGAATCCTCCAACCGGAATTTTAACCTCAGGAACTTATTTTGCCATATTCACAAATCAAACTTAACCACTGGTTTTCTGTCTCGAAGAAGATACCTTTGCTCCTGAACAGGACTTTCCAAACTTGGTGTCGAACATAGACTCATTCTAGGCTGAGCCTGAGGAGAGTTTTTCTCCAAGGGCAACACATTTGGACTCGACAACTTCAGACTGTTTGGCTGCCTGTCTTGGACTCAGATTTAAATTGTGACTTTCTTTTGGACTTGTTTCTAGTATATCTGATGTAGAATTTTCTGGTAATAAGACTATCTAACACATCAGAAATAATCGAATCATTCAAACTTTTAGCTCCTTCCATATCTGTAGGTAAAATATGATCAATGTGAATAAATCTAACCTGTCCATGATCAAACATCTTGACCAAATATGTGAAGGAACACATACCTTCACTATTCTTCTTGGTAACCACTTTAAACATTCATGGCGATGGTTCTTCACTCTCAACTTCTGATTCAATTTCACACCTCTCTCTTACTCTACCTCCAGCAAGATTCTCTTTCTGTCTTAGAAACATAGAAACATAGAAAATAGTTGCAGGAGTAGGCCATTTGGCCCTTCGAGCCTGCATCACCATTCAATAAGGTCATTGCTGATCATTCACCTCAGTACCTCTTTCCTGTTTTCTCTCCATACCATTGATCCCTTAATTGTTTATTTTCTACTGACTGTGCCAGGTTTGACTTTAACAACGAGAATCTGGTTCATGACTGATGTTTGAGAAAATACTCTGTTGATGTTCTACCAGTAGTTGTATGAGAAGTATTACGATAAGTAATTAGAAAATTTGCTAGTTTGTGGTCCAATGACAACTGCCATTTGTTTGGATTGAGATCCAACATTTGCTTGATGAGAGCATGTTTTACAATTTGTACTGTGCACATGGCTGCAGCATTTGAAGCAGGGTGGTATGGTGAAACCTGGATATGTTTCACACCATTTCTGCTCATGAACTGTGCAAATTCTTCTGAACAAAACTGCGACCCATTATCAGACACAATTTCTTCTGGGAGACCATATGAAGAAAACAATCTTCGCAAATTATCTAGTGTTTACTTGTTACTTTCTGCATCAGAAATACCTCTACCCACTTTGAATTGCTATCAATCACAATGAATATTATTGTCCTTCCAGCTCAGCAAAATCTATATGTAACCTTTGCAACACCCTGGGAGGCCATTAAGTGAGTGGGCAAAAATTTGGCAGATGGAGTATAAATTGGGAAATGTGAGGTTATCCATTTTGGCAGAAATAATAGAAAAGCAAATTATAATTTAAATGGAGAAAAATTGCAAAGTGCTGCAGTACAGAGAGACCTGGGGGTCCTTGTGCATGAAACACAAAAAGTTAGTATGCAGGTACAGCAAGTAATCAGCAAATGGAATGTTGGCCTTTATTGCAAGGGGGGGGGTAGAGTATAAAAGCAGAGAAGTCCTGCTACAACTGTACAGGGTATTGGTGAGGCCACACCTGGAGTACTGTGTACAATTTTGGTCTCTGTATTAAAGAAAGGATATGCTTACATTGGAGGCTGTTCAGAGAAGGTTCACTAGATAGATTCCGGAGATGAGGGGGTTGACTTATGAATATAGGTTGAGTAGGTTGGGCCTATACTCATTACAATTTAGAAGAATGAGAGGTGATCTTATTGAAACTTATAAGATAATGAGGAGGCTCAACAAGGTGGATGTAGAGAGGATATTTCCACTCATAGGGGAAATGAAAATTAGGGGACACAGTCTTAGAATAATGGGTCACCCATTTAAAACTGAGTTGAGGAGAAATTTCTTCTCTCAGAGGTATGTAAAACTATGGAATTATCTGCTCCAAAGAGCTGTGGAGGCTGGGTCATTGAATATATTTAAGGCGGAGATAGACAGACTTTTGAACAATAAGAGAGTAAAGGGTTATGGGGAGCGGGAAGGGAAGTGGAGCTGAGCCCATGATCAGATCAGCCATGATCGTATTGAATGGCGGAGCAGGCTCAAGGGGCCAAATGGCCTACTCCTGTTCCTATTTCTTACGTTCTTATTTCCGTGGTTTTAATTGGTGCTGATCGTGGTTTTTTTGCTTACCAATTGACAAGTTGTACACTGATGAACAATGTACTCTATATCTTCATCTAAACCTGGCCACCATAAGTAACTGCGTGCAAAACTCTTGGTCAAGCACATTCCCAGATGCAGGTCATGAAGATCTCCTAACAATTTGGACCTGAACTTATTTGTAATAACTATTCTTGCATTCGTAATAAGGTCGATGAATTAACTGCGCAGATAGCTGTTAACGGATATGATGTAATTGGGATTATGGATACATGGCTCCAGGATGACCAAGGCTGGGAACTCAACATCCAGGGGTATTCAATATTCAGGAAGGATAGACAGAAAGGAAAAGCAGGTGGGGTAGCCTTAGTGGTTAAAGAGGAGATTAACGCAATAGTAAGGAAGGACATTAGCTTGGATGATGTGGAATCTATATGGGTAGAGCTGCAAAACACCAAAGGGCAGTAAACATTAGTGGGAGTTGTGTACAGACCAGCAAACAGTAGTATTGAGGTTGGGGATGGCATCAAACAGGAAATTGTGGATGCGTGCAATAAAAATACAGCAGTTATCATGGGTGACTTTAATCTACATATAGATTGGGCTAACCAAACTGGTAGCAATACTGTGGAAGAGGATTTCCTGGTGTGTATAAGGGATGGTTTTCTAGACCAATATGTTGAGGAACCAACTAGAGAGCAGGCCATCCTAGACTGGGTCTTGTGTAATGAGAGAGGATTAATTAGCAACCTTGTTATGTGAGGTCCCTTGGGGAAGAGTGACCATAATATGGTAAAATTCTTCAATAAGATGGAGGGTGACACAGTTAATTCAGAGACTAGGGTCCTGAACTTAAAGAAAAGTAACTTCGATGGTATGGGGCGTGAATTGGCTAGGATAGACTGGCAAATGATAGTTAAAGGGTTGACGGTAGATAGGCAATGGCAGACATTTAAAGATCACACGGATGAACTTCAACAATTCTGGCATAAAAATGGGGAAGGTGGTTTAACTGTGGCTAACAAAGGAAATTAGAAATAGTGTTAAATCCAAGAAAGAGGCATATAAATTGGCCAGAAAAAGCAGCAAACCTGAGGACTGGGAGAAATTTAGAATTCAGCAGAGGAGGACTAAGGATTTAATTAGGAGGGGAAAAATAGAGTATGAGAGTAAGCTTGCAGGGAACATAAAAACTGACTGCAAAAGCTTCTATAGATATGTGAAGAGAAAAAGATTAGTGAAGACTAATGTAGGTCCCTTGCAGTCAGAATCAGGTGAATTCATAATGGGGAACAAGGAAATGGCAGACCAATTGAACAAATACTTCACTAAGGAAGACACAAATAACCTCCCGAAAGTACTAGGGGACCGAGGGACCAGTGAGAAGGTGGAACTGAGGGAACTGAGAGAAATCCTGATTAGTCAGGAAATGGTGTTAGCGAAATAAATGGGATTGAAGGCCGATAAATCCCCATGGCCTGATAGTCTGCATCCCAGAGTACTTAAGAAAGTGGCCCTAGAAATAGTGGATGCATTGGTGATCATTTTCCAACATTCCATGGACTCTGGATCAGTTCCTATGGATTGGAGGGTCGCTAATGTAACCCCACTTTTTAAACAAGGATGGAGAGAGAAAACACAGAATTATAGACTGGTTAGCCTGACATTGGTAGTGGGGAAAATGCTGGAATCAATTATTAAAGATGTAATAGCAGCACATTTGGAAAGCAGTGACAGGATCAGTCCAAGTCAGCATGGATTTAGGAAACGGAAATCATGCTTGACAAATCTTCTAGAATTCTTTGAGGATGTAACTAGTAGAGTGGATAAGGGAGAATCAGTGGATGTGGTGTATTTGGACTTTCAAGAGGCTTTTGAGAAGGTCCCACACAAGAGATTAGTGTGCAAAATTAAGGCACATGGGATTGGGGGTAATGTATTTACATGAATAGAGAACTGGTTGGCAGACAGGATGCAAAGAGTAGGAATAAACGGGTCATTTTCAGAATGGCAGGCAGTGACTAGTGCGGTACCGCACTAGTGGGACCCCAGCTATTTACAATATATATTAATGATTTAGACGAAGAAATTGAATGTAATATCTCCAAGTTTGCAGATGACACTAAGCTGGGTGGCAGTGTGAGCTGTGAGGAGGATGCTACGAGGCTGCAGGGTGACGTGGACAGGTTAGGTGAGTGGGCAAATGCATGGCAGATGCAGTATAATGTGGATAAATGTGAGGTACAGCATACAGGTACAGCAGACAGTGAAGAAGGTAAATGGTATGTTGGCCTTCATAGCTAGGGGATTTGAGTAGAGGAGCAGGGAGATCTTACTGCAGTTATACAGGGCCTTGGTGAGGCCTCACCTGGAATATTGTGTTCAGTTTTGTTCTCCTAATCTGAGGAAGGATGTTCTTGCTATTGAGGGAGAGCAGCGAAGGTTCACCAGACTGATTCCCTGGATGGCTGGACTGACATATGAGGAGAGACTGGATCAACTGGGCCTTTATACATTGGAGTTTAGAAGGATGAGAGGGGATCTCATAGAAACATATAAGATTCTGACGGGACGGGACAGGTTAGATGCGGGTAGAATGTTCCCGATGTTGGGGAAGTCCAGAACCAGGGGACACAGTTTTAGGATAAGGGGTAGGCCATTTTGGACTGAGATGAGGAGAAACTTCTTCACTCAGAGAGTTGTTAACCTGTGGAATTCCCTGCCGCAGAGAGTTGTTGATGCCAGTTCATTGGATATATTCAAGAGGGAGTTAGATATGGCCCTTACGGCTAAGGGAATCAAGGGGTATGGAGAGAAAGCAGGAAAGGGGTACTGGGAATGATCAGCCATGATCTTATTGAATGGTGGTGCTCGAAGAGCCAAATGGCCTACTCCTGCATCTATTTTCTATGTCTTTGTTTCTATGAGGTTATCTACTTTGGTGGCAAAACAGGAAGGCAGTATATTATCTGAATGGTGACAGATTAGTAAAAGGGGAGGTGCAACGAGACCTGGGTGTCATGGTACATCAGTCATTGAAAGTAGACATGCAGGTACAGCAGGCAGTAAAGAAATCAAATGGCATGTTGGCCTTCATAGCGAGAGGATTTGAGTATAGGAGCAGGGAGGTCTTGCTGCAGTTGTACAAGGCCTTGGTGAGACCACACCTTGAGTATTTTGTGCAGTTTTAGTCTCCTAATCTGAGGAAGGACATTCTTGCTATTGAGGGAGTGCAGCGAAGGTTCACCACACTGATTCCCGAGATGGCAGGACTGACATATGAAGAAAGACTTGATCGACTAGGCTTAAAATCACTGGAATTTAGAAGAATGAGAGAGGATCTCATTGAAGCATATAAAATTCTGACGGGATTGGACAGGTTAGATGTAGGAAGAATGTTCCCGATGTTGGGGAAGTCCAGAACCAGGGGTCACAGTCTAAGGATAAGGAGTAAGCCATCTAGGACTGAGATGAGGAGAAACCTTTCACCCAGAGAATTGTGAACCTATGGAATTCTCTACCACAGAAAGTTGTTGAGTCCAGTTCATTGGATATATTCAAAAGGGAGTTAAATGTGGCCCTTATGGCTAAAGAGATCAGGGGTATGGAGAGAAGGCAGGAGTGGGGTACTGAAGTTGCATGATCTGCCATGATCATATTGAATGGTGGTGCAAGCTCAAAGGGCCGAATGGCCTGCTCCTGCACCTATTTTCTATGTTTCTATGTTTCTATGTTTAATGCACATGATACAATTTTTATCCACTGATATTTCATTCCTACGAACGAAGTATGGATGAATGTCTTTCTCTGATACCTGGTTTGGCTATCAATTTGATATGTATTCATACACCTTTGAAACAACTCGGTCATGTTTGGTGATCTACCAATCTCTTCAGCTGTGACTGGTAGTTCATCAATGTTTGAAAAATAGAACACTTCTTCCATATTTGGTGTAACTTGTGATGGGGAATGGCAACCTGGACATAGTATCAGCATTACTGTGATAAGTTGATCATCTCTACTCCATGTCATACATATATACTGACAAAATCAAAGCCCATCTCTGCATTCGGGCTGTAGCTAAGATTGGAACTGGGGACTTTGGATGGAGGATTGCTGTCAGGGGCTTATGGTCCGTAATGATGGTAAACATATGCCCATGCAAGTATTTGTGGAACTTCTTGACCCCAAAAATTAATGCCAAAACTTCCCTTTCAATTTGCGCATAATTACGCTCACTGGCACCGAGAGTCCATGAAGCAAAAGCAATTGGTCTTTCCTCCCCACTATGTATTACATGAGAGATCACTGCCCCAACTCCATACAGAGAGGCATCACATGCTTGTTTGATCTCCTTAGATACGTCATAATGAACCAACATAGTACTCTCTACCAACTGGCTTTTACACTCCTTGAATGCTGCATCGCACTCTTTTGATCACTTCCAATGGACTTATTTTTTTCAACAGCTCATTCAGTGGATTTAACACTGTAGCCAAATTTGGCAGGAATTTCCCATAATATTTCAAAACACCCAAAATTGATCGAAGTTCAGTGACATTCTTGGGAGTGGGTGCATTTCTGATTGCATGCAGCCTTCCCGTGGTTGGATGTAAACCATCTTTGTCTACTCTGTGCCCTAAGTACTTCACTGAATTTTGAAATTACTCAAACTTCTAAGCAGTCACTCGCACTCTGTGCTTTTCGAGCCGTTTGAGCACTTCATTCAATACGATATTATGGATGTGCCTGTTTGGTGCTGAAATGAGTGTGTCATCGAAATAACATACTACCTCTTAAATGCCTTGCAAAATCTGTTCATCACTCCTTTGAATATGGTGGGGCAGAAGACACATCAAATGGTAGCCTATTAAATTGATATAGGCATAGATGAGTATTTATAGTCAAGCATGACTTGGACTCCTCATCTAGCTCAAGTTGTAAGTAGGCATTTGTGAGATCTAACTTTGAGAAGGTCTGACCCCCTGTCAGCGTTGTGAACAAATCTTCTACATTTGGTAATGTATTGGGTAGACGGTTACTTTATAATCACCACACAACCTTACCTTACCATCTGACTTAGGTACAACAACAATCGGTGTAGCCCAATTACTTAGACCTAGCTTAGAGATAATATTCTCAGTTTCTCGTCTTTTGAGTTCTTGCTCAACTTTCTCTTTGACTGCCTATGGTACAGAACGTGGTTTGCAGTAAACTGGTCTAGCGTCCTTCTCTTCTCTGACACGCGCCTTGAAGTCTTGGATCGGATCGCTTGTTTCACGGAACATCTTTGGCTATTTCTTGATGAAGTCCTCTTTTGATACAACTTTCGTTTCCACGCAAAAAATCTCATTCTAATTTCTACCTATTAACTTCATTTCACTGTTACCTTGGCCATTTGCTCAGGCCTTGGCGCCCAACTGTCATTTACTTGTAACCTGCAGGTGATTCACCTCGCTTGTCTGATGACTGGAAATGGTACGAAATTCTCGGGAATATTGGTCGGCCATTTCCATCAACATAGCTGTCTGACAAGCTGAATCAAAAGTCAAGTTAGGGGTTGTCAACAATGTTTTTCTGATTGCTTCCATTTTCATTCCACAAGGTGGTCATGCAATGCTCGGTCCTGAAAGTTTCTGAATTGACAGTGAATGGATAGCTTTTTTAATGTTATAATGCACTCACTGATAGCCTTGTCAATGAATTGATCTCATATTCCAAAATGATAACTTTCAGCAATTTCCAGAGGCTCAGGACTGTAGTACTGTTTTCTGTATCAGCGGCATGTCCTTTGGCTTGACGGGAACAAGCACATTTTTCAGTTTTTCATATACCTCGGGGCCTGCTTCAGTGAAGAAAATAGCCCGTTTTCTTTCTAACATCAACTGATTACAGTTTTCACATCGGGGACTTTGACGATACTATTTGTAGTGAAAAACATTTCTAGCCGCTCCGAAAGTCTCTTGGACGTGATGGAACTCACCCAAGCGCCCTATTTTTCCCATAGGCGTGGCCATCTGGACTCTGGCAATGTCAACAGTGTGCTTGAAATTTACCTTGGATTTTTAACTGTGCTGCAAAACGAAGAATCACTCAAAGTCTTTCTGTTGTCTGGCTGGAATCATCCATCAACACAAATTTCATCTAGGGAATCCGATTATCCTATCTTCATCGCTAATGTGATATATTCTTTACGACATCACAAACACACACATACACAAGTTGGTTCTACAGGAACTTGTCATGTGACCTTGTCACATAATGCTTTTATTATATTTGCATCAGTTGTTGCATTACCACAGCAGTCCACTAGGTGGAGCAGTAGTCTACTAGGTGGAGCTATATTACAAAAACCAAAACTGGGAAAGCAAGATATCTGAAATAAAAACAGAAAATGCTGGAAAAAACACAGGAGGTCCAAACAGTGTCGTTAAGAGGAACATTTTGGGAGTGACATTGGATAAAGCTGAAAAATAGACGCGGGCACCACAATGTACAATCTGCCACGCCCATTGAAAAGAGTTCAGGCAGCAGGTAAAATTTGTGCTGCCTTCTACTTTACATGATTATAGTACACAGTCCAGTATTGACTGCACTGCTCACAGGCTGTGCGCTGAGCAGAGGCCCAAAGTTCATGCTGTTCACACGAGGCTAGCTTTATTTAAAGTTAGCCTGCTGCTCTTAAAGGCAGTCTGCATCTCTTAAAGGTGAGCTGCCTTCTAATGGTAAAAATGCTAAAAGTGCTTCAGCACTAATCCAAACAGCTCAACAGGCCAGAGAAAGGACACCCAGTGTCACGGATGCAGCACTCAAGATATTTGTGCAGGTGGTGAACATCACAGGGTGCCAGGAAGCCCTCCAGAAAGAAGATGTGTGACCAGATCGCTGAGGCTGTCACTGCCAGCACTGTTGCCCCCAGGACATGGTTCCAATGTCCAAATAAGTTTCATGACCGCAGACGATTGGTCAAGGTCAGTGAATGAATCTTAAAAAGCCGTCTTCAACCAACTGCACCACTAGGTGCACACGCTGCTCAATCCTCACTCACTTACCAACGAACTGTATCGAACACGAGGCACACCTCGCATTCCTAGCTTCAATTCACCCAGTTGGAAGAGACGGTGCTAGCCATTCTTGGCAAGGACATGGCTGAGCCCTTGGCCACCAGCGGGGTTGAAATAATACAAGATGCCGGTAACCTCATATGTTATCCTACTTTTCACATCCCACTTCCACCTCACTCCACGATATCTTCTGATTGACAAGCTACACATGGTGTAAGCATGCACCATTTGCTTTCCACCCTCCATGTACCACAACCCTACCCTTGTGCCTTCCGCATTTCAGGCATCCAAGAAATCCAGTCTGCTCAGCCAGTGATTGAACAAGAAGAGGGTTCTCAATTTCACAGTCCCAGCCACCAGCTCCTCGAGGTCCTCCTGCAAGTTCATCTGCAGTGTCCCCCACTGAAAGTGAGAAGCCTTCCATCAGCCATGCTGAAGCCCCTGGGTAGCACCGTATAGGAGTACTAAGATAGACAAAGGCCCACATAAGGGAATGCATAGTTGATTTTTTGATGTAATATTGGATGTATATGTGGATAAAGTTGGATTGGAAAGTTTGCTTTGTGGTGGATTTTATTTCAGCTTTGTGGCCAAGAAGATGCTATAATTTGTCAATAACAGATGGAATGTAGGTATAGGACAAATGTTGAAAGGGAAATTGAGCTTGTGTTCACTGGTACCACAGGTGGATGCTTTGATCCCAGATAACCCGGCCAGACAGGGGCTGTCTGGGTTGCCTCCTTGTTTCTGCTTCCTCCTCTACTTTTTTCTCCTCCTCCGCTTCTTCCTCTTCCTCCCCCTCCTCCCTCTGCAAGCAGCTTGTCCTCTTTGCAGCCTCTGCTCCATCTCGAAGTCATACTGCAGCCCAAGGGGTACTGTAACTAGAGCCCCAGGATTGGGAGCAAGAGGTGTTCTTAAAGGCCTTCCGTTAAGTGCCAAGCAAACATCCAGCAGCACTCCCTGCACTCCCTGCACACTTTAACAACTTTTAAATGTCTTACACCAAGCCACTACTCAAGTGAAATGTCTGGAATCAGTACAAAGCAAAAATCTAAATTTACTTCAAAGTTGGAAGTATCGTTCCGACATCGTCGTAGGGTCAAAATCCTGGAACTCACTCCCAAACAGCACTGTTGGAGTACATTCACCACAAGGGCTGCAGTGGTTCAAGAAGGCGCCTCACCAGCACCTTTTCAAGGGCAATTAGGAATGGGCAATAAATGCTGGCCTTGCCAGTGACGCCTACGTCCCATGAACAAATATTTTTAAAGTTGCGTGTATCCCTTGAAGAATTGCGAGTGGGAGGTCTGCAGCTGAAAGCACAGTCAACTGTGCGTGCTTTGGAAAAGGCGTTGAAAGGAATGGTGCGTCCAAAATAGCAGGCCATGCGTCAATTCAGCATTGCACACTGATTGATGTCACGCTCTGACTACTTCCCGTTTTTCTAGCGAAGCAACAGGCAAGCTGCCGACCTGCCCAAAATGGCGGCTGTTACATTCCACGCCAGAAGCGGGCAAAATCAAGATGGCTGGTAGTTATTCTCCGAAACCAGCCTTAGCAGTGGACTCTAAGGTGCCAAATTTTACAGCCTTTGGGTTTGAGCACAGGATCACACCAAAATGTTATTTTAAACCAAATGAGTGGAGGAATGAATTATGACTGCAGGAATGAAATGCATTAGAGAGTATTATTCAGGTAACAGTGAATGCTGAAACATAGAAACATAGAAACATAGAAACATAGAAAATAGGTGCAGGAGTAGGCCATTCGGCCCTTCTAGCCTGCACCGCCATTCAATGAGTTCATGGCTGAACATGCAACTTCAGTACCCCATTCCTGCTTTCTCACCATACCCCTTGATTCCCCTAGTAGTAAGGACTTCATCTAACTCCTTTTTGAATATATTTAGTGAATTGGCCTCAACAACTTTCTGTGGTAGAGAATTCCACAGGTTCACCACTCTCTGGGTGAAGAAATTCCTCCTCATCTCGGTCCTAAATGGCTTAGCCCTTATCCTTAGACTGTGTCCCCTGGTTCTGGACTTCCCCAACATTGGGAACATTCTTCCTGCATCTAACCTGTCTAACCCCGTCAGAATTTTAAACGTTTCTATGAGGTCACCTCTCATTCTTCTGAACTCCAGTGAATACAAGCCCAGTTGATCCAGTCTTTCTTGATAGGTCAGTCCCGCCATCCCGCGAATCAGTCTGGTGAACCTTCGCTGCACTCCCTCAATAGCAAGAATGTCCTTCCTCAGGTTAGGAGACCAAAACTGTACACAATACTCCAGGTGTGGCCTCACCAAGGCCCTGTACAATTGTAGCAACACCTCCCTGCCCTTGTACTCAAATCCCCTCGCTATGAAGGCCAACATGCCATTTGCTTTCTTAACCGCCTGCTGTACCTGCATGCCAACCTTCAATGACTGATGTACCATGACACCCAGGTCTCTTTGCACCTGCCCTTTTCCTAATCTGTCACCATTCAGATAATAGTCTGTCTCTCTGTTTTTACCACCAAAGTGGATAACCTCACATTTATCCACATTATACTTCATCTGCCATGCATTTGCCCACTCACCTAACCTATCCAAGTCGCTCTGCAGCCTCATAGAATCCTCCTTGCAGCTCACACTGCCACCCAACTTAGTGTCATCCGCAAATTTGGAGATACTACATTTAATCCCCTCGTCTAAATCATTAATGTACAGTGTAAACAGCTGGGGCCCCAGCACAGAACCTTGCGGTACCCCACTAGTCACTGCCTGCCATTCTGAAAAGTCCCCATTTACTCCTACTCTTTGCTTCCTGTCTGACAACCAGTTCTCAATCCATGTCAGCACACTACCCCCAATCCCATGTGCTTTAACTTTGCACATTAATCTCTTGTGTGGGACCTTGTAAAAGCCTTCTGAAAGTCCAAATATACCACATCAACTGGTTCTCCCTTGTCCACTCTACTGGAAACATCCTCAAAAAATTCCAGAAGATTTGTCAAGCATGATTTCCCTTTCACAAATCCATGCTGACTTGGACCTATCATATTACCTCTTTCCAAATGCACTGCGATGACATCCTTAATAATTGATTCCATCATTTTACCCACTACCGATGTCAGGCTGACCGGTCTGTAATTCCCTGTTTTCTCTCTCCCTCCTTTTTTAAAAAGTGGGGTTACATTGGCTACCCTCCACTCCATAGGAACTGATCCAGAGTCAATGGAATGTTGGAAAATGACTGTCAATGCATCCACTATTTCCAAGGCCACCTCCTTAAGTACTCTGGGATGCAGTCCATCAGGCCCTGGGGATTTATCGGCCTTCAATCCCATCAATTTCCCCAACACAATTTCCCAACTAATAAGGATTTCCCTCAGTTCCTCCTCCTTACTAGACCCTCCGACCCCTTTTATATCCGGAAGGTTGTTTGTGTCCTCCTCAGTGAATACCGAACCAAAGTACTTGTTCAATTGGTCCGCCATTTCTTTGTTCCCCGTTATGACTTCCCCTGATTCTGACTGCAGGGGACCTACGTTTGTTTTACTAACCTTTTTCTCTTTACATATCTATAGAAACTTTTGCAATCCGTCTTAATGTTCCCTGTAAGCTTCTTCTCGTACTCCATTTTCCCTGCCCTAATCAAACCCTTTGTCCTCCTCTGCTGAGTTCTAAATTTCTCCCAGTCCCCGGGTTCTCTGCTATTTCTGGCCAATTTGTATGCCACTTCCTTGGCTTTAATGCTATCCCTGATTTCCCTTGATAGCCACGGTTGAGCCACCTTCCCTTTTTTATTTTTACGACAGACAGGAATGTACAATTGTTGTAGTTCATCCATGCAGTCTCTAAATGTCTGCCATTGCCCATCCACAGTCAACCCCTTTAGTATCATTCGCCAATCTATCCTAGCCAATTCACGCCTCATACCTTCAAAGTTACCCTTCTTTAAGTTCTGGACCATGGTCTCTGAATTAACTGTTTCATTCTCCATCCTAATGCAGAATTCCACCATATTGTGGTCACTCTTCCCCAAGGAGCCTCGCACAACGAGATTGCTAATTAATCCTCTCTCATTACACAACACCCAGTCTAAGATGGCCTCCCCCCTAGTTGGTTCCTCGACATATTGGTCTAAAAAACCATCCCTTATGCACTCCAGGAAATCCTCCTCTACCGTATTGCTTCCAGTTTGGTTAACCCAATCTATGTGCATATTAAAGTCACCCATTATAACTGCTGCACCTTTATTGCACGCACCCCTAATTTCATGTTTGATGCCCTCCCCAACATCACTACTACTGTTTGGAGGTCTGTACACAACTCCCACTAACGTTTTTTGTCCTTTGGTATTCTGCAGCTCTACCCATATAGATTCCACATCATCCAAGCTAATGTCCTTCCGAACTATTGCCTTAATTTGCTCCTTAACCAGCAATGCTACCCCACCTCCTTTTTCTTTTATTCTATCTTTCCTGAATGTTGAATACCCCTGGATGTTGAGTGAAGGTTGATAACAGAGCAGTGACTTCAAAGAATCAGACTGATGTCCCCAGCATTGAGGAGGGGTGGGTGCACTGTGAGAGATTTCAAGAGCTGATCTTACTGCAGCACTTTTCTCCCAATGCATAAAAATGGAGGAAAAACAATGGTACATCTCTCTCAATTCGCCAATTTAATTGGACACCATTTTATATGTCTGTATCAATTCTTGGTAAGTACCTGTAAGTACGACTTGCTTCAAGACTTGAAAAAGTTGGGTAATATAAGCAGTTTGAAATCTGCCTGATTTGTTTTTTTTCACACTTCGGTCTTAGAGATTAACCTAAGTCATTGGGCCAGAATTTGCTGGCAAAATAATGGCCAGTTTGATATGAATGCTATTACTAATGTATAAGTCATCCACCAACTTGTGGTGAGGAAGAGATACCACGTGAGTTACGAATCGCCATAAATTGCTGAACGATTTACACTGCTCCACTGTTAACCTTGTGAAAACAGGAGCTCACTGTCAACCTCCTTGTGAGTTTCAAGAAATTGCAACATTTGCGCATTAATTATCAATTAAACTTGTTGTAGAAATTTAGGGCTGCTACTTAACAGTGTAAGGACCCTTTTAAGGATGAGATTTATGTTCCTTTAATGCCACTCAACCTTTTCAGACCAGAAATGGAACAATTGAAACTGTGGAGTCTCATTCCTGCCAGTAGTAAATTGTTCCTAGAGATTTTTAAAAAGTATAATTTTAAATTAATTTTTTTCTTACATTTTCCTTTTGTCTCTTTTTCGCTACCTTAATCCATTCTTTTTTTCCCTCTATATCTCTTTCATAGAAACATAGAAATAGAAAATATGTGCAGGAATAGGCCATTTGGCCCTTCGAGCCTGCACCACCATTCAATAAGATCATAGCTGATCATTCACCTCAGTAGCCCTTTCCTGCTTTCTCTCCATACCCCTTGATCCCTTTAGCCGTAAGGGCCATATCTAACTGCCGCTTGAATATATTCAATGAACTGGCATCAATAACTCTCTGCAGTAGAGAATTCTACAGGTTAACAACTCTCTGTACTGATGTAATATCTCCAAGTTTGCAGATGACACTAAGCTGGGTGGTGGTGTGAGCTGTGAGGAGGACGCTAAGAGGCTGCAGGGTGACTTGGACAGGTTAGGGGAGTGGGCAAATGCATGGCAGATGCAGTATAATGTGGATAAATGTGAGGTTATCCACTTTGGTGGCAAAAACACGAAGGCAGAATATTATCTGAATGACAGCAGATTAGGAAAAGAGGAGGTGCAACGAGACCCGGGTGTCATGGTACATCAGTCATTGAAAGTTGGCATGCAAGTGCAGCAGGCGGTGAAGAAAGCAAATGGTATGTTGGCCTTCATAGCTAGGGGATTTGAGTATCGGAGCAGGGAGGTCTTACTGCAGTTGTACAGGGCCTTGGTGAGGCCTCACCTGGAATATTGTGTTCAGTTTTGGTCTCCTAATCTGAGGAAGGACATTCTTGCTATTGAGGGAGTGTAGCGAAGGTTCACCAGACTGATTCCCGGGATGGCAGGACTGACATATGAAGAAAGACTGCATCGACTAGGCTTGTATTCACTGGAATTTAGAAGAATGAGAGGGGATCTCATAGAAGCATATAACATTCTGATGGGTTTGGACAGGTTAGATGCAGGAAGAATATTCCCAATGTTGGGGAAGTCCAGAACCAGGGAACACAGTCTAAGGATATGGGGTAAGCCATTTAGGACTGAGATGAGGAGAAACTTTCTGTACTGATTTGACTCAAATTCACCCTTTTCCTTCTCCATCATTCCTCTGTTTCTTTCTCAATCCTTAAATCTCATCGGTCAGGGAGATATACCATTGGCTTCCTCATTTACCAAGGTCCCAGATGCGCCATTGCCCTCGCTACACCATTATCAGCTCACACTTCCAGCAATTTGCGGCTGAAAAAATGTTTGACATGAAAGGTGAGGGAAAAAGTGAATTCTGGGCCATTAACTACTCTGACTGAGGTATAACAGCCAATTAAGCACGTGCCAGACAGAAGTTCCTATAATTTGTATTTGGAAATGTGAAAATATATGAATAATAGCATTAAAGATGAATATATTAGATAATTTGAATATTTATATAGTTATATATAAGCAGCTCCTGTTTTTAAACATTTCCCCTGATTTTGGGTGTTTATATCCCTAATTTGCAAGCTTGTGCATCCTGTCCATCACGAGACAAGTCAAACATGGGCAAGGAAACCTCCTAATGATTACCACCTACTGCCCTCCCTCAGCTGATGAATCAGTACTCCTCCATGTTGAACACCACTTGAAAGAAGCACTGAGGGTAGCAAGGGCACAGAAAGTACTCTAGGTGGGGGACTTCAAGAATGACTGGGTAGCACCAATACTGACCGAGCTGGCTGAGTCCTGACGTATATAGCTGCCAGACCTGGCCTGCGGCAGGTGGTGAAACACCAACACGAGGATAAAACCTATTTGAGCATGTCCTCACCAATCTACCTGTTGCACATGCATCTGTCCATGTCAGTATTGGTAGGAGTGACTATCGCACAGTCCTTGTGGAGGCGAAGTCCTGTCTTCACACTGAGGACACCCTCCGTTGTGTTGTGAGGCACAACCACCGTGCTAAATGGGATAAATTCTGAACAGATCTAGCAGCTCAAAACTGGGCATCCATGAGTTGCTGTGACCCATTAGCAGCAGCAGAATTGTATTCCACCATAATCTGCATTTTCATGGCCCAGCATATTCCTCACGCTACCATTACCATCAAGCCAGGGGTACAACAATGGTTCAATGAAGAGTGCCGAAGAGCTTGTCAGGAGAAGCACCAGGCGTATCTAGAAATGAGGTGCCAAACTGTTGAAGTTATAACACAGGACTACATGCATGCAGAACAGCAGAAGGAGCATGCTATAGACAGAGCTAAGCAATCACACAGCCAATGGATCAGATGAAAGTTCTACAGTTCTGCCACATCCAGTTGTGAATGGCCATGGACACTTAAACAGCTAACAGGAAGAGGCGACTCCATGAACATCCCTGTTTTCAATGATGGCAGAGTCCAGCACGCAAGTGCAAAAGACAAGGCTGAAGCATCTGCAACCATTTTCAGCCAGAAGTACCAAGTGGATGATCCATCTCGGCCTTTTCCTGAAGTCCCCACCATCACAGAAGCCAGTCTTCAGCAAATTAAATTCATTCCATGTGATATCAAGAAATGGCTAAGCACACAGTAAAGGTTATAGGCCCCAACAACATTCCTAACAGCATCACCAAGCCAAAGAAGGAGACATTAGGCCAAGTGACCAAAACTTTAGTCAAAGAGGTAGGTTTTAAAGAGCATCTTAAAGGAGAAGAGGTGGAGATGGGGAGAGGTTTAGAAAGGGAATTCTAAAGCTTAATGTCATGTTTGTAACCTTCACATAACTGTAACCTTTATGTAACAACACTATACACTGTATATACCTGAGTAATGCACCCCTTGACCACAGGGGGTGAACTTGTGGGAGACACTCCTCACCTGGTCATCTAGGTATATAAAGGGAGGTCCCATGCAGGGTCAGCACTTCTTGGACCTGGGAATAAAGGTTCAGGTCATGTAGTGACTTTGTCTGCAGTACATGCCTCGTGTGATTCTATAGTAAGGTGTCAGGACACCACACTTAAGGCCTAGACGGCTGAAGGCACGGCCACCAATGGTGATGTGAAGGAAGTGGAGAATGCACGAGGCCAGAGTTGGAGGAATACAGAGTTCCCGGAGAGTTGTAGGACTAGGGAGGGGTGAGGCCATGAAGAACTTTGAAGAAAATTTTAAAATCGAGGCTTAGCTGGACTGGAAGCCAACGTGGGTCAGCAAGCACAGGGGTGAAACATCCCCACCGACCCTTGGGAATCCCTGGCCCAAGACCGCTCAAAGAGGAAAAGAAGCATTCGGGAAGGCGCTGAACACTTTGAGGCTCTTCGTCGGGAGCACGCTGAAGTCAAGTACCAACAGCAGAAAGAGCATACGACAAATCAAGCACCCCACCCACCCGTCCCTTCAATCACCACCTGTCCCACCTGTGGCAGAGTCTGTAGATCCCGCATTGGACTCATCAGCCACCTTAGAACTCATGTTAGTGTGGAAAGAGGTCATCCTCGACTCCGAGGGACTGCCTAAGAGAAGAGAAGAGAAGAGCTGGATGAAAATAACCTGGGGCAAGTTAGGGTACGGGCAGAAGAGTTTTGGATGAGCTCAAGTTTATGGAGGGTGAAAGATGGAAAGCCAGCCAAGAGAGCATTGGAATAGTCGAGTCTGGAGGTGACAAAAGCATGGATGAGAGTTTCAGCAGCTGATGGGCTGAGTGCACTTGGGTAAACGCCTGGTGGGAACAGGATGAAGTTGAGCTGCGATGCTGTTTGTGGTAAAATAGTCCATCAATACTGTCATACTGTCAGGTCCCTTTGGTTAAAATACTACAAAAATATCTGCCACCTTGGAGTGGTATCATCTTCAGAAGAGGAAGAGTGAAAAACTTAAAATATATTGAAAGTGCACCACCTTTTAAGGGAAACCTCATAGTGAGAGGCCCCCTCCCACCAACCCCTGCTCCCCTTTTGAAAAGTGCTGCTTTTTGTGAGTGTCTCTATTAAAGGACCCTGATAGCGAGTCTGCCTTTAATGGCTCTGATGGTGAAAGAGGAGCTTATGGTGAGGCACTATCTCTAAAAGAGGTTCTAATAATGAGATTATTTTCTAACAAGCATGAAGTATTCTTGTCCATGATGTGTTATGGTAATGGTTTCTTTCTATCACAGTACATATCAGGTTAAACATCACTTTAAAAGGGATTTTGATGGCATAGTTTCCTCTTAAAAAGATTTTCATATTAAAACACTCCCTTTATAAGAGGGTCTCATAGTGAAACTGCCTTCTTTTACAAAGTTTCTGCAGGTGATATCCGCTTTAAAAGAGATCCTAATGTTGAGACTCTTTCTATAAAAGGCACTTGATAGTGAGACTGCAATAGTGAGGCTCCTTTAATTGGACTACTGTACTAATGCTGCTCTCAAAGCGGTCTTGATGGCATGCTACTCTGCTGAAGAATTATAATTCTTTAGTCTGCTATTTCAGAATTGAAGTGTGGCTGACAGAATAACAAATTACCCGCTGAGACCACAGTCATTGCTCGTGAAGTACAATTTTTAATATAAACTCCACAAGGCTTCTCTCTCACTGTGCAGGGAATGTTTTGTACCCACCCAATTTTGCTTGATGTGAACCTGTGAACAGTAGCACTTTGTCACTGACTCCCCCATTGACATTACTAACTACTGGACTAGGTCAATGGATTAGTCCCATTTTATCAGGCCGACAACCATTATCCCAGGAAAACTCTGTACTCTTTGTCAGGTGAGTAAACCTCAAGTATAACTGTGCTTGTATTCCTGTGGTTGTCCACAATTCCAACACATTATTTATTGAGTAAAGTAAGCAAAGGGAGAAGGCCCAAATTGCAGCATGCTACCAAGGTTGTAAGAAGTGAAGGAGAAGATAGGGCGTTGCTTGTGCCAGCTCAGAATCATAAGTTGGGGGTTCAAGCCCCACTATAGAGATTTGAGCACAAAATCCGGGGAGCAGCAGCGTTGAGTCGGGTGGCGGAGCGGGAGATCGCTGAGGCCTACAAGAGGCCTGTCAGTCCGGGGAGCAGCAGCGTTGAGTCGGGAGCAGAGCGGGAGATTGCTGAGGCCTACAAGATGTCTGTCAGTCCGGGGAGCAGCAGCATCGAGTTGGGAGCAGAGCGGGAGATCGCTGAGGCCTACAAGAGGCCCATCAGTCTGGGGAGCAGCAGCGTCGAGTCGGGAGCAGAGCGGGAGATCGCTGAGGCCGACAAGAGGCCCGTCAGTCCAGGGAGCAGCAGCGTCGAGTCGGGAACAGAGCAGGAGATCACTGAGGTCTACAAGAGGCCTGTCAGTCCGGGGAGCAGCAGCATCGAGTTGGAGCAGAGCGGGAGATCGCTGAGGCCTACAAGAGGCCTGTCAGTCCGAGGAGCAGCAGCATCGAGTTGGAGCAGAGCGGGAGATCGCTGAGACCTACAAGAGGCCTGTCAGTCCGAGGAGCAGCAGCATCGAGTTGGAGCAGAGCGGGAGATCGCTGAGGCCTACAAGAGGCCTGTCAGTCCGAGGAGCAGCAGCATCGAGTTGGAGCAGAGCGGGAGATCGCTGAGGCCTACAAGAGGCCTGTCAGTCCGAGGAGCAGCAGCATCGAGTTGGGAGCAGAGCGGGAGATCGCTGAGGCCTACAAGAGGCCTGTCAGCCCGGGGAGCAGCAGCGTCGAGTTGGGAGCAGAGCGGGAGATCGCTGAGGCCTACAAGAGGCCTGTCAGTCCGGGGAGCAGCAGCGTCGAGTTGGGAGCAGAGCGGGAGATCGCTGAGGCCTACAAGAGGCCTGTCAGTCCGGGGAGCAGCAGCGTCGAGTCGGGAGCAGAGCGGGAGATCACTGAGGCCTACAAGAGGCCTGTCAGTCCGGGGAGCAGCAGCGTCGAGTCGGGAGCAGAGCGGGAGATCACTGAGGCCTACAAGAGGCCTGTCAGTCCGGGGAGCAGCAGCATCGAGTCGGGAGCAGAGCGGGAGATCACTGAGGCCTACAAGAGGCCTGTCAGTCCGGGGAGCAGCAGCATTGAGTCGGGAGCAGAGCGGGAGATCACTGAGGCCTACAAGAGGCCAGCTGTTGCAGCTACAGAAGGGAGAGAAGGCAAAAAAGAAATAGAAAGAAATCGAAAGGTGACATCACAGCAAACGGGGTAAGTGATAGGCTGGTGATTGGTAAGTAGTTTTTCTTTTTCTTTTCCTTATCAGTAAGTAACCTTTCAGCATTGTTGTTGCCAAATTAAGTTAATCTAGCGGTTAAGTCATGGCAGGAGAGCTCGGACACATGTTATGCTCCTCCTGTAATATGTACGAACTCAGGGACGCTTCCAGTGTCCCTGACGACTACATGTGTGGGAAGTGCATCCACCTGTAGCTCCTGACAGACCGCATTGCGGCACTGGAGCTCCGGGTGGATTTACTCTGGAGCATCCACGATGCTGAGAATGACGTGAATAGCACGTTTAGTGAGTTTGTCTCTCCGCAGGTAAAGGTTACATAGACAGATAGAGAATGGGTGACCAACAGAAAGAGCAGTGCAAAGAAGGTAGTGCAGGGGTCCCCTGAGGTCATCCCCCTGCAAAACAGATACACCGCTTTGGGTACTGTTGAGGGGGATGACTCATCAGGGGAGGGCAGCAGCAGCCAAGTTCATGGCATCGTGGGTGGCTCTGCTGCACAGGAGGGCAGGAAAAAGAGTGGGAGGGAAATTGTGGTAGGGGTTTCTATTGTAAGGGGCATAGATAGACGTTTCTGCGGCCGCAACCGAGACTCCAGGATGGTATGTTGCCTCCCTGGTATAAGGGTCAAGGATGTCTCGGAGCGGGTGCAGGACATTTTGAAAAGGGAGCGTGAACAGCCAGTTGTCGTGGTGCATATAGGTACCAACGATATAGGTAAAAAATGGGATGAGGTCCTACGAGACGTATTTAGGGAGCTAGGAGCTAAATTAAAAAGTAGGACCTCAAAAGTAGTAATCTCAGGCTTGCTACCAGTGCCACGTGCTAGTCAGAGTAGGAATCACTGGATAGATCAGATGAATACGTGGCTTGAGGAGTGGTGCAGAAGGGAGGGATTCAAATTCCTGGGACATTGGAACCGGTTCTGGGGGAGGTGGGACCAGTACAAACCGGACGGTCTGCACCTGGGCATGACCAGAACCAATGTCCGAGAGGGAGTGTTTGCTAGTGCTGTTGGGGAAGAGTTAAACTAATATGGCAGGGGGATGGGAACCTATGCAGGGAGACAAAGGGAAGTAGAATGGGGGCAGAAGCAAAAGATAGGAAGAAGAAAAGTAAAAGTGGAGGGCAGAGAAACCTAAGGCCAAAAGCAAAAAGGGCCACATTACAGCAAAATTCTGAAGGCTCTGTGCCTCAATGCGAGGAGTATTCGGCATAAGGTGGATGAGTTAACTGTGCAGATAGCAGTTAACGGTTATGATGTAATTGGCATCACGGAGACATGGCTCCAGGGTGACCAAGGCTGGAAACTCAATATCCAGGGGTATTCAACATTTAGGAACAATAGACAGAAAGGAAAATAAGGTGGGGTGGCATTGCTGGTTAAAGAGGAAATTAATGCAATAGTAAGGAAGGACATTAGCTTGGATGATGTGGAATCGGTATGGGTGGAGCTGCGGAATACCAAATGGCAGAAAATGCTAGTGGGAGTTGTGTACAGACCACTAAACAGTCGTAGTGAGGTTGGGGACAGCAGCAAACAAGAAATAAGGGATGCGTGCAATAAAGGTACAGCAGTTATCATGGGTGACTTTAATCTACATATTGATTGGGCTAACCAAACTGGTAGCAATGCGGTGGAGGAGGATTTCCTGGAGTGTATTAGGGATGGTTTTCGAGACCAATATTTCGACGAACCAACTAGAGAGCTGGCCATCCTCGACTGGGTGATGTGCAATGAGAAAGGACTAATTCGCAATCTTGTTATGCGAGGCCCCTTGGGGAAGAGTGACCATAATATGGTAGAATTCTTTATTAAGATGGAGAGTGACACAGTTAATTCAGAGACTAGGGTCCTGAACTTAAGGAAAGGTAACTTTGATGGTATGAGGCGTGAATTGGCCAGAATTGACTGGCAAATGATACTTAAAGGGTTGACGGTGGATAGGCAATGGCAACCATTTAAAGATCATGTGGATGAACTTCAACAATTGTACATCCCTGTCTGGTGTAAAAATAAAATGGGGAAGGTGGCTCAACCGTGGCTAACAAAGGAAATTAAGGATAGTGTTAAATCCAAGGAAGAGGCATATAAATTGACCAGAAAAAGCAGCAAACCTGAGTACTGGGAGAAATTTAGAATTCAGCAGAGGAGGACAAAGGGTTTAATTAAAAGGGGGAAAATAGAGTACGAGAAGAAGCTTGCCGGGAACATAAAAACTGACTGCAAAAGCTTTTATAGATATGTGAAGAGAAAAAGATTAGTGAAGACTAATGTAGGTCCCTTGCAGTCAGAATCGGGTGAATTCATAATGGGGAACAAAGAAATGGCAGACCAATTGAACAAATACTTTGGTTCTGGCTTCATGAAGGAAGACACAAATAATCTTCCGGAAGTACGAGGGGACCGAGGGTCTAGTGAGAAGGAGGAACTGAAGGATATCCTTATTAGGCGGGAAATTTTGTTAGGGAAATTGATGGGATTGAATGCCGATAAATCCCCAGGGCCTGATAGTCTGCATCCCAGAGTACTTAAGGAAGTGGCCATAGAAATAGTGGATGCATTGGTGATCATTTTCCAACAGTCTATCGATTCTGGATCAGTTCCTATGGACTGGAGGTTAGCTAATGTAACTCCACTTTTTAAAAAGAGAGGGAGAGAGAAAACAGGTAATTATAGACCAGTTAGCCTGACATCAATAGTGGGGAAAATATTGGAATCAATTATTAAGGATGAAATAGCAGCGCATCTGGAAAGCAGTGACAGGATCGGTTCAAGTCACCATGGATTTATGAAAGGGAAATCTTGCTTGACAAATCTTCTGGAATTTTTTGAGGATGTAAATAGTATAGTGGACAAGGGAGAACCAGTGGATGTGGTGTATTTGGACTTTCAAAAGGCTTTTGACAAGAGATTGGTGTGCAAAATCAAAACACATGGTGTTGGGGATAATGTACTGACGTGGATAGAGAACTGGTTGGCAGACAGGAAGCAGAGAGTCAGGATAAACGGATCCTTTTCAGAATGGCAGGCAGTGACTAGTGGGGTGCCGCAGGGCTCAGTGCTGGGACACCAGCTCTTTACAATATATATTAATGATTTAGATGAAGGAATTGAGTGTAAAGTTTACAGATGACACTAAACTGGGTGGCGGTGTGAGCTGTGAGGAGGACCCTCAGAGGCTGCAGGGTGACTTGGACAGGTTAGGTGAGTGGGCAAATGCATGGCAGATGCAGTATAATGTGGATAAATGTGAGGTTATCCACTTTGGGGGCAAAAACACGAAGGCAGAATATTATCTGGATGGCGGCAGATTAGGAAAAGGGGAGGTGCAATGAGACCTGTGTGTCATGGTTCATCAGTCATTGAAAGTTGGCATGCAGGTACTGCAGGCGGTAAACAAGGCAAATGGTATGATGGCCTTCATAGCGAGGGGATTTGAGTGTAGGAGCAGGGAGGTCTTACTGCAGTTGTACAGGGCCTTGGTGAAGCCTCACCTGGAATATTGTGTTCAGTTTTGGTCTCCTAATCTGAGGAAGGATGTTCTTGCTATTGAGGGAGTGCAGCGAAGGTTCACCAGACTGATTCCAGGGATGGCTGGACTGACATATGAGGAGAGACTGGGTCAACTGGGCCTTTATACACTGGAATTTAGAAGGATGAGAGGGGATCTCATAGAAACATTAAAAATTCTGACAGGACTGGACAAGTTAGATGCGGGAAGAATGTTCCCGTTGTTGGGGAAGTCCAGAACCAGGCGACACAATCTTAGGATAAGAGGTAGGCCATTTCGGACTGAGATGAGGAGAAACTTCTTCACTCAGAGAATTGTTAACCTGTGGAATTCCCTGCAGCAGAGAGTGTTGATGCCAGTTCATTGAATATATTCAAGAGGGAGTTAGATATGGTTCTGACGACTAGGGGGATCAAGGGGTATGGAGAGAAAGCAGGAAAGGGGTACTGTGGGAATGATCAGGCATGATCTTATTGAATGGTGGTGCAGGCTCGAAGGGCCAAATGGCCTACTCCTGCACCTATTTTCTATGTTTCTATGTTTCTATCTCGGCTGACACACCAGTGCAGTACTGAGGGAATGCTGCATTGTCGGAAGTAGCGTCTTTCAGATGAGACATTAAACCGAGACCCCCATCTGCTCTCTTAAATGGACATAAAAGGTCCCATAGTGCTATTTCGAAGAGTAAGAGAGTTCTCCCTAGTGTCCTGGTCAATAATTATCCCTCAACCAACATCACCAAAACAGATTATCTGGTAATTATCACATTTCTGTTCGTGGTATGTTGCCGTATGCCAATTGGCTGCTATGTTTCCTTCATTACAAAAGTGGCTACACATCAAAAGTAATTAATTAGTTGTAAAGTGTTTTGGGACACCTTGAGATTGTGAAAGGTGCTATATAAATGCAAGTTCTTTCAAGTCTTTCTTTTTAATATCCAAATATCCAATATAACCTGGTCCCCAATATAATCTGCTATCTTCTGTAACATGCTACGCAATATAACCTGGTACCCAATATAATCTGGTATATATTACCACAGGACCCAATATTACCCAATGCTGTGAAGTGCTTTGGGACATCATAAGGTTATAAAAAGCACTATATAATGAAAGTTCTTCTCGATTAACCAACATAATATCGACATAAACATTGTCAATGCATCCAGCAGCAGCTGTGTTTCATCCTGCACTGTAACATGTAAACCGGTCAATAAATGTGAAAGACTGCAGCTTACACAGCCTCCCTCAGGAAAGCCTCATC
The DNA here is from genome assembly GCF_044704955.1 of Pristiophorus japonicus. NCBI lineage: Eukaryota > Metazoa > Chordata > Chondrichthyes > Pristiophoridae > Pristiophorus > Pristiophorus japonicus. The sequence goes on along the minus strand of NC_091977.1, from coordinate 490,518,577 downwards.
TCTCTGCTTTGTGTTGCTGACAGCATCAGCATCTTATCTCTATCTTGTGATGTTGCTGCATCCTTTACTGCAGAGCATGTTTCGCTCCACAGGACTGACAAGATGTCTCCTTCAGACAGAATGGCCTCTCAGCTCCAAGCTACTTTTTCGCCCTTCCCTGTGGTACCGTGCTAATCTTGGCCAGATGTTGAACATCGAGACAAATGTATTTTGAATTTTTGATGGTGTGTCTTTATTTTAACACAATTTTTCTTCAGCGCTCCTTCCAACGATGAATCCATACAGTTTCACTGGTGCCAGCAGATATCCAAAGTGGCCATTCATCATGTGTGAGCCTGAGTGACTGTGGGTTATTCAACACATGGGGCATCACATCCAAATTTAATGCTGTTTTCGGCAGTCATCCATACACATACTCATTCCTGAAGCGGTCACTGGATTGTAATCAGGAGCGGATATCCTGGCTGATTTCTTTCCTCCTCACAACAGCAGGAATAATGAGGTCAGTTGTGTTATGTATGAATAAAGAGTCTGACCAGATACTGTGAGCTCAAAGTAAAGTGTGACCTTTGTCTTTTATTACAGGTCTCCAGAGTGCCTCTCCAGCCTGTGAGGCCTCCTTAAGTACAGGTGCTCCCAAGGGATTGTGAGATCCCTTGGGACTCCAGGGGTTGAGCCCTCTGGTGGTTACACAAGGTATTTACAGGTTTACATATGTAACTACACTCCCCCGCAAAGTCAATAGTATAACTATTTACAAGGTGAGTCGATCTGGGGCCCTTCATTCCTGGTGGATTGTCTCAGCGCAAATGCTGGTTTTGGTGAGTCATTTGTTGGGCCCTCGCTGGGCTGCTGTACAGCTGGCCTTGCTGGACTGCCTGGTGTGATGAGTCTTGCTGGGCTGCTGCGGGTGATGGGTTCTGCTTCGTGGTCAACCGCTGTGTCGGTTGCAACTGGTGTGTGTGTTGGGATGTCAAAAAAGGTAGGGTCCAATGTGAATTGCTCTGGATCGTCCGTGAATCTGAGTTTGGTTTGGTCCAAATGTTTCCTGTAGGTGAGTCCATTTGAAAATTTGACCCAAAACACCCTACTCCCCTCTTTGGCCACAACAGTGCCGGGAAGCCACTTGGGACCTTGTCCATAGTTCAACACAAATACAGGATCATTAATTTCAATTTCGCGTGACACATTTGCGCTATCATGATATGCACTTTGTTGAAGCCGCCTGCTCTCTACCTGTTTACGTAGATCAGGGTGGACTAACGAGAGCCTTGTCTTAAGTGCCCTTTTCATGAGCAGTTCAGCGGGTGGATTCCCAGTGAGCGAGTGGGGTAACTAAGCAGGACTCGGGATAGGCAAGTCTGCAGTGAGCCTTCAGTTACCCTTTTCAAGCTCTGCTTGATTGTTTGCACTGCTTTCTCTGCCTGACCATTGGATGCTGGTTTGAACAGGGCAGATGTAACATGTTTGATCCCCTTGCAGGTCATGAATTCTTTGAACTCAGCAATGATTGAAACACGGCCCGTTGTCGCTCACAAAGACATCAGGCAGGCCGTCCGTGGCAAACATGGCCCGCAGGCTTTCAGTGGTGGCAGCGGACATGCTTGCTAACATTATCTCACATTCAATCCATTTGAAGTATGCATCTATAACCACTAGGAACATTTTACCCAAGAACGGGCCTGCACAGTCGACATGGACCCTAGACCATGGTTTGGCGGACCAAGACCATAAACTTAGTGGCGCCTCCCTGGGTGCGTTGCTTAACTGTGAACATGTGTTACATTTGTGAAAGCAGCACTCTAAGTCTGCATCGATACCGGGCCACCACACGTGGGATCTGGCTATCGCTTTCATCATTACAATGCCTGGGTGGGTACTGTGGAGATCACTAATGAAGGTGGCCCTGCCCTTTTTGGGTACCACTACCCGATTACCACACAGAAGGCAGTCTGCCTGTATAGACATTTCATCTTTGCGCCGCTGGTACGGCTTTATCTCTTCCTGCATTTCTAATGGGACACTGGAAGCACAGTTTTTTTACTAAGGACAGTAAGGGGTCCTGGCTCGTCCAGGTTCTAATCTGTCGGCTGGTAATGGGTGATTGCTTACTCTCGAATGCTTCCATTACCATGACTAAATCTGCGGGCTGTGCCATTTCCACCCCCGTGGTAGGCAATGGCAGCCAACTGAGAGCATTAGCACAGTTTTCTGTGCCTGGCTTGTGGCGGATGTATGTGGACAACGTGAGCGCCCATCTCTGGATGCGGGCCGATGCATTCGTGTTTATCCTCTTACTTTCAGAAAAAAGGGATATCAGTGGCTTATGGTCAGTTTCCAATTCAAATTTGAGCCCAAACAGATATTGATGCATTTTCTTTACCCCATAAACACACGCTAACGCTTCTTTTTCGATCATGCTGTAGGCTCTCTCAGCCTTAGACAGACTTTTGGATGCATAAGCAACCGGTTGCAATTTTCCAGATTGTTGGAATACACACCCGACACCGTATGACGATGCATCACATGCTAGTACCAAAAACTTACATGGATCATACAACACAAGCAATTTGTTTGAGCATAACAGTTTTCAAGCTTTTACAAAGGCAGTTTCTTGGCTTTTACCCCAAACCCATTCGTCTCCTTTACGCAGTAAGGCATGCAGTCGTTCGAACAGTGTGCTGAGACCCGGTAAGAAGTTGCCACAGTAGTTCAGGAGTCCCAGAAACGACCGCAGCTCCATCACGTTCTGTGGCCTCGGTGCATTCTTGATTGCCTCTGTCTTCGAAGCGGTGGGCTTGATGCCGTCCGCTGCGATTCTTCGCCCCAGGAACTCCACTTCAGGCACCAGGAAAATGCACTTCAAGTATTTTAATCTGAGTCCCACGCAGTTGTACCAACTAAGAACCTCCTCCAGGTTCTGCAGATGCTCAACGGTGTCCTGACCTGTAACCAAGACATCGTCCTGGAAGACCACCGTGCGCGGGATCGACTTCAGTAAGCTTTCCATGTTTCTCTGGAATATCGGCTGATCGAATCCCAAATGAGCATCTGTTGTAAATGAAGAGACCTTTGTGCGTGTTGATGCAGGTGAGGCCCTTCGATGATTCCTCCAGCTCCTGCGTCATGTAGGCCGAGGTCAGGTCCAGCTTCGTGAACGTCTTTCCTCCCGCCAGCGTCGCAAAAAGGTCGTCTGTCTTTGGTAGTGGGTATTGATCCTGCAGGGAGAAACGATTGATAATTACTTTGTAATCACCACAGATTCTGATGGTGCCGTCTCCCTTGAGGACTGGAACAATCGGACTGGCCCACTCATTGAATTCGATCAGCGAAATGATGCCCTCTCGTTGCAGCCAGTCCAGCTCGATCCCCACCCTCTCTCTCATAATGTACGGTACTGCTCTCGCCTTGTGATGGATGGATCGCGCCCCTGGAGTTAGGTGGATCTGCACTTTTGCTGCTTGGAACTTCCCGATGCCTAATTCGAACAGCGAGGGGAATGAGAGCGTCGGATGTCGTCCCTGTTCCAACATACCTTTCCCAGCCAGCTCCTGCCGAGCAGCGTGGGACCATCACCCGGTACCACCCAGAGTGCACCTCTCCATCGTAGGAGACCTTTACAGTTGCACTGCCAATTAAGGGAATCAGTTCCTTTGTGTAAGTTTGCAGTTTAGTGCGAATGGGAGTCAGGACTGGCCTTGAGGCCTTGCTACACCACAATTTATCGAAAGTCTTTTTGCTCATAATGGACTGGCTCGCACCTGTGTCCAGCTCCATTGACACCGGGAGTCCATTTAATTCAACCTTCAGCATTATCTGAGGACACTTTGTCGTAAATGTGTGCACCCTATATATCTCTGCCTCCTTGGTCTGAGGCTCTGGTTCATCGTGATCTGCCCTGGATCTGTCCTCATCTGCAACATGGTGGTTTGCAGGATTAGCAGGGTTTGCAGCTCGCGAGCACATACATTGGAGATGTCCCATTGTTTCACAGTCCTTGAAAACGTATCCTTTGAAGCGGCATGAATGGAAATGATGATCACCCCCGCAGTGCCAACAAGGCCTAGCATTCATCACCCTTGATGGTGGACTTTGAGACATCTGCGGATGTGCAGCTGCAGGCATGTGAGGCCTGCCCTGTACATTGCAATTCAAAAACAACATTACTTTGTTCACAGTACTTGTAGCAGCACTTGTGTGCTGAGAGATTTGCTTGGTATTGTCATTGGTGGCAATGAACACCTGGGCTATCGCTGTGGCTTTACTCAAGGTTGGGATCTCTACAGTCAAAAGTTTGCGAAGTATCACTTCATGGCCAATGCCAAATACAAAGAAGTCCCTGCACATGTGCTCCAAATGTCCTTCAAATTTGCAATGTCCTGCAAGGCGTCTTAGCTCAGCGACATAGCTCGCCACTTCCTGGCCTACATGTAGAACTGGTACCTCGCCTTCAGAATGCTTTCCTTCAGGTTCAGATGCTCCCAGCCCAGTGTGCACAAATCATCGTAGGATTTCTCTGTGGGTTTCGCTGGAGCAAGCAGATTTTTCATGAGGCCAATACGTTGGTGCCCTGAAAACGCTGAGGAGAATTGCCCTTCATTTGGCAGCGTTCGCTTCTCCTTCCAGCTCGTTGCCCACAAAGTATTGGTCGAGTCACTCCACAAAGGTTTCCCAATCATCTCCCTCTGAAAATTTCTCCAGGATGACCACTGTTCCCTGCATCGTTGGGTTCGTCATCTGTATCTCGTCGCCAGTTGTTATGGATGAATAAAGAGTCTGACCAGATACTGTGAGCTCAAAGTAAAGTGTGACCTTAGTCTTTTATTACAGGTCTCCAGAGTTCCTTTCCAGCCTGTGAGGCCTCCTTAAGTACAGGTGCTCCCAAGGGATTGTGAGATCCCTTGGGACTCCAGGGGATGAGCCCTCTGGTGGTTGCACAGGTTTACATATATAACAAGTTGTAGCACTCCACTCCTACCAACACCCCATCTGAGATCTGTTACCTCACCATCACCCCATCTGACATCTACTACCTCACCACCACCTCAACTGAGATCAGTTATCGCAGCAAAGATGTAAGATTAAATCTGATGTACATAGCTCAGCACTAGATCACTCAGTAAATTTATCAACTGAACAGCCAGGAGTAATTCATTACCTTCTCCTTAAGGGGGCAGGAAAGAAGAATGAGAGAGAATTTCTCCAGGGAACCTCTGATCTCCCACCATGACTTTGGCGGACACTCTGGATGAACAGTCGTTTTTAGCCATTGACGCTGTTTCCCCAGGGTTCTGCCAATCTTCTGCCAGAGATGATTCAAACATCACCCCACCCCACCCCAGAAATTCCAGGCAGATTATTTTAGAAAAGGTTTTTGTAGCCTATGTAGTACTGCTTTCCTACCATCAAGTGGCACTGCTGAACTTTATAAATCCCTGTGAATAGTTCAGTCCAAATATTTTGTGCAGTGTATGCAACATGAAGAGCAACAGTAAGGGTGGTCATAGTGGATAATCCACATATATTCCAAATGTATCAAGAGTAGCATGGTATTTGTGTAAGAAATGGATTTATGTGGGAGAGGCATTTGTTACCTCTGGCTGTTGCAATAATGTTTGGCATTCATGAAATTAAGACCGCTTCCCCTGTTACCCGCACAGTTAGAACATGGGCTGTGTTGTTGGTAGTACATAATACATAATATTTACACAATATACCACGTGCAAGTCTGCATGCACAGCAGCGAACCCTGAGGCAGTGACTGGCTAAGCAAAGTTGCATGAATTGTTACATTTTCACGGACAGGGGAAATTCCCCAGCACTGCCCCCTCACCAATCCCAACTAGAGTGTAGTGATTTTTTTTTTACATCGCTTTCTTTCCTCCGCCATGCTGTCAATACAGAAACAAGTCCAGCTGCAAAGTGCTTGCTCTAAATATTCCTGATGACAGGAGCTATGACTCACTTAGAGCAGGGATTATCAGTCATAGTGAGCTCTAACTCCACTTGCACTGTCAGTGGTGCAGCAGCTGTTGAGTTTCCATAAGCCTCCCTCCGGTGTGATTTCCCTTCTAGTCAATATTATGCATTTGTTGGGGTAAAAGGAAGACTTCTTTCCCTCGTGGGGGACTACCTGGTATAGGTAATCGACATCTGCCCTTTAGATTGGGGTAAAAGGAAGACTTCTCTCCCTCGGGGTGGACTACCTGGTATAGGTAGTCGACACCTCACCCTTCGCCCTCCATATAACGACCACGAATCAAACAAACGAAACCTTAGGTTCAACCGGCTTTATTTCGAGCAATTGCAAGGGAAAGTTCAATTGTGAAACCTTCAAAATACAAGAGGTTTCAAGAATAATTTATACAGGTTTTGGAGAGGAGCTACCCTCCTACAAAATCATCGATAGCTCTATTGCTATCAGCGGAGTTACATTGATTTGTTGACTCTTATCAGACTGGCTCTGAGTGGTACATGCAATTGTCCATCTCCCATCATATGTTAATTGTGTTTGTTCCGTGATTTGCACTTTGCCATAGTCTATATGACGCCTGAAGTAACTGTTTCAAAATACTGGGTTTATTATCTCTTCCTCAGAGACTTCTAATCAAAATTGTAACTGCTGACTTCTGCTGTTTTGTTAAGTGTTACTAAGGTTAACCATACAGTTTTAATGCGTTATAAGTGTGCTATACCTACATAAGCAAATGTTACATACAATAGGCAATTATTCCTCAGGCCCTCCTAATACTGATTAGTTCACTACCTTCAGCATTTTGCTGTGACCACCTATCTGTCTGCTCTTTGCCTGCTACAATTCTATATCCCTTACACATTGCATTGCGTATCCTTCCACTGGCCACTGTAAGTTGGGCATGAGGCCAGCTCTTCCCGTCCTGGGGAGAGGGGCAGAATTTTCCACATGAATAACTGGTAGATCTTAGATTATCTGGTGCAGAACACTGCCTCCTTTCATACACACTGTTAAATCCCACAAGATGTACTGAGGTGATTGTCTGACTCTTCCCTCAGACTTTACTGTTTCCTGCCCTTCATTCAGCCTTTTGCTTCCTCAGTTTACCTCATCTACCTTGCCTGCTCTTTCATTCTTGGTGATGTTCTGCGCTGTGGGCCATGTAGGCCCTTTTGCTTTCTTAATTTTTAAAAAGGGTAAATGGAGGATACATACTGGGCACCCACTGGATATTATAGTTTCTTCTCCAGAATAGTATCTCTTCTTTTCCTTTCTTTTCCTCATTGGCTTCTGGCTCTTGGATGAGGCAACTCTCTCTTGTATTGTGCGCAAATGTGACCCTTGATGGTGTGTGCTGACAATCTATTCGAATTTGTTTAGGGAGCAGGTTACAGCGGAGTATAATCTTGACCTCTTCTGATGTGCAGGCACACACACTCCCAGTAGAGGATCTCTGATAGTGATTAGGAGCTGAACCATGCTCAATTCGGGTGGATGGAGTGTATCTGTTGTGTATATGTTGTGATCACAAGGTATCACAATTGTGTGGGTCAGGCTCAATGGACCAGATGGTCTTTACCTCTCTGTCATTGTTCGTATGTTCATATGTAATTTTCCCCCTCACCCAACCCAGAAACACTAAGGTCTATTGCAGCACCCTTATTGTCATTCCACTGAGATCAGCTAACTCAGCACTTTCCAAGTGTTGAATCTTGGACCCATCCAATCGTACATAGAATTACTTAGAAATTACAGCACACACAAAGGCCATTCAGCCCAACTGGTCTATGCCAGTGTTTATGCTCCACATGAGCCTCCTCCCATCCTACTTTATCTAACCCTGTCAGCATAACCTTATATTCCGTTCTTCCTCATGTTCTTATCTAGCTTCCTCTTAAATGCACCTATGCTGTTTGCCTCAATTACTCCAGGTGGTAGTGAGTTCCACATTCTTACCATTTTCTGGATAAAGACGTTTCTCCTGAATTCCTTATTGGATTTATTAGTGACTGTTTTATATTTATATGTATGAGTCAGCTGCTTATGGAATAAGCTTGCTGAGCTATAGGGAAAGCCGGGGATCCCCCTTTGAAAGGGGGTCCTGTCAAGAGGTGTCCCTTTTGCTTTGCACCTTCAGTTTCCCAAATGTTGCTTTGTTCGCTTGCTTATGAAAAAGCAATGCCAGCAAATCAGCAGCTGCATATCGGAATGAAACTCAAATCGACTATGTGGCAACGCAAATCATAAATTATGGTTTCTTGTAACTGGTTTACCAGCATTATCTGTCTGTCTATTAATCTCCATCATGCAATTAATACATTCCCACTAATTTCATTTTGGCGCCTGAGTGTATTACACATAATCAAATGAATTACATTTTTAAAGATCTCCAACTCATTAAACTATTTGTATTGGTCACTATAAGTGCATCTGAAGCAGTTTGCAAAGATACTTTGCTGGAAGATAATATCTATGTGGTGAATTACGAGTCTCCCATAATCACTTGTTCCAGTGTTATACAAACAGGGACTCCTCCAAAGGGCAATGGAGCAAAAAATTGCCTCAGAGACAATAGCAACTGACAGCGACATGCAAATATGGACCTGGGGTGATTGGCTGTACTCAAATATGAGCCAGAGAGATGAGTCAGGGGGTGGATTAATTTTAACCCTACTCACCAGGTGAAACATTTAAATCAAGGGGTTTACTTAACTGCTTGAAATTCAACCTTTTCCTGATGTTGCCGACTTTAACTTACAGGGTCCTACAAACAAATGAGGTGCTCTGCTATAGCAGCCGGTGGTTTCTTGGTTTCTTTCTTTCTTTCTTGGTTTCTTTCTTTTCTTTCTATCTTTTCTTTCTTTATATCTTTCGTTCCTGGGAATATAATAACTTCTCATTTTGAAGACCCAAAGTGAGCACCAATCAATCTCACCATGTTACATGCCAAAATAAAGCTGCTTTTACTGCGCCTCAACCTGAAAAAGCACCACTTACAGTACTTGTGGAACATTCCCAAACAAGGAAGATTTATTTCTGTGAACTATATCTAAATATATAAGAAAAGGGTTCAAAATAATGTTTAGTATCACACAAAGGAAATATGCCCCTTCTTCAGTGCCCCTTGTAATTTTTTGTTCCTTGGATGCAAGCATTGTTGGCAAGACCAGCATTTATTGCCCATCCCTAATTGCCATCTTCTTGAATAAGTGGTTTGCTAGGCCATTTCAGAGTCAATCACCTTGTGGATCTGGAGTCACATATAGGCCAGATCTTCTTCCACTAAAGGACCATAGTGAACCAGATGGGTTTTTATGACAAACTGTAGTATCCATGCTAGCTTTTTTAATTCCAGATTGATTTAATTAATGGAATTTAAATTCCCAGCTGCCATGGTGGAATTTGAACTCATGTCTCTGGATCATTAGTCCAGTAGCATAACTAGTGTGCTACCATACCCCTATACTAAAGTTAACAATTTAGTGCCATTTACTGTTGAATTATAGGCAGTTTTGTGTTGTGGGCTCACACCAATTTGCTAAGAGCCCAAATTCAAGTGAGGCACTTTCAGCCAGCTGACTTCCAGTGTTAGTATAACACTACTGCTGCTGGGTCTATTCCTGGTTACACTGCAGGACAAATTACATAGAATTTACAGCATTTGGCTCAACTGGTTTATGCTCCACGTGAGCTTCCTCCCACCTTATTTCATCTAATCCTATCAGCATAACATGAGATTTGTGTATGCCCAGTTGCAAACTCTACATTGAAGTAACTTGCAATGGAGAATCTGGTGCGTGTGTAGCTCTACCAGGTTTCATTTGTGATTTTACAGTCGGATCGGACTCTCTTTCTCTCCTTCAGTGGAAACTGCTTTTTGGCTTTTACATTTGGGCCAAGAGGTCGGCCGACCCAAGTAGCACTGCTAACAATTTCACCACCTCTGGCACCCAACAGTTACAGGCACCCTGGGAAGGAAAGGGGACTAGGGAAAAAGGGAAAGGAAAAAGGAAAGGGAAAAGGAAATGGAAAGAAAGAAAGGAACGAATTGTATTTTTAAAGCGCCTTTTGCAACCTCAGGATGCCCCAAAGTGTTTTGCAACCAAGGAGGTACTTCTACAGAAGTGTAGTCACTGTTGTAATGTAGGAAATGCAGCAGTGAATTTTCCCGGAGCAAGATCCCACAAACAACAATGAGATAAATGATCAGACAATCTGTTTTAATGATGTTGTTTAAGGGATAAATATTGGCCAGGTCACTGAGGAGAACTCCCCTGCTCTTCTTCAAAATAATGCAAAGGGGTCTTTTAAGTCCACCTGAGAGGACAGATAGGGCCTCAGTTTAATGACTCATCTGAAAGATAGCACCCCCCTCAGTGCTGCACTGGAGTTTCAGCCTAGATTTTGTGCTCAAGTCTCTGGAATGGGACTTGAACCCACAACCTTCTGCCTCAGAGGTGAAAGTACTGCCACCTGAATCAGAAGCACTTCCTCGACACCATAGGAGGGCTTAATGAAGTTCTCAGGACTGTTACAGTAAATCTGCCCTTGGACATCACATCCTACCACACCAGGAATTTAGAAACACATTGAGGGCCATCCTGACAGAAGTTCAAACTGGTTCCCTGAGTTTACCTTGCTGAAACCAATGGCCTGAATCCAATCAAACACTCATCCATTTTCTGAACCTTGGCTTATTTACATTTAGAAGCACAACTGATGGCAGGAGATCTGCAGATCTGCCACCAATTACATTCCTATAGTGTAAAAATGCACCTTTATGAGTCTCACTCAATTTCCTCTTTCAAAGTTGCAAAACTCAAGTACCTGTCTTGAAATCCATGTCCCTCAGGTGAAAGTATACCATCTGACCCACTGCATCATCCAGTCCCTCTGTACTGTTGATTTTTGAACCTTTTTATTTCACGCAGCACTGTCTTCTTATAATTTGTTGTTTATTTTGAGAAATAAAAAGAGAACACTAAAATTGGTCTCAGCATCCCTGTGCAGGAGCAGGCGAGAAATCAGGTGGGCCCAGCCAGTGAGTGGCAGATGTGGACAGAAATGTGCTCGGTTGTAGTTTCCTCCACAATCAAATAGCTTGCCAATGCTCATTGTTGGACTCCCACATAAAGAATAGGCAGCTGGTGGAAGTATTGGTGGGGCCCATAGAACTGTACTCGAGCACAGATAAGTGACAACTTTAGGAGAGGAAGGAAGAAAAGATTAACACATTGAACCTGGAACTTGCTGAATTGTAGTTTGTTCAATATTTTGGCTTCTACTCTGAGGTAATCCAGTTAATGAGACCGCAGCACTGACCTCTAGCATCCAAAATATTTCTGGATAATTTTCATCAATATTAAGGACAATGATAATAAGGTGTCCTGCTTCAGTACTGCTGGTCCAAGATGAGGCTACACTGTGCTTAATATATAAGACCAGTGATGCTTTACATTTTCTGCTGAGCATTTAACTGTTGCAGTATGCTGCGCAGAGTAATGTTGATTCTCTGACGTTCTCCATGAAGCCTTTAGTCCTTCAGCGCCATGTCTAAGTAGACATTCTTCACGTGTGACAGTTGGCAGGCTAGTCCTCAGCCAATGTCCTCGCTTTCTCGCAATGCACTGGATGGTGAGCAGGAGTGGGAACCGCAGTTGACTTTTTTTCCCGCTCCTAGTCCCTGGTCCAGGATCATTCAAGCCATTTGCAGCAACCCCACCATGACCTCAGCCAAAATCAGCTGACACAGCACAGACCAAGCAACAAACCTGTAACTTCCTGACCAATAAAGCTTCAAATCATTTGCGTTTACCCATTAGGAGACTGGAGTGGGAATGGGAGCTAGACAGAGAATTTTGATATAGCCCACCATCTGGGTTATATTGGATGCCAGGTTAACTGGGTTACTAACTGCATTGGGTATCAGGTTATATTGGATACCAGGTTATGTTGGATACAGTATATATTATACTACCCAATATAATTAGCAGCTAATATAACCTGCTACCCAACATAACCCAGTATGCAATATAACCAGTGCCCAATATAGATTGATACCAAATATAATCTGATATCTGAAGTAACATCTTCTCTAGTATAACCCTTTACCCAATACAACCCAATACACTCCTCACCATTGTGGTGGGCCCATTGGTGTTAACGAATTTGCCCGCTATATGTGGTGGACAGTAAAACCATATAATAGGTTGGTTGAACATATAACCAAGTTCAGTCACCACTCCTTACCATTGTGTACATATCTTCATCATAGGAAGCCCCTCGAAATGAGGATGATTTGCTTCCACGCCAAAAAAAAAAGGATGAGTTCACAGGTGTTTCGAATGAAGAACCCGAACTACATCCTAAAGGGTGGAAGATGCCTGTGCATGGATTTTTTTGAACATGTGGTGGCCGATGCATACCAGCCACCACACGGGCTTGACAGAGCTAGGTCTTGGTCCAGTGGCAAGGATTACCCAAGACAACTGGAGACCTGCTCTGCTACACGGTCCTAGTGCACACACATATCGCAGTGTGTGCTGGCCCGTGCTGCCCCTGGGCCCTTACCACTTCTGGGCCCCGAACTCACGCCTCACCTGGGCCCCAATCACATCCCTCCACAGTTTCTCACAGCTCCTTCGCCCCTATCGCCGCTCCTGCTGCATCTGCCCACACTCCAATCACCAACCTGGACCTTACTGACGTCACTCTTCGCTGCCGTTGCCCTCCTGCACCAGCTCACGCTGTACCTCGTAGTGACCTCCACGCTGCTCCCTGGGCCGCACGTCGCTCCTTTTATGGTCCCGACCTGCCGCTGATGTTCTCTCGCAGATCGGGGCCTCCACAGTGTACATATATGTCACTGTTTGAGGATTTTGCCACTTGGATTTCATCACAGTTTCTCTTATTGGAGCATTTGTAAGTCACTGAGTTGCAGTGGCTACGCAACAGCCAATGGCAACAAAGAAAGCATTGAGTGACTTTAGTGCCCAATCAACTGAAGTCCAATTACCAAGAAAAAGGGCCGATAAGCAGAGCCATTTCCCAAGCAGACCTCCCAACTCCAAGATTTCAAAACAACAATGTTTAAATCGGTAAATATAGGGGATTAATGAGGTGCGAAGAACTTATTGAACACATATATGTTACAAGCAGAGCGTTTGTAATTGACTCCTGTGGTAATGGCAAGTCCTACTTGCCCGATATAGGCGAATGCACGTGAAGCAGGGACGATATAAATGTTGGGGACTGTAGCCAGAAAACCCATTCTTGTGATATATTCTTACAACATCACGAACAAACACACTCTATAAGATAACTCCGACATAAAACTGTCATCATGTGACCTTGCCACATAATCCTTTATTATTTACATCAGTAGTTGCAGTACATCAGTAGTACACGAGGTGGAGCAGTAGTTACACACAAAAAAAGATATGGGGTCAAAATTGCTCCCCGCCCAAAAGGGGGCGCACGCACCCCGATTCACTGGTTTTTACCACAGCTGTGGTTGAGGTTGCCTCTTGAGTGAAATTCCGCTCTTTGTTGTTTTTTTTAATGCGGATCGAAAGTCGTTCTTAATGGGGGCGGTGACGAAACTAGAGGGTTGGATACGCGGCGGAGGCAACACCTGAGGGGCGGAAGTTGGGCGTGGTGCGGAATGACCACCGCAATGACGTAATCACGGCACCGCATCACCACGGCTCTCCCCTTCACTTAAAGGGGAGAGCCTTCGTGATTTTAAAACTTCGGTCCACTGGGCCACCAAGGAGGGTTTCGGCCAGGCCAGCAGCCTGCCACCCAAGAGGGCATGCCAGGTTGCCTGTTGGTGGCCCGGCCGAACCCAGGGGCATAATTTTCGGGTTGATATAGTAGTTGGCCAACAAAAAAAAAACATGGCGGCAGTGGTAGTGCATCCTCCCCTTTAAGGTCTAAGCATGCCTTCACAAAATGTCCAGCTTATGGACAGATTTGAGCGATGTGTTGTCCCAGGCACTGATAGCACAATTTCAATGTAATGTTATCTTGGCTGGTTCCTGAGGCCTTGGGGCCCAACTTCCTCTAACTTGTAACCTGCAGATGATTCACCTCAGTTGTCTGACGATTGAAAATGGCACAAAATTCTCGGGAGTATTGGTCAGCCATATCCATTGACATAGCTGTCTGACAAACTAAATCAAAAGCCAAGTTAGGGATGTTAAGTCTTGAATAAAGAGTCAGACTAGATATTGCAAGTTCAAAGTAAGGTCTGGCCGTAGTCCTTTATTACAGATCTCAGAGTGCCTCTGCAGTCTGTGAGGACTCCTTATATACAGATGCTCCCAAGGGATTGTGGGATCACTTGGGACTCCAGGGCATGGTTGGACATGGTATTTACAGGTTTACATACCTAACAAAGGATTGCCAACAATTTTCTTCTGATTTCTTCATTTTGCATCCCACAAACAATGCTCAGTCCTGAAAGTTTCCGAAATCGCAGTGAATGGATAGCTTTTTGAAAGCTATAATGTACTCACTGATACACTCATCAATTAATTGATCTTGTATTCCAAAAAAATAACTTTCAGCAACTTCCAGGGGCTCAGGATTGTCATCATCATCATAGGCAGTCCCTCGGAGTCGAGGCTGACTTGCTTCCACACTAGAAATGAGTTCTTAGGTGACTGAAGAGTCCAAAGTTGCCACATAAAAGGTTACTGCACAAGATAAAAGTTCATGGAGTTGGGGGTGATATATTAGCACAGGTAGAAGATTGGCTAACTAGCAGAAAACAGAAAGTCAGGATGAATGGTTCATTCTCGGGTTGGCAATCAGTAACATAGAACCCTTGAAACAGAAAATAGGTGCAGAAATAGGCCATTCGGCCCTTCGAGCCTGCACCGCCATTCAATGAGTTCATGGCTGAACATGCAAATTCAGTACTCCATTCCGGCTTTCTCACCATACCTCTTGATCTCCCTAGTAGTAAGGACTGCATCTAACTCCTTTTTGAATATATTTAGTGAATTGGCCTCAACAACTTCCTGTGGTAGAGAATTCTACAGGTTCCCCACTCTCTGGGTGAAGAAGTTTCTCCTCATCTCGGTCCTAAATGGCTTACCCCTTATCCTTAGACTGTGACCCCTGGTTCTGGACTTCCCCAACATTGGGAACATTCTTTCTGCATCTAACCTGTCTAAACCCGTCAGAATTTTAAACGTTTTTATGAGATCCCCTCTCATTCTTCTGAACTCCAGTGAATACAAGCCCAGTTGATGCAGTCTTTCTTGATATGTCAGTCCCGCCATCCCGGGAATCAGTCTGGTGAACCTTCGCTGCAGTCCCTCAATAGCAAGAATGTCCTTCCTCAAGTTAGGAGACCAAAACTGTACACAGTACTCCAGGTGTGGCCTCACCAAGGCTCTGTACAACTGTAGTCACACCTCCCTGCCCCTGTACTCAAATCACCTCGCTATGAAGGCCAACATGCCATTTGCTTTCTTAACCGCCTGCTGTACCTGCATGCCAACCTTCAATGACTGATGGACCGTGACACCCAGATCTCGTTGCACCTCCCCTTTTTCTAATCTGTCACCATTCAGATAATAGTCTGTCTCTCTGTTTTTACCACCAAAGTTGATAATCTCACATTTATCCACATTATACTTCATCTGCCATGCATTGCCCACTCACCTAACCTATCCAAGTCACTCTGCAGCCTCATAGCATCCTCCTCGCAGCTCACACTGCCACCCAACTTAGTGTCATCCGCAAATTTGGATATACTACATTTAATCCCCTCGTCTAAATCATTAATGTACAATGTAAGCAGATGGGACCCCAGCACAGGACCTTGCGGTACTCCACTAGTCACTGCCTGCCATTCTGAAAACTACCCATTTACTCCGACTCTTTGCTTCCTGTCTGCTAACCAGTTCTCAATCCACGTCAGCACACTACCCCCAATCCCATGAGCTTTAACTTTGCACATTAATCTCTTGTGTGGGACCTTGTCAAAAGCCTTCTGAAAGTCCAAATACACCACATCAACTGGTTCCCCCTTGTCCACTCTATTGGAAACATCCTCAAAAAATTCCAGAAGATTTGTCAAGCATGATTTCCCTTTCACAAATCCATGCTGACTTGGACCTATCATGTCACCTCTTTCCAAATGCGCTGCTATGACATCCTTGATAATTGATTCCATCATTTTACCCACTACCAATGTCAGGCTGACCGGTCTATAATTCCCTGTTTTCTCTCTTCCTCCTTTTTTAAAAAGTGGGGTTACATTGGCTATCCTCCACTCCATAGGAACTGATCCAGAGTCAATGGAATGTTGGAAAATGACTGTCAATGCATCCACTATTTCCAAGGCCACCTCCTTAAGTACTCTGGGATGCAGCCCATCAGGCCCTGGGGATTTATCGGCCTTCAATCCCATCAATTTCCCCAACACAATTTCCCGACTAATAAGGATTTCCCTCAGTTCCTCCTTCTTACTAGACCCTCTGACCCCTTTTATATCCGGAAGGTTGTTTGTGTCCTCCTTAATGAATACCGAACCAAAGTACTTGTTCAATTGGTCTGCCATTTCTTTGTTCCCCGTTATGACTTCCCCTGATTCTGACTGCAGGAGACCTACGTTTGTCTTTACTAACCTTTTTCTCTTTACATATCTATAGAAGCTTTTGCAGTCCGTCTTAATATTCCCTGCAAGCTTCCTCTCGTACTCTATTTTCCCTGCCCTAATCAAACCCTTTGTCCTTCTCTGTTGAGTTCTAAATGTCTCCCAGTCCCCGGGTTCACTGCTATTTCTGGCCAATTTGTATGCCACTTCCTTGGCTTTAATACTATCCCTGATTTCCCTTGATAGCCACGGTTGAGCCACCTTCCCTTTTTTATTTTTATGCCAGACAGGGTTGTACAATTGTAGTCGTTCATCCTTCCATTCTCTAAATGTCTGCCATTGCCCATCCACTGTCAACCCCTTAAGTATCATTCGCCAATCTATCCTAGCCAATTCATGCCTCATACCTTCAAAGTTACCCTTCTTTAAGTTCTGGACCATGGTCTCTGAATTAACTGTTTCATTCTCCATCCTAATGTAGAATTCCACCATATTATGGTTACTCTTCCCCAAGGAGCCTCGCACAACGAGATTGCTAATTAATCCTCTCTCATTACACAACACCCAGTCTAAAATAGCTTCCACCCTCGTTGGTTCCTCGACATATTGGTCAAGAAAACCATGCCTTATGCACTCCAGGAAATCCTCCTCCACCGTATTGCTTCCCAATCTCTATGCATATTAAAGTCACCCATGATAACTGCTGCCCCTTTATTGCATGCATCCCTAATTTCCTGTTTGATGCCCTCCCCAACATCACTACTACTGTTTGGAGGTCTGTACACAACCCCCACTAACGTTTTTTGCCCTTTGTTGTTCTGCAGCTCTACCCATATAGATTCCACATCATCCAAGCTAATGTCCTTCCTAACTATTGCATTAATCTCCTCTTTAATCAGCAATGCTACCCCACCTCCTTTTCCTTTTATTCTATCCTTCCTGAATGTTGAATACCTTTGGATGTTGAGTTCCCAGCCCTAATCATCCTGGAGCCACGTCTCTGTAATCCCAATCACATCATAGCTGTTAACATCTATTTGCACAGTTAATTCATCCACCTTATTATGGATACTTCTTGCATTAAGACACAAAGCCTTCAGGCTTGTCTTTTTAACACCCTTTGTCCTTTTAGAATTATGATGTAGTGTGGCCCTTTTTGTTTCTTGCCTTTGTTTACTCGGCCTTCCACTATTGCTTTTTACCTTTCTATCATCTGTTTCTGACTCCATATTACTTCGCCCTGTCTCGCTGCATAGGTTCCCATCCCCCTGCCATGTTAGTTTAAACACTCCCGAACTGCATTAGCAAATGTTACCCCCAGGTCATCAGTTCCAGTCCTGCCCAAGTGCAGACCGTCCCTTTTGTACAGGTCCCACTTCCCCCAGAACTGGTTCCAATGTCCCAGGAATTTGAATCCCTCCCTCTTGCACCACTACTCAAGCCATGTATTTATTCTAACTATCCTGCTCCCTCTACTCTGATTAGCACGTGGCACTGGTAGCAATCCAGAGATTACTACCTTTGAGGTTCTACTTTTTAATTTAACTCCTAGCTCCCTAAATTCAGCTTGTCGGACCTCTTCCCGCTTCTTACCTATATCGTTGGTACCACATGTACCACGACAACTGGCTGTTCACCCTCCCTCTCCAGAATGCTCTGCAGCCGCTCCGAGACATCTTTGAACCTTGCACCAGGGAGGCAACATACCATCCTGGAGTCGTGGTCGTGGCCGCAGAAACGCCTATCTATTCCCCTTACAATAGAGTCCCCTATCACTATAGCTCTCCCACTCTTTTTCCCGCCCTTCTGTGCAGCAGAGCCACCCATGGTGCCATAAACCTGGCTGCTGGTGCCTTCCCCTGGTAAGTCATCTCCCCCAACAGTATCCAAAATGCTGGAGTGTAGCAGGGATCAATGTTGGGACCCCAACTATTTTAAATCTATATTAACGAATTGGATGAAGGGACAGAGTGTAATGTAGCCAAGTTTGCTGATGATAAAAAGATGGGAGGAAAAGCAATATGTGAGTAGGACACAAAAAATCTGCAAAAGGACATAAATAGGCTAAATGAGTGGGCAAAAATTTGGTAGATGGAGTATAATGTTGGAAAGAAAAAAATCAAAGAGCAAGTTATTATTTACATGGAGAAAAAATGCAAAGTGCTGCAGTACAGCAGGGCCTAGAGGTCCTGGTGCATAAAACCCAAAAGGTTAGCATGCAAGTACATCAAGTGATCAGGGAGGCCAATGGAACCTTGGCCTTTAGTGCAAAGGGGATGGAGTATAAAAACAGGGAAGTCTTACTACAGCTATACAAGGTATTGGTGAGGCCACACCTGGAATACTGCGTGCAGTTTTGGCTTCCATATTTAAGAAAGGATAAACTTGCTTTGGAGGCGGTTCAGAGAAGGTTCACTAGGTTGATTCCAGAGATGAGGGGGTTGACTTATGAGGAAAGGTTGAGTAGGTTGGGTCCCTACTCATTGGAATTCAGAAGAATGAGAGGTGATCTTATTGAAACATATTAGATTATGAGGAGGCTTGACAAGGTGGATGCAGAGAGGATGTTTCCACTGATAGGGGAGACTAGAACTAGGGGGCATAATCTTAGAATAAGGGGCCGCCCATTTAAAACTGAGATGAGGAGAGAATTTCTTCTCTCAGAGGGTTGAAAATCTGTGGAATTTACTGCCTCAGAGAGCTGTGGAAGCTGGGTCTTGAATAAATTTAAGGCAGAGATAGTTTCTTAATCGATAAGGGAATAAGGAGTTATGGGGTGGCTGGCAGGGAAGTGGAGCTGAGTCCATGATCAGATCAGCCATGATCATATTAAATGGTGGAGCAGGCTCGAGGGGCCATATGGCCTACTCCTGCTCCTATTTCTTATGTTCTTATGTTCTTATGTTCAATGCGGGACCTACAGTCTCTGTGACAGGTCGTGCAAACCATGGTTGAAGGAAGAAGTGGGTGGGGTGCTTGGGTTGCCATAAGCTCCTTCCACTAACGACGCTTGGCTTTAGCTTGCTCTCGGCAAAGAGATTCGAGGTGTTCAGCGCCTTCCCGGATGCTTTTCCTGCCCTTGGGTGGTCTTGGGCCAGAGATTCCCAGGTGTCAGTGGAGATTTACATTTTTTCAAGGAGGCTTTGAGGGTGTCCTTGTAGCGTTTCCTATGCCCACCTGGGGCTTGCTTGCCGTGTCGGAGATCCGAGTAGAGTGCTTGTTTTGGGAGTCTCGTGTCAGGCATGTGGTTGATGTGGCCCATCTAGCAGAGCTGATCGAGCGTGATCAGTGCTTCGATGTTCGGGATATTGGCCTGAGCAAGGACACTGATATTGGTGCGCCTATCCTGCCAATTTATTTGCAGGATCTTGCGGAGACAGCGTTAGTGTTACTTCTCCAGTGTTTTGAGGTGCCTGCTGTACATAGTTCATGTATCTGAGCCACATAGGAGGGCAGGTATCACCACTGCTCTGTCGATCATGAGATTGTGCCCGTTTGAGGTCCTGGTCTTCAAACACTCTCTTCCTCAGGCGACCGAAGGCTGCACTGGCACACTGAAAGCGGTGTTGGACCTCGTCATTGATGTCTGTCCTTGTTGACAGTAGGCTCCCGAGGTATGGAAAATGGTTCATGTTGTCCTGGGCCTTGTTGTGGATTTTGATAACCAGGGGGCAGTGCTGTGTGGTGGGGTCAGGTTGGTAGAGGACCTTTGTCTTATGGATGTTTAGTGTAAGGCCCATGCTCTCGTATGCCTCGGTAAAGTGTTGACGATGGCTTGGAGTTCGGTCTCCGAGTGTGTGCTGACGCAGGCATCGTCTGCGTACTGTAGTTCAATGACCAAAGATGGGACGACCTTGGATCTGGCCTGGACGTAGTGGAGGTTGAACAGATTCCTGTTTGTCCTGTAATTTAGCTCCACTCCAGCGGGGAGCTTGCCGAGGGTGAGATAGAGAATTGCAGCAAGGAAGATCGAGAAGAGCGTTGGTGCCTTGCTTGACCCGAGTTCGAACATGGAAGGGGTCTGAGATGGATCCATTGGTCAGGATCATGGCTTGCATGTCATCGTAGAGCAGGCGGAGAATGGTGAAAAACTTTTGAGCGCAGCCGAATCTGAAAAGGACGCTTCATAATCCCTCACGGTTGACAGTTTCGAAGGCTTTTGTGAGGTTGAAGAAGGCCATGTAGTGCTGTTCTTTCTGTCAATGGCGTGTCTTCAGCGTGACAGGAACAAGCACATTTTTCAAGGTTTCATACACCTCGGGGCCTGCTTCAGTCAAGAAAATAGCCCTTTTCCTTTCTAAAACCACCTGGTTACAGTTTTCATCATCGGGCATTTCGACGGTACTATTCGCGGTGAAAAATATTTCTAGCCGCTCCACATATGCCTGAAAGTTTCTCGGTCACGATGGAATTCACCCAAGCACCCTATTATTCCCATAGGCATGGCCATCTGGACTCTGGCAATGTCAACAATTCAGCCAAGTGTGCTTAACTTTTGCCTTGGAGTTTTAGCTGTTCTGCAAAACAAAGAACCTCTCAGAGTCTCTCTGTTGGTTGGCAAGAGCATCCACCAAAATAAATTTCAGCTAGGGAATCCAGAAAACCTATCTTCATCACCAATATGATATATTCTTACTACATCACTAACAAATACACTGTACAAGATGGCTCTAAACAGAATTTAGATCATGTCATCTGAGCATGCCACATGATCCTTTATTATTTACATCAGTAGTTGCAGTACATCAGTAGTCCACTAGGTGAAGCAGTAGTCCACGAGTGGGAGTTATATCACAATTCTAAATCATAATCTAAACTGACACTTCAATTCACTGATGGAATGCTACACTGTCGGAGGTGACGTCCTTCAAATGAAATGTGAAACCGATGCGTTTTCTGCCCTTAAAGTGGATGTAAAAGATCCCATGGCACTATGTCAAAGAAGAGCAGGGGAACATTCCTCGTGTCATGGCCAAGATTTATCCCTCAACCAACATCACTGAAGCAGATAATCTGGTCATTTATTTAATTGCTGTTTGTGGGAATTTGCTGTGCGCAGTTTGGCTGCCGCATTTCCAATATTACAAAAGTGCCTACATTGCAAAAGTACCTCATTGATTGTAAAGTGCTTTGGGATGTCTTGCAATTGTGAAAGCACTATATAAATACAAATTTGTTTAAATCCAAAGAAGCCAATACCCAATATAACCTGGTATAAAATATAATCTGGTACCCAATATAACCTGATATCCAATGTAATTTGGTATATAATAATCTGGTGTCTAATATAACCCAGTAACTAAATAACCCAGTAGCCAACATAACCAAGTTCCCAATATAACTAGTACCCAATATATTTCATACTCAATATAACCTGAAACAGCCTGGTGTAAACTATGTCAGTACCCAATATAATAATGCCCAATATTAGATGGCACTCTGTGAAATCTGAACCTATTTCACAATTTGTGACATTCTATGTGAAACATTTAATTAACGAGATAATATTAAAAATCTAAAATGTCTTAGCCTTGATGTAATATAAATGGAATAGCTGTTAGTGAATTATGAAAAACAGATCGAAGGGGGTTAAAAAATAGAATAAAATTTGAATAACTAACAGATAAAATGATAAGTTGCCTTAAAAAAGAAAGGTACTGGAAATCTGAAATTAAAAGATAAAATGTTACAAATTCACAACAAAGGTGCCCTATTGAAAAGTTTTGTCTGCCTTACTTCTTTCAGATGCTGATAGACCTGCCTCACATTTCCAGAATGTTGTACCTAAAGAAGCATTTTCAATAACTGGGAGTAAAACCGGTTAAGTGGCTGCTGACACAGAGTGCCCGAGATGGGAAAACAATTCCATTCCTCAGCACTAATATTCCTCTCCTCAACGAACACCAAAACTTCACCCCCCCAAAAAAAATTGTCTGAGTTTCTGATCTTCTCAAATACGGTGAACCGACAGCTGCTGGTAGTGATATAATTATTGCTTTTAGAGAAAAAATATATAATTATATAGATCCTATTAAGAATGATATCTATTATTTTTTCCTTCGTGCCTTCACTACATGTGCTCTATGTGCTGATCAGGTAGTTTGTATTTAGATACTACCCAGATTAAAGAGCAAGATATCAGGGAATTACTTCGAGTGAAAAAAATATGAGCTGTAATTTCTCTTTCGGATCTGGTAGCTACTGAGAGATGCAGCTACATGGATTGAAGGGTAATGGTGTTACTTACATCCTGTTACGGTTTATTAAGGATTTGACGCAGGCTGGTTGCTGCTGATGAAGCTACTGAACTCTCCTCACCGTCCTTATGGGGTGTGCAAGGAGCACATTAACCACAAGAGCTGGCGCAATAAGTAAGGCTGGTTAAGTGGCTGAATTTTATCCATCTCTCGCCCACTCCCTCCCCCAACGTGAACATACATATATATCTCCGAAAGAAAGTTAATGACTTCACTAGCACCAATCCCTTCAATACTTTTAAATATATACCTCAAGGCCTTCTTCTTCTTAGCAAATTGGACTGTAACAAATCTTATTGAGTCACAGTGCCGCGATTAGAAGCAAATGGGTATGAGGAAAGCGACAAGGCTCAGTAAATGGGTTAGTTGATTTGCAACCATATAAATTGTTAACAAGGAAAGGAGGGTCTATTCCTGTTTGAAGAGTTTGAGCACTTTACTTTTCACCTCTAGGATCCCAATTCCAAATGACTGATTGGGTCCATAAGAGAAGATTTCCATCTTAGTTGGAAAAATGTCTCTAATTCACAGGTTTTGCTTGAGGACTTCAAGCAGGTAGATTGGGCCACTGTTAGACTGAGGATTCTGAAGTAACACCATTCAAAAACTCACGTCCAAGTTTCAATATGATTCAAATACGGGACTTGGAGTGAAAATTGAGAAAAAGGTAATACATTATTAATGCCCTGATGAGCTGTCTTTAGCCAGTTTTGTAAATGGGTGGTGATATATCTATTGTCTATATATCTATATGTATTTATAAAACCATTGCATGCCACACTCCAGAAGTTACACTTTGTCAAGGATACAGAACAATAATTAAAAAATAAAAATGTCTGAAATTTTCACGGGGTTCTCCCAACCCCCTGCTGTTTTTGCCCTTTCTAAGGGGTCTCTGCTGATTTTCTGCCAAAGTTACAGGGGGAGACCTGGAGAACTCCCACAGAAATTCTGTCCCAAATTTAATTAACACCAGACGCTTCTACCCTGGAGTCTAAAGCTGACAAACTCTACAGGGCCCTCTCAAAACTCTTTTGTTCTCATCAGGAGTTTACCAAACAATTAGAATGACCTATTTCCTGCTAAAAGGGACAGACCAGGCTAAATACAGCCAGATCTTAACTGCTATCCCTTAAAAAAAACCTGGTGAAAACCGTGGGGCAGTCGGTTAAATCACTTGGGGGACTTATCGGGCGACGTCCTGCTCCCTTCCCGCGGTCGTCTATTTCAATCTGTTTTTCCTAACAAGTGGTAAGGACATGCGCCAAATGGTGGGGTCCTTCTTTAAATATGCAGATTGGGCCCTGATTACAGCATCAGGACCTTTCAACCAGTGGGCTGAGCGGGGAAGCTGTTTTGGTTTTTCAGAGAACTGAAGTTAGCAAGAAGAAGAGAGGATTCCATAAGATGCTTAAAAAAGGTTTAACTTTTATTTCAATCCTTTTGGGGCCTGAAGCAGCAGGAGAGCTTCTTCTGGCCCCACAAGAAAGGTTTTGGTCTTCCCTGCCACGGGTTCCCACCCCCTCCTTGATTGCAAAGGCCTTCCCAAAGCTCCCGGGTTCTCCTCTGGAGTTGTCAGCCGTGGCTCAGTTGGTAGCACTCTCGCCTCTGAGTCAAGAGGTTGTGGGTGCAAGTCCCACTCCAGAGACTTGAGCACAAAAATCTAGGCTGACACTCCAGTGTAACACTGAGGGAGTGCTACATTGTCAGAGGTGCCGTCTTTCAGATGAGATGTCAAACCGAGGCCCTGTCTGTTCTCTCAGATGGACGTAAAATATCTCGTGGTACTATTTGGAAGAAGAGCAGGGGAATTATCCCAAGTGTCTTGGACAATATGAATCCCTCAATCAACATCACTAAAACAGATTATTTGATCATTATCACATTGCTGTTTGTGGGAGCTCCTGTGCACAAATTGGCTGCCACCTTTCTTACATTACAACAGTGACTACGCTTCAAAAAGTATTTCATTGGTTGTAAAACACTTTGGGATATCTGTGAAAGGTGCTATGTAATGCAAGTCTTTCTTTCTTTAGCAGTTTACCAAACAATTATAATTAACTATTTTCTGCTTAAAGGGACAGACCAGGCTAAACACAGCCAGAACTTGATGGCTATACATTGAAACCATGCTGCCGACTTAAGACTACACATGACCAATGCAACAAGATAAGTTCTGCTTATTTAAGAAATGTACTAGAGGTAGAACAGCACTGTGGCAACCCCAGTTATTTTCAACAGGCTTTATTATTTGGCCACTATTAATTAACAAATATGTAGATTGTCAACTAGAAACCTCAGCACACAGCTCTCTTTAACATCAGCAGTGATGGCTAACTCCTTCACCCCCAGCATTGCAGATCAATGCTGTTAAGAGTACAACAACCTCACAAAGCTGGCACGATAATATACTGAACACTCTCTTCTTTTCTTCCTTGCGCACCCTGGGCACCAGCGCGCAGTTCACCACCTTAAAGCAAACCCTGTAAAGCTATCCCTACTTAGGACAATAATACCTGCCAGGCCTCCGGCCTCCCCCTCAGAGCACCATGCCAGTGGAACATGGAAAACGTTACCAGGCTGTTCAGGTGCAAAATCCAGAGATGTAGCCAGCAATGACGCTATAACAGGAGCAAGCCACCATGAGAGGGATCCTCCTCACACCCATGGCGCTGTTGTAGAGCATGTGCAGCTAACCATCTCCCATGATACTAACCCATGGTTTGCACCAAGGAGAAGCACTAGAATAGAAATGCACATGTGGGCACAGGGGAAGCATGCTGTTAGGGAAAAATTGATTGGCTTGTGTATGTGATATATCCTTACAACATCACTAACAACACACGCTACAAGATGGCTCTTATACAGAAACCATCATCATGTAACTTTGCCATATGATCCTTCATTATTTACAACAGTAGTTGCATTACCACAGTAGTCCACTAGGTAGAGCATTAATCCACTAAAGGAGCTCTATTACACTTCTCTCTCTTTATTGAAGAAGTCATCATAACAAAATAGTCATCATAATCATCATACATAACTTGCATGGTTTTGCACAACAAAAGATATGTGGGCCGACTTTCATCAAGGCCTCCGCCCGCCCAAGTGTCATCCAAAGTGCCGTGGATGGCCTCCGAAGTACTGCACGGCACTTTGGGCAGATAATAAAGGCCGAGGTCCCTCAAAGGTCGGCGGGTAGCAAATGGATGACGTACGCCACCAATCTGGGCGGCAGCAGGCGGGAGGTCTCATTCTCGGCGGCAGAGGCGCTTGCCGCCCAAGTGCTGCCGAGGATGGAGTCGGGCCCATGGAGGGTCAAAACCTGAAAAGAAAACAACAGCAAAAAATGTCAAAAGTATCCAAAGACCTTCAGGGGACCCCATCCAGGTAAGTCGCTGTTGAAAAAATGTATTAAAATGTTCACTTACCTTTTTTTCAGCTTCTTCATACTCACCACGGGGCAGACCAGCTTCCAGCCAGTGGTCCACCCCCATTCTGCCGCTGAGTCCCGCCGACTCCCCCCACAGGAATCTGGGAGCTCGGCAGCCGGGAGCTCAATTGCACCAGTCGGCCATCCGCTGATGTCAGCGGGCGGTTCGCACTAGCTCTCCCCTCCCGCCCATTCCAGATCACCCCGAAAGTGGCACTGGGCGGACCTTCAGAAGGAATGTTGGCGGCAGTGGGCGGCAGCGGGTGGTGAGGTGATGAAAATCGGCCCCTAGGGCTTATTTTTCCATATTTACAAATTAAACATAACCACTGGTTTTCCGTTTTGAAGAGGATACCTTTGCTCTCGAACAGAACTTTCCAAATCTGTTGTAAAAATTAGACTCATTCTGGGCTGATCCTGAGGAGAGATTTTCTCCAAGAGCAACCCTTGATCTGTATTTGGATTCTCTACAACTTCAGACTGTTTGCCTGCCTGACTCAGACTCAGAATTAAATTCTGATTTTCTCTTGGACTTGTTTCTAGTACATCTGATGTAGGATTTTCTACTATCTGACTAATCAGACATAATTGAATCATTCCAACTTTCAACTCCTTCCACATCTGTAGGTAAATCTGATCAATGTGAACAAACCTAACCTGTCCATGATCAAACATCTTAAACAAATAGGTGCGAGGGCCACATATTTTCACTACTCTTCCAGGTAACCACTTTAACCATTTATGGTGATGGTTCTTCATTCTAACCTTCTGATTTAATTTCACACTTCTCTTCTTTACTCTACCTCTATCATGATTTTCTTTCAGTCTTGATTGTTTCTCTTCTACTGACTGCCAAGTTTGGCTTTAACAACGAGAATGTGGCTGTTGTTTGACAAACAACTCTACTGATGTTCTACCAGTAGTTGTATGAGGAGTATTACGATAAGTAATCAGAAAATTTGCTAGTTTGTGGTCCAATGACAGCTGCCGTTTCTTTGGATTTGGATCCAAAATTTGCTTGATGAAGGCACGTTTTACAATTTGTACTGTGTGCTCTGCTGCACCATTTGAAGCAAGGTGGTATGGTGGAACTTGGGTATGTTTCACACCATTTCTGCTCATGAACTGTGCAAATGCTTCTGAACAAAATTGTGGTCCATTATCAGACACAATTTCTTCTGGGAGACCATATAAAGAAAACAATCTTCGCAGATTGTCTCGTGTTTTACTTGATGTTATTTTCCACATCGGAAACACCTCTACCCACTTCGAATGACTATCAATTACAATGGACAATTGTCCTTCGAGCTCAGCAAATTCTACAAGTAACTTTTGCCACACCCTGGGAGGCCATTTCCATGGCTGTAATGGTACTGATGGTGGTTTCTTGCTTATCGATTGACATGTTCTACACTGATTTTTGAGCAATAAGGGAGTAAAGGGTTATGGGGAGCTGGCAGGGAAGTGGAGCTGAGTCCAAGATCAGATCAGCCATTATCTTATTGAATGGCGGAGCAGGCTCGAGGGGCCAAATGGCCTACTGCTGCTCCTATTTCTTATGTTCTTATGCTCTTAACATAGAAACATAGAAACATAGAAAATAGGTGCAGGAGTAGGCCATTCGGCCCTTCTAGCCTGCACCGCCATTCAATGAGTTCATGGCTGAACATTCAACTTCAGTACCCCATTCCTGCTTTCTCGCCATACCCCTTGATCCCCCTAGCAGTAAGGGCCTCATCTAACTCCTTTTTGAATATATTTAGTGAATTGGCCTCAACAACTTTCTGTGGTAGAGAATTCCACAGGTTCACCACTCTCTGGGTGAAGAAGTTCCTCCGCATCTCGGTCCTAAATGGCTTACCCCTTATCCTTAGACTGTGACCCCTGGTTATGGACTTCCCCAACATTGGGAACATTCTTCCTGCATCTAACCTGTCTAACCCCGTCAGAATTTTATATGTTTCTATGAGGTCCCCTCTCATTCTTCTGAACTCCAGTGAATACAAGCCCAGTTGATCCAGTCTTTCTTGATAGGTCAGTCCCGCCATCCTGGGAATCAGTCTGGTGAACCTTCGCTGCACTCCCTCAATAGCAAGAATGTCCTTCCTCAGGTTAGGAGACCAAAACTGTACACAATACTCCAGGTGTGGCCTCACCAATGCCCTGTACAACTGTAGCAACACCTCCCTGCCCCTGTACTCAAATCCCCTTGCTATGAAGGCCAACATGCCATTTGCTTTCTTAACCGCCTGCTGCACCTGCATGCCAACCTTCAATGACTGATGTACCATGACACCCAGGTCTCTTTGCACCTCCCCTTTTCCTAATCTGTCACCATTCAGATAATAGTCTGTCTCTCTGTTTTTACCACCAAAGTGGATAACCTCACATTTATCCACATTATACTTCATCTGCCATGCATTTGCCCACTCACCTAACCTATCCAAGTCGCTCTGCAGCCTCACAGCATCCTCCTCGCAGCTCACACTGCCACCCAACTTAGTGTCATCCGCAAATTTGGAGATACTACATTTAATCCCCTCATCTAAATCATTAATGTACAGTGTAAACAGCTGGGGCCCCAGCACAGAACCTTGCGGTACCCCACTAGTCACTGCCTGCCATTCTGAAAAGTACCCATTTACTCCTACTCTTTGCTTCCTGTCTGACAACCAGTTCTCAATCCATGTCAGTACACTACCCCCAATCCCATGTGCTCTAACTTTGCACATTAATCTCTTGTGTGGGACCTTGTCGAACGCCTTCTGAAAGTCCAAATATACCACATCAACTGGTTCTCCCTTATCCACTCTACTGGAAACATCCTCAAAAAATTCCAGAAGATTTGTCAAGCATGATTTCCCTTTCACAAATCCATGCTGACTTGGACCTATCATGTCACCTCTTTCCAAATGCACTGCTATGACATCCTTAATAATTGATTCCATCATTTTACCCACTACCGATGTCAGGCTGACCGGTCTATAATTCCCTGTTTTCTCTCTCCCTCCTTTTTTTAAAATTGGTATTAGTGAATGAATCGTAATTAGCTCTCTCCTCCTAGTTCTATCATACATTTATTTTGAGATTGTAGGGATTAACATATTTAAATTCAGTCTCTCCCCTCACGTTCCTGAACACCAAATAGTCAGTTCTCCCAAAGCCTTAGGCCCTGAGGTAAACCTGTTTCACATTGATTGGGCAACTGGGATTAAATGTAATTTGATAAATATACATTTTAAACTGAAAGAACCATCTTCATTTCTAATATTTGCAGTGTCTGGGACTTGCTTGCTTCAGCATTATTACATGGAGGGAAAGCCTGACATGATAGTGTCTGACTTTCAGTTGGCTCAGATACTCTCTGTTCTCTTTCCTCTAGGCATGTTTTGACTGATCTTCACTAATACCATAGGGACAAATAAAAGAGGCAGTGGCAACACAGTCAAAGTGTTTGTCTTGGACACTTTCTCTGAGCCATAGTAGGAAGGCAGTGCTTCATGCTGACAGCTTCTGGCACAGGGACTGCAAAGAAACACCAGAGACGAACTGGATCTCCTGAGTGACAGGAAAATCCAACATGTATAAAAGTGAATGCCTTGGGATAAGGGGAGAACTGGAGCTCGGGCAGATGTTAACCCCACCAATGTTTTAGGATAGGTTACAACTTTGTTCCAAATTTAATTTTGGAACCCATCTGCCTGGCTTTAAATTAGTTTTGTGCACAGACTAAGCATTTGGCAAAAGCCAGAATCTGAAGTATGGATTGGGATTGCAGATTCAGTTTGTTGCCAATCACCGATCGAGAATTGAGAAGTCTTTTTATTTGAAGCTTTGGACAGGGGATTTTCTATTCCAGACTTCTAAAACTTTTTCATTTTGGGCAATTTCAGATGATTTTTTAAAATTGCACCTAGCCCCCAATTTTCCAATATTACAAAGTTTCAGCTCGAAATTCGGTGACTTTGCGACTATTGTTTTGGCAATATTTCACCATATGCGAAAAACGTGTCGGAGGGAATTTCGGTGACGTTTTGCGGTGGCGGCTTTCAAGTACCGCTGGGGAGTGGAGTGCTGCTGTGCAAGACCGGAAATAGCGTTTTCGCCAAAACTTTGGCACCCGTATCTTGCGCGAAAAATACCGACATGTAAAAAGCTGCGTTGCAACCCTTGGAGCAGCGGTAAGTATGAAGACCTGCAAAAAAGGTAAGTTAAAGTTTTTATTTGTAATTCTTTTTCAGCGATTCGATAGATAAGTGTCTTGTAAATGTTTTGTGAAATTTGTTTTTTTGTTCTTTCCAATTTATATTTAGATATTTTTCCGCCCTCCCAAGGCCCAACTCGCAGCAGTATCGGCCTCAAACTAAAGTTGGTGAGGATCGTAATCTGCGCCGCGAATCCTCATGCAACGCCGATTTTTACCACTGTGCAAATTAAAGCTTGAATTTACGGCCTGATAGCAATAACGAAATAATAACGGTAATTTTGTCCAAAAAAAAATCGTTTTCGCTGAGATCCGAATTTCTAGCCCTCAGTGCCTGTAACAGGGGCTGATCCAACTTCGCAGGATGGTGAAAGGAAAAGCTTTGTAATGTCAGGCCAGTCATTTGACTTGGCTACAAGCAAAGGGAAAGTTAAGCTGCAGTGATTTAATGCGACAATTCTAAGGACTTAAGCACCTTGGGGCAGTTTTCTACTTTAAAGACCTATATAAATGCAGGTTGTTATTGTTGGATACCATATTATACAATCTGGGTGGGCGGAGAGGAATTTGGGGCAGGATCTTAAGGACATTGGTGAGTTAATTGAGTTTTTAATAATTTTTCTGGTACCAGCCCTCAAATTACTAGCTTTATTCAATTCACTTCCGTAACCTTCGGTGTTTCCACCGCACTTATACTGAAGTTACAGCAACGGAGTGGGAGAATCACCGAGAAAATTCACCCCCGATGCCTCTACACTCAACGTGGTTCAGATTGGGAACTGACGGAAATGGGTCTGAGATTTTCTGATGGCAAAGCACCCGTTTCTAAAGGGATCTGACGAGAATGACAGCACTGAGGAAGTGCTGCACTCTCAGTTGCCGTCTTTCGGATGAGACGTTAAACCAAGGCCCTGTCTGCCCTCTCAGGTGGATGTAAAACATCCCATGGCATTATTCTGAAGAAAAGCAGTGGAGTTCTCCCCGGTGTCCTGGCCAATATTTATCCATCAATCGACTTCATAAAGAAAAACAGATATTCTGGTCATTATCACATTACTGCTGCATTTTCTACATTACAAGAGTGATTACACTTCACAAGTGCTTCACTGGCTGTAAAGCACTTTTGGACGTCCTGAGGTTGTAAAAGGCGCTATATAAAATGCAAGTTTTTCTTTCTTTCTTCTCACTCTACTCTGTAAGGATTCAGCGAAAACATCGACAGCAAAAGCATAAACTTTTGGACTTAAACTTTTGGACTTTAAGTTTTGGACATTGCTTTTAACTTGGTTGCTACCGCAGAAGGGCAGACAGCATGACGTGGGACAGGTCAAAACATGTCCCACAGGAATACACATCAGGTGGGCAGGAATGCATCAATGGCTGAAACGGCAGGAAGATGGTTGATGGGGGGCCTTTTGTCATGTAATGAGAACCCACCAGTGAGAGATCAAGAAAATTGGTCAGTGCTCAAAACACAAAGCAAGTTTTTCGGCCACCCAGACTTGTTGGAGCCTAGTCCCTAGGAACAGAACCGAAGAGGTGTTTTTTTTTGCTCTTTCAGTTGGACTGCCTCGGGCGAAGGACTAACTTTTGGTGCGAGAAGAAGCAGTTTTGCAGGTATGAAAGGCAATTTTGGCTGCCATCTCACTCGCTCTCTCCTCTTCTATGCTTGCTTGCTTTGTTCAACGCACTCAAAGACCGGGCACTCCGTCTGCGATGGAGAGAAGAACCACCATCTACGAGCAAAGAGAGCCTTGCTACTTCGACTGGGAAGCTGATCTTGAGACTGGACTTGAATACCACAGATTGGTACAGAACCAGAAGATACGCTCATTGGGCGAAGCAGCGAGTAAGCCAAAGGGGTAACTGGTGAACATTTATCCCAGCGCATGAATCTTTAAGACCACCGCATAGTATGAAGGGGTGTCGTGTGTCCTAACCAAGCCTTAGGGGTTTAGTGGGGAGGTTTTCTGCGTGAATCATAGGCATACACACATTCTATTGGACAGATTCGGTAGTGCCCTCTCAAACTAAGTAGGGGTGTTTTAGTCATGGGTACTTCGCGTTAGGGGCCTGTTCAGATGGGCCAGGGTTGTGTATTGTACTGTGTTTGTTTGTGTTACACCACCAGGGTGTGTTTTACTGGGTGCAGGTGTGCGCTTTAACTTAAATAAAAGCATTGTGATGGTTGAGACCAAAAGATCTGGCTATAAATATGTATTTCTGTTCACCACTATATTTCGCAGGTCTAGAACTGTTGTAAGGGAGCTGATTCGAAACCACCAAGGGCAAAACCACTAACATTTCTTTCTCCCCCTTCTTCCTCTTCTTCCCTTTCTTTCTTCTCTTTCTTTCTTAATCCTTCCTTCCTTCATTTCTTCCTTCCCTTTCTTCTCTTTCTGCACTTTCTTCTCTTTCTTCCTTCTTTTCTTCCCTTTCTTTCCTTCTATTCTTTCTATTCTTTCTTTCCTCCTTTGTAAATATTGAGGCCCAGGTTTACCACTTGTAATGCCAAGGGTAACCGATTCATTTTAATGGATTGCTGTTTACATTATGTTTGGAAAGCCTATGTCTGTGTGTATTGCTCTGCTGCCAGTAGTTATCAGATTAGGCACAGTCCCTCCAATGAGAAAGGTGCAGTTAATTTGGCAACATTTAATCAGGTTCTAATGGAAACATTAGCTGCAACAAACCAGCATTACAGAGCTAGTCTTACTGATTATTTTTAATATCATCATATGTCTTTCTGGTCAATAAATTCCTTCTAAAATCTAACGCTTCCTGGATGGAATGTACTGCTAATGTCCTGGCAGCTCCACTATATGCAGATCATGTAGTTTGTCATCATTAGCTGCATGTCTCTATTAATTGAGTAACTGGGAATGCTAATTACTAGAGTTTATTGAGGTTATAGAAGTATGAAGGGCAACTCTGGAGACCATCATTACATTAGGACCAGAACGAAAGAAATGTTATTATCAATTGTTGGATTGCGAGACCTGTTGTGCACCAAAGAACTGGTCATTTATATCATTGCTGTTTGTGCGACATCCTTCATCATCATCAGAGGCAGTCCCTCGAAATCAAGGAAGACTTGATTCCACTCTAAAAGTGAGTTCTCAGGTGACTGAACAGTTCAATACAGGAATTACAGGTGGAACAGACAGTCGTTGGAGGAAAGTGTGGGTGGGGAGTCTGGTTTGCCGCACGCACCTTCCGCTGCCTGCGCTTGTTTTCTGCATGCCCTCTGCGACGAGACTCGAGGTGCTCAGCGCCCTCCCAGATGCACTTCCTCCACTTAGGGCGGTCTTTGGCCAGGAGCTCCCAGGTGTCGGTGGGGATGTTGCACTTTATCAAGGAGGCTTTGAGGGTGTCCTTGAAACGTTTCCTCTGCTCACCTTGGGCGCTTACCGTGTAGGAGTTCCGAGTAGAGCGCTTGCTTTCGGAGTCTTGTGTCGGGCATGCGAACAATGTGGTCTACCCAGCAGAGCTGGTCAAGTGTGGTCAGTGCTTCAATGCTGGGGATGTTGGCCTGATCGAGAACACTAACATTGGTGCGTCTGTCCTCCCAGGGGATTTTCAGGATCTTGCAGAGGCATCGTTGGTGGTATTTCTCCAGCAATTTGAGGTATCTACTGTATATAGTCCATGTCTCTGAGCCATACAGGAGGGCGGGTATCATTGCAGCCCTGTAGACCATAAGCTTGGTGCCAGATTTGAGGACCTGATCTTCGAACACTCTCTTCCTCATGTGGCCGAAGGCTGTGCTGGTGCACTGGAAGCGATGTTGAACCTCGTTGTCGATGTCCGCCCTTGCTGATAATAGGCTCCCGAGGTATGGGAAGTGGTCCACGTTGTCCAGGGCCGCGCCGTGGATCTTGATGACTGGGGGGCAGTGCTGTGTGGCGGGGTCAGATTGGTGGAGGACCTTTGTCTTACGGATGTTTAGTGTAAGGCCCATGCTTCCATATGACTCGGTGAAGATGTTGAGTATGACTTGGAGTTCAGGTTCTGAATGTGCGCAGATGCAAGCGTCGTCCACCTACTGTAGCTCGACGACAGAGGATGGGATGGTCTTGGATCTGGCCTGGAGACGACAAAGGTTGACAGGTTCCCATTGGTTCTACAGTTTAGTTCCACTCCAGCGGGGAGCTTGTGAGTGTGAGGTGGAGCATTGCAGCGAGGAAGATCAAGAAGAGGGTTGACACGATGACACAACCCTGCTTTACACAGGGCCAGACGTGGATTGGGTCTGTGGTGGATCCGTTGGTCAGGATCACAGCTTGTTGTTGAAACCAAGATGGCGGATAGGATAGCAGCTCCCTGGGGAGTTCTCCTCGAAAAAACCTTCCTCTGACCATCTGCTGCCATCCTTCACCTCTCTCTCCCGCAACCTCCCCCCTCTCTCACTGTCTAAGCCCCCTTTGGTCGTAACTTTGACCCCCAAAGTATTTTACCTATCCCTAAAACCCATGCTGCAAGAGCCCACAGCCCATCCCCCAATCTCAACTTACCTTCCAAGTCGACCTCCCTGCTGCCAAGTCCCTCCAACTGGACCTTCGTAGCTCGCTCCCCACTGGCCGACTCAACTGTTCCAACCAACCCCCGGTGATCTCAATGGCGGTGAGTCTCCGACCAGCTTCAACAACAGGTTTGGGCCCTACTTTCACTCCTCCACTCCTCACCCTCACGCGACCTACTTGTGTACCTACTGGCTGCCACATTTGGCTATATGTCAGTAACTGTCCTTTAAAAGAAATTAATTGGCTGTGAAGCATTTTAGGATGGCCTTGGGATTTGATAACATTCTATATAAATTCAAGTTCTTTCTTTTTCTGTCTATTTTACCCCTTGCATGAAAAGTATACTTTGACTATTTGTCTTGCTCAAAACTACCTCAATGATTTGTCTCCTCTGCTATTTGAACCCTTTGTCATTGTGGTCAATTCACCTGGGTCAATTTAGTTGATTCCCATCATAATCATGAAAACATCAATGAATTTACCTCACATTCATATTTTTTGCAAAGAAATCAAACACAAATTCCTTAGCCTATGCTTGTGAATTACATTTTTTCCCACAAATTAAATGGTTTTATAATTGTGCAACTGCTGGCAGTATTCCCATGTGCCACAATATGCAAGGGTGAGAAGAAGATGTGGTTATGCTGAGGGCTTTGCAGCCTAGTGGTTATGGTACTGAACTACTAACCAAGAGGTTATGGAAGAGAATTCAATAAATCTGGTAAATTGTGGGCAAGTACCAGAAATAGACCATGAACAACACAATTTGCACGCCAATGTGCATAAGAATTGACTCGAAAATCCTCCCCACCCACTCGGATTGTATGACATGATACAATTAGAAAGGTTGCATTAAACGACTGCATTTTAAGGGAATATGTAACACATTGCCAGCCTGCTATTATTCTCTCAAACAATGCCAGATCTCTATTAAAATTCATGTAACACATTGTCAGCTCTCAATTATCTTATGTGAAAATCGCTGCAATCCAGCCATTATCCTCTGTGTAACACACTGACAGCTCACTATTATCCTGTGTAACACACTGACAGCTCACTATTATCCTGTGTAACACACTGCCAGCTCACTATTATCCTCTGTGTAACACACTGCCAGCTCACTATTATCCTGTGTAACAAACTGCCAGATCACTATTATCCTGTGTAACACACTGCCAGCTCACTATTATCCTGTGTAACACACCGCAAGCACACTATTATCCTGGGAAACACACTGGCAGCTCACTATTATCCTGTGTAACACACTGCCAGCTCACTATTATCCTGGGGAACACACTGGCAGCTCACTGTTATCCTGTGTAACAAACTGCCAGCTCACTATTATCCTGTGTAACAAACTGCCAGCTCACTATTATCCTGTGTAACACACTGCTAGCTCACTGTTATCCTGTGTAACACATGACCAGCTCACTATTATCCTGTGTAACACACTGCCAGCTCACTATTATCCTCTGTGTAACACACTGCCAGCTCACTATTACCCTGTGTAACAAACTGCCAGCTCACTATTATCCTGTGTAACACACTGCAAGCGCACTATTATCCTGGGAACACATTGGCAGCTCACTATTATCCTGTGTAACACACTGACAGCTCACTATTATCCTGTGTAACACACTGCCAGCTCACTATTATCCTCTGTGTAACACACTGCCAGCTCACTATTATCCTGTGTAACAAACTGCCGGATCACTATTATCCTGTGTAACAAACTGCCAGCTCACTATTATCCTGTGTAACACACCGCAAGCACACTATTATCCTGGGAAACACACTGGCAGCTCACTATTATCCTGTGTAACACACTGCCAGCTCACTATTATCCTGTGTAACACACTGACAGCTCACTATTATCCTGTGTAACACACTGCCAGCTCACTATTATCCTCTGTGTAACACACTGCCAGCTCACTATTATCCTGTGTAACAAACTGCCGGATCACTATTATCCTGTGTAACACACTGCCAGCTCACTATTATCCTGTGTAACACACCGCAAGCACACTATTATCCTGGGAAACACACTGGCAGCTCACTATTATCCTGTGTAACACACTGCCAGCTCACTATTATCCTGGGGAACACACTGGCAGCTCACTGTTATCCTGTGTAACAAACTGCCAGCTCACTATTATCCTGTGTAACAAACTGCCAGCTCACTATTATCCTGTGTAACACACTGCTAGCTCACTGTTATCCTGTGTAACACATGACCAGCTCACTATTATCCTCTGTGTAACACACTGCCAGCTCACTATTTATTACCCTGTGTAACAAACTGCCAGCTCACTATTATCCTGTGTAACACACTGCAAGCGCACTATTATCCTGGGAACACATTGGCAGCTCACTATTATCCTGTGTAACGCACTGCCAGCTCAGTATTATCCTGGGGAACACACTGGCAGCTCACTGTTATCCTGTGTAACACATGGCTAGCTCACTATTATCCTCTGTTACAAACTGCCAGCTCACTATTATCCTGTGGAACCCACTGGCAGCTCACTATTATCCTGTGTAACACACTGACAGCTCACTATTATCCTCTGTGTAACAAACTGGCAGCTCACTATTATCCTGTGTAACACACTGACATCTCACTATTATCCTGTGTAACACACTGACAGCTCACTATTATCCTGGATAACACACTGCCAGCTCACTATTATCCTGTGTAACACACTGACAGCTCACTATTATCCTCTGTATAACACACTGCCAGCTCACTATTATCCTGTGTAACACACTGACAGCTCACTATTATCCTCTGTATAACACACTGCCAGCTCACTATTATCCTGTGTAACAAACTGCCAGCTCACTATTATCCTGGATAACACACTGCCAGCTCACTATTATCCTGTGTAACACACCGCCAGCGCTCTATTATCCTGGGGAACACACTGGCAGCTCTCTGTTATCCTGTGTAACACACTGCCAGCTCACTATTATCCTGGGGAACACACTGGCAGCTCACTATTATCCTCTGTGTAACACGCTGACAGCTCACTATTATCCTGTGTAACAAACTGCCAGCTCACTATTATCCTGTGTAACACACTGCCAGCTCACTTTTATCCTGCATAACACACTGCCAACTCACTATTATCCTGTGCAACACACTGCCAGTGCACTATTATCCTGGGGAACACACTGGCAGCGCATTATTATCCTGGGGAAGACACTGGCAGCTCACTGTTATCCTGTGTAACACATGGCCAGCTCACTATTATCCTGTGTAACACACTGACAGCTTACTATTATCCTCTGTGTAACAAACTGCCAGCTCACTATTATCCTGTGCAACACACTGGCAACTCACTATTATCCTGTGTAACACACTGACAGCTCACTATTATCCAGTGTAACACACTGCCATCTCACTATTATCCTGTGTAACACACTGAGAGCTCACTATTATCCTCTGTGTAACAAACTGGCAGCTCACTATTATCCTGTGTAACACACTGACAGCTCACTATTATCCTCTGTGTAACACACTGCCAGCTCATTATTATCCTGGGGAACACACTGGCAGCTCACTGTTATCCTGTGTAACACATGGCCAGCTCACTATTATCCTGCGAAACACACTGGCAGTTCAGTATTATCCTGTGTAACACACTGAAAGCTCACTATTATCCTGTGTGACAAACTGCCAGCTCACTATTATCCTGTGTAACACACTGCAGCTCACTATTATCCTGGGGAACACAGTGGCAGCTCACTGTTATCCTGTGTAACACATGGCCAGCTCATTATTATCCTGTGTAACACACTGATAGCTCACTATTATCCTCTGTGTAAAAAAACTGCGAGCTCACTATTATCCTGTGGAACAAACTGGCAGCTCACTATTATCCTGTGTAACACACTGACAGCTCACTATTATCCTCTGTGTAACAAACTGGCAGCATACTATTATCCTGTGTAACACAATGACAGCTCACTATTATCCTGTGTAACACACTGCCAGCTCACTATTATCCTGTGTAACAAACTGCTAGCTCACCATTATCCTGTGTAACACACTGCCAGCTCACTATTATCATCTGTGTAACAAACTGACAGCTCTCTATTATCCTGTGTAACACACTGGCAGCTCACTATTATCCTGTGTAACACACTGCCAGCTCACTATTATCCTGGGGAACACACTGGCAGCTCACTGTTATCCTGTGTTGCACATGGCCAGCTCACTATTATCCTGTGTAACACATTGACAGCTCACTATTATCCTGTGTAACAAACTGCCAGCTCACTATTATCCTGTGTAACACACTGCCAGCTCACTATTATCCTGTGTAACACACTGCCAGCTCACTATTATCCTGGATAACACACTGCCAGCTCACTATTATCCTGTGTAACACACTGACAGCTCACTATTATCCTCTGTATAACACACTGCCAGCTCACTATTATCCTGTGTAACACACTGACAGCTCACTATTATCCTCTGTATAACACACTGCCAGCTCACTATTATCCTGTGTAACAAACTGCCAGCTCACTATTATCCTGGATAACACACTGCCAGCTCACTATTATCCTGTGTAACACACCGCCAGCGCTCTATTATCCTGGGGAACACACTGGCAGCTCTCTGTTATCCTGTGTAACACACTGCCAGCTCACTATTATCCTGGGGAACACACTGGCAGCTCACTATTATCCTCTGTGTAACACGCTGACAGCTCACTATTATCCTGTGTAACAAACTGCCAGCTCACTATTATCCTGTGTAACACACTGCCAGCTCACTTTTATCCTGCATAACACACTGCCAACTCACTATTATCCTGTGCAACACACTGCCAGTGCACTATTATCCTGGGGAACACACTGGCAGCGCATTATTATCCTGGGGAAGACACTGGCAGCTCACTGTTATCCTGTGTAACACATGGCCAGCTCACTATTATCCTGTGTAACACACTGACAGCTTACTATTATCCTCTGTGTAACAAACTGCCAGCTCACTATTATCCTGTGCAACACACTGGCAACTCACTATTATCCTGTGTAACACACTGACAGCTCACTATTATCCAGTGTAACACACTGCCATCTCACTATTATCCTGTGTAACACACTGAGAGCTCACTATTATCCTCTGTGTAACAAACTGGCAGCTCACTATTATCCTGTGTAACACACTGACAGCTCACTATTATCCTCTGTGTAACACACTGCCAGCTCATTATTATCCTGGGGAACACACTGGCAGCTCACTGTTATCCTGTGTAACACATGGCCAGCTCACTATTATCCTGGGAAACACACTGGCAGTTCAGTATTATCCTGTGTAACACACTGAAAGCTCACTATTATCCTGTGTGACAAACTGCCAGCTCACTATTATCCTGTGTAACACACTGCAGCTCACTATTATCCTGGGGAACACAGTGGCAGCTCACTGTTATCCTGTGTAACACATGGCCAGCTCATTATTATCCTGTGTAACACACTGATAGCTCACTATTATCCTCTGTGTAAAAAACTGCGAGCTCACTATTATCCTGTGGAACAAACTGGCAGCTCACTATTATCCTGTGTAACACACTGACAGCTCACTATTATCCTCTGTGTAACAAACTGGCAGCATACTATTATCCTGTGTAACACAATGACAGCTCACTATTATCCTGTGTAACACACTGCCAGCTCACTATTATCCTGTGTAACAAACTGCTAGCTCACCATTATCCTGTGTAACACACTGCCAGCTCACTATTATCATCTGTGTAACAAACTGACAGCTCTCTATTATCCTGTGTAACACACTGGCAGCTCACTATTATCCTGTGTAACACACTGCCAGCTCACTATTATCCTGTGTAACACACTGGCAGCTCACTGTTATCCTGTGTTGCACATGGCCAGCTCACTATTATCCTGTGTAACACATTGACAGCTCACTATTATCCTGTGTAACAAACTGCCAGCTCACTATTATCCTGTGTAACACACTGCCAGCTCACTATTATCCTGTGTAACACACTGCCAGCTCACTATTATCCTGCGTAACACACTGCCAGCTCACTATTATCCTGGGGAACACGCTGGCAGCTCACTGTTATCCTGTGTAACACATGGCCAACTCACTATTATCCTGTGTAACACACTGACAGCTCACTGTTATACTCGGTGTAACAAACTGCCAGCTCACTATTATCCTGTGCAACACACTGGCAGCTCACTATTATCCTATGCAACACACTGCCAGCTCACTATTATCCTGTGTAACACACTTCCAACTCACTATTATCCTGTGTAACACACTGACAGCTCACTATTATCCTCTGTGTAACAAACTGGCAGCTCACTATTATCATCTGTGTAACAAACTGGCAGCTCACTATTATCATCTGTGTAACACACTGGCAGCTCACTATAATCCTGGGGAACACACTGGCAGCTCACTGTTATCCTGTGTTACACATAGCCAGCTCACTATTATCCTGTGTAACACATTGACAGCTCACTATTATCCTGTGTAACAAACTGCCAGCTCACTTTTATCCTGTGTAACACACTGCCAGCTCACTTTTATCCTGTGTAACACACTGCCAGCTCACTATTATCCTGTGTAACAACTG
Organism: Pristiophorus japonicus; assembly: GCF_044704955.1. NCBI lineage: Eukaryota > Metazoa > Chordata > Chondrichthyes > Pristiophoridae > Pristiophorus > Pristiophorus japonicus. The sequence continues at coordinate 490,476,951 of NC_091977.1, read as the reverse complement.
TCAGCTCACTTTTATCCTGTGTAACACACTGCCAGCTCACTATTATCCTGTGCAACACATTGCCAGCTCACTATTATCCTGTGTAACACACTGCCAGTTCACTATTATCCTGTGTAACACACTGCCAGCTCACTATTATCCTGTGTAACACATTGCCAGCTCACTATTATCCTGTGTAACACACTGCCAGTTCACTATTATCCTGTCTAACACACTGCCAGCTCACTATTATCCGGTGTAACACACTGCCAGCTCACTATTATCCTGTGTAACACACTGCCAGCTCACTATTATCCTGTGTAACACATGGCCAGCTCACTATTATCCTGTGTAACACACTGCCAGCTCACTATCTCTGTAAGATGGCGGATGGGATAGCAGCTCCCTAGGGAGCTCTCCCCGAACAAACCTTCCTCTAGCCATCTGCTGCTTTCCTTCAACTCTCTCTCCCTCAATCTCCCTCTCCCATTGTCTAAGCCCCTTCTGGCCCTGATTTCAATTCCCCAAAGTACTTTCCTACCCCTAAAACCTGTGCTGCAAGGGCCAATTGCCCACCCCCGTCCCCCAATCTCAAGTTACATTCCAGGTTGACCTCTCTACTACGAAGGGCCTTCCAACTGGACTCTCGCTCCGCACTTGCCGACTCAGCTGCCCCAATCGATCCCCGGCATTCCCAACGGCGGTGAGCCTCCGACCAGCTCCAATAACAGGCTTGGGCCCTACCTTCACTCCTCGCCTTCATGCACAAATGTTTTCACCAGCGACGTTCGGGCCCACAATCCTCCCGCGACCTTCAGGTCCATAATCCTCCAGTGACGTCCTGGCATTCACTCCACCGGCGACGTCCTGGCCTTCACCCCTTCAGCGACGCTCTGGCTCCCCCCGGCTGCTGGCCCCACTCAACGGCAGAGTTTGTGTCAAGCATAATGGCTGTGGTCAATCTGATCTCTCTGACCTCTCCTCCTTCCACGAAGTGGACCCCTGACCATCCCAATTCCTGCCCTCAGCCAGGCCTCGGTTTTCTCACCACCTCACTGAAGGGCACTGCCATGTGCCGAGCTTACGGCTCGTATCCCGCTGTAGGCAACTAGGCTCATACAGCAGTGCCTGGTCTCCAGTCATCTTGGACCCCCTTGCCACTGGACCAAGACCTTCCTCTGCTAAGCCGGTGTGCAACGGCCATCCCACGTTAAAAGAACTCACGCATACGCATCTTTCACCCTTCAAAATGAAGTTCGGGACCTGGAATGTCAGGACCCTCATGAACAACTGCAACAGCGACAGACCGGAACACTGCACTGCCATCGTTGCCCGGGAACTTCAAACCAGACTCCCCACCCACCCTTTCCTCCAACAACTGCCTGTTCCACCTGCGACAGAGACTGTAATTCCCGTATTGGACTGTTGAGTCACCTGAGAACTCACTTTTGGAGTGGAAGCAATTCTTCCTCGATTTCGAGGGACTGCCTATGATGATTATCCTGTGTAACACACTGCCAGCTCTCTATTAAACTCTTTGTAAAACACTGCAAGCCCTCTATTTTAATTCATGTAATTTGTTCTTTCCTTGAATCTCAGAGGTCTCATTCTGCCCTTTCTCTTACATTCTGTCAGTTTCATAGCAGATTCACCCTTAAGTGTTATTTTCCTCATGCCTTCCAGCTTTTGCCAGTCAGATGAATTGCCGACTCAACTGCCCCAATCGATCCCCGGCGATCTCAGGTCATTTGGTGACACCAGTGGTCGGACCGCTACTGAACACAACACTATGGGCTAGACTTTCCATTATATTTGCAAGCATACCGCCCACTTAATATCCATTTTAACACTGAAATGATGTGTAACGCCCATATATCGCCCATTTCTTGAGGATGTAACTGGTAGAGTGGACAAGGGAGAACCAGTGGATGTGGTGTATTTGGACTTTCAAAAGGCTTTTGACAAGGCCCCACACAAGAGATTGGTGTGCAAAATTAAAGCGCATGGTATTGGGGGTAATGTACTGATGTGGATAGAGAACTGGTTGGCAGACAGGAAGCAGAGAGTTGGGATAAACGGATCCTTTTCAGAATGGCAGACAGTGACTAGTGGGGCGCCGCAGGGCTCAGTGCTGGGACCTCAGCTATTTACAATATACATCAATGATTTGGATGAGAGAATTGAGTGTAATATCTGCAAGTTTTCAGATGACACTAAACTGGGTGGCAGTGTGAGCTGTGAGGAGGATGCTAAAAGGCTGCAGGGTGACTTGGACAGGTTAGGTGCGTGGGCAAACGCATGGCAGATGCAAAATAATGTGGATAAATGTGAGATTATCCACTTTGATGGCAAAAACACAAAGGCAGAATATTATCTGAATGGTGGCAGATTAGGAAAAGGGAGAAACATAGAAACATAGAAACATAGAAAATAGGTGCAGGAGTAGGCCAGTCGGCCCTTCGAGCCTGCACCACTATTCGATAAGATCATGGCTGATCATTCCCTCAGTACCCCTTTCCTGCTTTCTCTCCATACCCCTTGATCCCTTTGGCCATAAGGGCCATATCTAACTCCCTTTTGAATATATCTAAAGAACTGGCCTCAACAACTTTCTGCGGTAGAGAATTCCACAGGTTAACAACTCTCTGAGTGAAGTAGTTTCTCCTCATCTCAGTCCTAAATGGCCTATCACTAATCCTAAGACTGTGTCCCCTGGTTCTGGACTTCCCCAACATCGGGGACAATCTACCCGCATCTAACCTGTCCCGTCCCGTCAGAATCTTTTATGTTTCTATGAGATCCCCTCTCATCCTTTTAAACTCCAATGTATAAAGGCCCAGTTGATCCAGTCTCTCCTCACATGTCAGACTGATTCCCGGCCATCCCGGGAATCAGTCTGGTGAACCTTCGCTGCACTCCCTCAATAGCAAGAACGTCCTTCCTCAGATTAGGAGACCAAAATTGAACACAATATTCCAGGTGAGGCCTCACCAAGGCCCTGTAAAACTGCAGTAAGACCTCCCTGCTCCTATACTCAAATCCCCTAGCTATGAAGGCCAACATACCATTTGCCTTCTTTACTACCTGCTGCACCTGTATGCCAACTTTCAATGACTGTGAACCATGCCACCCAGGTCTCGTTGCACCTTCCCTTTTCCTAATATGCCACCATTCAGATAATATTCCGTCTTTGTGTTTTTGCCCCCAAAGTGGATAACCTCACATTTATCCACATTATACTGCATCTGCCATGCATTTGCCCACTCACCTAACCTGTCTAAGTCATCCTGCAGCCTCTTAGCGTCCCCCTGACAGCTCACACTACCACCCAGTTTAGTGTCATCTGCAACCTTGGAGATATTACACTCAATTCCTTCATCCGAATCATTGATGTATATTGTAAAGAGCTGGGATCCCAGCACTGAGTCCTGCGCCAGTCCACTAGTCACTTCCTGCCAGTCTGAGAAGGACCCATTTATCCCGACTCTCTGCTTCCTGTCTGCCAAACAGTTCTCTATCCACGTCAGTATATTACCCCCAATACCATGTGCTTTGATTTTGCACATCAATCTCTTGTGTGGGACCTTGTCAAAAGCCTTATGAAAGTCCAAATACATCACAAGTGCAATGAGACCTGGATGTCATGGTACATCAGTCATTGAAATTTGGCATGCAGGTACAGCAGGCGGTGAAGAAAGCAAATGGTATGCTGGCCTTCATAGCTGGGGGATTTAAGTATAGGAGCAGGGAGGTCTTACTGCAGTTGTACAGGGCCTTAGTGAGGCCTCATCTAGAATATTGTGTTCAGTTTTGGTCTCCTAATCTGAGGAAGGACGTTCTTGCTATTGAGGGAGCGCAGCGAAGGTTCACCAGACTGATTCCCGGGATGGCAGGAGTGACATATGAGGAGAGACTGGATCGACTGGGCCTATATTCACTGGAGTTTAGAAGGATGAGAGGGGATCTCATAGAAACATATAAAATTCTGACAGGACTGGAAAGGTTAGATGCAGGAAGAATTTTCTCGATGTTGGGGAAGTCCAGAACCAGGGGACATAGTCTAAGGATAAGGGTAAGGATAAGGCCATTTAGGACTGAGATGAGGAGAAACTTCTTCACTCAGAGAGTTGTTAATCTGTGGAATTCCCTACTGCAAGAGTTGTTGATGCCAGTTCATTGGATATATTCAAGAGGGAGTTATACATGGCCCTTACGGCTAAAGGGATCAAGGGGTATGGAGAGAAAGCAGGAAAGGGGTACTGAGGTGAATGATCAGCCATGATCTTATTGAATAGTGGTGCAGGCTCGAAGGGCCGAATGGCCTACTCCTGCACCTATTTTCTATGTTTCTATGTTTATTTAGCCACAAAATGGAAAGTAACGGCCATTTCTCGGTCACATCGCGAGCATTACTTTCAGCATGTACGTAACGCCAATAAAAAATAATGCCGTCCGGCCACTTTTTTTGGGCGGAAAGATCAGAAATGGGTGAAACCAACGCCCATAATATCGGCCAGCATTACTTTCTGCATGCAATTGATGCCGAGATTTAATAATACCGCTTGGCCACTGTTTTTTATCGTAAAGATTACATTTGCCGAAACTAATGCTCAGAAAATCGTAAAGCGTTACTTTCGGCACCTCGCACACATCTCACCGACAATATTGCTCACCGAAATAAACGCTGCAAAAAAGTTGAACTAATCACAGCGGTATGGACGCCATTTCCTAAATCGCAGGTCGCATCATTTAAAAGGCTGCTCTGCTTCAACTTCAGGGGAGTTTGGATGTACTCTGAAGGTCTTTTAAGGTGACGTGGACATCTGAACAAACATATTTTCATACTGTGGACGATTGGAATTTACTTTAGGTATCTTAGTGGGAACATTTATTGTTTGTGAACAATTGATGTAATACTAATAGCTATTGGAATGGAGCCTGTCATTTCTCAGCCTGTCTTGATGACCATGCACATGTTGCAGACTCGAGATGGCAGAAGGTACATTCGACAGCATTTTGTGCCAATGTAAGACGTGCCAGACTGATGAGGAAGACCAAACGTTACACCCCCCGCACTTACAGGGAGAAGCAGTCTTACCTCAACTTGTCCGACACCATCTGCCTTAGGAGACTGTGCTTCCACAAAGAGGTTATCAGTGATATATGCCAGCTCATCAGGGGAGATGTGCAGCCTGCCAGCACCATCAGGACTGCACTGTCTATTGAGGTCAAGGTCACTGCAGCACTTTTGTTCTACATGTTGCATTCTTTTCAGGCCTCAGCTGGTGACATTTGCGCCATATCTCAGCATGCCACACATTGCTGCATTCGACAGGTCACTGAAGCCCTTTACGCACGCAGGATGGACTTTATCAGCTTCCCTATGACCAGGGAGGCTCAGACTGGGAGGGCTTTAGGATTCTACTGAATTGCTAACTTCCCCAAGGTGCAGGGAGCAATAGACTGTACGCACATCATGATGCGGGAATCTTTTCAGGATGCAGAGGTTTTTAGGAACCGCAAGGGATTCCATTCCCTGAATGTGCAACTCGTTGTCAACCACCAGAAAATTATTATGGTAGTGAATGCTAAATTTCCGGGCAGCATCCATGATGGTCACATCCTGCATGAGAGCACTGTATCTGACATGTTTACCAGTCAGCCACAAGGTCAATGCTGGATGCTTGGTGACAAAGGATATGGCCTCGCCACCTGGCTAATGACACCCCTGCGTGACACCCAAATCGAAGCCGAGAAGCGATACAACGAGATCCACTCGCAATATCATCGAGAAAACCATTGGAGTGCTTAAGCAGCGCTTTAGGTGCCTGGACCGCTCAGGAGGTGAGCTCCAATACCACCCTGAGCAGGTAGCTCAATTTGTGGTGGTGTGCTCCATGCTGCACAACTTGGCTATCAGGAGGGGACAAGAATTGCCAGAAGGGACTGACGGTCCACCTCAGAAGGGAGAGGAAGAGGAGGACGAGGAGGTGGATGTTGACCTCGGGCCAGACAGTCAGGCTGATGCTGAAACCATGCCCCCGCCCCCACCTCTAGACTGTAGGAAAGGGTCCGTGGTGGCTACATAGCTGCAAGACTCTTACGTCAGCAGCTCATAAATGAGCGCTTTTCTTGAAAGAACGTTGTTGTTATTTACAAAGCTGCAACACTGCTGGGTGTGCAGGTCATACATCAATTGTGTGCATCACCTTGGTGACAGTTAACGTTTACGTTGATTCAAGTTATGTGTAATTATCCCTTTCATGATAAGGAATCACCAGTGTGTAATGGTGCAGCTATCTGAGACAATGCGTAACAAGGTTATGTTAAATAAAAAACATTTAACGTGACCATTTGTCTGAAATCATAAATATAACTGTAAAAAACACCCCACCCCATCCCACAAAAAATTTATCACATTTACATCATTACAATGGTCCGCATTTCCAGCAAAAGAGAACTCAAATGCAAACCAACAAGGTAGCCCCCTCGCCCCTTGCCTCGACCCTCCTACCAAAATAGCACTAGCAACCTAAAAATATGCCCCAGACAACATCTGCAGCCATGCACCTCACTTGCCTTCCCCTTCTGCATCTCCTCCCCACCTCTACCCCATCCCCTTCCCCTCCTGACTCCAAGCCTCCTGGCTGTGGAGCTCCTCAGGCACTGCTTCATTGCGGGGATGACAGCAGAACCACTGCTTGGACGGATATAAGAGAGGACAGTCCCGAGGTGGGATCAAGATCTTCCTCCTGGCTCTCATGTGTCGTTGGCAATCGGGGTGCGGCACTTGGGATGCAGTGCCATGCTCCGGGACCACTGGGAGGCCTCTGCCACCAGTATTCCTGGCTAACAGCTCCAGGGCCTCCTCCATCCCTTCCATGTTATATATTATTTATTGGACAAAAACCCAGTGCCAACTACCTTCTTGCTGCTTATTAGGCTTCTTGCTGCTGGTGAATCTCCCTCCTGCCTCCCACAACAGCCAAACATGCACACACCACACCCACACATGCTTTCGGTCCCTCTCTGCTCCCTCTGTCTCTGTCTCTGTCTCCTTTTCTGCGCATGTAAAGATGACCCCTGACCTCCTAAAATGCGGGAAACGAGCGTATCCATGCCGTTGCTATGTTCGGCGACATTTTACGGCAGAAGGTCAACATTTTTTAATGCTTATGCCCATTTCAGATCGCTCGTGGTGACGCCCATTTTAAAAAATGTAAAGTTAGGGTTTTGGAAATGGGCGATAATCTGGCGATCTCAAAACCCATATTTACTGCCCACGCTGGAAATTTTGGCCGATTTGCACAAAAGTGGAAAGTCTAGCTCTATGTCATCGCGCCAGCCCTCTTCTCGATCTTCCTCGCTGCGGTGTTCTACTTCACATTCAACAAGCTCACCGCTGGAGTGGAACTAAATTACAGAACCAGTGGGAACCTGTTCAACCTTCGACATCTCCAGGCCAGATCCAAGACCGTCCTATCTTCTGTCGTCGGACCACAGTACGTGGACGACGCTTGCGCCTGCGCGCATTCAGAGACTGAACTCCAAGTCATAGTCAACATCTTCACTGAGGCGTGCGAAAGCATGGGCCTTACACTAAACATCCATAAGACAAAGGTCCTCCACCAACCTGACCCCGCCACACAGCACTGCCCCCCAGTCATCAAGATCCACGGCGCAGCCCTGAACAACGTGTACCTCTTTCCATACCTTGGGAGCCAATTATCAGCAAGGGCAGACATCGATGACGAGGTTGAACACCGCCTCCAGTGCGCCAGCGCAGCCTTCGGCTGCCTGAGGAAAAGAGTGTTCAAAGATCAGGTCCTCAAATCTGCCACCAAGCTCATGGTCTACAGAGCTGTCGTGATACCCGCCCTTCTGTATGGCTCAGAGACGTGGACCATATACAGTAGACACCTCAAATCGTTGGAGAAATACCATCAATGATGTCTCTGCAAGATCCTGCAAATCCCCTGGGAGGACTGAGGCACCAACGTTAGCGTCCTCGATCGGGCCAACATCCCCAGCATTGAAGCACTGGCCACACTCAACCAGCTGCATTGGGCAGGCCACATTGTTGGCTTGTCTAACACAAGACTCCCAAAGCAAGCGCTCTACTCGGAACTCCTACATGGCAAGCGAGTCCAAGCTGGGCAGAGGAAACGTTTCAAGGACACCCTCAAAGCCTCCTTGATAAAGTGCAACATCCCTCCCAACACCTGGGAGTCCCTGGCCAAAGACTGCCCTGAAATGCATCCGGGAAGTCGCTGAGCACCTCGAGTCTCATCGCTGAGAGAATGCAGAAAATAAGCACAGGCAGCAGAAGGAGCGCGCGGCAAACCAGTCTCACCCACCCCTTCCCTCAACGACTGTCTGTCCCACCGATGACAGAGACTGTAATTCCCGTATTGGGCTGTTCAGTCACTTAAGAACTCACTTTTAGAGTGGAAGCGAGTCTTCCTCGATTTCGAAGGACTGCCTATGATGATGTGAATATAAAATTGTGAATATAAAATTGTTTGGCAGGCGCCAAATTGTTTTTTTTTCATGTTTTGCAGTTGTTGCCTGGAGGGTGCCCCATTGGGGAAATAAATGATTTTAAATAAACTTTTATTCGAGTGCAGTAATGGAGATATAATTATACTTCTTCTGGAGAAACTCAGCCTTATCTGCTCATGCTAAGCTTCCCTCCCAAAGTACTGCAATTTTCTTTTTTTTTGGTTGGTGGTCAGAATCAGGCCAGTTTTCTAATCCGTAGCTGTTGGTAACTGAACCAGGCTTGATAGGATTGAAGCGTGACCAAAATCTTTCTACTTAAATTATCCAATGGCATTTTTATCAGGTTCCCCTCCGTGGCTGAAAAGAAGAATAACTCTCTCAGGCCTAAAACACTCCTTGCGGTCCACGTGCGGCAAGACTTTTGTTCCACTAATTTAGAACTGTCACTCGTTGGGTCGTTGTCATGGAAATTGTTCAATTTTGTATTCATCCTCTCCCAATTTTTGTTCACGCCTCTTCTAGACACTGACCGATTTCAATTCCATGGCTGCCCTCACCTCCCTGTTACCTCACAATCATTGTTATTCTTTGTGTTTAAGATTAGACAATGATTGTTGGCAGGTCATCTGGCCACAGTCACTACACAGCTAAGGCCAAGCCTGTCCTCAACTAATGTCCATCTGAACACACCTTCTTAGAGTCATTGGTCTCAAATTGCCCAGGATTAGCTCCGTTATTTTGGAGCAACTTGATTTTTCTGGAGTATCTTAAAAATCCCCATTTTGCACATTCAATTTGCGCCAGTGTAAGTGAGTTAGTTTGGATTTTTTTAGTTTAGTTTAGTTTTTTCAAAAGGGGGCATTACCAGCCACCTATGCCCGTTTTGGCCATTTAGGCCACTTTGGACAGCTAATAATTACTCCAAACTAACTTAGGCCAGAGTATATGGCCACTTGTAGCCGCACAGAAAACCCTTGCGGAGAGTTAAGAAATCAGCGCAGGTAGGTACTAATGACTTGACTAAAGAATGTGAATAGGATCAAACAGCTATATAGGACATCATATGACAAACTTCACTGAGTTAATTTACTATACAATAGAAGCATTCATGGAAGCTTAATTTACAAAAATAAAAGAAGTAAGGAGACAAAACATATTTACATAATTTTTTCAAAATATCCAAATAAAAAATAGAAGTACCTTCTGCTCGTAATTCTTATATTCTCATGTAGGAACATATTTTCTTCAACAGGGTTAAGGAAAGTCTTGAGTAAGCTCATTAAAATTACTGGCTACACAGTTATCAGCCCCCCACCCCGGGATCAAAACTCCTCCTCCAGATCAAAACTTCCCCCCCCGGGATCAAAACTCCCCACCGGGATCAAAACTCCCCCTGCCTCCCGGATCAAAACCCCCCCCCCCAGATCAAACCTTCCCTCCGCGATCAAAACTCCCTCGCGCCCCGATCAAAACTCCCCCCACCAGGGATCAAAACTCTCCCCCCCACCCCCCCGATCAAACTTTTAAGATGGATTTCAAAATAGACAATTCTACCTGAACCTTTGCATGGCAATGTCCTCAAATCTTCAAGTTAAGTGTAGAATATTGACATAAAGTGACAATAATGCAGGCAGCCAACAAAAGAACCAAGTGCTTTAGAAGAAAGCGGGCTTCTCTCGTTACTGTGCGGCAGGCCACTCGGCCCGGGATAGGGCCGGGACACATCGGGTCCCATGCTGCAGCACGTACACAGAGGCTGGGGGCAGGAGCTAATGCGCATGGGCGCACACTCAAACGCGCATGTGCAGAGCTGTCGGCATTGTTTCTGGTGCAGGGCACTAGCTCCGCCCCCCAATCGACTGGCCACGCCGCGCCAAGCCCCAGAGAGGCAACACAGCGGCCAGAATCAGTGAAGATTTTAACTTTTAAAAATTTCAGCATTTGCGCTCCAGAAAGGAAAAGGAGCACTAAATCAAGGGCTACACTTCCTTCCTGGAATGCAACACGATGCAAGTGGGGCAGTAGGTGTACAGTGCTGCACAATGTGCCGTGCAGCGCTGCTGCATTGTAAGGCTCCTTCCCTCCCGTAAAGGGAAGGCCCATCGCTGCAGGTTCTGCAAAAGAAGAACTTACCTGTTCCCCGATGGCAGCTGTGATCCAGCCCGATCAGCCCGAAGCACTGCAGCAGAGTGCCGGGCTGATTGATTATGTGGGAAAATCACTGAAAATAAGTCAGAGAGAATTCGAGAGTTATTTTTTCACTTACCTCGGCTACCGCGCCTTTAAGCATTGCTCTGAAGCGCCCTGCCTCCCGATGATCACCTCTGCAGCTGCCGGTGTTTTCGCCTGTCGATGCTGTAGGGGACAGAACCGAAGTTCAAAGGTTCGAAGTTCGAACTGGAAGGGCACCACTGCACCGATGCGCATGGCGATGACGTCACGATCACCAGCCGATGAAGATTGGGACGCAAGGCGATACTGCCGCTGCAAACCTCCCGCCGAATATATCTGGAGTTGATCTTCTCGCTGCACCCATGCTTAACGCTCCATTATTGCCCCCCCGGGGGCGATAATGGGAGGCGCAAAGGAGTGAAAAGTAATAAAGACTTGAATTTTTATAGTGCCTTTCACAACTACCAGACGTATCAAAGTGCTTTACAGCCAATGAAGTACTTTTGGAGCGTAGTCACTGTTTTAATGTGAGAAATGTGGCAGCGAATTTGTGCACAGCAAGCTCCCACAAACAGCAATGTGATAATGACCAGATAATCTGTTTTTTGTTATGTTGGTTGAGGGATAAATATTGGCCAGGGCGCCAGGGATAACTCCCCTGCTCTTCTTCGAAATAGTGCCCTGGGAACTTTTACATCCACCTGAGAGAGCAGACGGGGCTTCGGTTTAATATTTCATCTGAAAGGTGGCACCTCTGACAGTGCAGCAGTCCCTCAATACTGCATTAGAGTGTCAGGCTAGATTTATATCCTCAAATCTCTAGAGTGGGAATTGACCCCACAACCTTCTGGCGCATAGGCGAGTGTGCTACCTACTGAACCACAGCTGACGAGGCCAATTTCTCGGCCCTCATCTTTAAATCGTTGTCCAACTATCTTTAAAAATTATTTGTGGAATCATCTTCCACTACCTTTTTAGGTAGAGCATTCCAGATCCCAAGAATTCGCTGAGTGAAAGCATTTCTTCTCATCTCTTGATCTATTGCCAATGATTTTCAATCTATGACCTCTGGTGAGTGACACACTCACCAGGGGGAATAATTTTTCTCTATCGAAACCTCTCATTATCTTGAAAACATCTCCAAGGAGAACAGTCCTAACTTTTCCAACCTCTTCTCATAACTGAAGACCCTCATCCCTGGTAACATCCTGATAAACCTTTATTGTTCGTTCCTGGGATGTGGGCTTATTACCCATCCCTTGAGAAGGTGGTGAGCAGCCTTCTTGAACCGCGGCAGTTGTGTGTTTTTAGGGAGAAAGTTCCAGGATTTTAACCCAGCGACGATGAAGGAACAGCAATATATTTCCAAGTCAGAATGGTGTGTGACTTGGAGGGGAACTTGGAGGTGATGGTGTTCCCATGCTCCTGCTGCCCTTGTCCTTCTAGGTGGTAGAAGTCGCTGGTTTGTGAGGTGGTGTCGAATAAGCCTTGGCAAGTTCCTGCAGTGCATCTTGTAGATGGTACACATTGCAGCTACAGTACGCCGGTGGTGGAGAGAATGAATGATAATGAATCTTTAAAGATGCTCCCACAATGATGTTAGGAAGTTTCATGATTTTGACCCAGCGATGATGAAGGAACAGAGAGACGTGTCCATGTCAGCATATGTGTAACTCAGATTGGAACCTGAAGGTGATGGTGCTCCTAGCAAGTGATCTTCTCACCACAGAATACCCAGCCTCTAACGTGCTCTAGTAACCGCGGCATTTCTGTGGCAGATCCAGTTCAGTTTCTAGTCAATTGTGACCCCTAGGATGTTGATAGTGGGGGACTCGCTGATGGTAACACCATTGAATGTCAAGGGGTGGTGGTTATGCTCTCTCTTGTTGGAGATGGTGATTGCCTGACACTTCGGTGGCATGAATGTTACTGGTCATTTATCAATCCAAGCCTGAATATTGTCCAGCTCATAACCACTGCTCCCATTTTTTCAGGCAGAAGGTGCTAGTAATGGTTCTGCTGTTGCCATTTATAGCATCTTTAAACCCAACTTTTGTTTCTTTACTTGTCCCATTACCATTCCCTTTTGCATTGCACCATCATCCCTTTTGTCATTTAACGCTCCTGCCGTCCATACTGTCACAGACCTTCCCTTTTGGTTTTTCCTCCATTCCCTCCTTTTCTGGCCTCTGTACTTGTTTAAAAACTGTTACATCTCTAACTTTTTCCAGTTCTGATGAAAAGTTAGCAACCTGAAACTTTAACTCTGTTTCTCTCTCCACAGATGTTGCCTAACCTGCTGAGTATTTCAACCATTTTCTCTTTTGTAGCATCCTAAGTATTTTGTTTTTGTATTGTCTCGGTCTTCCTGGTTTGTATGACTCAGTTCTACACTGGGCAATTTATTTACAAACTCAGTCATTGGGCTACATTTGTTAAGATGCAAGAAATTCAAACCATACGTATCCCCATTTCTATGGGGATCAAGGGGTATGGCGAGAAAGCAGGAATGGGGTACTGAAGTTGCATGTTCAGCCATGAACTCATTGAATGGCGGTGCAGGCCAGAAGGGCCGAATGGCCTACTCCTGCACCTATTTTCTATGTTTCTATGTTTCTATGTTAAATCTCTGATTGCATAGGATAGGGAGCCATGCTCACAAGAAGTTCGAGTTGGGCCACAGTGTTGTAACTGCCTCCCCTCAAGTACGGTTTGTCTGCTGGGCACTTGACATTTCAGAATTAGCTATAAATTTGTATCTTCTTAGGTGTTTCTTCTCTACTCTAGATGCCAACAGCTTAACTCCTTCATTGGCTTCACAGGGGATGCACCAAATGGGGATTGGTCAGATTCACCCTATTTCTGTCATTTGTGACACCAGAGCATACAACGACAACAACAACTTACATTTATATAGCGCCTTTAACATAGTAAAATGTCCCAAGCTGCTTCATAGGAACGTTATCGAACAAAATTTGAAACTGAACCACATAAACAGATATTAGGACAGATATCCAAAAGCTTGGACAAAGAGGTATGTTCTAAGGAATGCCTTAAAGGAAGAGAGAGAGGTGGCGAGGAGGAGAGGTTAAGGGAGGGAATTTCAGAGCTTAGGGCCTAGGCTGCTGAAGTCTGGCTAGATAAGAATGGAGCCAGCTGAGTGCAGACTCACCCGGCTGGATGACAGAGGATGAGGTATTGGAGGAGGATGGTGTGATCAACAGTGTCAAAGACTGCACACAGGTCGAGAAGGTTGGGAACGGATAGTTTACCGCAGTAACAGTCAAATAGAATGTCATTTGTGACTTTGATAAGGGTCATTTTGGTACAGTGGCAGTTGCGGGAAAGATGGGCATGGATTTAGGAATCAGCAACACGTTTAAGATCTTTGGAGAGGAAAGGGAGGTTGGAGAGGAGGCGGTAGCTTGCAAGGACAGAGCCGTCAAAGGTGTTTTTTTTTAGGAGAGGGTTGATGACGGCAGATTTGAAGGGGAGGGGATTGTATCTGAGGAGATGGAACCATTAACAATATCAGCTCACATGGGGGCCAAGAAGGGAATTTGGGTAGTTAGCAGTTTGATGAGAATAGGGTCAAGGGAGCAGGAGATGGGTCTCATGGACAAGACATATTTAAGAAAGGATATACCTGCATTGGAGGCTGTTCAGAGAAGATTCACTAGGTTGATTCTGGAGATGAGGGGGTTGACTTATGAGGAAAGGTTGAGTAGGTTGGGCCTATACTCATTGGAGTTCAGAAGAATTAGAGGTGATCTTATCGAAACATATAAGATAATGAGGGGGTCGACAAGGTGGATGCAGAGAAGATATTTCCACTCATAGGGGAAATTAAAAATAGGGGGCATAGTCTCAGAATAAGGGGCCGCCCATTTAAAACTGAAATGAGGAGGAATTTCTTCTCTCAGAGGGTTGTAAATCTGTGGAATTCTCTGCCCCAGAGAGCCATGGAGGCTGGGTCATTGAATATATTTAAGGCGGAGATAGACAGATTTTTGAGCGATAAGGGAATAAAGGGTTATGGGGAGCGGGCAGGGAAGTGGAAGTGAGTCTATGATCAGATCAGCTATGATCTTATTAAATGGAAGGAGCAGACTCGAGGGGCCAAATGGCCTACTCCTGCTCCTATTTCTTATGTTCTTATGTACGAGTTTGAAGAGGGCATGATAGGAGATAGGAGAGAAACTAGAGAGAAAGGGAAGAACAAATGTATCCCATTGTGTCCCTGCGTTTCTCAGTATGGGGCAGATTTCCAAGCCCTGCACTAGACAGGATTAGTTCACAGGCATGCACCTTACCAGCGCCTAATACCAGCAGAAGAAGCATGAGAACAAGACCTAGTTCCAGGCCTCCCAGAGCTGCAGCTACGTGTGGTGCCTTGGAAATCAGAACCTTCTGGTGATCAAGTGATTGGACTAAAATGCCCTGGGAGTAATAATTCGTCAGCATGCCTCCAGGATTCTCACAGACTCCGCAATCTGGGCCTCACCCACTTTGTGTGATGTTTATGCCCGTGAGAGGTGGGCATTCTGTGGGCATAAATGTGAGGAAAAGCCATCCTTATATGTTACCATCACATTATTATCCTTCACCCTATACCCAGAAAGCCTTTCCCAAGTACCAGTTTCAGTGGTACTTCTGTAGTGTCTACCGTGTGTCTGGGGATTTCTTTAGTAACCAGCTTCTACTGACACTACACCATGTTTCATTATCAGGAAAGTGTGCAAAACATAGACTATGCATAACTGTCTCCTCTCTGTGCACAATGCTTGATCCAAAGCAGCAGATCTGACAACAGGAAATGTTTTTCCCCTTGCTAATTTTGTACCAATTTTTCTCTCCTTCCTTTCGCGAAGATATGGACTTCTTGCCTGTGCCACAGTACCACAGGCACTAGCCACCCTCCAATACCGCACCTGAACAAATTCTGATCCTGACCTCAGCTGATATCCACAACCACATACATCCAGCAGGGGTCACCGGATAGCAATCGGGAGTAGAAATCCTGGCCGATTTTCCCCTTCCGTCTTTCAGATGAGATGTTAAACCAAGACCCCAAATGCTGGTGGTTCAGATGGACTTTAAAGATCCATTAACTCTATTAACAGAGGAGCAGTTCATTTCATGTTGTGGCCAATGTTACGTCCTCAACCAACAAATAGAGTAAATGGTCATTCATCATGTTAATGTTCGGGGGATTTTGTTGTGCATAAAATGCCGATTAGTTACGCATATAACAACAGTAACTGCACTTCAAAGTAATTCATTATATACGAAGCATGTTGGGACATTTCTGAGACCTGATGCAATATAAATGCATTTCCTTCCCCTAAGCCCAGTCTTAGTATCCCTACTTGTGGCTCATTGGTAGTCTGAGTCAGAAGATTGTAGGTTCGAGTCCCACTCCAGAGAACTAATCTCAAAATCCAGGCTAACAATTCAGTGCCAATACTGAGGGAGTTTCGTACTGTTGGAGGTGCTGTCCTTTGGATGAGATGCTAAACCGATGCTGTGTCAGGTGAATGTAAAAGATCCCATAAAACTATTTTAAGCAAGAGCAGGTGTGTTCTTCCCAATATCTGGGCCAATATTTATCCCTCTAAACGTAATTAAAAACAGATTATCTGGTCATTTATCTCATAGCGCTTTGTAGGATCTTGCTGTGTGCAAATTGGCTGCCATATTTCCTACTTTTCCTACCCTTGAAGAGGGTACAGGAAAGATTTATGAGAATGTTTCCAGGGATGAAGGACTTCAGTTACATGGATAGACTGGAGAAGCTGGTGTTGTTCTCCTTAGAGCAGGGAAGATTGGGAAGAGATTTGATAGAGGTGTTCAAAATCATGAGGGGTCTGGACAGAGTAAATAGAAAGAAACTGTCCCCGTTGGCAGTGGGTCAAGAACCAAAGGGCACAGATTTAAGACAATTGGCAAAAGAACCAAAGGCGACATAAGAAAAAACATTTTTATGCAGCAAGTGGTTAGGATCTGGAATGCACTGCCTGAAAGGGTGATGGAGGCAGACTCAATCACGGCTTTCAAAAGGGAGTTGGATAAGTACCTGAAAGAAAATAAATTGCAGGGCTACAGGGAGAAGGCGGGGAAGTGGGACTAGCGGAGGTACACTTGCAGAGAGCTGACACGGGCTCGACGGGCCGAATGGTCTTCTTCTGCGCTGTAACCATTCTATGATTTTATGATTCTATAAATGCTCTTCAAAAAAAGTACTTCATTGGCTGTAAAGCACTTTGGGATGTCATGAGATCGTGAAAGGTGTTATATAAAGGCAAGCCTTGTGTTTTTAATTTACTGCCACCCTAGCTGTGATCAGCTAACCCAGCACAGACTGGAGATCAAATTTCCTGGTCTATTTAGCTCAGCTGCTCACTGGATAAACTTGTTAATTCATTGGGGGAGGGGATCCTTTATGTATTTATTATTGAGAAATTTCAGATGATATGCTCGAACCAATAGTGCAGAACGGCACCCCATCACCGACATCAACTTTCATTTATCCTGTGCCAAATGTACCAAAGTCTTCACAAAGGAGAAACAGACACAGGCCAGTGTAAGAAGAGTCATGGGAGGTGATCGAAGGTATGGGTAAAGACGTAGGGATTGAGGAAGCTTTTGAAGGAGGGTAAGAAGATGGTGGGATGATCCCTGCACCTGTTTTCAGGGGCAAATGAATTTCTAGGCCAAAATATATTTTTTTTAATTTAAAAAGCAATATCATTTTATGAGCTCACCTCTCTGATAATGCAGACATATTGCAAGACCATCAGAGGATTCAATGTCATTCCAGAGGCTGACCCAGAGGCCTACAGATTAATAACATACTCTTTGGCTAAAGTCCAAGACCTAATTCACAAGCTACTGGATTTGCATTTCTGTCTGCAATATTAATACCATCAGTTATCTACTTCTAAAGCTTGCTGCCAGGCACAGACAATGAGGACCTTTTAATGGTTTACCCCAGCCCCCCAGTCTGATCTGAGTGCCATTACTATTTCCACTTCAGAATTAATAGTGTAAAAAACAGAGGAAGAACAATGAGCGAAATAATGGAGATGGATATCTTTGCACAGTGCAGGTCAGATTGCTTGACACCACTCTTGTGTGTATGTTTTAATTAACGCTTATGGGTTCTCAATGCACTCCAGGCACATGCAGTATTCTGCCCTGTGGGGAAGAGCTTCAGTGATGAGAAGAATGTGTCCAAATTTAATCAACAACCTCTGATCTACATATTTGGCTGGACCTTTCAGTGAAATAATAAATGGACCTAGTTGCAATAAGATTAAATTACTTCTGCTTTTGTGTGTTCTGTGACCAGATTGCAGGTTATGGTGACCAGATTTCAGGGATGTCACCGAGCTGAAACCGTGGAAAAGTGCAGTGCGACTAGCCCGCAGAGGAGATACTTAGAGGAAGAGGAATAGAAGGGAGTGCACTTTATCTAACCGAGGGATTCAAAATGTGTGCTCTGTGTTCATCCGACGCACCCCGAGATCTGATTACTGCGTGTAATCAAAACAGGAAATGTTGGAAACGTGCAGTAAGTCAGTCATATCCGAGATAAAGATTTTGCATGGACACTAATGTTGGATGCCCTCGAACCCTATGGTATAACCACAAACTCTATACAAGATACAGCACAAAGAGTGTGGGGGAAAACACAGTTCAGATTCAAATATTTCACACAGGGATTGGTGAACAGACAGCCCAGAGATGTAGCGGAGGTGCAGACTGTTGGCAAATTCAAGAAGGAAATGGATAGATAGTTGAGAGCGGCAATGAAAGATCTTTCGCAATCCTGTACATTCCTCTATTACTAATGGAGACTTGCTGAGACTTTCCGCTCTATGTACTGAGAGAGGAGACGGAATGTCCAAGCTCTACAAAAGCCTAATATGGCCAGAGCACTACTGAAGCCTTGGGTCAGGCCTATGTTAGCAAGAGAGTAGGGAGAAATAGCATGTGCCACTATAAAAGAGTACTGGACTTCACCATAAACCCAGGAAAGGCTGTTGAACAATAGGACAGCTGGAAGACCAGCTGCAGGTGTGGTTCAGGAATGATGGAGCAGGGGCATGTTTGCACAATTGCAGCAAGCTCCCTTGGAGCCAACGTGATGGTGCGGTAGATCTAAGCGCAACATGTCCAGTTACTGCAGAGCAGCAATCAACAAATCAAAGAGAATATTGATCTCTCCAGTCAAATCAGGCAGAGACAGTCAGAGGATGTCAATCTCAAACAGTATACTTGCTCTGGTCAGACCACACCTTGAGTTCTTCTGTCACTGTTCTGCAGCATTGTGCAGCGTGTGGAGGTGCGTCGCTGAGTCGGGAGCAGCGTCGAGGAGGTGCGTGGAGAGGCGTGAGTTCCGGGGTCGGCGAGAGGCCTACAAAAGGCCCCACACGGTGGCAGTCGGGAGCAGCGTGTGGAGGTGCGTCGCTGAGTTGGGAGCAGCGTCGGGAGGTGCGTGGAGAGGCGTGAGTTCCGGGGACGGCGAGAGGCTTGTGCAGCTACAGGGAGAAGGCAAAAAAGAAGTAGAAAGAAACAGAAAGGTGACGTCACAGCCAAGGGGGTAAGTGATTGGCTGGTGATTGGTGAGTAGTTTTTCTTTTTTCTCTTCTATAACAGTGAGTAAACTTTAGCATTGTTGTTGCTTATCTACGGGTTAAGTCATGGCAGGACAGCTCGGTCACGTGTTATGCTCCTCCTGTACCATGTGGGAACTCAGGGACGACTCCAGTGTTCCTGACGAGTACGTGTGCGGGAAGTGTATCCGCCTCCAGCTCCTGACGGACCGCGTTGCGGAGTTGGAGCTGAGGGTGGATTCACTCTGGAGCATCCACGATGCTGAGAATGACGTGAGTAGCACGTGTAGCGAGTTGGTCGTACCGCAGGTAAAGGGTCCACAGCCAGATAGGGAATGGAAGACCAGCAGGAAGAGCAGTGCAAGGAAGGTAGTGCAGGGGACCCCTGTGGTCATCTCCCTGCAAAACAGATACACTGCTTTGGGTACTGTTGGGGGGGATGACTCATCAGGGGAGGGCAGCAGCAGCCAAGTTCATGGCACCATGGCTGGCTCTGTTGCACAGTTGGGCAGGAAAAAGAGTGGGAGAGCGATAGTGATAGGGGATTCAATTGTAAGGGGAATAGATAGGCGTTTCTGCGGCCGCAACCGAGACTCCAGGATGGTATGTTGCCTCCCTGGTGCAAGGGTCAAGTATGTCTTGAAGTGGGTGCAGGACATTCTAAAAAGGGAGGGAGAACAGCCAGTTGTCGTGGTGCAAATTGGGACCAACGACATAGGTAAAAAAAGGGATGAGGTCCTACGAAACAAATTTAAGGAGCTAGGAGATAAATGAAAAAGTAGGACCTCAAAAGTAGTAATCTCGGGATTGCTACCAGTGCCACGTGCTAGTCAGAGTAGAAATCGCAGGATAGCGCAGATGAATACGTGGCTTGAGTAGTGGTGCAGCAGGGAGGGATTCAAATTCCTGGGGCATTAGAACCGGTTCTGGGGGAGGTGGGACCAGTACAAACCGGACGGTCCGCACCTGGGCAGGACCGGAACCAATGTCCTACGGGGAGTGTTTGCTAGTGCTGTTGGGGAGGAGTTAAATTAATATGGCAGAGGGATGGGAACCAATGCAGGGAGACAGAGGGAAACAAAATGGAGACAAAAGCAAACGACAGAAAGGAGATCAGGAAAAGTGGAGGGCAGAGAAACCCAAGGCAAAGAACAAAAAGGGCCACTGTACAGCAAAATTCTAAAAGGACAAAGGGTGTTAAAAAACCAAGCCTGAAGGCTTTGTGTCTTAATACAAGGAGTATCCATAATAAGGTGGATGAATTAACAGTGCAAATAGATGTTAACAAATATGATGTGATTGGGATTACAGAGACGTGGCTCCAGGGTGATCAGGCCTGGGAACTCAACATCCAGGGGTATTCAACATTCAGGAAGGATAGAATAAAAGGAAAAGGAGGTGGGGTAGCATTGCTAGTTAAGGAGGAGATTAATGCAATAGTTAGGAAGAACATTAGCTTGGATGATGTGGAATCTATATGGGTAGAGCTGCAGAACACCAAAGGGCAAAAAACGTTAGTGAGAGTTGTGTACAGACCTCCAAACAGTAGTAGTGATGTTGGGGAGGGCATCAAACATGAAATTAGGGGTGCGTGCAATAAAGGTGCAGCAGTTATAATGGGTGACTTTAATATGCACATAGATTGGGCTAACCAAACTGGAAGCAATACGGTGGAGGAGGATTTCCTGGAGTGCATAAGGGATGGTTTTCTAGACCAATATGTCGAGGAACCAACTAGGGGGGAGGCCATCTTAGACTGGGTGTTGTGTAATGAGAAAGGATTAATTAGCAATCTCGTTGTGCGAGGCCCCTTGGGGAAGAGTGACCATAATATGGTGGAATTCTGCATTAGGATGGAGAATGAAACAGTTAATTCAGAGACCATGGTCCAGAACTTAAAGAAGGCTAACTTTGAAGGTATGAGGCGTAAATTGGCTAGGATAGATTGGCGAATGATACTTAAGGGGTTGACTGTGGATGGGCAATGGCAGACATTTAGAGACCGCATGGATGAACTACAACAATTGTACATAAAAGGGAATGTGGCTCAACCGTGACTGTCAAGGGAAATCAGGGATAGCATTAAAGCCAAGGAAGTGGCATACAAATTGGCCAGAAATAGCAGCGAACCCAGGGACTGGGAGAAATTTAGAACTCAGCAGAGGAGGACAAAGGGTTTGATTAGGGCAGGGAAAATGAAGTATGAGAAGAAGCTTGCAGGGAACATTAAGACAGATTGCAAAAGTTTCTATAGATATGTAAAGAGAAAAAGGTTAGTAAAGACAAACGTAGATCCCCTGCAGTCAGAATCAGGGGAAGCCATAACGGGAAACAAAGAAATGGCGGACCAATTGACCAAATACTTTGGTTCGGTATTCACTAAGGAGGACACAAACAACCTTCCGGATATAAAAGGGGTCAGAGGGTCTAGTAAGGAGGAGGAACTGAGGGAAATCCTTATTAGTCAGGAAATTGTGTTGGGGAAATTGATGGGATTGAAGGCCGATAAATCCCCAGGGCCTGATGGACTGCATCCCAGAGTACTTAAGGAGGTGGCCTTGGAAATAGCGGATGTATTGTCAGTCATTTTCCAACATTCCATTGACTCTGGATCAGATCCTATCGAGTGGAGGGTAGCCAATGTAACCCCACTTTTTAACAAAGGAGGGAGAGAGAAAACAGGGAATTATAGACCGGTCAGCCTGACATCGGTAGTGGGTAAAATGATGGAATCAATTATTAAGGATGTCATAGCAGCGCATTTGGAAAGAGGTGACATGATAGGTCCAAGTCAGCATGGATTTGTGAAAGGGAAATCATGCTTGACAAATCTTCTGGAATTTTTTGAGGATGTTTCCAGTAGAGTGGACAAGGGAGAACCAGTTGATGTGGTATATTTGGACTTTCAGAAGGCTTTCGACAAGGTCCCACACAAGAGATTAATGTGCAAAGTTAAAGCACATGGGATTGGGGGTAGTGTGCTGACCTGGATTGAGAACTGGTTGTCAGACAGGAAGCAAAGAGTAGGAGTAAATGGATACTTTTCAGAATGGCAGGCAGTAACTAGTGGGGTACCGCAAGGTTCTGTGCTGGGGCCCCAGCTGTTTACATTGTACATGAATGATTTAGACGAGGGGATTAAATGTACTATCTCCAAATTTGCGGATGACACTAAGTTGGGTGGCAGTGTGAGCTGCGAGGAGGATGCTATGAGGCTGCAGAGCGACTTGGATAGGTTAGGTGAGTGGGCAAATGCATGGCAGATGAAGTATAATGTGGATAAATGTGAGGTTATCCACTTTGGTGGTAAAAACAGAGAGACAGACTATTATCTGAATGGTGACAGATTGGGAAAAGGGGAGGTGCAACGAGACCTGGGTGTCATGTTGCATCAGTCATTGAAGGTTGGCATGCAGGTACAGCAGGCGGTTAAGAAAGCAAATGGCATGTTGGCCTTCATAGTGAGGGGATTTGAGTACAGGGGCAGGGACGTGTTGCTACAGTTGTACAGGGCCTTGGTGAGGCCACACCTGGAGTATTGTGTACAGTTTTGGTCTCCTAACCTGAGGAAGGACATTCTTGCTATTGAGGGACTGCAGCGAAGGTTCACCAGACTGATTCCCAGGATGGTGGGACTGACCTATCAAGAAAGACTGGATCAACTGGGCTTGTATTCACTGGAGTTCAGAAGAATGAGAGGGAACCTCATCGAAATGTTTAAAATTCTGACGGGTTTAGACAGGTTAGATGCAGGAAGAATGTTCCCAATGTTGGGGAAGTCCAGAACCAGGGGTCACAGTCTAAGGATAAGGGGTAAGCCATTTAGGACCGAGATGAGGAGAAACTTCTTCACCCAGAGAGTGGTGAACCTATAGAATTCTCTACCACAGAAAGTTGTTGAGGCCAATTCACTAACTATATTCAAAAAGGAGTTAGATGAAGTCCTTACTACTAGGGGGATCAAGGGGTATGGCGAGAAAGCAGGAATGGGGTACTGAAGTTGCATGTTCAGCCATGAACTCATTGAATGGTGGAGCAGGCTAGAAGGGCTGAATGGCCTACTCCTGCACCTATTTTCTATGTTTCTATGTTTCTATGAGTGTTGTGTCAAATTTTTGGTTACCAACGCATTAGGGAAACATTCAAGCCCTACATTTAGAGCAGAGAAGGGGCTTAACCTGAAAGCAGAGGTCTGATTTGTCAGGAAAGACTGAACTAAAGATGGCATACCTTAGAAGTATATAAAGAAAGAAAGAACTCGCATTTACATAGTGCCTTTCATGACCTCAGGATGACTCAAAGCATTTAACAACCAATGAAGTACTTTTGAAGTGTAGTCACTGTTGTAATATAGAAAACATGGCAGCCAATTTGTGCGCAGCAAACTCCCACAAACAACAATGAGATAAATGACCAGACAATCTGTTCTAGCTGTTGATTGAAGGATAAATATTGGCCAGGATACCAGGAAGAACTCCCTTGCTCTTCTTCGAACAATGCTGTGGGATCTTTTCATCCGCCTGAAAGGGCAGGCTGGTCCTCGTTTTAATCGCACCTGAAAGATGGCACCTCTGACAGTGTAGCGCTCCCTCAGTACTGCACTGAAGTATCAGCCTGGATTTCTTTGTCCTTCAGCTCCTAACAGAGCACAAATCAATTTAAATAAAGGTAATCGATCCCCTCCAAGATTGATTGCACTGGACTGGACAAGTTATGGGGGAATTCTGGGGCCAGCTGAGATCTGGCATGAGTTCCATTGGGGCTATACAAGGGCATAATGGGCATAATTGGCATAATGGGCATAATTACTAGGGGGACCTGGGAACTCCCTCAGAATCCAACCCCCATACAGCCAAAGACAATGGAGACACACTTTTCCATGGGTTTCTCAAACTGCCAGTTGAACACTGACATTTCTGTGACCTGTTGGACCTGCTGATCCAGTTCAATGTGTCAGCAAAATAGCACAATGGCACTATCTGAGGCTTGGGATTGGCTAAGTGCCAAATTCCTCGATTTGTCTGCTGCTTACCCCATCACGCACTGCAGAGCGATCTGATTTCCCGAAGAGTGCTCCCTGCCAGCGCTATTCTTTGCTGAGAGCGCCCAGTTGGCCCTTAAAGTCTCTTTATACTTTTGTTCGATTTGTCTAATAGGTACACTGACAAACCTCCATGTTCTTCCAAATTATACACAGCTTTGTTTTATTAATTCATAATGAAGGAGTTTGCAGGAGATCAGGTTGTGATTTAAATGCTGATGGTAAGACTCTTTAAAATGGGCCCTGATGGTGAGATCTGGCCAGGAATTTCTTCCAAAGCACTTCCGCTCTGCCAGAAGTGCGGCTGAAACCACGTATCCACTTAACTTCCGGCCAAAGGAATTCCTGGGCCGTCTTTAATAGAGGTCTTGATGTTATGACTCTATTTTAGAAGGGATTTTCAATTGAGACACTTCCTCTTTACTGATAGTAAAATTCCTTCCCACTTTAACAATCTTCAAATCTCTTTAAAACAAAGCGTCAGTCCAAATAAACTTTGAGCCATTGGCACTAGATGGGCCTAGTCAATGCAGCGAGTCCCCATTAATGAGATGCATTCAATGAATCCACGTCAGATACAATTATTCAGTCGTTATGTCATAATCAGTGTAAATGATCAATCAGACTGAAATTATCATCAGGAGGATATTAATCCAACACAAGTAAAATGATGAGAAGAATGAGTTTGCTCTTCCATCCACTGATAATAGGTATACCATTAACGGCTAAGAGCAATCCTGTTAAAGTAATATCCAGGGCGATCCAAGAGAGGCAGGGGTCACACGATGTGGGGAGGGAGTATTGGAACGCCAATTGAAATAATTATTCATGTGGAGAATTCTCAGATAAATCCAACTCCCACAGGTTTCCAGCAGCAAGATTCAGTTTATTTATAAATCCAGTGTATATCATGGCCTAGAAATACGCCACTTTACAGGCGGGCAGGCAGTGTCTGTGCACTCATTCCACAACAGAAATGCACCGCACGTCACATTGCGTAGGGCTGCTCAGTTGGCGTCCAGCGCTGGTGCCCAAAAGTGATGTTCGGCCCCATTATATATGCAACTCAGGGCGTGTACTCCTGTTTCAGACCCCTTTGAGAAATTGGTTTGCAACTGACTGCAGGATGCGCTGTTCATGCTGCGCTCAGTTTTTTCAGATGCTGAGCAGCAAACCAAGGGTCCTTACAGCGACTGCTCGAGGCTGCCACCCAAAAGGTAAGTGTAATGTTTTTGACTTATCTTATTGTGGCATCGGATGGAGCAGGAGTGCCCATCCCAGCTCCACATTAAAACCGTGGGCCCACTGCCAGCCACCATTTGCCTTGCCCTCCTCCTGATTGCCTCCCCTTAGACTCTCCTGAGACATTCAGCTGGCATCCAAGGAGGCAGATAGTGCTGCTCCCTCCCCCACGCCCGCGCCTGGCGAGCTGCTTCAGGTGTGAGGAATGGCGCATCGGTATTCTCTTAGTGAGGTTGATGGACCAATCTGTCATGGTCCTGCCACTGGCCTCATTCATCTTCATCATCATAGGCAATCCCTCGAAATCGAGAAAGACTTGCTTCCACTCTAAAAGTGAGTTCTCAGGTGACTGTACAGTCTAATACGGGAATTACAATCTCTGTCACAGGTGGGACAGATAGTGGTTGAAGGAAAGGGTGGGTGGGGTGTCTGGTTTGCCGCACACTCCTTCCGCTGTCTGCGTTTGGTTTCTGCATGCTCTCAGCGATGAGACTCGAGGTGCTTAACGCCCTCCCGGAAGCTCTTCCTTCACTTAGGGCTGTCTTGGGCCAGGGATTCCCAGGTGGGGATGTTGCACTTTATCAAGGAGGCTTTGAGGGTGTCCTTGAAATGTTTCCTCTGCCCACCTGGGGTTCGCTTGCTGTGTAGGAGTTCTGAATAGAGCGCTTGCCTTTGGGAGTCTCGTGTCGGGCATGTGGACGATGTGGCCCACCCAACGGAGCTGGTCAAGTGTGGTCAGTGCTTCGATGCTGGGGATGTTGGCCCGATCGAGAACACTGACGTTGGTTCGTCTATCCTCCCAGTGGATTTGCAGGATCTTGCTGAGGCAGCACTGGTGGTACTTCTCCAGCGCTTTGAGGTGTCTACTGTATATGGTCCACGTCTCTGAGTCACACGGAGGGCAGGTATCACTACTGCCCTGTCGACCATAAGCTTGGTGTCAGATTTGAGGTCCTGGTCTTTGAACACTCTCTTCCTCAGGCGACCGAAGGCTGCGCTGGCGCACTGGAGGCGGTGTTGGACCTCGTCATCGATGTCTGCCCTTGCAGATAATAGGCTCCCGAGGTATGGGAAACGATCCACGTCATCCAAGGCCACATCGTGGATATTGATGACCGGGGTCAGTGCTGTGTGGTGGGGTCAGGTTAGTGGAGGACCTTTGTCTTACGGATGTTTAGTGTAAGGCCCATGCTTTCATACACCTCGGTGAAGATGTTGACAATGGCTTGGAGTTTGGCCTCTGAATGTGCGCAGACGCAAGTGTCGTCCGCGTACTGTAGATCAATGACAGAGGATGGGATGACCTTGGATCTAGCCTAGGAGGTGATGAAGGTTAAACAGTTTCCCATTGGTTCTACAGTTTAGTTCCACTCCAGCAGGGAGCTTGTTGAGAGTGAGATGGAGCATTGCAGTGAGGAAGATTGAGAAGAGCGTTGGCGCGATGACGCTGCCTTGCTTGACCCCGGTCTGGATGTGGATTGGGTCTGTGGTGGATCCGTTGGTCAGGATCACGGTTTGCATGTCGTCATTAGGCACTTGCAGTGTGCACTTCACTGGAATGCACCAGTTTCTAGCTCTTGTATCTTATCCCTCTGAGCACTGTAGCACTGTATTCTGGTCCGAATGCTGCTCGAGCTGCGGGCCCACTTACTGTATACTTGCTAGCAGCTACCCTTTCAGGCTTTCACATATGAAAAACAATGGTTGGCCTGGTTGCAATATTGGTTCTGCCTCTAAAATGGAGGCTAGAAACCAGAAGAAAACAGATGTGTGAAAGGTTTGTTTTCGGTCGTTGATTTCGGTCCCCGCCACAAACTCTGTTCCCTAACCACTGACTCCATTCCTCTCCCCAACTTCTGTCTGAGGCTGAACCAAACTGTTCGCAGCCTTGGTCTCATATTTGATCCTGAAATGAGCTTTCGAACACATATTCGTAGCATAATTAAGACCGCCTATTTCCACCTCAACTCTTCCGCCGCTGAAGTCCTCATCCATGCCTTTGTTACCTCTAAACTTGACTATTCTAACGCACTCCTGGCTGGCCTCCCACATTCTACCCTATGTAAACTAGAGGTGATCCAAAACTCATCTGCCCGTGTCCTAACTCGCAACAAGTCCCACTCATCCCTCACCCCTGTGCTTGCTGACCTACATTGGCTCCCGGTTAAGCAACATGTTGATTTCAAAATTCTTATCCTTGTTTTCAAATCCCTCCACGGCCTCGCCCCTCCCTATCTCTGAAATCTCCTCTAGCCCCACAACCCCTGAGATTTCTGCGCTCCTCTAATTCTGCTCTCTTAATCATCCCTGATTATAATCGCTCAACCATTGGTGGCCGTGCCTTCTGTTGCCTAGGCCCCAAACTCTGGAACTCCATGCTTAAATCTCTCCGCCTCTCTACCTCTCTTTCCTCCTTCAAGACGCTCCTTAAAACCTACCTCTTTGACCAAGCTTTTGGTCACCTGCACTAATTCTACTTATGCAGCTCGGTGTCAAATTTCTTTAGCTCATAATGCTCCTGTGAAGCGCCTTGGGACGTTTCACTGTTAAAGGTGCTATATAAATACAAGTTGTTGTTGTTGTTGTTTAAAACTTAAGTGTAAATTCATTTATCCTGTACTGTTGTGGCTTGCTGTGATAGAAAGCAGCGCAGGTCAGAAAGTCAACACTACACTGTTGTTGCCTTGACTCTGACCCATTTTCTTTTCAAGGCACTGGAGAGGGTTTAAAAGGATGATACCAGAACTCCGAGGTTACATCTATCAGGAAAGGATGAACAGGCTGGGTCTCTTTTCTTTTAAAATGAGAGGCTGAGGAGTGACCTAATAAAGGTCTTTAAAATTATGAAAGTTTTTGATAGAGTAGACACAGAGAGTGTTTCCACTTGTGAAGAAGAGCAAAACTAGAGGCCATCAATATAAGATAGTCACCAAAAATCAAATCGGGAATTCAGAAGAAACTACTTTACCCAGGGAGTGGTGAGAATGTGGAACTCGCTACCACAGGGAGTGGTTGAAGCAAATAGTATAAATGCATTTATGGGGAGGCTAGATAAGCATATGAGGGAGAAGGAAATAGGGTTACAGCATCCGCAGTATTTTGCTTTTGTATGAGGGTTATGCTGATAGAGTTAGATGAGGAAGAATGGGAGGAGGCTCGAGTGGAACATAAACGCCGGCATAGACTGAATGATCTTTAAATTTGTAGGGATAAAAGAATAGATTGAGGAGTAAAAAAATTAAATTAAAATGAATAAAATAGGGTAGAGAGGGAGAATAAGGAAGAAAGTACTTTTCACATCCTTAGGTTATCGCAATGGATTTTACAGCCAATTATGTACTTTTGAAGTTGTAATATGGGGAAATACAGCAGCCAATTTGTGCATAGCAATTTCCCACAAACAGCGGAAGATAACTGGCCAGGTAATCAGTTTTAGTGATTTAGGTTAAGGGACAAATATTGGCCAGGGCACCAGGAGAATTCCCCTACTCCTCTTCGAATAGGACCATGATATCTTTTACATTCACCTGAAAGGATCACTCAGTTATACACTGAAGTATCTGCCTAGGTTATGCACTCCAGTCTCTAGTGTGGGACTTGAACCCATAACTTTCTGACTGAGAGGTGAGAGTAGCACCAATGAACCAAAGCTGACAGCGGCAGTGAGGGACATGCCATTTCAAAAACCCTCTATGTTGAAGAGCGTTTCCATAGAGCAAAGGCACCTGTGGCATAATGTTACAATCAAATATGTGTGTATAAAATGGTGGCAGGATATGTATGAAGATGGCTGCCAGTGATTCAACAAAGCACTAAGGGAGTACAGCTAGCAGAATTGACCACATTCCTAGTTACTGATAACTGCCGTTTCTCACACAGGAATACACAGAAAAGACAAGCTCAGCAGATGTCTCTAATCAACAGGCATCCAGGCTCCACACAAGATGTCCCGGTAGAATGGTAGAACAATAGTACTCCTGTAACAGGATTGAGATAAGGAAACTACCCAAAGACAGCACCCAAGGACAGTAAGATAAGGAGGGACCTGGACAATGTCACAAGACAATGAGTAACCCTTAGCAACACATGAGGCGATCACGCAGCCACCTGATGTTTAGAGACCAATTCTATTGATCTAATTGAATCTATATGTAATCTATAATCAATATGATTGGATATATCCAGCCGAAATGGGCTGATGTAACTGTAGTAAACTGTTGTAAAACATATAAATATCCATGAAATCCTTTGTTCAGTGGAGAGAGTTGCCTGGATGAACCAGTGGCTTCATCTCCCCGCCGGTGTAATAACCTGTTTTGATGTGTGGAACCGACCCAGAGTGACGATTGTGCAGCCTGGGCTGCGAGAGTATGTGAGCCTGTGACAATGTCCGGACAGTTGGTTACACACACTAAGCATACTCTAGTGGAATTGCTGAACACTGGAAGGTTAAAAACGGTGTCAGATGCCCGACGGGCTACGTGGGAAGCGGTATTGATACCCAAAGATCAGTCAGTACAGATAATAAGGGACATAGTGTTTAACCCAGCTGAAGGAATGGTGACTGAAGGCGAGCCCCACCAGTATCAGATAGAGATAGATCAGGGAGAGGAGGGAGAAATAGCCGATGAACCCCTGATCAACCCCGACCTGACCCTTTACGTCGACGGATCCCGTCGGTACATCCACGGACAGTTTCGGACTGGCTGGGCTGTGGTAGACCAAGATGGAGCCACACTCCTGCGAGGAGGTTTGGAAGGGACAGTATCGGCTCAGGTAGCCAAACTTGTGGCGCTAACAGAAGCCTTGAAACTAGCAGAGGGGAAGCGCGTGAACATCTTTACGGATAGTCGATATGCGTTTGGGGTGGTTCACTACTATATGACAGCTTGGAATAGACGGGGATATATAACATCGGGAGGGGGACATATTAAACGCGAGAATGTAGTCTGAGAACTAGTAAAAGCCGTCAAGTATCCTCTCACAGCGGTTGTAATAAAAATTAAGGCTCACCAGAAGATCGAAAGCAAAGAGCAACGAGGAAACATGTTAGCAGACCAAGCAGCCCGAAGCGCTGTGGAAGAGGCTGAGCCTCAGACTATCACAGTAGCCATGATAGGGCCAGAGGAACTAAATATTCAGAAGATACAGGAGGAAAGTAGCCCGGAAGAACAGTCCGAATGGGAACAAAAAGGGGCGGTAAAAGGGGGGAGACGGTGTATGGTGAAAGGGAAGACAGGTAGTGGCCCCACTATCTATTCAGGCCAAGTTACTCAAATTACACCATGAACCGGATCATGCCGGAAGGGATGGGACATTAAGTCATTTAACGAAGGACTGGTGGTGGGCGGGAATAGGATGAAATATAGCGAAGCATTGCCAGCGATGCCTGATATGCGCGCAACATAACCCCGGAAAACCTATAAAGGTTAAATTGGGACATCAGCCCCTTCCTAAAGGACCATGGGAAAACTTACAGATTAATTTCACCGGACCATTGCCCAACAGCAGGGGGAAGAAATATTGTGTGGTGATTATCGATCAGTTCACCAGATGGGTGGAGGCATTCCCCACTTGGGATTGTGGAGCCACCACTGTGGCCCGTATTCTCACCTTCGACATAATCCCACGCTGTGGGGTACCCCTTCAGATTGATTCTGACCAAAGTACGCATTTCACCGGACAGGTCATGAAGCGGGCGTGTGGATTATTAGGGATTCGGCAACGGTTCCACGTTCCCTATCACCCCCAAAGTTCGGGAATGGTGGAACGCATGAATCGTACTCTTAAGACGGCAATTGCTAAGGCAATAGCTGAGACAGGAAAGGGATGGGTGTACATTCTACCCTGCATATTAATGAGGCTTAGGGCCACCCCAAATCGAACGACGGGTCTGACCCCTTTTGAGCTAATGACCGGTAAAGCCATGAAACTCCCTGCGAATGTAATAGCGGGAGGGGAAGATATGGGGCACTTACGAGATAAGAACATAACATAAGAATTAGGAACAGGAGTAGGCCATCTAGCCCCTCGAGCCTGCTCCGCCATTCAACAAGATCATGGCTGATCTGGCCGTGGACTCAGCTCCACTTACCTGCCCGCTCCCCATAACCCTTAATTCCCTTATTGGTTAAAAATCTATCTATCTATGATTTGAATAGCCTCAACTGCTTCCTTGGGCAGAGAATTCCACAGATTCACAGTCCTCTGGGAGAAGAAATTCCTTCTCAACTCGGTTTTAAATTGGCTCCCCGTATTTTGAGGCTGTGCCCCCTAGTTCTAGTCTCCCCGACCAGTGGAAACAACCTCTCTGCCTCTATCTTGTCTATCCCTTTCATTATTTTAAATGTTTCTATAAGATCACCTCTCATCCTTCTGAACTCCAACGAGTAAAGACCCAGTCTACTCAATCAATCATCATCAGGTAACCCTCTCATCTCCGGTATCAGCCGAGTGAATCGTCTCTGTACCGCCTTCAAAGCAAATATATCCTTCCTTAAGTAAGGTGACCAAAACTGCACGCAGTACTCCAGGTGCGGTCCCACCAATACCCTGTACAGTTGCAGCAGGACCTCCCTGCTTTTGTACTACATCCCTCTCGCAATGAAGGCCAACATTCCATTCACCTTCCTGATTACCTGCTGCACTTGCAAACTAACTTTTTGGGATTCATGCACAAGGACCCCCAGGTCCCTCTGCATCGCAGCATGTTGTAATTTCTCCCCATTCAAATAATATTCCCTTTCACTGTTTTTTTTTCCAAGGTGGATGACCTCACATTTTCCGACATTGTATTCCATCTGCCAAACCTTAGCCCATTCGCTTAACCTATCTAAATCTCTTTGCAGCCTCTCTCTGTCCTCTACACAACCCGCTTTCCCACTAATCTTTGTGTCATCTGCAAATTTTGTTATACTACACTCTGTCCCCTCTTCCAGGTCATCTATGTATATTGTAAACAGTTGTGGTCCCAGCACCGATCCCTTTGGCACACCACTAACCACCGATTTCCAACCCGAAAAGGACCCATTTATCCCGACTCTCTGCTTTCTGTAAGCCAGCCAATTCTCGATCCATGCTAATACATTTCCTCTGACTCCGCGTACATTTATCTTCTGCAGTAACCTTTTGTGTGGCATCTTATCGAATGCCTTTTGGAAATCTAAATACACCACATCCATCGGTACACCTCTATCCACCATGCTCGTTATATCCTCAAAGAATTCCAGTAAATTAGTTAAACATGATTTCCCCTTCATGAATCCATGTTGCGTCTGCTTGATTGCAATATTCCTATCTAGATGTCCCGCTATTTCTTCCTTAATGATAGCTTCAAGCATTTTCCCCACTACAGATGTTAAACTAACCGGCCTATAGTTACATGCCTTTTGTCTGCCCCCTTTTTTAAACAAAGGTGTTACATTAGCTGCTTTCCAATCCACTGGTACCTCCCCAGAGTCCAGAGAATTTTGGTAGATTATAACGAATGCATCTACTATAACTTCCGCCATCTCTTTTAATACCCTGGGATGCATTTCATCAGGACCAGGGGACTTGTCTACCTTGAGTCCCATTAGCCTGTCCAGCACTACCCACCTAGTGATAGTGTTTATCTCAAGGTGCTCCCTTCCCACATTCCCGTGACCAGCAATTTTTGGCATGGTTCCACTGTGAAGACCGAAGCAAAATAATTGTTTAAGGTCTCAGCCATTTCCACATTTCCCATTATTAACTCCCCCTTCTCATCTTCTAAGGGACCAACATTTACTTTAGTCACTCTTTTCCGTTTAATATATCGGTAAAAGCTTTTACTATCTGTTTTTATGTTTTGCGCAAGTTTACTTTCGTAATCTATCTTTCCATTCTTTATTGCTTTCTTAGTCATTCTTTGCTGTCGTTTAAAATTTTCCCAATCTTCTAGTTTCCCACTAACCTTGGCCACCTTGTACGCATTGGTTTTTAATTTGATACTCGCCTTTATTTACTTGGTTATCCACAGCTGGTTATCCCTTCTCTTACCGCCCTTCTTTTTCACTGGAATATATTTTTGTTGAGCACTATGAAAGAGCTCCTTAAAAGTCCTCCACTGTTCCTCAATTGTGCCACCGTTTAGTCTGTGTTTCCAGTCTACTTTAGCCAACTCTGCCCTCATCCCACTGTAGTCCCCTTTGTTTAAGCATAGTACGCTCGCTTGAGACACTACTTCCTCACCCTCAATCTGTATTACAAATTCAACTATACTGTGATCACTCATTCCGAGAGGATCTTTTACGAGGAGATCGTTTATTATTCCTGTCTCATTACACAGGACCAGATCTAAGATAGCTTGCTCCCTTGTAGGTTCTGTAACATACTGTTCTAAGAAACAATTCCGTATGCATTCTGTGAATTCCTCCTCAAAGCTACCCCGTGCAATTTGATTTGACCAATCGATATGTAGGTTAAAATCCCCCATGATTACTGCTGTTCCTTTTTCACATGCCTACATTATTCCCTTGATTATTGCCCGCCCCACCGTGAAGTTATTATTTGGGGGCCTGTAAACTACGCCCACCAGTGACTTTTTCCCCTTACTATCTCTAATCTCCACGCACAATGATTCAATATTTTGTTCATTAGAGCCAATATCGTCTCTCATAACTGCCCTGATATCATCCTTTATTAACAGAGCTACCCCACCTCCTTTCCCTTCTTGTCTATCTTTCCGAATTGTCAGATACCCCTGTATGTTTAATTCCCAGTCTTGGCCACCCTGCAACCACGTTTCTGTAATGGCCACCAAATCATACCCATTTGTAATGATTTGTGCCGTCAACTCATTTACTTTATTTCGAGTGCTGCATGCGTTTAGGTAGTGTTTTAATACTAGTTTTTAAACCATGAATTTTAGCTTTGACCCCTCCTGCAGCTCCTTTACATTCATACATATTGTCCCTTCCTATCACCTTGTGGTTTACACTTACCCCAGTGCTACTCTGCTTTGTTGCCTCCTGCCTTTTGCATTCTTTCTTGGGGTCCTGTTCATCTGAGCTCTCACCCACTCTAACTCGCTCAGAGCCCTCTCCTGGGTTCCGAATACTCCTCGCATTGAGGCACCGAGCTTTCAGGCTTGCCTTTTTATTACACTTTGACCCTTTAGAATTTTGCTGCTTTTGTGGCCCTTTTTGTTTTTTGCCTTGGGTTTCTCTGCCCTCCACTTTTACTCATCTCCTTTCTGTCTTTTGCTTCTGTCTCCATTTTGTTTCCCTGTGTCTCCCTGTATTGGTTCCCATCCCCCTGCCATATTAGTTTAACTCCTCCCCAACAGCACTAGCAAACACCCCCCCTAGGACATCGCATTAAATAATATGTTAAACAATTAGATTCACAGTTAAAAGAATTGCGACAGGAGATGAGGGACCAGCAGACCATACGAGACCTAGAGAGCCAAGACCAGGGCCGACCGAACCTCATCTGCCACAGGTAGGGGACAAAGTCTTGGTACAAGTCACCCCTGAACGCACGGGATTTGCCCCAAGGTGGATGGGACCTTATGACATAATCTTAACTAGTGACACATGTGCATGTATTGATATGAAAGGAAAGGCCCGGTGGAAGCACTGGTCCCAGTTGAAGAGATATAACTAAAACCATGTCGGACCCTGAGATAGTACCCCTCAGAGAGACCGCCTGGTATGCTGCTAAATATCAGGAGTGGCAAAATACACTAAAGGATGGAATGTTTGCAGGCATAATGGTGGCCCTAATATTGGTAGGAGTATGGATGGTATTTAGATGGGTTACCGAGCAAGCCCGAGCTCGACCCGCATTAGTCCAGGACCGACAACCATACAGACAAGGACAGGTAGCGATAGAGATGGTACGACTATAAAAAGTATGGATCACCTAATCTTCACCTCTAATTTTACAGAGCAACTTCAGCGCGAGCAAATCAGTACCTAACACCTGGTGACAACCAGGCTATCTATTTAAAGTTTTCAGATAAACCACCCACCAAGATGGAATCACAGCGGCCACTTCAGCTCTGCAGCATGATACTAGGGGTCTCGACACTCATACAAGCATCAGATAACTCGGATGGACTACGAGGGATGCAGCAAACGCAGGAAAGACACTCTTACCCGAACTATGGGATCTTGTTTAATTTAACTGACGGGATATGCATCTCAGCAGCCAAAGACTTGAGCAAAGACAGAACTTTTTTTAATGCTTGGCTGCAGGTACACTCGAGCAAGGATACAGTATGCGTACTCTGCTCCACTGATACCAGGGTCAACTGTATCAGAAGAGAGGAGGCCCGGGAACCTGATAAGTGTACTTTCGGGATAATTTGCGCAGCCTCTGTTCAGCCCCAACTGGCGGGCACGTACAGAAAGGGGGTGGGGTGTGTGGCTATTATGAGGAGGTAGGGACAGCCGCTGTATCTTTGTAAGTATGTTTTTCACCACCTCTGACATTGCGCCCCATAGCGACCTCCACCTCGCCCGAAATCTTACCATATCCTTCAACCACAACGGGACCACAGAACGGGATTGTATTACTTAACGAAGGTGAACTATTATATGATAATGTTAAGCATGAAATTGTGCCGGTTCTAATCAATATCTCAGGCATACGAATGCTGGAATATTGTACAGTACAGGCAAGGAATATGTATAGTGTACTAAGTAAGGTTGTAATGCAGCAGGCTGCTGATGCCATGGGTGCCAGTAAGTTCCGAGGACAAGAGCAGGTGCAGAGGAATAAGAGAGGAATAGTTAATGATGCTGCTATCGGTTTTAATACGGGGACCTCCATAGTAAACTCACTGGATATACAAGGGCTGAATGAAAAGATGGAACAACTTTAAGAGGTGTTGAGGGAACTATTAGAGCGGGCAGAGCAGAATCAGAAAGACCAAGCCGACTTAGGAAGGGAAGGCATAGAGATACAGTTAGATGGAATTTCAATAATTGAGACACATGCCAAAACAATTAATCGTCTAATTGACAGAGAAAAGGAAGATGCCGGAAAGCTCCGACAAGGGCAACTCTGTCACGCTTATGGTTTGTGGATGGTGGGACAGATACAACACATCCTCGATCAGATCCAAAGGGGGGATGTACCAGACTGGATAGACAGCTCACATCTAGCTCAGCTAGCCAAGTTGAAGGGGACACTGGATAACTGCACTCTAAAGGGACTAACCAGATTATACCCAGCGATCCCAAACTGCCAAATGGGTAAAGCTGCGGGAGTGGGGATTGTCTTGATGATCCCTATAGTCACACGAGGCTCAGGTCCATTTCCCCTTTATCAACTAGAGAATATCGGGGTCGTTTGCGACAATGCCTCCCTCCGTTATTACTTAACCGCAGACTCCACTATCTGTAGAGATAACACACTATACAGCGTCTCCCTGACAGGGTGCAAACAGAGGGGCGAGATCATGGTGTGCCCCCACCCGGTGGGACAAGGAGAATTAGACGAGTGTAGTTTTAATCGAACCGATGGATGCGTTTTGGAAATAGTACCGGCCCCCACACATTTTGCCCGGGCCGGGTACGGAGGCAGAGGGAGATATTGTGTCTCCACCATGTAACGCTCATATCAGTATAACGGCTTGCAATGCCAGTTCCCGCAACCAAATTTCTGCTTTACACCCCTACAACCCGTTACTATAGGACAAGCCCACATTATCCAAGTTAGACGGCGAGGTACCGAGATCATTAACGCTACCGATAAGCTCCATGGTCACCTGCAGGACTATGACGATCCAGAGCAGGCCCCTATCCCTTATTTAGCGGAAGTATTAAGTGAACTAAGACTCAGAGTCGGCCAGTCTGTCAAACTCTACCACCAACTGCGGACAAAGATTGAGATACTGGAGAAAGACACCGACACAGAGCTGCAGGATGAGAGTTGGTGGAGGAGGGTTTGGAACTGGGGGATGAATGTCAACATCCACCCCTGGATTTGAATTATAATCACATATACTGGTCGGAATACAGATAGTCCTAGCATTATAGCCAGTCCCTCGGAATCGAGGATGACTTGCGTCCACTCTTAAAATGAGTCCTTAGGTGGCTGAACAGTCCAATACGAGAACCACAGTCCCTGTCACAGGTGGGACAGATAGCCGTTCAGCATAAGGGACAGGTTTGCCGCACGCTCTTTCTGCTACCTGCGCTTGATTTCTGCATGGTCTTTGCAATGAGACTCGAGGTGCTCAGCGCCCTCCCGGATGCACTTCCTCCACTTAGGACGATTTTTGGCCAGAGACCCCCAGATGTCGGTGGGGATGTTGCACTTTATCAGGGAGGCTTTGAGGGTGTCCTTGTAACGTTTCCTCTGTCCACCTTTGGCTCGTTTGCCGTGAAGGAGTTCCGAGTAGAGCGCTTGCTTTGGGAGTCTCGTGTCTAGCATGCGGACAAGGTGGCCTTTCCAGCGGAGCTGATCAAGTGTGGTCAGTGCTTCAATGCTGGGGATGTTGGCCTGGTTGAGGACACTAATGTAGGTGCATCTGTCTTCCCAGGGGAATTGTAGGATCTTGCGGAGACATTGTTCCAGCGACTTGAGGTGTCTACTGTACACGGTCTGTCATGTATTCAACTAGCATTGTAACCCATGTATAAACTGACCCAAGTTGTACACCATGAGAACACTGACCACTAGGTGGGAGACACTCCTAACCTGGACCTTCAGGTATAAAAGGGGAAGCTCCACCCATCTTCATCACTCGAGTACTAAGGAATAAAGGACAGGTCACAGACTGACCTTCTCTCAAGCATGGGCCTCGTGTGCATTTATACTGTGTAGAAAGGACGTATCAATGGCGACAAGAAACTGGGATTTAAACCACACGAGCATGGCCACTAGCAGAACAGACCAGTACACCACAAGGCCAGAGCGGTGCCGTACGTGATGCGCGAAAAGATAGAAGGCGAATTGGACCGCCTGTTGAGGGAAGGCATCATCTCACCAGTCGAATTCAGTGACTGGGCGAGCCCGATTGTGCCGGTGCTCAAGGCGGATGGGTCGGTCAGGATATGTGGCGATTACAAGGCCACCATCAATCGGGTGTCACTCCAAGACCAGTACCCGCTACCGAGAGCGGAGGACCTCTTTGCGACGCTATCCTTTTTTCAAAATTGGACCTGATCTCAGCTTACATGACCCAGGAGCTGGCGAGTGAGTCAAAGAAGCTGACCACCATCACGACACACAAGGGGTTGTTTGAGTACAACAGATGTCCGTTCGGGATTCGCTCGGCCGCCGCGATCTTCCAACGAAATATGGAAAGCCTCCTCAAGTCGATTCCAGGGACGGTGGTTTTTCAGGACGACATCCTCATTACAGGTTACGATACTGAAGAACACCTCCACAACCTGAAGGAGGTGCTACACAGATTGGACCGGGTAGGTCTGCGACTGAAAAAGGCGAAGTGCGTCTTCCTAGCTCCAGAGGTAGAATTCCTGGGGATGAGGGTAGCAGCAGACGGGATCAGCCCTACTGCATCCAAGACGGAAGCGATCCAGAGAGCACCCAGACCCCGTAAAACGACGGAGCTGCGTTCGTTCCTGGGGCTCCTGAACTATTTTGGTAACTTTCTTCCCGAATTGAGCACGCTGCTAGAGCCGCTACACGTGCTCCTACGCAAAGGTCGCGAATGGTTCTGGGGGGACAGCCAGGAAAGGGCTTTTAATAGAGCACGCAATTTGTTATGTTCCAACAATCTGTTAACGCTATATGACCCATGTAAGAAACTTGTGTTAACGTGCGATGCGTCGTCCTATGGTGTCGGGTGTGTGTTGCAGCATGTCAATGCCAAGGGTCAGTTACAGCCGGTAGCTTATGCCTCCAGGAGTCTGTCCCAGGCAGAAAGGGGCTACGGGATGGTAGAAAAGGAGGCGCTCGCATGTGTATATGCGGTAAAGAAAATGCACCAGTGCCTGTTTGGCAGGAAATTTGAGCTGGAGACAGATCACAAACCCCTAGCGTCCCTTTTGGCCGACAACAAGGCCATAAATGCAAACGCATCGGCCCGCATACAGAGGTGGGCACTCACATTAGCTGCCTATGACTACACAATTCGGCACAGACCGGGCACCGAAAACTGCGCCGATGCACTCAGCAGGCTCCCACTAGCCACCACTGAGGGGACTACCGAGCATGGTGCTGAGATGGTCATGGCTGTTGAAGCTTTCGGAAGCGAAGGCTCACCCGTGACAGCCCGTCAGATTAAAGTCTGGACAAATAGAGACCTGCTATTGTCTCTTGTCAAGAAATGTGTCCTGAATGGGGACTGGGCAGCCACGTACAGGGCATGCCCTGAGAAATTTAAATCATTTTACAGGCGCAAGGATGAACTCTCGATTCAGGCCGATTGCCTACTGTGGTGAAACCGCGTAGTCATGCCCCAGAAGGGCAAAGAGGTGTTTATCAGAGAACTCCACAATGGGCACCCGGGCATTGTCACGATGAAGGCAATTGCCAGGTCACACGTTTGGTGGCCAGGGATAGACGTAGATCTGGAACTTTGTGTTCGCAGGTGCAACACGTATGCCCAGCTGGGCCATGCGCCCAGGGAAGCCCCCCTTAGCCCCGGCTATGGCCTGCCAAGCCTTGGTCACGCATCCATGTGGACTATGCATGTCCTTTCATGGGGAAAATGTTTTTGGTTGTAGTAGACGCCTACTCCAAATGGATCGAGTGTGACATTTTAAATTCAAGCACATCCTCTGCCACGGTAGAAAGTCTACGGGCAATGTTCGCCGCCCACGGTCTACCAGACATCTTGGTCAGCGACAATGTCCCGTGCTTCACAAGCACTGAATTCCAGGACTTCATGGCAGGCAATGGAATTAACCATGTTAGAACGGCACCGTTCAAGCCAGCCTCAAATGGCCAGGCAGAACGAGCAGTGCAGATAATCAAACAGGGGATGCTCAGATTCCAAGGGGGTTCCCTACAAACCCGCTTATCACGCCTCCTGTTGGCCTATAGATCCCGACCACACTCGCTCACAGGGGTTCCACCCGCAGAGCTACTCATGAAAAGGACGCTCAAAACCCGATTATCCCTTATACACCCCAC
The DNA here is from genome assembly GCF_044704955.1 of Pristiophorus japonicus. Classification (NCBI taxonomy): domain Eukaryota; kingdom Metazoa; phylum Chordata; class Chondrichthyes; family Pristiophoridae; genus Pristiophorus; species Pristiophorus japonicus. The sequence goes on along the minus strand of NC_091977.1, from coordinate 490,436,322 downwards.
CATGAAAGAAATTGTCGAGAGCAGGCGCCAGTCACAATATCACTACCATAACAGGAATGCGAGGGCGCGATGTATTGATGTAAATTATCCTGTTTTTGTCCTCAACTACGCTGCAGGGCCGCAAACATGTGGATCAAACAAAAAGGAGGTTCAGCAACCTCGTAGAAGAAGCAGAGGAAGAACACGATATAGAGTTCACTCCACCACAGGTGACCGAACACCGGAACCAAAGGGAGGAGAGCCCAGTCACTGTGGGCAGTCCGGACAGGCCTGAGGCACTGCAAACAGCAGACACTCAGGCCAGCGCCCAACAACCGGAGCCCCAACTCAGGCCCTCTACGAGGGAGCGTAAACCACCAGAGAGACTCAACCTGTGATCCCAATAAGACTTTGGGGGGGGAGGTGATGTCATGTATTCAACCAGCATTGTAACCTGTGTATAAACTGACCTAAGTTGTACACCGTGAGAACACTGACCACTAGTTGGGAGACACTCCTAACCTGGATCTTCAGGTATAAAAGGGGAAGCTCCACCCACCTTCATCACTTGAGTACTAAGGAATAAAGGACAGGTCACAGACTGACCTTCTCTCAAGCATGGGCCTCGTGTGTATTTATACTGTGTAGTCAGGACGTATCACGGTCCATGACTCTGAGCCATACAGGAGGGTGGGTATTACTACAACCCTGTAGACCATGAGCTTGGTGGCAGTTTTGAGGGCCTGGTCTTCGAACACTCTTTTCCTCAGGTGGCCGAAGGCTGCACTGGCACACTGGAGGCGGTGTTGAATCTCATCATCAATGTCTGCTCTTGGTGATAACCTCACAGTCAACAAGCTCCCCGCTGGAGTGGAACTAAACTACAGAACCAGTGGGAACCTGTTCAACCTTCGCCGTCTCCAGGCCAGGTCCAAGACCACCCCAACCTCTGTCGTCGAGCTACAGTACGCGGACGACGCCTGCGTCTGCGCACATAGTGAGGCTGAACTCCAGGACATAGTCGACTTATTTACTGAGGCGTACGAAAGCATGGGCCTTACGCTAAACATCCATGAGACAAAGGTCCTCCAGCAGCCTGTCTTCACTGCACAGCACTGCCCCCCCAGTCATCAAGATTCACAGCGCGGCCCTGGCCAATGTGGGCCATTTCCCATTCTGCAATTACACAGCAAATCAATCAGCATTTTATTTTTATTTGTTCTGGAATGTGGGCATCGCTGGCAAGGCCAGCAGTTATTGCCCATCCCTAATTGCCCTTGAGAAGGTGGTGGTGAGTTTGCTTCTTGAACCGCTGCAGTCCTTGTGGTGAAGGAACTCCCATAGTACCCAGCGACAATGAAGGAACAGCAATATATTTCCAAGTCAGGATGGTGTGTAGCTTGGAGGGCAACTTGCAGGTAATGGTATTCCCATGCGCCTGCTGCTCTTATCCTTCCAGGTGGTAGAGGTTGTGGGTTTGGGAGGTGCTGCCGAAGAAGCCTTGATGAGTTGCTGCAGTCCATCTTGTAGCTAATACACACTGTAGCCACGGTACGCTGGTGGTGGAGGGAGTGAATGTTTAAGGTGGAAGATGGGGTGCCAATCAAGCGGGCTGCTTTGTCCTGGATGGTGTCGAGCTTCTCAAGTGTTGTTGGCGCTGCACTCATCCAGGCAAGTGGAGAGTATTCTATCACACTCCTGTAGCGAGAAAAGGCAAGTTAACAATTCAAATATAGACTCTTTCTCAGGGGAAGCTGCCTGGCTGGAGCCGTGCATTTTGTGCATAAACCGTACTCTTTCCTTTACTTGACATGTGACTACTCATGTTTGCTGTCACACCACTTTAAACCTAACATTTCTGGATGAAGCCAGCCAAAAACTGCCAGAATTCCTCAAACTATCCTATCTTTATAGGTTGCAAAACCTATCTCTTTGACCAAGCGTTTGTTCATCTGTCCTAATATCTGGTTATGTGGCTCAGTGTCAAATTTTGTCTGATTATATTTCCAGAAAGTGCTTTGGGATGTTTTTTCTAAGTTATAGGCGCTATATAAATGCAAGCTGTTGTTGTTGTGTCATGAGCCAGAGATCTTTGCCGATTGCACAATATGTTATGTTCATATTCAGACACAGTCACCAAAGGGCGCTGTTGCACTGCTGTTCCTGTCTCGGGTGAGTGACCTGTGTGTTGTTCTTGCTTTTTATTCAGGTGCCAGCCACACGGATGAAATATAAAAGAGACAGAGCCTTGTGGAGGAGACATTAACCCATTTAGTGGCCCCTCCCTATCTCTGCAATCTCCTCCTGCCCCACAAACCTCCAAGATGTCTGCACTCCTCTAATTCTGCCCGCATTTTAATCGCTCAACCATTGGTGGCCATACCTTTTGTTGCCTAGGCCCTAAGCTCTGGAATTCCTTGTCTAAACCTCTCCGCCTCACTGTCTCTCTTTCATCCTATAAGACACTCCTTAAAACCTACTTCTTTGAACATGCTTTTGGTCATCTGCCCTAATTTCTCCTTATATGGCTCGGTGTCAAATTTTTTGTCATGTAATACTTCTGTGAAGCGCCTTGAGACTTATATAAATACAAGTTGTTGTTGTTGTTGGTAGCACTGTTGCCTCTGAATCAGAAGGTTGTGGGTTCAAGTCCCACTCTAGAGACTTGAGCATAGAAGTCCAGTGCAATACTGAGGGAGTGCTGCATTGTTGGAGGTGCTGTCTTTATAATGAGATGTTAAACTGAGGCCCCGTCTACCCTCGTTAGTGGATGTAAAAGATCCCATGGTGCTACCTTGAAGAAGAGCAGGGGAGTTATCACCAATGTCCTGGCCAATCTTTATCCCTCAACCAACATCACTAAAATAGATTATCTGGCCATTATCACATTGCTGTTGGTGGGAGCTTGCTGTGCGCAAATTGACTACCACGTTTCCTACATTACAACAGTGACTACACTCAGAAAGTAAGACACTGGCTGTAAAGCATTTTGGGATGTCCTGAGTCATGAAAGGTACCAATATAAATGTCTTATTTCTTCTTGGTGTCTGTAGTGTATGTAGGCACCTTTAGTATGGTGCTTTGACTGTGCAGACCTGTAGTCTTTTATTAGCAGCTCCTGAGTGTTGACAACAAGCTGCGTGTTCCTTTTTATACTGGGTTACCTGCCGTGTGCAGGCAACCCCTGGGCTCTTAGCAACAGCACCCTTTAGTGTACCGGTAAGGTGTGTACAGTACAAGGGTACATTCAATGTTGCAAGACAGTGCTACAGACATCACACAGTGAAAAGGCATGCCGACACAACAATACTCCCCCCTGAGCATTTTTCATATCCTAGTTGTCATGACTAGGGGAGGTGATCAGTGGTGGGCTATGGGAGGTTGTGGTGAGGGTTGTGTGGTTACCAGGTGTGACTCCTGTGCTTGAGACTGACCTCGTATGTTTCCCCTCCCTCACACACAAACCAAGTGAGTGTCACTATTGTGGGATCCCTCGGGGAGGTAGCCACGGCAGCAGTGGGTGGTGTGTATACACTGTGATGTGGGTAGTTGTGGGGTGGTGGGCAAGGCCTCAAGACTGGGTGGGCTCCTTGTCCACAATGGGGATGAGGGTCAGGTCATCCCAGGGTTTGCCAGGGAAGCTGGAGGGTATTGGCCTCATGCTTCTGGTGTTGGCCCTGGTGGCCAGGGGCTGTAGGGCTGGTCTGGTACGGGTTGCCATTGGTGGTGGCTGGGCTGCCCATTGACCACTGTCCCTGTAATGAGTCTGCTCCCACTGCATGTGTGTGTGTCCTACAAGGGGCATCACATTCGTTCCAAAGGTCCAGGCTATATGGTCAGGTAGCCTGCTGGACCTGGGGGTCTCCCACAGGGGGATTCCATTGACATTAGCATGATCCCTGTCAGACCCAATGTCCTTTGGCAGTGTCCTACCGGTATACATGACATCTTGGCTCTGATCACACATAGTCGAGCCTGCATTATACATTCTAGTACTTGCATCACTTTTGGGTGTCCTGGTTTCAACAGACATGGTTACATTTAGGCATTTCACAATCTCTATCATTATTGTTAAGCATAATAAACTTATTCTTAACCTTACTGACACCTGCATTCATCTCATTAGTCACATTAGTTAAACCAGCATCACAATCCATGGCTACATTGCATCCATTTTCATACTTGCACCCTTTAATTGCATCTTTAGCTTTAAAGTCCGTGTACTCAAATAGTTGGAACTTCCCCTTTAAAATTTTTGGTTACCGGTCTCCTTCAAGGGAGCTTTCAAATCTGATTGGCTGCTCGATGTCACATGATGCTCCTCCATGTTGACTTGCATTTTGAATGCAGGTCTGCTGTTTGGTGTGCTGCAGCCATTTTGTGGTGCTCTTTTTTTCCACGTTCTTGTGATGCTGCAGCCATTTTGTGGTCTTGTTGCAGGCAGGCTGTGGTGCTCTTTTCTTCCACATGCTTGTGGTGCTGCAGTCATTCTGTGATCTTGCTGCAGGTAGGCTGTGGTGCTCTTTTCTTCCATAGCACCACTTCGCCTGATGTGGACCCGGTTCATCCAATTCCTGCCCAGCAGCGTGGGACTGTCGCCAGCTACAATCCACAGGGAGCGTTTTTGCAACATGCCGCCCTGGGAGATCTGGACGTCTATACTGTCAACCATTTGGATTTTACCTTTGGTACAGGTGAGCAGCTTTGCCTGGACAGGAGACAGTTTTGGTCGAGTGGCAGGCTTCATCTTCATCTGTGTCGGAGCCCCGGAGATTAGTCAACTCATCAGAGACACAGTGAGTACAGCCTTTTCTGCACATTCTCTGAAGGTGTCCATTTTCTTTGCAGCCTTTGCATGCATAGTCTTTGTAGCGGCTGGTGGGCCCTGTGGTTTCCTCCACAGCGCCAGCACGGGGCCATCCGGTTTGCCCCATGTGGCGGACTCAGGGTTGCAGGACTTGGAGCAGCATTTCTGCCTTTAGAAGAGTCCATGCAGTGAACTGCTCTTGCCAATTTAGAGTCCTGCGTCAGTATTGGACTGGAGTCGCCGGCCGAAACCATGTAGGCCTGGTTCACTTGAATTGCTTTCTGCACGGTGATCGTGATGTCAGCCGAGAGCAATTTGTGTAGGAGGCCTTCGTGGTCGATTCCAATGACAAATATGTCCCTTAGTGCTTCATTAAGGTGGTCGCCAAACTCACACGGTGCAGCTAGTCTTCTTAAGTGTGCAGCATACTTGGCAATTTCTTGGCCCTCAGGTCGCCGGGAAGTGTAGAACCGGTGCCTGGCTGTGAGGATGCTTTCTTTCGGTTTTAGTTGTTCCTGTATGATTGTTACAAGTTCCTCATAGCTCTTGGTGGTTGTCTTCTCTGGGGCTAGTAAGTCCCTGACGAGACCGTAGATGGTGGGCCCACAACTGCTAAGCAGGATGGCCCTGCGTTTGTTCGGTAGTGTGGCCGGTGTGTCCCCGTTCAGGTCGTTGGCTATGAAGAAGTGTTCCAATCTTTCCACAAAAGCATCACAATCTTCCCCCTCTGTAAAATGCTGAAAGTTGCTGAGGTTAGACATGTTGAGCGTGTAGTTCGTGATCCCGTATTCCCGTCGCCAGTTGCAGTGTATGTAGGCACCTTTAGTTATGACTCCACGAGGCAGGGTATGGTGCTTTGACTGTGCAGATCTGCAGTCTTTTATTAGCAGCTCCTGAGTGCTGACAACAAGCTATGTTCCTTTTTATACTGGGTTACCTGCCATGTGCAGGCAAACCCTGGGTCTCCAGCAACAGCACCCTCTAGTGTACTGGTAAGGTGTGTACAGTACAAGGGTACATTCAATGTTGCAAGACAGTGTTACAGACATCACACAGTGAATAGGCATGCCTACACAACAGGTGTCCATGGCAGAAAACCTACCAATGAAGATCATTTGATCATGTGGATGGAAATGGCACTGCCATTGAGTGCAAATTTGTTCACAGGACTGCAGACCAGTGCCATAAAACCTGACCAAGGTCGGCAAATTAATGCAACGGTCACTCTCTCCTTTCTTCCTTGGGTACCCTGGGAATCAGCCTATAAAAGTAAGAGCTGTACAACTAACCCTTCGCAGTGCACTCTGGTTAAGGGAGGCACTGTCTCATGATCTTAAAATATGGCTCTCCATCTCCCAAACACCAAAGACTTGCCTTGCACAACCACTAAAACCTCTTCTTCCACTTCAACAAGGTGATAACCCCTACAACTATTACTTCAGCATTCCCATGTCACTTGACACATACTCCTCAACTGCCAGCCCTCGCTTAATTTGCTCAATCTTGTTCCAGGTGAAATTGGCACACAATATCGAAAAGAGGCAGGCCGCTGGAGGGAGCATCCCCAATCTGAAACATCTCGCCCTATATAGAGAGGGCCATGGAGCTTGTGGAGAAGCACTCTATTCTTGCCATTGGAGATGGCAATGTTGGTTATCAGAGGAGGGGGAGGGGGCAGGGCTTTATATTGGTAATGACTGAGTACCTACCCTGTTGTCATGGCATCCTCGTGAAACATCACATGACCACAAGCTTCTACCTCTTTCTCTGTCTCCTTATTCTGACAGGATATTGCTCACCCATTCTTAGCTTTGTAAGATTTCGATCACAGGTCAACACAGATTACCCAAAGGTTCTTAGGAGTCATAGGTCACTTTGTTTAGGAGCGACAGTTTAAATTAAGTACAACACGCAATCAGGATAGATATAGTCGACATATAACCCGTAATAGATGAGAACGGTTAAGCGGCCCCGGGAAGACCGGAGGTTGAGGCAGAATGGTAGTCTCGGATCCCTGCAGCCTGCGGCAGTAGTCTCTTCAGTTTCGGTCGTCTCCCGAGCGGCGGGGGTGTTAAACCGAACCTAGCATGGATCCATCCCAGAGGTTAAGCTTGACCAAGGTGTTCAGCCAAAGCTAGCATGAATCCATCTCGAGAAAGCCCTCCCCCTCTCTGCATGTTTTTCCCTTTTGGCTGCCCGTTTATATTCCTTATTTTGGTGGGCCAGTGGATACCTAGCGTCAATCATTTGTTAATCACTTATACTCATTCAATTGTCCAATTACAGGCGAGTAGCTCCCTCCCAGCTTCATGAGGTAATTCCTTTGCATATCTCCTGTTTGGACATCTTGTTACTTTCTCCTAGGTTCCTTGTTCGACCTCTTATCAGCCCAGTCATGCCTACATGAAGGCCTGTTTCTGTGTTATGTCCTTGTTTTGTGTCATCAGCCTATCCTGACTGCATGAGCTTGGCAAACCCATTCCTTTTTATAAAACAACTTTCTCTTACAATTCACAATTTTTTCCAATTCATGATTTCTTACAGCTTGTGTCCACTTCTCCTGCAGATCGACCACAGCAAGGGTCGGAAGATGATACGGGTGATGATGATTATGATAAGAAGGATGAATAGAACCACAATTACCTCCTTGTGAACGATGATGATGAGGAAGATGAAGAGGATGATGATGAATAGGGAGATGAAGGAGATTAATTTGAACTTAAGCCTATCCATGAGTTCTTGTCGAGGCCACCTATGCTAACCCAGTCCCAAACCTCTCAAACTCACCACTTCATCACTTGTTTTTTCACACCCAACACTGGATCAGGTTAGAGGCAAGTCCAGAACCAGGGGTTACAGCCTAAGGATAAGGGGTAAGCCATTTAGGACCGAGATGAGGAGAAACTTCTTCACTCAGAGAGTTGTTAACCTGTGGCATTCTCTACCACAGAGAGTTGTTGATGCCAGTTTGTTAGATATATTCAAGAGGCAGTTAGATATGGCTCTTACGGCTAAAGGGATCAAGGGTTATGGAGAGAAAGCAGGAAAAGGGTACTGAGGTGAATGATCAGCCATGATCTTATTGAATGGTGGTGTAAGCTCGAAGGGCCGAATGACCTACTCCTGTACCTATTTTCTATGTTTCTATGTTTCTCATTTTTTTCATCCAGGAGGGAACATTAGATAGCGGTAGTGAGTCATAGAGCACAAGGGAGGAGTGGAGAGTGGTGGAGGATGACAAAAAGGCTGCCTATGGCTTCAGATTTATGGGACACAGAACTCATGGGGACTCTATCTGATGGACAACTCCTTGCACAATCGCTATTGATCTGAGGAGAGAAGAGGCTGCAGCAAACCTTAGCAACATGTCGTGACTGTGTCAAAAGATTTGTTCTCCCGCAACTCTCTAACTTACTCCCATTGTCTCCTGACTTACCATGAAACATTGTCCAGTCACTTCATGTAAGTCGCCATGTGTGATCCTTACCAGCAGGAGCCCAATAATGTACCGCCCTCCTCCCCTTCCACCGTTCTGCCTCAACCTCCTTCCCTCCGTCCAGCTGTCTGTCCCGGTAAACTGTTCTCATGTCTATGTTTATCCTGATTGCGTGTTGTACTTAACTCCTCTAGAAATCAAAGAATTCCTGAGGAGCATTGTACCAGCATGCAAACTGAGGTCAATCTCCAAGGATATGCAGAAACGGACAGGTGTGACTTAAGTCTACAGCATAAATGATGTGTCAAAGAGCGCGTGAGAACTTTGCAAATGAGTTGACCAGTACATAGACATACATAACGCTAGCATGCAGTTGCAACACCTAAGTAAGGGGAGGAGGGTGGTACATTATTGGGCTCCTGCTGTTAAGGATCACACATGGCCACTTATATGAAGTACTGGACAATGCTTCATGATAAGTGAGGAGTCAGTGAGAGTAAATAGAGAGTAGCGGGAGAAACAAATCTTTTGACACAGTCAGACATGTCTGGTGTTGCTAAGGTTTGCTGCAGACTCTTCTCTCCGAGTATCAATAGTGACTGTGCATGGAGTTGTCCATCAGATAGAGTAATTGATCACATCACAAGACACTTCCATGGCGCTGGGCATCACTCCAACGCTTATTAAGTGCTGCTACTGTAGAAAATGAATGTGACTCTCCCCTCCCCTTCCCTTCATTGGGGAGAACTGCAGCTTTTCCAGGTCACTGCCTGTGCCAGAGCGGTAATCCCTGTTACAGCAGGCAATGAGAGGATTTAAGCTTCTTCTCTGTTCATGCTGGGCGAGTGATACAGCAATTAGCAAGAGTCCAGCTCACAGCCACACAGCTCTGCTGAATTAGCAACATGTTTGAATGCGATAAAAAGCCAGGGCTTGCCTAACCAGAGCCGACCAAAGTAATCCTCTTTGATTGTGGAGTGAATCATCCAACATCCTCTTTGCTTCTTTTCACTCTCTCTCTGAGAATCTCTCTAACCCTGCTTAGGTATTCCCTCCCCCTCCGCATTCTTTTTCACATTAGAATTTTCCTGGAGAACACTGGTCCCAAATTCCATCAGTTTCTTAATAAGATGAAGTCTATTTGCAGACAGCAATAAGAGATCAGGAAGATGCAATCAGAGGGCCTTGCAACAAAGTATCCAATACTATTATTTATTTCAAGTGTTTGGATTTATTTTTTCCCTCAACAATTGATTGAGCTGCATTACCATGCATTTTGCATGTGCAAGCATGTGCAGCAAGTTCACATGCATCTGTGTGTAGGTGTGTGTACCTGTGTTTGCATATCTTTGGACTTGTAGACGGAAATGTGTGTGCACACATGCAAATGCGTGTGTGAACATGTGCTAATGTGTGCATTCATGTTTTGTGTGTGCATATGTCAGCATTCACATGTGTCTAAGTGCAGCTACATGCATATGTCTGTATATGTGTGTTTCTCTGCGCATGCGTATTTGTACACAAAGCTGCAGTCACAACTATTAGTATTGACAGAAATGGGTTGTCTCGATCTAATGTAATGTATTTCTTCATGTTACTCCCCTTGACCCACTGTTCAAAAGGATATTGTCAGGAGGATGCTGCATTGGACTCACACATTTTAGGAAGTTATATGTTCACCAATCTGCTTGTGAGAGGTTTCTGGTACTTGCTGCCTGTGTAGCAAGGACTCAGCCCTGATCTTATCAGTTGTCTTACGACCAAGTAGTAACTATCCTCCTTGGCACAAGGGTCTTTTTATGGAGGATGTGACTTCAAGATGACACGTCTGGTGATGGAAGTTCAAAACTAAGCCAACTCTTTTTGACATGCTTGGAAATCCAATACCCGAGTAAGACAGGTCCGCAGTATTCTAGGCACGGTTGATGATTGACCTGCCAGCTTAGCTCAGTAATGGAGTTTGACGGGTTAGCCATATCCCTGGGGGTACTCAGCTCCAGATAACCCTCCAAGCCAATGCCCTAACAGGCAGGATTGTCCTTACTCAGCAGGAGTACTTTGTGGTGGTTAGCTGTGTAGTTTTAGCTGGTTAAACTCCAGGAGTATTACTCTGCACATTTGGCAGTCCCTAAGTCTTGCCTCTACCAACATGTGACTAAGCTCTCTGCTTTTGCGTAAGTGGGGTGTGTCCCTATGGGCAGAGAATGCATATCCCATATTGGGCAATCAGAAACTCCAGCACTATGGATTTCTCAGTAACTTGGTTTGGAGTAGGAAATGACTATTTTCTTTGGTTGGGAGTAAGTGAGGGGGATTCATTAAGTTAACACTGTCACTAAAGAAGTAAGGAGAGAGGTCAGGAGAAATGTCTTTATGCAGGAGGTTCATGGGAGTGTGAAATAATTTATCAGCGAGAGTGGTTGAACCAGAGGCCATTGCATCTTTTAAGGGATAACGATACAGGGAAACAAGGAGATGGCGGAGCAGTGGGGCTAGTTTTTCACTGCTCTAGCAAAGCTGACACAGTGGGCTAAAGGGCCTCCTCCTGTGCTGTAAACGATGGCTATATTAAAGATTGGTGAAATTACATCATTATTTGCAGGGCTCATTAAATTGTATCGTCTTCTTCTCTGCCTTTGTGTCATGCCCTGCTGCCTAATTTGCCTGCCTCTGCTAGGTTGTCCTGTGTTAGACATTCTTCCAAAGTGACACATAAACAGTCATGAGACATCTAGTCAAGCTAACCGACAGCGATTTCATGGAACCAAGCACTGTTCCTCACATTCCAGCTGCTCTAGCAGCCAGTTCCTGCAAACTTCAGCCTGAATTGGCTTTTTAAAGGCTACACTCTAATTTTTGTGCATCCCAGCATATTACTCTTCATTTACAAAAGCAAAATACTGCAAATGCTAGAAATTTGAAATAAAACAAAAATTACTGGAAATACTCAGCAACCCAGGCCCCATCTGTGGAGAGAGAAACAGAGTTAACTATTCAGGTCGATGAACTTGTTTAAAACCTTCGTCAGAACTGGAAAAAGCTAGAGATACAACAGGTTACTTGTACTTCTTTCAATTTAGCATACTGTATTCGCTGCTCACGATACGGTTTCCTCTACATTGGGGAGACCAAACGCAGATTGGGTGACTGCTTTACTGAACACCTTTGTTAAGTCTGCAAGTGTGACCCTGAGCATCTGGTCACCTGTGACTATAATTCTCCGCTCCACTCCCACTCTGACCTCTCTGTCCTCGGTCTTTGACACTGTTCCTCTGAAGCTCAATGTAAGTTCGAGGAATAGCACCTCATCTTTTAATTAGACACTATACAGCCTTCTGGACTCAACATGAAGTTCAACAATTTCAGATCATAACCTCTGCCCCCATTTTTTCAGGCGGCAGCTTTTGATGATTCTGACATTCCCATTTACACAATCTAAACCCATCTTTGGTTTCTTTACTTGTCCCATTACCATCTCCTTTTGCCTTGTACAATCATCCCTTTTGTCATTTAATCTCTCCGGCCTTCCACCCTATCACAGACCTTCCCTTTTGTTCTTTTCTCCCTTCCCCTTTCCCTGCCTCTCCACTTGCCTAAAACCTGTTATATCTCTAACTTTTTCTGGTCCTGACAAAAGGTCATCGACCTGAAAGTTAACTCTGTTTTTCTCTCCATACATGCCGCCTGACCTGCTGAATATTTCCAGTATTTTCTGTTTTGATTACTCTTCCTTTACATGGGTTTTGCACCAATCACTAATCAAATGGCTTTGCAGATGTGCTGACCCAGGAAATTCTAGTATAAACACCTTTCCAGACCATCAGTGAGCACAATTCATTTTCCATTGGCCTAAAAACAGTACAACTCACCATGTGGAATCCCTCAGCCATAGTCTATTAAAGTTACTTCCACAATAGGGGCTAGAACCTTCACTTTTGAGCTTATCGCCCAAAAATGGGCGTTATTTCCGGCGTGTGTGGTAAAAAAGGATTTTCAAATTGCCGGCTTCTTGCTCATTCTCAAAACGCCTAGTTTACATTTTAGAAAATGGGCGTTACCGCGAGCGATATCAAATGGGCGGTAGCTTTAAATTTTTTTGACCTTCTGCTGTAAAATGTGGCCGTCCTTAGCAACGGCATGGCAATGCTTGATTCCTGTAATTCTGGAGGTCAAGAGTCACCATGACATATGCAGAAGAGGAGTCAGAGAGGAAGGGAGATCAGAGGGACTGAAGGCGTGGCTGGGTATGGTGTAGCTGTTTTGGCCAGATGGAGGGAGACTTTAGAGCTTCATAGCAAGTAGGCAAGAAAAAATTAACTGTTACCAGCCACATATTTGACAGAATTTGGCCTATAATAGGGAGAGAGGAGGAGGCATCACAGCATGCTGTGGAGACTGATGCTAGAGAGAGCAGTGAGGTGGGAGAGGAGCACATTGGAGGCCGCAAAAAAGCCAGGAAGTTCTCCAGCGAGGCAAATGCCTCCCTCCTGCAGGAGGTCGAGTTACGCTGGGGTGATTTGACAAAGGGAGGGCGTGGGAAGCCCACCCCAAAGGCCTACCAGAAGATATGGACCGAGATAGCAGAGGTAGTCTCGGTGGCGACCAACGAGATGCGTGAGGGCAACCAATGCCGCAAACGATAGAACGAACTTGTGGGATCCACAAGAGTAATTATTACATTGATTTACATGTACTTACGTATTTATGTAATTTGATTTGTAACAGTCATGAGTGACTATCAGCAGATGTGAGGTCTTGCAATTTTACCAGAAATGTGTTACTCAAAGCTTGCGGTCACGGTGTACGTCTTTAGGTAAAGAATGATAATAATCATCATAATCATGATTACATTTCTCGGTTGTGTGTTGTATCAGTCTTTGTGATATCACACAATGAACTCATGCCATGTCATCCTGTCATTTTTTTACAGAAGAATCTGTCGACGATGAGGTCCGGCATCAGAGGCGAACGGGTGGGGGGCCACCAGACCCCAGCGACATCACTGAGATAGAGGAGTGAGTGCTCGCACTTGTGGGGAGGCACCCCCAGACAACCACGGACGCATCTGCAGACCCTGAAATAATGCCACGTGAATAAAGCTTACACCATTGCGTGACGTAAATTCAATAGATGCCACACCAACTCATATCCGAACAATCATATATGATAGATGATTTCTAAAAGTGTTGTCGAAATAATGCTGGCCAAATGAAAATCATTGCAATGCACAATGTGTTGATGGTCAGGAAATGTGATGTCTGCGAAGATTTTGAGAGCAGTGGTGCTTTTGTCGTGCATATGCTATGTGTAGCGCTGGACTCACCTTGTCACCCTAGTACCCCCTTCTCCTCTAATAACTTCATTTGTGTCTTGCAGCTCAGCCAGCAGCACAGCCCCAGGCAAGGCCACAGAGGCCTGAAGGTGGGGGCGCGGGGCAGGAATCGGCGGACGATCCTACTACATCTGGTGCTGAGGAACTCCGATTGTCACACGTCAATCCGCTGGGTCTGTTCTCAACGGATGAGAGTGCAGACTTCGAAGAACCTGCATCGCCACGCTCCAGAAACCATTCCATTCCAAGGCCATCCAGTGGTCCTTCGGTCATTCCCACCTCCACTCTGGAGGTGCTGGCCTCAAGCACCTCTCCACAGGGCATCCCATTTGTCCCCAGGACAGTGCCGACCCCGCGGAGGCTTCACGGTCGCGGCAGGTCTGTTCCACGAGCGCGACATGACAGCGGAGAGATGGTACATTTGTCCAGGAGGATTGTAGACATTGGTGACCAGCTCATCGAAGCATTGGGGGGCATATCCCGACACCTGGCCACCATGACTGAGTACATTCCGCACATGGCGGAGTCCCTGGATGTGATAGCCAGAAACACTGCTGCCACAGGCCTCCCAGTGGTCCTCGAGTGCGGCACTCCACCCCCAGGTTCCGCACCACTACTGCAAATGACAGATGAGAACAAGGACCAAGATCCTGCTTCTGCATCAGAGAATGTTGCCCCCTCAGCAGCCCCCGCTCCCGTACTCGTGCAACCAACGCATCTGCCTTCATCCCCCCCAGTGAGGCACCGCCTGAGGAGCTCCTCAGCCAGGCACCATGGAGCAAGGAGAGGAAGGTGTAAAGGTGGGGAGAAGAAGGAGAGGAGGGGGAAGGAAATTGAGCTGCATGTGCGCAGGTGATGGCTGTGTTATATCTCCATCTGGGTGTATGCAACTTGTTGCAATGTTTGGGGGCTGGAGACCACGCTCCAGCTTTGCCTTTGTATTCTGTGTCGCTGGACATGCTGGACACATGATTTATGTCAATGGTGGAAAAAGTGAGATGTGGGCAGGGGTTGGGTGTTGTTGGGTGTTATTGGCTGTGATACTCATGATTTCAGACCAATGTTGGTATTGAACTTTTGTCATTGACCATAACCTTGTTGCGCATTGTCTCAGATAGCTGGACCGTTACACACTGGTCATTCCTTACCATGAAAGGGTTAACTACAACTTAGCATCAATCAACGTAAACTTTAACTAGCACCAAGGTGATGGGCACCATTGATATCTGAGCTGCACACACACAGCAGTGTGTCAGCTTTGTCTTTCAGGCAAATCTTTCAGATATCAGCACCTCACGTAAGAGTGGTTGTGAACTTGTGGAATTCTCTGCCACAGAAAGTCATTGAGTCCAGTTCGTTGGAGCAGCGTCGGAGGTCCGTGGAGAGGCCTATAAAAGGCACAGCAGGGAGTCCGGGTCCCAGCGTCGGCGGCAGTCGGGAGCAGCGTCGGAGGTGCGTGGAGAGGCCTATAAAAGGCACAGCAGGGAGTCCGGGGCCTAGCGTCGGCAGCAGTTGGGAGCAACGTCGGAGGTGCGTGGAGAGGCCTATAAAAGGCGTGACTTGTGCAGCTACAGGGAGAAGGCAAAAAAGAATTAGAAAGAAACAGAAAGGTGACATCACAGCCAAGGGGGTAAGTGATTGGCTGGTGATTGGTGAGTAGTTTTTCTTTCTTCTCTTCGAAAACAGTGAGTAAACTTTAACATTGTTGTTGCTTATCTAAGGGTTAAGTAATGGCAGGACAGCTCGGTCACGTGTTATGCTCCTCCTGTGCCATGTGGGAACTCAGGGACGACTCCAGTGTTCCTGACAACTACGTGTGCGGGAGGTGTATCCGCTTCCAGCTCCTGACGGACCGCGTTGCGGAGTTGGAGCTGAGGGTGGATTCACTCTGGAGCATCCACGATGCTGAGAATGACGTGAGTAGCACGTGTAGCGAGTTGGTCGTACCGCAGGTAAAGGGTCCACAGCCAGATAGGGAATAGAAGACCAGCAGGAAGAGCAGTGCAAGGAAGGTAGTGCAGGGGTCCCCTGTGGTCATCTCCCTGCAAAACAGATACACTGCTTTGAGTACTGTTGAGGGGGATGACTCATCAGGGGAGGGCAGCAGCAGCCAAGTTCATGGCACCGTTATAATGGATGACTTTAATATGCACATAGATTGGACTAACCAAACTGGAAGCAATACGGTGGAGGAGGATTTCCTGGAGTGCATAAGGGATGGTTTTCTCGACCAATATGTCGAGGAACCAACTAGGGTGGAGGCCATCTTAGACTGGGTGTTGTGTAATGAGAGAGGATTCATTAGCAATCTCGTTGTGCGAGGCCCCTTGGGGAAGAGTGACCATAATATGGTGGAATTCTACATTAGGATGGAGAATGAAACAGTTAATTCAGAGACCATGGTCCAGAACTTATCAATAGATATGTAAAGAGAAAAAGGTTAGTAAAGAATCAGGGGAAGTCATAACGGGGAACAAAGAAATGGCGGACCAATTCAACAAGTACTTTGGTTCGGTATTCATTAAGGAGGACACAAACAACCTTCCGGATATAAAAGGGGTCAGAGGCTCTAGTAAGGAGGAGGAGCTGAGGGAAATCCTTATTAGTCGGGAAATTGTGTTGGGGAAATTGATGGGATTGAAGGCCGATAAATCCCCAGGGCCTGATGGACTGCATCCCAGAGTACTTAAGGAGGTGGCCTTGGAAATAGCGGATGCATTGACAGTCATTTTCCAACATTCCATTGACTCTGGATCAGTTCCTATCGAGTGGAGGGTAGCCAATGTAACCACACTTTTTAAAAAAGGAGGGAGAGAGAAAACAGGGAATTATAGACCGGTCAGCCTGACATCGGCAGTGGGTAAAATGAAGGAATCAATTATTAAGGATGTCATAGCAGCGCATTTGGAAAGAGGTGACATGATAGGTCCAAGTCAGCATGGATTTGTGAAAGGGAAATCATGCTTGACAAATCTTCTGGAATTTTTTGAGGATGTTTCCAGTAGAGTGGACAAGGGAGAACCAGTTGATGTGGTATATTTGGACTTTCAGAAGGCTTTCGACAAGGTCCCACACAAGAGATTAATGTGCAAAGTTAAAGCACATGGGATTGGGGGTAGTGTGCTGACATGGATTGAGGACTGGTTGTCAGACAGGAAGCAAAGAGTAGGAGTAAATGGGTACTTTTCAGAATGGCAGGCAGTGACTAATGGGGTACCGCAAGGTTCTGTGCTGGGGCCCCAGCTGTTTACACTGTACATTAATGATTTAGACGAGGGGATTAAATGTAGTATCTCCAAATTTGTGGATGACACTAAGTTGGATGGCAGTGTGAGCTGCGAGGAGGATGCTATGAGGCTGCAGAGCGACTTGGATAGGTTAGGTGAGTGGGCAAATGCATGGCAGATGAAGTATAATGTGGATAAATGTGAGGTTATCCACTTTGGTGGTAAAAACAGAGAGACAGACTATTATCTGAATGGTGACAGATTAGGAAAAGGGGAGGTACAACGAGACCTGGGTGTCATGGTACATCAGTCATTGAAGATTGGCATGCAGGTACAGCAGGCGGTTAAGAAAGCAAATGGCATGTTGGCCTTCATAGCGAGGGGATTTGAGTACAGGGGCAGGGAGGTGTGACTACAGTTGTACAGGGCCCTGGTGAGGCGACACCTGGAATATTGTGTACAGTTTTGGTCTCCTAATCTGAGGAAGAACATTCTTGCTATTGAGGGAGTGCAGAGAAGGTTCACCAGACTGATTCCCGGGATGGCGGGACTGACCTATCAAGAAAGACTGGATCAACTGGGCGTTTATTCACTGGAGTTCAGAAGAATGAGAGGGGACCTCATAGAAATGTTTAAAATTCTGATGGGTTTAGACAGGTTCGATGCAGGAAGAATGTTCCCAATGTTGGGGAATCCAGAACCAGGGGTCGCAGTCTAAGGATAAGAGGTAAGCCATTTCGGACCGAGATGAGGAGAAACTTCTTCACCCAGAGAGTGGTGAACCTGCGGAATTCCCTACCACAGAAAGTTGTTGAGGCCAATTCACTAAATATATTCAAAAAGGAGTTAGATGAAGTCCTTACTACTAGGGGGATCAAGGGGTATGGCGAGAAAGCAGGAATGGGGTACTGAAGTTGCATGTTCAGCCATGAACTCATCGAATGGCGGTGCAGGCTAGAAGGGCCAAATGGTCTACTCCTGCACCTATTTTCTATGTTTCTATGTCTATGTTTCTATATTCAAAGGGGAGTTAGATGTGGCCCTTACGGCTAAAGGGATCGGGGGTATGGAGAGAAGGCAGGGGTCGGGTACTGAGGTTGCATGATTACCAATGATCATATTGAATGGTGGTGCAGGCTCGAAGGGCCGAATGGCCTGCTCGTGCACCTATTTTCTATGTTTCTATGTTTCTATGTTCATTCCGGTTAGTTCCACTTGTTGTGGGTGGTTTTTTGAGCCAGCGATATTGTGGGCGATATGTGTGCGAGGTGGTGAAATTGACGATGAGCGATCTGCATGGCGACTAGTTTGGGTAAATATGCTCTTTACAAAAAACAGTGGGCGGGCGTTCATATTGAATCTCGGTGTTAATTCCATGCGGAAACTGACGCTGGGCGATAGTATGGGCGTCGATTTCGCCCATTCTGATGATTCCACTCAAAAAAAGTGGGCGGGCGGTAATATTTTTTCCCGGCGTTAAGCCCATTGGGAAAATAATGCTCGCTGATAAGTCTCCTAAAAAAGCCCGTCAGTTTCCATTTTGTGCCAAAATGGACGATATATGGGCGTTATACATCATTTCAATGGTAAAATAGGCGTTAAGTGGGCGTTAAGCATGCAAAAAAAGTGAAGGTTCTAGCCGTAGGACATGCAACAAAATGATATGCGATAGAACCGAAAATGAAACCAAAGTCTAAACTCGTAAAAAAGATTAATAGGTAGCTGAACAGGAAAACAGTATGAAGTAGTGCTGTTATGGCAACAGCCATTAATTGAAGGAAGTTGAAAGGGCATACTGTGAACTTCTTGGAGTTCTCTCACTGAGAATACTGCGAACTTCATTGAATAATTTCACTGTAAATCCTGTGAAATTCGTGGTGTAATCCTACTATAAATCTTGTGAACTTCATATAATATTCACACTGTAAATACAGTGCCCTCAAGAATGTGTACTCTCACTGGAAATACTATGACCTCAAAGATGAATACTCTCACTGCAAATACTATTAGGGAATGGTTGTTCCTTCTTATAAATTTGTAAGTTATTCCATTAGACAATAGGGCTCAAAGGCATTTATTGATTTTCATAAGAATCAAGCATGCAATGATAATCATTATTAATAACAATTACACATATACTTAAGGATACACTTACGAGAATTACCTCATGTCACTCCATTCCTTAAGAATGGCGAGAGGGGAAACCAGGGAATTATAGAACAGTTAGCCCAACATCTGTCATTGGAAAATTATTGGGGCTGAAAATTCAGTATTGCCCAGTTTGAGGCGGTAACACCGTCTGGTCGCTAACTTTAGCGCCGGGCAATGTTTACCGCCTCCAACCGGGATATTCACTTTTAGTGCACCAAGAGGGGAGTGGAGCGCTAAGGGATGTGTTCCACACCCCTCTTAGGATGCTAACCCTGATTCCTGGGGCACTATTGCGGGAGTGCTGCTGAAGTTCTGCCACTAGGAAATCGGCATCCTCACGCCTAAAGGGGAGGTCAGCTGGACCACCTGAAAAGCTAAAGAAAAGCCAAGACAGATAAACAACATTGTCCAGCATCTAGGAGAGATGCATTAATGGGAAAAAAAAATCATTTTAACTTCCCACCTGTTCCCCCTCGGACATATCGCCCCGGTCGCTTAACCATGACACCTGCTTTCCCTTTCGGAAGTAACACCAGGCACTTTGGCAGGCGAAGATAGTCAGGTTCGTAGCGCTACAGGGGCATTGCACACTCATAGACGTCACCAATTGGGTGGCGCTAGAGTGTGCAGCGATAACTCTTAGCCGGTAAACCTCCACTGAAGGTGGTGGGAGGTGCTGCCAGCACAGCACTCGGTCGGTAAGAGCTTAGCGGCCAGTTAGAGTCTCTCTCGGGCATTAACGGGTGGCGATAAGCAACCCATCTTTTAGCCCTTAGAGTCTATAATTAAGGATGGGGTGACTGAACACCTTGAACATTTTCTGCTGATGAAAGAGAGTAAGTATGGACTTGTGAAAAGTAGGTCATGCCTGACAAACCTGATTGCAATTTTTGAGGAGGTGACTAAAGTAGTGGACAGGTGAATGTCTATGGATATTATTTATATGGGCTTCCAGAAGGCATTTGATAAAGTCCTGCCTTTAACTGCCTTTGATTGTTAACTAATGTAGAAGCCCATGGAATTGAAGGCAAATTATTGACCTGGTTAGGAAATTGGCTGAGTGGCAGTAGACAGAGAGCAAGGATAATGGGCAGGTACTCTAATTGGCAGGATGTGACTATTGGTGTCCCGCAGGGAACTGTGTTGGGGCCTCAACTATTCATCGTATTTATTAACAAGTTAGATAATGGCATAGAAATCCATATATCCAAATTTGTCGATGACACAACGATAGGCAGCATTTTAGGCAGTGTCGATGAAAGCATAACATTACAAAAAGAATATCTATAGAAACATAGAAACATAGAAAATAGGTGCAGGAGTAGGCCATTCGGCCCTTCTAGCCTGCACCGCCATTCAATGAGTTCATGGCTGAACATTCAACTTCAGTACCCCATTCCTGCTTTCTCGCCATACCCCTTGATCCCCCTAGCAGTAAGGACCTCATCTAACTCCTTTTTGAATATATTTAGTGAATTGGCCTCAACAACTTTCTGTGGTAGAGAATTCCACAGGTTCACCACTCTCTGGGTGAAGAAGTTCCTCCGCATCTCGGTCCTAAATGGCTTACCCCTTATCCTTAGACTGTGACCCCTGGTTCTGGACTTCCCCAACATTGGGAACATTCTTCCTGCATCTAACCTGTCTAACCCCGTCAGAATTTTATATGTTTCTATGAGGTCCCCTCTCATTCTTCTGAACTCCAGTGAATACAAGCCCAGTTGATCCAGTCTTTCTTGATAGGTCAGTCCCGCCATCCCGGGAATCAGTCTGGTGAACCTTCGCTGCACTCCCTCAATAGCAAGAATGTCCTTCCTCAGGTTAGGAGACCAAAACTGTACACAATACTCCAGGTGTGGCCTCACCAATGCCCTGTACAACTGTAGCAACACCTCCCTGCCCCTGTACTCAAATCCCCTTGCTATGAAGGCCAACATGCCATTTGCTTTCTTAACCGCCTGCTGCACCTGCATGCCAACCTTCAATGACTGATGTACCATGACACCCAGGTCTCTTTGCACCTCCCCTTTTCCTAATCTGTCACCATTCAGATAATAGTCTGTCTCTCTGTTTTTACCACCAAAGTGGATAACCTCACATTTATCCACATTATACTTCATCTGCCATGCATTTGCCCACTCACCTAACCTATCCAAGTCGCTCTGCAGCCTCACAGCATCCTCCTCGCAGCTCACACTGCCATCCAACTTAGTGTCATCCGCAAATTTGGAGATACTACATTTAATCCCCTCATCTAAATCATTAATGTACAGTGTAAACAGCTGGGGCCCCAGCACAGAACCTTGCGGTACCCCACTAGTCACTGCCTGCCATTCTGAAAAGTACCCATTTACTCCTACTCTTTGCTTCCTGTCTGACAACCAGTTCTCAATCCATGTCAGTACACTACCCCCAATCCCATGTGCTCTAACTTTGCACATCAATCTCTTGTGTGGGACCTTGTCGAACGCCTTCTGAAAGTCCAAATATACCACATCAACTGGTTCTCCCTTATCCACTCTACTGGAAACATCCTCAAAAAATTCCAGAAGATTTGTCAAGCATGATTTCCCTTTCACAAATCCATGCTGACTTGGACCTATCATGTCACCTCTTTCCAAATGCACTGCTATGACATCCTTAATAATTGATTCCATCATTTTACCCACTACCGATGTCAGGCTGACCGGTCTATAATTCCCTGTTTTCTCTCTCCCTCCTTTTTTAAAAAGTGGGGTTACATTGGCTACCCTCCACTCGATAGGAACTGATCCAGAGTCAATGGAATGTTGGAAAATGACTGTCAATGCATCCACTATTTCCAAGGCCACCTCCTTAAGTACTCTGGGATGCAGTCCATCAGGCCCTGGGGATTTATCGGCCTTCAATCCCATCAATTTCCCCAACACAATTTCCCGACTAATAAGGATTTCCCTCAGTTCCTCCTCCTTACTAGACCCCCCGACCCCTTTTATAACCGGAAGGTTGTTCGTGTCCTCCTTCGTGAATACCGAACCAAAGTACTTGTTCAATTGGTCCGCCATTTCTTTGTTCCCCGTTATGACTTCCCCTGATTCTGACTGCAGGGGACCTACATTTGTCTTTACTAACCTTTTTCTCTTTACATATCTATAGAAACTTTTGCAATCCGTCTTAATGTTCCCTGCAAGCTTCTTCTCATACTCCATTTTCCCTGCCCTAATCAAACCCTTTGTCCTCCTCTGCTGAGTTCTAAATTTCTCCCAGTCCCCAGGTTCGCTGCTATTTCTGGCCAATTTGTATGCCACTTCCTTGGCTTTAATACTATCCCTGATTTCCCTTGATAGCCACGGTTGAGCCACCTTCCCTTTTTTATTTCTATGCCAGACAGGAATGTACAATTGTTGTAGTTCATCCATGCGGTCTCTAAATGTCTGCCATTGCCCATCCACAGTCAACCCCTTAAGTATCATTCGCCAATCCATCTCAGCCAATTCACGCCTCATACCTTCAAAGTTAGCCTTCTTTAAGTTCTGGACCATGGTCTCTGAATTAACTGTTTCATTCTCCATCCTAATGCAGAATTCCACCATATTATGGTCACTCTTCCCCAAGGGGCCTCGCACAACGAGATTGCTAATTAATCCTTTCTCATTACATAACACCCAGTCTAAGATGGCCTCCCCCCTAGTTGGTTCCTCGACATATTGGTCTAAAAAACCATCCCTTATGCACTCCAGAAAATCCTCCTCCACCGTATTGCTTCCAGTTTGGTTAGCCCAATCTATGTGCATATTAAAGTCACCCATTATAACTGCTGCACCTTTATTGCACGCACCCCTAATTTCCTGTTTGATGCCCTCCCCAACATCACTACTACTGTTTGGAGGTCTGTACACAACTCCCACTAACGTTTTTTGCCCTTTGGTGTTCTGCAGCTCTACCCATATAGATTCCACATCATCCAAGCTAATATCCTTCCTAACTATTGCCTTAATCTCCTCCTTAACCAGCAATGCTACCCCACCTCCTTTTCCTTTTATTCTATCCTTCCTGAATGTTGAATACCCCTGGATGTTGAGTTCCCAGCCCTGCTCATCCTGGAGCCACGTCTCCGTAATCCCAATCACATCATATTTGTTAACATCTATTTGCACTGTTAATTCATCCACCTTATTGCGGATACTCCTTGCATTAAGACACAAAGCCTTTAGGCTTGTTTTTTTAACACCCTCTGTCCTTTTAGAATTTTGCTGTACAATGGCCCTTTTTGTTCTTTGCCTTGGGTTTCTCTGCCCTCCACTTTTCCTCATCTCCTTTCTGTCTTTTGTTTTTGCCTCCTTTTTGTTTCCCTCTATCTCCCTGCATTGGTTCCCATCCCCCTGCCATATTAGTTTAACTCCTCCCCAACAGCACTAGCAAACACTCCCCCGAGGACATTGGTTCCGATTCTGCCCAGGTGCAGACCGTCCGGATTGTACTGGTCCCACCTCCCCCAGAACCGGTTCCAATGCCCCAGGAATTTGAATCCCTCCCTGCTGCACCATTGCTCAAGCCACGTATTCATCTGAGCTATCCTGCGATTCCTACTCTGACTAGCACGTGGCACTGGTAGCAATCCCGAGATTACTACTTTTGAGGTCCTACTTTTTAATTATATATATAAAGTGAATGGGCAAAATTGTGGCAAATGGATTTCAATGTAGGCAAATGTGAGGCCATCCACTTTTGAACTAAAAAGGGTAAAACAGGATACTTTCTAAATGATGAAAAGCTAAAATAAAGTGGAAGTCCAGAGAGACTTGGGGGTCCAGTTACATAGATCAATAAAATGTTATGAACATCTGCAGAAAATAATCAAAAAGATTAATTTAATGCTGGCCTTTATATTTAGAGGACTAGAGTAAAAGAATCATGGAGTCATAGAATGGTTACAACAGAGAATGAGGCCATTTGGCCCATCGAGCCCGTGCCGGCTCTCTGCAAGAGCAATTCAGCTAGCCTCACTCCCCCACCCTTTCCCCGTACCTCTGCAATTTTTTTTCCTTCAGGACTTATACATTTCCCATTTAAAAGCCACAATTGAATCTGCCTCCACTACTCTTTCATGCAGTGAATTCCAGATCCTAACCATTCACTGTGCAAAAAAAGTTTTTTTCTCATGTCGCCTTTGGTTCTTCTGCCAATCACCTTAAACCTGTGACCTCTGGTTCTTGACCCTTCTGCCAATGAAAACAGTTTCTCTCTATCCAATCTGTCTGGACGCCTCATGATTTTGAACAATTCTATCAAATTTCCTCTCAACTTTCTCTGCTCTACGAACAACTTCAGCTTCTCCACGTAGCTGAAGTTCTCCATCCCTAGAACCATTCTTATACATCTTTCCTGCACCCTCTCTAAGGCCTTCACATCCTTCCTAAAGTGTGCTGCCCAGAATTGGACACAATACTCCATTTGAGGCCGAACCAGTGTTTTATAAAGGTTCATCATAACTTCCTTGCTTTTGTATTCTATGCCTCTATTTATGGACCCCAAGATCTTGTATGCATTTTTAACCGCTTTCTCAACCTGCCCTGCCACCTTCAACGATTTGTGCACATATACCCCCAGAACTCTCTGTTCATGAACCCCCTTTAGAATTGTACCCTTTAGGTTGCATTGCCTCTTCTCGTTCTTCCTATCAAAATGTATCACTTTGCACTTTTCTGCATTAAATTTCATCTGCCACATGTCCGCCCATTCCAATGCCTGTCTATATCTTCTTGAAGTCTATCACCATCCTCCTCATTAATCGCAATACTTCCAAGTTTTGTGTCATCTGAAAATTTTGAAATTGTGCCCTTTACACAATAGTGCCCTGTTCAAGTCAGTAATATATTACAAGTAAAGCAGTGGTCCTGCTACCGACCCCTGAGGAAAACTACTGTATACCTTCCACCAGTCTGAAAAACAACTGTTCACCGTACTCTCTGTTTCTTGTCACTTAGCCAATTTTGTATCCATGCTGTCACTGTTCCTTTTATTCCATGGGCTTTAACTTTGCAAAGGGGTTCGAAGTTATGCTGCAGCTATACAAAGCCCTGGTTAGACCACACCACACCTGGAGTACTATGAGCAGTTCTAGGCACCATGCCTTAGGAAGGATATATTGGCCTTGGCCTTGGTATAGGTTTACCAGAATGATACCCGGACACCAGGTCAGGTCACCTCCAGGCCAGATCCATGACCATCCCATCCTCTGTCGTCGAGCTACAGTATGCGGACGACGCTTGCGTCTGCGCACATTTAGAGGCTGAACTCCAAGTCATCGTCAACATCTTCACCAAGGCATACAAAAGCATGGGCCTTATGCTAAACATCTGTAAGACAAAGGTCCTCCACCAACCTGACCCCACTACAATACACTGCCCCCCCCCAGTAATCAAGATCCACAGTTTGGCCCTGGACAACGTAGACCACTTTCCATACCTTGGGAGCCTATTATCAGCAAGGATAGACATCAACAACGAGATTCAACACTGCCTCCAGTGCGCCAGCGCAGGCTTCGGAAGAGAGTGTTCGAAGATCAGGCCCTCAAATCTAGCACGAACCTTGTGGTCTACAGGGCTGTAGTGATACCCGCCCTCCTGTATGGCTCAGAGACATGGACCATATAGAGTAGACATCTCAAATCGCTGGAGAAATACCACTAATGATGCTTCCGCAAGATCCTGCAAATCCCATGGGAGGACTAACGCACCAACGTTAGTGTTCTTGATCAGGTCAACATCCCCAGCATCGAAGCACTGACCACACTCGACCAGCTCCGTTGGGCGGGCCACATTGTTCACATGCCCCACACAAGACTCCCAAAGCAAGCGCTCTACTCGGAACTCCTACACGGCAAGCAAGCCCCATGTGGGCAGAGGAAACGTTTCAAGGACACCCTCAAAGCCTCCTTGATAAAGTGCAACATCCCCACCAACACCTGGGAGTCCCTGGCCAAAGATCGCCCTAAGTGGAGGAAGAGCATCCGGGAGGGCGCTGAGCACCTTGAGTCTCATTGCCGAGAGCATGCAGAAAACAAGCGCAGGCAGCGGAAAGAGCGTGCTGCAAACCAGACTCCCCACCCACCCCTTCCTTCAACGACTGTCTGTCCCAACTGTGACATAGACTGTAATTCTCGTATTGGACTGTTCAGTCACCTGAGAACTCACTTTTAGAATGGAAGCAAGTCTTCCTCGATTCCGAGGGACTGCCTATGATGATCCGGACACCAACGATTAAATTACGAGGCGAGATTAGGGTTGTATTCCTTGGAATTTAGAAGGTTAAGGGTGATTTGATTGAAGTTTTCAAGATATTAAAGGAAACAGATAGGGTAGATAGAGAGAAACTATTTCTGCTGGTTGCGGAGTCTAGAACAAGGGGGCATAGTCTAAAAATTAGAGCCAGACCTTTCAGAAATGAAATTAGGGAACACTTCTACACACAAAGGGTGGTAGAAATTTGGAACTCTCTTCCGCAAATGGCAATTGATGTTAGATCAATTGGTAATTTTAAATCGGAGATTAATAGTTTTTGTTAATCAAAGGTATTAAGAATATGTGCCAATGGCGGGTATATATGGAGTTCGGTTGCAGATCAGCCATGAACTCATTGAATGGAGGAACAGGCTTGAGGGGCTGAATGGCCTACGCCTGTGCCTATGTTCCTATGTACCAGAGAATTTACACATTAGAACAGAAGGGATGGCCAAACCTTTTTGAATTCTGGAGTAGCTGTTCTATCACCATTCTTTTTATACCTTTCTTACACTTTGGCCATGCGAGAATCCACATGTTTCAAAGTATTAACTCATCCAATTAGCTGCCATAATGTCCCCACACTGTAACATAGCCTTGGAGGAGTTAATTCCGAGGAGGGCAGCTGAGATATCCACGGGGCTGTGACAAAGAATGTTTGTAGCCAACTGTTGTTTAGCTAAAATCTCTGGCCTTGAAATCCGTGCCTGCCACAAAAGCTGCCGGTGTCACCGCGACCGGGTGTTAACGGCTGCCGAAAATGTTGGCCCCAGCAGGACCGACAAGTCGGTGCTGAGGATTAATTATTATTAGCCCAGCACTTAACTCGCCGTGAAACGCTGTTCTGGTGATGGTGGTCCCGGCAGGAGGCTCCAGTGTAGCATGGCCCAAGTGTCATTGCTCTGAAAGCAAGGCTGTGATTTCAGAAAGCATTGTTGTTTTCTTAAAGTGGCAAGCCTTCTGAAATGAAATAAATAAAAATGTAAAAATATGCACCTTTTTGCCCTTACTGCCTTCTGAAAAAATAATTAACATTAAAAAGAATTCCCAAAGGATGTGGGATTCCATCACCGAGGCTGTCACTGCCAGCAGTGCTGCCCCCAACACCTGGCTCCAGTGCTCAAAGAAGCTTCATGACCTCAGATCACTGGCAGCCTTCCAGCAGCCATGCTGCAGCACTGCATGACACTAGTAGGATAGGCAAAGGCTAAGAACTCAACGCTAACATCGAAGTTTGCTGAGGTGATATTAAGTCAGCATGTCACCCTCTCTTCATTTACATTTCCAGGGCCAGCGCTGCTATCAGCAGCACTAATGGTCCTAACCAAAATGGCGGGGCGACCGCCAAGTCCTGCACCAGAGAAGGGCGGTAACTCGTATGCGGCCCAATTTCTAGGCCTCTCTCTATCAATTAAACATTTCACTGGAAAATTAAATGATATTTACAACTTTCTAACAGAGACTCACTTAAAAGCTGAAGTTAATATAAAAATGTAACCGTATCCTTACAAATACCATGACCTTAAAGATGAATATTCTCACTGTAAGTACTGTGAACTCATCAGAAAAGGTGAGCTGATAATGTGTTTTGATGCAAAATGATCATGTGTTCAAAATGAAGAAAGGTTTGATAAAGATTTTTCAGAAAGATAGTGCTTATCTTAAGGCACCCAGTTGGAGCAGTTTAGAAGAAGCATTACTCTGCATCTAATATTTTCTATATCTGACCTGGAGGTAAATATAGGAGTAGGCCATTCAGCCCTTGAACCTGCTCTGCTATTTAATTAGACCATGACTGTTCTATGCCTCAACTCCATATACCAGTCTTTGTTCCACATCCTTTGATAACCCTTACCCAACAAAAATCTATCAGTGTTAGTCCTGAAAGTTTCAATTGACCCAGCATCTACAGCCTTTTGGAGGAACGAGTTCCAGATTTCCACTACCCTTTGTGTGAAAAAGTGCTTTCTGATTTCATTCTTGAATGTCCTACCTCTAATTATAAGATTATGCCCTTTAGTTCTGGGTTCCCCCAGCCAAGGAAATAGTTTATTTGGGCTGGAATTTCCACTTCTGGCCGTCTTTGTTTTCACTCCAGAGGGGCATCAAAGACGGCGGTGAGCTCTTCTGGGCGGGCGGCAAGCTGCCAGTGCCCCGCTGGGGTTTTCGGGGCCGGTTTCGGCGGGGCGCGGAGCATTATCACCCAGAAGCAGCGAGCCGGAGTGCAACACCCCTGGTTGCAACACCGGCTCAATTTTTGCCTCCCGCTCGAACTGTAACGCTGTGCAGAGCGCCCTGCTTGGACCGCCTGTGAAAACAGAGAGGTAAGTAATGTTTTCCTCAGGTAAGTGTGATTGTTTTTCCTTATTTTTGCGATTCATGTAGTGGTGGGATAAGATATTTTTTGGGAATGTTTCTGGTGGGTTTTTTTCAGATTTTTTTTTCTCCCCTGGCCTTTCTTAGAGCGTTCCAAGACCAGCTCTTTATCTCGGGATTTTCACTTGCTAAGCCAGCCTCGCGCCCTAAGAGAGCTGTGCAACACCTCCCTTAGCGCTCCACCCCAGGGCCCAGATGTCCAGTTTTACTGACTGAGGCATAAGCTTTTTACAGGCGGTATCAAGATCGCCCCACTGTCATTAATGTCCTGAAATTTTAGAAGCCAAAAATCCAGCCCTGTGATCTTCCTTATCAAATCCCTTAATTATTTTAAATACCTTGATTACATTCCTCAACCTTCCAGACTCAAGAGAATACAGGCCACGTTTATCCAACCTGCCCTATAATTTAGCTCTTTGGGCTTGGGTACAGTTGCATAGTGGTTCTGCTACTGGATCAGTAATCCAGAAGACTAATGATCCAGAGACATGAGTTCAAATCCCACTCTAAAAGTGAGTTCTCAGGTGACTGAACAGTCCAATAAGGGAATTACAGTCCCTGTCACAGGTGAGGCAGTCAGTGGTTGAAGGAAGGGGTGGGTGGGGAGTCTGGTTTGCCGCACGCTCCTTCTGCTGTCTGCGCTTGATTTCTGAATGCTCTCGGCAATGAGACTCAAGGTGCTCAGCGCCCTCCCGGATGCTCTTCCTCCACTGAGGGCGGTCTTTGCCCAGGATTTCCAGGTGTTGGTGGGGAGGTTGCACTTTTTCAATGAGGCTTTGAGGGTATCCTTGAAAGATTTCCTCTGCCCACCTGGGGCTCGCTTGCCGTGTAGGAGTGCCGAGTAGAGCGCTTGCTTTGGGAGTCTCCTGTCGGGCATGCGGACGATGTGGCCTGCCCAACGGAGATGGTCGAGTGTGGTCAGTTCTTCGATGCTGCAGATGTTGGCCTGAGTGAGAACACTGAAGTTGGTGAGTCTATCCTCGCAGTGAATTTGCAGTTTTTTGCGGAGGCAGCACTGATGATACTTCTCCAGCATTTTGAGGTGTCTACTATATAAGGTCCACATCTCTGAGCCATGTAGGAGGGCGGGTACCACTACTGCCCTGTAGACTATAAGCTTGGTGCCAGATTTGAGATCCTGGTCTTCAAACACTCTCTTCTTCAGACGACCGAAGGCTGCTCTGGCACACTGGAGGCAGTGTTGGACCTCGTCATCGATGTCTGCCCTTGCTGATAGTAGGCTCCCGAGGTATGAAAAATGGTCCATATAGTGCAAGGCCGCATCGTGAATTTTGATGACCGATGCAGTGTGGCGGGGTCAGGTTGGTGGAGGACCTTTGTCTTAAGGATGGTTAGTGTAAGGCCCATGCTTTCGTATACCTCGGTGAAGATGTTGACGATGGCTAGGAGTTCGGCCTCTGAGTGTGCGCAGACACAAGCGTCGTCTGAATACTGTAGTTCGATCACAGAGAGGATGGGACGACCTTGAATCTAGCCTGGAGGCGATGAAGGTTGAACAGGTTCCCACTGGTTCTATAGTTTAGTTCGATTCCAAGGCATGCTTGTTGAGCGTGAGATGGAGCATTGCAGCAAGGAAGATTGAGAAGAGCATTGGCGCGATGACGCAGCCCTGCTTGACCCCGGTCTGGACGTGGATCCATTGGTCAGGATCACGGTTTGTATGTCGTCATGGAGCAGGCGGAGGGTGGTGACAAACTTTTGGGGGCAGATGAAATGGAGGAGGACGCTCCATAGTCTCTCACGTTTGACAGTGTCAAAGGCCTTTGTGAGTTCAAAGAAGGCCATGTACAAGGGTTGGTGCTGTTCCCTGCATTTCTCTTGTAGTTGTCGTGCAGTGAAGATCATGTCCATTGTACTCCTTAGTGGACGGGTTCCGCATTGTGACACAGCAATGTGGTTGACTCTCAATTGCATTCTGCTCACTTAAAAACTAGCCAGCTGCTTGGCTAGATCCAAACCAGGTACGGTTGCATAGTAATGTTACTGGACTAGTAATCCATAGACATGAGTTCAAATCCTACCACAGAAGCTGGGGGATTTAAATTCAGTTAATTAAATAAACCTGGAGTTAAAACTCAGTGATGATGAAACTACCGGATTGGCGTAAAAACCCATCTGGTTCACTAATGTCCTTTAGGCCCAGTCTGGCTTATCTGTGACTCCAGACCACAGCAATGTGGTGATTCTTAACTACATTTTTAACCAACTCCTCAAGGGCAATTAGGGATGGGCAATATGTGCTGGCTTTTGCCAGCGACACCTACATCCCGTGAATGAATTTTAAAAAGGGTCCTGTATAATTATGGTCAAACTGCACTGTACTGCTTCAAAGGCAAATATATCCTTTCTGAGGTTCGATGCCCAAAACAGAACACAGTACTCCAGATGGGGTCTGACCAAGGCTGTGTATAACTTTAGCATCACTTTTGAATGTCAATCCTCCTTTTTGATTACTTTGTACCTGTGCACTTGCTTTTAGTGATTTCTGTAATGGACATTTAAATCCCTTTGCTCCAAGATAATTTCTAGTTTTTTAAAATTAAGAAAATATTCTGATTTGTCTTTTTCAGATCCAAAGTGGGTGACTTCTGATTTCCCCACATTGAACTCAATCTACCATACTTTTTCCCATTTACTTAGTCTGTCTGTGTCCCTCCTCCAATCCACACAACTTACTGTGCCTGTGTAGAGGGAGATTTACTTTGCCTCAAACTCTTGTTGTACCTGACCTGGGAGTATTCGATGAAGGAGCAGAGAGGCAGCTTTACTCTGCATTTAGCCCCTTGTTATACTTGACCTGAGAGCATTGATGGGACAGTGTAGTTTTCAGCATCAACTCTAAGTAATTCCTGACCTGGGAGGGAAGCTGACACCAGTTGCATAAAACAAAAAAATATTCCTACTCCCTAGCCTTGAATACAGAATGTTACTCCTACCGCATCCAAAAAAGTGACTGATGATATTTTCTGGCGGTTGATTAACCATGTTCATAGAACATTCCTTTCATTTTTATTTTAAAAAATACTCTGCATTTCCACTTTTCCTACCACATTCTCCACATTATATTTCATTTGCCATGTTCTTGCCCACTCACTTAGCCTGTCTATCCCCTTGAAGCCTCTTTACATCCTCCTCACAACTTACATTCCCACCTAGCTTTGTTTCATCAGCAAACGTGGATATATTACATTTGGTCCTCTCATCCAAATCATTGATATCGATTATGAATAGCTGGGGCCCATGCACCAATCCTTGCGGTACCCCACTAATTACAGCCTGTCGACCCAAAAATGACCCATTTATTCCTATTCTCTGTTTTCTGTCCATTAACCAATCCTCAATCCACGCGAGTATATTGCCTCCAATCCCATGAGCCCGAATTTTGTTTAATAACCTGTGTGGCACCTTATCGAATACCTTCTGAAAATCCAAATATATCACATCCACTGATTCCCAATTAACTATTCTACTAGTTACAACCTCAGATTTGTTAAACATGATTTCCCTGTCTTAAATCCATGTTGACTCTGCCCAATCCTAGCATTTTCCCTACTACTGATGTCAGGCTAACTGGTCTGTAGTTCCCCTTTTTCTTTCACTCTCCTTTCTTAAATAGTGGGGTTACATTTACTACCTTCAAATCTGTAGGAATCATTCTAGAATCTATTGAAGTTTGGAAGATGACAACCAATGCATCCACTATATCTAAAGCCACCTCTTTCAAAACCCTAGGATGTAGGCCATCAGGTCCAGGGGATGTATCGGCTTTCAGACCTATTAATTTCTCCAGTAGTAATTTTTTACGAATACTCATTTCTTTCAGATCCTCATTCTTGCTCGACCCTTGGGGACTGAAATTCAGGGTCTCAAAGAACATAAGAACATAAGCAATAGGAGCAGAAGTAGGCCATACGGCCCCTCGAGCCTGCTCCGCCATTCAATAAGATCATGGCTGATCTGATCATGGGCTCAGCTCCAGTTCCCTGCCCGCTCCCCATAACCCTTTACTCACTTTTCGCTCAAAAATCTGTCTATCTCCGCCTTAAATGTAGTCAATTACCCAGCCTCCACAGCTCTCCAGGGCAGAGAATTCCATAAATTTACAACTCTCTGAGAGAAGAAATTCCTCTGAGAGAAGAGACCCGTTAATGACCGTTTGCAGAGGCCATTCCTAAAAATCGAATGACCATCGCTTTGGGGTCAACAGACCGCCCCAATCAAAATTTAGGTTGGGGATTTTTCAGCCTGGACCCCATCCTGCCCAAGTAGATGCACCGTCCAATTAAAATCAAATAAATACTTACCTATCCATTTTCAACTCGATCTGGCGATCCCCCACCACATGGTGCCCCCGGCAGGTTGTTCTGCCATTGCACCCTCTGAAGACTGTGCAGCCCGGCAGCACAGCAGCCCTTAAAGGAGAAGGCTCA
Source organism: Pristiophorus japonicus (assembly GCF_044704955.1). Taxonomy (NCBI): domain Eukaryota; kingdom Metazoa; phylum Chordata; class Chondrichthyes; family Pristiophoridae; genus Pristiophorus; species Pristiophorus japonicus. Next base: position 490,403,301 of record NC_091977.1, on the reverse strand, counting down.
CTGCCACAGCCGCAATTCGATTTACCGATCGGCCGGCAAAATACTGCCCCTGGGTTCGACCGGGCCACCAATGGGAAGCCTGGCACCTCCTCTTGGGTGCCAGGCTTCTGGCCCAGCCAAAACCCTCCCTGATGGCCCAGTGGCGAAAGTTAAAAAATGATTGAATCTCTCCCCTGTAACGGAGGGGAGAGAGCGTGGTGACGCACAGGTGCTGTGACGTCACCGCGTTGATTGACAGTGGCAGACGGCCCAAACAAACCATTTTCAGCCAGTCAGCCTGGCTTTGAGTCTAAGGCTTGTAGTCATCGGGTCCCCAAGAATTGGACATTACGTTTTAATATTTTCTCACTGCAGAAAAAACTGGAAGCCTGTTTGTGGGAGGGGCCCAGGTACTTTTCCATGTTGGACTTGAAATGGAGGGTCCATTGTTAAGCAATGTGAACTCGTCAGAGTTAGATCAGATGAACTGATCAGTTATCTCAGCTATTACCTGGATGAGATAACCCTGAGAGGCGGGAATACCAGAACAATAGAAAGCCATTAAGTCCCAGACCAGTTGGAAGCAAAACCCCACACCAGCCATCAATGGAATACCCAGAAGCCACACAAACAGGAAGCTTTGGAACAAGGACAAACTTTATTGGGCCAGAAAAGGCAAACAGACTTCGCATATAAAAGGGGACCATGTGACCACAGCTCTCTCTCTCTTGCTCTCGCTGCTTCGCATCTACAAGAACCAAGCACTCCATATGGGATGGAGAGAAGAAACCAGAAGAGACACGTTTTCACCAGGAGAAGCAGCGAGTAAGCCAACGAATCGGTGAGCATCATCTCTGCCCACACAATTTTAAGATCGCAGCCACTGTGTAAGGGGGCATCGTGTGTTCTCCCAACCAAATCTTAGTAAGGGTTTTAAGGGGGAGGTTTTAGATGTTGGGTACTTCGTGATAGGGGCTTGTTTACACAGGCCAGACTGTGTGTTGTACTGTGTTTGTTTGTATTACACTACAAGGGTGTGTTCTTACTGGGCGCAGGTGTGTTTTAACTTGAGACCGGAGTATTTGTCCTTGACTCATTCATCTGTTCAGTACAGTAATCACTCCCAGGTCTAGAACTATTGTAACGTGGGGGTGTGCCGAAAACAGCTAAGGGAAACCACTTACAGGCTCGCCTCATTATGATCCATTTCCTGTAGGACTTAGAAAAATATCCAAAGTCCTGAAAATGGATCTACTCATCGCATCAAGAGTTCCAGCAGTGAGTACCAGTTAAAAAATCATAGGTGCGGCAGCTTTCTGATACACCTGAATTTCGGCCACTAGGTTCTCTACTATTTCTGGAAGGTTTTCTGCATCTTCTTACATGAAGACAGACACAAAGTATTTGTTTAATTTCTCTGCCATTTCCTTATTCCCCATTATAACTTCTCCTGTCTCAGCCTGTAAGGGACCCACATTTATTTTTGCTAATCTTTTCCTTTTTACATACCTTTGGAAGCTTTTGCAATCTGTTTTAATATCTCGCGCTAGTTTACTCTCATATTTTCCCTTTCTTTATCACTTTCTTGGTCCTCCTTTGGTGAATTCTAAAATCCTCTGAATCTTCAAGCTTAGTGTTCTTTTTGGCAACAGCTAAGTCTCTTCCTTTGATCTAATACTATCTTTAACCTCTTGTTAGCCATGGTTAGACCACTTTTCCTGTGGGGTTTTTGTGCCTTAAAGGAATGTATGTTTGTTGTAAATTATGTATTAATTCTTTAAATGCTAACCATTGCTCACCTACCATTATACCTTTTAATGTAGTTTCCCAATCTACCTTAGCCAATTCTCCCCTCATACCTATGTAGTTAGCTTTGTTTAGATTTAAGACCCTAGTTTTGGATTGAACTAAATCACTTTCAAACTTAATATAAAATTCTCTCATATTATGGTCACTCTTCCCTAAAAGCCCTTTTACTACAAGCTTATTAATTAACCCTTTCTCATTGCACAATACTAGATCTAAAATAACCTGTTCCCTAGTTGCTTCCTCAAAATACTGATCTAGAAAACCATCTGTACACATTCCATGAAATTGTCCTCTACACTATTGCTGCAAATTTGGTTTGCCTAGTCTATATGTAGATTAAAGTGACCCATGATTACTGTATTACCCTTGTTACATGCACCTCTAATTTCATGATTTATACTCTGCCCTACATTACGACTACTGTTTTGGGGCCTATAAACAACTCCCACCAATGTTTTCTGCCCCTTGCTGTTTCTTAGCTCCACCCAAACTTGATTCTATTTCTTGATTTTCGTAGCTAAGATCCTTTCTCTCTTCAGTCTTTATACCATCCTTTATTATCATATATTTAAAGGAAAAGGTTCAATACCTGCATTTTTCATATGAATGTGTTAACATCATCAACAGTCATTTCTAGGTTTATACAATGAATGTTATTATTACCCAATTGACTCATTGTAAGGGTTATCCCACTGAAGACTTTTACAATTTAATTACATTTAAAGAGACTTACTAATGGAAAATAACAGAGTCTGGCCAACCAACCAGGGTCTCTGAAACTGTCATTGAGAAATAGCACTTGTATTGGTTTTAATTAAATTATGCTGATAAAGGTTTGTCGAAGTAACATTGCTCATGTCAGCAAGGTCTGGAGGGTTCCCAGTCTCAGCTGCCTCATATCAGGAACTTATTTTTGCTGGGCTTTGCTCTCGGGGGAACTGAGGGTGTGCACGAGTGATGACGACAATTCATTGCCACAATGGAGAGCTGTTTTCAGCATCTTTCAGACAACTTACTCAAAATAAGTCGCTTTAATAAAATTTGTGGTGTCTGACAATTCCGTCCACAACAGTTCAGCATCAGTTTTCTTCCTCATTGTTTAAGATTTTAGGGAATAACTTTGTGAGACTTCATTGCTGGTCAGCACAGGTTAGAGAATCGGGCTGCAGTGTTATTGCCTTCTCTCTGTCCCACGCTTGCAGCTTTGCTAAATAACACTTACATTTCTGTGGTTTTCTCCTTTCTAATTGATTATTTTTGTGACATTAGTTACTTATGCAAATCTCTTCCCCCAATTTCAGATTCCAGTAAGATTTTTTTTTAATCCCAACTGATGACTGTTCCTCCACTAAATATCACATATAAAACACATAAAAAATTCACCCCCTAAAAAATCACAAACTTTCCCATAAATTTGACTTCTACAACTCTCCAATCCTCTTCCACAAGCTACCTGATACACTTAGCCAAGCCTCTGAACATCCTGAGCCCTGGCCACTTCCTTAACATCCATATTTTATGATCATCACTCAACCAGTTGACTCCCCATGTCTCTAGGTTAGATATAAAGGCCCTGATGTAATGAAAAAAAATGCGCATTTTCATTCTAAAAGACGATAATCCCCAGGAGTCCCACACAGTTCTGTTGAGCACAGCACTCCGTCGTGGTTCTGCAGCTCTGGGAGGAGAAACCTCAACAGATGCGGGATCTGAGAGAAAGGAGAGATGGATATGTGAGCTGTCTATCTTCCTTGGGTCACTTATTTTGCAGCTGATGATATAAGTGTTGGTCGGTCAGTTTGGGCTCAGCTCAGTCAACAAAACACCTTCTAACCATTTCTGTCCCGAGCCAATTCTGACACGGACAGAAAAAGCAGCAGACTTCAGGAGGAGTGGGTATCAATGCTCAGCACCCTCTCCTGAAATTCAAGCCCCACAGTCTAACTAATATGACCAGCTCATTCATTGGAGGGGAAGATTTCCAGTGCGACTATGTCAACATAAATGCGGAGCAGCTATTTAAAGGGTATTTAAAGATAAGTAGCTGATAAAGGAAGGCAAAGAATATTTATAATAGACTTGCATTTAATTAACATCTTTCATGACCTCAGGATGACCCCAAGGCTTAGAACTTTGTGTTCGCTGCAAAAGCTGCCGGTACCCGACAACTGGAATTAATGGCCACTACGCCAAGGAGAATAAATTCGTCTGGGGGAGCTGGAGATTGGTGGCATAGCATTAAATTTCCGTGCAACGCCATCCTGGTGGCTTTAGAGGAGTCCATCGAGGTGAGGTTCCCATCCACAGTCGGAGTTCGAGCTTCGCACAGCCTCTGGAAGCAAGGCTGTGGAGCTTGCAAGGAATTGTGGGCAATTAAAAAGGCTATGAATTAAAGGGGCAATGCACTTCGAACTAATACAAATTAAAATACAATGAAAAATGCAGTTTTTGAGCACTTAATGCCTTTCAAAAAATGGTAACATGAAAAGGAAGTCCCAGATGGGATTATTCAGCTGTTAAAGCTGAATTCCCTATTGTTATGTTCAGAATAACTCCACAAGACTGTACACTGTAAGCTCAAACTGTTTTGACCTTGGTCTCTTTAATGGAACTCCAGAGTGAGGAAGCAGCATGGTAGACTGCCTTTTATACCTGCTTGCCCAGGGTGTGCAGGTGTCCCTTGGGTCTCCCACAGGTGCGCCCTCTGGTGGCAAGTCTTATACATTGGTAAAGTTTACATACATAACATAATTACCCCCCCCACCCAAGTCTTAGATACAAGTTATTTACAAGTTGAGGCGATCTGGGGCTCTGCGTTCCCGGGTTGATCACTTGAGTTGAAGTCCTGGCATAGGTGAGTCAGTCAGATCATTGCTGCGCTGCGGTGTGGCTGGTCTGATCGGACTGTCGGGCATGGTGGGTTCATCCTTGTGGTTGACCACGAGGTCAATTGCTGGTTGGGTGTGTGTGAGTGGATCAATGACGGTAATGTCCTCTTCAAACTGTTCTTGGTTGCAAGTGAATTGCAGTTTGGTCTAATCCAAATGCTTTCTGCATGTTTGTCCATTCAAAAGTTTGACAACAAACACTCTATTCCCCTCCTTGGCTAACACAGTGCCAGAAACCCATTTGGGACCATGACCGTAATTAAGAACAAACACAGGGTCATTAACCCCAATGTCACGCGATACAGCCGCACAATCGTGGCACACGTTATGTCGGTGACGCCGGGTTTCTACATGATCATTGAGATGCAGGTGGACTAAGGAGAGCCTGGTTTTGAGTGTTCTCTTCATTAGCAATTCTGCAGGGGGAACCCCGGTAAGCAAGTGGGGTTGCGCGCGGTAGATGAGCAGAATCTGAAATAACCGGGTCTGCAGGGAACCGTCCGTCACGCGTTTCAAGCTCTGCTTGAAGGTTTGGATTGCCCGTTCCGCTTGACCATTGGATGTGGGCTTAAATGACGCAGACCTGACGTGCTTGATGCCATTGCGGGTCATGAACTTGCTGAATTCCGAGCTGGTGAAACATGGTCCATTGTCACTAACAGAGACGTTGGGCAAACCATGGGTGGCGAACATGGCCCGTAGGCTTTCAATGGTGGCAGTGGACGTACACGACGAAATTATTATACATTCAATCCATTTGGAGTAAGCATCCCCTGCTACTAGGAACATCTTTCCTAGAAAGGGGCCAGCAAAATCTACGTGGACCCTGGATCACGGTTTGGAGGGCCATGACCACAGACTCAGTGGGACCTCCCTTGGTGCATTGCTCAACAGTGAGCAAGTATTACTTTGGTGTACGCATGACTCCAATTCCGAGTCAATGCCGAGCCACCAAACATGCGACCTGGTGATAGCTTTCATCATGACTATGCCTGGGTGGGTACTGTGAAGGTCGTGTTTAAACGCTTCCCTGCCTTTCTTTGGCAAAACTACACGATTCCCCCAAAGGAGACAGTCCGAATGGATGGATATTTCATCCTTGCGTCAGTGGAACGGCTTAATTTCGTCTTGCATTTCCCCGGGAACCACCAACCAGCTCCCGTGGAGAACGCAGCTTTTTACTATTGATAACACAGGGTCCTGGTTAGTCCAGATCCTAATCTGGTGAGCCATGACGGATGACCCCTCACTCTCAAAAGTATCCATTACAAGAAGCAAGTCTGCGGGTTGCACTATTTCCAACTAGGTGGTGGGCAATGGTAGCCGACTGAAGGCATCGGCACAGTTCTCAGTGCCTGATCTGTGGCGGATTACATAGCCATACACAGATAATGTTCATGCGTATCTTTGGATGCGGACGGTTGCTTTCTGAGAACAGCGAAATGAGCGGCTTGTGGTGGGTTTTGAGCTCGAACCGGAGTCCAAATAGGTATTGGTGCATTTTCTTAACCCCCATATACGCATGCTAATGCTTCTTTCTCAACCATACTGTAGGCTCTTTCAGCCTTCGATAAACTTCTAGACGCATATGCAACCTGTTGCAGTTTGCCTGACACATTGACTTGCTGCAACACACAACCGACCCCGTACGAAGATGCATCACAAGCTGGTACTAAACATTTACACGGGTCATACAATACAAGTAACTTTTTAGAACATAGCAGGTTTCTGGCCTTATTAAAGGCTGTCTCTTGAGATTTACCCCAAATCCAGTTGTCACCTTTGCGTAGCAATAAATGCCAAGGCTCCAGCAAAGTGTTCAACCCCGGTAGAAAGTTACCAAAATAGTTGAGGAGTCCCAGGAACGAATGCAGCTCCATCACATTCTGTGGTCTGGGTGCATTCTTGATGGCCTCCGTTTTGGAGTCCGTGGGTCTGATACCGTCCGTCGCAATCTTTCTCCCCAGAAATTCGACCTCTGGCTCCAGGAAAACACACTTGGAGCATTTCAGCTTGAGTCCCACTCTGTCCAGTCGCTTTCGAACCTCTTCCAGGTTGTGCAAGTGTTCAGTTGTGTTGCGACCAGTGATCAGGATGTCGTCGTTAAACACCACGGTGTGCTGAGCCGATTTCAGCAGACTCTCCATGTTCCTCTGGAAGATGGCCGCAGCCGAGCAAATCCCAAAGGGGCATCTGTGGTACATGGACAGTCCTTTGTGCGTGTTGATGCACGTCAGTTTTTTTGAAGGTTCAGCCAGCTTCTGTTTCATGTAAGCAGAGGTTAGATCCAGCTTAGTGAACGACTTCCCCCCTGCTAGCATTGCGAACAGGTCATCCGCTTGGGGTAGTGGATACTGTTCCTGTAACGAGACTCGGTTGATCGTTACCTTGTAGTCCCCGCAGATTCTGACTGTCCCATCGCTCTTCAACACCGGAAAAATTGGACTGGCCCACTCGTTGAACTCGACTGGCGATATGATCCCTTTTCGTTGAAGTCTGTCCAGTTCGATCTCGACTTTCTCTCGCATCATATATGGAACCGCTCGGGCCTTGTGATGAATGGGCCTTGCATCAGGGACTAGATGGATCTGCACTTTGGCGCCTGTGAAGTTGCCAATGCCTGGCTCGAATAACAACAGGAATTTGTTTAGCACTTGGGCGCACAAGGCGTCATCCATTGAAGACAGTGCTTTGATGTTGCCCCAGTTCCATCGGATCTTTCCTAGCCAGCTTCTGCCGAACAGTGTTGGGCCATCGCCTGGTACAATCCATAGTGGTAAATCATGCACAGCTCCAACGTATGATACCTTCACTGCCGCGCTGCCAATGACTGGTATGAGCTCTTTGGTGTAAGTGTGCAGCTTGGTGTGGATCAGGCTTGGTTTTGGCCTTTGTGCCTCGTTGCCCCACAGTTTCTCAAAAGCCTTTTGGCTCATAACTGACTGACTCGTTCCTGTGTCCAATTCCATGGAAACTGGAATGCCATTTAATTTTACTTTTAACATTATTGGAGGGCTTTTGGTGGTGAAGGTGTGTACCCAAGCCTTGGGTTGAGTTGCCTTTCTTACTCGTTCGGCATGATCCGTGCCAGATCGGTCATCTTCTGCCTACTCTGCCACGTGGTGAGTCACAGCACGTCTGCACATTCACCGGAGATGCCGCATTGTTCCACAGCCTTTGCACACATAGTGCTTGAATCGACATTGATGGGCTCGATGATTACCCCCGCAGCCCCAACATGGTGTTAATGGATTGGCATTCACGCCCCAGAGCGAACACTGAGTCATCCTAGGTCTGGCCTCTGCTGGCATGTAGGTCCTCCCATGTACAGCTCTGCCTGCTGAAGTCGTTATTTTATGCACAGTACTTGCCAGTGTGCTTCGATGCGGCAAAGATATCTGTTCAGTGCTATCGTTCGTGGACATGAAAGCCTGGGCTATCGTGATGTCCTTGCTCAGATCTAGGGATTCGGCAGACAGCAGTTTGTGAAGAATGACCTCATAGCCGATTCCAAGCACGAAAAAGTCCCGCAGCATTTCCCCCAAAAATCCAGCAAATACGCATGGTCCCGCAGGCATCTTAGGTCGGCCACATAGCTCGCCACGTTCTGGCCCTCGGAGCGATGGTGCGCTTAAAAGCGATACTTGTCATTAAGATGCTCTCCTTCGGCTTGAGGTGTTCCCGAACCAGCGTGCACAACTCTTCATATGTCTTTTCCATTGGTTTCGTCGGTGCTAGCAATTTTTGATGAGGCCATATATCGTGGACCCACAAATGGTGAGGAGAATCGCCCTGCGCTTGGCCATGGTTTCTTCCGTATCCAGCTCGTTGGTCACTAATTACTGGTCAAGGCGCTCAACGAAGGCTTCCCAATCATCAGCCTCAACATATCTCTCAAGAATACCAATGGCAGCCATAACCGCGTGAAAGTTTGTGATCTGTTACTCATCGCCAATTGTTATGTTCAGAATAACTCCACAAGACGGTATATTGTCAGCTCAAACTGTTGTGATATTGGTCTCTTTAATGTAACTCCAGAGTGAGGAAGAAGCATGGTAGACTGCCTTTTATATCTGCTTGCCCAGGGTGGGCAGGTGACCCTTGGGTCTCCCACAGGTGCGCCCCTGGTGGCAAGTCTTACACATTGGTAAAGTTTACATACATAACACCTACCAAACCTCAAAAAATGGGAAAACTGCTTCAGCAAATGGCTCAGCAAGTCAGGGAAGGGGCACCCAGTGTCGGGCTTGCAGCACTTCAGCTTTGTGCAGGAGGTCAACACTGCAAGATAGGTCCTCTACCCACAGGTGCCAGGAGGCCCTCCAGAATGAAGGATGTGGGATTACATCACCGAGGCCGTCACTGCCAGCAGTGTCGCCCCTACCACCTGGCTCCATTGCCCAACGAAGCTTCATGACCTCAGACCACTGGTCAAGGTCAGTGAATGCATCTCCAATAGTTGCATCCTACCAACTGCACCACTAGCCTTACACACTGTTCAATGCACGACCTGCAATAGCTCACCTACCAACAGTCTGCACCAATCACGACACACTTATCCCATTCCAAGCCTCACCATACCCCCTTGGAGGAGACAGTGTTGGCCATTTTTCGCAGGGGCATGGCTGAGCCCTTGGCCAGCAGCAGGGCTGAAAGGATACAAGATGCTGGTATGCTCATACGTTATCCTCCTGCTGGCATGCACCTCTTGCTTTCCCACCCTCCCATCACCACAACTCCACCCTTGTGCCTTCATCATTTCACACACCCAAGAAATGCAGACTGCCCAGCCAGTGGTTGACCAAGAAGAGGGAGAGTAGAGTAAGAACAAGAACAAGTACAAAGAGAAGAAGGAACACTGTTACTAGATTTGACACTCCCAATAACCGCCTCTTCAAGCTCCACCATAAATCTGAAATGACAGCATACATCGACCTGAGATATAAACTCTGTTTGTCTCTCCACAGATGTTGGCCAAGTTGGTGGATACTTGCAGCATTTTCTGTCTTCTCAGGGGCCTTCCTTTACTGTGTCTTTTGCTGAAGCAGATTTCCCATTGTATGAGGTACAGTACGGAAGTCATTTAAGAGCTGAAAAGTGTGTCACCTGTGGCTCAGTGGATAGCACACTCGCCTCTGAGTCAGAAGGTTGTGGACTTGAATGCATAAATCTAGGTTGACACTCCAGTGCAGTGCTGAGGGAGTGCTCCACTGTCGGAAGTGCCATCTTTCAGATGAGATGTTAAACCGAGGCCCCGTCTACTCTTTCAGGTGGATGTAAAAGATCCCATGGCACTATTTCAAAGGCGAGCAGGGAGTTATCCCCGGTTTCTTGGCCAATATTTATTTCTCAATCAACATAACAAAAACAGATTATCATTACCACATTGCTGTTTGTGTCGGCGGGCCCCCAGTGAGTTGAGTGTCGGCAGGCCCCCAGCAAGCTGAGTTTCGGGTGGGCCCCCAGCGGTCCGAGTGTTGGCAGGTCCCAGTGAGCTGAGTTTCGGCGGGCCCCCTGTGGGCCGAGTGTTGGCGGGCCCCAACGAGCTGAGTTTCGGCGGGCCCCCTGTGGGCCAAGTGTCGTCGGGCCCCAACGAGCTGAGTTTCGGCGGGCCCCGGTGAGCTGAGTTTCGGCGGGCCCCCAGCGGGTCAAGTGGTAGTGAGCTGAGTTTCGGCGGGCCCCCAGTGGGCCGAGTGTTGGCAGGTCCCAGCGAGCTGAGTTTCGGCGGGCCCCCAATGGGCCGAGTGTTGGCAGGTCCCAGCGAGCTGAGTTTCGGCGGGCCCCCAGTGGGCCGAGTGTTGGCAGGTCCCAGCGAGCTGAGTTTCGGCGGGCCCCCAGTGGGCCGAGTGTTGGCAGGTCCCAGCGAGCTGAGTTTCGGCGGGCCCCCAGTGGGCCGAGTGTCGTCGGGCCCCAACGAGCTGAGTTTCGGCGGGTCCCCTGTGGGCCGAGAGTTGGCAGGTCCCAGCGAGCTGAGTTTCGGCGGGCCCCGGTGAGCTGAGTTTCGGCGGGCCCCCAGCGGATCGAGTGGTAGTGAGCTGAGTTTCGGCGGGCCCCCAGTGGGCCGAGAGTTGGCAGGTCCCAGCGAGCTGAGTTTCGGCGGGCCCCCTGTGGGCCGAGTGTCGTCGGGCCCCAGCGAGCTGAGTTTCGGCGGGCCCCCAGCGGTCCAAGTGTCGGTGAGCTGAGTTTCAGCAGGCCCCCAGCGGGCCGAGTGTTGATGACTGAGTTTCGGCGGACCCCCAGTGGGCCGAGTGTTGGCAGGCCCCAGCGAGCTGAGTTTCGGCGGGCCCCCAGTGGGCCGAGTGTTGGCAGGCCCCAGCGAGCTGAGTTTTGGCGGGCCCCCAGTGGGCCGAGTGTTGGCAGGCCCCAGTGAGCTGAGTTTCGGCGGGCCCCCAGTGGGCCGAGTGTTGGCAGACCCCAGTGAGCTGAGTTTCGGCGGGCCCCCAGTGGGCCGAGTGTTGGCAGGCCCCAGTGAGCTGAGTTTCGGTGGGCCCCCAGTGGGCCGAGTGTTGGCAGGTCCCAGCGAGCTGAGTTTCGGCGGGCCCCCAATGGGCCGAGTGTTGGCAGGTCCCAGCGAGCTGAGTTTCGGCGGGCCCCCAGTGGGCCGAGTGTTGGCAGGTCCCAGCGAGCTGAGTTTCGGCGGGCCCCCAGTGGGCCGAGTGTTGGCAGGTCCCAGCGAGCTGAGTTTCGGCGGGCCCCCAGTGGGCCGAGTGTCGTCGGGCCCCAACGAGCTGAGTTTCGGCGGGTCCCCTGTGGGCCGAGAGTTGGCAGGTCCCAGCGAGCTGAGTTTCGGCGGGCCCCGGTGAGCTGAGTTTCGGCGGGCCCCCAGCGGATCGAGTGGTAGTGAGCTGAGTTTCGGCGGGCCCCCAGTGGGCCGAGAGTTGGCAGGTCCCAGCGAGCTGAGTTTCGGCGGGCCCCCTGTGGGCCGAGTGTCGTCGGGCCCCAGCGAGCTGAGTTTCGGCGGGCCCCCAGCGGTCCAAGTGTCGGTGAGCTGAGTTTCAGCAGGCCCCCAGCGGGCCGAGTGTTGATGACTGAGTTTCGGCGGGCCCCCAGTGGGCCGAGTGTTGGCAGGCCCCAGCGAGCTGAGTTTCGGCGGGCCCCCAGTGGGCCGAGTGTTGGCAGGCCCCAGCGAGCTGAGTTTTGGCGGGCCCCCAGTGGGCCGAGTGTTGGCAGGCCCCAGTGAGCTGAGTTTCGGCGGGCCCCCAGTGGGCCGAGTGTTGGCAGACCCCAGTGAGCTGAGTTTCGGCGGGCCCCCAGTGGGCCGAGTGTTGGCAGGCCCCAGTGAGCTGAGTTTCGGTGGGCCCCCAGTGGGCCGAGTGTTGGCAGGCCCCAGTGAGCTGAGTTTCGGCGGGCCCCCAGCGGGTCGAGTGTGGGCGCAGCCCCAAAGTCGGGGTGGAGGTCGGTCGTGTTCTGCACATGCGCCCCTGGCCACCAGAATCGTGCCGGATAAGGGAGTCCCGGGTAAGGGAGATCCAACCTGCACTTCATTGGGTGTAAAGCGCTTTGAGATGCGAGTCATGAAAAGCACTATATAAATACAAGTCTTTCTTTTTTTTTAAATCATCCAAGTTCTTGCAAATGTCCAGAATCACTCGCTACACACATAAAAAAACTTTTAACACATATTGCAGCAAGTCACTACTTCAATAAAGTGATAAAAACCCAGTCCAAATGCTTAAATCCAAACTTACCTGAAAGATGTGTGTGTCTCTTTAAGAGGTGCTGACATCGACATGTCAGCCTGTTTGCATGCCTGGTTAACCAGGCGTGCTTAGGACCCAGCAGTGCTAGGGTCGAAGTTCGGAGTGGTGACGTTAAGTCAGCGTTGCATGCTGATTGACGTCACCATGCCGCGATTTTTTTCCCCACGGCAATAACGCTTAATGGCAGCAGAAAAGGAGGGAGGAAAATGGTGGCCGCCGCGGGAGCCATCGCGGGAGCCGTCAACAGCTGGCGAAAGAGCGGCCGCTGCCATTTTTCTGCCATTTCATGACACGACAGAGTGGTGGTAAGTATATGAATTTCTACCCCATAGTGCTTTACAACCAATGAAGTACTTTTGGAGTGACTTTTGGAGTGTTTCCTACCTTGCTGCTGTCAGGTAGAAAACACGGCAGCCGATCTGCCCACACCAAGCACCCACAAACAGCAATGAGATGAATGACCAGATCATCTGATTTAATAATGTTGGGCTGGGAGAACTCACCTACTCAACAACAACAACTTGAATTTATATAGCGCCTTTAATGTAGCAAAATGTCCCAAGGCGCTTAACCAGAGCGTTAACAATAAAAAAAGTTTTAGACACCGAGCCACAGAAGGAAATATCAGGACAGATAATCAAAAGCTTGATCAAAGAGGTACGTTTTAAAGGAGGAGAGAGAGGTAGAGTTGGAGAGGTTTGGGTGAGGTGATTTCCAGAGCTTAGGAACAAGGCACTTGAAAGCGATGCAAATTGGGGATGTGCAAGAGTCCAGAATTGGTAGCACACAGAGTTCTCTAGGGCTGAAGAAGGTTACAGAGATACATAAGAACATAAGAAATAGGAACAGGAGTAGGCCATACAGTCCCTCGAGCCTGCTCCGCCATTCAATAAGATTATGGCTGATCTGATCATGGACTCAACTTCACTTCTCCGCCCATTCCCTATAACCCCTTATCCCTTATCGTTTAAGAAACTGTCTATTTCTGTCTTAAATTTATTCACTGTCCCAGCTTCCACAGCTCTCTGAGGCAGCGAATTCCACAAATTTACAACCCTCTGAGAGAAGAAATTTCCCCTCATCTCTGTTTTAAATGGGCGGCCTCTTATTCTAAGATCATGCCCCCTAGTTCTAGTCTCCCCTATCAGTGGAAACATCCTATCTGCATCCACCTTGTCAAGCCCCCTTATAATCTTATACGTTTTGATAAGTTCGCCTCTCATTCTTCTGAACTCCAATGAGTAGAGGCCCAACCTACTCAACCTTTCCACATAAGTCAACCTCCTCATCCCCAGAATCAACCTAGTGAACCTTCTCTGAACTGCCTCCAAAGCAAGTATATCCTTTTGTAAATAAGGAAACCAAAACTGCACGCAGTATTCCAGGTGTGGCCTCACCAAAAACTTGTATTGCTGTAACAAAACTTCCCTGCTTTTATACTCCATCCCCTTTGCAATAAAGGCCAAGATACCATTGGCCTTCTTGATCACTTGCTGTATGTGCATACTATCCTTTTGTGTTTCATGCACAAGTACCCCCAGGTCCTGCAGTACTGCGGCACTTTGCAATCTTTCTCCATTTAAATAATAACTTGCTCTTTGATTTTTTTCTGCCAAAATGCATGACCTCACACTTTCCAACATTATACTTCATCTGCCAAACTTTTGCCCACTCACTTAGCCTGTCTATGTCCTTTTGCAGATTTTTTGTGTCCTCCTCACACATTGCTTTTCTTCCCATCTTTGTATCATCAGCAAACTTGGCTACGTTACACTCAGTCCCTTCTTCCAAGTCGTTAATATAGATTGTAAATAGTTGGGGTCCCAGCACTGATCCCTGTGGCACCCCACTAGTTACTGGTTGCAACCAGAGAATGAACCATTTATCCTGACTCTCTATTCTCTGTTAGTTAGCCAATCCTCTATCCATGCTAACATATTACCCCAACCCTGTGAACTTTTATCTTGTGCAGTAACCTTTTATGTGGCACCTTATCAAATGCCTTCTGGAAGTCCAAATACATCACATTGACTGGTTCCTCTTTATCCACCCTGTTCGTTACATCCTCAAAGAACTCCAGCAAATTTGTCAAACATGACTTCCCCTTCACAAATCCGTGTTGACTCTGCCTGACCGAATTTTGCTCATCCAAATGTCCTGCTACTACTTCTTTAATAATGGACTACAACATTTTCCCAACCACAGATGTTAGGCTAACTGGTCTATAGTTTCCTACTTTTTGTCTGCCTCCTTTTTTAAATAGGGGCATTACATTTGCAGTTTTCCAATCTGCTGGCATCTCCCCAGAATCCAGGTAATTTTGGTAAATTACAACCAATGCATCTATAATCCCTGCTGTTACTTCTCTTAAGACCTTAGGATGCAAGCCATCAGGGCAGGGGATTTATCTGCCTTTAGTCCCATTATCTTATTGAGTAACACCTCCTTATTGATTGTGATTGTGTTAAGTTCCTCCCCCCCCCCCCCTCCCATAGCCCCTTGACTCCCCACTGTTGGAATACTGTTAGTGTCCTCTACCGTAAAGACTGATACAAAATATTTGTTCAGAGTTTCTGCCATCTCTATGTTCCCCATTACTAATTCCCCGGTCTCGTCCTCTAAGGGACCAACAGATAGGGAGGGTGAAGCCTTCGAGGGATTTGAAAACAAGGATAAAGATTTTTAAATTAGGGTTTTGTCGGATCAGGAGCCAGTGTAGATCAGACAGCACAGGGGTGATGGGTGCTCTTCTTCAAATAGTGTAATGGGATCTTTTACATCCACCTGAAAAGGAGGCAGGAGCTTCAGTTTAACATCTCATCCAAAGGATGGAACCTCTGACAGTGCAGCACTCCTTCTGTATTGCACTGGTATGGCAGCCTATATTATGGGCTCAAGACTCTGGAGTGGGATTTGAAGCCATGATCTTCAGATTCAAGAGGTGAGTGTGCTACTCACTGAGCCAAAGCTGACAGTTTGGTGAGCAAAAAGAAGTGGCTGACTACAAACAATCTGGAGATCAAAAGAAAGCGGAGGCAGGAAATTAATCTATGGCCAAATGATGGATGCTGAAGTGAAAGGCAGCTGCTGCTCTGAACCAGTTTAACTTTTCTCCCCTTATTCTCTCACCTTTTGATAGGCCCTGTGCATGATTTACCAACCATTATTTGAAATGGTTGGAAATGTGTGCCTCCGAGCGGCTTCCCACTGGCAAGATAAGTCAGAAAATTATCCCTCTTACCAGGGTACGGTAGCATAGTGGTTATGTTACTGGACATAAACCACAGACATGAGTTCAAATCCCACCATGGCAGCTGGGGGAGTTTAAATTCAGTTAATTAAATAAATTTGGAAATAATAAGCTAGTGTCAGTAATGGTGACCATGAAACTACCGGATTGTTGTAAAAACCCATCTGATTCACTAATGTCATTTAGGAAAAGAAACCTGCTGTCCTTACATGGTCTGGCCTATACGTGACTCCAGAACCACAGCAATGTGGTTGAATCTTAACTGCCCTCTAAAATGGCCTAGCAAGCCACTCAGTTGTTCTAAAGCTCTTTGACCAAGAAAGCACTGTGGGAGTACCTTCACCACAAGGAATGCAACAGCAAACCACCACCTTCATGAAGGCAATTCGGGATGAGCAATTAATGCTGGCCTTGCCAGAGACGCCTACATCCCATGAAAGAATAAATAAAAAAAGGTCATTTTGTCTCAGTTGTTGGCACTCTTGCTTCTGAGTCAGAAGGTTGTGGGCTCAAACCCTATTCCAGAGCTTGAGCACATAATTAAGGCTGACACTCCAACAGAGTGCTGATGGAGTGTTGCAATGTCCTTAGAAGTTACAACATGGAAACAATCCAGTTAGCCCTTCCAGTATGTGAGGGGTTGAAATTCATCACCTCACCGTCTGCTGCCACCCGCTGCCGACATTGCTCTTCTTGATCCGCCTAGTACCACTTTTGAGGTGGCCTGGAGCAGGTGGGAGGGGAAAGCCACCGGGAACCGTCCGCTGATGTTAGTGATCGGCCGAGTGGCGTAAGTGACCTCCCGCCTGCCGAGCTCCCAGATTCCTGCAGGCAGGAGTCGGCGGGAGTCAGTGATAGAACAGGGGTGGACCGCTGTGTGGAGGCTGGTCTATCCCCGATGGTGAGTACAAAGAACTTAAAAAAAAAGGGAAGTGAACATTTTTTTTTTAATTCCACAGAGACTTACCTGCATGGGGTCCCCTGGAGGTTTTCCAATAGTTTTTTTATTTTTTACTGTAGTGTTTATTTTTCAGGTCTTCGACCCTCCGTGGGCATGACTCCATCCTCAGCAGCACTTGGGCAGTGTAGGGGGTTTTTGCTTTGCCCAGTTACGGGGGTCTTTGGTGGCTGTTGGTATATTGGGCCTCTCTGTCCCTTCCAGGGGATGGTCCAGCAGCTTATGGCTCGCTGACCACTAAACTGGCGGTTTTGAAGCGCCCTAGCACCCCTATCTGGTTCTAAGTTCAGAATTTTGGTGGATTATGAGCTTCCACAAGGGAAAACAAAACACTCAGAGACAAGTGGTACTTGGAACAAAGAACCGGGTAAGTCCAATTTATTAACCACAGTAAGTTTCCAACAAGGTCAAACTTCATCAAAACACATATCTGACACACACTTATAAACTATGAAAATCTATGGGAAGAAACGGACACAATTTTATCTTTACAAGACAGTTCCAACACCACCCCCACCCCCCTTTTTACCTGACTGACCTAGGCTGACAGTTGGGAAAAGAAAACCCCAGGATAATACTTACGATCTCTTTTGACAGTTATCTTTTTAGCCTTTGGGTGGTTAGTTTACGGGGTAGCTGGAGTGAATGTTGCCTCTCCCAGTTACTTCGGTCTCTGGTTCTTCAGCTGGTTGGCCTCGGAGCGTTGTTCGGTGTGCGGCTCGGCTTCTTGAGACAATGTTGGGCCTCTCGGTAGTTGGGTTGTATATTCTGCACACAAGTCGAGTCCAGGGCCCGTACGATGGTAGGTTTCACAGTTGGTAACAGTCCGTCTCCGTTCTCTCTCAGTTTCTGTCTTGCTGCTCCTTGACTCCTTCTCCGACTGCCCCAGCTGCTTTCTCTCTGTTGTTTGTCTGTGGTTCTGTCGGTCCTACTCCTCCAGCTGCTTTTCCTACTATATTCAAACTTGGCCGGGTAGTGCCCATTGGTTGAGGATTTCCCCGCTTCAGGCCCGTCTTGACCCCTGATTGGCCTGCCAGAATGCACTTTTCCCCCATTGGCCAGTGCCTCTGTCTCGCTTTTGAGCCAGACTCCACAATGTAATCAGAAGATGTCACAGGTAGGTGTGAGGACCGTGGTATTGTTTCAGTGCACATTGGTGCCTCAACGTCTGTTGGTCCATTGTAACATCCCGGGAGTTAATTACCACAGTGATCTCCGGGCTATTGTCCATTGTCCATATTAATCAGGTAGATAATGGTCCACATTCATAATGTGATTATGGGTGAGTCATATTTTCAAACTGGGCCGGGTAGTCCCATTGGTTGAGGATTTCCCCGCTTCAGGCCCGACTTGACCCCTGATTGGCCTGCCAGAATGCACTTTTCCCCCATTGGCCAGTGCCTCTGTCTCGCTTGTGAGCCAGACTCCACAATGCCTGTATCCGCCCACACGTTTCCCAGCCTGCCTGGTTTGAGGGTTTGACTTGGCCAAAAATGTTCATTTAAAATACATAGAGTTAAAACAACAGTGCACTACTTGGTCAAAAATGTTCATTTTAAAATGTATAGGACGATCCCTTTTAGTTTTCTTGTCCTTAGGGTGTTCCAATAAAATGCTGCCGTGGATTTTCGAACCTTACAGCAGCAAGCACCTCTGCTGCCGAGAATGAGACCTCCCGCCCACGGCCGCCCAGATTGGTGACGTATGTAGTCCAATTGCCGCCCGCCAACCTTCGAGGGACCTCAGTGATGAAAATTCTGCCGAAAGTACTATCCGGTACCTCAGCGGCCATCGCCGGCACTTGGGGCGGGTGGAGGCTTTGACGAAAATCGGCCCCTTAATGTTTAACCTCCACACGAGCATAACCCTAATCACATTTCCTACCCTGTTTCCATATCCCTTCATCCCTTTTCCTTCATCTACCTATTCAATCTAATGACATAGCAGGTTCATTTTAGCCTAACCCACTCGGCGGGAAACTGACAGAAACAAATCGGCTGCCCAAAGTCAATGGAAGCTAAAATTGAGCGGGATGTAACTGGGGCGGCCTATCCAATCTCTTATGTTTCCCACCAAGTGGGTTAAGTTAAAACTACCCCCAAAGTCTCTATTTCAGCCTGGAAGTGAACTCCACAGAATCACAGCTCTCTCTGCAAAGATAGTTGAATGAGATGCTAGTTCAGATGGGCATTGAAGATGCCATAGTACATTTCATCGGCCAACATTCAGCCATCAACCATCATCCAGATTAACTAGTCATTTATCTTATTTGCTGTTTGTGGGATGTTGCTGTGTACAAAATTCTTTTCGATCATTGCATTTCAAAATAATTCTTTATACATAGCCACCACACGACTACACTTGACACATGACAGTAAATTCAGTGCTGCCAGTGAAGTGCCACAGAGGGTCTGCACATTGAGAGTACTGAATATATTCTCTGAAGAATGGGCACTTGTGCGTACTAGGGGAGAGGAAAGCCAGCATCCAGAGAAATGTATCCTCGCTAGAGTTGGTGCCTTCAGCAAAAGAAATGGGGAAGAAGTATGGTAAAACAGATACATTGGGCTGTGCTAGTTGTCAATGTGCCTTTACCTCAGATCCTCAAAGTCTATTGTAGCAATATTGATGGAGGCAGTAGATTGACTAGTAGGCATACACATGCTATCTGAAAAGTATTATTTGTTACATGCAAAAATCCAGTGAAATACCAAAATGTAAAGGACATTAGCTTACTTATTATTTAGGTCGAGGGACCATCTAATAGAATGTGTTTGTGAGGGTAAATAGAGAATGATTATGTTCATTGGTCGGTGAATCAGTAGCAAGGAGCTATAAATTTACTGGTAGTATAAAGAAGGGTGTTACAAAGGATTTTTTGATGCAAAAGGTTATTAGATTTGGAATCCATTGCCACAAGCAGCTGCTGCAATGAGTTAATCATAACATTTAAGCGGGAATCAGATAAACCCTTGAAAAATATTAAAGTTTATGGGGAAAGAGCAAGGAAATGGGATTAAGGTAGCTCGCTGTGATGCGGAACTAGCACTGGGACAGACATGAGGGGTTGACTCCTGTGCTGAAATTTCTATGATTCTATTATTATTTCTTTATAAATATCACACAAATTGCAGGATTAAGTAAGCCAATCTCCAATTGCAAAAGTTACATGAGACCAGCTCCCGGCTGTCAAACTCTCCGACGTTACTTATTTATAGCAGACACCATTGTGTACACAGCGGGTCAAGAGTAATCATTTTACAGGATTGGAATCAATAATAGTTCAAGACTACTGCCCTGCTGCTAGTTTGGGAGATGAGTCCCAAAACCAGTGACATGAAACAGCATTCACATTCTCTCTCCTTTTAAAAAAATTGGCACAGTTTGCATAATTTTCCTTTCTTCCTTTACAAAACCTTACACTTGAGATACAAGTCATTAGTTTGCAAATCTATTATTCAGCTAAGAGCTATTAGATGCACCGTAATAAGGGATGAGACAGCAGACCAATTTTATCCATGTCTTCCCAACAGTAAAATGGCAAGTTACATTTTGGGACATTTGCTCACCACATTGAATGACATCTTTTGGGAGCACGTATGGACTGGCTGGGTCGAATAGCCTGTTTCTGTGTCATATACTTCTGTCTGGAGTAAAAATAAAATGGGGAAGGTGGCTCAACCGTGGCTAACAAAGGAAATTAAGGATAGTGTTAAAACCAAGGAAGAGGCAAATAAATTGGCTAGAAAAAGCAATAAACCTGAGGACTGGGAGAAATTTAGAATTCAACAGATGAGGACTAAGGGTTTAATAAAGAGGGGAAAATAGAGTACGAGAGGAAGCTTGCAGGGAACATAAAAACTGACTGCAAAAGCTTCTATAAATATGTGAATAGAAAAAGATTAGTGAAGACAAACGTAGGTCCCTTGCAGTCGGATTCAGGTGAATTTATAATGGGGAACACGGAAATGGCAGACCAATTGAACAAATACTTCGGTTCTGTCTTCACAAAGGAAGACACAAATAACCTTCCGAATGCACTAGGGGACAGTGGGTCTAGTAAGAAGGAGGAACTGAAGGATATCCTTGTAAAGCGGGAAATTGTATTAGGGAAATTGATGGGATTGAAGGCCGATAAATCCCCAGGGCCTGATAGTCTGCATCCCAGAGTACTTAACGAAGTGGCCATAGAAATAATGGATGCATTGATGATCATTTTCGAACAGTCTATCAACTCTGGATCAGTTCCTATGGACTGGAGGGTAGCTAATGTAACACCACTTTTTAAAAAAGGAGGGAGAGAGAAAATGGGGAATTATAGGCCAGTTAGCCTGACATCAGTAGTGGGAAAAATGTTGGAATCAATCATTAAGGATGAAATAGCAGCACATTTGGAAAGCAGTGACAGGATCGGTCCAAGTCAGCATGGATTTATGAAAGGGAAATCATGCTTGACGAATCTTCTGGAATTTTTAGAGGATGTAACTAGCAGAGTGGACAAGGGAGAAGCAGTGGATGTGGTGTATTTGGACTTTCAAAAGACTTTTGACAAGGTCCCGCACAAGAGATTGGTGTACAAAATCAAAGCACATGGTATTGGGGGTAATGTACTGACGTGGATAGAGAACTGGTTGGCAGACAGGAAGCAGAGAGTCGAGATAAATAGGTCCTTTTCAGAATGGCAGGCAGTGACTAGTGGAGTGCCACAAGGCTCAGTGCTGCACCCCAGCTCTTTACAATATATATTAATGATTTAGATGAAGGAAGTGAATGTAATATCTCCAAGTTTACAGATGACACTAAACTGGGTGATGGTGTGAGCTGTGAGGAGGACGCTAAGAGGTTGAAAGGTGACTTGGACAGGTTAGGTGAGTGGGCAAATGCATGGCAGATGCAGTATAATGTGGATAAATGTGAGGTTATCCACTTTGGAGGCAAAAACACGAAGGCAGAGTATTATGTGAATGGTGGCAGATTAGGAAAAGGGGAGGTGCAATGGGAACTGGGTGTCATGGTTCATCAGTCATTGAAAGTTGGCATGCAGGTACAGCAGGTGGTGAAGAAGGCAAATGGTATGTTGGCCTTCATAGCTAGGGGATTTAAGTATAGGAGCAGGGAGGTCTTATTGCAGTTGTACAGGGCCTTAGTGAGACCTCACCTGGAATATTGTGTTCAGTTTTGGTCTCCTAATCTGAGGAAGGACGTTCTTGCTATTGAGGGAGTGCAGCGAAGGTTCACCAGACTGATTCCAGGGATGGCTGGACTGACATATGAGGAGAGACTGGATCGACTGGGCCTCTATTCACTGGAGTTTAGAAGGATGAGAGGGGATCTCATAGAAACGTATAAGATTCTGACGGGACTGGACAGGTTAAATGCAGGAAGAATGTTCCCGATGTTGGGGAAGTCCAGAACCAGGGGACATAGTCTTAGGATAAGAGGTAGGCCATTTAGGACTGAGATGAGGGGAAACTTCTTCACTCAGAGAGTTGTTAACCTGTGGAATTCCCTGCCGCAGAGAGTTGTTGATGCCAGTTCATTGGATATATTCAAGAGGGAGTTAGATATGGCCCTTACGGCTAAAGAGATCAAGGGGTATGGAGAGAAAGCAGGAAAGGAGTACTGAGGTGAATGATCAGCCATGATCTTATTGAATGGTGGTGCAGGCTCGAAGGGCCGACTGGCCTACTCCTGCACCTGTTTTTTCTGTTTTCTATATCCTATGTGTCACAGAAGTGATTCTAGTGGGTGGAAAATCACAGAAAGGATACATTTCTCAGATGTGCTATCGATGAGCAGGGCTCCAAGCCAGGTGCACACATTCCTAAAATTACATAACATAAGAACATCGGAACATAAGAAATAGGAGCAGGAGTAGGCCATTTGGTCCATTGAGCCTGCTCCGCCATTTAATAAGATCATGGCTGATCTGATTTTGGGCTGAGCTCCACTTCCCTGCCCGCTCCCCATAACCGTTCACTCCCTTATCGTTCAAAAATCTATCTATCTCCACAAATATATTCAATGACCCAGCCTCCTTAGCTCTCTGGGGCAGAGAATTTCACAGATTTATGACCCTCTGAGAGAAGAAATTCCTCCTCATCTCGCTTCTAAATGGGCGACCCTTATTATTAAACTATGCCCCCTAGTTCTAGATTCCTCCACAACTGGAAACATCCTCTCTGCATCTTATCGAGCTCCCTCAGTATCTTAGATGTTTCAATAAGATCATCTCTCCTTCTTTTAAACTCCAATGAGTATAGGCCCAACCTGCTCAACCTTTCTTCATAAGTCAACCCCTTCATCTCTGGAATCAACTGAGTGAACTTTCTCTGAATTGCCTCCAAAGCAAGTATATCCCTCCTCAAATAAGGAGACCAAAACTGTACGCAGTACTCCAGATATGGTCTCACCAATACCCTGTACAGTTATAGCAGGACTTCCCTGTTTTTATCAGAACATAAGAACATAAGAACATAAGAAATAGGAGCAGGAGTAGGCCATACAGCCCCTTGAGCCTGCTCCGCTATTTAATATGATCATGGCTGATCCGATCATGGACTCAGGTCTACTTCTCTGCCCGCTCCCTATAATCTCTTATTCCCTTATCGGTTAAGAAACAGTCCATTTCTGTCTTAAATTTATTCAATGACCCAGGTTCCACAGCTCTCTGAGGCAGCAAATTCCACAAATTTACAATCCTCTAGAGAAGAAATTCCTCCTCATCTCAGTTTTAAATAGGCGGCCCCTTATTCTAAGATTATGCCCTAGATTAGTTCTAGTCTCCCCCTATCAGTGGAAACATCCTCTCTGCATCCACCTTGTCAAGCCCCCTCATAATCTTATACGTTTCGATAAGATCACCTCTCATTCTTCTGAATTCCAATGAGTAGAGGCCCAACCTACTCAACCTTTCCTCATAAGTCAACCCCCTCATCTCCAGAATCAACCTAGTGAACCTTCTCTGAACTGCCTCCAAAGCAAGTATATCCTTTCTTAAATATGGAAACCAAAACTGTACACAGTATTCCAGGTGTGGCCTCACCAATACCCTGTATAACTGTAGCAAGACTTCCCTGCTTTTATACTCCGTCCCCTTTACAATAAACGCCGAGATTCCATTGGCCTTCCTGATCATTTGCTGTATCTGCACACTAACCTTTTGTGTTTCATGCACCAGGACCCCTAAGTCCCGCTGTACTGCAGCACTTTGCAAATTTTCTCCATTTAAATAATAACTTGCTCTTTGATTTTTTTCTGCCAAAGTGCATAACCTCACACTTTCCAACATTATACTCCATCTGCCAAATTTTTGCCCACTCACTCAGCCTGTCTATGTCCGTCTGCAGGTTTTTTGTGCCCTCCTCACAAATTGCTTTTCTTCCCATCTTTGTATTGTCAGCAAACTTGGCTATGTTACACTCAGTCCCTTTCTCCAAGTCGTTAATATAAATTGTAAATAGTTGGGGTCCCAGCAATGATCCCTGTGGCACCCCACTAGTTACTGATTGCCAACCCAAGAATGAATCCTTTATCCCGACTTTCTGTTTTCTGTTAATTATCCAATACTCTACCCCCAACTCCATGAATGTTTTATCTTGTACAGTAACCTTTTATGTGGTACCTTGTGAAATGCCTTCTGGAAGTCCAAATACACCACATCCACTGGTTTCCATTCTATCCATCTTGTT
The DNA here is from genome assembly GCF_044704955.1 of Pristiophorus japonicus. Lineage (NCBI taxonomy): Eukaryota > Metazoa > Chordata > Chondrichthyes > Pristiophoridae > Pristiophorus > Pristiophorus japonicus. Next base: position 490,379,026 of record NC_091977.1, on the reverse strand, counting down.
CGGTACATCCTCAAAGAATTCCAACAAATTTGTCAAACATGACTTTCCGTTCATAAATCCATGCTGACTCTGCCTGATTGAATTATGCTTTTCCAAATGTCCTGCTACTGCTTCTTTAATAATGGACTCCAACAATTTCCCAACTGCAGATGTTCGGCTAACTGGCCTATAGTTTCCTGATTTTTGTCTGCCTCCTTTTTTTTAAATAGGGGATTTACATTTGCAGTTTTCCAATCTGCTGGGACCTCCCCAGAATCCAGGGAATTTTGGTAAATTACAAACCAATGCATCCACTATCCCTGCCGCTACTTCTCTTAAGACCCTAGGATGCAAGCCATCAGGTCCAGGGGATTTATCCACCTTTAGTCCCATTATCTTACTGAATATCACCTCCTTAGTGATTGTGATTGTGTTAAGTTCCTTCCCCATGGCCCCTTGATTATCCACTGTTGGGATATTTTTAGTGTCCTCTACTGTAAAGATTGATACAAAATATTTGTTCAGAGTTTCTGCTATCTCCATGCTCTCCATCGCTAATTGTCCGATCTCGTCCTCCAAGGGACCAACATTTATACTCCATCCCCCTTGCAATGAAGGCCAACATTCCATTTGCCTTCCTGATTACTTGCTGTACCTGCATACTAACTTTTTGTGTTTCATGCACAAGGACCCCCAGGTCCCTCTGTATTGCAGCATTTTGTAATCTCTCTCCTTTTAAATAATAATTTGCTTTTTTAGTTTTCCTGCCAGTTCAGACAACCTCACACTTTTCCACATTATACTCCATCTGCAAATGTTTGCCCACTCACTTAGCCTGTCTATATCCCTTTGCAGATTTTTTGTGTCCTCCTCACAATTTGCTTTCCCACCCATCTTTGTATCCCCCTGTTTATCTGCCTGGAACACACTTCAGAGTATTATATAAAATACACGAACAGTTGGTAGATCTTCTTAGAGTAGCACAACCTCTCATCGACACTGTTCTCTCTCTTGCTGTTCCAGTGATGCTCTCCTTTTAATTACTCTTGATCAATATTATTAAAGTCTGTGATCTTCTGAACTTATTTCTCTTGTTTCTTCTAAACTGCAAGTTCATCTAATTCAGTCCTCTTAAAAGGTACCTCAGGCAGCATCAACCTTCCGAACAAGGTCATGTGATTCAGCCAGCAGATCCTTCCCAGTGTAGGGCTTAGCAGGTCAACATTGTTGTTGACACAGTGATGCAATCAATCCCTATAGATGGCTTGGAAGCACCTGTTGACAAGTGGATGTGTGGCTAGTTTTATGTTATTTCAACACCGTCCAGATTTTGCTTGAATAAGGTGAGAATGACACTTCTCCCTTCAGAGAGATGTCATTCATAAGCTTCAAATCATATCTTTGTCCTGCCTCTGGTCATGCCAAGCATTTCAGAACTCACAGCTGCTGTGTCTTTATTGAAGTTTGTTGCAGCCTTGTGTTCTTGTTTCAGTGAGTGCTAACAAGTGCAAAAAATCCAAAGGCTCCATCGGCCTGGATATGTAAATAAAATAATCGTTGCACTATTTGAAGAGCAAGGGGGGGTCACAGAATACTGGCTAGCATTTATTCTTTAATCAACACATATTAACTATGGGAGACGCAAACAACACAAATGTCTCCCCCCATATCTGTTGATACCATTTCCTAACAAAAACAAGGGATATAAATGACTGTATACTTTACTCTTTATTGTGAGACTGACTGTTGGCAGATGATCCATTCCCTCACAATCTCAGTTTGCAGACGATGCTCGCAACCTGCACGACCACCATACCACTGACGAAAGGGAACACATTACAATGCACACAGATCACAGGGCCCCTTTCAGTTGTGTCTTCTATGCTATTGTCTCTGGCAGCAGAGCTCCGTGCCTCATTTTCCCTTGTATATTGGAGGTAAATCCAGACTGAAAATTGCTGTTCAGTAAGACCAGGCTTGGGCTTGTACCTGGCATCAGTAAAAGTCACCCTGAAGCTTGTTGTAAGGATTGTTGTAAAAATTGAACTGGTTCACGAATGCCCTGTAGGGAAGGAAACCTGCTGTCCTTACCTAGTCTAGCCTATATGTGACACCAGTACCACACCAATATAGTTGACTCTTATTTGCCCTCTGAAGTGGCCGAGCAAGTCGCTCAGTCGTATCAAATGACTAGCAGTTCAAGAAGAAGACCACCACAATCTTTTCAGAGCAACTGGGAATGGGCAATAAATGGCAGACTTGCCAGTGACGCCCACATCCCAAAATTATTATTTTTTAAATGGTTAAGAGCCAACTCAGTATCTTAGCATGTGTCAGCAATTGCAGAGAGATGGAACGAAGATTGAAATAAAAAGGAGGATTTGATCACTTCTGTCCTCTGTTCATTAAGGGCCCAGCCCTCCCCAGAATCTGCCCAATGCACCCTCATCAGCCAAAGAGAAACATTGATGCCCTTAGTCAGCAACTTCTAGGCCCTTATAAAGCAGACCCTTGAATCATCTCGTGACCACAGGGAACTAAATAAAGTATCCACATGCCATGAAGTCACACACAAGGAAAGCAGTGGTTTGTGAATTAGCCTGTATCAGCAGCTTTTATCAAAAAGAGAGACTGCTTTGCAGAAACATTTTCCTGTTTTCTTTAAAAAAAACACCAAGAAAAAGAGAAGCATATATTAAACAGCCGCTTCAGACAGAAGCAGATATTTCTATTTCAGCAGTTTGATTAGTTCCTCCGCCCTTTAGACGACCACAAACCCTGTGAGAGGACCGACTCCCAAAGTTTGTCCATTTTGTAGGTTTGCTGATCATGCCAAAACAAATGTGAACATTACAGCAACAGGACGTATATCGTATATGGTCCCATACAACTTATTCACAGAGTTCTGCTTGGTAACCTGGAGAGCTTTGCCAACTCTGGTTGAATCTATTCCTGGAGGTTTTATCACATGACCTCCTACTTCCACCTCTGTAACATCGCCCAACTCTGCCCCTACCTCAACTCATTTTTCTGCTGAAACCCTTATCCATGTCCTTGTTACCTCTAGACTTGCTTATTCCAAAACTTTCCGGACCAGCCTCCCAACTTGCGCCTTACATAAACTTGGGCTCATCCAAAACTCTGCTGCCCGTATCCGAACTCGCACCAAGTCCCGTTCACACATCACCCCTGTGCTCATCGACTTACATTGGCTCCTGCTCCAGCAAAGTCTCAATTAAAACATTCTCATCCTTGTTTTCAAATCCCTTCATGGGCTCACCCCTTTCTATCTCTGTAGCCTCCTCTGGCTCTACAAGCCTTTGGGATCTCTACACCTCTTCAATTCTGGCCTCTGAATGCATCCCCAATTTTAATCATTCCACCCTTGGTGGCCATGCCTTCAGCTGCCTAGGCTCTAAGCTCTAGAATTCCCTCACTAAACTTCTCTGCCTGTCTATCTCTCTCTGCTCCTGCAACATGCTCCTTAAAGTCAACCTCTTTAACCAAGCTTTTGGCCATCTGCCCTAATATCTCTTTATCACTTATGTGGATTAGTGCCCAATTTTATTTGATAACGCTCCTGTAAAACGCCTTGGGATGTTTTACTACATTAAAGGCGCTATATAAATGCAAATTGTTGTGTTGCCTCTAACTGTCTGCGCTCCAGCCATTGGAAGCCCAACACATCAATCCTCACACACACTAGCTTTCTATGCCAACTGGAAAGCAAAAAGACTCTTCAGTACACAATTGGATGAGTCTTGACTGTCAGTCAAATAGATTTTTTCCCCCATCTCCAATATTTTTTTAACTAATAAACAGAAATGTTCAAAGAAAATGAAAAAAACCACACTGGCCCTGAAATCGCGCTCCCCGTAGGTGCATACAAGTGCACACGCGCCTATGGGGTTCCCGCAAGTTCTGGGTTTAGGCACGTGAAGCGCATGCGCCTAAACCCGGCACTTGCGATCTGTCAAAAATCCTGTTGACAGATCGCACGGATGTAAAACTAAAGGGCCTCCACGGGCAGAGGGCTCCCGTCCAGCGGATGTCCTTTAAATTCTTACGACGGAAAAAAGTAGGCGTAAGGCCTGCTTTTTTCAGTGTAATACTTTCAAAGTACAGAAAAATACATTTTTAAAGATCATTTAAACATTTAAAATTCTGCAAAATAAGGTAAGTTTAATTTTAGATCCTTTAAAATATGTAAATTTACTTTTCAAACAATTAAATTGTTGTTTTAAATAATTAAGTAAATTTCATTTTTAGTAATTTGAAATATGTGATGATTTATTTTAATTTATTTTCGGAGTTTCTGTGTTTTGAGGGGTATTCCCATGCATACTTATGGCAGCTCTGTATATGCGGAATCACAAATAAGTATCCCCCTACTCTGATAGATTGGACCGGCCCACATAATCCAAGTGGTGTGTACGAAACCCTTACGATCCTGGGATACATGTGCGTCTATTGAAGGCCTTCGCGTAGAGGGCCAAGACCAGAAGTCTCCAAACCTCCAGGACCACCAGGTAAACTCGTAAACATTTATCAGGTTGGAGGCATCCACACGCGGGAAGCCTCCGACCGCAATTTCTGGGCCACTATTTTTTTAATGGCCTTTGATTTTTATCCCGGGTTGCTCGCAGCATGGTCCCAGAAATTAATCTTCAATTCCTGGAGACTATAGGACAATCCAGGAAGATTGGCTTCTCTGATCCTGGCCAATATTCATCTCTCAACCAACACCACCAAACTGCTGAGCTGATCATTTGCTGGTTGTGGCACGTTGCTGTACGCAAACTGGCTGCCACATTTGCCCATTTAACAACAGTGAATACACTTCAAAATGTCTTCACTTAGAGGGTGGCGAATCTTTGGAAATCTCTACCCCAGAGGACTGTGGAGGCTCAGTCGTTGAGTATATTCAAGGCAGAGATCAATAGATTTGTGGATATTAAGGGAATAAAGGGATATGGGGATAATACAGGAAAGTGGAGTTGAGGAAGAAAATCAGCCATGCTCTTAGAAACATAGAAACATAGAAAATAGGTGGAGGAGTAGGCCATTCGGCCCTTCGAGCCTGCACCACCATTCAATAAGATCATGGCTGATCATTCACCTCAGTACCCCTTTCCTCCTTTCTCTCCATACCCCTTTATCCCTTTAGCCGCAAGGGCCATACCTAACTCCCTCTTGAATATATCCAATGAACTGGCATCAACAACTCTCTGCGGTCGGGAATTCCACAGGTTAAAAATTCTCTGAGTGAAGAAGTTTCTCCTCATCTCAGTCCTAAATGGCTTACCCCTTATCCTTAGAATATGTCCACTGGTTCTGGAATTCCCCAATATTAGGGACATTCTTCCTGCATCTAACCTGTCCAGTCCCGTCAGAATTTTATATGTTTCTGTGAGATCCCCTCTCATCCCTCTAAACTCCAGTGAATATAGGCCCAGTCGATCCAGTCTCTCCTCATATGTCAGTCCAGCCATCCCGGGAATCAGTCTGGTGAACCTTCGCTGCACTCCTCAATAGCAAGAACATCCTTCCTCAGATTAGGAGACCAAAACTGAACACAATATTCCAGGTGAGGCCTCACCAAGGCCCTGTACAATGGCAGTAAGACTTCCCTGCTCCTATACTCAAATCCCCTAGCTATAAAGGTCAACATACCATTTTCCTTCTTCACCGCCTGCTGTACCTGCTTGCCAACTTTCAACGACTGATGTACCAAAACACCCAGGTCTCGTTGCACCTCCCCTGTTCCTAATCTGTCACCGTTCAGAAAATAATCTGCCTTCCTGTTTTTGCCACCAAAGTGGATAACCTCACATTTATCCACATTATACTGCATCTGCCATGCGTTTGCCCACTCACCTAACATGTCCAAGTCCCCCTACAGCCTCTTAGCGTCCTCCTCACAGCTCACACTACCACCCAGCTTAGTGTCATCTGCAAACTTGGAGATATTACACTCAATTCCTTCATCTAAATCATCAATGTATATTGTAAATAACTGGTGTCCCAGCACTGAGCTGTGCGGCACTCCACTAGTCAATGTCTGCCATTCTGAAAAGGACCCGTTTATCCCGACTCTGTTTCCTGTCTGCCAATCAGTTCTCTACCATGTCAGTGCATTACCTCCAATACCATGTGATTTAATTTTGCACACCAATCTCTTGTGTGGAACCTTGTCAAAAGCCTTTTGAAAGTCCAAATACACCACATCCACTGGTCCTCCCTTGTCCACTCTACTAGTTACATCTTCAAAAAATTCCAGAAGGTTTGTCAAGCATGATTTCCCTTTCATAAATCCATGCTGACTTGGACCGATCCTGTCACTGCTTTCCAAATGTGTTGCTATTTCATCTTTAAAATTGATTCTAACATTTTCCCCACTTCTGATGTCAGGCTAACCGGTCTTTAATTACCCATTTTCTTTCTCCCTCCTTTCTTAAAAAGTGGTGTTACATTAGCTACCCTCCAGTCCCTAGGAACTGATCTAGAGTCGATAGACTGTTGGAAAATGATCACCAATGCATCCACTATTTATAGAGCCACTTCCTTAAGTACTCTGGGATGCAGACTATCAGGCCCCGGGGATTTATCGGCCTTCAATCCCATCAATTTCCCGAACACAATTTCCCGCCAACTAAGGATTTTCTTCAGTTCCTCCTTCTCACTAGACCTTCAGTTCCCTAGTATTTCCTTCGTGAAGACAGAACCAAACTATTTGTTTAACAGGTCCGCCATTTCTTTGTTCCCCATTATAAATTCACCTGAATCTGACTGCACGGGTCCTACGTTTGTCTTCACTAATCTTTTTCTCTTCACATATTTAGAGAAGCTTTTGCAGTCAGTTTTTATGTTCCCAGCAAGCTTCCTCTCATACTCTATTTTCCCCCTCCTAATTAAACCCTTTGTCCTCCTCTGCTGAATTATAAAATTCTCCCAGTCCTCAGGTTTGCTGCTTTTTCTGGCCAATTTATATGCCCTTCCTTGGATTTAACACTATCCGTAATTTCCCTTGTTAGCCACGGTTGAGCCATCCTTCCCCAATTTATTTTTACTCCAGACAGGGATGTACAATTGTTGAAGTTCATCCATGTGATCTTTAAATGTTTGCCATTGCCTATCCACCATCAACCCTTTAAGTATCACTCGCCAGTCTATTCTAGCCAATTCACATCTCATACCATCCAAGTTACCTTTCTTTAAGTTCAGAACCCTAGTCTCTGAATTAACTGTGTCACTCTCCATCTTAATAAAGAATTCTACCATATTATGGTCACTCCTCCCCAAGGGGCCTCACACAACAAGATTGCTAATTAGTGCCTTCTCATTGCACATCACCCAGTCGAGGATGGCCAGCCCTCTAGTTGGTTCCTCAACATATTGGTCTAGAAAACCATCCCTAATACACTCCAGGAAATCCTCCTCCACCATATTGCTACCAGTTTGGTTAGCTCAATCAATATGTAGATTAAAGTCACGCATGGTAACTACTGTACCTCTATTGCACGCATCCCTAATTTCTTGTTTGATGCTATCCCCAACCTCATTACTACTGTTTGGTGGTCTGTACACAACTCCCACTCGTGTTTTCTGCCCCTTTGTATTCCGTAGCTCCATCTATACCGATTCCACATCATCCAAGCTAATTACCTTCCTTACTATTGCATTAATTTCTTCTTTAGCCAGCAACGCCACCCCACCTCCTTTTCCTTTCTGACTATCCTTCCTGAATGTTGAATACCCCTGGATGTTGAATTCCCAGCCTTGGTCACTTTGGAGCCATGTCTCCCTGATGCCAATTACATCATATCCGTTAATAGCTATCTGTGCATGTAATTCGTCCACCTTACTATGAATACTCCTCGCATTGAGGCACTGAGCCTTCAGGGTTGCCTTTTTAACACACATTCCCCCCTTTAGAATTTGGCTGTAATGTGGCCCTTTTTGATTTTTGCCTTGGGTTTCTCTGCCCTTCACTTTTACTTTTCGTCTTTCTATCTTTTGCTTCTGTCCTCATTCTACTTCCCTCTGTCTCTCTGCATAGGTTCCCATCCCCCTGCCATATTAGTTTAACCCCTCCCCAACAGCACTAGCAAACACTTCCCCTCGGACATTGGTTCTGATCCTGCCCAGGTGCAGACCGTTCGGTTTGTACTGATCCCACCTGCCCCAGAACCGTTTCGAATGTCCCAGGAATTTGAATTCCTCCCTTCTGCACCACTCCTCAAGCCACATATTCATCTGAGCTATCCTGTGATTCCTATTCTGACTAGCACGTGGCACTGGTAGCAATCCTGATATTACTACTTTTGAGGACCTACTTTTTAATTTAGCTCCTCGCTGCCTAAATTCATCTTGTAGGACCTCATCCCGTTTTTTACCTATATTGTTGGTACCTATATGCACCACGACAACTGGCTGCTCACCCTCCCCCTTCAAAATGTCCTGCAGCCGCTCCGAGACATCCTTGACCTTTGCACCAGAGAGGCAACATACCATCCTGGAGTCTCAAATGCGGCCGCAGAAACGTCTATCTATTCCCCTTACAATAGAATCCCCTACCACTATAGCTCTCCCACTCTTTTTCCTGCCCTCCTGTGCAGCAGAGCCACCCACGGTGCCATGAACTTGGCTGCTGCTGCTCTCCCCTGATGAGTCATCCTCCTCAACAGTACCCAAAGCGGTGTACCTGTTTTGCAGGAGGATGACCGCAGGGGACCCCTGCACTATCTTCCTTCCACTGCTCTTCCTGTTGGTCACCCATCCCCTATCTGGCTGTGTACCCTTTACCTGCAGTGTGGCCAACTCACTAAATGTGCTATTCATGACATCCTCAGCATCGCGGATGCTCCAGAGTAAATCCACCCACAGCTGCAGTGCCGCAATGCGGACTGTCAGGTGCTACAGCAGGATACACTTCCTGCACATGTAGACGTCAGGGACACTGGAAGCGTCCCTGAATTCCCACATAGCACAGGAGGAGCTCTCCTGCCATGACTTAACCCTTAGAGTAACTTAATTTGGCAACAACAACAATGCTTAAGGTTACCGACTGATAAAGAAAAAGAAAAAGTACTCACCAATCACCAGCCAATCACTCACCCCCTTGGCTGTGACGTCACCCTTCGATTTCTTTCTACTTTTTTGCTTTCTCTCCCTGCAGCTGCACCAGCTGACCTTTTGTAGGCCTCCCCACGCTGCCGCTCCGCCCCCTCGGACTCCCGCTGGCTCCCGACGACTGTTGGGCCTTTTGTAGGCCTCCCACGCTGCCACTCCGCCTCCTCGAACTCCCCTTTATCGAATGGTGGAGCAGGTTCGAGGGGCCGAATGGCCTACTCCTGCTCCTATTTCTTATGTTCTTGAAAGTGTGAAGCACTTTGGGATGCTCTGAGGATGGGTAGTGCCCGATATACATGCGAGTTCTATCTTTAGCAGAGCTGCTCAAATGTCAGTGACAGTTTTATCAATTTAGTATTAACCCTACACTCCTAAAACAAACAGACAAGGGTGGAAATGATCATCTGCAAGGTTATCGTGTAAACATCTGCACTCAAGCCAGATTCCACTCGCTGCTATTTTAATGGAATATTCATTCATTTAAAATAAGCAATAAACACCTCCATTAAAATAGCAGAGGGAGTAATTGAATACGAGTCTGTGATACATTCACGTGATAACATGCCTGCCAGTCATTCATGTCTAGTAATGCACAGCTTCCATTAAAATAAACACTTTGAATACATTAATATTTTCCTCTGCATGGTCTGTTTTTGAAACATTCTTTCTGGGGATGTGAGCATCACTGGCAAGGCTGGCATTTACTGCCCATCCCTAGTTGCCATGAGAAGATGGTGGTGGGCCTTCTTCTTGAATTGCTGCATTTAGAGTTTGATACAATGGAGTGGCTTGCTGGGCCATGTAAGGAGGCAGTTAAGAGCCAACCATGTTGTTATGGAGATTGGACTCCGATATAGGCCAGACCAGGTTAACGACAGCAGATTTCCTTCCCTAAAAAGAATTAATGAACTAGCTGGGTTTTTACAGCAATCCAATAGCTTCATGGTTTACTGTAACATTCTCCACCATTAAACCGCCCACATTTAAATCACCCAAAAAGCACTTACTACAAAGTCACCTCTTAAGTGTGTTAAGTGTTCTATGTACTTTGGGCAAAAACGGGTGTTCACTCAGAAATTCATACCTCATTAAGGTGCAGTTCTCTTGTATACTTAATCACCTCTAATTGGTGTCCAGTTACAGCTTGCACTACTCAGCAGAAATAGTTGAGTTGAGAGAGTGTTCGAGTGAAGATCTATAGGTCCCGGGGTCTGGCAGGATTAATTTATTTGGCTATGAAAGGAATCAAGGGATATGGGGATAGTGCAGGCAAGTGGAGCTGAGGGAGAAGATCAGCTATGATCTCATTGAATGGCCTACTCCTGCTCCAATTCCTTATGTTCTTATGTTCTGACTGCAGTAACAAAGTTAATAGCACCTCGTAAAGGTCTAACGTACAAAGTAGTGGGCAGATAAACTTTAGTCGCCACTGAAGTACGAACACCACTGCCTATCTTTATGACTGTACCTCAGTCATCACCATTTATATTTCAGTTTCCTGACTACCAAAGCAATATTCTAAAATATCCAAATCGCACTTCTCCAAAGGAACAGCTATAGCTTGAGAAATTAATTTTTGACTTATAGTAAAAAATAAATATTTGCATTTATATAGTGCCTTCATGACCTCAGGACTTCCCAAAGTTCTTTACAATCAATGATGTACTTTTGAAGTGCAGTCACTGTTTTAATGTAGGAAATGCAGCAGCCAATTTACGCACAACCAGGTCAAAACAATATTAATCAGATAATGACCACATCATCTCTTCTTTAGTGATGTTTGAGGGATAAATATTGGCCAGGACATGAGGGATAATTCCCCATCAGAAGGTCGTGGGTTCAAGTCCCACTCCAGGGACTTGAGCACAAAAATCTAGGCTGAAACTCGAGTGCAGTGCTGCATGGTGGGAGTTGCCATCTTTCAGATGAGACGTTAAACCGAGACCCTATCTACCCTCTCAGTTGGACGTAAAAGATCCTATTGCACTATTTCGAAGAAGAGCAGGGGAGTTATCGCTGGTGTCCTGGAAAATATTTATCCCTCAATCAACATAACAAAAACAGATTATCTGGTCCTTATCACATTGCTGTTTGTGGGAATTTGCTGTGCGCAAGCTGGCTGCCGCCTTTCCCATATTACAACGGTGACGACACTCCAATAGTACTTCATTGGCTGTAAAGTGCTTTGAGACGTCTGGTGGTTGTGAAAGGCGCTATATAAATGCAAGTCCTTCTTTCTTTTATCTCTTCTTCAAATAGTACTGCAAGATCTTTTACAACCACCTGAGAGAGCAGATGGGGCTTTGGATTAATGGGCTAGATTTTATATTTTTGTGCAGATCACCCAAAAATGGGCGGTATTTATGGCATAGGCAGTAAAAATGGGTTTTCAGATTACTGGTTTGTCGCCGATTCTCAAAGCCCCTAGTCTCCATTTTAAAAACTGGGCGTTACCACGAGCGATCTGAAATGGGCATTAGCGTTAAATCTCTCTGACTTTCTGCGTAAAATGTCGCCGTCCTTAGCAATGGCATGGCAACGCTCGTTTCCCACGATTCAGAAGGTCAGGGGTCATCATTACATGCGCAGAAGAGGAGACAGAGAGAGAGAGAGCAGAGAGGGACTGAAAGCGTGTGTGGGTGTGGTGTGTACTTGTTTGGCTGTTGTGGGAGGCACGAGGGAGATTCACCAGCAGCAAAAAGCCTGCTAAGCAGCCAGAACATAGTTGGCACCGAGTTTTTGTCCAACAAATAATATATAACATGGAACAGATGGAGGAGGCCCTGGAGCAGAGGGCTCGCAGTGGTCCCGGAGCGCGGTACTGTATCCCAAGGTGCCGCACCCCCATTGCCAATGAAACATGACAGCCAGGAGCAACATCTTTCTTCTGGCTCGGAGCACGTTCTCATCTCGGGGCCGTCCTCTCCCGTATCCATCCAAGCAGCGGTTCAGCCACCATCTGCCCCGCCTCCCCCAATGAAGCAGCGCCTGAGGAACTCCTCGGCCAGGCGGCTTGGAGTCAGGAGGGGAAGGGGTAGAGGTGGGGATGAGAAGTGAGGGGGGGTGGGGGAAGGGTTGGTTTTTACAGATATACTTATGATTTCAGACAAATGTTCGGTTTAAATGTTTTTTTATTTAACATAACCTTGTTGCGCATTGGCTCAGATAGCTGAACTGTTACACGCTGGTGATTCCTTAACTTCAAAGGGTATAATTACACTTAACTTCAATCACTTTAACTGTCATCAAGGTGATGCCCACCATTGATGTATGACTTGCACACCCAGCAGTGTGTCAGGCTTGTAAATACCACCAACGTTATTTCAGGCAAGGCGCTCTTTTATGAGCTGCTGACGTAAGAGTCTTGCAGCTATGATGACACCAGGGGCCATTTCATGCAGTCTACAGGGGGGCGGGGGCATGGCTTCAGCATCAGCCTGATTGTGTGGCCCGAGGTCAGCGTCCACCTCCTTGTCCTCCTCTTCCTCTCTCTCCTGAGGTGGACAGTCACACCCTTCTGGCAATTCTTGTCCCCTCCTGATAGCCAAGTTGTGCAGCATGGAGCACACCACCAAGAATTGAGCTTCCTGCTCAGGGTGGTATTGGAACTCACCTCCTGAGTGGTCCAGGTATCTAAAGCACTGCTTAAGCACTCCAATGTTTTTCTCCACGATATTGCAAGTGACTCTGTGGCCCTCATTGTATCGCCTCTCAGCTTCGGTGTGGGTGTCACGCAGGGGGGTCATCAGCCAGGTGGCGAGGCCATATCCTTTGTCACCAAGCATCCAGCATTGACCTTGTGGCTGATTGTTAAACAAGTCAGATACAGCGCTCTCATGCAGGATGTGAGCATCATGGATGCTGCCTGGAAATTTAGCATTCACTGCCATAATAATTTGCTGGTGGTCGACAACGAGTTGCACATTCAGGGAGTGGAATCCCTTGCAGTTCCTGAAAACCTCTGCATCCTGAAAAGGTGTCCACATCACGATGTGCGTACAGTCTATTGTTGCCTGCAACTTGGGGAAGCAAGCAATTCTGGACAATCCTAGAGCCCTCTTAGTCTGAGTCTCCCTGGTCATAGGGAAGCTGATAAAGTCCATCCTGAGTGCATACAGGGCTCCAGTGACCGGTCTAATGCAGCAATGTGTGGCATGCTGAGACAGACCGCAAATATCGCCAGCTGAGGCCTGAAAAGAACCCGACGCGTAGAATGACAGTGCCGCGGTGACTTTGACCTCAACGGACAGTGCAGTACTGATGGCGCTGGCAGGCTGCAGATCTCCTCTTATGAGCTGGCATATCTCACTGATAACCTCTTTGTGGAAGCGCAGTCTCCGAAGGCAGGTGGTGTCGGGCAAGTTGAGGTAAGACTACTTCTCCCTTTATTTGCGGGGGGTGTAACGTCTGGTCCTCCTGATCAGTCTGTCACGTTTTACATTGGGCACAGGATGCTCTCGAGTGTACCTTCTGCCATCTCGAGTCTGCAGCATGTAAGTGGTCATCAAGAGAGGGTGAGAAAGGACAGGCCCCATTCCAATAGCTATCTGTTTTCAACTGATTGGTCACAAAGAATGATTGTCCCAACAAAGACACCTGTAAAATTCCAATCGTCCACAGTATGATAAAGATGTTTGTTCAGATGTTCACATCACCTCCAAAGACCTCCAGAGTACATCCGAGCTCCCCCGAGGTTGAAGCAGAGCAGCTTTTTAAATGATGCGACATGTGATTTAGAACATGGGGTCCATACCGCTGTGAGTAGATCTGGTTAGTTCCACTTTTTCCTGGCATTTTTTTGGGTGAGAGATATTGTGGGTGAGATGTGTGCAAGGTGATGAAAGTGACACTGGGCGATCTGGGCATTAGTTTCGGCAAATGTGATCTTTACGACATAATAAAGTGGGTGGTCGGTATTATTGAATCTCGGTGTTAATTACGTGCGGAAAGTAATGTTGGGCGATATTATGGGTGATGGTCTCAGCCATTCTGATGATTCCGCCCAAAGAAAGTAGGCGGGTGGTAATATTTTTTTCCAGCGTTATGTACATGGGGAAAGTAACGTAACGCTCAGTGATAAGTATCCGAAAAATGGGCGTCAGTTTCCATTTTGTGGCTAAATGGGCAATAAATGGGCAGTATACCTCATTTCAGTGGTAAAATGGACTTTAAGTGGGCGTTATGCACGTAAAAAAATTGTAAAATCTAGCCCATAGCCTATTCTGAAAGACAGCACCTCCGACAGTGCAGCACTCATGCAGTACTGCAGTGGGAGCATCAGTCTGGATTTATGTGCTCAAGTCTCTGGAGTGGTGTTTGAACCCACAACCTTCTAACTCAAAAGATAAGAGTGCTGCCACTGAGCCAAGGCTGGCACCCGAACACTACATCAAGTGGTTAAATCTATTTCATTGATATGTTAGCTCTTCTGAACATCACAAATGTTGCGGCTGGAGGTGAAAAGCCATCCAACACGTGGAGTGGGCAAATCCTGTTAGCACCAAGGCGGCAGCTATAAGCAGTGGCGACTGTACCAGATTTTTGAAACGGTCCTTTGCACTGTGATAAGTGAGTAGGTAAGATCCGGAGGTGGTGACTATCGGGGGAGAGGGAGGAAGGGATGTCTGGAGTAGAGGAGACCCAAGGTTTCTTTGTTGTGACCTGAGGAACATTCCTGTTCTTCCTGGCCCAAAGAAACTATAACAATATTAAAATGACCAACATTCCTGGGATTCTTATGGCTCCACTCTTTGTGAGATCGGGAGTGAAAATTGCATCGGTGTCCTAATTGCATCATAGGACCCAGATTTCTACATGTCAATGAGGCCCATGCCTGGATGATTGGGAATGCTCTGCTTCCTAGCACCTACATTGAAACAATACAGATGATAGCTGTTTCAGCCCTTAATAGATTTGAAACCTAATATATTTGAAAAGGTCAACTCCAAGGACTGTCATTATTTTCCTGATTATCTCCCACACCTCCGATTCGATTTAATTGCCAACTGAAACTTCGGCAAGATACATTGAGCGCAAGATTCTCAATGTTATAGGTAAAAAACGAGATGAGGTCCTACAAGCTGAATTTAGGGAGCTAGGAGTTAATTAAAAAGTAGGACCTCAAAGGTAGTAATCTCAGGTTTGCTGCCAGTGCCATGTGCTAGTCAGAGTAGGAATCTCAGGACAGCTCAGATGAAGACGTGGCTTGAGGAGTGGTGGAGAAGAGAGGGATTCAAATTACTGGGACATTGGAACAGTTCTGGGGGAGGTGAGACCAGTACAAACCGGACAGTCTGCACCTGAGCAGGACAGGAACTAATGTCCTTGGGGGAGTGTTTGCTAGTGCTGTTGGGGAGGGGTTAAACTAATATGGTAGGGGGATGGGAACCTATGCAGGGAGACAGAGGGAAGTAGAATGGGGGCAGAAGCAAAAGATAGAAAGAAGAAAAGTAAAAGTGGAGGGCAGAGAAACCCAGGGCAAAAATCAAAAAGGGTCACATTACAGCAAAATTCTAAAGGGGCAAAGTGTGTTAAAAAGACAAGCCTGAAGGCTCTGTGCCTCAATGCGAGGAGTATTCGTAATAAGGTGGATGAATTAACTGCACAGGCAGCAATTAATCAATATGATATAATTGGCAACACGGAGACATGGCTCCAGGGTAACCAAGGCTGGTAACTCAACATCCAGGGGTATTCAACATTCAGGAAGGATAGACAGAAAGGAAAAGGAGGTGGGGTAGAGTTGCTGGTTAAAGAGGATATTAATGCAAAAGTAAGGAAGGACATCAGCTTGGATGAATTGGAATCTGTATGGGTGGAGCTGCGGAATACCAAAGGGCAGAAAACGCTAGTCGTGAGGTTGGGGACACCATCAAACAAGAAATTAGGGATGCGTGCAATAAAGGTACAGCAGTTATCATGGGTGACTTTAATCTACATATAGATTGGGCTAACCAAACTGGTAGCAATACGGTGGCAAAGGATTTCCTGGAGTGTATTAGGGATGTTTTTCTAGACCAATATGTCGAGGAACCAACTAGAGGGCTGGCCATCCTAGACTGGGCGATGTGCAATGAGAAAGCTAATGTAACACCACTTTTTAAAAAAGGAGGGAGAGAGAAAACGGGTAATTATAGACCGGTTAGCCTGACATCAGTGGTGGGGAAATGTTGGAATCAATTATTAAAGGTGAAATAGCAGCGCATTTGGAAAGCAGTGACAGGATTAGTCCAAGTCAGCATGGATTTATGAAAGGAAATCATGCTTGACAAATCTTCTGGAATTTTTTGAGGATGTAACTAGTAGAGTGGACAAGGGAGAACCAGTGGATGTGGTGTATTTGGACTTTCAAAAGGCTGTTGACAAGGTCCCACACAAGAGATTGGTGTGCAAAATCAAAGCACATGGTATTGGGGGTAATGTACTGATGTGGATAGAGAACTGGTTGGCAGACAGGAAGCAGAAAGTCGGGATAAACAGGTCCTTTTCAGAATAGTAGGCAGTGACTAGTGGAGTACCGCAGGGCTCAGTGCTGGGACCCCAGCTCTTTACAATATACATTAATGATTCAGATGAAGGAATTGAGTGTAATATCTCCAAGTTTGCAGATGACACTAAACTGGGTGGTGGTGTGAGCTGTGAGGAGGACGCTAAAAGGCTGCAGGGTGACTTGCACAGGTTAGGTGAGTGGGCAAATGCATGGCAGATGCAGTATAATGTGGATAAATGTGAGGTTATCCACTTTGGTGGCAAAAACACGAAGGTAGAATATTATCTGAATAGCGGCAGATTAGGAAAGGGGGAGGTGCAGCGAGACCTGGGGGTCATGGTATGCAGGTACAACAGGTGGTGAAGAAGGCAAATGGTATGTTGCCCTTTATAGCTAGGGGATTTGAGTATAGGAGCAGGGAGGTCTTAATGCAGTTGAACAGGGCCTTGGCGAGGCCTCAACTGGAGTATTGTGTTCAGTTTTGATCTCCTAATCTGAGGAAGGACGTTCTTGCTATTGAGGGAGTGCAGCGAAGGTTCACCAGACTGATTCCCGGGATGGCGGGACTGACATATCAGGAGAGACTGGATCAACTGGGCCTTTATACACTGGAGATTAGAAGGATGAGAAGGGATCTCATCGAAACTTACAAGATTCTGACGGGACTGGACAGGTTAGATGCAGGAAGAATGTTCCCGATGATGGGGAAGTCCAGAATCAGGGGACACAGTCTTAGGATAAGTGGTAGGCCATTTAGGACTGAGATGAGGAGAAACTTCTTCACTCAGAGAGTTACTAACCTGTGGAATTCCCTGCCGCAGAGAGTTGTTGATGCCAGTTCATTGGATATATTCAAGAGGGAGTTAGATATGGCCCTTACGGCTAAAGGGATCAAGGGGTATGGAGAGAAAGCAGGAAAGGGATACTGAGGGAATGATCAGCCATGATCTTATTGAATGGTGATGCAGGCTCAAAGGGCTGAATGGCCTACTCATGCACCTATTTTCTATGTTTCTATGTTTCTATGTATGGAGAGAAAGCAAGAAATGGGTACTGAGGTGAACAATCAGTCATGATCTTATTGACTGGTGTTGCAGGCTTCAAGGGCCAAATGGCCTATTCCTGCACCTATTTTCTATGTTTCTATGTTTCTATGTTAGAAAATTGGCACACAACAGAATAACGCCCAGAAAACGCTCTGCTGTCTGGGTCATGAGCATCCTCACCCACCGAGTCAGGGACTACAAGTTAAGGTCACTAACTGAACAGCAAGAGGGACTGAACCATTTAAGTGGGCACATTACGCATGTCAGTATATTAAAGGAGGCAGTCGACCTGATGCCCATTAAGTCACTCTCTGAGTTGGTACCAAGGGAACAATTCTTCATCAAATCCAGCAACAGCACAGGAATACCCAGTGGTGATTGCCACAATCACACATGCCTGCAGAGAGAACACTGTGTATCTATAAGGTGGGCATCATTCTTTCTTATGGTTGACTGCATTTTTTTTTACAGATGGACTTTCTTTGGATTTTCCTTCTATTGGCAAGTTTGCAGCGGGGCAGGACTATCAGAGTTGTGATGATTGGGCTCCAACAACCAGGACCATCTTCTTTTCTGTAGGCATGACTCTAACCACTGGAGGTTGTCCCCTTAACCCCAGTTGACCTCAGTTTTTCTGGAGCTCCTTGGTGCCATGTTTGATCAAATGCTGTCTTAATGACCAGGGCTGACTTTCTCATCTTCCTCGCTGGCATTCAGCTCATGTATCCATACATAGATTAAGGCTGTGACAAAGTTTGAAGCTAAGTGCTTCTGCACTTGGAATGCAAAGCGAGTGTCAGTGATCAAGTGCCACTTGATGATGATTGGGAAGAGATGGTGGTTATTGACCACATTAGATTTGTCCTGCTTTTTATGATGAGGACATATCTGGATAATTACATAAGAATTAGGAACAGGAGTAGGCCATCTAGCCCCTCGAGCCTGCTCTACCATTCAACAAGATCATGGCTGATCTGGCCGTGGACTCAGCTCCACTTACCCGCCCGCTCCCCATAGCCCTTAATTCCCTTATTGGTTAAAAATCTATCTATCTGTGATTTGAATACATTCAATGAGCTAGCCTCAACTGCTTTCTTGGGCAGAGAATTCCACAAATTCACAACCCTCTGGGAGAAGAAATTCTTTCTCAACTCGGTTTTAAATTGGCTCCCCCGTATTTTGAGGCAGTGCCCCTACTTCTAGTCTCCCCGACCAGTGGAAACAACCTCTCTGCCTCTATCTTGTCTATCCCTTTCATTATTTTAAATGTTTCTATAAGATCACCCCTCATCCTTCTGAACTCCAACGAGTAAAGATCCAGTCTACTCAATCTATCATCATAAGGTAACCCCCTCATCTCCGGAATCAGTCAAGTGAATCGTCTCTGTACCCACTCCAAAGCTAGTATATCCTTCCTGAAGTAAGGTGACCAAAACTGCACGCAGTACTCCAGGTGTGGCCTCACCAATACTCTGTACAGTTGCAGCAGGACCTCCCTGCTTTTGTACTCCATCATAGAAACATAGAAACATAGAAAATAGGTGCAGGAGTAGGCCATTCGGCCCTTCTAGCCTGCACCGCCATTCAATGAGTTCATGGCTGAACATGCAACTTCAGTACCCCATTTCTGGTTTCTCACCATACCCCTTGATTCCCCTAGTAGTAAGGACTTCATCTAACTCCTTTTGAATATATTTAGTGAATTGGCCTCAACAACTTTCTGTGGTAGAGAATTCCACAGGTTCATCACTCTCTGGGTGAAGAAATTCCTCCTCATCTCGGTCCTAAATGGCTTCCCCCTTATCCCCCTTATCCTTAGACTGTGTCCCCTGGTTCTGGACTTCCCCAACATTGGGAACATTCTTCCTGCATCTAACCTGTCTAACCCCGTCAGAATTTTAAACGTTTCTATGAGGTTACCCTCTCATTCTTCTGAACTCCAGTGAATACAAGCCCAGTTGATCCAGTCTTTCTTGATAGGTCAGTCCCGCCATCCCGGGAATCAGTCTGGTGAACCTTCGCTGCACTCCCTCAATAGCAAGAATGTCCTTCCTCAGGTTAGGAGACCAAAACTGTACACAATACTCCAGGTGTGGCCTCACCAAGGCCCTGTACAATTGTAGCAACACCTCCCTGCCCTTGTACTCAAATCCCCTCGCTATGAAGGCCAACATGCCATTTGCTTTCTTAACCGCCTGCTGTACCTGCATGCCAACCTTCAATGACTGATGTACCATGACACCCAGGTCTCTTTGCACCTCCCCTTTTCCTAATCTGTCACCATTCAGATAATAGTCTGTCTCTCTGTTTTTACCACCAAAGTGGATAACCTCACATTTATCCACATTATACTTCATCTGCCATGCATTTGCCCACTCACCTAACCTATCCAAGTCGCTCTGCAGCCTCATAGAATCCTCCTTGCAGCTCACACTGCCACCAAACTTAGTGTCATCCGCAAATTTGGAGATACTACATTTAATCCCCTCGTCTAAATCATTTATGTACAGTGTAAACAGCTGGGGCCCCAGCACAGAACCTTGCGGTACCCCACTAGTCACTGCCTGCCATTCTGAAAAGTCCCCATTTACTCCTACTCTTTGCTTCCTGTCTGACAACCAGTTCTCAATCCATGTCAGCACACTACCCCCAATCCCATGTGCTTTAACTTTGCACATTAATCTCTTGTGTGGGACCTTGTCGAAAGCCTTCTGAAAGTCCAAATATACCACATCAACTGGTTCTCCCTTGTCCACTCTACTGGAAACATCCTCAAAAAATTCCAGAAGATTCATCCCTATTGCAATGAAGGCCAACATTCCATTCGCCTTCCTGATTACCTGCTGCACCTGCAAACTAACTTTTTGGGATTCATGCACAAGGACCCCCAGGTCCCTCTGCACCGCAGCATGTTGTAATTTCTCCACATTCAAATAATATTCCCTTTTACTGTTTTTTTTTCCAAGGTTGATGACCTCACATTTTCCGGCATTGTGTTCCATCTGCCAAACCTTAGCCCATTCGCTTAACCTATCTAAATCTCTTTGCAGCCTCTTTATGTCCTCTGCACAACCCGCTTTCCCACTAATCTTTGTGTCATCTGCAAATTTTGTTACACTACACTCTGTCCCCTCTTCCAGGTCATCTATGTATATTGTAAACAGTTGTGGTCCCAGCACCGATCCCTGTGGCACACCACTAATCACCGATTTCCAACCCAAAAAGGATCCATTTATCCCAACTCTCTGCTTTCTGTAAGCCAGCCAATTCTCTATCCATGCTAATACATTTCCTCTGACTCCGCGTACTTTTATCTTCTGCAGTAACCTTTTGTGTGGCACCTTATCGAATGCCTTTTGGAAATCTAAATACACCACATCCATCGGTACACCTCTATCCACCATGCTTGTTATATCCTCAAAAAATTCCAGTAAATTCGTTAAACATGATTTCCCCTTCATGAACCCATGTTGCGTCTGCTTGATTGCACTATTCCTATCTAGATGTCCCGCTATTTCTTCCTTAATGATAGCTTCAAGCATTTTCCCCCTCTACAGATGTTAAACTAACCGGCCTATAGTTACCTGCCTTTAGTCTGCCCCCTTTTTTAAACAGAGGCGTTACATTAGCTGCTTTCCAATTCGCTGGTACCTCCGCAGAGTCCAGAGAATTTTGGTAGATTATAACGAATGCATTTGCTATAACTTGCGCCATCTCTTTTAATACCCTGGGATGCACTTCATCAGGACCAGGGGACTTGTCTACCTTGAGTCCCATTTGCCTATCCAGCACTACCTCCCTAGTGATAGTGTTTATCTCAAGGTCCTCCCTTCCCACATTCCCGTGACCAGCAATTTCTGGCATGGTTTCTGTGTCTTCCACTGTGAAGACCGAAGCAAAATAATTGTTTAAGGTCTCAGCCATTCCCACATTTCCCATCATTAAATCCCCCTTCTCATCTTCTAAGGGACCAACATTTACTTTGGTCACTCTTTTCCATTTTATATATTGGTAAATGCTTTTACTATCTGTTATGTTTTGCGCAAGTTTACTTTCGTAATCTATCTTTCCTTTCTTTATTGATTTCTTAGTCATTTTTTGCTGTTGTTTAAAATTTTCCCAATCTTCTAGTTTCCCACAAAACTTGACCACCTTATACGCATTGGTTTTTAATTTGATACGCTCCTTTATTTCCTTGTTTATCCACGGCTGGTTATCCCTTCTCTTACCGCCCTTCTTTTTCACTAGAATATATTTTTGTTGAGCACTATGAAAGAGCTCCTTAAAAGTCCTCCACTGTTCCTCAATTGTGCCACCGTTTAGTCTGTGTTTCCAGTCTACTTTAGCCAACTCTGCCCTCATCCCACTGCAGTCCCCTTTGTTTAAGCATCGTACGCTCGTTTGAGACTTCCTCACCCTCAATCTGTATTACAAATTCATCCATACTGTGATCACTCATTCCGAGAGGATCTTTTACTAGGAAATCATTTATTATTCCTGTCTCATTACACAGGACCAGATCTAAGATAGCTTGCTCCCTTGTAGGTTCTGTAACATACTGTTCTAAGAAACAATCCCATATGCATTCTATGAATTCCTCCTCCAGGCTACCCCGTGCGATTTGATTTGACCCATCGATATGTTGGTTAAAATCCCCCATGATTATTGCCGTTCCTTTTTCGCATGCCTCCATTATTCCCTTGATTATTGTCCGCCCCACCGTGAAATTATTATTTGGGGGCCTATAAACTACACCAGTGACTTTTTCCCCTTACTATCTCTAATCTCCACCCACAATGATTCAACATTTTGTTCATTAGAGCCACTATCGTCTCTCACAACTGCCCTGATATCATCCTTTATTAACAGAGCTACCCACCTCCTTTCCCTTCTTGTCTATCTTTCCGAATTGTCAGATACCCCTGTATGTTTAATTCCAGTCTTGGCCTGCAACCACGTTTCTGTAATGGCCACCAAATCATACCCATTTGTAATGATTTGTGCCGTCAACTCATTTACTTTATTTTGAATGCTGCGTGCATTTAGGTAGAGTGTTTTAATACTAGTTTTTAAACCATGATTTTTAGTTTTGACCCCTCCTGCAGCCCCTTTATATTCATACACATTGTCCCTTCCTATCACCTTGTGGTTTACACTTACCCCTGTGCTACTCTGCTCTATTACCTCCTGCCTTTTGCATTCTTTCTTGGGGTCCTGTTCATCATTTGTTTACATTGTCTGGTAGATGCCAGTGTTGTAGCTGTACTGGAATAGCTTGGGTGAGCAGATAGTTTTAGTGCACAGATCTTCCACTGCAGCCAGGATGTTATCAGGGGCCATGTCTTTGCTGTATCCACTAATCACTAATTAATGTCATGCAAAGTGAATTGAATTGGCTGAACACTATGATGGTGGTGATCTCCAGAGGGGGTCGAATGGGATCGTTCACTTGACACTTTTTGGTTGAACAAACATGCAAGCACCTCAGTCTTGTCTGTTGCATTCATGTGTTGGGCCGCGTCATTAATTTGTTGCCTGGTTGTCCAGAAGCATTCTCAAGTGGATGTGGAAGGGATACAGAACCTTGCTCTAATCTGGTTGTAGGAGTGCTTAACTATGTCTTTAATCTGCTGCTTTTTGTGTTCAGAATACAGATAGCCCTGTGTTGTTGTTTCAGCAGTTTGATGCTTCATTCTAAGGTATGCCTGGTGTTGCTCCTGGCACACACTTCTACATACCTCATTGACCAGGTCTGAAGGAGATGGAAGAGTGAAGAATGTGTTAGATCAGGAGGCTCGAGATTGTGGTGGTAATCAATGATTCTGCTGATGGCCTATGGTACCTCATGAATGCCCGGTTTTGGGCTGCTAGACTTCACCTCAGCTGTTCTACTTTGTGGTGGTTTCACAATGCATGATGGAGACAGTCTTCACTGTGAAGAGGAGAATTTGTTTTCAATCGGTCACGCCTACTAATACTCTTGTGGAAAGATGTCAAGTAGGTTAGCCTAGTGTTGGTTCCTTCAGCACCTGATGCAGGCCCAGTTTGGGAGTTAAATCCCTCAGGATTCAATCAGCTTGGCCAGTGGTGGTTCTACTGGGCCATTCATAGTGGTGGACATTGCAGAGTCATTGTTTCCTTCAATGCTTCCCCAAATGCTGTTCACCATTCGCTGATTCATCAGTTGAAGAGCGGCAGTAGTGGTAAGCAGCAGGAGGTTTCTTTGGCTTGCAGCCATGTGAGCTTTGAGGGTGCCGAACATTGCCAGAGGGGAAAGGGAGCAGAAGGTGGCTGCACGCCAGTGGGTTGCAGGGGGAGGTCTAGGAAGGGATTTTTTTTTAATTTATTCGTTCAAGGGATGTGGGCATCGCTGGCAAGGCCAGAATATATTGCCCATCTCTAATTGCTGTTGATATGGTGGTGGTGAACCATGTGGTGAAGGACACCTGAGTGCCTTGATCGGCCATTTCAGAGGGCAGTTAAGAGTCAACCACATTAGTGTGGATCTGGAGTCATATGTAAGCCAGACCAGGTAAGGACAGCAGATGTCCTCCCCTCATGAGCATTAGTGAACCAGATGGGTTTTTACGACAATCCAGTAACTTCATGGTCACCATTATTAATACTAGCTTTTTAATTAACTGAATTTGAATGCCCCAGCTGCCGTGGTGGGATTTGAACTCGTGTCTCTGGATTATTAGTCCAGGCGTCTGGATTATTAGTCTACCAACATAACCACCACTCTACCTTACTTGGTCTGGCTCGAGCCAGGCAGCTGGTTAGTTTTTAAGTAAGCAGTAGGTTACAGGGCCGCACATGCCAGATGAAGAAAGAAATTTAACCATGGCCACAAGCTGGCATCTGGGAGCAGGAGGTAATCCAGTCAAGACTGCAATCTGGCTTCAGGGTAATGTTGATGCAGGGCATCACAGTAGCACCTATCTTTAGGAGGATTGAAAAGCATGACACAAAGGTGTGACAGATGTTTTTTATTCGTTCCGGGTTGTGGGTGTGGCTGCCAAGGTCAGCATTTATTGCCCATTTCTAATTGCCCTTGTGAAAGGGGTGGTGAGCCATCTTCTTGAACTGCTGCAGTCCTTGTTGTGAAGGAGTTCCAGGATTTTGACAGCGCCGATGAAGGAATGTCGATATATTTCCAAGATGTAACATGACAGCCAAAATCGTGGCTCAGGACGCAAGTATGATGCAAACAGAAATGGTTGGATTTTCGGTTGTCCAGCACCTCAGTTAGTAGCCAGAGGGGGCATTAATTGGAGCATAAGAGGTTACTGACTGGGAGCAAAGCGTTTAACACCCGACGCAAAATTCATTCGAGGCTCACTGGGGGGCGGAAACCAGCAGCACCTGGTTGCCGACAATCAGTATGATCCTGACATCAGTCCTGGTACAATGCCCATACTTGCGCATTGCACAGTAGATATGTGAATGGTGGATCTCAGGCTGACTTCAGTAATCAGGAGCATGGCCTGGTAGACATAGGGAAGGAGTAAGCAGTGCAAAGTCTCTACATTGTGTGCGACACTGAGGTTTACATGAAACCATTGGAAGGTGAATGGAAAGGGTACTCACCCTGATGACCATAGTAAGGCCATTGAATGTATTGCGACATTGGGTCACTGTTGTCTGCACCATGCTCCAGGCTGTAACGTGCTCAGCCACCTCCCTCCAGAGCCTTCTGAAATCCCGAGGCGCTGGCATTCATCCCCCTCCACGCTGGAGCGCACTCCAGCAACTCTCCAGTACCTCCAGCAAGGCATCAAGGGCGATGGCTGAGAAGCGGGTAGATAGCTGGCGTCTGCCTTGCTCTTCCATTTTCGAACTCTGAAGACCCGGTGGATCTGGAACTGCGCATGCGTGAACTTGAGTTGCCGTGCCTTTAAGACTCAGCTGTTCCCGGGGGTCTGACTTGGAGTTCTGCGCATGCACAATGGGTCCGCAAAATTTACCAACCAAACTTTCGCTATCGCCGCCGCCGCCCCCACCCCCCCCCCCACCCCTCGCCACAGCTCTGGTGTGCAATGGCTGACTTAGCGCCCGTCAGCTCCTCACCTGATTCTGACGAATTTCTGGGCGAAGGGCGCAAACTTTTTCAAGGCACTAAAATTACAGATCCGCCTGGGTTACCGTCCCAAATGAATTTATCCCCCAAAGACTTTTAATAAATTATATAACTAGATAGATTGAAAAAGATGAGCAATTTTTCCTTGCCAGACTTATCATTTCGGATTCTTGCCAGTCATGGGAATTCTAGGTGCAAAATTATCATCAATGATCTTACTGTACAAATGTTCAATGCCTCTGTTAAAATAGCAGAATTTAATATCAGCATGTAAATAATTATACAATAATATTTCAAATCCTTGGTGCAGAAGGAGGAACTGGACTCTCTCCTACCCAAATCCCAAAGTTGAATTCCAATGTTTCGCACCTCCCTTTATTTTAAAGTTGGTTACTTTCTGTTTTACAATACAGGTACCACGTTTCCAGAGTCTGGGCAGCGGGTTAAGTTTTACAGGAAGTTGTCTCCTGCCTCCTGCAGCTTCAGCCTATTCCCCTGATTAAATTAGGAATACTGCCAAATGTAATCGGTTAACATTTATTCTGACACCGTGCCAGGCCTACGATCACTTCAGCGCTGGTAGAATCAAAGATTCATTATCCTAAATACCATCTAATTTGGAACAAAAATAAAAACAATTAAAATTAAACAGTGAATGATGGACATGCCGGAGTAAGTTACAGGCCGTAATCTAATTGAGGGCTTTAGTGGCTTTGATATATATGCAACCAATAGATACAATTGGAGTAAGTTCCAGCTTAGAATTGGATGGTTTATATATAGTCTAGTAATGGAGCTGCTTATGCAGTCCCGGTGTAGCAATATCAGGACCGATACTTTTCAAGTGCTGTCTACATCTGTGCTATTTCCTGCAACTCACATGCTGTAATATGAGGCCAACTCATTCCAACAAACCTTCAGCACTCCCAGCACACAGCACATGATGCACTGGGAGTGGCACAGGGGCAGAGATGCATTATCTGGCTCCAATGATCTCAAAGGGCTCCGAGTCACATTTCAGGCGGACCTGCAACTGAAGGGTTGGAGAGAGAAACGGGTTGGGAACTGCCCTATTCAGTAATACAGATTTGCAAGCCCTGCTGCAGGAGGTCCAGCAGAGAAGGGTCGGTCTTTTTGGAGGTGAGTGCCGCTGCAGCATAAATGGAGTTGACAGACAAATGAACACTTGCTGACCTGAGGCCTAAATCTGGAATTTGTTAAGGAAGCAGTTTGCTGGAAGATGAAAGATTGCCAAGATGAAATGATGCAAAAATGTGATTTTGTTTTAAAATAAAATCAGAAAATGTTGCCAAACACTCAGCAGGTCAGGCAGCATCGGTGGAAAAAGAAACAGAATTAACACTCCGTGGTTATGTCCTTTTGTAGAGTACAGAAGGCTACAATAATCATTGAGACTTTGGCAAGTTGTATTGTAACACTCCTCCTAATCTGTTCCATAGTCTGAACAGCTGCTTGAAAATGTGGAAGGTGTGCTTGACTAAGACCCATGTGGAAGCGTGCGGTCCTTAACTTATCCCGTGGCATCGACACCAATGGCTGGAGTGCATAACCTTTATCACCCAGCAGCCTATCTCGCAGTCTTCAAGCAATGAAGGAGGAATGGGAACTATCAGGGTAATTAATGGACATTCACATATACAATTCTGTTCTTGTGGTCACAGACCAGTTGCACATTCATGGAGTGATCGCCTTTTCTGTTCACAATGGAATAGTATTGGAGGTAAGAGTATGGTCACATGAGTGCAGTCGTTGCTGCTCTGCACTTTGAGGAATCCTGGCACATGGTATAAGTGGAGATCTCTTACTTGTTGCTGCCTGCTTTCCAAAGGAATTCATTACATTAGTGACCTGCATGATGCAGGCATGCACCGAAGAGTGGGAAATGTGATAGAAATCTCACTGCTTGGAAAGATGCCTGTTTATACAAAAAATAATGGTTACTTGAGACTGATTTACAAGCTGGAATCTAATTGAGGGTTCACATGATGTTATGAATCTCTCTGTTTGGTTACTCATTTGTAGCTGGTCTCGACTTTTCTATAATTTAAGTAAAACAGTTACAAATTGATGTGAAACAATTATTTAATAGTAGATGTTTTGTGGTACCACGAAATGAAGTTGACCAAAGTGGTTTTGGCCTTTTTTGGTGAATAGCGTGCTCCGATCATAGTGCTGAAGTGACATCAAGATATCTGCAGAGAACAATGAATTGCCATCACTGCAGATTTATCTGGGATATGAGTCTAAATCCAATGTGGATTGGAGTGTAAGAGTGAAATAAGTTTGGGTTTTATGTGAAAGGAAAGTGTTGGGTGAGTAATGCAGATTTGCATTCCCACACCGAGCTTCAAAAACTGGAACACAAATAGGGAATTTGTGCAAGGAGATCAGTGTGCCCTGCACAATTTAAAATGAATGGACAGCAATTCATGGGAACTGCCGGTTTGAATTCTTGATATGCACTTACAGCAGCCAAAATTTTAATTGTTCAATATTACCTCTGAACTTTTCTCTCTTTTTGCTCTTAGCCTCCAGCTACTCTGCCCTACATTACAGGAAAGATGTGATTGCACTAGAGAGTGTGCAGAGGAGATTTACGAAGATGTTGCCAGGACTGGAACATTTTTGCTATTAGGAAAGATTGGATCGGCTGGGGTTATTTTCTTTAGTACAGAGGAGGCTGAGGGGAGATTTAAATGAGGTGTATAAATTTATGAGGTGCCTAGATAGAGTGGACAGGAAGGATCTATTTCCCTGAGCTGAGGGGTCAATAACCAGGAGGCATAGATTTAAAGTAGTTGGTAGAAGGATTAGAGGGGGGATAAGGAAAGCAAATTTCACCCAGAGGGTGGTGGGGATCTGGAACTCATTGCCTGAAAGGGTGGTAGAGACAGAAACCATCACATTTAAAAAGTACTTGGTTGTGCACTTGAAGAGCCGTAACGTACAGGGCTACGGACCAAGAGCTGAAAAGTGGGATTAGCTGGATAGCTCTTTGTCAGCTGGCATGAACACTGTTATGTATGTTAATGTGTGTACTGTAACACTAGACCACTGAATGTACCTTCACATTGTGTACACCATACCTGTACCACCAGAGGGTGCTACTGGTGGAGAACTAAGGGTCATCTGCACACTGCAGGTAACCAAGTATAAAAGGGAGCTCACCTCTTGGTGTCCTCACTCAAGGAACTGCAATAAATTGACTAAGGTCACTACAGTTCAAGTACTATACCCTTACCTCGTGGAGTCATTATTAGAGTGCTTATATATACTACAGACACGATGGACCGAATGACCTCCTTCTGTGTCGTAATTTTTCTATGATTCTATGATTCTAATTTTCTTCCTTCCTGTATCCTCCAGAATTGAAATCAGGACTCATTGTGTTATGTCTGTAATGCACTTATGAATGACTCCATGAGACAATGTGTTGTACTCAAACTGTAGTGATCTTGGTCCTTTATTCATAACTCCAGAGTGAGGCACAAGCATGGTGAGCAGTCTTTTATACTGGGCCCTGCACACCTATGCAGGTGACCCTCAGGTCTCCCACCGCAGTGCCCTCTGGTGGACAGCTCTGCCACAGGGGCAGAAGACCCCGGTCTCCACCAGTTGCACCCTCTAGTGGTGCCAGCGTCATATATACATAGTGTAAACCTTATTCACAGTACATCAGGTAACAAGTCTCCATCTTATGCAACTATATAGTGACTACACAGAGAGTATATCTGTAGTCTGCATATATAACATCACTCTCCCCCAAGTCCTTTGTGCCAATTACATTTGCACTATGTGCTCTGGCTTAGCTCTCCCCAGGCTTAAGTGCCAATAGCCCTTGCACCTTGGCTGTGCTTTGGCTTGGCTCTCTCTCTGTTAACCCCCAAGTCCTTTTGTCACAACGTTGGGTAGTGGTTACTAGTTTTGATGGTTCGATGATGCAGTGGAGGTTCCAGTGGGTTCTGGGTATAATCCATGTGTGTGTCCATTGCTACAGACATCCATTTCCACCTGCCCCCCACCCCCCCTTCCACCCCACAGCGAGATCATGCAGCAGGCCTCTTACATTAACATACAGAATCAGACATAGTGCAATTACAAAGAAAGGAAGTTATAGTTTGTATCATGCCACCTTGGTTCAGTGACTTACATTTGTTACATTTTTCGGTTGTGCGCCAGGATTGGGTAGATTGCATTCATGGTTCAGTCATGGTCAGTACTGAGGTAGCAATACAGGCATGCGAGGACGCAGGTTCCAGAGCAACCAGACGGGGTCCTAGTCATCTGATAGTGGCGCTGCTCCCCCTGCTAGCGGGGTGGGCTTGGTTCACTCACCTAGCCAGGACTCAGGGCCTTTGCTATTGCCTAGTGGTGGGCAGAGCCACAGATGTGTGTGGCCTCCCTGTCCTCCTTTGAGGGCTGCAGAATCTTCTGCCTGCTCTCTAACGGTGTTGGGAACCTGGCTGTTCCTGGTCCCATTTGGAGAACTCGTTGGTTCTGACCTTTCGCTCCCGGACATGGCCGAGGTAGTGACTGGGTCTGGGGGCTGTGCCATCTCCACCTTGGTGGTGGGCAACGGCGGCCGACTGTGTGTATTGGCGCCGTTTTCATTTCCAGATCCGTGGCGAATAGTGCCATCGGGTGCCTGCAGTGTGGGATAAACCTGGGGTAGGGTATCAGAATCAGTGCCTTCACCCTCCTGAGGTCGCTGGCCTATAACTTGTGGGGACACCTAGGGCAGGGCATCAGGATCAGTGCCTTTACCCTCCCGAATTCACTCGCTTGCTACTTTTGGGTACACTCTATTACCGACATCTTGCAACAACATTTTGTTCTTTACATTAGGAATAGTACCGACATCTTGCAACAACATTTTGTTCTCAATCTTAATCGGTTCGTTACATTGATTGCCATGCATACAATGTCTCTTTAAGTTCAGTTGGTTGCAGGTCTCCTTTAAGAGGACCCTGCTGGCTTTACCCTAATCAAATCCTTTGTTAGACACCACGTGTTGGTCCCTCAGCGTTGCATCTCATGATATGACCGCGGCCATCTTTTTTTTCAGCCACGCTGCATCTCGCTGCAGCAGGGACACCATCTTGCCTCTGTCCTCGAGGTCGACTGCCTTGATCCTTCTCTCCCGTAATTCTGCCATAAAAGCTGGAAGAGTGTCTGTGAATTCGATCTTCCTCCCCAGGAGTCCTGCCACTGGAGCCAGGAAGGTACTTTTAGGTCATTCCGGTCGGATCATTGCCACGCAGTCGTGATGGATGGTCTGTGCCTCAGGTGCTGCGCTGGTCTGTTCTCTGGTGCCTGGCCCAAGCGAGGGTGGGATTTTGCTCTGCCTCTGAGCACGGGTTCATCGATTGCTGGAGTGAAGAGGTCTTCCCATTTCTACTGGATCTTCTCCATCCACCTTCTTCCAAGTAGCGTTGGACCATCACCTGCAACAATCCACAGCGGTAACTTGTGCACCACGCCATTATGGATTACGCTTACATCCGCACTACCAAGGACTGGGATCAGCTCCTTGGTGTAGGTGCGCAACTTTTCCTCGGGTCGCTTTTTGTTCCATAGCCTCTCAAAGGCATCCTGGCTCATCACTGACTGGCTCGCTCCCGTGTCCATTTCCATGAAGACTAGAACGCCATTTATCTCGAATTCCACCTTCACTGGAGGACAATCGGTGGTGGAGGTATACACTCCATACACTTCTTCTTGGGGCTAAGCTGCCTCTCTGGCCAAATCATCATACTCCCCGCTGGATTCAAAGTCATCTACCGACTCCTCTGCTAGGCAGTGAGTCGTATTTCTTTTACACATTCACTGGTGGTGGCCCTTCATGTTACATGCTTTGCAGATGTACTCAACAAACTGACACTGGTGAGCCCTATGGTTTCCTCCACAATGCCAGCATGGTGCTACTTGATTAGCACCCCAAGGCAGACTCTGTGTTCTGGAACCCTGAGGTCTGTGCTCTCTGCCCTGGGTAGAACCATTGCCTGTGAAAGACAGATTCTGTGTACAGTACTTGTCGGGTTTGCGTTCACAGGATGAATAATTTGCTTGGTGCTACAGGTTGAGGTCATGAACGCCTGACTGATGCTGATGGCTTTCTGCAGGTTGACTGTGGTGTCAGCAGATAATAGCTTGTGAAAGAGGCCCTCGTGGCCAATTGCCATAACGAAGATGTCTTGCAATGCTTCGTTGAGGTGCATTCCGAAATCACACAGTTCCGCATGTCTCCTGAGATCAGCAGCATATTTTGCAATCTCTTGGCCCTCAGGTCTGCGGTGAGTGTAGAATCTGTGCCTGGCCATGAGGATGCTCTGTTTTGGTTTTAGTTGGTCGCGAATTAGTTCAGTCAGCTCATCGTGTGTCTTATCCTTGGCCTTCGTGGGTGCCAGCAAGTCCCTGATGAGGCGGTAGACCTCGGGCCCACAATTGGTCAGCAGTATAGCCTTGTGCTTCTCTACCAATGTGTCTGTCTCCCCTGCCAGGTCGTTTGCCACAAAATATTGCTCGAGCCTTTCCGTGACGGCATACCAATCATCATCCTCTGTGAAGTCTTTTAGTGTGCCAAAGGTAGCCATAATCGCGTTGAAGTTTGTATTCTCATCGCCAGTTGTTATGTCTGTAATGCAGTTATGAATGACTCCACAAGGCAATGTGTTGTACTCAAACTGTAGTGATCTTGGTCCTTTATTCGTAATGCCAAAATGAGGCACAAGCATGGTGAGTAGCCTTTTATACTGGGCCCTGCACACCTATGCAGGTGACCCTCAGGTCTCCCACTGCAGTGCCCTCTGGTGGACAGCCGGTGCCACAGAGGCAGGAAACCCTAGTTTCCATCAGTTGCACCCTCCAGTGATGCCATCATAGTATATACGGAGTGTAAACCTTAGTAACACATCTCTATCTTATGCAACTATACAGTGACTACACAGAGTGTATATCTATAGTATGCATATATAAAACATTGCATTTCTCTGACTTGGAACTCCTTATCTTCCTCAGCCTTGCTTACCTCCTACAATGTTTTGGTTTTTAAAACCAAAGTTTAGAGTCCATAAGCCCACTGCTAACAAAAAAATCGCACATGTTCCACCCTCAAGCCATTTAGCTTTCCATTAATCTCTTATTACTCTGTTAATCAGCACAGTGGGCTGTATTAATGATTTTTCAACAGGGTGGGTTCAGTACATAGCTAGAAAAACAAGCATGGAAAATAAGCATGCATTTATGCAATTTTAAGCTGTCGCTCGCCCTTGTACACACACTGGGCTCTCATTCAGTCTCAAGCAAACACAGCATGCTTGCATTGAAGTCAACGGAAATAAAAATGGGGAGAGTTGTAAAATGGGCTGCTGACTCGCTAGCACCCATTTTATATTATTGCACAAAGTCAAGATCTACCCCATCATGTTCTCTCACACAGCTCTCTCGCATAGGCAGAATCTACTCTGCATGGTGCTCCCTCTTATACATGGCCCAAAACGGGAGATGGCGAATTGGCAGCCCTTTTTACACTTCCATTGACCTCAATGGAAAAGAAAATCAAGCAGTTTGCAAAGCGGGCTTCGACTCGCTGTCTGTCGGCTGTTCTGAGCTGGTGCCCAAGCCAAATGTTTCCAGAAGCAACATGCTGTACCATTCCAGCTATTGTACTTTATTTAGAATCTTACCTCAACCTACCACCAGTTGATACCATAACATACTTTTTTTCACTTTATCCAACAAACTAGTCCCATCTGCCGTGCTTTCCTTTGCCGGCCCTGTGCTCCTCTAACTGCCTGGTCTACTACTAAGACTAAGAGCTCCGAGTGGAAGGAGCAAATGTGGTGTCAGGCAGCTGGTGCTTCAATGCATGGAGGTGGCATGGTACGTCTGGGCCATGATATGGTCCTGCTGCAGCAGGAACCATGTCTGAGAAGGCAGTAATTGTCCTCACCTCTCCATCAACTGGCACTTCTTCAATCCTTTAAGGATCTAGGCTTTGGTTTCGATAAATGTGTCGTCACTTTGAGAGGACTCTGCCTCATCTGACCTGTAAGATGCACACAGCACACAGCTTATCAGCAAATCGCATGTCTATAGCCCATATTTTCCAACCCTGAATTTCAATGGATGGAAAGTCACGGGCAACGTATGTACTATTTTGCAGCAAGCCGTATGCTGGGTGCAAGGCGATGTCAGTGGCACAGGGTTTATGACATATACTCCACTGTTTCTGGGAAGGGAGCCCTCTGTCCTCATTCTTCTGCAGATGCCCATGAAGTTGTCATGTGCTCCATGGCACTCTGATATTATGTTAATCACGCACACATTGCTGCTGCCTCAGAGGTCAGAAGTGCACATTCTCCGTCAACTCTTGGAGACTGTTCAGCTCTGTCACAAAAGATATACCTAATTAAGATCTTTGACTCACCAACCACCTTCCTTCTGATGTGTTCCACTGGGGTACCAATCACTTGCCCATTCAGTAGAGGACTGCCTCAGGCTGTGGCACTGGGCAGCTGCTCTTCAGGTGTCACCTTCATTTGGTCCTTCTCACTTGTTTATTTGTGCTACGCTTGATGTTCCTTCCTCAAACTTGTTATCTAATGCCTCAGATCCTTGAAATTGTGACAGTACTTGTGCCAGGTGACAGGTGCAACAGGGCAAGCAGTGAAATGCTTGCATTCTGGCTCCAACCGGACAATGCGGGTTCATCTTGAGGAGATGCTAGAGAAAGAGGAAAAGGAGGCGCCTTTCGATGGCTTCAGGATTGATTGGCTTCTAATGTATTATAGACAGCACTGCAGCTCACACTGCAAACTCTGTGCCAAAAATGCCAAGGGCTATCTACTCAAATCTGGATAGCACCTTCAAACTAGGAGGACCCATGCCAGTGTGCATGCATCAGCAATCATTATCAGCAGCCATCTCCTGGGCATACACACACACACACACACAAACACACACACAAGACATCCAGATGTTAAAAATTGGCAGAGCGCCCAGATAGCCATTGTTTGGCCAGGCTAAATCCCAACAGTGCAGCATGCATGTAGATTCTAGTAGCACTGCTGGTCCAAACCCCACTCCCCTGCTCTTACCCCATAGCCTTGCAAATGATCCCTTTTCAAGTAAATATCCAATTCCCTTGGCTTAGTGGTAACACTCTGGCCTCTAAGTCAGAAGGTTGTGAGTTCAAGATCCAGTGATTTGAGCACACAATTACAATTCAGTGCAGTACCGAGGCAATGCTGCACTGTCAGAGGTGCCATTTTTCAGATGAGACGTTAAACCGAGGCCCTCTCAGGTGGACCTAGGATCCCGTGGAACTACTTGAAGGAAAGCAGGGAGGTTCTCACTGGTTTTGTAGCCAATATTTATCCCTCAACTAACATCACTAAAAAAGGAACATTGTCTGCTCATTTATCTCATTGCTGTTTATGAGACCTCGCTGTGCACAAATTGGCTGCCGTGTTTTCTACAATACCACAGTTA
Source organism: Pristiophorus japonicus (assembly GCF_044704955.1). Classification (NCBI taxonomy): domain Eukaryota; kingdom Metazoa; phylum Chordata; class Chondrichthyes; family Pristiophoridae; genus Pristiophorus; species Pristiophorus japonicus. The sequence goes on along the minus strand of NC_091977.1, from coordinate 490,343,787 downwards.
TGTCTTAGATAAGGAGTCAGACTAGATACTGCAAGGTCAAAGTAAGTGTGACCATAGTCCTTTATTACAGATCTCAGAGTGCCTCTACAGCCTGTGAGGCCTCCTTATATACAGATGCTCCCAAGGGATTGTGGGATCCCTTGGGACTCCAGGGGATAAGCCCTCTGGTGGTTAGACATGGTCATTATAAGTTTACATACATAACAACACTCCCCCCCAAAGCCAATAGTGTAACTATTTACAATGTGAGTCGATCTGGGGCCTTCCTTTCCCTGGTTGATCGTCTTGGTGCAAATGCTGGTGTTGGTGTGTCGTTTGCTGGGCCTTCGCTAGGCTGCTGCACAGCTGGCCTTGCTGGACTGCTGGGGGTGGTGAGCCTTGTTGGGCTGCTGCGGGTGATGGGTTCTGCTTCATGGTCAACTGTTGGGTCGGTTGCCACTTGTTGGAGGATCGATAAAGGTAGAGTCGATTATGGGTTGTTTTGGATAGTCCGTAAATCTGAGTTTGGTTTGGTCCAAGTGTTTTCTGCAGGTGAGTCCATTTGGGAGTTTGACCACAAACACTCTACTCCCCTCTTGGCCAAAACAGTGCCAGCAATCCACTTGGGACCTTGTCCATAGTTCAACACAAATACAGAATCATTTACTTCAATTTCGCGTGACACATTTGCGCAATCATGATATGTATTCTGTTGAAGCTGCCTGCTCTCTACCAGTTCGTGTAGATCAGGGTGGACTAACGAGAGCCTTGTCTTAAACATAGAAACATAGAAACATAGAAACATAGAAACATAGAAAATAGGTGCAGGAGTAGGCCATTCGGCCCTTCTAGCCTGCACCGCCATTCAATGAGTTCATGGCTGAACATTCAACTTCAGTACCCCATTCCTGCTTTCTCGCCATACCCCTTGATCCCCCTAGTAGTAAGGACCTCATCTAACTCCTTTTTGAATATATTTAGTGAATTGGCCTCAACAACTTTCTGTGGTAGAGAATTCCACAGGTTCACCATTCTCTGGGTGAAGAAATTCCTCCTCATCTCGGTCCTAAATGGCTTCCCCCTTATCCTTAGACTGTGACCTCTGGTTCTGGACTTCCCCAACATTGGGAACATTCTTCCTGCATCTAACCTGTCTAACCCCGTCAGAATTTTAAATGTTTCTATGAGGTCCCCTCTCATTCTTCTGAACTCCAGTGAATACAAGCCCAGTTGATCCAGTCTTTCTTGATAGGTCAGTCCCGCCATCCCGGGAATCAGTCTGGTGAACCTTCGCTGCACTCCCTCAATAGCAAGAATGTCCTTCCTCAGGTTAGGAGACCAAAACTGTACACAATACTCCAGGTGTGGCCTCACCAATGCCCTGTACAACTGCAGCAACACCTCCCTGCCCCTGTACTCAAATCCCCTTGCTATGAAGGCCAACATGCCATTTGCTTTCTTAACCGCCTGCTGCACCTGCATGCCAACCTTCAATGACTGATGTACCATGACACCCAGGTCTCGTTGCACCTCCCCTTTTCCTAATCTGTCACCATTCAGATAATAGTCTGTCTCTCTGTTTTTACCACCAAAGTGGATAACCTCACATTTATCCACATTATACTTCATCTGCCATGCATTTGCCCACTCACCTAACCTATCCAAGTCGCTCTGCAGCCTCACAGCATCCTCCTCGCAGCTCACACTGCCACCCAACTTAGTGTCATCCGCAAATTTGGAGATACTACATTTAATCCCCTCATCTAAATCATTAATGTACAGTGTAAACAGCTGGGGCCCCAGCACAGAACCTTGCGGTATCCCACTAGTCACTGCCTGCCATTCTGAAAAGTACCCATTTACTCCTACTCTTTGCTTCCTGTCTGACAACCAGTTCTCAATCCATGTCAGTACACTACCCCCAATCCCATGTGCTTTAACTTTGCACATCAATCTCTTGTGTGGGACCTTGTCGAACGCCTTCTGAAAGTCCAAATATACCACATCAACTGGTTCTCCCTTGTCCACTCTACTGGAAACATCCTCAAAAAATTCCAGAAGATTTGTCAAGCATGATTTCCCTTTCACAAATCCATGCTGACTTGGACCTATCATGTCACCTCTTTCCAAATGCACTGCTATGACATCCTTAATAATTGATTCCATCATTTTACCCACTACCGATGTCAGGCTGACCGGTCTATAATTCCCTGTTTTCTCTCTCCCTCCTTTTTTAAAAAGTGGGGTTACATTGGCTACCCTCCACTCTATAGGAACTGATCCAGAGTCAATGGAATGTTGGAAAATGACTGTCAACGCATCCACTATTTCCAAGGCCACCTCCTTAAGTACTCTGGGATGCAGTCCATCAGGCCCTGGGGATTTATCGGCCTTCAATCCCATCAATTTCCCCAACACAATATCCCGGCTAATAAGGATTTCCCTCAGTTCCTCCTCCTTACTAGACCCCCCGACCCGTTTTATAACCGGAAGGTTGTTTGTGTCCTCCTTCGTGAATACCGAACCAAAGTACTTGTTCAATTGGTCCGCCATTTCTTTGTTCCCCGTTATGACTTCCCCTGATTCTGACTGCAGGGGACCTACGTTTGTCTTTACTAACCTTTTTCTCTTTACATATCTATAGAAACTTTTGCAATCCGTCTTAATGTTCCATGCAAGCTTCTTCTCATACTCCATTTTCCCTGCCCTAATCAAACCCTTTGTCCTCCTCTGCTGAGTTCTAAATTTCCCCCAGTCCCCAGGTTCGCTGCTATTTCTGGCCAATTTGTATGCCACTTCCTTGGCTTTAATACTATCCCTGATTTCTCTTGATAGCCACGGTTGAGCCACCTTCCCTTTTTTATTTTTATGCCAGACAGGAATGTACAATTGTTGTAGTTCATCCATGCGGTCTCTAAATGTCTGCCATTGCCCATCCACAGTCAACCCCTTAAGTATCATTCGCCAATCCATCCCAGCCAATTCACGCCTCATACCTTCAAAGTTAGCCTTCTTTAAGTTCTGGACCATGGTCTCTGAATTAACTGTTTCATTCTCCATCCCAATGCAGAATTCCACCATATTATGGTCACTCTTCCCCAAGGGGCCTCGCACAACGAGATTGCTAATTAATCCTCTCTCATTACATAACATCCAGTCTAAGATGGCCTCCCCCCTAGTTGGTTCCTCGACATATTGGTCGAGAAAACCATCCCTTATGCACTCCAGGAAATCCTCCTCCACCGTATTGCTTCCAGTTTGGTTAGCCCAATCTATGTGCATATTAAAGTCACCCATTATAACTGCTGCACCTTTATTGCACGCACCCCTAATTTCATGTTTGATGCCCTCCCCAACATCACTACTACTGTTTGGAGGTCTGTACACAACTCCCACTAACGTTTTTTGCCCTTTGGTGTTCTGCAGCTCTACCCATATAGATTCCACATCATCCAAGCTAATGTCCTTCCTAACTATTGCCTTAATCTCCTCCTTCACCAGCAATGCTACCCCACCTCCTTTTCCTTTTATTCTATCCTTCCTGAATGTTGAATACCCCTGAATGTTGAGTTGCCAGCCCTGATCATCCTGGAGCCACGTCTCCATAATCCCAATCACATCATATTTGTTAACATCTATTTGCACAGTTAATTCATCCACCTTATTGCGGATACTCCTTGCATTAAGACACAAAGCCTTTAGGCTTGTTTTTTTAACACCCTCTGTCCTTTTAGAATTTTGCTGTACAATGGCCCTTTTTGTTCTTTGCCTTGGGTTTCTCTGCCCTCCACTTTTCCTCATCTCTTTTCTGTCTTTTGCTTTTGCCTCCTTTTTGTTTCCTTCTATCTCCCTGCATTGGTTCCCATCCCCCTGCCATATTAGTTTAACTCCTCCCCAACAGCACTAGCAAACACTCCCCCGAGGACATTGGTTCCGATTCTGCCCAGGTGCAGACCGTCCGGATTGTACTGGTCCCACCTCCCCCAGAACCGGTTCCAATGCCCCAGGAATTTGAATCCCTCCCTGCTGCACCACTGCTCAAGCCACGTATTCATCTGAGCTATCCTGCGATTCCTACTCTGACTAGCAAGTGCCCTTTTCATGAGCAGTTCAGCGGGAGGGACCCCAGTGAACGAGTGGGATCTTGAGCGGTAACTAAGCAGGACTCAGGATAAGCGAATCTGCAGTGAACCTTCAGTTACCCACTTCAAGCTCTGCTTGATTGTTTGAACTGCTCGTTCTGCCTGACCGTTGGACGCTGGCTTAAACGGGGCAGACGTGACATGTTTGACCCCATTGCGGGTCATGAATTTCTTGAATTCGGCACTGGCAAAGCACGGCCCATTGTCACTTACAAGTACATCAGGCAGGCCGTGCGTGGCAAACATGGCCCGTAGGCTTTCAATGGTGGCAGCGGACATGTTTGCCGACATTATCGCACATTCAATCCACTTGGAGTATGCATCTACAACCACTAAACACATTTTTCCAAGGAATGGGCCTGCATAGTCGACATGAACCCTAGACCATGGTTTGGAGTGCCAAGACCATAAACAGTGGCGCCTCCCTGGATGTATTGCTTAACTGGGAACATGTATTACATTTGTGCACACAGGACTCTAAGTCTGCATCGATACCGGGTCACCACACGTGGGATCTGGCTATCGCTTTCATCATTACAATACCTGGGTGGGTACTGTGGAGATCACTACCCGATTACCCCATAGGAGGCAGTCTGCCTGTATAAACATTTCATCTTTGCGCTGCTGGTACGGCTTTATTTCTTCCTGCATCTCTAACGGGACACTAGATCAACTCCCGTGCAGCACACAGTTTTTTTACTAAGAACAGTAACGGATCCTGGCTCATCCAGGTTCTAATCTGTCGGGCGAAAGCAGGTGATTGCTCACTTTCGAATGCTTCCATTACCATGACGAAATCTGCAGGCTCTGCCATCTCCACTCTGGTAGTGGACAATGGTAGCCTACTGAGAGCATCGGCACAGTTTTCTGTGCCTGGCCTGTGGCGGATGGCGTAGTTGTATGCGGACAACGTGAGTGCGCATCTCTGGATGCGGGCCGATGCATTCGTATTTATCCCCTTATTTTCAGAAAAGAGGGATATAAGCGGATTATGGTCGGTTTCCAATTCAAATTTGAGCCCAAACAGATATTGATGCTTTTTCTTTACCCCGTAAACACACGCTAGCACTTCTTTTTCGATCATACTGTAGGCCCTCTCGGCCTTCGACAGACTTCTGGATGCATAAACAACTGGTTGCAATTTCCCAAATTCATTAGCTTATTGCAATACACACCCGATCCCATATGACGACGCATCACATGCTAGTACCAAACATTTACATGGATCGTACAACACAAGCAATTTGTTTGAACATAACAGCTTTCTAGCTTTCTCAAAGGCACTTTCTTGGCTTTTACCCCATACCCATTTCACTGATTTACGCAGTAAAGAGTGCAGGGATTCTAACAATGTGCAAAGACCCGGTAAGAAGTTACCAAAATAGTTCAGGAGTCCTAGAAACGACTGCACCTCCGTCACGTTCTGTGGTCTTGGTACGTTTTTATTGCCTCCGTCTCCGTCCTCCGTGTGTACAGGTGCACCAAGGGATTGTGGGATCCCTTGGGACTCCAGGGGATAAGTGGTTAGACATGGTAATTACAGGTTTACATACATAACAACAGTGACTACATCTGAACAGTACTTAATTGGCTCTAAAGCACTTTAACACACCCTAATGTCATGAAAAGCACTCTACAAGTGCAAATTATTTCTGAACAATGCTACCGCGCCAATTCCCCGACGCGCTGTCCTTTCAAGACCAGCTACCCTCTGGGAGCACAGGATTGGTGAATTTACCCTAGTACACACAAACAATTTGAAATGCCAAACAGGGTGCAAATGGAACCAAGTTAGCAGCAGTGTGCGAGTTGTGTCATTCCAGAAAGAAAAATGAGTGAGAGCCTGCTATCTCTTTAGTGAATACAAACATTTATTTGAGCAGTTCATCAGCACGGTAACAACATGTGCAAATGTTTCCTTTCTCCTCGACAGGCTGAAGAGGATGAAGTTTATTTTTCAAAACAAAACAAAGAAGGAAGGCCAACAGCTGTTGATGCTCAGTCACTAGTTCTTGCTGGGACTCTTTACCATTTAGGTTTCGAGCAGATGTTGTCTGAAACAAGCCAAATGCACCGTCGGGGCAGTCAGTAAGGGAACAAACACAGAGTTCTTTAAAAAAATTATTTTTTAAATACCGAAGGCCACAGATGCTTTGAGATATCAAGGTGAGGACACACTGCTCTGGAAAACTAGACTACATGCCCATACACATCCTCCATTCCTCGAACACTGGGCTGCACCTTGTCTCTTGGTTCTTCTGGTCTACCATTGGTAACCAATTGTTCTGCCAATATGCACCTCTGGAACGACCTGCCTGGCTCTGCCAGCCTTGCCATTTCATTCTCTGCTTTTCAAATAAATCTCCGCAAAAGCCTTCTTTTTCAAAACGTACATTTGTTCCCCCATCCATCCACTGTTTTTCCCTCCCCATTGTGAAGAGCTTTGAGGCAACTTCCTATGTGTAAGGAGTGCTGTTGAGATGCAAGTTGTTATCCTTTTTGCCATTCTGCTTTGTACTCCGTGATCAGACATGATACTAGCAATGCTGTTGTATCTCTGGAAATTCTTGCACTGTATGGAAAGAGGAGAGAAGCAATAAATCCATTCAATTCTGTGTGATTTCAAAATGGATGCCATTTACAATTTCAATTATTTCCAAATATTATGGGCTCAATCAAGGTTTGGTCAATAATTTAATGGTTTTAATTTCTTTAATACTTAACAGAATATGACTTCATTTTAATTGTTTTCCCATTTTCTTCACTGATAGGAGTAGAAATAAGCTTAGAAAGGCATCATTGGTGTTAAGTGGCTAAATGAACTAGATAGGCCGGAATCGTACCAGCCCTTTGAGTGCGGGTTTGGAGGCGGGCCCACTGTCAAAATGGCCCTAATTGACAGCGGGTCGGAAGTCCGTTCTGAACCCACCTCTTTGTCAGTTTCTCAAGTGTCGGGTCTGCCTGCAGATCGCAGACCCGACACCAAGAGGCAGGCCAGCCAATTAAGATTGTTGAGAAGCACTTTAAAGGTAATTTAAATTAATTTTACAAGGCACTTACCTTTTTCACCAAGTTTTTCACGCCAGGTAAGTTTGTCGAGTGCTCAGTGACTCTCCATTGCTTTGACTAGTTGACAGCTGTAGAAGTGGTATAAAAGCTACTATTTCACAGCTGTTCACTTTCCAATCTCAGAAGCTGAACCTTCAGGATTTGGAAGACACTTTTGAGCTGTATGCAGTTTGGAAGAGTTTGCAGTGAAATCACTATCCACTGTCACATCCTGGGAGCAACCTCTCTCACCATTGAGATATCACTTCTGTCATCTCAACTTCAGCTGCCATCTATTCAAGCAGCATCGGTGTCCTTGAAAAAATCTACCTCGGTCCTCACAATCTCATCACGATCAGCCCTAACACCAACATTACTAAACACACCAGCATCACCAATAACAACACCAACCGTAGCCACAATCACCTGACACAGGGCATCAGCACCCGACCACATTGCTGCCCGGGACGCCAGGGATGGCCTCACCATGGCCACATTTACTTCACTTGACGTTGTGCACCTGGCTGCCACATGGTGCACCAATTGGCACCAATCCACACCATCACCATAAAGCATCCCTGCAATGCCCAAACCATTCCTTTCACATTCATCACCATTGCGCAGGGTACCCTTATGTCTGACCATTCACTACAACTCACTAAGCCACTTACAAAGGTGCACACAAATCTGCCCAAGAACACAAAGGGGCGGAAATTGCCCCTTTTCTGTGTCCTGTTAGCGCTGCCGGTAGGCGTTAACTGGGTGCTCAAATTTTGGGGGAGATTGGCACTTAGTGCCATGCCCCACATCTTGCACTCCGAGGGGAAAATTGCCCCGCGGGATGCTAGGCTGGCACAGGCCGATGTCCGCGCCCACTTTGCGGGGTGCTGACATCTGCCTGGGGCGCCCCTTAAAGGGGAGTGCGTGTGCGCCCGGGGCTGCCATGTTTTATTGTTGGCCAACGTTCTTGTCAGCCTGACAATGCGGCTCTCCTTTCAGCCGGGCCTTCATCATGCAGTCCGTTACTCCCTTTTGTTGGCCCAGTTGAAAATGCCCCTGGTGGCTCAGTGGTGCCCACCAAAGGGATTGCAGAGTCTGCAACAGCCCTCCCCTTTAAATGACCTCAGCGCCATGCTACTGCTCCGAGTGCGCCCCCGAAATGTATCAGAGCGCTCGAAACAGCGTTTCTGGCGCTCCCACTCATTTCCAGGTCACAAAGGGGGAATTTCACGCCATGGGCGGGACTTCTGCTCTGGTCGTTAACTGACCTGGGCTGGAAATTATAGCGCCCCCAGAGGGGCCGCGGGGCAATTTTGCCACCAACGTGTTCAAAATAAAGATTTCAATGTTTGACAACACATTAGCAGAAACTCGACATGAACATTGGCGATAACACCCAAGTGGCTACCTAGAAATTGGACTCAGATGAGGGGGAGTGTGAGGGGTGGCTAGTGAGAGTGGGAAGTAATAATGTAGATAGAGAGAGGGGAATGGGTGAAGGTGCAAGTTAAGGATGTGCAGGAGTAGGTTAGGGAAGGCAGATTGATGGGGATCTGATGAGTGGCACAGAAGGATGAGGATTAGTGTGGCTTTGCAGTAACGTTTCGTGATCTACTGAGATCATTGAAAAGTTTGTACCACTGCAGCCAGATCCTTCTGACAATATCCCTGCTTGTGCCCTCCGGTGTAATGTACAACCAGGCTGCGGAGGTCTCCTAGGGAGGTCTCTTCCATCCATTGGAAGAGAAGAGAACCTTCCTGTGTTCTATGACTCCTGAGAGCCTGTGTGCAGCTGTGCACCTTTGTGCAGCGCTTGTCAGTGTTTGCAGCACCTCAATGCTGTAGAACACTGACAGCACAACTGTCAACATCTGCTGATGATGCAGCATCAAATGACGTCATCAAATCCACTCCCTTTTAATTGGCCGGCAAATGCGCTGGGTGGGCTTAACAAACCCAATCGACATAAAATCACTTCTACAGAGCGATATGGAGCCAGCAGCGGGTTCGGACCCCGCTACCGAACCCAGCCACAGCAAGCCCACCTCGGTAGGCAAAATCGTGGCCTCTGTGTGTACAACAGGTCCCCTGACCTCATGGCATGGCAATTCAGTATGGCCGTGGAGATTTGAAGTCGGTCTTAATGTATTTCCATCGCAGCTTCTCTGGTGCCTTCCTATATCATCTAATCACTCTTTTAAATGTTCCTCTCCTGTTCTTCTGAAGTGTGGAACATGTCATCCTTGATTATGTATCCTTAATGCTTTGAATTAAAGGCTGATTTTTAAAAATTCATTCTCGGGTTGATTAATGCTATTTTTAGTTGCCCTGAGAAGGTAGTTCTTTCACTAGGTCATTTCAGAGGGCACTAAGAGTCAACCACGCTGGTGTGGGACTGAGGTCACATATAGTCCACACTGAGTAAGGATGGCAGGTTTCCTTCTCTAAAGGACATTAGTGAACCTGCTGACTTTATGGTTACTTTTTACTGATACTATCTTTTTATTTCTAGATTTTCTTTTAAACTCAAATTCTCACTCTGCCATGGTGGGATTTGAATTAACGTTCTCTGGATTTATAGTCCAGGCATTTAGATTGCTAGTCCAGTAATGTAACCATGACCATACCCATGCACCTTTTATTCTAACTAGGGCCAAATGCATAAATATATCAACGAGCTGGACTTAAGAATTGAGACAGCAACATCAACATTTGATAAGGGCACCAAATTGGTGATTGTTGCAAATTAAAATGAGGATCGTGAAAGTCTCCAGCAGGATATAGATGAGCTAGCAGGATGGGAAAATAGGTGGCAGGTGCAGTTTAATGTCAAAAAATGTTAAGTGATGGAACTAACAATAGGGAAATAAATACAATATAAATGGAAAGATTTTATATGAAGTATGGAGCAGAGGAACCATCTACTTTGAACCTAATAAAGATAGAGCAGAGTACTTTCTAAATGGTAAGAAGCTATGAATTGTGGATGAGCAGAGAGATTTAGAGGTCCATGTACTGAAATCACTAAAAACTAGTGGACAGGTACAAAAAATAATTTAAAAGCCGAATGGAATGTTAGCCTTCATCTCCAGAAGCTGGAATACCAAAATGTGTGGAAGTTATGCTACAGTTGTATAAAGCCTTAGTTAGACAACATCAGGAGTACTGCATTCTGTTCTGGGCAGTGCACCTCAGGAAAGTTATATTGGCCTTCGATAGGGTACAGCGCAGATTCATAAGAATGATACCGGGGCTAAAAAGGTTAAATTATGATGATAAGATGCATAAACTCAGCTTGTACTCTCTTGACTATAAAAGAATAAGGGGTGATCTAATTGAAGTGTTTAAGATGGTTAAAGGATTTAATCGGGTAGATAAAGAGAAACTATTTCTTCTGGTGGGAGAGTCCAGAACAAGGGGCATAACCTCAAAATTAGAGCAGGGACGTTCAGGAGTGATGTCAAGAATCACTTCTTCACACAAAGGGCGATGGAAATTTGTAACTCCTGCTCCCAAAAAGCTGTTGAGGCTCGGTCAATTCAAAATTTAAAAACTGAGATTTTTGTTGGACAAGGATAAAGCAGTAGACATATATTTAGATTTCCAAAAGGCCTTCGATAAGATACCGGATAGTAGACTCATGACTAAGCAAGCTAGCTGCAAAACAGAAAACAGAGAGTAGGGGGTTAAAGGTAGTTACTCAGACTGGCAAAAGGTGATAAGTGGTCCAGGTTCACCATTTACAAAACCGATTGGGCTTGGGAATTTGAAGTACAACTTCAAAATTTGCTGACGACACCAAATTGGGATGGGGGTTGGGGGGTATAGTTAATACATGGGAAAACTGCAACAAAATACAGGAAGACATTAGTAAACTTGCAGAATGGACGTGGAATTGGCTAATGAACTTCACTATAGATAAGTGTGAGGTGGCACATTTTAGTAGGAAAAATAAGGAGGCCACATACAAATTGGAAAATAAGTATCTCTATATGGTGCAGAGGAGCAGAGGGATCGGGGCGGGACGAGGGGGGGTGGTGGGGGGACGAGGGGGAGGTTACAGATACACAAATCACTAAAAATAGGTTAATAAGGACCAAGCTCATGGTCTACAGAGCTGTGGTAATACCCGCCCTCCTGTATAGATCAGAGGAATGGACGATGTACAGAAGACACCTCAAGTCGCTGGAGATATATCATCAATGATGTTTCCGCAAGATCCTGCAAATCCCCTGGGAGGACAGGCGCACCAACATCAGTGTCCTCATCCAGGCCAACATCCCCAGTATTGAAGCACTGACCACACTCGATCAGCTTCGCTGGGCCGGCCACATAGTTCGCATGCCAGACACAAGACTCCCTAAGCAAACGCTCTATGCGGAACTCCTTCATGGCAAACGAGCCAAAGGTGGGCAGCGGAAACGTTACAAGGATAGCCTGAAAGCCTCCTTGATAAAGTGCGACATCCCCACAGACACATAGAAACATAGAAACATAGAAAATAGGTGCAGGAGTAGGCCATTCGGCCCTTCTAGCCTGCACCGCCATTCAATGAGTTCATGGCTGAACATTCAACTTCAGTACCCCATTCCTGCTTTCTCGCCATACCCCTTGATCCCCCTAGCAGTAAGGACCTCATCTAACTCCTTTTTGAATATATTTAGTGAATTGGCCTCAACAACTTTCTGTGGTAGAGAATTCCACAGGTTCACCACTCTCTGGGTGAAGAAGTTCCTCCGCATCTCGGTCCTAAATGGCTTACCCCTTATCCTTAGACTGTGACCCCTGGTTCTGGACTTCCCCAACATTGGGAACATTCTTACTGCATCTAACCTGTCTAACCCCGTCAGAATTTTATATGTTTCTATGAGGTCCCCTCTCATTCTTCTGAACTCCAGTGAATACAAGCCCAGTTGATCCAGTCTTTCTTGACAGGTCAGTCCCGCCATCCCGGGAATCAGTCTGGTGAACCTTCGCTGCACTCCCTCAATAGCAAGAATGTCCTTCCTCAGGTTAGGAGACCAAAACTGTACACAATACTCCAGGTGTGGCCTCACCAATGCCCTGTACAACTGTAGCAACACCTCCCTGCCCCTGTACTCAAATCCCCTTGCTATGAAGGCCAACATGCCATTTGCTTTCTTAACCGCCTGCTGCACCTGCATGCCAACCTTCAATGACTGATGTACCATGACACCCAGGTCTCTTTGCACCTCCCCTTTTCCTAATCTGTCACCATTCAGATAATAGTCTGTCTCTCTGTTTTTACCACCAAAGTGGATAACCTCACATTTATCCACATTATACTTCATCTGCCATGCATTTGCCCACTCACCTAACCTATCCAAGTCGCTCTGCAGCCTCACAGCATCCTCCTCGCAGCTCACACTGCCACCCAACTTAGTGTCATCCGCAAATTTGGAGATACTACATTTAATCCCCTCATCTAAATCATTAATGTACAGTGTAAACAGCTGGGGCCCCAGCACAGAACCTTGCGGTACCCCACTAGTCACTGCCTGCCATTCTGAAAAGTACCCATTTACTCCTACTCTTTGCTTCCTGTCTGACAACCAGTTCTCAATCCATGTCAGTACACTACCCCCAATCCCATGTGCTCTAACTTTGCACATCAATCTCTTGTGTGGGACCTTGTCGAACGCCTTCTGAAAGTCCAAATATACCACATCAACTGGTTCTCCCTTACACACCTGGGAGACCCTGGCCGAAGACCACTCTAGGTGGAGAAAGTGCATCCGGGAGGGTGTTGAGCTCTTCGAATCTCAACGTCGAGAGCGTGAAGAGGTCAAGCGCAGGCAGCGGAAGGAGCGTGCGGCAAACCAGTCCCACCCAACCCTTCCCTCGGCGAATGTCTATCCCACCTATGACAGAGTCTGTGGCTCTCGTACTGGACTGTTCAGCCACCAAAGAACTCACTTCAGGAGTGGAAGGAAGTCTTCCTCGATTCCAAGGGACTGCCTATGATGATAATGAAAATAAGCAAGCACTACACCAGGGTTAATTTCTAGAGGTATAGCATTGAAAAGCGGAGAAGTTATGTTAAACTTATATAGAACCTTGGTTAGACCAGGGGTTGTCAAACTTTTTGTTACCAGGCTACCCAACCCACCCCACCATCCGCACCCCCCTGCCCCACCCACTCCGATGTTATAAAAATTCTGTGATCCCCCTGTAACACAAGTATTTTTTCTGTACAAAAATTAATTTGTTATTAATAGCTCTATTACACCTTACGTAAAGAAGAATTTAAGTCCTAGATTTACATCAGCAAAATACTGCGGATACTGGAAATCTGAAATAAAAACTGAAAATGCTGGAAATACTCAGCATCTGTGGAGAGAGAAACAGAGTTAACGTTTCAGGTGCAATGAAAGGTCATTCAGCATTTTCAGTTTTTATCCTAAACTTACATTATGAGGGAGAAATTCCGTATCATCCTGTTTGGGGCTATAACTTTTGGAATTGTGACTTTTTAGCACCAGATGCTAATGATTGTGAACGTCTACTAAATTGGGTGTTAGCACCCCTGGAAGGAAAGGGAGCGCTAAATCAAGTGTTAATGACCTCAGTAGGATGCTACAGGGGCACTACCATCAGAGTGATAATGAATTTCAGGAGCAATGCATTCAGCAATGATCCTTCCATCCTTCACACAGGCCCATTCCAGCTCTTAAAGGGGAGGTTGTATCATTGCGCAGCTGCTCATTTTCAGCATTGCTGGATTTGAAGGCAACCTGTGAGGAAGTGAAATCTCCTGATGGCAATGGCTGATCCCAATCCCAGGGAGAGAGCTCGTCGATTCACAGACATGGCATTGGAGGCATTGGTGGCTAGAGTGGAGTGAAGCACTGTTCCCGACACTAGTAGGAGGCCATTGCCCCAGGTCTTCAGGGCAATGTGGAAGGAAGTAGTAAAGGAGGTTGCAACCAGTAGTGTAGTGCAAAGCAGCCAGATACAGTGCTGGAAAAAATTCAACGACCTCACTTGGATGGTCAAGGTGAGTACATAAGAACATAAGAAAGAGGAGCAGGAGTAGGCCATTTGGTCCCTCGTGCCTGCTCCACCATTTAATAAGATCATGGCTGATCTGATCACTAGCTCAGCTTCACTTCCCTGCCCGCTCCCTATAAACCTTCACCCACTTATTGGTCAAAAATCTGTCTTTCTCCATCTTAAATATATTCAATGACCCAGCCTCCACAGCTCTCTGGGGCAGAGAATTCGAAAGATTTATAACCTTCTGAGAGAAGAAATTCCTCCTCATCTTAGTTCTAAATGGGTGATCTCTTATTCTTAAACTATGCCCCCTAGTTCTAGATTCCCCCATGAGTGGAAACATCCTCTCTGCATCTACCTTGTCGAGCCCCTTCAATATCTTATATGTTTCAATAAGATCACCTCTCATTCTTCTAAACTCCAATGAGTATAGGCCCAAGCTGCTCAACCTTTCTTCATAAGTCAACCCGTTCATCTCAGGAATCAACCGAGTGAACCTTCTCTGAACTGCCTCCAATGCAAGTATATCCCTCCTTAACTAAGGAGACCAAAACTGTCACAGTACACCAGGAGTGATCTCACCAAGTACAGTTGTAGCAGGACTTCCCTGTTTTTATATTCTAGCCCCCTTGCAATAAATGTTAGGCTAACTGATATAGTTTCCTGCTTTCTGCCTGCCTCCTTTTTTAAATAGGAGTGTTTACATTTGCGGTTTTCCCATCCACTGACACCTCTCCAAGAATCCATGGAATTTTGGTAGATTGCAACCAGTGCATCCACTATCTCTGCAGCCACTTCTTTTAAGCCCTTCAGATGCAGGCCATCAGGTCCAGGGGACTTGTCCTACTTTAGTCACATTATTTTATCAAGTATTTTTTCTTTAGTGAAAGTGATTGTTTTAAGTTCCCCCCTCCCGATATCTCCTTATCTATTATTGGGATATTTTTAGTGTCTTCTACCATAAAGACCGATACAAAATATTTGTTCAAAATCTCTGCAATTTCCA
This sequence comes from Pristiophorus japonicus, assembly GCF_044704955.1. NCBI lineage: Eukaryota > Metazoa > Chordata > Chondrichthyes > Pristiophoridae > Pristiophorus > Pristiophorus japonicus. The sequence continues at coordinate 490,328,595 of NC_091977.1, read as the reverse complement.
TGTTCCACGTTATTAATTCCCCAGTCTCATCCGCGAAGGGACCAATGTTTACATTAGCTAATCTCTTCCTTTTTATATACGTACAGAAGCTCTTACTATTTGTTTTTATATTTCTTGCTAGTTTACTCTCATAATCCATCTTCTCTTTCTTTATTTTTTTTTAAGTCATCCTTTGAAACAAAGAAACATAGAAAATAGGTGCAGGAGTAGGCCATTCGGCCCTTCGAACTGCACAACCATTCATAGAAACATAGAAACATAGAAAATAGGTGCGGGAGTAGGCCATTCGGCCCTTGGAGCCTGCACCACCATGCGATAAGATCATGGCTGATCATTCAGCTCAGTACCCATTTCCTGCTTTCTCTCCCTACCCCTTGATCCCTTAAGCCGTAAGGGCCATATCCAACTCCCTCTTGAATATATCTAATGAACTGGCATCAACAACTCTCTGCGGTAGGGAATTCCACACCTTAACAACTCTCTGAGTGAAGAAGTTTCCACTCATCTCGGTCCTAAATGGCTTACCCCTTATCCTTAGACTGTGACCCCTTGTTCTGGCCTCCCCCAACATCGGGAACATTCATCCTGCATCTAACCTGTCCAGTCCCGTCAGAATTTTATATGTTTCTATGAGATCCCCTCTCATTCTTCTAAACTCCAGTGAATGCAAGCCCAGTCGATCCTCATATGTCAGTCCTGCCATCCCGGGAATCAGCCTGGTGAACTTTCGCTGCACTCCCTCAATAGCAAGAATGTCCTTCCTCAGATTAGGAAACAAAAACTGAACACAATATTCAAGGTGAGGCCTCACTAAGGCCCTGTACAGCTGCAGCAAAACCTCCCTGCTCCTACACTCAAAACCCCTAGCGATGAAGGCCAACATGCCATTTGCCCTCTTCACCGCCTGCTGTACCTGCATGCCAAACTTCAATGACTGATGTACCATGACACCCAGGTCTCGTTGCACCTCCCCTTTTCCTAATTTGCCACCATTCACATAATATTCTGCCTTTGTGTTTTTGCCACCAAAATAAACAACCTCACATTTATCCACATTATACTGCATCTGCCATGCATTTGCCCACTCACCTAACCTGTCCAAGTCACCCTACAACCTCTTAGCATCCTCCTCACAGCTCACACCGCCACACAGCTCAGTATCATCTGAAAACTTAGATATATTACTCTCAATTCCTTCATCTAAATCATTGATGTAAATTGTAAATAGCTGGGTTCCCAGCACTGACCCTGCGGCATTACGTAAGTCACTGCCTGCCATTCTGAAAAGGACCCGTTTATCCCGACTCTCTGCCTCCTGTCTGCAAACCAGTTCTCTATCCATGTCAATACATTACCCCAATAGCATGTGCTTTAATTTTGCACACCAATCTCTGTGTAAGACCTTGTCAAAAGCCATTTGAAAGTCCAAATGCACCACATCCACTGGTTCTCCCTTATCCACTCTACTAGTTACATCCACAAAATATTCTCGAAGATTTGTCAAGCATGATTTCCATTTCATAAATCCATGCTGACTTGTACTGATCTTGTTACTGCTTTCCAAATGCGCTGCTATTTCATCTTTAATAATTGATTCCAGCATTTTCCCCACTATTGATGTCTGGCTAACAAGTTTATAATTCCGTGTTTTCTCTCTCCCTCATTTTTTAAAAAGTGGTGTTAGATTCGCTACCCTCCAGTCCATAGGAACTGATCCAGAGTCGACAGATTGTTGGAAAATGATCACCAACGCATCCACTATTTCTTGCGCCACTTCCTTAAGTATTCTGGGTTACAGACTAGCAGGCCCTGGGGATTTATCAGCCTTCAATCCCATCAATTTCCCTAACACAATTTCCTGACTAATAAGGATTTCCTTCCGTTCCTCCTTCTCGCTAGACCCTCGGTCCCCTAGTATTTCTGGAAGGTTATTTGTGTCTTCCATTTCTTTGCTCCCCATTATAAATTCACCTGCTTCTGACTGCAAGAGACCTATGTTTGGCTTCACTAATCTTTTTCTCTTCATATATCGATAGAAGCTTTTGCAGTCAGTTTTTATGTTCCCAGCAAGCTTCCTCTCATACTCTATTTTCCCCCTCCCAATTAAACCCTTTGTCCTCCACTGCTGAATTCTAAATTTCTCCCAGTCCTCATGTTTGCTGCTTTTTCTGGCCAATTTATATCCCTCTTCCTTGGATTTAACACTACCCCTAATTTCCCTTGTTAGCCACGGTTGAGCCACCTTCCTGTTTTATTTTTACTCCAGACAGGGATGTACAATTATTGAAGTTCATCCATGTGCTCTTTAAATGTTTGCCATTGCCTATTCACCATCAACACTTTAAGTATCATTCGCCAATCTATTCTAGCCAATTCACGTCTCATACCATGGAAGTTACCTTTCCTTAAGTTCAGAACCCTAGTCTCTGAATTAACTTTGTCACTCTCCATCTTAATAAAGAATTCTACCATATTATGGTCACTCTTCCTCAAGGGGCCTCGCACAACAAGATTGCAAATTAGTCCTTTCTCGTTACACATCACCCAGTCTAGGATGGCCAGCCCTCTAGTTGGTTCCTCAACATATTGGTCTAGAAAACCATCCCTAATACACTCCAGGAAATCCTCCTCCACCGTATTGCTGCCAGGTTGTTTAGCCCAATCTATATGCAGATTAAAGTCGCCCATGATAACTGCTGTACCTTTATTGCACGTATCCCTAATTTCTTGTTTGATGCTGTCCCCAACCTCACTACTACTGTTTGGTGGTCTGTACACAACTCCCACTAGCGTTTTCTGCCCTTTGGTATTCTGCAGTTCTACCCATACAGTTTCCATTTCATCCAAGCTAATGTCCTTCCTTACTACTGCGTTAATTTCTTCTCTAACCAGCGATGCTACCCCACCTCCTTTTCCTTTCTGTCTATCCTTCCTGAATGTTGAATACCCCTGGATGTTGAGTTCCCAGCCTTGGTCACCCTGGAGCCATGTCTCCGTAATCCCAATTATATCATATTCGTTAATAGCTGCCTGCGCAGTTAATTCGTCCACCTTATTATGAATATGCCTCGCATTGAGGCACAGAGCCTTCAGGCTTGTCTTGTTAACACACTTTGTCCCTTTAGACTTTAGCTGTAATGTGGCCCTTTTTGATTTTTGCCTTGCATTTCTCTGCCTTCCACTTTTACTTTTCTTCTTTCTATCCTTTGCTTCTGCCCCCATTTTACTTCCCTCTGTCTCCCTGCATAGGTTCCCATCACCCTGCCATATTAGTTTAACCCCTCCCCAACAGCACTAGCAAACACTACCCCAAGGACATCGGTTCCGGTCTTGCCCAGGTGTGGCCCATCTGGTTTGTACTGGTCCCACCTCCCCCACAACCGGTTCCAATGTCCCAGGAATTTGAATCCCTCCCTCCTGCTCGACTCCTCAAGCCATGTATTCATCTTAGCTATCCTACAATTCCTATTCTCACGAGCACGTGGCACTCGTAGCAATCCTGAGATTACTACCTTTGAGGTCCTACTTGTTAATTGAACTCCTAGCTCTCTAAATTCAGCTTGTAGGACCTCATCCCGTTTTTTACCTATATCGTTGGTATATGCACCACGACAACTGGCTGTTCACCCTCCCCCTCCAAAATATCCTTCAGTCACTCCGAGACATCCTTGACCCTTGCACCAGGGAGGCAACATTCCATCCTGGAGTCTCGATTGCGGCTGCAGAAACGCCTATCTATTCCCCTTACAATAGAATCCCCTGCCACTATAGCTCTCAATAAGATCATGGCTGATCATTCCCCTTTGTACCTTTTTCCTGCTTTCTCTCCATACCCCTTGATCCCTTTAGCCGTAAGGGCCATATCTAACTCACTCTTGAATATATCCAATGAACTGACATCAACAACTCTCTGCGGTAGGGAATTCCACAGGTTAACAATTCTCTGAGTGAAGAAGTTTCTCCTCATCCCAGTCCTAAATGGCCTACCCCTTATTCTTAGACTGTGTCCCCTGGTTCTGGACTTCCCCAACATCAGGAACATTCTTCCTGCATCTAACCTGTCCAGTCCCGTCAGAATGTTATATGTTCCTTTGAGATCCCCTCTAATTATTCTAAACTCCAGTGAATACAGGCCCAGTCGATCCAGTCTCTCCTCATATGTCCGTCCTGCCATCCCGGCAATCAGTCTGGTGAACCTTCGCTGCACTCCCTCAATAGCAAGAATGTCCTTCCTCAGATTAGGAGATCAAAACCAAACACAATATTCCAGGTGAGGCCTCACTAAGGCTCTGTACAACTGCAGTAAGACCTCCCTGCTCCTATACTCAAATCCCCTGGCTATGATGGCCAACATGCCATTTGCCTTCTTCACCACCTGCTGTACCTGCATGCCAAACTTCAATAACTGATGTACCATGACACCCAGGTCTCGTTGCACCTCCCCTTTTCCTAATCTGTCGCCATTCAGATAATATTCTGCCTTTCTGTTTTTTCCACCAAAGTGCATAACCTCACATTTATCCACATTATGCTGCACCTGCCATGCATTTTCTTACCTTACCTCACCTAACCTGTCCAAGTCACTCAGCAACCTCTTAGCATCCTCTGCACATCTCACACCACCACCCAGTTTAGTGTCATCTGAAAACTTGGAGATATTACACTCAATTCCTTCATCTAAATCATTGATGTATATTGTAAAGAGCTGGGGTCCCAGCACTGAGCCCTGCGGCACCCCACTAGTCACTGCCAGCCATTCTGAAAAAGATCCGTTTATCCTGACTCTCTGCTTCCTCTCTGTCAACTAGTTCTCTATCCACATCAATATATTACCCCCAATGCAATGTGCTTTAATTTTGCACACCAATCTCTTGTGTGGGACCTTGTCAAAAGCCTTTTGAAAGTCCAAATACACCACATCCACTGGTTCTCCCTTGTCCACTCTACCAAGTACATCCTCAAAAATTTTTAGAAGATTTGTCAAGCATGATTTCCCTTTCACAAATCCATGCTGACTTGGACCGATCCTGTCACTGCTTTCCAAATGTGCTGCTATTTCATCTTTAATAATTAATTCCAACATTTTCCCCACTACCGATGTCAGGCTAACTGGTCTATAATTCCCCATTTTCTCTCTCCCTCCTTTTTTAAAAAGTATTGTAAAATTAGCTATCCTCCAGTCCATAGGAACTGATCCAGTGTCGATAGACTGTTGGAAAATGATCACCAATGCATCCACTATTTCTAGGGCTACTTCCTTAAGTACTCTATTTTATTAAACATTTCCAAATCCTCTGGCCTCCCACTAATCTTGGCAACATTGTATGCCATTGTTTTCAATTTGTTACCACCCTTTACTTCCTTAGTTAGCCATGGATGGTTCTCGCTTCTCTTAAAGTCTTTCCTTCTCACTGGAATATATTTTTGTTGAGAGTTATGAAATATCTCCTTAAATATCTGCCACTGCTTATCAACTGTCTTACACTTTAACCTATTATCCCTGTCCACTTTAGCCAACTTTGCCTTCACACCTTTGTAATCGCCTTTACTTAAGATTAGGACACTGGTTTGAGACTCAACTTTCTCACCCTCCAACTGAATTTGAAATTGAACCATGCTATGATCACTCTTTCCTAGAAGATCCTTTACAATGTGATAATTTATAATGCCTCATTACACAGTACTAGATTACCCACCAAATATCTGCACCTACTCAAACTCACATCTCACGCCTTGCATTGGTTCCACAATGTACTGTTGAAGGAAACCATCCCGGATACACTCTATGAACTCTTCCTTAAGGCTACCTCACCCAATTTGATTTGTCCAATCAATATGAAGATTAAATTCGCCCATGATTATTGCCGTACCTTTCTTACAAGCCTCCATTATTTCCTGATTTATTCTCTGTCCAACAGTGTAGCTACTGTTCGGGGGCCTATAGACTACGTCAAGCAGTGACTTCTTCCCCTTATTATTTATCTCCACCCAAATTGATTCTACATCTTGATCTTCTGAGCCAATATCATTTCTCACTACTGCACTGATCTCATCCTTTATTAACAGAGCTACCCCACCTCCTTTTCCTTTCTATCTATCCTTCCGAATTGTCAAATACCCCTGAATATTCAGTTCCCAGCCTTGGTCACCTTGCAACCACGTCTATGTAATGGCTATCCGATCATACCCATTTATATCTGTTTGTGCCGCTAACTCATCTATCTTGTTATGAATGCTGCATGCATTCAGATAACGAGCTTTTAATTTTGTCTTTTCTGATACACTTTTATTTTTATACATTCTGTCCCTTCTTGTCACTCTCTGGTTATCACTTCTCCCATTGTTACTCTGCTCTATTGCCTTCTCCTTTCTCTTTGACTTTTTACATTTCTGCTCAACTGAACTCTCCCCCCACTATTTAGTTTAAAGCCCTCTCTACAGCCCAATTATTCGATTCACCAGGACACTAGTACCAGCACGGTTCAAGTGAAGCTTGTCCCAATTGAACAGCTCCCTCTTACCCCAGTACTAGTGCCAGTGCACCAGGAATCGAAACCTATTTCTTCCACACCAGTTTTCAAGCCACGCGTTCATCTCTCTGATCTTATTTACCCTATGCAAATTTGCTTGTGGCTCAAGTTGTAATCCAAAGATAATTACCTTTCTGGTTCTGCTTTTTAATTTAGCCCCTAGCTGCTCATACTCCCTCAGCAGAACCTCTTTCTTTGTTCTACCTGTATTTCATTGGTACCTGCGTGGATCACAACAACTGGTTCTTCCCACTCCAAGTTCCTCTCCAGCCCAGAGGAGATGTCCTTAACCCTGGCAAGCAACACAGCCTTTGGGACTCATGCTCTCGGCTGCAGAGAACAGTGTCTATCCCCCTAACTATACTGTCCCCTACCACTACAACATTTATTTTTACTTGCCCCCACTTGAATATCCCCCTGTACAATGGTGCCGTGGTCAGTTTGCTCATCCTCCCTGCAGTCCCCGCTCTCGTCCACACAGAGAGTAAGAGCCTTCTACATGTTGGACAAAAGTATGCGTTGAGGCTCCTCTGGCACTACCTCCTGGGTCCCCATTCCTACCTCACTTGTAGTCACACCCTCCTGCCCCTGGCCACGAAACAAATTAGAATTTTTTAACCTAAGGGGTCTGACTGTCTCCTGGTACACAGCGTCCAGGTAACTCTCCCCGTTCCTGATGTATCGCAGTGTCTGAAGCTCGGTCTCAAGCTCGTCAACTCTAAGCCTTAGTTCTTCAAGCAGCTAACACTTGGTGCAGGTGTGGTCACCACGGACATCTAATGGTGTCCACCAGCTCCCTCATGCTACAGTGATAGAGAATTCAAACAGGCTGCATTTAGACAGGTTGAGAAAACACAGACTCCCATGTCGATGTGCAATTCAGCATGTTGCATTAAGTCATCAATCAACTTGACATTTTAGGACCTTGGGTAGCGAGCCAATTAAAAGATTAAAAGACTATTAATTGAGCCAATAAGGTCAAAGAAGGCGAGTTCTTTTCTGTAAAATAATCCAGGTATAAGTACAGACATTTTGGCCATGTGATATCAGAAGGACAAAGATCTGGCTTAAAGCCAAGAGCTTGTTACTGCTGTCCAAAAATAAAGTGACATTAAAACTACAATCAGAGTTTGTATTTCAATGGGAATTAAGAGATCTAACAATTTTGGTGTCACTAACAGGATCGCTGAGGAAAGAAACTGAATTTTGGACATCGGACCTACATACTGAGGTAAGGACTCCTCTTTATAAAAGTCCTCAGTCAAAAGTCTAAATTCGCCTCTCCTTCTACGCGATTCCGAAAGCCTCCGGTTTGCGAACCCTCCGGTTGGTAGTCGGTCGAGGTCCCATAGACGTCTAAACTTCGGCGGTGTGTTAGTTAATTAATTACCGACCTTTTGATCGGCTAGAAAGCCTACGACTCGAGACCCCAGTAAAGAAATCAGTATTATGGCAGCAGGAGATAAGAGCAAAGAATTGCCTACAACTGTTAAAGGTGGGCAGGCACCACCTGAGGTTTCGCTAGATTAAATTCTCGAACAGTTGAAAGAATACATTGAGCAACAATTCAACTTATCTAAAACCTGTATTAAGATCGAACAAAAGTACGGAACCTCCAAAGGACAATGGTCCTTGGACGAGATTAAAAGGGTCTGGGGAAAAACGACCCATATGAAAAATAAAGAGCGAACTAGATGGTCCCTAGCAGTTATGGGACAGATTCGAAAACGGAATGAAATTATAATGCGTTCCCAACATGATCAAGAACTGATCAGTACAAAGGATCAATTGCAAGCTGTTTGTGCACAGCTGCAACAGAAAAAACTTGAACTTGAAAAGCTGGAAGCGGAAGTTAAAGATCTTAACGGTGAAATTAAAGAATGGAAAAAATCATGAGGTCAAGAGACAGTAATAGGAAAAGGAAAATGTATTGGTCAATTCCCAGCGCAAACCTAAAGACACGACTGAGGAATAGATACGGATTCTGAATCCTCCGACAATACAGGGTCGGAGGGTGAAGAATTAGGGGTGCGCTTTGCCCCGTTTAAAAAAAGACGAGTTGTAGTCAAATCAGAAGAGACTGCGGATGAGGGCGGAAGCAAAAAAACAAAGAAAAGGCTGCATAAAAAATACTTATTTCATGATCAGGCAGACTCAGAGAACATTGATAAATGGTCCAAGGAGTTGCCCAATCCAAAGAAAGGGGGAGTAAAAACATGGGACCAATTGGACCGCTTAAGAAATATATATCAACTTCATCCCTGGGATGGAGTGCAAATTTTGACCATAATGGTGCCAAAAACACAGGGAAGAAAACTGCACGACAAGGTAGAAGAAGCTTTGGGGCAGGATGAGCAAGAATTAGACACAGGATGGGAGGCGATTAAACACTGGCTGTAAGCCTTCAGTCCAGCTAAGACAGACTGGGGAAAAATTGCAGCCTGCCAACAGAAAGGAACAGAGGAGGTCCCGGAGTATGACGAGCGGTTTAGATGCACGTGGCTAGAACATTCGGGTATGAATAATACAGATGAGGAAATGGATGAACAAGTGTTTTGACCCCTGAAAGCAGCTTTCGTGGCAGGTCTAAAGCCAGAACTGTCCAAAATGCTTAAGGTAGTGTTACCGGACTGGGAAGATAGAGGAACTACCTTTGCAGCATTGGTGGATCGATGTAACCAATTAGATCGGGATATGGGAGCTAAAGTCCGAGCCTACAGGCTATGGGATGGAAATCCCAGGATTCCGATAAACCGTCATTAGGAAAATTACCCGGAAAATGTCATTATTGTGGGAAAGAAGGTCACTGGGCCAAGACATGCAGGGCAAAACAGCAAGGTCGTGGCTGGGGAAGAGGACGCAGCCAGGGATACAATTCAGCCAACAAACCAGGCTTGTCACAAGATAATGACGTCATAGAAGCATTTAAGCGACTGACAATACAACAACAGAAGGAGTTACTTGGGATAGCAAAAAACGATTAGAGCCCACGCTGCCCCCCCTCCTCGCACTAATACAACAGAGGGGAGATGGGCTATATATAACTGTGAGGGTGGGCGATAAGGATGTGGACTGTCTTTTAGACACAGGGGCGGAATTAACATGCTTACCCCTGCAATATGGAGACTTTTTGCCGTTGGATGGTAGAGCACATACAGCCTATGGAGTTGGGGGCCATAAAATGGAAATTAAAAGGACAACACCGGTACTTATAGGGCTGGGTCCACATGAACGAACCACGTCGGTCTGGATAGGCCCAGTAGATCAACCCCTTTTGGGAATGGACGTTCTAATCCAAATAGATTCATCGTTGCATTTCGAGGATGGTCGGGTGACATGGTCAATTAGAACTTTGAAGAAAGAAGAATTGAAGGAACACCCAATATGGGCTAAAGATAAGAACGATTGTGGCCTACTCCAGATGGAGCCTGCGTCATTTACCGGGACCAAGCCTCCATGCACTAAACAGTATCCCATCAGTCCAACTGCCATCACGGGAATTTTACCGGTTATTCAGCAATTGGAGAAACAAGGGGTGCTTATTAAAACGCATAGCTCCTCCAATAGCCCCATGTGGCCGGTACAGAAATCTAATGAGACTTGGCTTTTGACTGTCGATTATAGGAAAGCTAACCAGTGTATTGATCAAAAAGCTCCTTTGGTCGCAGATCCCTCCACCATTTTTAATGCCCTCAAACCGGAACATAAATATTTCTCGGTTATAGATATGGCCAACGGATTTTGGTCGGTGCCTCTGGCACCGGAGGTTCGACAGTTGTTTGCTTTCACGGTCCAAGGACAACAGTATACTTGGACCCAGTTACCGCAGGATTTCCACAACAGCCCTACGGTATTCCACATGGCTTTACAAAGCCATTTGTGAGAATTACCTCCCCTGTCATCCATAGTCATCCAATATGCAGACGATATCCTGCTAGCTTCAAACACGGAGGACCAGCATGAACAAGATTTACGAACTTTGCTGGACCACCTTCGGCTGAAAGGACATAAAGCCAGCATCGACAAAGCACAAATATCCCAAGAAGAGGTTGTATACCTGGGACAAAAGATTTCACAAGGAAAGAGAGAACTTACCCAGGATAGAACTGCAGCCATTTGGGCTGCTAAAAAACCACCACTATTCAGGAACTAAGGTCTTTTTTGGGATTGTGTAACTTTAACAGAAATTGGATTGACTCCTTCACACAGCTTGCTCAGCCACTGAATTATATTTTAAAGAGGAAACGTGCCTCAAAAGAAGCCATCACCCACACTAAGGGCCCAAGTTTCGAGCCGTGCCTAGAACGGCGCAGTCCCGACCTGGACGCCCGTTTTTCGCGCCACAAAGTGCACCTAAAAAAACCCTCTGTATTCTCCACCTCTCTGCAGGTCCTCTGGCCCTCGGCGCAGCGCAGCAGGAGCTGTAGGGGGCGGAGCCAGGTCCCTGCGCCGAAAACAGTGCCGGGACCTCTGCACATGCGCGCTACAGTGGACACGCAAGTGCAGTAGCTCCAGGCGCCCGAAACTGTGTGGGAGGGGCCCGAAGCACGCAGCCCCTAGCCCTGGCCGAATGGCCTCACTGGGGCTGCGTGGATAAGGCTCCTCCCACGGCCAGCTCCTGCTTCCTCCCGACCCGACTCTACTCCCGCTTCCCGCCCCCCGCCCCCGCTCCCGGACCGGACCCGACAACCGCCCCCCCCCGCCCCCGGACCGGACCCGACAACCGCCCCCCCCCGCCCCCGGACCGGACCCGACACCCGCTCCCCCCCGCCGCCTGCCCCCGGACCGAACCCGACACCCGCTCCCCTCCCCCCGCCTGCCCCCGGACCGGACCCGACACCCACTTCCCCCCCCCCGCCCCCGCCCCCACCCCCACCCCCGCCTCCGGACTGGATCCGACCTGATCTCCCTCTCCCTCCCTCCATCCCCCCGACCCAAACCGAACCGACCTCCCTCCCACCACCCCCTCGACCCGACCCAATGCCACCTACCTGTAAATCTGCTGCCCGAAGTCTCGGGCCCGGCCCGTTCAGCCTCCCTCCCCCTTCTCCTTCCCCCCCACCCCACCCAATCTCCTTCCCCCCCACCCAATTTCCTTCCCCCCCCTAATCTCCTTCCCCGCCCAAATCTCCTCATCCCAATCTCCTTCCCCCCCAATCTCCTCCACCCCCATCTCCTTTCCCCCATCTCCTTTCTCCCCCTTCTCCCCCCTCCCCCCTTCTCCCCCTCCCCCCTTCTCCCCCTCCCCTCTTCTCCCCCCCTCCCCCTTCTCCCCCCCCCTTCTCCCCCATCCCTCCCCCTTCTCCCCATCCCTCCCCCTTCTCCCCCTTCCCTCCCACTTCTCCCACTTCCCTCCCCCTGCTCCCCCCTCTCTCCCTCTACCCCCCTCCTCCCCCTCCCCTCGCTGTCAGAAACACAGACACTGACAGACAGAGAAGAGAGACACACAGACAGACAGAGAGATAGAGACACTGACAAAGACACACTGAGGGGAGCATCCCAGCACGCTGTTGGAGGGCTCCCGGTGCTGCAGTCGGTAAGTAGAAAATGTTTTATTTTTTGATTTTTTAAAATTATTTCTTATTAATTTTTTTTGATTGATTTCTTAGTTGATTTATTGATGTATTTATCATTTATTATTGATGATGGCTCTTTATTTGTAAAACTGAAGTGTTTAATGTTTGTAAACTTCCCTTTAAACACCCCCCCCCCACCATTCCCTATGCCTGATTTGTAACCCAAGGCTCATTTTCTAAAGTGTAGACAAGGTTTTTTCGAGCGTACAAAAATCTTCACCTACTCCATTTAAAGTTAGTTTGGAGTAAGTTTTCACTCACGAAACTTTGAAATCAGGCGTAAGTGGCCGGACACGCCCCCTTTTGTAAAAGAAATTCTGTTCCAAAGTGAAACTGTTCTCACTGACTAGAACTGGAGCAAACTAAATGATGAGAATTTCTAAGATACTCCATTCTACACCAGTTGTTCCTAAAAATCAGGGGCAAATCATGTGGAAACTTGGGGCCTAAGGAACAGCAAGAGGCCTTCCTGAGTTTGAAAAAGGCTTTGTGTTCGGCACCGGCTCTGGGAATCCCCGACAGTGGTAAGCCATTTACCCTGTTTGTCCATGAGAAAGAAGGATATATGACAGCTATACTGACACAAGAACATGGGGATCGGCAAAGACCTATTGGCTATTATTCGGCAAAACTGGATGCAGTAGCCCTCGGATGGGGAAGTTGCCTAAGGGCTATGGAAGCTACATGTCGAGCGGTAATGACCACTACGGGTCTAGTCCTCGACCAAAAGCTGATTGTCAAGTGTCCCCACACCGTATACGCTTTGCTGTCTATGACTAGAATGTCTCAGGTGACAGCAGCTAGATGGACCTGCTGGACAGCAGTTTTGGAAGCTCCTAATCTCCATATCATCCGGGCCAGCCCGGTTAATCCCGCAACTATGCTCCCGATGTCAGAATCGAGGGAGCAAGAGGGGGGAGAATGTGAAGAGCATGACTGCGTGGAGATTTTAAAAGAAACAGAAGAAGCAGCCTTAGCAGCAGAGGAGCCTCTGCACAACCCAGACCTCATCCTGTTTACAGATGGTTCCTCCTTTGTTGACAATGGTACCAGAAAAGCAGGATGGGCAGTTACAACCTTATATAAGGTAGTGGCAAAAGGATGTTTACCCTCAGGAACGTCAGCACAACAGGCCGAGTTACGGGCCCTGTCAGAAGCATGTCGAATAGCAGAAGGACAGACAGCTAATGTCTACACAGATTCGCGTTATGCTTTTGGAGTCGCTCACGACTTTGGTCTGTTATGGCGGAAAAGAGGATTCCTCACTGCTGCTGGTACACCTATCCGAAATGGAAAAGAAGTCCGAGACTTACTAGAGGCCATACAATTACCTCAGGAAGTGTCCATCCTGAAGTGTAAGGCCCATACCAAGGAAAATACCACAGAAGCTCAGGGAAATGCCCTAGCCGATCAGGCAGCTAAAGATGCTGCCTCACAGAAGAACCAACGCAGATGTGCAGATTGAAAGCACTCAGGACTCTGACACGAGACCTTCAAACAATGCAAGGCGAGTGCTCCCGAGAGGAAAAATGGACATGGATTGAGGCAGGAATTAAGCTATGTGAAGATGGTGTCTGGAGACAAAGAGTTACCGACAAGCCAGTCGCGCCACAAGCGCTTATGCCTTTTTTAGCCCAACCGATCCACTCGTGGGGACACTTGACCTCACAACAGATGACGGCATGGTTCTAGAAAAGCTGGTGGGGTCAGGGATTTAAAAAACATGCCCAGCTGGTAACAGACCGCTGTGTGGTCTGCCAGAAAAATAATTCTGGACCCATCACGGTAATGCCCCAACTGAGGCCCCCTGCTCCTGTCGGACCATTCCAGCATCTGCAGGTTGATTATATATCTCTGCCTTCATGCCAAGGATACACTAACATTCTTGTCATGGTCGACAGATTCCCTAGATGGGTAGAAGCTGTCCCAACTAAAAGAGCCACAGCCAATCACACTGCAAAGGTCTTGTGTAAGGATTACATTCCCCGATGGGGAGTCCCGAGTAGCATTGACACAGATCAGGGAAAACACTTCACAGATGCTGCCTGCCAAGAAGTCTGTAGGTTACTGAACATTACATGGGATTTATACTGTCCTTATCATCCACAATCATCAGGACAAGTAGAACGAATGAATCGAACTCTGAAGCAATGGCTTGCCAAATATCACCAAGAAGGAACACCATGGCCCCAGGCACTACCAATAGTGCAATGTAGCATTAGGGCAACCCCGAACAGAACTACAGGTCTAAGCCCATTTGAAATTATAACAGGAAGACCCATGTCACTGCCAGGAACTATCGATTTACGGAAAGCTGATGTTCACTTAATGAGTGACACTTTGTTATCATACTGTCAGAACTTAACCAATGCTATTAGTTCTGTTTCCCGACAGGTATCGGCAGCTTGGGGTAATCCACCCGAAGGAGGACACGACATCATCCCGGGAGTCTGGGTGTATGTGAAAAAGTTGCATAAAGAACCTTTGGGTGCCAAGTGGGAGGGACCTTATCAAGTGTTATTGACCACCCAGGCAGCTGTTAAAGTCCAAGGAAAGAAAGCCTGGATCCATGCTTCACACGTTAAACGAGCACCCGTAACTGAAGCTGAAATCTATTAAGGACAATTACATTTTGCGAAAATGTATAAATTTACTGTATTATTGATTGTAGGTATTCTAGGCATAGGCCTACTTCTTACTAGCCGACCCTCTGCACCAAAGGGAAATAGTAGGGTAGCAAGGGAATTACATGTAAATACCTTTTTATATATGTCATACATTTATGCCAAACAAGGTAACATTTCTAGTTGTTGGGTGTGTGCGCATATTCCTATTCACTCAAAGGGAGGGATTCCCTTGAGGCCAGTTCCCTTGAATATCTCGGAAATGGCTGAGTGGATAATTAATCAAAACAAAACAGGCAATGCGTTTCAGGATACGGAAAACTGGGCACGTAAATGGAAGTCAGCAGGTTACAATCTGACTACCTTTGAAGTGGGATACCAACCGTGCTACAATAATTCCAAACGGCCCCCATTTTTTGTTATCACTAATACAACGGGAATAGGAAGACCGGGGGAATCGGTCTGTCTGATTAGAAACATCAAAGGAGGCCAAAATATGGGATATAGTAACTGCTCCCGGAATTATAATATAATCAAGCCACGGAACCGTCCAAACTGGGCCGATGTGGGAATTCTTAACATAACGGGGATTCTGAATAAAACAGATGGAAAAGCCTGGACAGGCTCCGGAGTGTTGCTGACAAAGAAACAGCTAACATTCATTGCATATAATGGCACCTATTGGGTGTGTGGCCACAAGGCCTACCCTTGGCTGCCCCAGGATTGGACGGAATCCTGCTATTTAGCCTACATTGTGCCTTATATGTATCATATAAAGTCACTTTCGGGACATTTACACCATCCTAAGGGAGCTATCACAGAAACAGAGAGGTTCTTTGCCATTCTGATCCCCAGGTATGGGACCGCCAGACTGGCAAGGGAATCCATTAACATGGCATCCGTTGTGGAACGGGTAGCCAATGATACCTCAGAGGCCCTAGTTAAAATCAATGCAGAATTGGTAGCAATCCGCACAGCAGCCCTACAGAATAGACTGGCCCTTGATTACATCCTGGCTGAAAAGGGAGGTACTTGCACCCTACTCGGAACTGAGTGTTGCACATATATCCCAGATAGCTCCGAAGAAATTACCCACTTGGCGGATCATATCCAAAAGGAGATAGAAAAACTTAAGCAACCCCCATCATTCACTTTGTGGAGTGGATCCACTGAATGGCTAGGTTCAATAGGAACTTCATTGGTGGAAGGTTTAATTCTATTTGTTGTAATTGTTTTACTTTTATATTGTTTGTTTATGTTGATTAAATGTTGTTGCGACCAGGTGGCTGTAGCTGCTGTCCCGCAGGTGAGACACCTTGCAGGTCCCAGCAGACCGTCTGTACGTGGCACAGGAGTATGTCATGCTTAAGGAAAGGTTGTTTACTGGTTGAATTAAGATATTGATTTGGATTAAATTGGAATAAGGTTAATTAACCTACTAAAACCAGACTTCCATTGTGGCCACGATGGAACTCGGGTTGGCTTAAATTTGTGTGGAAGCTACTAGTCCGGACATGTGGCGAAACACATCAACAAATTTTAGAAGGAAACTCTATCAACATGTATGAAATTATTTTGTAGAATGTTTAACCAGTGATAGCTGATGTTTTATGATTCAGTTTGTGAAAGAATCAAAGGGGGGATTGATAGAGAATTCAAACAGGCTGCATTTAGACAGGTTGAGAAAACACAGACTCCCATGTCTATGTGCAGTTCAGCATGTTGCATTAAGTCATCAATCAACTTGACATTTTAGGACCTTGGGTAGCGAGCCAATTAAAAGGTTAAAAGACTATTAATTGAGCCAATAAGGTGAAAGAAGGCGAGTTCTTTTCTATAAATTGATCCAGATATAAGTACAGCCATTTTGGCCATGTGATATCAGAAGGACAAAGACCTGGCTTAAAGCCAAGAGCTTGTTACTGCTGTCCAAAAATAAAGTGACATTAAAACTACAATCGGAGTTCGTATTTCATTTGGAATTAAGAGATCTAACATACAGCTGCAAAGCATCGCCTGCTCTCCCATCTCTATTATATTTTATTTAATTAATTAGATGTCAACTGCTTGTGCATAATAGCATATCAACCTCTGTCTGTGCACACTGCGCAATCCAGCTCATTCCCACCACTCACTCACCAAATATCTACACCTAATCAAACTCACATCCACATCTCACACCTTGCCTACAATCACAGCTACTCAACAACGGCAGGCATATCTCCCAAACACATAGCTGAACTCTGGTTCACACATAGTTGATTCTTTTTCAGGCCAAGTTGGCCCACAATAGGAAGGAGCAGAGAGAGCAGACAGGCGTGAACTTCAGCTCCAGCACTCGAAGGCCTGGAGGAGCAAGTGCTGCGAGTCATTGGGCACCAGGTGTTGGGTGCCGTGGCCATTGGTGACATAGAAACATAGAAACATAGAGCCTGCACCGCCATTCAATAAGATCATGGCTGATCATTCTACCTCAGTACCCCATTCCTGCTTTCTCTCCATACCCCTTGATCCCTTTGGCCATAAGGGCCATATCTAACACACTTTTGAATATATCGAATGAACTGGCCTCATCAGCTTTCTGCGGTCGAGAATTCCAGGTTAACCATTCTCTGAGTGAAGAAGTTTCTCCTCATCTTGGTCCTAAATGGCTTACCCCTTATTCTTTGACTGTGATCCCTGGTTCTAGAACTCCCCAGCAACGGGAACATTCTTCCCGCCTCTAACCTGTCCAATCCCGTCAGAATTTTATATCTTTCTATGAGATCCCCTCTCATTCTTCTAAACTCCAGTGGATACAAGCCCAGTTGATCCAGTCTCTCCTCATTTATCAGTCCTGCCATCCCAGGAATCAATCTGGTGAACCTTCGCTGTACTCACTTAATAGCAAGAATGTACTTCCTCAGATTAGGAGACCAAAACTGAACACAATATTCCAGGTGTGGCCTCACCAAGGCTCTGTACAACTGCAGTAAGACCTCCCTGCTCCTATACTCAAATCCCCTCGCTATGAAGGCCAACATGCCATTTGCCTTCTTCACCGCCTGCTGTACTTGCATGCCAAACTTCAATGACTGATGTACCATGACACCCAGATCCTGTTGCACCTCCCCTTTTCCTAATCTGTCTCCATTCAGATAATATTCTGTCTTTCTGTTTTTGCCACCAAAGTGAATAACCTCACATTTATCCACATTATACTGCATCTGCCATGCATTTGTCCACTCACCTAACCTGTCCAAGTCATCCTGCAGCCTCTTAGCATCCTCCTCACAGCTCATACCACCACCAAGCTTAGTGTCGTCTGCAAACTTGGAGATATTTCATTCAATTCCTTCATCTAAATCATTGATGTATATTGTAAAGAGCTGGGTTCCCAGCACTGAACCCTGTGGCACCCCACTGGTCACTGCCTTCCATTCTGAAAATAACCCATTTCTTCCAACTCTCTGCTTCCTCTCTGCCAACCAGTTCTCTATCCACTCCAATACATTACCCCCAATACCATGTGCTTTAATTTTGCACACTAATCTCTTGTGTGGGACCTTGTCAAAAGCCTTTTGAAAGTCCAAATACACCATATCCACTGGTTCTCCCTTGTCCACTCTACTAGTTACACCCTCAAAAAATTCTAGAAGATTTGTCAAGCATGATTTCCCTTTCATAAATCCATGCTGACTTGGACCGATCTTGTCACTGCTTTCCAAATGCGCTGCTATTTCATCTTTAATAATTGATTCCAACATTTTCCCCACCACTGATGTCAGGCTAACCGGTCTATAATTCCCTGTTTTCTCTCTCCCTCCTTTTTTAAAAAGTGGTGTTACATTAGCTACGCTCCAGTCCATAAGAACTGATCCAGAGTCAATAGAATGTTGGAAAATGATCACCAATGCATCCACTATTTCTAGGGCCACTTCCTTAAGTTCTCTGGGATGCAGACTATCAGGCCCTGGGGATTTATCGGTCTTCAATTACATCAATTTCCCTAACACAATTTCCTGACTAATATGGATTTCCTTCAGTTCCTCTTTTTCGCTAGACCCTTGAACCCCTAGTGTTTCCGGAAGGTTATTTGTGCCTTCCTTAATGAAGACAGATCCAAAGCATTTGTTCAATTGCCATTTCTTTGTTCCCCATTATAAATTCACTTGATTCTGACTGCAAAGGACCTACGTTGGTCTTCACTAATCTTTTTCTCTTCACATATCTATCGAAGCTTTTGCAGTCAGCTTTTATGTCCCCTGCAAGCTTCCTCTCATACTCCCTTTTCCTACTCCTAACTAAACCTTTAGTCCTCCTCTGCTGAATTCTAAATTTCTCCCAGTCCTCAGGTTTGCTGCTTTTTCTGGCCAATTTATATGCCTCTTCCTTGGATTTAACACTATTTTCCTAATTTCCCTTGTTAGGCACGGTTGAGCTACCTTCCCTGTTTTATTTTTACTCCAGACAGAGATGTACAATTGTTGAAGTTCATCCATGTAATCTATAAATGTCTGCCATTGCCTGTCCACTGTCAGCCCTTTAAGTATCATTTGCCAGTCTATCCTAGCCAATTCACGTCTCATACCATCGAAGTTACCTTTCCTTAAGTTCAGGACCCTAGTCTCTGAATGAACACTATCACTCTCCATCTTTATAAAAAATTCTACAATATTATGGTCACTCTTCCCCAGGGGGCCTCGCACAACAAGATTGCAAATTAGTCCTCTCTCATTACACAACACCCAGTCTAGGATGGCCAGCTTTCCAGTTGGTTCCTCGACATATTTGTCTAGAAAGCCATCCCTAATACACTCCAGGAAATCCTCCTCCACCGCATTGCGACCAGCTTGGTTAGTCCAATCTATATGTAGATTAAAATCGCCCATGATAAATGCTGTACCTTTATTGCACGCATCCCTAATTTCTTGTTTGATGCCATCCCCAACCTCACTGCTACTGTTTGGTGGTCTGTACACAACTCCCACTAGCGTTTTCTGCCCTTTGGTATTCCGCAGCTCTACCCAGACAGATTCCACATCATCCAAGCTAATATCCTTTCTTACTATTGCGTTAATTTCCTCTTTAACCAGCAACGCTACCCCACCTCCTTTTCCTTTCTGTCTATACTTCCTGAATGTTGAATACCCCTGGATGTTGAGTTCCCAGCCTTGGTCACCCTCCCAGCCTTGGTCACCCTGGGACATGGACTCATTGGAGACAGCAATGGTATCTTCATCCCTTCTCCTTTTCTCATCTCACTTCCCCCTCACACCAGAAGCCTTTATTACGTTCCAGCTACTGATACTGTCTGCATTTCTTGCTCCATTCCTGCCCCCCTTCCCTCACCTTAACGCGAGCCTTGTGCCTTTATGCTTTCAGATAATCAGCCAGCAGATGAGCAGCCTGTCCCTGGTCCCCTCACTTAGAGTGAGGAAGGAGAAGAGGAGGAGGAGCAAAGCACCGCATCACTGATTCTCTCACCCACAGGCACCACATCAGATACTGGCACTACGTGATCTTTAGAGGTTTGTTTATTTTAGAGGGATCTGCACTGGGTGATGCACCGGGTGCGAGCAGGCTGCAGCAAGATCAAGGGGAAAATGTACCTCAGGAGCCAGCTTCCAGAGGACGGGTTCACGTACAAGTTCTGCAGCACAGGACTCAGGTGAGGACCTCGATGGGAAGGCAATCACAAGAATACCTCAGACTGAAGGCATTGAAGCAGAGTCAGACCGGATCCTGATTATTATGGTCTTGCCACAGGCCCAGACTGGAACGTCTCTTTCTTTACTTTCTCCACACCCTCTTCAGGTCACATGGCATGTGAACTCAATCCAATGATGGCACTCTTTACAAATGTGCAAGCATTTTCCAACCGACAGAGGGCGGCTCCGCACGAGGCGAAAGAAAAGGGTTGAAAGGAAGGCTCGCATTACCTCGGTCCACACAATGATGGACTAACTCGGGGATTTCCCCAACCCTTACTCAGGTTTTAATCCCCTGGAATATATCTTCCACTATTTTGTTTAATAGTTAGAAGCAGTGAGTGTTTCATGAAGGTGGAAGTGAATTGGGCCGGATAAAAATAAAACTAATCGAGATAAATACTGCTGTAAAAGTCAGTGACACACAAAGGGAATTGTCTTAGTGTTCAAATGGTGTCCAAGAGTATGTACCTGAATTGGCTGCACATGCACAGTCTTTATAGCTGAGACTATTCCACTCATTTCAATGTACAGGGGACTCTGATGGGACAAACCAACTGGTGGATCCCCTGAAATCTTCTTGGGGATCTCTAATGGGTTGCAGAATCCTTGGGTTAGACAACACTGTGAGTATTGTGAATAGGTCTGGTCTCTATATTATTAAAAGGATATAGAAGCAGCAAAGAAGGTGCAAAATGATTTACTAGAATTGAGAGGTTATTTATATCAGGAAAGATTGAAAAGGCTAGGACTCTTTTCTCTACAAAAGAGAAGACTGCAGGGTGACCCGATAGAGGTTGTTAAGATTATGGAAGGGTTTGATCGCGTAGACATAGGTAAGATGTTTCCACTTGCTGGGGAGACCAAAACTAGGAGCCATAAATATAAGATAGTCATATAAATCTAATAGGGAATTCAGGAGAAACTTCTTTACTCAGAGAATGGTTGGAATATGGAACCTGGAGGGAGTGGGGGCGGAGAGTGGGGGGCGGGGGGGAGCCAAGGAGAGATTACTGTGGCCTGGGAGTAGGCTACGACCCTGAACAGGGACAATTAAAAAAAATAAAGCGGCCGGAACTGCTGGTATATGTCTGCTGCAGATCTGCTTCCCTTTTGTGTCACGGAGCCAGCCTAACAACTGTGCGATTCTCTCCCACTCCATCTCGCCGGACCCGAAATTTTCATTTTATTCAGATTTGCGCCCCAAACGGGCCGCTGGGAAATTTCGCTCACTTTGTGTATTTAAGATAGTTTCTGACTATTAGCTGAATTTATGTTTATGCAATGTTTATGTTTATGCTGTTAAGTATGGAAGAACTCCACAAGACTGAGTACTGTGAGCTAAAACTGATGTGACCTTAGTCTCTTTCATACAACTCCAGAGTGCCTCAGCAGCATGCAGAAAACTGTAATGTCTGTAAGCTTGTAATGTTTGTAGCGCCACACTGTGGATGTGGACGTATTGTGTACTGCAAGTGCAGGGTTAATAATAAACAGAACCAGGCAGTTTCCAGAGACTTCTGAGAGAGCTGCCTGCCATGTTAGAAAGCTGTGTGTGCTGTGTTCTGTGAATATATCACATTTGGTGACTGAGATAGGATTTTTCAGATGATTTAAAGCTGAAATTTTGTTGGTGAAGGATTCAGCCAGCCGACAGAAGAATTTGGAAGTTTCCGTCTTTGATAAAAACTACAAAAATCCAACGTAAAATACAGCACACGGTGAGAACAGCTAGAGATTAAAATGGCAGGTTTATTGCGATATTTGGGTGAATATAGATATGACCGGGAATGTTTTAAAGTGTATGTGGATCAGCTAGAAATGTATTTCACTGCAAATAACATAATCGAAGTTCCAGACAATGCAGTCCAGAACCGGGCTGTGTTGGAACATAAGAAAGCGATCTTCTTATCGGAGGCAGGTCCGACATTATACAAAACTCTTATAAATCTGCTTGTGCCTGACGAGCCAAAGGACACAGCGCTTAAAGAGATTTTAACGAAGCTGGAGCAGCACTATAACCCCAAACTGTTAGAAATTGCTGAAAGCTATCGTTCCAAGATTTGGAATCAAAAGGCTGATCAAAGTATCAGTGATTACATCTTGGCATTAAATAAGCTATCGATGCACTGTAATTTTGGAAACTTTCAAAACCGAGCATTATGGGATCGTTTTGTTTGTGGGGTGAAAAATGATGTGATCAGAAGGAAGTTATTGACGACGGATGACTTAACTTTTGAGATTGCTCGTCAGACAGCGAGGTAGATGGGCATTGCTGAACAATATTCCCGAGAATTAAATAATGATTACGGTCGTCAGTCAACCGAGGTAAATCACCTGCAGGTTCAAAGTAAAAGACGGGCATGGCCGAAAGTCTCAGAAACTGGAAATTCTAACAGAGCATCGAAGTCGTGCTATAGGTGCATGGGACAACACATTGCTCCAAGTTGTCCATACGTGAAGGCAGAGTGTTTCTTCTGCAGGAAGACTGGGCTTCTTATGAAGGCATGCCGACTGAAGGGTAAACCGGTTTTCAAAGCTATGAGTAGAAATCCAAAGAGACTAAATAGCATGGAAGAACAACAACAGGACGAGGAGATGTTAGAGTTACACGTCATCAGGAGCACGAGGTTAACGGACAGCGATTTTGAAAGCATCAAAATCCACATAGATGTTGCGGGATTCAAGATACCAATGGAAATCGACACGGGTGCATCCGTGAGTGTAGTACTGGAGTCGCTTACCTCGACAAATTGCATGATTTTCAACTGGAGAAATCCAAGATAGAGCTGCGAGGCTACTCGGGAGAGAAAATTCCTGGGTAGGTCGTATCAGTGAAATATAAAGATCAATTTCAGAACTTGCCTCTAATAGTAGTGAAAGGAGACAAGCCTGCCTTACTAGGAAAAAATTGGTTGAGCTCACTGAAGCTGGATTGGAGCAAGATTTTCTGTGTGGAAGTGAGATTTTCATCAACGGATGAGGTTATCAAGAAGTATCCGAAGGTATTCTGCGAAACGGGCAGTCCGATCCAAGGCTTCAAGGCGAGTGTCAGGGTACAGAAGTACGCTAGATCGGTTTACTACAAGCCATGTTCCGTACCATATGCACTCAAGGAGAAAGTTGAGCAAGAACTCAAAAGACTGGAAACTGAGAACATTATTTGTAAGATAGATCGATGTAATTGGGCTACACCCATTGTTGTTGTACCTAAGTCTGATGGTAAGGTAAGATTGTGTGGTGATTATAAAGTAACCGTAAACCAGGTTCTAGAGGGTAATGTCCCCAATACATTGCTGAATATAGAGGATTTGTTCACAATACTGACAGGTGGTCAGATCTTCTCAAAACTGGATCTTACGAATGCCTACTTACAGCTTGAACTAAATGAGGAGTCCAAGTCATGTTTGACTATAAATACTCATCTAGACCTATAGCAATTTAATAGGCTACCATTTGGAGTGCCTTCCGCCCCTGCCATATTCCAAGGGTTAATGAACCAGATTTTGCAAGGTATTGAAGGGGTAATATGTTATTTGGATGACATACTAATTTCAGCACCAAATAGGCAAATTCATAATAACATATTGAATGAAGTTCTCAAACGGCTAGAGAAGCACAGAGTATGAGTGTCTGCTCTTTAAGTGTGAGTTATTTAAAAACTCAGTGGAGTACTTAGGGTACAGAGTAGACAAAGATGGTGTGGTGCATGCAAGCACCTTTAGTAATGACTCAACGAGGCAGGGTATGGTATTTAAATTGTGCAGACCTGCAGTCCTTTATTAGCAGCTCCTGAGTGATGACAACAAGCTGTGTGTTCCTTTTTATACTGGGTTACCTGCCGTGTGCAGGCAACCCCTGGGTCTCCAGCAACGGCACTCTCGAGTGTACCGGTAAGGTGTGTACAGTACAAGGGTACATTCAATGTTGCATACAATGTTACAGACATCACACATTGAACAGGCATACATACACAACAATATTCCCCCCTGAGCATTTTTCATATCCTAGTTGTCATGACCAGGGGAGGTGATCAGTGGTGGGCTATGGGAGGTTGTGGTGAGGGTTGTGTGGTTGCCAGGTGTGACCCCTGTGCTTGAGGCTGGCCTCGTACATTTCCCCTCCCTCACACGCAAACCAAGTGTCACTGTTGTGGGATCCCTTGGGGAGGTAGCCACGGCAACACTGGGTAGTGTGTATACCCTGTGATGTGGGTAGTTGTGGGGTGGTGCTCAGGACCATAAGACTGGGTGGGCTTCTTGTCCACCAATGGGGATGAGGGTCAGGTCATCCCAAGGTTTGCCAGGGAAGCTGGAGGGTATTAGCCTCATGCTTCTGGTGTTGGCCCTGGTGGCCAGGGGATATAGGGCTGGTCTGGTGCCAGTTGCCATTGGTGGTGGCAGGGCTGCCCCTTGACCACTGTCCCTGTAGTGGGTCTGCTCCCACTGCCTGTGTGTGTGTCCTGTAAGGGGCATCACATTCATTCCAAAGGTCCAGGCTACATGGTCAGGTAGCCTGCTGACCTGGGAGTCTCCCACAGGGGGATACCATTGGCATCAGCATGGTCCCTGTAGGATCCAATGTCCTTTGGCAGTGTCCTATCGGTATACATGACACCTTGGCTCTGATCACACATAGTCGAGCCTGCATTATACATTCTAGCACTTGCATCACTTTTGGGTGTCCTGGTTTCAAAAGACATGGTTACATTAGACATTTCACAATCTCTATCATTATTGTTCAGCATAATAAACTTATTGACACCTGCATTCATCTCATTAGTCACATTAGTTAAACCAGCATCACAATTCATGGTTACATTGCATACATTTTCATATTTGCACCCTTTAATTGCATCTTTAGCTTTAAAGTCCGTGTACTCAGATAGTTGGAACTTCCCCTTTAAATTTTTTTGGTTACCGGTCTCCTTTAAGGGAGCCTTCAAATCCGATTGGCCGCTCGATGTCACATGATGCTCCTCCATGTTGACTCGTGGCATGGAGGAGGCCATTTTAAATGCAGGTCTGCTGCTTGTGGTGCTGCAGCCATTTTGTGGTGCTCTTTTCTTCCACAGCACCACTTTGCCTGATGTGGACCCGGTTCATCCAATTCCTGCCCAGCAGCGTAGGACCATCGCCGGCTACAATCCACAGGGGGAGCTAGTTTAACACGCTGCCCTGGGAGACCTGGACGTCTACACTGCCAACGATTTGGATTTTACCTTTGGTATAGGTGAGCAGCTTTGCCTGGACAGGAGACAGTTTTGGTCGAGTGGCAGAATTCCTCCAAATATTTTCAAAGGTCTTTTGGCTCATCCCTGTGTTAATCTCCATGGAGACTGGGACCCCGTCGATATCCACTTCCTCATCCACGGAGAACTTCCGGTGGAGCAGGTAAAGATTCCATACTCTTCTTCCAGGGTTTGAGCAGCTTCATCTTCATCTGTGTCGGATCCCCGGTGATTAGCCAACTCATCAGAGACACAGTGAGTGCAGCCTTTTCTGCACATTCTCTGAAGGTGCCCTTTTTCTTTGCAGTCTTTGCATGCATAATCTTTGTAGTGGCACTGTGGGCCTTGAGGTTTCCTCCACAGCGCCAGCACGGGGCCATCCGGTTTGCCCCATATGGAGGACTCAGGGGAGGACTCAGGGTTGCAGGACTCGAGGCAGCATTTCTGTCTTTAGAAGTGTCCATGCAGTGCACTGTGCTCGCCGGTTTAGAGTCCTGGGTCAGTATTCGCCTGGAGTCGCTGGCCGAAACCACGTAGGCTTGGCTCACTTGAATTGCTTTCTGCAGGGTGACCGTGATGTCAGCCGAGAGCAATTTGTGTAGGAGGCCTTATTGGCTGATTCCGATGACAAATATGTCCCTTAGTGCTTCATTAAGGTGGTTGCCAAACTCACACGGTGCAGCTAGTCTTCTTAAGTGTGCAGCATAGTTGGCAATTTCTTGGCCCTCAGGTCACCGGGAAGTGTAGAACCGGTGCCTGGCTGTGAAG
The DNA here is from genome assembly GCF_044704955.1 of Pristiophorus japonicus. Lineage (NCBI taxonomy): Eukaryota > Metazoa > Chordata > Chondrichthyes > Pristiophoridae > Pristiophorus > Pristiophorus japonicus. The sequence continues at coordinate 490,302,177 of NC_091977.1, read as the reverse complement.
ATGCTTTCTTTCGGTTTTAGTTGTTCCTGTATGATTGTTACAAGTTCCTCATAGCTCTTGGTGGTTGTCTTCTCCAGGGCTAGTAAGTCCCTGACGAGACCGTAGATAGTGGGCCCACAACTGCTAAGCAGGATGGCCCTGCGTTTGTTCAGTAGTGCGGCCGGTGTGTCCCCGTCCAGGTCGTTGGCTATAAAGAAGTATTCCAATCTTTCCACAAAAGCATCCCAATCTTCCCCCTCTGTAAATTGCTGAAAGTTGCTGAGGTTAGACATGTTGAGCGTGTAGTTCGTGATCCCGTATTCCCGTCACCAGTTGTAGTGTATGTAGGCACCTTTAATAATGACTCCACGAGGCAGGGTATGGTACTTAAACTGTGCAGACCTGCAGTCATTTATTAGCAGCTCCTGAGTGACGACAACAAGCTGTGTGTTCCTTCTTATACTGGGTTACCTGCCGTGTGCAGGCAACCCCTGGGTCTCCAGCAACAGCCCCCTCAAGTGCACCGGTAAGGTGTGTACAGTACAAGGGTACATTCAAATGTTGCATACAGTGTTACAGACATCACACAGTGAACAGGCATGCCTACACAACAGATGGTTTACATCCAACCATGGAAAAATTGGATGCAATTAGAAATGCACCCACTCCCAGGAATGTCACTGAACTTCGTTCATTCTTGGGTCTTTTGAACTATTATGGGAAGTTCGTACCAAATTTGGCTACAGTATTACATCCACTGAATGAACTTTTGAAAAAACAGGTCCATTGGAAGTGTTCAAAAGAATGCGATACAGCATTCAAGAAGTGTAAAAGCAAATTGGTAGAGAGCACCATGTTAGTTCACGATGACATATCTAAGGAGATTAAGCTAGCATGTGATGCCTCTCCATAAGGAGTTGGGATAGTGATCTCTCATGTACCATGTAGTGGGGAGGAGAGACCAATTGCTTTTGCTTCACGCACTCTCAGTGTCAGTGAGAGTAATTATGCGCAAATAGAAAGGGAAGCTTTGGCATTAATTTTTGGAGTCAAGAAGTTTCACAAATACTAGTATGGTCATAAGTTTACCATTGTTACGAATCATAAGCCCCTAACAGCAATCCTCCATCCAAAGTCCCCAGTTCTAACATTAGCTGCAGTCCGAATGCAGAGATGGACTTTGATTTTGTCAGCATATGATATTGAATACAGACGATCAGCTGATCACAGTAATGCTGATGCAATGTCTAGTTTGCCTTCCCCATCACAAGTTACACCCGATAGCGAAGAAGTGTTTTATTTTTCATATATTGATGAACTGCAAGTCACAGCTGAAGAGATTGGTAGAGCAACCAAACGTGACCCAGTGATGTCAAAGGTATATGAGTATATTGCAAATGGATGGCCAAACCAGGTAACAGATAAAGATACACATCCATTCTTCATTCGTAGGAATGAATTATCAGTCGATAAAGATTGTATCATGTGGGGTGCAAGAGTGGTTATACCAAATAAATTCAGGTCCAAGTTATTAGGAGACCTCCATGACCAACACCTGGGAATGTGCTTGATCAAGAGTTTTGCATGCAGTTATTTATGGTGGCCAGGTCTTGATAAAGATATAGAGTACATCGTGAGTCAGCGTACGACATGTCAATCGGTAAGCAAGCAACCACCATCAGTAACTTTACAGCCATGGAAATGGCCTCCCAGGGTGTGGCAAAGGCTACATATTAATTTTGCTGAATTAGAAGGACAACAATTGTTCAGTGTGATTGATAGCCATTCGAAATGGGTTGAGGTGTTTCCAATGTGGAAAATAACAACAAGTAAAACATTGGATATTTTACAAAAATTATTTTCTTCATTTGGCCTCCCTGAAGAAATTGTTTTGGATAATGGACCACAATTTCATTCAGAAGAATTTGCACAATTCATGAGTAAAAATGGTGTGAAACATATCAAGGTTCCACCATACCACCCTGCTTCAAATGGTGCAGCAGAGCGCATTGTACAAATTGTAAAACGTGCCCTCATAAAACAAATGTTAGATCCAAATCCAAAGAAATGACAGTTGTCATTGGATCACAAATTGGCTAATTTTTTTTATTACATATCGAAATACTCCTCATACAACTACTGGTAGAACACCAGCAGAGTTAGAAACATAGAAACATAGAAAATAGGTGCAGGAGCAGACCATTCAGCCCTTCTAGCCTGCACCGCCATTCAATGAGTTCATGGCTGAACATGAAACTTCAGTACCCCCTTCCTGCTTTCTCGCCATAACCCTTGATCCCCCGAGTAGTAAGGACTTCATCTAACTCCCTTTTGAATATATTTAGTGAATTGGCCTCAACTACTTTCTGTGGTAGAGAATTCCACAGGTTCACCACTCTCTGGGTGAAGAAGTTTCTCCTCATCTCGGTCCTAAATGGCTTACCCCTTATCCTCAGACTGTGACCCCTGGTTCTGGACTTCCCCAACATTGGGAACATTCTTTCTGCATCTAACCTGTCTAAACCCGTCAGAATTTTAAACGTTTCTATGAGGTCCCCTCTCATTCTTCTGAACTCCAGTGAATACAAGCCCAGTTGATCCAATCTTTCTTGATAGGTCAGTCCCGCCATCCCGGGAATCAGTCTGGTGAACCTTCGCTGCACTCCCTCAATAGCAAGAATGTCCTTCCTCAAGTTAGGAGACCAAAACTGTACACAATACTCCAGGTGTGGCCTCACCAAGGCCCTGTACAACTGTAGCAACACCTCCCTGCCCCTGTATTCAAATCCCCTCGCTATGAAGGCCAACATGCCATTTGCTTTCTTAACCGCCTGCTGTACCTGCATGCTAACCTTCAATGACTGATGTACCATGACACCCAGGTCTCGTTGCACCTTCCCTTTTCCTAATCTGTCACCATTCAGATAATAGTCTGTCTCTCTGTTTTTACCACCAAAGTGGATAACCTCACATTTATCCACATTATACTTCATCTGCCATGCATTTGCCCACTCACCTAACCTATCCAAGTCACTCTGCAGCCTAATAGCATCCTCCTCGCAGCTCACACTGCCACCCAACTTAGTATCATCCGCAAATTTGGAGATACTGCATTTAATCCCCTCGTCTAAATCATTAATGTACAATGTAAACAGCTGGGGCCCCAGCACAGAACCTTGCGGCACTCCACTAGTCACTGCCTGCCATTCTGAAAAGTACCCATTTACTCCTACTCTTTGCTTCCTGTCTGACAACCAGTTCTCAATCCACGTCAGCACACTACCCCCAATCCCATGTACTTTAACTTTGCACATTAATCTCTTGTGTGGGACCTTGTCGAAAGCCTTCTGAAAGTCCAAATATACCACATCAACTGGTTCTCCTTTGTCCACTTTACTGGAAACATCCTCAAAAAATTCCAGAAGATTTGTCAAGCATGATTTCCCTTTCACAAATCCATGCTGACTTGGACCTATCATGTCACCATTTTCCAGATGCACTGCTATGACATCCTTAATAATTGATTCCATCATTTTACCCACGACTGAGGTCAGGCTGACCGGTCTATAATTCCCTGTTTTCTCTCTCCCTCCTTTTTTAAAAAGTGGGGTTACATTGGCTACCCTCCACTCCATAGGAACTGATCCAGAGTCAATGGAATGTTGGAAAATGACTGTCAATGCATCCGCTATTTCCAAGGCCACCTCCTTAAGTACTCTAGGATGCAGTCCATCAGGCCCTGGGGATTTATCGGCCTTCAATCCCATCAATTTCCCCAACACAATTTCCCGACTAATAAAGATTTCCCTCAGTTCCCCCTCCTTACTAGACCCTCTGACCCCTTTTATATCCGGAAGGTTGTTTGTATCCTCCTTAGTGAATACCGAACCAAAGTACTTGTTCAATTGGTCTGCCATTTCTTTGTTCCCCGTTATGACTTCCCCTGATTCTGACTGCAGGGGACCTACGTTTGTCTTCACCAACCTTTTTCTCTTTACATACCTATAGAAACTTTTGCAATCCGTCTTAATGTTCCCTGCAAGCTTCTTCTCGTACTCCATTTTCCCTGCCCTAATCAAACCCTTTGTCCTCCTCTGCTGAGTTCTAAATTTCTCCCAGTCCCCAGGTTCGCTGCTATTTCTGGCCAATTTGTATGCCACTTCCTTGGCTTTAATACTATCCCTGATTTCCCTAGATAGCCACGGTTGAGCCACCTTCCCTTTTTTATTTTTACGCCAGACAGGAATGTACAATTGTTGTAATTCATCCATGCGGTCTCTAAATGTCTGCCATTGCCCATCCACAGTCAACCCCCTAAGTATCATTCGCCAATCTATCCTAGCCAATTCACGCCTCATACCTTCAAAGTTACCCTTCTTTAAGTTCTGGACCATGGTCTCTGAAATTACTGTTTCATTCTCCATCCTAATGCAGAATTCCACCATATTATGGTCACTCTTCCCCAAGGGGCCTCGCACAATGAGATTGCTAATTAATCCTCTCTCATTACACAACACCCAGTCTAAGATGGCCTCCCCCCTAGTTGGTTCCTCAACATATTGGTCTAGAAAACCATCCCTTATGCACTCCAGGAAATCCTCCTCCACCGTATTGCTTCCAGTTTGGCTAGCCCAATCTATGTGCATATTAAAGTCACCCATTATAACTGCTACACCTTTATTGCATGCACCCCTAATTTCCTGTTTGATGCCCTCCCCAACATCCCTATTAGTTGTTTCTCAAACGACAGCCTCGAACCAGATTCTCGTTGTTAAAGCCAAATTTGGCACAGTCCGTAAAAGAGACACAATTAAGACAGAAAGAGAATCATGATAGAGGTAGAGTAAAAGAGAGAAGTGTGAAATTAAACCAGAAGGTGAGAGTGAAGAACCATCACCATAAATGATTAAAGTGGTTACCAGGAAGAGTGGTGAAGATATGTGGTCCTCGCACATATTTGGTAAAGATGTTTGACAATTGCCAGGTTAGGTTTGTTCATATTGATCATATTTTCCCTACAGACACGGAAGGAGTTGAAGATGGGAATGATTCAATTATTTCTGACTCATCAGATAGTTTTGATATACCAGTAGCAAATCCTAAATACAATGTACTGGAAATAAATCCAGGAGAGAATCAGAATGAAAGTCTGAGTCTGAGTCAGGAAAACAAAGAGACTGAAGTTAGAGTGAGTTCAAATCAAAATCAAGGAAATTCCATGGAGGAAAACGTTCCTCAGGATGAGCCTCGAATGAGTGTGAAATCGACACCATCTTTGGAAGGTTCTGTTCGAAAGCGAAGGTATCCTCTTCGAAACAGAAAACAAGTGCTAAAGTTAAATTTATAAATATGGAAAAAAATAAGATAATCTCCTGTGTTATGTATAAACAGGAAACTTATGTATGATGTTTGTTATGATGGTTTCTTCATTAAGGAGGAAGAAGTGTAATGTCTGTAAGCTTGTAATGTTTGAAGCTCCACACTGTGGATGTGGACGTATTGTGTACTGCAAGTGCAGGGTTAATAATAAACAGAACCAGAGACTTTCCGGAGACTTCCGAGAGAGCTGCCTGCCATGTTAGGAAGTTGTGTGTGCTGTGCTCTGTAAATATATCACAAAAACCTTTTATACTCCCTTGCACGATGTGTGCAGGTGATCCTTGGGCCTCGAACAGTTGCACCCTCTGGTGGAAAGTCTTACATGGTTCCAATGTTTACATACATAACATCACTCCCCTCCCAAAGTCTTTGATACAAATTATTTACAAATTGAGACTATCCAAGGTCCTATGGTCCCTGGTTGATCGTCTGAGTTCAAACTCTGGCATGAGTGAGTTGGTTGGACCATTCCTGCACTGCAGCGCAGTTGGTCTGACAGGACTATTGGGAGTGGTGGGTTCATCCTTTTGATTGACAGCGAGTTCGATTGCTGGTTGGGTGTGTGTTGGTGGATCAATGATGGTGAGGTCTTCTTCAGGTTGTTCCTGGTTGTCGATGAACCACAGTTTGGTCTGAGCCAAATGTTTTCTGCATGTTTGTCCATTCAATAGTTTGACTATAAACTCTCGATTCCCCTGCTTGGCCAAGACAGTGCCAGCGACCCATTTAGGACCATGACCATAATTAAGGACAAATACGAGGTAGTTAACATCAATGTCCGCAATACAGCCGTGCTATTGTGGTACATGTTTTGCCGGTGACGCTGGGTTTCCACATTATGATTTAGATCCGGGTGGACTAGGGAGAGCCTGGTTTTGAGTGCTTACTTCATTAACAATTCTGCAGGGGGAATCCCAATGAGTGAGTGGGGCTGTGTCCGGTAGCTGTGCAGAACCCGAGATAAGCGGGATTGCAAGGAGCCTTCCGTCATGTGTTTCAAGCTCTGCTTGATAGGTTGGATTGCCCGTTCTGCTTGATAGGTTGGATTGCCCGTTCTGCTTGACCGTTGAATGCGGGCTTAAATGGGGCAGACCTGACAAGCTTGATGCCATTGCGGGTCATAAACTCGTTGAATTCTGAGCTGGTGAAACATGGTTCATTGTCACTGACAAGGACGTTGGACAAGATATGGGTGGCGAACATAGCCGGGAGGCTTTCAATGGTGTCATGTATTCCACATGGCTACTGTTGGTACTATCTCAAGGTGTGCCACCAGAGGGCATAGCAGTGGAAGACTCGTGGGTTACCTATACAGGTGCGCCTGGCCTGGTATAAAAGGCAGGCCACCAGGTGTGATCCTCACTCCGGAGTTATCTAATAAAGGACTAAGGTCACTACAGTTCAAATACAAAACACTGCCTCGTGGAGTCATTGTTGGAGCAGCTAAGGACACAACAACTGGCGACGAGATTCCGAACTTGCACGCAGAAATGGCTACCCTTGGTATGTTGCAGCAATTCACCGATGGTAATGATTGGGATGCCTTTGTGGAGAGGCTAGAACACTTTTTTACAGCAAACAACCTGGCAGAAAACGACCCGTCCGCGCTGGCTGATAAGCGCCGCGCTATCCTGCTAACCAGTTGTGGGCCCAACGTCTATGGCCTCGTCAGGGACTTGCTGGCACCAGGGCCTGATGGTCTGCATCCCAGAGCACTTAAGGAGGTAGCCTTGGAAATAGCGGATGCATTGACAGTCATTTTCCAACATTCCATAGACTCTGGATCAGTTCCTATGGAGTGGAGGGTAGCCAATGTAACCCTACTTTTTAAAAAAGGAGGGAAAGAGAAAATAGGGAATTATATACCGGTCAGCCTGACATCGGTAGTGGGTAAAATGATGGAATCAATTATTAAGGATGTCATAGCAGCGCATTTGGAAAGAGGTAACATGATAGGTTCAAGTCAGCATGGATTGAAAGAGAAATCATGCTTGACAAACCTTCTGGAATTTTTTGAGGATGTTTCCAATACGGTGGACAAGGGAGAACCAGTTGATGTGGTGTATTTGGACTTTCAGAAGGCTTTCGACAAGGTCCCACACAAGAGATTAATGTGCAAAGTTAAAGCACATGGGATTGGGGGTAGTGTGCTGACGTGGATTGAGAACTGATTGGCAGACAGGAAGCAAAGAGTAGGAGTAAATGGGTACTTTTCAGAATGACAGGCAGTGACTAGTGGGGTACCGCAAGGTTCTGTGCTGGGGTCCCAGCTGTTTACATTGTACATTAATGATTTAGACGAGGGGATTAAATGTAGTATCTCCAAATTTGCGGATGGCACTAAGTTGGGTGGCAGAGTGAGCTGCGAGGAGGATGCTATGAGGCTGCAGAGTGACTTGGATAGGTTAGGTGAGTGGGCAAATGCATGGCAGATGAAGTATACTGTGGATAAATGTGAGGATATCCACTTTGGTGGTAAAAACAGAGAGACAGACTATTATCTGAATGGTGACAGATTAGGAAAAGGGGAGGTGCAACGAGACCTGGGTGTCATGGTACATCAGTCATTGAAGGTTGGCATGCAGGTACAGCAGGCGGTTATGAAAGCAAATGGCATGTTGGCCTTCATAGCGAGGGGATTTGAGTACAGGGGCAGGGAGGTGTTACTACAGTTGTACAGGGCCTTGGTGAGGTCACACCTGGAATATTGTATACAGTTTTGGTCTCCTAAATTGAGGAAGGACATTCTTGCTATTGATGGAGTGCAGCGAAGATTCACCAGACTGATTTCCGGGATGGCGGGACTGACATATCAAGAAAAACTGGATCAACTGGGCTTGTATTCACTGGAGTTCAGAAGAATGAGAGAGGATCTCATAGAAACATTTAAAATTCTGACGGGTTTAGACAGGTTAGATGCAGGAAGAATGTTCCCAATGTTGGGGAAGTCCAGAACCAGGGGTCACAGTCTAAGAATAAGGGGTAAGCCATTTAGAACCGAGATGAGGAGAAACTTCTTCACCTCGAGAGTGGTGAACCTGTGGAATTCTCTACCGCAGAAAGTTGTTGAGGCCAATTCACTAAATATATTCAAAAAGGAGTTAGATGTAGTCCTTACTACTAGGGAGAAGGCAGGAATGGGGTACTGGAGTTGCATGTTCAGCCATGAACTCATTGAATGGCGGTGCAGGCTCGAAGGGCCGAATGGCCTACTCCTGCATCTATTTTCTATGTTTCTACGTTTCTATGAAGGCAATGACCAAGTCATACAAGGAGCTTGTAACCCTGATCCAGGAGCAACTCAAGCCCAAGGAGAGCATCCTCACAGCCAGACACCGGTTCTATACCCACCGACGGCCTGAAGGCCAGGAAGTCGCAAAGTACGCCGCAGACCTCAAGAGGGTGGGAGCACCGTGTGAGTTCAGCACACTCCTCAACGAAGCGCTGTGGGACATTTTTGTCATTGGAATTGGCCATGAGGGTCTTCTTCACAAGCGACTGTCGGCGGATACCACAGTCACCCTGCAGAAGGCCATCTCTGTGAGCCAGTCATTCATGACCTCAGCCTGCTCTAGACAGATGAGTCACCCTCAGGACTCAAACCCGGCAGGTAATGTGCACAGAGTGGCGCCGTTTAGGGCTGGACTGTCGAGCGCGAATACTCTCAGAAAAGAGAGAACAGGTCCCCGAGTCCCTTAACTCAGAGTCCGCCGAGGGGCGCTAATCGAGTAGCACCATGCTGGCGTTGCGGAGGGAATCACAGGACTCACCAGTGCCGCTTTAAAGACTATGTTTGCAAAGGCTGCAGCACAAAGGGCCACCTCCAGTGAATGTGTAAGAGAAAAAGGACTCACTGTGTCGATGAGGAGTCCATAGATGGCCATGAATCCAGCATGGATTATGAATTGTTAAACAGAGAGGCAGCCCAGTTCCACGGGGAGGTACATAGCATGTTTACCTGCACCACCGAGTGCTCCCCGCTGAAGATGGAAGTCCAGTCTTCATGGAAGTGGACACGGGGGCAAGCCAGTCAGTGATGAATCAAGGAGCCTTTGAGAGGCTATGGGACAATTCGGCTGAACGACCCAAGTTGGTCCCGGTTCAGGCAAAGCTGCGCACCTACACCGATGAAATTATCCCAGTCATTGGTAGTGTGAATGTAAAAGTACTCCATGATGGCATGGTGCACAAATTACCTCTGTGGATTGTTGCAGGTGATGGACCAACACTGCTCAGCAGAAGGTGGATGGAGAAGATCCATTGGGAGTGGGAAGACTTCACCCCTCCAGCGATCGAAGGCCTCTGCGCTCAGAGGCAAAGCAAGCCCTCACCTGAGAGTGGAGCCGACACCGGAGAGCAGACCAGCATGGCACCCGAGACACAGACCACTCAGCACGACTGCATGGAGATGATACAGCTGAGACAACCCGAACGCATCTTCCAGGCTCCAGTGGCAGGACTCCGGAGGAAGAAAATCGGATCCTGAGGCGACTTCCCAACTGCAGAGGTAGAACCCAGGGAGAAGAGGATCACCGCAGTCGACATCGTGGACGAAGGAAAGATGGCGCCCAAACCACGAGGTGATGCGCTGAAGACAAAGGTGGCCGCGGCCAAATCACGAGGTGCAGCGCTAATGGAGCAACACGTGACACCAAATTGAGAAGCGGATTGGGGTAAAGCAAGCAAGGCTCTCTTAAAGGAGGCTTGCAACCCACTACAATTAAAGGGACAGTTCCACACATTTAAGCAATGTAACAGTAATTGTAATCTAGAGACAAAAGGCGCAACAAATTATGTAAAGTGTGTAACCGATCATGTAAAATATATAACTGATAATTGGAATTGTATACATGCAACCAGCGAGGAAAAGTCGCGCGATCGTGATCGGACCCCCAGAGTGTCCATCATAAGTAAGGAAAAACTGTGCAATGCAAGATTCCCACTGCACGCAGCCAATGCAGCAGGCAGGCACCCATTGGGTGCACACAGGTCCAGTGAGCTACCCAATGCCTGCATCCCGGTGACCAGAGTCAAGCAACACGAAGTGTGGCCACAAGCAGCTAACACACACGAGCTGTGGAACAAGCGACCTCAGCCGGGCAATGGCAACAGTATTGATACCATGCCCTGGGTCGGTTCCATCTCTCAGGCAACCAATGGCACCAATTGCCACGAGCCTGAACGAGCAGACTGCATCAAGGCCACACACCTAGACGTAGGATCACCCACCACTGTTCCCCCAGAGGGAACAAGCACCAGCCAAGGTTCCAAAACAAACGATGTCAGGCCAGTGAGTCAGCAGTTCCCTGAGCAGCTGTGACTGTAAAGAAAGGACAGGGATGTCACAGACATCTGTGAACCTGCCCGACGCTAGGGACCACGGCCCCGAGAGCAGGCTACGCGAGCCAACTGGGTTCCCACTGCCAGCACCGGGCACTGAGCTGCCACCAGAATGCAGGGACAAAACCCAACAGTTCCGGAACTAGCTTATCCTCATGCCCCAGTCACCGTATCGACAAGGCATCTAACGTACTTGTCGCACCTCAGAACCACTAAGAACAAAAAAAAACGCAAAACCCACTTACCTGAACTTGAATATACAATAATGTCAGGAGCCTCCGTCACATCAGTGTGGGGTGAGGTGGGGGGAGGGGGGGGGGAGAATGGAGTAGTTAGGAACACACACACACAAATAGCAACCACCAGCACACTACTGCACCAACTACCCATCCAAAGTTGAGCTGGCCCGCCAGTGGTCAACCAGACAAAACCCACTTGGAGCTAAGCCCAGAGCACAGTCAATGCAGAGGCGATTTGCACTGAGGATTCAGGGGGGAATGATGTCATGTATCCTACATGGCTACTGTGGGTGCTATCTAAAGATGTGCCACCAGAGGGCACAGCAGTGGGAGACTCGTAGGTTACCTGTACAGGTGTGCCTGGCCTAGTATAAAAGGCAGGCCACCAGGTGTGATCCTCACTCTGGAGATATCTAATAAAGGACTAAGGTCACTACAGTTCAAGTACAACACACTGCCTCGTGGAGTCATTGTTAGAGCATCTAAGGACACAACAAATGGTGGCAGTGGATGTGCTGGATGATATAATTATGCATTCAATCCATTTAGAGTAAGCGTCCACTACAACTAAAAACATTGTTCCGAGAAAGGGGCCAGCAAAATCTACGTGGATCCTGGACCATGGTTTGGAGGGCCATGAGCACAGACTCAATGGAACCTCCCTTGGTGCATTGCTCAATTGTGAGCACGTGTTGCACTGGTGTACGCATGACTCTCAGTCCGAGTCAAAGCTGGGCCACCATACATGCAATCTGGCTATAGCCTTCATCATGACTATGCCTGGGTGGGTATTGTGTAGGTCGCGTATAAACGTTTCCCTGCCTTTTCTTGGCAAAACCCCACGATTACCCCATAAGAGACAATCCGACTGGATGGACATTTCATCTTTGCGTCGGTGAAACGGCTTAATTTCTTCTTGCATTTCCCCGGCAATGGCCAACCAGCTTCCATTGAGGACACAACTTTTTACAAGTGATAGCACAGGATCCTGGCTGGTCCACGTCCTGATCTGGCGAGCCGTGACAGGTGACCCCTCGCTCTCAAAAGCATCCATGACCAGAAGCAAGTCTGCGGGCTGCGCCATTTCCACCTGGTAGTGGGCAATGGTAGCCGACTGAGGGCATCAGCATAGTTCTCTGTGCCTGGTCTGAGGCAGATAACATAGTCATAGGTGGACAATGTTAGTGCCCATCTTTGGATGCGGGATGAAGCATTGGTGTTTATTCCTTTGCTTTCTGAAAACAGCGCAATGAGTGATTTCAAGCTCAAACCGTAGTCCAAATAGGTATTGGTGCATTTTCTTAACCCCATATACACATACTACCGTCTCTTTCTCGACCATACTGTAGGCACTTTCAGCCTTAGACAGACTTCTAGATGCATATGCAACTGGTTGACGTTTGCCCGATACATTGGTTTGCTGTAACCCACAGCCGACCCCGTATGAAGATGCATCACAAGCTAGCACTAATCGTTTACATGGGTCATACAGTACAAATAACTTATTAGAACAAAGTAGATTTCTGGCCTTCTCAAAGACTGTCTCTTGAGATTTACCCCAAACCCAGTCATCACCCTTACATAGTAACATGTGTAATGGTTCCAGCAAAGTGCTTAATCCGGGTAGAAAGTTAACAAATAGTTGAGGAGTCCCAGGAATGAATGCAGCTCCATCACATTCTGTGGTCTGGGTGCATTCTTGACTCTGTCTTTGAGTCCGTGGGTCTGATGCCGTCTGCCGCAATCTTTCTCCCCAAGAATTCGACCTCTGGCACTAGGAAAACACACTTGGAACATTTCAGCCTGAGTCCCACTCTGTCTAGTCGACTTAGAACCTCTTCCAGGTTGTGCAGGTGTTCGGTGGTGTCACAACCGGTGGTCAGGATGTTGTCTTGAAACACAATGGTGCGCGGAACCGATTACAACAGATTCTCCACGTTCCTCTGGAAGGTGGCAGCAGCCGAGCGAATCCCAAAAGGGCACCTGTGGTATACAAACAGTCCTTTGTGCGTCTTGATACACGATAATCTTTTCGAAGATTCAGCCAGCTCCTGTGTCATGTAGGCGGAAGTTAGTCCAACTTGGCGAACAACTTCCCCCCCCCCTCCACTAACAGTTCGAACAGGTCATCCACCTTGGGTAGTGGGTACTGGTCTTGTAACGAGGCTTGGTTGATCGTTATCTTGTCGTCTCCACAGATTCTAACCGTGCCATCGCTTTTCAATACCTAAACAATCGGACTGGCCCACTCGTTGAACTTGACTGGCGATATGACTCCCCCTTGTTGAAGTCTGTCCAGTTCGATCTCGACTTTCTCCCTCATCATATATGGAACTGCGTTCTGATGAACAGGCCTTGCATCGGGGACTAGATGGATCTGCATCTTGGTGCCTGTGAAGTTGCCGATGCCTGGTTCAAATAGCGACGGAAACTTGCTCAGCACTTGGGCGCACGAGGCATCATCCACTGAAGAGCGTGTTTTGATGTCGTCCCAGTTCCATCGAATCTTTCCCAGCTAGCTTCTGCTGAATAGCATTGGGTCATTGCCTGGTACAATCCACAGTGATAAATCATGCACAGCTCCATCGTACGATATCTTAACTGCTGCACTGCCAATGACTGGTATGAGCTCTTTGTTGTAGGTGCACAGCTTTGTCTGAATCAGGCTCAGTTTGGGCCTTTGTGCCTTGTTACTCCACAGTTTCTCAAAAGCCTTCTGGCTCATAATTGACTGTCTCGCCCCCGTGTCCAATCCCATTGACACCGGAATACCGTTCAATTTGACTTTCAGCATGATAGGAGGGCTCTTGGTGGTGAAGGTGTGTACCCCATACACTTCTTCCTCGGGTTGAGTTGCCTCTCTTGTTTGTTCTGTGTGATCCGTGCCGGATCGATCATCCTCTGCCGACCCTGCCACGTGGTGAGTCGCAGCACTCTTGCACATGGTGCCCCATTGTTTCGCAGCCTTTGCACACATAGTGCTTGAATCGACATTGATGGACTCGATGATTACCCCGCAGCGCCAACATGGTGCTAATGGATTTGCATTCACGCCCGATGGCGGACTCTGAGTCATCCTAGGTCTTGCAGCTACAGACGTGTAGGCCCTGCCATATGCCGTTCTGTCTGCTAGCGACGTTATTTTATGTACAGTACTTGCCGGTGAGCTTCAATGCTGGGAAGATATCTGTCTGGTATTATTACTAGTGGATATGAATGCCTGGGCTATCGTGATGGCCTTGCTCAGGTCTAGGGATTCGGCGGACAGCAGCTTGCGAAGAATGACCTCGTGGCCGATGCCAAGCACAAAAAAGTCCTGCAGCATTTCCCCCCAAAATGCAGCAAATTCGCAAGTTTCCGCAAGGCGTCTCAGGTCGGCATCATAACTCGCCACATTCTGGCCCTCGGAGCGGTGGTGCGTGTAGAAGCGATACCTGGCCATTAAGACACTCTTCTTCGGCTTGAGGTGGTTCCGAAACAGCGTACCCAACTCTGTATATGTCTTCTCCACTGGTTTCTCTGGTGCTAACAGACTCTTGATAAGGCCGTATATTGTGGATCCACACACAGTGAGGAGAATCACCCTGCGCTTGACCGCTTTATCGTCCCCATGCAGCTCGTTGGCCATGAAGTACTGGTCGAGACGCTCAACGAAGGCTTCCCAATCATCACCCTCTACAAATCTCTCTAAAATACCAACGGCAGCCATGACTGCATGAAAGTTCGGAATCTGTTACTCGTCGCCAATTGTTAAGTATGGAAGAACTCCACAAGACTGAGTACTGTGAGCTAAAACTGATGTGACCTTAGTCTCTTTAATACAACTCCAGAGTGCCTAAGCAGCATGGCAGACAACCTTTTATACTCCCTTGCACGAGGTGTGCAGGTGACCCTTGGGCCTCCAACAGTTGTGCCCTCTGGTGGCAAGTGTTACGCAGTTACAATGTTTACATACATAACATATGCAATGTTCCCTCTAATTTTTTTTCTGTACCCTCCTCCAGCGCAGGAGCTAGTGAGCAACCCGTACAGGACCTTGCGATTGTTGCTCAACCACGCAGCCGCACACCTTAGGGGGAAACATTGGTGTGTGGCCCTCGACAGCTCATCAAAGCTTGTTAAGTGGCCTTCCAACCCAAACAATTGCCCATCTCTGGGTGGAAGGAGGCTCAAGTGGAGCATTAACACCGGCATAATCATGTTGGGACCAATGGCCTGTTTTTGTGCTAAAAATACTATGTAAGATAAGGGTATTAAGGGATTTGGAACCAAGGCTGGCAAATGGAGTTAAGATAAAGATCAGCCATCATCTAATTGAATGGCGGAACAGGCTCAAGTGGCTTAATAGCCTACTCATGTTCTTATGCAACATTGATATGCAGATACAAAGGTCATCAAAAGTGGCAGAACAAGTAGATAGGCCATACAAAAGACATACAGAATCCGGAGTTTGTAGTTAGAGGCATAGGGGGGAATTTTAACATCAAAGAGTGAGTGAGCTTGGGAGCAGATGGATAGTAAAATGCAATGTGTCAGGAAGCCGACTCCAACCTGACAACCTTTGCACTTCCACGCTCAGCAGCATGCAAGAAACCTCCTCGGGAGAGGTAGGCTACCAATTGAAAGCAATTAAGAGATAGTTAATCGTTTTTTTACAGGGGTTTTTAGCTTTCACCATGGATTCACTGGTTTCCCAGGCTTCCTGGACCTTGCCAATGAAAGCAAGGAGAGAGCACAGCGGCAATTGAAAGGGCTAAATAAATGGCAGGCAAAGGCACTGAGACCTCAGACCTGTTCCCTTGCCTAAGTGAAAGGCTAAAGCTCACTTGCTGTGAGAGTTCGCTCTCAGTATTTTGCAGATGGATCTATTACTTTGGAGGTCTCTCCCACTACTTTGGAGGTTTGTGAACCTGATCTCCACTTTAAATCTGTGTTATTATGTTGTTTCACCATGGACCTCAGATGAGGAACAGGTTGAGCAATAGCGTCAACAACACCAGAAGCCCGGTATCCTGGGGATGGACTGATCATGGCAAAATTTAGTTAGGTTGCACCACTGTACCCATCTGCCAACCACATGATGAACTCACTTGAAGCAAAGGATAATGGTTGATGGGTGTTTTTGTGATTGGAAGGCTGATCTACTGGGGTTCCACATGGCTCAGTGCTGGGTCCCTTGCTTTTTGTAGTACATATCAATGACTTGGACTTGAATGTTGAGGGTATAATTAAGAAGTTTGCAGATGACACTAAAATAGGCTATGTGGTTGATAAAGAAGAAAGCTGCGGACTGGTCAGGTGGGCAGAGCAGTGGCAAATGGAATTCAATCTGGATAAGTGTGAGGTAATACATTTGGGGAGGTCTAACAAGGCAAGGGAATACACATTAAATAATACAACACTGAAAAGTGTAGAGGAACAAAGGGACCTTGGAGTGCAGGTCCACAGATCCCTGAAGGCAGCAGGATAGGTAGATAAGGTGGTTAAGAAGGCATAATGAAAACTTGCCTTTATTAGTCGAGGCATGCAATAGAAGAGCAAGGAGGTTATGCTTGAACTGTATAAAACACTTGTTCGGCCACAGCTAGAGTACTGCGTGCAGTTCTGGTCACCACATTACAGGAAAGATGTGATTGCACTCGAGAGGGTACAGAGGAGATTTGCAAGAATGTTGCCTGGACTGGAGAATTTTGGCTATGAGGAAAGATTGGAGATGCTGTGTCTGTTTTATTTGGAATAGAGGAGGCTGAGGGGAGACCTGATTGAGGTGTATAACATTATGAGGGTCTGGATAGAGTGGATAGGAAGGACCTGTTTCCCTTGGCAGATGAGTTAAGATCCAGGGGGCATAGATTTAAAGTAATTGGGAGATGATATAGAGGAGATACGAGGGGAAATTTATTTCCCCAGAGGGTGGTGGGATTCTGGAACTCACTGCCTGAAAGGGTGGTAAAGGCAGAAAGCCTCACCACATTTAAAAAATACTTGGATGTGCACTTAAAGTACCGTAATCTACAGGGCTATGGATCAAGAGCTGAAAAGTGGAATTAGGCTGGATAGCTCTGAGTCGGCTGGCACGGACACGATGCGCCGAAATAACCTCCTTCTGTGCTGTAAATTTCTATGATTCTATGATGTTATGACTACCCCCCCTTCCCCAGCACAAAGCAGTCCTGCACTCAACAAAGCATCCCTTTCACAGACACCCATTGCTGAGATTTAAGTCTTATCTTCCCATTCATCAGAACTGAGAAGGCCAGTTACCAGACTGCAGGCAAAAATGGACAAGACAGGAAAGTGGTGCAAAGAAATAATTTTATAGGTGGATCAAAATGTATATATTAACTTATCATTGTGACATGCTTAACACACCCATGTGCATACCCTTGTGCACTGTTAGGGCCCAAGTTTCCACACGATAAAAAACGGGTGCCCCTCCGAGCTGGGCGCCCGTTTTTCGTGCTAAAACGGCGCCGGAAAAAAAACTCGCGATTCTGGAGCGCCCTGCAGCTCCTTGTCTGTTTGGCGCGGCGCCCAGGGGGGCGGAGACTACACTCGCGCCGATTTTGTAAGTGGGAGGGGGCGGGTACTATTTAAATTAGTTTTTTTCCTGCCGGCAACGCTGCGCGTGCGTGTTGGAGCGTTCGCGCACGCGCAGTGTGAAGGAAACATTGGCACTCGGCCATTTTTGTAGTTCTTTGTAGCTGTTTAATTTTTGAACATTTTTTAATAAAACCACATTGCCATCAGCACTGAGGCTTCCTGCTTACTGCCCCTCTCTCCCTCCCGTTCGCGGGAACGACGGTGAGCTGACTGTAAGGCTTCCACCTCAAGTGGAAGGCTGCTTGCTGCCTGGTTACTGCCTGCCTGCCCGCCCCTCCCTCCCGTTCGCGGGAACGATGCCACATCGCTGAGCTGACTGAAGCACTTTCACACAGGTAGGAAGATGGTTTATTTAATCTTTTCTTTGCTGATAAATGTTTATTCAGGTTGGATTTATTTGTATAATATTTGTAGAAGTATAAATAAGGATTTATTGTGGAATTTAATGACTTCCCTTCTCCCCCCCCCTCCCCCCCCACCTCGTTCTGGACGCCTAATTTGTAACCTGCGCCTGATTTTTTAATGTGTAGAACAGGTTTTTTCAATTCTACAAAAATCTTCACTTGCTCCATTCTAAGTTAGTTTGGAGTACGTTTTCACTGTGGAAACTTTGAAATCAGGCGTCAGTGGCCGGACACGCCACCTTTTGAAGAAAAAATTCTGTTCCAAAGTAGAACTGTTCTACCTGACTAGAACTGCAGAAAAAAAAATGTGGAGAATTGCGATTTCTAAGATAGTCCGTTCTCCAGCAGTTGCTCCTAAAAATCAGGCGCAAATCATGTGGAAACTTGGGCCCTTAATCTTCCTTTTCCTATAGGACCGAAATTCCTATGATGTGTAACCCTCTGTGGCTTCAGCAGAGGTAGAGGCCGGCTTCTCACATCCCTATTCTGACTGCTCAGATGCTCTTGGCCGATGTCCTCTGGGTTTCGGAGCCCGTGAGGGAACTGCCAAAGACTGCTCCACCTGCTCCTGCACCGGCCATCAGAACATGAGGCAGCATGTGGGGTTCTGACTGAGGGAGGGGGGCAACGGGTGAAAAGTGGAAGCGCTTTGAGCTGAGTCCTCACTTCTATGCTCACTTTTGCCATCATCCCTCTCATGGTCCACCCGCAATTCCCTGCCAGCAATGAGCTGGAGAGCACTTCACAGCACATCAGTGGGGTGCTGAACAGCAAAGGCTAGGTTTTGATCTATCCTAGTTAAGGCAGCATTCAGAGTGTGCAAGCTATTGGTGAGGGCAAGCAAGCACATGCTTGACTGCCGTTTTGCTCTATGCAGGTGGCCACACATTCCATGGACAAACACATCATAGCTAATGCCTGCGACATCATGCCACTCATGTTTAAGATGGACTCCTCTGTTCCCTTTGGAAACGCTGGTGTCTCATGCACTTTTTGCTGCTCCTCCAGAATCATCCTCGTTGTCGACAGCCCCCAAAGTTCAGCATCTGCGTCCAGCTGAGCAGAGCTTAGAGTGTCCTGCGTCCTCCAATGAGAACTCTCCACTGCTGTCCCTGTCTCCACCATCTGCTCCTGCTCACATGTGATCTGTGAGCCACCAGGTGACAACACAACTATCATCCTGTGATGGTGCACCCTCAGAGTTAGTGACCTCTTCTGAGGAATTGTCTTCCTGTTCTGACTCCACTGTCTGTGGGACACTTGATGGGCCTGTGGAAGATTAAAGACATGAATTAGAACAGTTATGGACAGAATGTTTTAAGTTAACATTATGCACATGATTATATTTCACTGGCTACTGACATCAAGTCCAGGGAGGCATCCCTAAAGCGAGAGGCAGCTTTGGAACGTTGTGACTTCGTTGCTTGCAGCTAACTATCTTTCTCCCACCTCCACAACCCTTCACTGTCATCATTGCAGTGTTCCTTTAAATACTTCAGTTGAAATAGACCCATGCGTATCGTCATCACGCCCGCTCGCCCTAATTGATTGGGAAACCCGGAAGTCAGATGCAAATGCAGTGGCTAAGTTAAAAAGCCACTGACAGATGTGCTGCAAGTACTTTCAGGTTTCCCACGCACAACCAGAGCTCTCTCCATCCACCCCACTCCCGGTGTGTTGCCAGGTAAATATTCCAGGCATAGGATACAAAAGCAGGAAGGTAATCTTGAATAAAAACAGAATTCTGGCAATACTCAGCAGGTCAGGCAGCATCTGTGGAGAGAGAAATAGAGTTTACATTTCAGGTTGATGTCCTTTCATCAGAACTGGAAAACGTTAGAGATGTAACAGGTTTTAAGCAAGTACAGAGGCAGGGAAAGGGGAGGGGAGGAAAGAACAAAAGGGAAGGTCTGTGATAGGTTGGAAGGCAGGAGTGATTAAATGACAAATCCCATCTGAAAAAATGGGAGCAGAGGTTATAATCTGAAATTGTTGAACTCAATGTTGAGTCCAGAAGGCTGCAAAGTGCCTAATCGAATGCTGAGCTTAGGTCGAGCTTCATTGGAACAGTGTAAAATGCTGAGGACAGAGGTGTCAGAGCGGGAGTGGAACGGAGAATTAAAGTTACAGACGACCGGAATCTCGGGCTCAAGCTTGTGGACTGAATGAAGATTCAGTCACAAAGCAGTCACCAAATCTGTGTTTGGTCTACCCAAGGTAATCTTGAACTTGTACAACACCTTAGTTAGGCCACAGTTGAAGCATTGTGCACAGTTCTGGGCATCATATTATAAGGTAACAGCGATGGAAAAGTGCTGCATAGATTCACTTGGATGTTACCCAGGTTGAGGGATTACACTAGAGCTGAGGATGTTATGGAGTGACTTGATAAAGGTCTTAAAGATTATGAAGGGTTATGAGAATGTAAATAGTGATAGTTTGATTCCACTGGTCAGGTAACAAGAGGGTACAAATTTAAGAAAATTAAAAAAACAATTAAGGCCAGAAATTGCCATGGCAGCATCCTGGAATTGGATCTAGGGCAGAGAGGAACTTCCATTCACCCAGGAATGAACCCTTGACCCTGTTCCAAATTATGGGGTTAGGAGCATTAACATATGTTGGGCAGGCACTGTTGGTAAGCAAGATTGAGAGATAGTAAAGGATTCCATTTTGCACAAAAAGAATTCATTTATATTAGGTTCCATTTTATATTAACTCTATCGATAAAAACATAAAATTCGAAGACTACAAATATACAGTGTCTATACAGAGGTCAGAGGAGCCTATTTTCTAGACCAGGTTACACATTGTTTACATTTAGTAATAAGTTATCTGTAAGTAACCAAGTTACAGCATTATAAATGACAATTATTCGCACTGTAATCCTTTGCCATAGAAAATCGGCCTTTGAAATAACACTCGTGATCCTTCTTTGTACAGGTTTTCATAACACTGGGAAAAAGGGAGGTGGGGCTGACAGAAATTATGGTGCATGATATCATCCCACCAGTCACAACTCTATTTGTGACGTTTGCACAGAAGGTAGTGGACACAAGAAGTGCCTGACGCCACTTCCTGCAGAAACCTTTTATGATTTTATGAGAAGGAGGTTATTCAGCCCATCGCCACTGTGCGAGTGCTAGCTCGTATAAGGAGGGAGTTGACATTAAGTAAAAACAGAAAATTTTGGAAACACCCAGCAAGTCAGGCAGCATCTGGAGAGAAAGGAAGGTAGGGTTAACATTTCAGGTCGATGCCCGTTCATCAAAACTGGGAGAAGTTACAGATGAATAGTTTATATGGAGGAACAGAGCCAGGGAAAAGGGGTCCAGGAGAGAAAAAGAGAATGGTATGTGACTAGGTGGAGGACAGGAGATGATTAAATGTCAGAGACCATTCTTTAAAATGGTGTCCTGGTAACAGGATTCACTGTATGTTTAATCCATGAGGCCACTGCTGCTATTGGATACAGGTTAGCATTTAGCAATAAAGATTGATTTTTAAAAAAGCAAATCAGCAGATTTGACACACAAATGGTTTTAAATCAATGCACATTGGAGCCACGTGAATGCCTGTGTTTAACTTCCAATGGGCATGTGGCAGTGTCTCTCCAAACTGTAAGGAATGTGCAGTGTGCACTACTTAATGGACATGCATAAGATCAAATTACCAATATGTATTGCTGAATATCATTGACCTTGAATTTAAACCTGTTTTTTTTAAACTAGATTGAATCAGTGCTGATTCTGCTTTTAACTACTGCTGTAATTATTCAGACCTTCTAAATCACCCTCACTTCAAGGGTGACGCTCTCAATTTGAAACACAAGGGGTAGAAATTGGACTCTGTTGCGTCCGTTTTATTGGTGCCAAATAGGCAGAACGAGGGCCAATTCCGAAGACCAACATCCCACATTTAAAGAACACATGAAAGACACCCGCCCCGATATTGGGTTGGAACATTTTTCAGGCGTTCCTGTAAGCCACCTAAAAGAGGCATTAGTTCCCTTTGCATATGTAAATGAGGGGTCTAATGGCTGCTTTAGGCTGCCTTGCATAAATCTGATATCGGAGCAGGAGACAGGCATGTGCCACTCGGATCTCTTAAGCGACCACTGGCTAACTGCCAGCAAAAGGTTTTGTAAAAAAATCTTGTTGCTGTGGAGCCTGGAGGAGAAAGACTCGAAAGGAAATAAAAATAGGGAGAGATGTAACACGGGGCACCGATTTGCAATCACCCGTTTTACACCATCGCACAAAGTCGAAATTACCCTCCGAGTGTGAGAATAGCCAAAGATTGGTTGGTAGAAAGGGAAGCAAGAAAAATCAGCAAGGCAGATCAGGTTGCTTTGGCCCGGAGACCTACATGGGGCGACTTACAAAACCTTTTGCTGGCAGTTAGCCAGTGATCGCTTAAGAGATCCGAGTGGCACATGTCCGTCTCCTGCTCCAATATCAGATTTATGCAAGGGAGCCTAAAGCAGCCATTAGACCCCTCATTTACATATGCAAAGGGACTAATGCCTCTTTTAGGTGGCTTACAGGAACGCCTGTTCACTTGATGCAAAATGAGCTCCGAGCCAGAATAGATTAGGCTTTCAGCAATTTGGAACGACCTAAATACTGACCAGCAAAGAGCCTCCAAACAGAAGGCAGATAGTCGAACCCCGCTGCATACTGACATTTTTTGATTTCCCCCGACCACCCGATCTCTCCACCCCCCCATCCCCCCCACCCCAGAGGCCTCCGAACTCCCTTCTATGGACTCCAACCTCCACCTTCCACACCCCCCCCCTGATCTTTTCTCCAGCCCCCAACCACCCCACTGATGCTCCTCCGCCTACCCCCTCCAGCCCCGATCATCTTCCGGCTCCCTTACCCCCCCCCACCCCCGATGCTCCCCTGGCCCCGATCCTCCTCCGGCCTCCTTGATTATCTATCGGCTCTCGACCATACCCGCCCCCGATGTGCAGCTCCGGCCCCGATCATCCTCCGGCTCCTGACCACCCTGGCCCCCCCCCGATGCTCCTCCGGCCCCAATTGTCCTCTAGCCCCAAACAAACCCCCCACCCCTCATGTTCCTCCAGGCCCAATCTTCCTCCAGAGAAGACAATGGTGACTTTGACTGAGACAGTGTGAGCCTGATTTCGCGCACCTCATACGCGCTCATGGAGTTACGCAAGTTCTGGGTTTAGGCATGCGAAACCCGGAACTTGCAATCTGTCAAAAATTCTCATGACAGATCACACACCTTTAAAACTAAAGGGCAACTCCTGACCAGTGAATGTCCTTCAAATTCTTACGACTGATAAAAGCTGATTATTTTAAAAAATAATTTAAACAGTTCAATTCTATTAGATAAAGTAAGTTTATTTTTAGACCCTTTAAAATATGTAAATTTATTTTTCAAAAAATAAAATGTTTGTTTTAAATAATTAATTAAATTCCATTTTGAAAATGTTTTAATATGTGACGTTTTTTTTAATTTTCATTAAGTGCTTGTGTGTTTTGGGGGGTATTCCCATTCATACTTATGGTGATACTTAAAGGGTTGACGGTGGATAGTCAATGGCAGACATTTACTGATCACATGGATGAACTTCAACAATTGTACATCCCTGTCTGGCGTAAAAATAAAACGGGGAAGGTGGCTCAACCGTGGATAACAAGGGAAATTAGGGATAGTGTTAAATCCAAGGGAGAGGCATATAAATTGCTCAAAAAAAGCAGCAAACCTGAGGACTGCGAGAAATTTAGAATTCAGCAGAGGAGGACAAAGGGTTTAATTAGGAGGGGGAAAATAGAATATAAGAGTAAGCTTGCAGGGAACATAAAAACTTACTGCAAAAGCTTCTACAGATACGTGAAGAGAAAAAGATTAGTGAAGACAAATGTAGATCCCTTACAGTCAGAATCAGGTGAATTTATAATGGGGAACATAGAAATGGCAAACCAATTGAACAAATACTTTGGTTCTGTCTTCACTAAGGAAGACACAAATAACCTTCCAGAAACATTAGGGGACCGAGGGTCTAGCGAGAAGGAGGAACTAAAGAAAATCCTTATTAGTCAGCAAATTGTGTTAGGGAAATTGATGGGATTGAAGGCCGATAAATCCCCACGGCCTGATAGTCTGCATCCCAGAGTACTTAAGGAAGTGGTCCTAGAAATAGTGGATGCATTGGTGGTCATTTCCCAACATTCTATAAACTCTGGATCAGTTCCTGTGGCTAATGTAACCCCACTTTTTCAAAAAGGAGGGAGAGAGAAAACAGGGAATTATAGACCAGTCACCCTGACATCGGTGGTGGGGAAAATGTTGGAATCAATTATTAAAGATGTAATGGCAACGCATTTGGAAAGCAGTGACAGGATCAGTCCAAGTCAGCATGAATTTATGAAAGGGAAATCATGCTTGACAAATTTTCTAGAATTTTTTGAGGCTGTAACTATTAGAGTGGACAAGGGGGAGTTAGTGGATGTGGTGTATTTGGACTTTCAAAAGGCTTTTGACAAGGTCCCACACAAGAGATTCGTGTGCAAGATTAAAGCACATGGTATTGGGGGTAATGTACTGACGTGGATAGAGAACTAATTAGCAGACAGGAAGCAAAGAGTAGGAATAAACAGGTCCTTTTCAGAATGGCAGGCAGTGACTAGTGGGGTACCGCAAGGTTCAGTGCTGGGACCCCAGCTATTTACAATATACATCAATGATTTAGATGAAGGAGTTGAATGTAATATCTCCAAGTTTGCAGATGACACTAAGCTTGATGGCAGTGTGAGCTGTGAGGAGGATGCTAAGAGGCTGCAGGGTGACTTGGACAGGTTAGGTGAGTGGGCAAATACATGGTAGATGCAGTATAATGTAGATAAATGTGAGGTTATCCACTTCGGTGGTAAAAAGAGGAAGACAGATTATTATCTGAATGGTGACAGATTAGTAAAAGGGGAGGTGCAACGAGACCTGGGTGTCATGATACACCAGTCATTGAAAGTTGGCATGCAGGTACAGCAGGCGGTGAAGGCGGCAAATGGTATGTTGGCCTTCATAGCTAAGGGATTTGAGTATAAGAGCAGGGAGGTCTTACTGCAGTTGTACAGAGCCTTGGTGAGGCCATACCTTGAATATTATATACAGTTTTGGTCTCCTAATCTGAGGAAGGACATTTTTGCTATTGAGGGAGTGCAGCGAAGGTTCACCAGACTGATTCCCGGGATGACACAACTGACATATGAAGAAAGACTGGATCAACTAGGCTTATATTCAATGGAATTTAGAAGAATGAGAGGGGATCTCAAAGAAACATATAAAATTCTGACGGGATTGGACAGGTTAGATGCAGGAAGAATGTTCCCAATGTCGGGGAAGTCCAGAACCAGGGGTCACAGTCTAAGGATAAGAGGTAAGCCATTTAGGACTGAGATGAGGAGAAACTTCTTCACTCAGAGAGCTGTGAGCATGTGGAATTCTCTACCACAGAAAGTTGTTGAGGCCAGTTCATTAGATATATTCAAAAGGGAGTTAGATGTGGCCCTTATGGCTAAAGGGATCAAGGAGTATGGAGAGAAAGCAGGAATGGGGTACTGAAGTGCATGATCAGCCATGATCATGTTGAATGGTGGTTCAGGCTCGAAGGGCCGAATGGCCTACTCCTGCACCTATTTTCTATGTTTCTATGAATGGGAATACCCCTATTCTTATAGGTTGGGCCGGCCTACGTGATCCCAGTGATGCGTATGAAGTGCTTACGCTGTTTGGGCCTACGTGGGCCTCTACGTAGGCCTTCGCATAGAGGACCAGAAGTCTCTGAAACCCCAGGAACAACAGGTGCTTTTGTAGAAGTTTTTGCGGCCAGAGGCATCCACCCACGGGAAGTCTCCAACCTCAAATTCTGGGTCACATGTTGTTTCCGTGGTGGATGTTGGCTGAAGATCTTCAACTGGTAACTGGCATATCTCCCAATAGCCTCCAGGAAGAGCTCAGACATCTGAGGTGGTGACCAACAGAGTAAGGTCTATCAGCAGTTAGGGAACTGACATTTTCTATGGTCCCTCACTTTAGGAAGCTTCCAAAGTAGCCCATTCCATCTATTCATCCTCCTCCTCTTGATAACATAGGAATAGTGGGATTCTCATTAAGACATCTATGTTCCCAATGCAAAACTGTACTTTATGCAGGGCTGACGAAACAGGGCCATAAAAGTCCTGGCAAACCCGCCAGTGCATCAAACATCAAAAATCAATATACAGGCAAAGTGGAAGTGAACAATAGGGTCTACACAATGAAGTTTCTACCTCAGGCATACTACTCTGTGGCTCATACCATAATTTATATAGTAGTGGTAATAATTTGGGTTGGGTTGGGTTTGGAGTGGTAGTTGGGGGAAATGGAGTGGCAGAAGTTAGCCACACCTATTTGACCACATTTAAATGTGGTGGGCACAGTAGGGGAATGGCATAATTTCTGAAGTTTTTAACCAACATAATTGAGACAAGGAGAGGCAGGAATACAAATATGTGAATGTGATTGAGGAGATGTAGCAGCAAGGAAGTGTCAGGTGGTTAGTGGAGGCAAGGCATTTCCCCACACGATGAGAGGAAAAATAGATCATCAGATGAGATAAGCTGAGCCATTTTCACACACTTCCTAAGATGTGATTATAAAATGGCTTTGGTAGAGAACTGGGACCTTTCTGGGTTGGTACCACATGATGTGATGCATTTCCAAATACCAGCAAACGTGGCTAACTTGAGTTTCTGGTGATACCCATTAATTGGGCTATGCTGAGTCTTAAACATGGGCACTGGAAATCCCTGACATGGCTGTCATATATGAAAGATTTTTCATACAGTAAAAAAAAACAAGTGCGGCTTTGAATTACATATATTCAGTACTCAGACACTCTAGTGATTTAATAAGTCTTTTCTTGGTTAAACACCAATATGTAATGAGGGACGTTCACTGGGAATATCCTGCAGACATTTTCTAATTAGGGCTCAGTCCTCTACAGGGCAGTAACACATTCCAAGTTGTCGCTACAGTGCTTTGTTTTCCCTACGCAGCAGTAACTGTAGTTTCGGTAGTTAAAAAGTAATTAGCTGAGGATTCTGCAAATATCAGTCACAGATTGGAAATTGTATTAACTCTCTGAGGACTGCAGTAACATTCTTGCACAGTCAGAGGAAACATTCTAATGATTCTGAACTCGAGCGATGTTTTAAGTTAACTCACTCGATGGTTGAATGCATCGTGTTGTATGGTGCTGATCCTCACAGAGAAGAAAGGTCCCAAGTTCGATCCATAGTGGATTAGTCATGGCTCAGTGGTAGCACTCTCACCTCCTGATTTTGAAGGTCATGAGTTCAAGTTCCACACCAGAGATCACAAAATCTAAGATGACACTTCGGCACAGTACTGAGGGAGTGTTGCGCTGTTGGAGGTGCCACCTTTTGGATGAGACGTTAAACCTAGGTACCACCTGCCCTCTCAGGTGGACACGAAAGATCCCATGGCACTATTTTGTAGAAAAGCAGGGAAGTTTTCCTCGGTGTCCTAGTCAATATTTATCCCTCAGCCAACATCATTATGACAGATTATCTGGACATTGTCACAATGCTGTTTGTGATACCTCATTGTGTGTAAATTGGTTGACGCGCTTCCTATATTACAACACATCAAAAGTACTTCATTGGCTGTAAAGCACTTTGGGTTGTCTCCTGAGGTCAATATATAAATGCAAGTTATTTTTATTTCTATTAGCTGATCTCTTCTGGTAAGATCATAACAATTCCCATATATGGTATTAAGTGCGGGTAGGGCTTTGCTGTGGTGCCACATAGCAATATAGCCCATCAATATTCCCTGTCAAGGATAGCACTTGGGTGAAGCAGTGCGCTTTTCAAGAACCTGTGGCACAGTCCCCCACCAAGAATATGACAGGGACAGGGTACCCCTTTGTACACTCTCCCACCCCTCCTCCCTCCCCATCCTCAGTGGCATGGTAACTTTGTGATAGGAAAGACTTTGAGTGTATGAGACAGAATGATTTGAGGAGGACAGTTCGGGTGGTTCCCCACAGGATTAGAAGAAAAATGTTTGTCAGGTGAGATAAGCTGAGCCATTTTGCATATTTCCTCTTACTTGGAAATAAAATGATACTCGTAGAGATCTTGAACAAGTCATTAGCCCATCTGGGACTGTTGATGCTCAGGGTGAGGTCCGACAGCAAGTACTTTGGCGGGTAAGATCATACAGGAATATACGTTAGGGATGAGGGACTATCAATGGTTAGGGTCAGGTGTGACTAAGCATCGGAGGTCAGGGACGATTGAAGTGGAAATAGGGAAGTTTATAGGGATTAGGGACTGTCCATGATGGGGTGTAGATAGGAAGTGTACAGAGGGACTGCCCATAGTATTACATTTCCCTTACGTTGCTCTGACAATTAACTGCCTAAACAAGCATTGAAACACGATCCTGTCAAGGCAATCCAAACTGAGCAAAAAATGGAAAGCTAAATGTGGACCATTTGGGACTGATATTTATTAAAGGCTGTCATACCAAGCATATGTTTTTCCATATTGTGTATTTTTTTATCCCATAGTGGGAGATGCACACTGGGAAGAATCACAAGTACAAATGTCTTTGCAGTTGCTATTATGGAGCATTACAGTTTCCCCAAGGTTTAATACATATTCGAAATATACTGCATTTAACAAGTGATGGTTAATTTAGAAATTAAAGTTCTCCACACAAGAGAAAGATTCTGGGACAGTATCCTGAGAGGGAAGCTTCGAGCCAATGTTGGTGAGAAGGCTGAAACAGCAGTCTAGATCAAAGCTTAAATAATCCATTGGTGGATGGCTGGACTGCTAATCCAAGACATTGGAAAGTCCATTGGCTGAAGCCTGAAAGATCTCATCAGTAGGGGCATTGTTAACTCACACCAAGTCCTTCTCACCCATCACCCCTGTGCTCGCTGACCTACATTGGCTTCCGGTTAAGCAACGCCTTGATTTCAAAATTCTCATCCTTATTTTCAAATCATTCCAAGGCCTCGCCCCTCCCTATCTCTGTAATCTCCTTCAGCCCCACAAGCCCTCGAGATCTCTGCGCTCCTTTAATTCTGTCCTCTTGAGCATCCATGATTGTAATCACTCAGTCATTAGTGGCTGTGTCTTCGGTTGCCTAGGCTCCAAGTTCAGGAACTCCCTGCCTAAATAAACCTCTCCGCCTAGCTACCTCTCTTTCTTCCTTCAAGAAACTCCTTAAAACCTAAATCTTTGACCAAGCTTTTGGTCACCAACGCTAATTTCTACTTAAGCAGCACGGAGTCAAATTTTTAATCTCATAATACTCCTGTGAAGTGCCTTGGGATGTTTTACTACGTTCGAGGTGCTATATAAATACAAGTTGTTGTTGTTGTATTTTAGATTACGTGTGTGTCGGGGTGGGAACAGAATGCATGAGAAGTCAACGTTAGTCCTGGTTTGATAGTCACTGAACACAATGCACACCACAGAAGAGCCACAGCTTCAGTTGTGCTATCAAATCATAACGGTGCTGAAATTCCAGAACGCGTTCTGTCGATCTCCCACCGTAATTCTGGCAGGAAACTGGCCGAACCCGCCGGAAATGGTTCACTGGGCATTCCCCAATTCTAGGAGTTTCTTAATTGTCTTGCAAGTGGTGGAACTGCTGTCTGCCTCTTACAAGGCAAATGACAAGCAGAATGTGTTTCCACTCCTGCCCCACAGATGGGACCTACTGTTTGTGTGGTAGCCATTACGCTGAGCAAGTGAAGGCATGCCATTATTCACAAGGTTTTTGTGCCCTCCATCAGTCGGGTAAAGACCAGGCAAACAGAAAAAGGGAATTTTTTTTAATGAAAATTTCTGCTCAGAGGGCCAAGGAGACAATTAGGTTTGTAGGAGTGAGGGGGGAGGGAAAATAATGGGTGACCGGGACAAACTTCCCCCAAATGTCCTGCTACGCTCAAGACAAATGCATTTCAGGAATGGGTCTTATTGCTGTTATGTATTTAACCTTTTGTAACTTGCATGACATCTGACCACCAGAGGGCCCACCTGTTGGAGTCCCAAAGAGTCCCAGCATCCCTTGGGAACACAGTATATAAGCATGCCACCCACGAGGGAGCTGCACTCTGGAATCTTATTAAAGGAGCTAAGATCACACTTGCTCATTACACACAGTACTCAGTCTCACCCTTTATTATGAATGTAATAATTGGCGATGAGGTAACGAACAACCGCGTAAAAATGCAAAGAAAAGTCGGCATCCTGGAGAAGTTCTCAGAAGGGGATGATTGGAAGGCCTTCGTGGAGAGACTCGACCAATACGAGTTGGAAGGAGACAAGAACACTACCAAACGAAGGACGATCCTCCTAACTGTCTGTGGGGCAACAACTTATGGCCACATGAAGAATCTCCTGGCCCCATAAAAACCAACAGAGAAATCCAAAAAGAATTGTGTACGCTGGTCTAGGAGCACCTAAATCCTAAGGAAAGCGTTTTGATGGCGAGATATCGGTTCTACACATGTCAACGATCGGAGGGCCAGGAAGTGGTGAGCTATGTCGCCGAACTAAGGCGCCTCGCAGGATATTGTGAGTTTGAGGGATTCCTAGAACAAATCCTGAGAGACTTTTTTGTACTGGGCATTGGATATGAGACTATCCTTTGCAAACTGTTGACTGTAGAAACTCCGAATCTAAGTAAAGCCATAACGATAGCCCAGGTATTTATGTCCACCAGCGACAACACCAAGCAGATTTTGCAGAACAAAGAAGTTTCGGCCAGTACTGTGCATAACGATTCATCAGTTTTGAGCAGAAATGTACATGGCAGAATGTACACGCCGGCTGCTGTGGCCCGACCTCAATTGACCCAGAGTCCGCCATCAACTGTTAAAGCGAGGCAGTTAACACCCTGGTTGGCACTGTGGAGGTGATCATCGGCCCCATCAATGCCGCTTTAAGCACTATGCGTGCAATGGTGGCAGAACAATGGGACACCTACAACGAATGTGCAGGCGAGCTGCAAACCCTGCAAACCCTGCAAACCACCACGTTGCAGAGGAAGATCGATCTACAGTGGATCAGGTTGAATTGGAGACTCGTACTGAGGAGGCAGAAGTGTACAGGGTACACATGTTCACTATGAAATGTCCACCAATAATGTTGAAAGTTGAACTGAACGGCATTCCAGTATCTATGGAGAGAGACACGGGTACGAGTCAGTCCATAATGAATAAAAAGGCCTTTGACAGGCTGTGATAAATGAGGCACTCAGGCCCAAGCTCAGCCCCATTCACACCAAACTAAGGACTTATACCAAGGAACTAATCCCTGTAATTGGCAGTGCAGAAGTCAAAGTCTCCTACGATGGAGCAGTACACGAACTCCCGCTGTGGATTGTACCAGGGGATGGCCCCACATTGTTTGGCAGAAGCTGGCTGGAACAAATCCGCTGGAACTGGGACGACATCCGAGCACTTTCGTCCGTCGACGACGCCTCATGTATCCAGGTTCTGAGCAGTTCCCATCTTTGCTCGAGCCAGGCATTGGAAGCTTCTCGGGGGTGAAAGTGCAGATCCATTTGGTTCCTAGTACGCGACCCATCCACCACAACGCTCGGGCGGTACCGTACATGATACGTGAAAAAGTGGAAATTGAGCTGGACAGGCTGCAACATGAAGACATCATTGCGTCGTGGAATTCAACAACTGCGCCAATCCGATTGTCCCGGTACTCAAGGAGGACAGCATGGTTAGAATTTGTGTATAAAGTAACGATTAACTGTTTTTCGCTGCAGGACCAGTACCCGCTACCAAAGGCAGATAACCTATTTGCGACCCTGGCTGGAGGGAAGACGTTCACCAACTTGGACCTGACCTCGGCCTGCATGACACAGGAGCTGGAGGAGTCTTCGAAAGGCCTCACCTGCATCAACACGCACAAAGGTCTGTTTATCTACAACCGGTGTCCGTTCGGGATTCGGTCGGCCGTGGCGATCTTCCAGCGGAACATGGAGAGCCTGCTAAAGTTGGTTCCTTGTACAATGGACTTCCAGGATGAAATATTGGTTACAGGTCGGGACACCATGGAGCACTTGAAGAATCTGGAGGAGGTTCTTAGTTGGTTGGATCGCGTGGGGCTCGGGTTGAAACGCTCGAAGTGTGTTTTCCTGGCACAGGACATCAAGTTCTTGGGAAGGAGATTTGCAGCAGATGGCATCAGACCCACCGACGCCAAGACGGAGGTCATCAAGAATGCACCGCGACCACAGAACGTGACGGAACTGTGGTCATTCCTGGGACTCCTGAACTATTTCGGTAATTCCCTACCTGGGTTAAGCACCCTGCTAGAACCTCTACATACGCTACTGCACAAGGGAGATGACTGGGTATGGGGGAATTCACAAGAGGCTGCCTTTAAGAAAGCCAGAAATCTGTTGTGTTCTAACAAACTGCTTGTCCTGTATAACCCTTGTAAACGATTAGTGCTAGCTTGCGATGCGTCGTCATATGGGGTCGGGTGTATGTTACAACAGACTAATGAATCGGGGATTTTGCAACCGGTCGCCTATGCATCCAGGAGTTTGTCCAAGGCCGAAAGGGCCTACAGCATGGTTGAAAAAGAGGCTCTGGCGGTGTTTACAGGGTAAAAAAAATGCACCAGTACTTATTTAGCCTTAAGTTTGAGCTTGAAACTGAGTACAAGCCACTCATATCGCCATTCTCAGAGAGCAAAGGGATTAATACCAATGCCTCTGCCCGCATCCAAAGATGGGCGGTCACACTGTCGGCATACAACTATGTAATCCGCCACAGACCGGGCACAGAGAACTGCGCAGATGCTCTCAGTCGGCTGCAATTGCCCACCACGGGGGTGGAAATGGCACAGCCAGCGGACTTGCTCATGGTCATGGAGGCATTTGAGAACGAGAAGTCCCCCATTATGGCCCACCAGATCAGGACCTGGACCAACCAGGGTCCTTTACTGTCGTGGGTAAAAAACCGTGTCCTCCATGGGAGCTGGTCCATTGTCCCAGTGGAGATGCAGGAGGCGATTAAGCCGTTCCACAGATACAAAGACGAGTTGTCCCTGCAAGCAGACTGTCTATTGTGGGGCAATCACATGGGCTTGCCCAAGAAAGGCAGAGACACATTCAATGTGAACTACACAGCACCCACCCAAGCATCGTAATGATGAAAGCCATAACTAGATCCCATGTGTGGTGGCCTGGCATTGACTCAGATTTAGAGTCATGCAAGCACCAGTGCAACACATGCTCTCAGCTGAGCAATGCACACAGAGAGGCATCGCTTAATTTGTGGTCGTGGCCCTCCAAACCGTGGTCGAGGATCCATGTAGACTATGTGGGCCCATTTCTAGGCAAAATGTTTTTGGTTGTCGTGGACGCTTATTCAAAATGGATTGAATGTGCAATAATGTCTGCCATTGAAAGCCTACGAGCCATGTGTGCCACACCAGCTTGCCTGATGCCCTAGTCAGCGACAATGGGCCGTGCTTCACGAGTGCTGAATTCAAGGAATTCATGACCCACAACAGGATCAAACACGTCACATCTGCCCCGTTCAAGCCCGCATCCAACGGCCTGGCAGAATGGGCAGTTCAGACCATCAAGCAAAGCTTGAAACATGTGTCAGAAGGCTCCCTGCAGACCCTATTGTCCCAAGTGCTGTTCAGCTACCACACTAGACCCCACTCACTTACCGGGGTTCCTCCAATCGAGTTGCTCATGAAAAGGGCGCTTAAAACAAGGCTCTCTCTTGTCCACCCTGATCTCCATGATCACGTGGAGGGCAAGCAGCATCAACAAAGTGTGTACCATGACCGTGCAAATTAGTCACGTGATATTGAGATCAATAATCCTGTGTTTGTGCTCAATTATGGACATGGTCCCAAATGACTTGCTGGCATGGTCACATGTTTCAGGTCAAATTGGCCAATGGACAAACGCACAGAAAACATTTGGACCCAATCAAATTGTGGTTCACCAACAGCTACGAACAACCCGAAGAGGACACCACCAACTTTGACCCTCCAACACACACACAAGTAGCAACTGATGTCATGGTTGACCACGAAACCGAACTCATCACCCCCAGCAGCCCGGCAAGGCCGGCGTACCCAACAGCCCATGAAGAACGAACCAACTCACCCACACCTGCATTTGTGCCGAGACGATCGACAAGGGAGCGTAAAGCCCCAGAATGTCTCACCCTGTAAATAAGTGTACTGTTAACTTCACGGGGGAGTGATGTTATGTATTTAACCCCTTGTAACCTGCATGACACCTGACCACCAGAGGGCCCATCTGTTGGAGCCCCAAGGGATCCCAGCATCCCTTGGGAGCACAATATATAAGCAGGCCACCCTCGAGGTACCTGCACTCTGGAATCTTATTAAAGGAGCTAAGGTCACACTTGCTCATTACACACAGTACTCAGTCTCACCCTTTATTATGAGTGTAATAATTGCCATATTCAAAGGACCTAATGCCTGGTTTAGGCTGATGCCAGAGACTTGTTTCCGATGCTCTTCGATATATGGGAGGTTCACCCTCTAAATTTGACCTCTGTTTCCCCGTTTTCTGCTCAGCTCCTGCCTGCTGTCATATTTTCCTACCAAAACAAGAGTGAATGCACTGTCAAAGCACTTCATTAGCTGCAAAGCACTTTCAGATTTCTTGAGGATCTAAAAAGTGCTATATAAATGCAAGTGCCTTCTTTCTTGTTTACATAATATTGCATAGAATCTGCTCACAGACACACCTATTCCTGAAATTTGTTTGTCTTGAGCGTAGCAGGATATTTGGGGGAAGGTTGTCCAGTGAAGATCGGCCCAACAGATCCATGCTGTTGCTTATACACCACACAAGCCTCCTACAATTCTAATTACCTCTTACCAACTTCCCCTCCCCACCTGTATCCCTCTATTCCCTTCTACCTTGTCTATGCATCAATGCTATCTGATACCTGTGCCATCAAATTTTATTTTAGAATTTTGATAGCTTGCATCATTCTTGTTATTGGCTTCTATGCTCCCTTGAATGCAAGAGGAAGGTTCCGATCACAGGGGGATGCAGATGATGGTCAGGGGGCTTCCAGTCACGGGGTGGGGGTGGAAGTCAGCAGGAGCGGATGGTGATTGGTGGATCAGATGTTGCTTGGTGGAGCAGGTGATTGTTGGGGGTGGGTCTGATGATGGTCTTGGGGATTTCGATGGTCGGGGGGAATAGCAGAGAGATCGGTGTGTGGGGGTATTAACTGGATAGCTTGTTGGGCCTGGAGAAAACACTTCTGCTCCTTCAGGCCCACAAACAGTGCTGTAAAGACAGTTAGCACATGAATTCAACCCTTCAAGTCTCCTTTCACATGCCAGATTTCCCGAGGCCTAGGAAACCCAGCCGCTTGTAGTTAAAAATAGAATTACTGCCAAAATGAAGGCATGCAGCCACATTAAAATATTTAAATGACCAACCCACTTCCTGCAAGCGAATTAGTTGCCAACCCCTGGTCCCATCTCTGTTAAATCAGTAGTGGATGAGTTAGAGGAGGGTTGGCTTCCTGATCCAGATTTTTTGAATTTTAACCTCTGACCTGACCCTAACCTATCCATTTTTGTGAGTTAAGATTCAGTCCTATGATCCTATAATAAGGTCCCCAGGGATGTTCCTTCTTTCCACCTATATTACTGCCACTTCCTGAGGTCACCCAGGGAAAGGTGATGGCCGGCCCTGAAAAATGGCAGTAACAACAGTGAGTTTGCCAATGGAGGGAGAGGGTCTTACAGTGGCCTGCTCTCCCTTCATTCCCTCCCTAATGGCTTACTTGTTGAAGTCCCCGGCCTTTGCTGAGGCCTTCAGTGAGTCTTTGTTATTGATCTTTGGTACATTTTTTCCCTTTTAAGGATCCATCACCTGACCTTCTGGTGTTGCTATGGAAACTGAGCCCCAAGCCAGGAAAATGGGTGGGGGCTGGGGCAAATATGGAGAGCCAGCAAAAATACCATACCACCGGAACTCTTGCCCAAAATACCAATCTCCTCTAATATCTCCGCTCTGCTGGCCTCCCAACTTTCCACATGCCCCACACTAAGTCCCGCTTGTCTATCACTCCTGTCGGCACTGAACGACAATGGCTCCTTGTCCTACAAAATATTATATTAAAATCCTCATCCAATCTTTAAATCGCTACATATCCTCACCAATGTTCCCCCTAACTTTTTTTGTGAGTGCACCAACCCTTTAACAGTCTGCGCGGGCCGTTCACAGTAAACTTAACAATGGAAAAGCTGCCTCCGGCCTGCGTGGGACTGGCACAGAGCACAGCTTAGAGGGAATGTTGGTCTTCACTTCATCCTATTAGTGCCTTACATCCCATCTCATTTCATTCACCCCTCTAATTCTGGCCTTTTGTAGACGAATCTTTCCCATGATTGGTAGCAAAGCCTCCAGAAGCCTTGACCCGACTCTTTAAATCCTTCAGCCTCTCCATGCCTATCTCCACATAGTGAGAGAAGAAGTATTAAGGGGTTAAGCAGCTTTGAAAGTGGATGAATTCCCAGGCCTGGATGAAATGTATCCCAGGTTGTTAAGTGAAGCAAAAGAGAAAATAGCAGAGGCCCTGAACATCATTTTCCAGTCCTCTCTGGCTACAGGTGTGATGAAGGAGGACTGGATGACTGCTAATGTGGTATCTCTGTTTAAAAAGGGAGAAAGGGATAGACCGAGTAATTATAGGCCAGTCAGCCTAACCTCAGCGTTGGGAAAATTATTGGAGAAAATTAGGAGGGACAGGATAAATCTTCATTTAGAAAGAAGTGGATTAATCAAGGACAGTCAGCATGGATTTAGAAAGGGAAGGTCGTGTATGACTAACTTGATTGAATTTTTTGAGGAGGTAACAAAAAGGGTAGTGCCTTTGATGTGGTGTATATGGATTTTAGCAAGGCTTTTGATAAGGTCCCACATGGCAGACTGGTTATGAAAGTAAAAACCCATGCGATCCAGGACAAGTGACAAGTTGGATCCAAAATTGGCTCAGAGGCAGGAAACAAAGGGTAATGGTTGATGGGTGTTTTTGTGACTGGAAGGCTGCTTCCAGTGGGATTTCGCAGGGCTCAGTACTCAGTCCCTTGCTTTTTGTGGTATATATCAATGATTTAGACTTGAATGTAGAGGGTATGATTAAGAAGTTTGCAGATAATACTAAAATTGTCTGTGTGGTGGATAATGAAGAAGAAAGTGTAAATTGCAGGAAGATAATCAATGAACTGATCAGGTGGGCAGAACAGTGGCAAGTGGAATTCAATCTGGAGAAGTGTGAGGTAATGTAATTGGGGAGGGCTAACAAGGCAAGGGAATACACATTAAATGGTAGGACACTGAAAAGTGTAGAGGAATAAAGCGACCTTGGAGTGCATGTCCACAGATCCCTGAAGGTAGCAGCCCAGGTAGATAAATTGGTAAGAAGACATACAGAATACTTGCCTTTATTAGCCGAGGCATAGAATACAAGAGCAGGGAGATTAAGCTTGAACTGGATAAAACACTTGTTAGGCCACAGCTAGAGTACTGCGTGCAGTTCTGGTCACCACTTTACAGGAAAGATGTGATTGCACTAGAGAGGCTACAGAGGAGATTTATGAGGATGTTGCCTGGACTGGATAATTTTAGCTATGAGGAAAGATTGGATAGGCTGGATTTGTTTTCTTTGGAACAGAGGGGACTGAGAGGAGACCTTATTGAGGTGTTTAAAGTAAGAGCGGCTTAGCTAGAGTGGATAGGACAGACCTGTTCCCTTAGCAGAAGGGTCAACAACCAAGGGGCACAGATTTAAAGTAATTGGCAGAAGGAATTTTAGGGGAAATTTCTTCATCCAGAGGGTGGTGGGAATCTGGAACTCACTGCCTGAAAGAGTGGTAGAGACAGAAAGCCTCACCACATTTAAAAAGTTCTTGGATGTGCACTTGAAGTGGGTAACCTGCAGGGCTACAGACCTAGAGCTGGAAAGTGGAATTAGGCTGGATAGCTTTTTGTTGGCCAGCGCAGACATAATGGATCGAAATGGCTTCCTTCCATGCTGTAAATTTCTATGATTCTATGATTGCACCTTTAAAAACCTTTTCAAAAAACCTTATTGTTTGACCAAGCTTTCAGTCACCTCTCTTAACTCTTGTACCGTGGCTCAGTACCTTCTCCTTTATGCCCTTTATCTTCTTTTTTCTTCTCCCTCTCTGTAAAGCACCTTGGCTATTTTCTATGTTGAAGGCACTATATAGATGTTGTTATTGACATCCGTACTGGAGAATACAAAGCCGGCTGGACTGGAACAGATTGGTCAATTTAAATCTGTCGCTAATTAAAAACATTTCTTAAATGCTTCTTCCCTGATGCAAAGTCAAAGCAATAATCTAACCGCACAGAGAGGGAAAAGAAAGAGATCACAACAGTAATATTGACAGTCATTATCTTTAGTTTCGTAAAAGCATTAAAGCAGGTGCATTATTTTACCATTAAAATATTCCATCATACATTCAGAAGGGGAAAAAAAGCTCTTAGGCATTTTTTGTCTCTCCCAGGAGTTCTGCACAGATTGAGCACTAATGAATTTTTAACATTTCTAATAGCTGGTTGGAGCAGGAAGCGTCTGCCTTGGGACCCTGCTTCATGTCTTCCTGCAGCTGAATATCAAATGGATCAAACGGTGGGTTGCTTCACTAACAGCTAGTCTGGGAATATAACCCAGAAATCAGTACTGTAACAAATTAGAGGGGCTTCCTCTTTCAGTTGGTTTACACTGGCTGTTTTCATAAACACAGATTTTTTTTCTTCCATTTTGCTTTCTCCCTCCCACTGGGCTACAGTTCCACAGGCTTGACAATGATTATCTTCAGGCTATCCCTCACCGGATGTCCATGTACATGGGTTTCCAATGGAAATCATAGTACAGCGATCGGAAACAGGAATCCTGGCTGGCTTTTCCCTATCCCAGTTGGACTGAGAGAAACTACTGCACCCTCATTTCATTGACTAAGATCAACTAACTCAGCACTAACCATATGAGCCATATAAGAACAGCAACATGCATTTAGATAGCACCTATAACATAGGAACGTAATCAGACAAAATTGACACCGAGCCAAAGAAGGAAATGTTACGATAGATTGGCCAAAGAAGTAAGTATTAAGGAGGGTCTTAAAGGGGGAGAGAGAGGTGGAAAGGCAGGGAGCTATATGTAGGGCATTCCAGAGCTTAGGGCCTAAATGGTAGAAGATACAGTAGCCAATGGTGGGGTAAAGGAAGTGGGGGGTGCACCAGAGTCCAGAGTTGGAGGAACACAGAGTTCCTGGAGGGTTGCAGGGCTGGAAGAGATAAGGAGAAGCGAGGCCAAGGAAGGATTTGAAAACGAGGATGAGAATTGTAAAATGAGGCGTTGATGGACTGGGTGCCAATATAGGTCAGCGAGCACAGGGGTGATGTGCAATGCCTCCCGAAGCTGCACTGCCTCCTACGCGTCCTGCCTCCCTCAATGCGCGGCCCATTCAAATTTTCGCGCCTGCGCAGTATCTACAATGTAAACGCCGGTGAGCAGCCTGTGGGGACCTTGCAGATGACTGGGCAAGCGTGCAGCTTAATGGGAACATTGGTGAGGGGTGAACAGGATTTGCTGCGGGTTATGATACAGGCGCCAGAGTTTTGGATAATCTCAAGCTTATGGATGGTGAAGATGGATAGATGAACATTGGAATGGTCGATTTTGGAGGTAAACAAAGCATGGATGAGGGTTTCAGCAGCAGATGGGCTGAGGCAGGGCCGAAGACAGATGGATGAAGGTGGTCTTTCTGATGAAGAGGGTATGGGTCGGACTATCAGGTTACAGTGAAATAGGAGCTGAAGTGGGAATAGTATGGTTCAGATTGAGACAGTGGCCAGGGAAGGAATTGGAATCGGAGGGAAGGGGACCAAATTTGTGCTAAGGACCGAAGACAATGGTTCTTCCCAACATTTAAATGGAGGAAATTACAGCTCATCCAGGACTAGAAGTCAGAAAACACAGAGGCAGTGAAGGGGTCAAGAGAGGTAATGGTGAGGTATGGCAGGGTGTCGTCAGCATACATGTGGTACTTGACATCACATCCTTAGATGATGTCACTGAGGCAGTGCATGTTGATGAGAAATAGGTGGGGGCCAAGGTTATATCCTTGAGGGATTCCAGAGGTAACAATGTGGGCGTGAGAAGACAAGCCATTGCAGGAGATTTTCTCGCAATGATTGGATAGGTAAGAGTGGAGCCACCACTCCCACTCAGCTGGGCAATGGGATAGAGGATTGGCTAACGAACAGAAAACAAAGAGTGGGGATCAATGGGTCATTCTCGGGTTGGCAATCAGTAACTAGTGGGGTGCCGCAGGGATCAGTGCTGGGACCCCAACTATTTGTAACCCTAGTGTAACGTAGCCAAGTTTGCTGACGATACAAAGATGGGAGGAAAAGCAATGTGTGAGGAAGACACAAAAAAATCTACAAAAGGACATAGACAGGCTAAGTGAGTGGGCAAAAATTTAGCAGATGGAGTATAATGTTGGAAAGTGTGAGGTCATGCACTTTGGCAGAAAAAAAATCAAAGGCAAGTTATTATTTAAATGGAGAAAAATTGCAAAGTGCCGCAGTACAGCGGGACCTGGGGGTACTTGTGCATGAAACACAAAACGATAGTGTTGTGTATGGAGAAAGAGTCAGATTGAACACTGTGAACTCAAAGTAAAGTGTGACCGTAGTCTTTTATTCCAGGTCTCCAGAGTGCCTCTCCAAACTTTGAAGCCTCCTTAAATATCTGTGCTCCCAAGGAATTATGGAATCCCTTGGGACTCCAGGGGATGAGCACTCTAGTGGCTGTACAGAGTTAATACAAGTCCACATATATAACAACACTCCCCTCCACCCCGCCCCAAAGTCAATAGTGTAACTATTTACAATGTGAGTTGATCTGGGACCCTTCTTGCCCTGGTTGATCGTCTCGGTGTGAAAGCTGGTGTTGTTGAATCATTTGTTGGGCCCTCGCTGGGCTGCTGTGCAGCTGGCCTCTCTAGGCTGCCTGGTGTGTTGGGCCCTGCAGGGCTGCTGTGGATGATGTGTTCTGCTTCGTGGTCAACCGTGGTGTCGGTTGCCACTGGTGTGTATGTTGGGAGATCAAAAAAGGTAGGGTCCAAGGTGGGTTGCTCAGGATAGTCCGTGAACCTGAGTTTGATTTGGTCCAAGTGTTTCCGGTGAATGAGTCCATTTGAAAGTTTGACCCGAAACACCCTGCTCCCCTCTTTGGCCACTACAGTACCAGGAAGCCACTTGAGACCTTGTCCATAATTTAATACAAATACAGGATCATTGACTTCAATCTCACGTGACACATTTGCTTCATCATGGTATGCATTTTGTTGAAGCCGCCTGCTCTCTACCTGTTCATGTAGAGCAGGGTGAACTAACGAGAGCCTTGTCTTAAGTGCTCTTTTCATGAGCAGTTCAGCAGGTGGAATCCCAATGAGTGAGTGGGGTCTCATGCGGTAGCTAAGCAGGACTCGGGATAGGCGAGTCTGCAGTGAGCCTTCAGTTTCCCTCTTCAAGCATTGCTTGATGGTTTGCACTGCTCTCTCTGCCTGCCCATTGGACGCTGGTTTAAACAGGAAGATGTGACATGTTTGATCCCGTTACGGGTCATGAATTCTTTGAACTCAGCACTGGTAAAACATGGCCCGTTGTCGCTCACCAGGACATCGGGTAAGCCGTGAGTGGCAAACATGGCCCGCAGGCTTTCAGTAGTGGCAGCAGACGTGCTAGCTGACATTATCTCACATTCAATCCACTTGGAGTACGTGTCTACAACCACAAGGAACATTTTACGCAAGAATGGGCCTGCATTCTCGACGTGGACACTAGACCACGGTTTGGAGGGCCAAGACTATAAACTTTGCGGCACCTCCCTGGGTACATTGCTTAAATGCGAGCATGTATTTCATCTGTGCGCGCAGGACTCTTAGTCCGCATCAATACCGGGCCACCACACGTGGGATCTGGCTATCGCTGTCATCATTACGATGCCTGGGTCGGTACTCTGGAGGTCATTGATGAAGGTGTCTCTGCCCTTCTTGGGGATCACTACTCGATTGCCCCACAGAAAGCAGTTTGCCTGTAAAGACATTTCATCTTAGCGCCGCTGGAACGGCTTTATCTCTTCCTGCATTTCCACTGGGACACTGGAAGCACACATGAAGCACACAGCTTTTGACTAGAGATAATAAGGGGCCCTGCCTTGTCCAGCTTTTGATCTGCCGGGCAGTGACGAGTGATTGCTTCCATAACCATGGCTAGATCTGCGGGCTGCACCATTTCAACCCCCGTGGTGGGCAATAAGAACATAAGAACATAAGAATTAGGAACAGGAGTAGGCCATCTACTCCTCGAGCCTGCTCCGCCATTCAAAAAGATCATGGCTGATCTGGCCCGCTCCCCATACCCCTTAATTCCCTTATTGGTTAAAAATCTATCTATCTGTGACTTGAATACATTCAATGAGCTAGCCTCAACTGCTTCCCTGGGCAGAGAATTCCACAGATTCACAACCCTCTGGGAGAAGAAATTCCTTCTCAACTCGGTTTTAAATTGGCTCCCCCGTATTTTGAGGCTGTGCCCCCTAGTGGAAACAACCTCTCTGCCTCTATCTTGTCTATCCCTTTCATTATTTTAAATGTTTCCATAAGATCACCCCTCATCCTTCTGAACTCCAACGAGTAAAGACCCAGTCTACTCCATATATCATCATAAGGTAAATCCCACATCTCCGAATACCAAGGCTAGTATATCCTTCCTTAAGTAAGGTGACCAAAACTGCACACAGTACTCCAGGTGCGGCCTCACTAATACCCTGTACAGATGCAGCAGGACCTCCCTGCTTTTGTGCTCCATCCCTCTCGCAATGAAGGCCAACATTCCATTCGCCTTCCTGATTACCTGCTGCACCTGCAAACTAACTTTTGGTGATTCATGCACAAGGATCCAAAAAGAGTTTCATGCACAAGGACCCCCAGGTCCCTCTGCACCGCAGCATGTTGTAATTTCTCCCAATTCAAATAATATTCCTTTTTACTGTATTTTTTTCCAAGGTGGATGACCTCACATTTTACGGCATCTGCCAAACCTTAGCCCATTCGCTTAACCTATCTAAATCTCTTTGTAGCCTCTCTGTGTCCTCTACACAACCCGCTTTCCCACTAGTCTTTGTGTCATCTGCAAATTTTGTTACACTACACTCTGTCCCCTCTTCCAGGTCATCTATGTATATTGTAAACAGTTGTGGTCCCGATCCCTTTGGCACACCACGAACCACCAATTTCCAATCCGAAAAGAACCCATTTATCCCGATGTTAGCCAGTCAATTCTCTATCCATGCTAATACATTTCCTCTGACTCCGCATACCTTGATCTTCTGCAGTAACCTTTTGTGTGGCACCTTATCGAATGTCTTTTGGAATTCTAAATACACCACATCCATCGGTACATCTCTATCCACCATGCTCGTTATATCCTCAAAGAATTCCAGTAAATCAGTTAAACATGATTTCCCCTTCATGAATCCATGTTGCGTCTGCTTGATTGCACTATTCCTATCTAGATGTCCCGCTATTTCTTCCTTAATGATAGCTTCAAGCATTTTCCCCACTACAGATGTTAAACTAACCGGCCTATAGTTACCTGCCTTTTGTCTGCCCCCTTTTTTAAACAGAGGCGTTACATTAGCTGCTTTCCAATCCGCTGGTACCTCCCCAGAGTCCACAGAATTTTGGTAGATTATAACGAATACATCTGCTATACCTTCCGCCATCTCTTTTAATACCCTGGGATGCATTTCATCAGGATCAGGGGACTTGTCTACCTTGAGTCCCATTAGCCTGTCCAGCACTACCTCCCTAGTGATAGTGATTGTCTCAAGGTCCTCCCTTCCCACATTCCCGTGACCAGCAATTTCTGGCATGGTTTTTGTGTCTGCCACTGTGAAGACCGAAGCAAAATAATTGTTCAAGGTCTCAGCCATTTCCACATTTCCCATTATTAAATCCCCCTTCTCATCTTCTAAGGGACCAACATTTACTTTAGTCACTCTTTTCCGTTTTATATATCTGTAAAAGCTTTTACTATCTTTTTTTATGTTTTGTGCAAGTTTACTTTCGTAATCGATCTTTCCTTTCTTTATTGCTTTCTTAGTCATTCTTTGCTGGCGTTTAAAATTTTCCCAATCTTCTATTTTCCCACTAACCTTGGCCAGCTTATACACATTGGTTTTTAATTTGATACTCTCTTTTATTTCCTTGGTTATCCACGGCTGGTTATCCCTTCTCTTACCGCCCTTCTTTTTCACTGGAATATATTTTGATTGAGCACTATGAAAGAGCTCTTTAAAAGTCCTCCACTGTTACTCAATTGTGCCACCGTTTAGTCTGTGTTTCCAGTCTACTTTAGCTAACTCTGCCCTCATCCCACTTTAGTCCCCTTTGTTTAAGCATAGTACGCTCGTTTGAGACACTACTTCCGCACCCTCAATCTGTATGACAAATTCAACCATACTGTGATCACTCATTCCGAGAGGATCTTTTACGAGGAGATCGTTTATTATTACTGTCTCATTACACAGGACCAGATCTAAGATAGCTTTCTCCCTTGTAGGTTCTGTAACATACTGTTCTAAGAAACAATCCCGTATGCATTCTATGAATTCCTCCTCCAGGCTACCCTGTGCGATTTGATTTGATCAATCGATATGTAGGTTAAAATCCCCCATGATTACTGCCGTTCCTTTTTCACATGCCTACATTATTCCCTTGATTATTGTCCGCCCCACCGTGAAGTTATTATTTGGGGGCCTATAAACTACGCCCACCAGTGACTTTTTCCCCTTACTGTCTCTAATCTCCACCCACAATGATTCAACATTTTGTTCGTTAGAGC
The DNA here is from genome assembly GCF_044704955.1 of Pristiophorus japonicus. NCBI lineage: Eukaryota > Metazoa > Chordata > Chondrichthyes > Pristiophoridae > Pristiophorus > Pristiophorus japonicus. The sequence continues at coordinate 490,257,182 of NC_091977.1, read as the reverse complement.
CAATATCATCTCTCACAACTGCCCTGATATCATCCTTTATTAACAGAGCTACCCCACCTCCTTTCCCTTCTTGTCTATCCTTCCGAATTGTCAGATACCCCTGTATGTTTAATTCCCAGTCTTGGCCACCCTGCAACCACGTTTCTGTAATGGCCACCAAATCATACCCATTTGTGATGATTTGTGCCGTCAACTCATTTACTTTATTTCGAATGCTGCGTGCATTTAGGTAGAGTGTTTTAATACTAGTTTTTAAACCATGATTTTTAGTTTTGACCCCTCCTGCAGCCCCTTTATATTCACACATATTGTCCCTTCTAGCACCTTGTGGTTTACATTTACCCCAGTGTTACTCTGCTCTGTTGCCTCCTGCCTTTTGCATTCTTTCTTGGGGTCCTGTTCATCTGAGCTCTCACCCACTCTAACTAGCTCAGAGCTCTCTCCTGGGTTCCAAAAACTCCTCGCATTGAGGTACCGAGCTTTCAGGCTTGCCTTTTTATTACACTTTGACCCTTTAGAATTTTGCTATACAGTGGCCTTTTTTGTTTTTTGCCTTGGGTTTCTCTGCCCTCCACTTTTACTCATCTCCTTTCTGTCTTTTGCTTCTGTCTCCATTTTGTTTCCCTCTGTCTCCCTGCATTGGTTCCCATCCCCCTGCCATATTAGTTTAACTCCTCCCCAACAGCATTAGCAAACACTCCCCCTCGGACATTGGTTCTGGTCCTGCCTAGGTGCAAACCATCCGGTTTGTACTGGTCCCACCTCCCCCAGAACCAGTTCCAATGCCCCAGGAATTTGAATCCCTCCCTGCTGCACCACTGCTCAAGCCACGTATTCATCTGCGCGTTCCTGCGATTCCTACTCTGACTAGCACATGGCACTGGTAGCAATCCCGAGATTACTACTTTTGAGGTCCTACTTTTTAGTTTAGCTCCTAGCTCCTTAAATTCGTCTCGTAGGACCTCTTCCCTTTTTTTTACCGTTGGTACCAATGTGCACCACGACAACTGGCTGTTCTCCCTCCCTTTTCAAAATGTCCTGCACCCGCTCCGAGACATCCTTGACCCTTGCACCAAGGGGGCAACATACCATCCTGGAGTCTCGGTTGCGGCCGCAGAAATGCCTATCTATTCCCCTTACAATCCAATCCCCTATCACTATCGCGCTCCCACTCTTTTTCTTGCCCTCCTGTGCAGCAGAGCCAGCCACGGTGCCATGAACTTGGCTGCTGCTGCCCTCCGCTGATGAGTCATCCCCCTCAACAGTACTCAAAGCAGTGTATCTGGTTTGCAGGGGGATGACCACAGGGGACCCCTGCACTATTTTTTTTGCACTGCTCTTCCTGCTGGTCTTCCATTCCCTAGCAGGCTGTGGACCCTTCACCTGCGGTAAGACCAACTCGCTACACGTGCTACTCACGTCATTCTTAGCATCATGGATGCTCCAGAGTGAATCCACCCTCAGCTCCAATTCCGCAACGCGGACCGTCAGGAGCTGGAGGCGGATACACTTCCCGCACATGTAGTCATCAGGGACACCGGAAGTGTCCCTAAGTTCCCACATGGTACAGGAGGAGCATATCACGTGACCGAGCTCTGCTGCCATGACTTAACCCTTAGATACACTTAATTTGGCGACAACAATGTTGACAGGTTATTACTGATATAAAAAAGAAAAAGAAAAACTACTCACCAATCACCAGCCAATCACTTACCCCTTTGTCTGTGACGTCACCTTTTGACTTCTTTCTACGTCTTTTTGCTTTTTCTCCCGGCTGGAGCTGTACAAGCACGCCTCTCCAACTCATGCTGCTCCCGACTCTCACCGACTGCCGCCGCCTCAGGAACATCCGCTGGGTCTTTATAGGCCTCTCCGACTCACGCTGCTCCCGCCTCTCGCCGAGCAGCCTAATGAGAGCATCAGCGCAGTTTTCTGTGCCTGGTCAGTGGCGAATGGCGTAATTGTATGCGGACAACGTCAGCGCCCATCTCTTTATGTGTGCCGATGCGTTGGTATTTATCCCTTTACTCTCGGATAACAAGGATATAAGTGGCTTATGGTCAGTTTCCAATTCGAATTTGAGCCCAAACAGGTATTGATGCATTTTCTTTACCCCATAGACACATGCTAACACTTCTTTTTCAATCATGCTGTAGGTTCGCTCAGCCTTAGATAGACTCCTGGATGCATAAATGCAACCGGTTGCAGTTTCCCTAAATCATTAGCTTGTTGCAATTCACACCTGATGCCATATGACAATGCATCACATGCTAGTACCAAATGCTTACATGGATCATACAACACAAGCAATTTGTTTGAGCATAACAATTTTCTCACTTTTATAAAGGCATTTTCTTGGCTTTTGCCCCAAACCCATGTGGCCCCTTTTCGTAGTAAGACATATAGTGGTTCTAGCAGTGTGCTGAGACCCGGTAAGAAGTTAACAAAGTAGTTTAAGAGTCCCAGAAACAACTGCAGCTCCTTCACATTCTGTGGCCTCGGTGCGTTCTCAATTGCCTCTGTCTTCGCGTTGGTGGGCCTGATGCCGTCCGCCTCAATCCTCTTTCCCAGGAAATCCACTTCGGGTGCCAGGAAAATGCACTTCGAGCATTTTAATCTGAGCCCCACGCGGTTGAGTCAACTAAGAACCTCCTCCAGCTTCTGCAGGTGCTCGACTGTGTTCCGACCTGTGACCAAGATGTTGTCCTGGAAGACCACGGTGTGCGGGACCGACTTCAGTAAACTTTCCATGTTTCTCTGGAATATCGCCGCTGCTGATCGGATTCCAAACGGACATCTGTTATAAACAAAAATACCTTTGTGCATGTTGATGAAGGTGAGGGCCTTCGATGATTCCTCCAGTTCCTGCGTCATGTAGGCTGAAGTCAGATCCAGCTTCCTGAATGTCTTTCCTCCCACCAGGTCGCGGCTTTTGGTAGTGGGTATTGGTCCTGCAGGGAGAAATGATTGATAGTTACTTTGTAATCGCTACAGATTCTGATGCTGCCGTCTCCCTTGAGGACTGGGACAATAGGACTGGCCCACTCACTGAACTCGATCGGTGAAATGTTGCCCTCTCTTTGCAGCCAGTCTAGCTCGATCTCTACCCTTTCTCTTATTATGTACGGTACTACTCTCGCCTTGTGATGGATGGGTCGCGTCCCCGGAATTAGGTGGATCTGCACTTTTGCTCCTTGGAATTTCCCGATGCCTGGTTCGAACAGCGAAGGAAATTTGTTTAAGACCTGGGCACACAAAGTGTCGTCAGTGGGCGATAGCGCTCGGACGTCGTCCCAGTTCCAGCGTATCTTTCCCAGCCAGCTCCTGCCGAGCAGCGTGGGGCCATCGCCCGGTACCACCCAGAGTGGTAGCTTGTGCACTGCTCCATTGTAGGAGACATTTACGGTAGCACTGCCGATTACAGGAATCAGTTCCTTTGTATAAGTTCTTAGTTTTGTGCGAACTGGAGTTAAGACTGGCCTTGAGGTCTTGTTGCACCACAACCTTTCGAAAGTCTTTTGCCCATGATGGACTGGCTCGCGCCCATGTCCAGCTCCATTGACACTGGGAGTCCATTTAGTTCAACATTCAGCATTATCGGGGGATAATTCGAGGTGAATGTGTGCACCCCATGTACCTCTGCCTCCTCGATCTGAGGCTCTGGTTCGGCGTGATCCTCCGTGAATCTGTCCTCCTCTGCAATGTGGTGGTTTGCAGGTTTAACAGGCTTTGCAGCTCACCTGCAGACTCGTTGGAGGTGTCCCATTGTTCCACAGACCTTGCAAACACAATCTTGGAATCGGCAAGAATGGAAACGATGATCACTCCCGCAGCGCCAACAAGGTGTTAATGGCCTTGCATTCATCACTCTTGATGGTGGACTCAGTCATCTGCGGACGTGTAGCTGCAGGTATGTGTGACCTGCCCTGTACGTTACGATTCGAAAACAACATCACTTTGTTCACAGTACTTGTAGCAGCACCTTGTGCTGAGAGATTTGCTTCGTATTGTCACTGGTGGCAATAAACGCCTGGGCTATCGCTATGGTCTTACTCAAGGTTGGGGTCTCTACAGTCAAAGTACGGTTTCATGGCCAATGCCAAGCACGAAAAAGTCTCTGAGCGTGTGCTCCAAATGTCCTTCAAATTCGCAATGTCCTGCAAGGCATCTTAGCTCGGCGACATAACTCGCCACATCCTGGCCTTCAGACCTTTTGTAGGTATCGAACCGGTACCTCGCCAACAGAATGCTTTCCTTCGGGTTCAAATGCTCTCGGACCAGTGTGCACAAATCGTCATACGATTTCTCCGTGGGTTTCGCTGGAGTGAGCAGATTCTTCATGAGGCCATACGTTGGTGGCCCACAGACGGTGAGGAGGATCGCCCTACGTTTGGCAGCGCTCTCTTCCCCATCTAGCTCGTTGGCCACGAAGTATTGGTCGAGTCGCTCCACAAAAGTTTCACAATCATCTCCCTCCGAAAATTTTTCCAGGATGCCCACTGCATCTTTGGGTTCGCTATCTGTATCTCGTCGCCAGTTATTGTGTATAGAGAATGAGTCAGATTGAACACTATGAACTCAAAGTAAAGTGTGACCTTAGTCTTTTATTGCAGGTCTCCAGAGTGCCTCTCCAACCTGTGAAGCCTCCTTAAATATCTGTGCTCCCAAGGGATTATGGTATCCCTTGGGACTCCAGGGGATGAGCCCTCTGGTGGCTGTACAGAGTAAATACAAGTCCACATATATAACAGATCGCATGCAGGTACAGCAAATGGTCAGGTTGGCCAATGGAATCTTGGCCTTTATTGCAAAGGGGATGGAGTATAAAAACAGAGAAGTCTTGGTACAGTTATACAGGGTATTGGTGAGGCCACACCTGGAATACTGTGTACAGTTTTGGTTTCCATATTTACGAAAGGATATACTTGCTTTGGAGGCAGTTCAAAGAAGGTTCACTAGGTTGATTCCAGAGATGAGGGGGTTGACTTATGAGGAAAGGTTGAGTAGGTTGGGCCTCTACTCATTGGAATTCAGAAGAATGAGAGGTGATCTTATTGAAACGTATAAGATTATGAGGGGGCTTGACAAGGTGGATGCAGAGAGGATGTTTCCACTGATGGGGGAGACTAGAACTAGGGGGCATAATCTTAGAATAAGGGGCCGCCCATTTAAAACTGAGATGAGGAGAAATTTCTTCTCTCAGAGGCTTGTAAATCTGTTGAATTTGCTGCCTCGGAGAGCTGTGGAAGCTGGGACATTGGATAAATTTAAGAAAGAAATCGACAGTTTCTTAACCGATAAGGGATTACGGGGTTATGGGAAGCAGGCAGGATCGTGGACCTGAGTCCATGATCGGATCAGCCATGATTGTATGAAATAGCGGAGCAGACTCGAGGGACCATATGGCCTACTCCTGTTCCTATTTTTTATGTTCTTCTGTTCTTCTGTTCTTCTGTTCAATGGAGAAGAGATGTTGGAGGATGATGTGGCCAACCATCTCAAAGGCTGCAGAGGTCGAGAAGGATGAGGAGAGATAGTGCACCCTGGTCTGGATTACTAATCTTATCCTGATTATGATTCAATATAAATTAATGGTTTTTTTTCAAATAGCTTACTTTACAATATATGGTTGGCAATAAGTCAGACTGAGACAGTGAGACAGAGGTGAAAGGGTATTAAAACTCACAATGACACACTACTATCTCATGATTAGCACAGTATCATTGTGGTATTTACTTACCATAAGCCATTGGGTTATAACTGAACATAATTTGTTGTAAAAAGGTAATGGAGAGTGTAAATGTGAAGACATTTCTTACTTTACTTTTGCCAATCCGTCAGAGGTTCCATCACTGAAGACATTTATTCACTCAGTTGTAATGGACAATTAATATTCATCTTAAACGCCACTAAAACTTTAATAGACTATCAGTGGTTTAAGCTTCTACGAAAAAAAGCATAATTAAAGAGGGAATTCACCATCAAGTTCCCTTTGAAAAAGTAATTTTCAATACCCAAACTCTTGTAAAGGAGGTAGTCACTTCGACATAGCAAAAGTGAAAAGTAATTCATTATGTGTTCTGAGATATTTCTATGTGATTAGCTGCATTGAAAAAGGAATGGAATATGGTTATGTAATAGGGCATTTAAAGGAATTGATGTGACGAAGAGTCTGTACCGATACAATTGGTCGAATTACCTCCTTCTGGCCGCTGAAATCCCACTGATTCATTAACATAGTTCCGCCCTATGCAAAAGTTATGGCAGTTCTGAACACATATAAATTTATGTCCCAAATTCTAGGCGCAGAAGGATTCAAAATTATAACTTCTGGTTTTTATTGCAATATATTTTTTTAAGTATTTCCCCTTACTGAAACCAGCAGGGTATTTTCTATTATCTTTGAGTGCTTTTATAGTGTCAGAATCTGTAACATTAAAAAGAAAAAAGCTTCCACAATTGCATATTCCTGGTTTCTGCTAGGTGCCACATAAAATGTTGCTGCACAAGATAAGAGCTCACGGGGTTGGGCGTAATATATTAGAATGGATAGAGGTTAGCTAACTAACAGAAAACAGAGACTCGTGATAAATGGGTCATTTTCTGGTTGGCAAACTGTAACTAGTGGAGTGCCACAGGGATCAGTGTTGGGGCCCCAACTATTTACAATCTATATAAATGACTTAGATGAAGGGACCGAGTATAATGTAGCCAAATTTGCTGATGACACAAAGATAGGTGGGAAAGCAAATTGTGAGGAGGACGCAAATAATCTGCAAAAGGATATAGATCGGCTCAGTGAGTGAGCAAAAATTTGGCAGATGGAGTAGAATGTGGGAAAATCTGAGGTTATCCATTTTGGTAGGAAAAATAAAAAAGCAAATTATTATTTAAATGGGGAGAGATTACAAAATGCTGCAGTACAGAGGGAACTGGGGGTCCTTGTCCATGAAGCACAAAGAGTTAGTATGCAGGTACAGCAAGTATATCGGAAGGCAAATGGAATGTTGGCCTTTATTGCAAGGGGGATGGAGTATAAAAGTAGGGAAGTCCTGCTAAAACTGTACAAGGCATTGGTGAGACCACACCTGGGAGCCAAAATTGGTCGACATACCGCCGACATACTGCCCAAAATTACAAAATGCATCACTTATCACTGACAGACCATCCTGGAAAAGGTGGTTTTAAGTTGATCTTCAGTGGGTGGTATGTGGACAGAGCTAACAAGTCATCTTTAACTTTAATAAAATGTTTTGGTCTTCTTATTTAAAGAAGGATACACTTGCATTGGAGGCAGTTCAGGGAAGGTTCACTAGGTTGATTCCTGAGATGAAGTAATTGTCTTATGAAGAAAGATTGAGCAGGTTGGGTCTATACACATTGGAGTTTAGAAGAATGAGAGGTGATCCTATTGAAATACATAAGATTCTGAGGGGTTGACAGGGTAGATGCAGAGAAGCTGTTTATCTTCGTGGTGGAATCTAGAATTAGGGGACATAGTCTCAGAATAAGGGGTCACCCATTTAAGATGGAAATGGGGAGGAATTTATTTTCTCAGAGGGTCATGAATCTTTGCAATTCTCTACCCCAGAGAGCTGTGGAGGCTGGGTCATTGAATATATTTATGGTGGAGATAGACAGATTTTTGAATGATAAGGGAGTCAAAGGTTATGGGGAGCAGGCAGGGAAGTGGAGTTGAGGCCAGGATCAGATTAGCCATGAACTTATTGAATGGTGGAGTAGGCTCGAGGGGCCAAATGGCCTCCTCCTGCTCCTATTTTTTATGTTCTTATGTTCTTATGCTGTGTTGCAGCACAATTCACCTGAAATTAGCCAAACTAGCGCAAAAGATCGCGGAATTTCAAATACAAATTACGTCGAGCAGAAATCAAGTTTCCACTTTTGTGCTAGTTTAAAAAAATATCACGTGAGAAACTGGTCCCGCCAAATCAAAATTAGCAATGCTCCCCAGAAATATTCACCATTGCGAATTTCTGCTAATTGTGTCCTTTTGCAGGCCTTCGAGGAAGCTCTTAAAATTAAGCTAATTCTTTTGGCTGCGAGGACACTAATAAGCATGTTTCAAAAGCTTTAAATAATAGATATTTTTTTTAATTTACTAAGATGCTGACTACTGCACACCAATATACCTAGCAAATGATTCTGTATAGTTTTTTAAAGTCATTTTCAGTTATTTAAAATCGGGTTACTCACACTAACAATATTCCAACAGTGGATAGTCAAGGGGCTATAGGGCAGGAGGAACTTAACACAATCACTAAGGAGGTGGTACTCAGTAAGATAATGGGACTAAAGGAGGATAAATCCCCTGGACCTGATGGCTTGCATCCTAGGGTCTTAAGAGAAGTAGCGGCAGGGATTGTGGATACGTTGGTTGTAATTTACCAAAATTCCCTGGATTCTGGGGAGGTCCTAGCAGATTGGAAAACTACAAATGTAATGCTCTTATTTAAAAAAGGAGGCAGACAAAAAGCAGGAAACTATAGACCAGTTAGCCTAACATCTGTGGTTGGGAAAAGGTTGGAGTCCATTATTAAACAAGCAGTAGCAGGACATTTGGAAAATTAAAATTCGGTCAGGCAGAGTCAGCATGGATTTATGAAGGGGAAGTCATGTTTGACAAATTTGCTGGAGTTCTTTGAGGATGTAGCGAGCAGGGTGGATAAAGGGGAACCAGTGGGTGTGGTGTATTTGGATTTCCAGAAGGCATTTGACAAGATGCCACATAAAAGGTTACTGCAAAAGATAAAAGTTCACGGAGTTGGGGGTAATATATTAGCGTGGATAGAGGATTGGCTAACTAACAGAAAACAGAGAGTAGGGATAAATGGTTCATTCTCTGGTTGGCAACCAGTAACTAGTGGGGTGCTGCAGGGATCAGTGCTGGGACCCCAACTATTTACAATCTATATTAATGATTTGGAAGAAGGGACTGAGTGTAACGTAGCCAAGTTTGCTGACGATACAAAGATGGGAGGAAAAGCAATGAGTGAGGAAGACACAAAAAATCTGCAAAAGGACATAGACAGGCAAAGTGAGTGGGCAAAAATTTGGCAGATGGAGTATAATGTTGGAAAGTGTGAGGTCATGCACTTTGGCAGAAAAAAATCAAAGAGCAAGTTATTATTTAAATGGAGAAAGATTGCAAAGTGCCACAGTACAGTGGAACCTAGGGATACTTGTGCATGAAATACAAAAGGATAGTATGCAGGTACAGCAAGTAATCAGGAAGGCCAATGGTATCTTGGTCTTTATTGCAAAGGGGATGGAGTATAAAAGCAGGGAAGTCTTGCTACAGCTATATAAGGTATTGGTGAGGCCACACCTGGAATACTGCGTGCAGTTTTGGTTTCCATAGTTATGAAAGGATATACTTGCTTTGGAGACAGTTGAGAGAAGGTTCACTAAGTTGATTCCGGGGATGAGGGGGTTGACTTATGAGGAAAGATTGAGTAGGTTGGGCCTCTACTCATTGGAATTCAGAAGAATGAGAGTTGATCTTATCGAAATATATAAGATTATGAGGGGGCTTGACAATTTTTTTTAAAATTACGTTCTAAAATGCTATCCAACTGCGCTGATTCATGGCAGATTTTACATTCGGTGATATGCAAGTGAGTTTGAGTGGAAACTCAAGAGAAAAAAACACTGCTCAAAGCTAGCGCAAATTTGGCAACAATTTGCATCCGGATCACCGATTGTCGTCAACCCGTAAACTCTACCCTGCTGGGCTTAATGTGCATAACTGATGGCTTGATGACTTCAAACTTTAATGTTCATAACATTAATAAGATAAAGAGGTAAAGAGGGACTTATAGTAGGAAGATGGTATCTGACAAGATGGATGCAGAGAGGATGTTTCCACTGATGGGGGAGACTAGAACTAGAGGGCACGATCTTAGAATAAACGGCCGCCCATTTAAAACAGAGATGAGGAGAAATTTCTTCTCTCAGAGGGTTGTAAATCTGTGGAATTCACTGCCTCAGTGAGCTGTGGAAGCTGGGACATTGAATAAACTTAAGACAGAAATAGACAGTTTCTTAAACAATACGGGGATAAGGAGTTATGGGGAGCGGGCAGGGAAGTGGAGCTGAGTCCATGATCAGATCAGCCATGATCTTATTGAATGGCGGAGCAGGCTCGAGGGGCCGTATGGCCGACTCCTGTTCCTGTTTCTTATGTTAGGTGATGGATTGACAGTGTGATTAAAAATGCTTATTTTTTGTGATAAACCATTTTCAGCTGAATTAATCAAACTGCACCAAGTTACCATTCTTAAATATATCAAGGAATATATTTGAAGCAAATTTTTTTTAAATTACATTCTAAAATGCTATCCAATTGCACTGATTCATGGCAGATTTTACATTTGGTGATATGCAAATAAGTTTGAGTGGAAACGCGAGAGAAAAAAACACTGCTCAAAGCTAGCGCAAATTTGGTCACAATTTACATCTGTATCACCGATTGTAGCCAACCCGTAAACTCTACCCTGCTGGGCTTAATGTGCATAACTGATGGCTTGATGACTTCAAACTTTAATGTTCACAACATTAATAAGATAAACAGGTAAAGAGGGACTTACAGTAGGAAGATGGTATTTGTTTCACACTTTCCTTGGGCCATGCTTCCTTATGCTGATGTTTGCTTGTTTTGCACTGATTTTTATGCTTTTTATTAGTGTAAGCTAATACAATTCTCAGGAAATTTGTGCAGAAGTTTCCATCAGCATGATCGGCATAAATCTCAGTGTAATATCTATGTCAGCACGATCCAAGAAATTCTGAGCCATTGTTTGATAGAACCACAAACTGGGAATATTGATTTAAGCTCAGAATAGAGGAGGTGAACAAACAGCTCAGATTAAAATGGCCTCAAATTTCCTGGACAAGGAGAGGATGGTGAGCCTGCCTTATGCCCGTGGGCCTGAAAGTTGGGGCGCAAACCAGCGACAACAGTTTCTGTCCTGTTTGCGATGGCTCTTTTAATTCCAGTGGGGTAGAGCTTAAAGCGGATCTTCCGTCTACTCCTCCCACCCCATTGGGGGCATGTTGGCGTGGCCAGGAAATCTCTGCCTATTGCACATTTTTAAAGGCCGCATTTGAACCCACACCAGCTGGTGTGAGTTCCTTTGATGCCTTCTCAGAGTCTCTAAAGCTTCACTGGAATGAGGAAATTGATCCCGGAGGGAGGGTATTTGGAGGCAGACTGGCTCCTTTTGAAGCCAAAGAGAGAAAGAAATTAATTTTTTTCTTTATTCCCATTGAGCCTCAGGGGATCTCAGGTCGAGTGCACCTGCCTTACAAGGTCGGATTGGGTGAGCATCAAGGTTCCTTTTAATTTTTGGAGGGTGCGCGGCCCCTTTAAGGGGCTGTTCAGTCCATTCAAACTATCGCGCATGCACAATCTTTCCTAATTTAAAGCCGGTGAGCCAGCTAAAGGGAACATTGGTGGGCACCGCTAATGCAATCTTGCAGGTGCTGGCGGGCCATCCAGCACTGGGATTTGGGATGGAGTAAATGGCCTGAAGCTGGGATTTGGGATGGAGACACCGGCATGGAAATTGAGAAGGCAGGGGTTCCGCTGCAAAGCACTTGTGCTGATGGAGCGGAACTCCAGAAATCTTGGGACCAACCACTTTCGGAGAGGGTTGTGAACGATGTCCCTGTAGGCTGTGCTTTGTTCCGCGCAGCCTGTTTCTTCTAGTGTGTGGTCTCTTTAAATGTCCACACTTGCGCGGTATTTACAATGGAGAAGCCAGTGAGCGGCCTGTGTGCGACCTTCCCCATTAAATAAGAACATAAGAACATAAGAAATAGGAACAGGGGTAGGCCCTTCGAGCCTGCTCCGCCATTCAATAAGATCATGGCTGATCTGATCATGGACTCAGCTCCACTTCCCTGCCTGCTCTCCATAACTCCTTATTCCCTTATCGTTTAAGAAACTGTCTATTTCTGTCTTAAATTTATTCAATGTCCCAGCTTCCACAGCTCTGAGGCAGCGAATTCCACAGATTTACAACCCTCTGAGAGAAGAAATTCCTCCTCGTCTCCGTTTTAAATGGGCGGCTCCTTATTCTAAGATCATGCCCTCTGGTTCTAGTCGCCCCCATCAGTGGAAACATCCTCTCTGCATCCATTTTGACAAGCCCCCTCATAATCTTATACGTTTCGATAAGATCACCTCTCATTCTTCTGAATTCCAATGAGTAGAGGCCCAACCTACTCAACCTTTCCTCATAAGTCAACACCCTCATCCGCAGAATCAACCTAGTGAACCCTCTCTGAACTGCCTCCAAAGCAAATATATCCTTTCGTAAATATGGAAACCAAAACTGCACGCAGTATTCCAGGTGTGACCTCACCGGTACGTTATCAAGCTGTAGCAAGACTTCCCTGCTTTTATACTCCATCCCCTTTACAAAAAAGGCCAAAATACCATTGGCCTTCCTGATCACTTGCTGTACCTGCATACTATCCTTTTGTGTTTCATGCTATACTGCGGCACTTTGCAATCTTTCTCCATTTAAACAATAACTTGCTCTTTGATTTTTTTGCATGGCCTCACACTTTCCAACATTATACTCCAACTGCCAAATTTTTGCCCACTCACTTAGCCTGTCTATGTCCTTTTGCAGATTTTTTGTGTTTTCCTCACACATTGCTTTTCCTCCCATCTTTGTATCGTCAGCAAACTTGGCTACGTTACACTCAGTCCCTTCTTCCAAGTCGTTTAATATAGATTGTAAATAGTCGGAGTCCCAGCACTGATCCCTGCGGCACCCCACTAGTTACTGGTTGCCAACCAGAGAATGAACCATTTATCCCGACTCTCTATTCTCTGTTTGTTAGTCAATCCTCTATCCATGCTTATATATTACCCCCAACCCCGTGAACTTTTATCTTGTGCAGTAACCTTTTATGTGGCACCTTGTCAAATGCCTTCTGGAAGTCCAAATACTGCGAGGCCACGTGGCTTCGAGGGAACATTGATGGTGAATGTGTGCAACCGATTGACCAGGGACAAGGTCAACATGTTCAAGGGGAACAATAATAGTTTTTTGGTGAAAGAAGCATTTGAAGAATGTATTTAGGGGAAAATTCCGGTTGGAGGCTTCCTTCGGATGAACGCCTCCGACCTGAAATTTTTTAACGAAAATACCTGGTGGTCATCTTCATTCCGATCGGTGGCCTTCATTCGATGTGCAGCGTACGGGCAACTGACTTACCTGTACGTGCGGAAATGCTGGAGTCACGTGGACCTGGACCACCAAGGTAGTATTCTCATTGATAAAAATGGGATCTCTGTTTGTGCGTGTTCCCATTACTATCAATGAGAATAACCTCCTAAAACAAGAAACACAGCATAATAAATAAAAAAAGCACCTCACATATTTAAAATTAACTGAAATTAAATGTAATTAAATGTTTTAGAAAAAAATACATATTTTTTGGAAATGTTTTTATGTGTTTTAATAGGGTTAAAAATAAACTTACCTTAATGGGCAGGGTTTTTAACATAAAACTGAATGATTAAATTACATTTTTATATGTTTTAAAACTCTTACGCTGGCAAAAGTAAACTATACGCCTGGTTTTATCAGGCATAAAAGTTTCAAGGACATTCATTGGGCATGAGTTGGGCAAATAGCCCAATCTCGCCTGTGTGAATGTCCTTCTCCCGGGGATGCGGCGGATCTGTCAAGAGAAATCTTGACAGTTCGGAAAAGCCGGTTTTCGGTGCATGTGCATCTCACCCCGCCGGGTCAGTGTGCACTTCGTACGGACCCAGCGAGGCCGGAATCGTCGGCCCATTATCTGAATTTAGCCTTGGCTCATTGGTAGTCCTTTTGCCTTTGAGTTAGAAGATTGTGGGTTCAATTCCCACTCTGGAGATTTCAGCATATAATCTAGACTGGCACTTCAGTGCAGTTCTGAAGGAGTGTTGCCCTGTCAGAAGTGTTGCATTTTAGATTAGATTTTAAACTGAGGCTTTATCTGTCTGCTTAAGGTGGACATAAACGATCCCATAGCACTATCTGAAGAAGAGTAAGGAAGTTATCCTGATGACCTGGCCAACATTCATCCTTCAACCAACACCACCAAATAGAATATTTTGATTATTTTATTGCATTGCTGTTTGTTGTGCACAAATTGGCTGCTCAGTTGGCCTGCATAATAAGAATTTTTAAACCTCAAACATTTGTTATCTGTGTAGGGCTTTGGGATTTTCTAAGGACATGAAAGGTGCCATATAAGTGCAAGCTCTTTCTTTCTTTTAGTCAGGTCTGCCGTAGCTATCACCTCAGGTTCAGTGGCATCAGTCACTACCGTAAGTGGCGTGAGCATCTTACTTTGACTCCCACTGCCCGCTACTTAAGGTGCAACAATTAACCCCCAGCCACCCTGCCCTCTCTCCATGAAATTCAGCCTCCCGATAAGGCCTCTGGCCGGCAGAAAGCGGCAGCCATGAGGCGGTGTCGAATGGCCGCCGATTTGTGGCGGACTGGCCGACTCTCGCAAAATTCTCCTCGGGGGTTTTTCCGGCGGTGACTATATCCGTCCCACCCCCGCGCCCCCCCTTCCACCCCACTGCTGCCGAAGCCTCCTAAGTGTGTCATCAGAGCACACACCGCCGATTTCCCGCCCTGGAAGTGTAATTCAGCTGGAACAGTCTACTGGCCGCTGGCCGGTGCCCCCAACAACTTTTTCTGTCGGTGCACGGTGTGTAAAATGGCAGTGCGGCCACCATTAAAGGGGAGGGCGCACTGAAGCAGCCGCCATCCTGTTTTTCTTTGTCGGCCGACTGCCAGTTAGACTTGACAATTATGCCCCTGGGTTTGGCCGGGCCACCAACAGGCAGCCCCCGTCTTGGCTGTTGTTAAGGCCGAAACACTCCCTGGTGGCCCAGTGGACCTAACTAAACTAATTGCAGAGTTCACAACAGCCCTCCCCTTTAACTGAAGGGGAGAGACGAGGTGACGCGCCAATGCGATGACGTCACCAGCCCGGTGCTGATGACTGACAGCGGTGGAGACACCGTTCCCGCCCCCACTTCCGCCCCGCTAGTGACGGTCACTCCGTATCGCCCCCACTTCCGCCCCCATTATGACCGACTTCCGCCCGGCTCGAAACAAAATAGCAAAGAGCCGAATTTTACAGGATGGGGCACCGCATCCATTGCGGCCAAAACACTACAGAAACAGCAGGTGCAACCCATTTCCGACAGGGGTGAATTGGGCCCCAGGAGAAATTATGAAGACCAATAAAGAAATAGCAATGACATTAAACAAATACTTTGCATCTTCCTTCACAGTAGAAGACACAAAAACCATTCCGGAAATAATGGGGACCAAGGGTCTACAAAGAATGAGGAACTTAAAGAAATCAGTATAAGACATAGGGCTGGATTTTCGGTTGTCTATAGCCTCAGTTAGCACCCAAAGGTGGCGGTAATGCGAGCGTTAGAGCTTAGCGACTGGGCGCGCAATTTTTAGCGCCCCGCCAGAAAATTTGTTACAGATTTAGTGGGTGCACAAACCGCTAGTGCCTGGCTGCTAATGATCAGTCCAATCATGCTGTCAGTCCTGGTGCAATGCTCACACTTGCATCCAGCTCGCTAAATTAGGTGCGCCCGCCAATAACAACGTCTGGAAAAACAGTCTGTACAGGCTTGCAGTCATTAACTGATGGCTGCTTAAAGGGATGAGGAAGCGCTTCCCTCGGAGGTCACAGTCAGTGTAACGTTTACACACAGCACAGTACATGAGCCTCTGAATTTGCAGCAGCAGACAGACATAACAGTACATCGTGAAAAAAAGTGATTTTGAAAACTTTAATGGGTGCATTACTATGTCGCGCCTTTAAGACATGGCTTTTTCCGGGATCTGAATCAGAGATCGGCACATGCCCAATGGGTTGGTTAAATTTAGCGCCGGCATTTTTGTTAGGACCCCCACCCCCCCCAGGTCAAGTGTGTAACGGCTGATTTCACACCACCTTCAGTTATTCGTCTAATTCCGACAAATTTTTCAGCAGAAGGCACAAACTTTTTCAAGGCTCTAAAATTACCGCTCCACCTGGGTTACCACCCCAACTAAGGAGCGACTGAATTTCTTCCCCATAGTACTGGAGAAATGAATGGAGCTAAGTGGCAACAAATCCCCTGGACCTGACAACCTGCATCCTAGGGTTTTAAAAGAGATAGCTGCAGAAATAGTGGATGCACTGGTATTAATCTTCCAGAATTCCCTAAATTCTAGAATAGTCCCCAAGGATTGGAAGGTAGCAAACATAACCCCGCTATTTAAGAAAGGAGGAAGAGAGAAAGCGGGGAACTATTGGCCAGTTAGCCTGACATCAGTATTAGGCAAAATACTAGAATCGATGATTAGGGACTTGGTAACAGGACCCTTAGAAAATCGTAATATCATTAGGCAGAGTCAACATGGTTTTATGAAAGGGAAATCGTGTTTGACAAATCTCACAGAGTTTTTTGAAGATATAATGGGGAACAAGTGGAGTGTGGTGTATTTGGATTTTCAAAAAGCATTCAATAAAGTAGCACACAAGAGGTTATTGCACAAAATTAGGATTCCTGGGATTGGGGGTAATATATTGGCATGGATTGAGGATTGGTTAATGAACAGAAAACAGAGAGTAGGAATAAACAGGACTGTTTCGAGTTGGCAGGCTGTAACTAGCACGGTACTGCAAGTATCAGTGCTTGGGCCTCAGCTATTCACAATCTATATTACTGATTTAGATGAAGGGACTGAGTGTAACATATCCAAATTTGCTGATGATACAAAGTTAGGTTGGAAAGTAAGCTGTAAGGAGCTTGCAATGAGGCTGAAGAGAGATAGAGACAGGTTGACTGAGCAAGAACATCACAACTGGAATACAATATGAGGTAGTGTGAAGTTATCCACTTTGATAGGAAAAACAAAAAAGCAGAATTTTTTTTGAATGGTGTGACTGGGAAATGTTTGCACTCAGAGGGGTCTGGGTGTCCTTATATATATATCACAGAAAGTTAACATGCAGGTACAGCAAGCAATTAGGAAAGCAAAAGGTATGCTAGCTTTTATTACAACGGGATTAGAGTATTGAGTAAAGAAGTCTTACTGCAATTATACAGGGCATAGGTAAGGCCACACCTGGAGTACTGTGTACATTTCTGGTCTCCTTAGTGGGAGTGCAACAAAGGTCCACCGGACTGGTTCCTGGGATGAGGGGTGTTGGGGTAAAAAGAATACTTCTCTTCTTCGAGGTGGATCCCCTGAAATAAGGAAATGACACCTGCCAGTATAGTAACCACGGAATCACTCAGATGAAACCTCAATTCAACCGATCTTTATTCAAGCATATGCAGGGGAAGAGTTCCGATGAACCTTTCAAAGAACAATGGTTTCACCCAGTTATACAGTTTCCGAGGTGTGTTACCCTCCTGCAAAACCTTCTATGACCACCGGTTGGTTATAGCTGATTTACAAAGCTATATTGATTTGTTAACCCTTATCAGACTGGCTGATGAGTGGTTTCGTAACCTCTCCATCTCAGCCTTTTGGAATGTGTTGTTCCATAGTCTTTACCTTGCTTCAGCATTTCCAGCTTGGTCTGCAGTTTTTAAAGATACACGCACAAGCAAAGCTATTCCCTTTAACTTGATTCTATGCCATTTTCTATCATTCTGTACCAAAATTCAACACATCAAGCTTTGCTTCTTAGCCTTTCTCCACTCTAAAACCCATAAAATCTGTCAATAGACGACATACCACACTCCCCACCCAGAGGTAGAGGAACTCCCGACTCCTCACACCCTCCAAATACTGATAATCCCTTAATCTGGACCACTCTAAGTGTCAGATCAATTCACTAACCTTCAGCATCCACTCTGGTGACCATCTGTCCATACATTTTACGCTCTACAAGGGGATTGCCCTATGAGGAGAGATTGAGTAGAGTTTAGAAGAATGAGAGGTGATCTAATTGAAACATATAGGCCAAGAAATTGCGATTGGAGGATTTCCGCGGATGCCTCCGACCTGAAATATTTCTACGAATTTACTTGATAGTCCCAGAGGTACAGAGACTTGTGGTCCTGGGCCTCTATGCGAAGACCTGCATAGAGGTCCAGATTTTCCATGGACTTAAGCACTTCGTACCCAGCCCTGGGATCATATGGGCCGGCCCAACCAATCAAGATAGGGGGATCCCTATTCATACTTATGGTGAATTCCATATATATGGAACTCACCATAAGTATGAATGGGAATACCCCAAAAACACTTAAGCACTTAAAACAAATTTTAAAAACATCACATATTTAAAATTAATCAAAATGGAATTTAATGAATTATTTAAAAATAAAAATAATTTTTTGAAAAATAAATTTTCATATTTTAAAAAGTCTAAAAATAAATATCTTATTTATTAATAGGATTTTAACTGTTTAAATTATTGAAAAAAAAATATTTTTCTGTCCTTTAAAAGTCTTATACTTTTATCAGTCATAAGAATTTCAAGGGCATTCGCTGGGCAGCTGTTGGGTAAACAGCCCAACTCTCCGCCCGTAGAGGCCCTTTACCTTCGGATGCATGCAATCTGTCAAGAGGATTCTTGACAGATCGTAAGTTCCAGGTTTAGGTGCATGTGCTTCACATGCCTAAACCCGGGAACTTCTGGAGCCCCTAGTGGCCGCGAATTCAGGGCTATTAAATTCTTAAGGGACTTGTAGGGTTAATGCTGAGAAGGTGTTTTGTCTGGCTGGGGAATCTAGAACACGGGATAACAGTCTCAAAATAAGGACTGAGATGAGGAGAAATGTCTTCACTCAAAGGGTTGTGAACCTTTGGCATTCTCTAACCCAGAGAGCTGTGGATGCTCAGTTATGAGTATATTCAAGACAGAGGTAGATACATTTTTGGGAACAAAGGGAATTAAGGGGTATGGAGATAGTGCAGGAAGGTGGAGCTAAGGTAGAAGATCACTCATGATCTTGTTAAATGGCGGAGCAGGCTCGAAGGCCAAATGGTCTACTCCAGCTCCTATTTCTTATGTTGTTATGTTCTTAAAAATTGAAGGAGATAAAATAAGTTTCTCTGTTGTTGAGCTGATGAATTTGCACAACTCCACCAATTGTTTAACCAGGATGTGAACTCATCGCTGGCCATAAGCACCACACACAAAAGTAAACAATCATGAAATCCCTTAAGTGATATTAGAAACACCCTTGAGACACATTCAAACCTTACATCTCCGGCTATGTTAGTGGGAGGAATACAGTACCTTCATCTGATGTACTCACTTAAAGCTGTAAGCCCCTGTTAAGAGTTAGAGGAGGGGGGCATCTGAGGCAATTCTAGGATTTGAAGCAAGGAGGAGATGGGAACATAATACATGCAAAAAAAATGGAAAAGTCACCTCATTTTCCCCAAGTAAACAATAGTGATTAGATGACACCAAAATTGGGTTTCAAAAACCTGTAGATACTAGGAGGAAGGGGCGGGGGTGGCTGAGGGAGAAAGGAGTTACAATTTTGAGTTTCCTGAGAAAGAATGAGTGACAGATGAAAGTGCAGTCATGAATTTAACAATGAGAATGATAGGAGGAGGAAGAGTGTGTGCGATGACAAGTGGGGCTTAAGAAAGAAGAAAAACGGAAGAACTTGCATTTATATTATGTATTTTTGGTTCTAAGGACATCCTAACAAGCTTCACAGCCAAAGAAGTACTTTTGAACTGTATTCATTTGTGTAATGGGTGTCAGCCTTGCTCAAGTCAGAAGGTTGTGGCTTCAAGCCCCACTCCAGGATTTGAGAAAGTAATCTCAGCTGATACTCCAGCGCAGTACTGAGGGAGTGTTGCACTGTAGGAGATGTCAGGCCCAAAATTCAGTACCGCTGGTAAGCTGTTGCTCCCCCCACATTTTTGGGGTCATTGGCGCCAAAATCTTTTTGTGGCTGGGCCACCCCATATTCAGCTCCAGAAGTGAACTATTTGGTTCCAGCGCAAATGAAACCTTCCAAAGTGGATTTTTCAGCGGTGTGACGGTCTTAATTTGAGCGTTATCACCACTGAGAAATTTAGCATGCAGGTATGGGTTTCTAACGAGCCAGCTGCTTTCGAAAGGCCAGAGTTTGCAGCAAGGCCCTCCACCGGTACGCTCGCGGCCTTCCGCGAGAGGTGGGCACCGGAGGGACTGGAGTGCATCGTCACGCCCGGCAACCAAATTTTAATTTGATTTTATGTTTTAAAGTTTAACTTGTTTTAATTGCCGGTGCTTTTAGTGTCCCCCTCCCCTTTTATAGGGGGCACTGAAAAAAATGTGATTTTAGTGCCCAAAAAAAAACCACAAAAAAAAACACAAAAAAAAACCACAAAATAGAAAAAAAAGGGCCTTGTAAATGTCTGGTGTGTCATCCAGGGCGGGTGGCACGGTTTAATGTTTATGTTTTTTCAGGTAAACTCCAAAGGAGTTGCAGCAAGGCCCAAAAAAAAGGGCATGTGAAAAGTGTTTAGAGTGTCCCCCAGATCGGGGGGCACACGATTTAATGTTTATTTTGTGTCCCCAAAAAGAGTTGCAACAAGGCCCTGAGGGGGAAAGGAGTTTGGAAGGAGTTTAGAAGGATGGCTGATGTAAGAGGTACAAGGAGAGCCAACAGGTTCACTGATATGTAGCTGGAGACACTGATGGAAGGTGTGGAGGACAGAAGAAGAATACTGTTTCCTGATGTGGGAAGACCTGGCAGACAGGCAGTACATAATGCATGGAGGGTGATTGCAGGGGGGGTGTCAGGCACCTCCATATATGTGAGGACGCTCCCTCCCAGGAGAGTGCTGGCCAGTCTGCACCCAACCCTTCCAGGGTGGTGATTGTTCGACGCCTCCTAGCTCTGGGGCAACAGGGATCCTCCTCCTACACCTCCTCCCCCTCCTCCTCAGGTGGTGCTGCTGGCTCGACCTCCAGCGGCTGTCCCCTCAGGTCGTTCAGCATGCAGCAGACTATGACAATTATGGAGACCCATTGAGGAGAGTACTGCAAGATGCCACCAGAGCGGACCAGGCACCGGAACCTCTGCTTAAGGATACGTATGCATTGCTCGATAATGCACCTGGTAGCACAATGAGCGTCATTGTATGCATGCTCTGGCATTGTCCTGGGTTCTGTATTGGAGTGAGCAGCCAAGTGGACAGGGGATAGAAACATAGAAACTTAGAAAATAGGTACAGGAGTAGGCCATTCGGCCCCTCGAGCCTGCACCGCCATTCAATGAGTTCATGGCTGAACATGCAACTTCAGTACCCCATTCCTGCTTTCTCGCCGTACCCCTTGATCACCCTAGTAGTAAGGACTATATCTAACTCCTTTTTGAATATATTTAGTGAATTGGCCTCAACAACTTTCTGTGGTAGAGAATTCCACAGGTTCACCACTCTCTGGGTGAAGAGGTTTGTCCTCATCTCGGTCCTAAATGGCTTACCCCTTATCCTTAGACAGTGACCCCTGGTTCTGGACTTCCCCAACATTGGGAAAATTTTTCCTGCATCTAACCTGTCTAAACCCATCAGAATTTTAAACATTTCTATAAGATCCTCTCTCATTCTTCTGAACTCCAGTGAATACAAGCCCAGTTGATCCAATCTTTCTTGATATGTCAGTCCCGCCATCCTGGGAATCAGTCTGGTGAACCTTCGTTGCACTCCCTCAATAGCAAGAATGTCCTTCCTCAAGTTAGGAGACCAAAACTGTACACAATACGCCAGGTGTGGTCTCACCAAGGCCCTGTACAACTGTAGCAACACCTCCCTGCCCATGTACTCAAATCCCCTCGCTATGAAGGCCAACATGCCATTTCCTTTCTTAACCGCCTGCTGTACCTGCATGCCAACCTTCAATGACTGATGTACCATGACACCCAGGTCTCGTTGCACCTCCCCTTTTCCTAATCTGTCACCATTCAGATAATAAACTGTCTCTCTGTTTTTACCACCAAAGTGGATAACCTCACATTGATCCACATTATACTTCATCTGCCATGCATTTGCCCACTCACCTAACCTATCCAAGTCACTCTGTAGCCTCATAGCATCCTCCTCGCAGCTCACACTGCCACCCAACTTAGTGTCATCCGCAAATTTGGAGATACTACACTTAATCCTCTCGTCTAAATCATTAATGTACAATGTAAACAGCTGGGGCCCCAGCACAGAACCTTGCGGTACCCCATTAGTCACTGTCTGCCATTCTGAAAAGTACCCATTTACTCCTACTCTTTGCTTCCTGTCTGACAACCAGTTCTCAATCCATGTCAGCACACTACCCCCAATCCCATGTGCTTTAACTTTGCACATTAATCTCTTGTGTGGGACCTTGTAAAAGCCTTCTGAAAGTCCAAATATACCACATCAACTGGTTCTCCCTTGTCCACTCTACTGGAAACATCCTCAAAAAATTCCAGAAGATTTGTCAAGCATGATTTCCCTTTCACAAATCCATGCTGACTTGAACCTATCATGTCACCTCTTTCCAAATGCGCTGCTATGACATCCTTAATAATTGATTCCATCATTTTGCCCACTACTGATGTCAGGCTGACCGGTCTATAATTCCCTGTTTTCTCTCTCCCTCCTTTTTTAAAAAGTGGGGTTACATTGGCTACCCTCCACTCGATAGGAACTGATCCAGAGTCTATGGAATGTTGGAAAATGACTGTCAATACATCCACTATTTCCAAGGCCACCTCCTTAAGTACTCTGGGATGCAGTCCATCAGGCCCTGGGGATTTATCGGCCTTCAATCCCATCAATTTCCCCAACACAATTTCCCAACTAATAAGGATATCCATCTCCAAGCAGCCAACCGCAATCCTGATTGGGGCCGGTCAAGATGGCAGGAACACTGGTCTGGCGCAGAATTAACGAATCATGGTTGCTTCCTCCCTTGCCCGCTGCCTGTCTGCACGGTGCTGACAGCAATACCTTCTCCTGTGTGGCATCCTGCTTCTGAGCAGGTGTACCAGGTGTCACCCTCCCAACACTCCTCCCATCCTCAGGGTGAACCCTGCCAAGCAGGTCTCAGCAGCCCCCAGGCCTCCACTAAAAAGACAGAGCTGAAAGTTGTACAAAAGTATGTGCAAACCTCTGAGCAGCGCTCAGCAGGTTTAATGGAGCCAAAACAATTCATAAAACTATATGAAAACCTAAACGCTGCGGATGATGCAATCTGACATTAAAAACACGAATAATTAATAAAACTATTTCCCTACCAAAGGGCCCCCCCGATCGCGGCAACATTCCAGCGATGTCGAGTTCGAGCACCGACTCGAATACCTCACGGGAGCACTGCCTGAAGAACTCCTACCTTTTTGGAGCTGAAAATCTGTGTCATGGCCACCTTCCAGCAGCCCGCACGCTGCAGACCTCAATGCTGGAAACGTACCCGCCGTATCCAGTGGAAATAAGCACCACTCAAAACCTCACCCCCCCCTCCCCCGCCGCCACTGCACCCCCGAGCTGGATATGGCTCAGGGAGGGAAAATCACCCGACCACGGCAGCCGATCGATTTTTTCGATCAGCCGCCCAAACCCTGTGGTAGCCGTCCCTTTGGGGATGGCGAATTTTGGCCCTGTCATCTTTTGATGGTCATCTTTTAAAGCGAATCTTGCCATCAAGACCCCTTTTAAAGAAGTTGTTGATGTAACAAAGACAATTAATTCCACCATCCAGCTGTTACATGAAAATATATGGAATGTGTCATGTGGATAACAAGGTTAGTACAATTGTGAGTATTTATAGCTTGGTATTGCCGTAAATGAAGTGGGTAATAATCAAATTTTGTCTACCACATCAATAGAATCATAGAATAGTTACAGCACAGAAGGAGGCCATTCGGCCCATCGAGTCCTTACCGGCCCTCTGCAAGTGCACTTGAGTGAGTCCAACTCCCCTACCCTTTCCCCATTGCCCTGCAATTTATTTTTTCCTTCAGGTACTCAGTCAATTCCCTTTTGAAAGCCACGATTGAGTCTGCCTCCACCATCCTTTCAGGCAGTGTATTCCAAGTCCTAACCATTTGCTGCATAAAAATGTTTTTCCCCGTGTTGCCTTTGGTTCTTTTGCCAATCACCTTGAATCCGTGCCCTCTGGTTCTTAACCCTTAGAATAAATAGGGCTAGACTTTTGGCACATCGTCGCCCAGTTATCGGCCATTTAGCACCAATATAAGCGCTGAGTTTCAGGCTATCACCCATATTTGCCGAAAAGTGGAAACTATCGCCCGATTATAGCCCATTTATCGCCGGCGCAACTTTCAGCGTCCATGAATGTGCTGCATCTCCTGGCCTATTTAAAAAATATATATGACATCATCCTCGTGCAAGGCCGAGAATACTGTTCATAATGGAAACTAGTGCCTGATTATGGCCCAGATTATTGCTGAGCGATACTTTTGGCATTTCGCCCATAATTCGCCCAAATGATCGTTGGCCCAAAAAGATGTGGAAGAAAAGCTGCAATCACCTGAACTTAACTCAGCACTACAGATGTCAATTTGTAACTCGGAGGATCTTTAATAAAAGGCTGCTTGAACTTGTCAGAAGCAATCTGTGAGTGATTTTAAGGGCGTTTTTGACTCTTGCCAATCATCCAATCACATTTGTATTTGTTGAGGACAAATTAAGGGCATTTATAGTGATCAGGACTGTAACCTCTCAACCAGTATTGATGACTAATCACATGCTGCAGAATAGAGATGGGAGAAGGTTTATTGAAGAGCATTATGTGCCCAATCAAAGAGGTGGCAGACTGCTCACGAAGAGGAGACATTACACCTAACACATTTATAGGGATAAGTGATCATACTTGGACTTGTCCGATAACCCGTGCATTAGAAGGCTGTGATTCCGAAAGGAGGTCATCAGTGAGATATGCCAGCTAATTAAGGGAGATCTGCAGCCTACCAGCACCATCAGGACCGCACTGCCCATTGAGGTAAAGGTAACTGCGGCACTTTCCTTCTACGCATCGGGCTCCTTTCAGGTCTCAGCTGGCGATATTTGCGGTATCTCTCAGCACGCCACATATTGCTGCATTCGACAGGTGACTGAAGCCATTTACGCATGCAGGATGGACTTTATAAACTTCCCTATGACCGGGGAGGCACAGACTGAGAAGGCTATTGGTTTCTCGAGAATAGCAAACTTCCCCAAGGTGCAGGGAGCAATAGACTGTACGCACATCACCCTGAGAGCACCTTTACAGGATGCAGAGGTGTTTTGGAACTGAAAAGGATTATACTCCTTGAATGTACAGCTCGTTGTCGACCACAAGCAAATAATCATGGCAGTAAATGCAAATTTTCCAGGGAGCATCCGTGATGCACACATCTTGCGTGGGAGCACTGTCTCTAACCTGTTTAAGAGTCAGCCACAAGATCGCGGTTGAATGCTAGGGGATAAAGGATATCGCCTTGCCAGTTGGTGCATGACCCCCCTGCGTAAACACCAGACGGAAGGCGAGAAGCACTACAACGAAAGCCATAAAGCTACACGCAATATCATCGAAAAGACAATTGGAGTTCTGAAACAGCGCTTCAGATACCTGGACCTGACCACTCAGGAGGCAACCTACAATACCACCCTGAGCAGGTCGCTGACTTCACTGAGGTGTGCTGCATGTTGCATAACGTAGCTATCAGGAAAGGGCAATAATTACCAGATGGGACCGCCGGTCCACCTCAGGAGAGAAAGGGGAGGCAGAAGAGGAGAATGAGGAGGAGGATGAGGATCTCGGGGGGGACAATCAGCCTGGCGATGAACCCCACCCCACAACACTAGAAAAGCCCCGTGGTAGTTACGCAGCTGCAAAACTCTTGCATTAGCAGCTCATAAATGAACACTTTGCGTGAAGTTACATTGGTGACAGTTACAGTTGTGTTAGTTTCATACTTGCCTGACCTGGCCATGGCCATTGTTTCCAACCATTGTATTGATGTTTTACCTTACTTTATTTGAAGACACTTTACAACAATTGTAAACTTAAGTAAAAATGTTTAATAATTGAACACGTAATTTTTTTTTTAAACAAACATATATAACACCCCAACCCCCAACAGGGAACAACATTTTTAACAGAACAATATAACAACAAACTCCCACCATCCCCAATAGTTAACATTCAACAATTTTTTTTAATAACAACAATATACAGCAGCCCCCCCTCCCCCCACCTTCGGCCACGCTTCCCTCTTGTACCTTGAACCCCCCTTGTCGTAACGCCCCATTTCCCACGTACTCCCCAAGTAATGGGACCAAGGCGCCTTGCAGCAGAGCACCTTAAGGCCTGCTGCTGTGGGGGGGTGACGTCGGCAGAATGACCTCAGTGGCTGGAGGAGAAGACGTTTGCGAAGAAATATCTTTTGAGTCAGAAGGAAGTTCTTTCTCACCTCTGTCACGGTGGTACGGCACTTTGGGGTGCAGGACCGTTTTCCGAAACTATCGCATGCCACAAGGCATCGACAGTCGGTCATTCGCCCCATTATCCGCTCCATGCCCTCCGTTATTTGTGCAAACAGTGTGACAATGTTGCCAGTCAACCCACCAAGCGCCTGGAGGAACTCTCGACCTATGTCGACGCTTACATACGGTTTTTATCCACAATGGATGCATGGTTATAACATCTACATTCAGAGAAAATATTTAGTAAGATCGTGTTTATGAACTAAAGCTTGACACCAAAAATGTCGTGTACAATCCCCAGGAAAGGCCCCATCCACGGGCCGTGCCATTCGGCGCCTGAGGGGAGGTAGGCGGTTTATTTGAATCGATGGAGGTCCCCCGGGGGGGAATCAGGACCGCTGGTGAGTTCGGCAATGAGAGGAGTGTAATGGGAGTGGACACCGTGTCCATGGGCTGTGCTCAGAGACTTCCGTGTGGCCAGAGCTAATGTGCCAAAGTGTCCCAGGGCAGACAGTGAGCCAGGGCAGCTCTCCCCCACTCCAGGATCGGTCACTGTGTGAGTGACAGCAGTGGGAGAGACTCACATAGTGTGGGTAAAGGTGACCGGACCCCTCAGTGCTCAGTCGTGCCCCATCCACCAACATAACTAACTATATTAACAATCTATATTAACGACTTGGAAGAAAGGACCGAGTGTAACATAGCCAAGTTTGCCGACGATACAAAGATGGGAGGAAAAGCAGTGTGTGAGGAGAACACAAAAAATCTGCAAAAGGACATAGACAGGCTAAGTGAGTGGGCAAAAATTTGGCAGATGGAGTATAATGTTGGAAAGTGTGAAGTCATGCACGTTGGCAGAAAAAAATCAAAGAGCAAGTTATTATTTAAATGGAGAAAGATTGCAAAGTGCCACAGCACAGCGGGATCTAGGGGTACTTGTGCATGAAACACAAAAGGATAGTATGCAGGTACAGCAAGTGATCAGGAAGGTCAATTAAATCTTGGCCTTTATTGAAAAGGGGATGGAGTATAAAAGCAGGGAAGTCTTGCTATAGTTGTACAGGGTATTGGTGAGGCCACACTGGAATACTGAGTGCAGTTTTGGTTTCCATATTTACGAAAGGATATACTTGCTTTGGAACCATTTCAGAGAAGGTTCACTCGGTTGATACCAGAGATGAGGGGGTTGACTTATGAGGAAAGGTTGAGTAGATTGGGCTCTACTCATTGGAATTCAGAAGAATGAGAGGCGATCTTATTGAAACGTATAAGATTATGAGGGGGCTTGACAAGGTGGATGCAGAAAGGATGTTTACACTGATAGGGGAGACTAGAACTAGAGGGCATAATCTTAGAATAAGGGGCTGCCCATTTAACACTAAGATGAGGAGAAATTTCTTCTCTCAGAAGGTTGTGGATCTGTGGAATTCGCTGCCTCAGAGAGCTGTGGAAGCAGGGACATTGAATAAATTTAAGAAAGAAATAGACAGTTTCTTAAACGATAAGGGACTAAGAGATTATAGAGAGTGAGCAGGGAAGTGGATCTGAGTCCAGGATCAGCCATGATCGTATTAAATGGCGGAGCAGGCTCGAGGGGCCGTATGGCCTACTCCTGCTCATATTTCTTATGTTCTTATGTAACCAAAAAGGAGATGGTGCCCAAGTTAAAGACTTGCTCACAGCACACAAAAATGCTCCTTCTAAACTAAAGTGGTAGAAATGCTGAATGTTTGCAGTTTGTCTGTTTCCATTCATTCTTTTAAATAATAATAATTAATACTGTTGATTAAATGTAAGGCATCTCAGCAAAATTAGACTTCAAGGGCGTAGGTTCTGACCCTGGTCCAAATCTTAGCAGGGAAGCTACCCAAGATTACACAGCTTAATTACAATCAGGCAGATTTACATTAATGAGTCAGTGCATCATTACAATTTAAAATGTAATCATTTAATACTTACTCCTGCCGAAGCAACCAGACTGATCCACCTCTTGCGACACTGGTTTGCCTCACGCCTATCGTGGGCCACCGAAGATGCTATGGCGCCGCTATCACCCCATATATTTTGATATGTCCGTGGGGGGGAGGTTTCCCATGCCCACACTGGGTTAATTAGCCCCCCCCTATTCTCCACCTCATTAACGAGGGCCTCATTGGCCTCATCGGAGAAGGCCTTCGCCCTCCTTCTCCCTGACAGCTCCTCTTGCTGCATGCTGCTATTGCTGGACATTTTTTACCTCCACAGACAGCTTCCTTCTCTCTCCTTCTCTCCATCCCTCTCTTTCAGTCTTCTGAGAATGCGCAGATGACCCCTGAACTCCCGAATTGCGGGAAAAGTTCTTTGCTAAAAAAAACACACACATGCGCAGAACGGCCATTGCTGTGGCCGCCAGCTTTGCATGACTGAATACTTTGGCTCAGACCCATTTCACATCACTAAGGCTATCGCCCAAATTGAAAAGGCGAAACTAGCAGTTTTTAAAATGGGCGATATTCCAGCGATCCTTAAAAATAAAAAAGCACTAAGGCTGGAAATCAGCGATCATAGTGGAAAGTCTAGCCCATAGAATCATAGAAATTTACAACACAGAAGGAGGCTATTTCGGCCCATAGTGTCCACGCTGGCTGACCAAGACCTATCCAGCCTAATGCCACTTTCCAACACTGGGTCAGTAGCCCTGATGGTTAAGGCACTTTAAGTGCACATCCAAGTATTTTTGAAATGTAGTGAGTCTTTCTTCCTCTACCTTTTAGGCAGTGAGTTGCAGACCCCCACTACCCTCTGGGTGAAGAGATTTCCCCTCATATCTCCTCTAAACTGCCACTCAATTACATTAAATCTATGTGCCTTGGTTGTTGACCCCTCTGCCAAGGGAAACAGGTCCTTCCTATCCACTATATCCAAGACCCTCATAATTTTACACACCACAATCAGGTCTCCCCTCAGCATCCTCCGTTCCAAAGAAATCCAACCCAGCATCTCCAATTTTTCCTCATAGCCAAAATTCTTGTAAATCTCCTCTGCACCCTTTCTAGTAATGTGGTGACCAGTACTGCACAGTACTCCAGCTGCGGCCTAACCAGTATTTTATACAGTTCAAGCATAACCTCCTTGCTCTTATATTCCATGTCTCGACTAATAAAGGCAAGTATTCCATATACCTTCTTAATCACCTTATCTACCTGACCTGCTACCTTCAGGGATCTGTGGACCTGCACACCAGGGTCCCTTTGCTCCTCTACACTTTTCAGTATAGTGCCATTTGATGTTCATTCCCTTGCCTTGTTCGACCTCCCCAAATGCATTACCTCACATTTATCCCGATTGAATTCCATTTGCCACTGTTCTGCCCACCTGACCAGTACATTGATACCTTCCTGCAATCCGCAGCTTTCTTCTTCATTATCAACCACATAGCCTATTTTAGTGTCATCTGCAAACTTCTTAATTATACCCCCAACATTGAAGTCCAAGCCATTGATATATACCACAAAAAGCAAAGGACCCAGTACTGAGCCCTGTGGAACTGCACTGGATACAGCTTTCCAGTAACAAAAACACCTATCAACCCTTTGCTTCCTGCCTCTGAGCCAATTTTAGATCTAACTTGCCACTTTGCCCTGGATCCCATGCATTTTAACTTTCTTGACCAGTCTGCCATGTGGGACCATCTCAAAAGCTTTGCTAAAATCCATATACACTATACCATACGCACTGCCCTCATCGACCCTCCTGGTTACCTCCTCGAAAAATTCAATCAAGTTAGTCAGACACAACCTTCCCTTAACAAATCCATGCTGACTGCCCTTGATTAATCCATGTCTTTCCAAATGAAGATTTATCCTGTCCCTCAGGATTTTTTCCAATAATCTTCCCACCACCAAGGTTCAGCTGACTGGCCTGTAATTACTTGGTCTCTCCCTTTCTCTCTTTTTAAACAAAGGTACAACATTAGCAGTCCTCCAGTCCTCTGGCACCACACTTGTAGCCAGAGAGGTTTGGAAAATGATGGTCAGAGCCTCTGCTATTCCCTCTTTTGCTTCTCCTAACAACTTCCAATGGAAATAGTTTCTCTCTTACCACTCCGTCTAGACCCATAATGATTTTGAACATCTCTATCAAATCTCTTCTCAGCCATCTCTGTTCTAAGGAGAACTGTCATCTATTCAACCAGCATTGTAACCCATGTATAATCTGACCTAAATTGTACACTGTGAGAACAATGACCACTAGGTGGTGAACTTGTGGGAGACACTCCTAACCTGGACCTTCAAATATAAAAGGGGAAACTCCACCCACTTCCATCACTTGAGTGCTATGGAATAAAGGATAGGTCACAGACTGACCTTCTCTCAAGCATGGGCCTTGTGTGCATTTATACTGTATAGTGAGGACATATCAATGGCGACGAGAAACTGGGATTTAAACCACGTGAGCATGGCCACGAGCAGAACAGACGAGAGGTACTGTGTTAAGGAATGGTTGGGACACAGATTCAAAATTGTTAAAGCTGCACACAGTTCTCCAGGCAGACAAGGGCAGTCGGGCATGCCCCAACATGTAGTCGGACCCAGAGGAGGAGTTCGACAGAGACAATGACAAGCTGAATGGCGATTCATGCCATTGCAAGGGACAATGCGGCCAGTAATGGGGCCATCAACACCTGTTAATGGCGCACTCAAAGACAATAACAGGGGCAGTCAGGGACGATCGACTGGCAAGGGACCTTTTGTTTCAAACAGCAGCTCATGTTGGAGGCGTGGAGGCACAAACTCAGCCGGAGTTTGCAGAGATGAGCAAAATACCTGCAGAAATTGCAGAAATTAACGCTGGGGGAAATCGCTGGAAACTGAAGTTCAGCGAGTTCATGTGGAGCACGTATACAGTTCATACACCAGGACGCCACCGATAATGATGAAAGTGCTCCTCAATGGCATCCCAGTATCAATGGAGCTAGACACGGGGGCCAGCCAGTCCCTGATGGATATCAAACAGTTCAAAATGTTGTGGGCGTCCAAGGCCAGGAGGCCAAAATTATCGCCAATTGACGCACAGCTACGGACATACACAAAGCAGATCATTCCGGTGCTAGGCAGCGCCACGGTAGTCGTGACCCACAAAGATTCGGAGAACAGGTTGCCACTCTGGGTTGTCCCGGGGGACGGTCCCGCACTACTGGGGAGAAGTTGGCTTGCTGTCATGAACTGGAAATGGGGGCGATGTCAATGCAATTTCCTCTGTGGAGCGAGTATCATGCTCACAGATCCTGGACAAATTGATTCATTATTTCAACTCAGCATTGGCACTTTCTTGGGGGCCAAGGTAGTGATTCACATAAACCCGGACGCCAGGCCAATACACCACAAGGCCAGAGCGGTGCCGTACGTGATGCGGGAAAAGATAGAAGGCTAATTGGACCGCCTGCTGAGGGAAGGCATCATCTCGCCAGTCGAATTCAGTGACTGGGCGAGCCTGATTATGCCGGTGCTCAAGGCGGATGGGTCGGTCAGGGTATGTGGTGATTACAAGGCCACCATCAATCGGGTGTCACTCCAAGACCAGTACCCGCTACCGAGAGCGGAGGACCTCTTTGCGACGCTATCCGCTGGCAAACTTTTTTCAAAATTGGACCTGACCTCAGCTTACATGACCCAGGAGCTGGCGAGTGAATCGAAGAAGCTGACCACCATCACAACACACAAGGGGTTGTTTGAGTGCAACAGATGTCCGTTCGGGATTCGCTCGGCCGCCGCGATCTTCGAACGAAATATGGAAAGCCTCCTCAAGTCGATTCCAGGGACGGTGGTTTTTCAGGACGACATCCTCATCACGGGTTACGATACTGAAGAACACCTCCACAACCTGGAGGAGGTGCTACGCAGACTGGACCGGGTAGGGCAACGACTGAAAAAGGCGAAGTGTGTCTTCCTAGCTCCAGAGGTAGAATTCCTGGGAATGAGGGTAGCAGCAGACGGGATCTGCCCTACTGCGTTCAAGATGGAAGCGATCCAGAGAGCACCCAGACCCCGTAACACGACAGAGCTGCATTCATTCCTGGGGCTCCTGAACTATTTTGGTAACTTTCTTCCCAAATTGAGCACGCTGCTAGAGCCGCTACACGTGATCCGACACAAAGGTCGCGAATGGATCTGGGGGGACAGCCAGGAAAGGGCTTTTAATAGAGCACGCAATTTGTTATGTGTTCCAACAATCTGTTAACGCTATATGACCCATGTAAGAAACTTGTTTTAACGTGCGATGCGTCGTCCTATGGTGTCGGGTGTGTGTTGCTGCATGTCAATGCCAAGGGTCAGTTACAGCTGGTAGCTTATGCCTCCAGAAGTCTGTCCCAGGCAGAAAGGGGCTACAGGATGGTAGAAAAGGAGGCGCTCGCATGTGTATATGAGGTAAAGAAAATGCACCAGTACCTGTTTGGCAGGAAATTTGAGCTGGAGACAGATCACAAACCCCTAACGTCCCTTTTGGCCGACAACAAAGCCGTAAATGCAAATGCATCGGCCCGCATACAGAGGTGGGCACTGATGTTAGTCGCCTATGACTACACTATTCGGCACAGACTGGGCACCGAAAACTAAGCCGATGCACTCAGCAGGCTCCCATTAGCCATCACTGAGGGGGCTACCGAGCATGCTGCTGAGATGGTCATGGCTGTTGAAGCTTTCGGAAGCGAAGGCTCACCCGTGACAGCCCGTCAGATTAAAGTCTGGACAAATAGAGACACGCTATTGTCTCTAGTCAAGAAATGTGTCCTGAATGGGGACTGGGCAGCCACGTACAGGGCATGCCCTGAGGAATTTAAACCATTTCACAGGCGCAGGGATGAACTCTCGATTCAGGCTGATTGCCTACTGTGGGGAAACCGCGTAGTCATGCCCCAGATGGGCAGAGAGGTGTTCATCAGAGAACTCCACAAGGAGCACCCGGGCATTATCACGATGAAGGCAATTGCCAGGTCACACTTTTGGTGGCCAGGGATAGATGCAGATCTGGAACTTTGTGTTCGCAGGTGCAACACGTGTGCCCAGCTGGGCAATGCGCCCAGGGAAGCTCCCCTTAGCCCCTGGCCATGGCCCGCCAAGCCTTGGTCACGCATCCGTGTGGACTACGCAGGTCCTTTCATGGGAAAAAATTTTTTGGTTGTAGTAGACGCCTACTCCAAATGGATCGAGTGTGACATTTTAAATTCAAGCACATCCTCTGCCACGGTAGAAAGTCTATGGGCAATGTTCGCCGCCCACGGTCTAGCAGACATCTTGGTCAGCGACAATGGCCCGTGCTTCACAAGCACGGAATTCCAGGACTTCATGGCAGGCAATGGAATTAACCATGTCAGAACGGCACCGTTCAAACCGGCCTCAAAAGGCCAGGCAGAATGAGCAGTGCAGATAATCAAACAGGGGATGCTTAGAATCCAAGGGGGTTCCCTACAATGCCGCTTATCACGCCTCCTGTTGGCCTACAGATCCCGACCACACTCGCTCACAGGGGTTCCACCCGCAGAGCTGCTAATGAAAGGGACACTCAAAAACCGGTTATCCCTTATACACCCCACCATGAAAGAAATTGTCGAGAGCAGGCACCAGTCACAATATGACGACCATGACAGGAATGTGAGGGCGCGATGTATTGATGTAAATTACCCTGTTTTTGTCCT
Source organism: Pristiophorus japonicus (assembly GCF_044704955.1). Taxonomy (NCBI): domain Eukaryota; kingdom Metazoa; phylum Chordata; class Chondrichthyes; family Pristiophoridae; genus Pristiophorus; species Pristiophorus japonicus. The sequence goes on along the minus strand of NC_091977.1, from coordinate 490,223,027 downwards.
CAACTACGCTGCAGGGCCCAAATGGCTCACAGGCACTGTGGTTGCCAAAGAGGGAAATAGGATTCTGGTAGTTAAACTTACCAATGGACAAATCTGCCGCAAACATGTGGATCAAACAAAAAGGAGGTTCAGCAACCCCATAGAAGAAGCAGAGGAAGAATACGATATAGAGTTCACTCCTCCACAGGTGACCGAACACAGGAACCAAAGGGAGGAGAGCCCAGTCACTGTGGGCAGTCCGGACAGGCCTGAGGCACCGCAAACAGCAGACACTCAAGCCAGCGCCCAACAACTGGAGCCCCAACTCAGGCGCTCTACAAGAGAGCGTAAACCACCAGAGAGACTCAACCTGTGATCCCAATAAGACTTTGGGGGGGGGGGGGGTGATGTCATGTATTCAAGTAGCATTGTAACCCATGTATAATCTGACCTAAATTGTACACTGTGAGAACAATGACCACTAGGTGGTGAACTTGTGGGAGACACTCCTAACCTGGACCTTCAAATATAAAAGGGGAAGCTCCATCCACTTCCTGCACTTGAGTGCTATGGAATAAAGGACAGGTCACAGACTGACCTTCTCTCAAGCATGGGCCTCGTGTGCATTTATACAGTATAGTAAGGACGTATCAAGAACAACCCCAGTTTCTCTACTCTATCCACATAACTGAAGTCCCTCATCCCTAGAACCATTTTTGTAAATCTTTTCTGCACCCTCTCTAAGGCCTTCACTCAGTCAATCTGTGGTGCCCAGAATTGGATACAATACTGCAGTTGAGGCCAAACCAGTGTTTTATAAAGGTTCATCATAACTTGCTTGCTTTTGTATTCTCTGACTCTATTTATGAAGCCCAGGATCCCATATACTTTTTTAACCTCTCTCTCAACCTGCCCTGCCACTTTCAACAATATGTGCACATATACCCCCAGGTTTCTCTGTTCATGCACCCCCTTTAGAATTGTACCCTTTAGTTTATATTGCCTCTCTTTATCGATTTTTATCCCATTCAGTATCTCCACTACCTCCTCTTTCACTTTGACTTTGGCAGCATCTTCTTGCTTGGTGAAGACAGATGGAAAGTACTCATTTAGTAGTTCAGCCATGCCCTCTGCCTCCATGCGTAGATCTCCTTTTTGTTACATAATCGCCCCCCCCCCCCGCTTCCTCTTACTACCCGTTTACTATTTATATGGCTATAGAAGACTTTTGAATTCCCTAATATGTTTGCAGAACAAATCCAATTATCGGCCTATTAACCTACTCTCAATCATAAGCAAAGTGATGGAAGAAGTGGTAACATTCGTAATAACAAGCCGACACAGACAGAATGGGCAGAATGGCCTCCATCTGTATTGGAAAATTCTATGGCACCCTTTCCACCATCCTGTAATCTCATTCAAGACGTATCTTGTGAGGAGTGCTGTATAAATGTAAATAGCAGTTGCTGCAGTCAAGATTTGAGCGGGGAGAAGACACCTCTCAATTCATAAGCATCATTGTAAGACTATGTATTAAGATGTGGACCATGTAGCCTAGGAAACATCACGATCCATAAAACATACAGTTATCTGATTCTCTACATCCTTACAACAGTAAATCCTGTTCCCAACTAGATACTTATCCAGCTGTTGTATCGAACAATCAGCTTCGGCTTGAAATCTACACCACACATCCATATCTTCTATGTGGGGAAAGTCAACATCCAAGGGTAGACATTATGATAAGTGCAGTTCTGGTACAGATACTTAAAGTAAACAGGCTAATGCTGGCATTAAAAAAAAATCACAGAGCAGAATCTGAGGCCTGTTCATTTTTTCAGCTTCTTGTTTTCAGTTTTCATTAGTGTAAGATATTCCCAGGAATTTTCGGTGTAGGAGTGGGGTGATGTGGATGGGGGGGGGTGGGGGGGTGGGGAGGGGAATCAGATCTTTTAAAAACAGAAACAGTAGGAGAGAGAATTAAAAATGAAAATCAAAGAAAAACTGGTGTGGGAGTGTATGTATGTGTGTAAAGAAAAAAGAAAGTCTTGCTTTTATATTGCAACTTTCATGACCTCAGGATATCCCAAAATGATTTACAGCCGATGAAGTACTTTTTTGAAGTGTAGTCACTTTTGTTGTATAGGAAATGTAGCAGCTAATGTTCACACAGCAAGGGCCCACAAACAGCAATGTGATAATGACCAGATAATCTGTTTTAGGAGTTGGTTGAGGGATAAATATTGGCCAGGACACCGGAAGAACTCCCCTGCTCTTTTTCAAATAATGCCTGGGATCTTTTACACCCACCTGAGAAGGCAAACTGGGCCTTGATTTAACATCTCATCCGAAAGACAGCACATTCAAAAGTGCAGCACTCTATCAGTACTACACTGAAGTGTCACTAGTATGTGTTTTTTGTGTGTGTGTGTGTGTGTGTGTGTGTGTCAGTTTTTACTCAGCTCATCCTCTAATTGTGGACGTATCAAAGTATTCCATTTGGACTACTTAACAATTGGAATACTTGGCATGGAGAGAGAACATGGGTTCTGGGAAGCGAAAAGCAGTATTTACAGTTCAAATCCATCAAAAATAATAGCAAGATGTGTTTTTTTTTAAATGAATGAATAATGGAATGGCAGAAAAGGGAATGATTTGAGGGGGAAAGCAGAAACCTTTTGATAAAAAATGCAGACCCATTAATCATTTGACACTTGTGCCCTCCAATTCCAGTTTAATAACCTGCTTACAACCACGTTATCCAAGCCTCTCAGCACTTTAAAGATTTGGACCGTTTCTCCAGGGAGTAGAGGGGGATGGGCTAGGCTAGGGGAGTTAGAGAGAGGGAAATTGAGGAATTCAAAAATGACAATTTCAGGTCTTGAGCCGAAAGGATAGAACAATCAGGATGACACATTTACCTATTACTAGATTCTTATTGCATCGATGGGTCCATCCATTAAAATAAAATGGGGGAGGGGCAGAACAAGGCAAAATCTGGCAAATTAATCAAAACAATTTCCGGACATGAGACTGTCGGATGTGATCATTTAATGTGAGAGCCATTATTTCACGGGATTTTTAAAAATCCGCTATTGGCAATTTAGTTTGGAGCTTTAGTATTGGGAGAAAAAAAATAATCTGAAATATAGATGAGCTGCTTTAGCTAACTAAAGGAAGCACATCAGATTGACAGCTTAAAACCTACTTTTCTGAGTCTCTGCATTTTTCTTTCACAAATGTTGTCCCACTTATTGAGACTTGGGGAAAAAATCTTCTATTCTCTTGATTTAAGTTAAATAAACAAATTCATGCTTAAAAATCTTGCTAGAAATAGCAGAGTAAATAGAGAAAATTCTAATATGTTGGACAAGGGAGCTTCCCGGATGGGTTAGTGGATAAATACACTATGTGGTGTGACACTAAGTTATATGGAGCATAAGATCCCAAGATTGATCTTGGGTCTGTGCTGAGTTAACTGGTCTCAGGTCAGATAGCATTCGGGTCACTGAAATTAGCCTCAGTACCCTTGGGCTCAAGAGGGGAACAATCAACCAGAGTTCCTGCTCCATATCACTATCCAGTGACCTCTGCTAGATAGTCTATCCTTGTGGTCATTAGAATGGGATGTCCGACAGGGTCACATAGTCGGCTGATACTTGCAGCCTCGGCTCACTTGACTACTTGCGTGAGACACCAAAATCTTGTCAGTACCAATGGAAAGATGATTCCTTCAGAGTCAGTGCCGACAGGAGAGGAGAGAAGCTGAGAGGGAAAAATGGACCAAAAAAAGAACTAAAAAGGAAACAAAGGTCGCTCCAACCTGGCACTGTGGTCTATATGTAGATGCGTGTTGTCTGCTGTGTCACCAGCGCCGTAGAAGAGAAGCTAGGCTAATGTTTTGGGAGCAGGCCAGGCCGGGTTGGTGATGGACAGGAATTAAAAATGTGTGGCGTTAATGTGAGTAAGCAGCAGAAGAAAAATGGAGCTTTCTTGTAGTTTTGCAGGCACACTCCAGCTTCCATTGTTGTGAACTGACATTTCAATCAATAATCTATTACTCCAGCCACTGGGATAGCACAAAATGCTTTGTTTAAATAGTAGGAAACCGTCATCTAAAAGGTGCACATTTCCTGTCGAAATGATAGGCCCTGTCATATAATGTGAGTGGGATGTATTTACGGAAATCAGCTGAAGCAGCTGCTTTTTTGCAGTGTGTACTCTTGGGCAGGATATAAAATAAAGCTAGTTATCTGATACATTTAAATCTTTATAAATCAAGAGAACTTTTTTAGTCAGTATGTAACAAGCCCAACACGAGAGGGGGCGGTTTTGGATTTAGTTTTGGGGAATGAAGCTGGGCAGGTGGAAGGGGTATTAGTGGGAGAGCACTTCAGTGCCAGTGACCATAATCCAGTCAGATTCAAGGTAGTTATGAATAAGGACAAGGATAGACCAGGAATAAAAGTCCCAAATTGGGGAAAAGCTAACTTTCCTAAGTGGAGAAGTGATTTGGCCATAGTGGACTGGAAATAGCTACCTGTTGGAACAGTGGGAGGCATTCAAGGAGGAGATCCGGAGGGCTCAGGCCAAACATGTGCCCTTAAAGAAAAAGGGTGGGATTAACAATTCTAGAGCCCCCTGGTTGTCTACGGACTTACTGGGGAGGATATAGAAAAAAAGGGAAGCTTATGTCATGTACCAATGGCTAAATACTGTAGAATCTTTGGAGGAATATAGAAAGTTCAGAGGTAAAATTAAAAAGGATATTAGGAATGATAAGAGAGAGCATGAAAAATTCTTGGCAAGTAAAATTAAGGAAAACCCAAAGATGTTCTATAAATATATTAAGAGCAAGAGGATAGCTAAAGAAAGGATAAGGCCTATTAGGGCCTGTGTGGAGGCAGAAGATGTTGATATGGTTCTTAAATAATACTTTGCGTCTGTTTTCACAAAGGAAAGGGGCAATGCAGATACTGCTATTGAGAAGGAATGTGAAATTCTGGATGAAATAAATATATTGAGAGAGAAGGTATTAAGGGATTTAGCAAATTTGAAAGTAAATAAGTCCCCAGGCCCGGATGAAATGCATCCATGGCTGTTCAGCGAAGTAAAAGAGGAAATAGCAGAGGCCTTGACCATCATTTTCCAGTCCACTTTGGATTTGAGCATGGTGCCGGAGGACTGGAGCACTGCTAATGTGGTACCTTTGTTTAAGAATGGAGAAAGGGAGAGGCCGAGTAATTACAGGCCTGTCAGCCTAACCTCAGTGGTGGGAAAATTATTGGAAAAAATCCTGAAAGACAGGATAAATCTACATTTAGAAAGGCAAGGATTAATTAGGGTCAGTCAGCATGGATTTGTTAAGGGAAGATCATGTTTGACTAACCTGATTGAATTTTTTGGGGAGGTTACTAGGAGGGTCGATGAGAGTAGTGCATGCAATGTAGTGTTTTTGGATTTTAGTAAAGCTTTTGATAAGATCCCACATGGCAGACTGGTCACGAAGGTAAAAGCCCATGGGATCCAGGGCAAAGTGGCAAGTTTGATCCAAAATTGGCTTAGAGGTAGGAAGCAAAGAATAATGGTAGATGGATGTTTTTGTGACTGGAAGGATGTTTCCAGTGGGGTTCCGCAGGGCTCAGTACTGGGTCTCTTGTTTTTTGTGGTATAGATCAATGATCTAGCTACCTAAGAACTCATGCTAAGAGTGGAAGCAAGTCTTCCTCAATTCCGAGGGACTGCCTATGATGATGAGATTTGAATATAGGGAGTATGAGTAAAAAGTTTGCAGATGACACTAAAATTGGCTGAGTGGTTGATAATGAAGAGGAAAGTTATGGACTGCAGGAGGATATCAATCTACTGATCAGGTGGGCAGAACAATGGCAAATGGAATTTAATTCGGAGAAGTGTGAGGTAATGCACTTGGGGAGGGCTAATAAGGAAAGGGTATACACATTAAACAGTAGGCCCCATTAGAAGTGTAGATGAACAAAGTGGCCTTGGAGTGCTTGTCCACGGATGCCTGAAAGCCGCAGGCCAGGTGGATAAGGTGGCTAAGAAGGCATATAGAATACTTGCCTTTATTGGCCGAGGCATAGAATACAAGAGCAGGGAGGTTATGCTTAAATTGTATACTACTCTGGTTAGGCCAAGCTGGAGTACTGCGTGCAGTTCTGGTCACTATTATAGGAAGGACGTGATTGCACTAGAGAGGTGCAGAGGAGATTTATCAGAATGCTGCCGGGAATGAAGAATCTTAGCTATGAGGGTGGATTGGATAGGCTGGGTTTGTTCTCATTGGAACAAAGGAAGCTGAGAGGAGACCTCATTGAGGTGTATAAAATTATCAGGAGCTTAGATATAGTGGATAGAAAGGGCCTATTTCCCTTGGTGGAGGGGTCAATTACGAGGGGGCATAGTTTTAAGGTGGTTGGTGGAAGGTTCAGAAGGGATTTGAGGAGTGGCTTCTTCACACAGAGGGTTGTGGGGGTCTGGAACTCACTGCCTGGAAGGGTGGTGGATGCAGAAAACCTCACCACATTTAAAAGGTGCTTGGATGGGCACGTGAAGTGCCGTAACCTGCAGGGTTACGGACCGAGAGCTGGTAAACATAGAAACATAGAAACATAGAAAATAGGTGCAGGAGTAGGCCATTTAGCCCTTCGAGCCTGCACCACCATTCAATATGATCATGCTTGATCATGCAACTTCAGTACCCCATTCCTACTTTCTCTCCATAACCCTTGATCCCTTTAGCCGTAAGGACCACATCTAACTCCCTTTTGAACATATCTAACGAACTGGCCTCAACAACTTTCTGTGGTAGAGAATTCCACAGGTTCACAATTCTCTGAGTGAGGAAGTTTCTCCTCATCTCGGTCCTAAATGGCTTACCCTTTATCCTTAGACTGTGAGCCCTGGTTCTGGACTTCCCCAACATCGGGAACATTCTTCCTGCATCTAACCAGCCAATCCCGTCAGAAATTTATATGTTTCTATGAGATCCCCTCTCATTCTTCTAAATTCCAGTGATTACAAGGCTAGTCGATCCATTCTTTCTTCATATGTCAGTCCAGCCATCCCGGGAATCAGTCTGGTGAACCTTCGCTGCAATCCCTCAGTAGCAAGAATGTCCTTCCTCAGATTAGGAGACCAAAACTGTACACAATATTCAAGGTGTGGCCTCACCAAGGCCCTGTACAACTGCAGTAAGACCTCCCTGCTCCTATACTCAAATCCTCTCGCTATGAAGGCCAACATGCCATTTGCCTTCTTCACCGCCTGCTGTACCTGCATGCCAACTTTCAATGACTGATGTACCATGACACCCAGGTCTCGTTGCACCTCCCTTTTTCCTAATCTGTCGCCATTCAGATAATATTCTGCCTCCCTGTTTTTGCCACCAAAGTGGATAATCTCACATTTATCTACATTATACTGCACCTGCGATGCATTTGCCCACTCACCTAACTTGTTCAAGTCACCCTGCATCCTCTTAGCATCCTCCTCACAGCTCACACTGCCACCCAACTTAGTGTCATCTGCAAACTTGGAGATATTACATTCAATTCCTTCATCCAAATCATTAATGTATATTGTAAATAACTGGGGTCCCAGCACTGAACCTTGCGGTACCCACTAGTCACTGCCTGCCATACTGAAAAGGACCGTTTATTCCTACTCTTTCATTCCTGTCTGCCAACCAGTTCTCTATCCACATCAATACATTACCCCCAATACCATGTGCTTTAATTTTGAACACAATCTCTTGTGTGAGACCTTGTCAAAAGCCTTTTGAAAGTCCAAATACACCACGTCCACTGGTACTCCCTTGTCCACTCAACTAGTTACATCCTCAAAAAATTCTAGAAGATTTCTCAAACATGATTTCCCTTTCATAAATCCATGTTGACTTGGACCGATCCTGTCACTGCTTTCTAAATGCGCTGCTATTACATCTTTAATAATTGATTCCAACATTTTCCCCAACACCGATGTCAGGCTAACCAGTCTATAATTACCTATATTCTCTCTCCCTCCATTTTTAAAAAGCGGGGTTACATTTGCTACCCTCCAGTCCATAGGAACTGATCCAGAGTCCATAGAATGTTGGAAAATGACCACCAATGCATCCACTATTTCTAGGGCCAATTCCTTAATACTCTGGGATGCAGACTATCAGGCCCTGGGGATTTATCGGCTTTCACTCCCATCAATTTCTCTAACGCAATTTCCTGACTAATAAGGATTTCCTTCAGTTCCTCCTTCTCGCTAGACCCTCGGTCCCCTAGTATTTCCAGAAGATTATTTGTGCCTTTCTTCGTGAAGACAGAACTAAATTATTTGTTCAATTGGTCTGCCATTTCTTTGTTCCCCATTATAAATTCACCTGATTCTGACTGCAGGGGACCTACATTTGTCTTCACTAATCGTTTTCTCTTCACATATCTATAGAAGCTTTTGCAGTCAGTTTTTATGTTTCCTGCAAACTTACTCTCACATTCTATTTTCCCCCTCATAATTAAACCCTTTGTCCTCTGCTAATTCTAAATTTCTCCCAATCCTCAGGTTTGCTGCTTTTTCTGGGCAAGTTATATGCCTCTTCCTTGGATTTAACACTATCCCTAATTTTCCTTGTTAGCACCGGTTGAGCCACCTTCCCCGTTTTATTTTTACGCCAGACAGGGATGTACAATTGTTGAAGTTCATCCATGTGATCTTTAAATGTTTTCCATTGCCTATCCACCGTCAACCCTTTAAGTACCATTTGCCAGACTATCCTAGCCAATTCATGTCACATACCATCAAAATTACCTTTCATAGAAACATAGAAACATAGAAAATAGGTGCAGGAGTAGGCCATTCGGCCCTGCTAACCTGCACCACCATTCAATGAGTTCATGGCTGAACATGCAACTTCAGTACCCCATTCCTGCTTTCTCACCATACCCCTTGATCCCCTTTCTTTAAGTTCAGAACCCTAGTCTCGGAATTAACTGTGTCACTCTTCATCTTAATGAAGAATTCTATCATATTATGGTCACTCTTCCCCAAGGGGCCTTGCACAACAAGATTGCCAATTAATCCTCTCTCATTACACAAGACCCAGTCTAGGATGGCCTGCTCTCTAGTTGGTTCCTCGACATATTTGTCTGGAAAACCATCCCTTTTACACTCCAGGAAATCCTCCTCCACCATATTGCTAGCAGTTTGGTTAGCTAAATCTATATGTAGATTAAAGTCACCCATGATCACATGGTACCTTTATTGCAGCATGCCTAATTACCTGTTTGATGCCATCCCCAACCTCACTACCACTGTTTGGTGGTCTGTACACAACTCCCACTCGCGTTTTCTGCCCTTTGGTGTTCCGGAGCTCTACCCATACAGATTCCACATCATCCGAGCTAATGTTTTTCCTTACTATTGCATTAATCTCCTCTTTAACCAGCAATGCCTCCCCACCTTCTTTTCCTGTCTGTCTATCCTTCCTGAACATTGAATACTCCTGGATGTTGAGTTCCCAGCCTTGATCACTCTGGAGCCATGTCTCCGTAATCCAAATTACATCATATCCATTAACAGCTATCTGCACAGTTAATGTTTCTCACATTGAGACACAGAGCCTTCAGGCTTGTTTTTTTAACACTCTTTGTCCTTTTAGAATTATGTTGTAATGTGGCCCTTTTTGATTTTTGCCTTTGATTTCTCTGCCATCCACCTTTCCTTATCTCCTTTCTACCTTTTGCTTCTGCCCCCATTTTACTTCCATCTGTCTCCCTGCATAGATTCCCATCCCCCTGCCATATTAGTTTAAACCGTCCCCAACAGCACTAGCAAACACCCCCCCCCCCCACCAGGACATTGGTTCCAGTCTTGCCCAGGTGCAGACCATCCAGTTTGCACTGGCCCCACCTGCCCCAGAACTGGTTCCAGTGTCCCAGGAATTTGAATCCCTCCCTCTTGCACCATTCCTCAAGCCATGTGCGATTATACTGGATAACCTCTTGTTGGTTGGCATAGATATGATGGTAAGTACTGCAGGGAATTGAATAAGACCAGGGTGATCTGAACTAGTTTCGATTGCCTGGGTGGATCGGAGAGGAATTTTCCCAGATTTTTTCCCCCAATTGGCATCGGTTTTTATCTGTTTTTTGCCTCTCCCAGGATATCGCATGGCTCCAGTTGGGTGGAGTGTAGAATGTTGCGGTGTAAGGGGTGTCGCAGTTGTGTGGGGCGGATTGGTTGGGCCGGATGCTCTTTACATTTCCCCCATTGTTCATTGTTCATAGGTTTATATGTAACCTTCAGGGCTGACCTTTTCCCCCGCTAAGGTAGGTGCTGTTTATATTTTTACTACCGAAGTGCATCACCTCACATTTATCTACGTTAAAGTTCATTTGCCACTTAACTGTCCAGTCTGCCAGTTTTCTAATGTCTTCTTGTATTATGCTGCATTCTTCCTCAGTGTTAGCTACATTTACAAGTATGTTGCCAGGACTGGAGAATTTTACCTATGAGGAAAGATTAGATAGACTAGATTGTTTTCTTTGGCACATAGGATCCTGAGGGGAGACTTGATTGAGGTGTATAAAGTTCTGAAGGGCCTATATAGCATGGTAGATAGGGCCTATTTCCCTTCACAGCGAGATCAATAACCAGGGAACATAGATTTAAAGTAATTGGTAGAAGGATTAGATGGCACCGCACTTTAGGAAGGCCTTAGAGAGAGTGCAGAATAGTTGTACAAGAATGGTTCCAGGAATGAGGGTTATGTGGAAAGACTGGAGCAGCTTGGGTTGTTCTCTTCAGAGCAGAGAAGATTGAGAGGAGATTTGATCGAGGCGTTCAAAATCAAGAAGGATCTAGACAATGTAGGCAGAGAGAAACTTTTCCTATTGGTGGAAGGTTTGAGAACCAGAGGACACAGATTTAAGGTGATTGGCAGAAGAACCAAAGGCGACATGAGGAAATACTTTTTTACGTAAGTGGTTATGATCTGGAATGCACTACCTGAATTGGATAAGTAACTGAAGGAAAAAAAATTGCAGGGCTACGGGGAAAGGGGGATCATCTGAAATGCTCTTGCAAAGCGCCGGCATGGACTTGACTGGCTGAATGGCCTCTTTCTGTGCTGTAACCATTCTATGATTCTATGATTCTAGGGGAGTTGAGAATGTTTTCACCTAGAGGGTGGTGGGGGTCTGGAACTCACTGCCTAAAAGGGTGGTAGATGCAGCGACCCTCATCACATTTAAAATATACTTGGATATGCACTTGAATTGACGTAACCTACAAGGCTACGGACCAAGAGCCACGATTTCGGCGGGGGCAATTTCAGCCACTTAGTCTCTTCACCATCCTCAAAGGAGTAACTCCCAAATGAGTAAATAATTCCTGGCACTGACTGCCAAGAACATGGGCATTCTTTGCCTCACCCCCACCCCACAGCCCCTCATTTAAAGCAGGCACAATTACCATCCACAACCACAGCCCTACCATTAACTGGGCATGCATTGTCCGATTGAACAGAATTTGTCAATCATTGCCACAAGATCAGAGGGACCATTTTGACCAGGACTGATGATTGGCTTCAGCCAATGGGAAAAAAAATCATTGAAGACCATTTGTGTCTCACGGAAAGTGATGGTTCAAGCCCCACAGCAGGACTTGTAGTACATAACCTAGATTGACACTCCATTGCAGTACTGAGGGAGTACTGCATTGTCTAAGGTGCTGTTTTGCAGATGAGATGTTGAATCAAGACTCCATCTGCCTGTTCAGGTGGACATAAAGGATCTCATAGTACTATTAGAAGAAGAACGGGGGAAGTCTCCTGGTGTCCTGGCCAACATTTATCCCTCAACCAAAAACTACCAAAACAGGTTAACTGGTCATCATTTAGCTCATTGCTGTTTGTGAGGTTTTGCTGTGAGTAAATTGGCTGCTGCATTTGAATACACAACAACAGTGACTACAAGAGTTTCAGAAATAATTCATTGGCGGTGAAGCACTCTGTGACATCCTAAGGCCATATGAATTGAATATATTTAAGGTGGAGATAGGCAGATTTTTGAATGATAAGGGAATGAAGGGTTATGGGAAGTGGGCAGGGAAGTGGAGCTGAGCCCAAGATCAGATCAGCCATGATCTTATGAAATGGCGGAGCAGGCTCGAGGGGCCAAATGGCCTACTACTCCTCCTATTTCTTATGTTCTTATGTTAATATGTTCTTTCTGATTGGCTGCCCATGCATTCAACAGGATCCAGTAATTCGGCATCATTTCCCTAATGGCCCTCCTGTCCTCTCTGTGGACAGCGTCATAATCTTGATTGTTGCAGCGAGGTTTCAGTACTACTTTAAAAGCCCTCTTTTTCCTAACAGCTCTCCTTTCCTTTACAGTTACCTTAACTGGTCACATCTAATTGGTGAGTGGCTCTGGCTTCAGTCCTGTAGCCTAACACAATGGTGCTCCCAGTCCCCAGGTTTAGGCCACTTCAGAATTTGGAAGTGCAACTAGAATCATAGAAGGGAACAGCACAGAGGTTGGCCATCATGGTAAGTTGAAAGTTTAAGTAAGTTTCCCATAATGCTACATAAGAACATAAGAAATAGGAACAGGAGTATGCCATACAGACCCTTGAGCCTGCTCCGCCATTCAATAAGATCATGGCTGATCTGATCATAGACTCAGCTCCACTTTCCCACCCGCTCCCCATAACCCCTTATCCCCTTATCGTTTAGGAAACTGTCTATTTCTGTTTTAAATTTATTCAATGTCCAAGCTCTCTGAGGCAGCGAATTCTATAGATTTACAACCCTCTGCTGACTGGTATCTCAATGGCTGACACTGTTCGGGCTGTTTTGTGTAAATCACTCAGGGGGAGCTAGTGATGTGATTTTCAGCAGACAACACAGATCAATACGGAGATATGCCTCTGTTCGTTAAGAAACATTAGGGTAAATTCTGTGAGGTCCCGGAGAGCTGGCAAGGCCTCATACATTGCAGTTGCAGCACATAAAATCGGGAATGCATCCAATTTTCTGAGATGCAATTTGGGACCAAATAATGAGACCGCAAAACCAGCAGGCAAAGCCTTATTTAAATATTAAAATCCAATGTAAACATTTCGATAACTGGATTTTACAAGTACTGAGCACAAGGGGAGTCCCAGACACAAGGAGAGTCTTGCAAAAGAGCCTTAGAGGGAGAAGGTAGGTTTTCCAATAAAAATGTTTCAGTGATTTTCGTTTATAGTTTCGTATAGCTTGACTCCTTGACCTTGCTGCCAAATTGTCCCTTTTTGCGTTTTTTTTAAACAATATTTTCTTCATTATTCTTGGTTTCTCTTGGCTTTGATGTTCTACCTCACAAAGAGCAACATAGGGATTGATCATTTTTGGGTGCACAGTCCCTCTAACAGGCTGTGTGATCCATTCAAAGTCTGTATTGTTAAATTTCATATTTAAAAAGCTGTTCCTGGGCTGAGCGGGACTGGCAGACAGCTGCGCGGCCGTGTTGGTCATCACCCCTCTCCATCTCTCTACCAGTCAACTGTCTGAGCTTCAACGAGACTATTTACAACCTTGGTGTCATATTTGACCCCGAGATGAGCTTCCAAAAACATATCTGCACCATCACTAAGACCTCCTACTTCCACCTCCAGAACATCACCCGACTCTGTCCCTCCCTCAGCTTACGTGCTGTTGAAACCCTCATCCATGCCTTTGTTACCTCCAAACTTCTAACGCAATCCTGACCAGCCTCCCACCTTCCACCCTCCCTTAAACGTAAGTTGATCCAAAATTCTGCTTGCCGAATCCTAACTCACACCAAGTCCCGGTCACCCATCACCCCTGTGCTCGCTGCCCTGCTTTGGCTCCCGGTTAAGCAATGCCTTGATTTTAAAATTCTCATCCTTGTTTTCAAACCCATCCATGTCCTCGCTCCTCCGCATCTCTGTGACCTCCTCCTACAAGATCTCTGCGCTCCTCTAAATCTGGAAGCTTGCACATCCTCGATTTTAATCGCTCCACCATTGGCGGCCATGCCTTCAGCTGCCTGCGTCCTAAACTCTGGAATTCCCTCCCTTAACTTTTCCGCCACTGTACCGCTCCTTAAAACCTACCTCTTTGACCAATCTTTAGGCCATCTGTCCTAATATCTCCTTATGTGGCTCAGTGTTCAATTTTATTTGATAACGCTCCTGTGATGGGACTTAAGACATTTTACTATGTTAAAGGTGCGATATAAAAACAAAGTAATTATCTGCACGAATATTTTTGTGTCTTTCTGCGCATGTATGCGGTGGACTCCGCCCCTTTTTGCACATGCGTACTCGATCCTGTTGCGCATGCATTGTACGATATATGAGGAATCCGGAGCTGGGCCTGCCAAACCACATTGCCGAGCCTGGAGCGACTGCCATTGCTGCTTGAGACTGAGCCTGCTACTGGGGCTTTTGGGTTATCTTCCGAAAATCAATGACTATACTGAAGGAGCCCCCATGGACTTTTGCCTGGAATAGCGCTGTGATTATCTACACAAACATTTTTGTGGCCTTCTGGGAGAGTGAGAGACTAGACAGGGAAATAAACTGGGACAGAGACAGAGACTGCGGCAGAGAGAAAGAGAGACTGCAGGGGAGAGAGAGAGACTGGGGCAGAGAGAGAAAACAAGAGAGACTGGGGGAGAGAGAGAGGGACTGGAGGAAACAGAGAGAGAGAGAGACTGGGAGAGTGAGAGAGAGAGACTGGAGGGTGGAGAGAGAGAGAGGAGGGGAGAGAGAGACTGTGGGAGAGAGAGACTGTGGGAGAGAGAGAATGGAGAGAGAAAGTGGGGAGAGAAAGAGACTAGGGCAGAGAGAAAGAGAGACTGCAGGGGGTAGAGAGGGAGAGACTGGGGTAGAGAGAGAGACTGGAGGGGAGAGAGAGAGCGACAGGAGGAGAGAGAGAGAGACTACAGGAGAGAGAGAGAGACTGGAGGAGAGAGAGAGACTGGAGGAAACAGAGAGAGAGAGACTGTGGGGGAGAGAGACTGTGGGGGAGAGAGAGAGTGGGGTGGGGAGAGGGAGAGAGAGTGGGGGAGGGAGAGAGAGAGAGAGAGTGGGGGAAAGAGAGAGAGCGGGGGAAAGATAGAGGGAGTAGGGGAGAGAGAGAGAGAGTGGGGCAGAGAGAGGGAGTGGGGGGAGAGAGAGAGGGAGTGGGGGGAGAGAGAGAGTTATGGAGCGAGAAAGTGGGGGAAAGATAGAGAGTGGGAGAGAGTTAGAGAGAATGGGGGTGACAGAAAGAGAGCCAGAGGGGAGCACAGAGAGGGAGAAGAAGGGGGTAGAGACCGAGAGATAGAGAGTGTGGGGGAGCCAGATAGAGAGAGGGTATGGGGGAGAAAAGGCAGAAAAGAAGAAGAAGGAAATTGGAAGGTGATGTTTCAGCCAAGGGGTTAAGTGATTGGCTGGTGATTGGTAAGTAGTTTTTCCTTTTCTTTTTTTATCAGTAAGTAACCTTTTAGCATTGTTGTTGCCCAATTAGGTTAATCTAAGGGTTAAGTCATGACAGGAGAGCTCGGACACGTGTTATGCTCCTCCTGTACTATGTGGGAAGTCAGGGATACTTCCGGTGTCCCTGACGACTACGCGTGCGGGAAATGTAACCGCCTCCAGCTCCTGACGGGCCACATTGCGGCATTGGAGCTGCGGGTGGATGAACTCTGGAGTATCCACGATGCTGGGAATGACGTGAATAGCACATTTAGCGAGCTGGTCTTACCGCAGGTAAAGGGTACACAGCCAGATAGTGAATGGAAGACCAACAGGAAGAACAGGAAGGTAGTGCAGGGGTCCCATGCAGTCATCCCCCTGCAAAAAAGATACACCGCTTTGGGTACTATTGAGGGGGATGACTCATCAGGGGAGAGCAGCAGCAGCCATGTTCATGGTACCGTGGCGGGCTCTGCTGCACAGGAGGGCAGGAAAAAGAGTGGGAGAGCGATAGTGATAGGGGATTCAATTGTAAGGGGAATAGTTAGGCATTTCTGCGGCCACAACCGAGACTCCAGGATGGTATGTTACCACTCTGGTGCAAGGGTCATGGATTTCTTGGGGCGGGTGCAGGACATTCTGAAAAGGGAGGGAGAACAGCCAGTTGTCATGGTGCACATAGGTACCAAAGCTATAGGTAAAAAACGGGATGAGATCCTACGAGACGAATTTAGGGAGCTCGGAGTTAAATTAAAAAGTAGGACCTCAAAAATAGTAATCTTGGGATTGCTACCAGTGCCACATGCTAGTCAGAGTAGGAATCGCAGGATAGCTCAGATGAATACGTGGCTTGAGCAGTGGTGCAGAAGGGAGGGATTCAAATTCCTGGGGCATTGGAACCGGTTCTGGGGGAGATGGGACCAGTACAAACCAGACGGTCTGCACCTGGGCAGGACCGGAACTAATGTCCTCGGGGGAGTGTTTGCTAGTGCTGTTGGGGAGGAGTTAAACTAATATGGCAGGGGGATGGGAACCTATGCAGGAAGACAGAGGGAAATAAAAGGGAGTCAGAAGCAAAAGATAAAAAGAAGAATAGTAAAAGTGGAGGGCAGAGAAACCCAAGGCAAAAAACAAAAAGGGCCACATTACAGCAAAATTCTAAAGGAGAAAAGTGTGTTAAAAAGACGAGCCTGAAGGCTCTGTGCCTCAATGCGAGGAGTATTCAGAATAAGGTGGACGAATTAACTGTGCAGATAGCAGTTAATGGATATGATGTGATTGACATCATGGAGACATGGCTCCAGGGTGATCAAGGCTGGGAACTCAACATCCAGGGATATTCAGCATTTAGGAAGGATAGACAGAAAGGAAAAGGAGGTAGGATGGCGTTGCTGGTTAAAGAGGAAATTAATGCAATTGTGAGGAAGCACATTATCTGGGATGATGTGGAATCGGTATGGGTGGAGCTACGAAATACCAAAGGCCGAAGAAGCTAGTGGAAGTTGTGTACAGGCCACCAAATAGTAGTAGTAAGCATCAAACAAGAAATAAGGGATGTGTGCAATAAAGGTACAGCAGTTATCATGGGCAACTTTAATCTACATATTGATTGGGCTAACCTAACTGCTGGCAATGCGGTGGAGGAGGATTTCTTGGAGTGTATTAGGGATGGTTTTCTAGACCAATATGTCGAGGAACCAACCAGAGAGCTGGCCATCCTAGACTGGGTGATGTGTAATGAGAATGGACTAATTAGCAATCTTGTTGTGCGAGGCCCCTTGGGGAAGAGTGACCATAGCATGGTAAAATTCTTTATTAGGATGGAGAGTGACAAAGTTAATTTAGAAACTAGGATCCAGAAATTAAGGAAAGGTAACTTTGACGGTATGAGGCGCGAATTGGCTAGATTGGACTGACAAATGATACTTAAAGGGTTGATGGTGGATAGGCAATGGCAAACCTTTAAAGATCATATGGATGAACTTCAACAATTGTACATCCCTGTCTGGAGTAAAAATAAAACGGGGAAGGTGGCTCAACTGTGGCTAACAAGGGAAATTAAGGATAGTGTTAACTCCAAGGAAGAGGCATATAAATTAGCCAGAAAAGCAGCAAACCTGAGAACTGGGAGAAATTTAGAATTCAGCAGAGGAAGACAAAGGGTTTAATTAGGAGGTGGAAAATAGAATGAGAGTAAGCTTGCAGGGAACATAAAAACTGACTGCAAGGCTTCTACAGATACGTGAAGAGAAAAAGATTAGTGAAGACAAATGTAGGTCCATTACAGTCAGAATCAGGTGAAAACATAATGGGGAACATAATGGCAGACCAATTGAACAAATACTTTGGTTCTGTCTTCACGAAGGAAGGCACAAATAACTTTTCGGATGTAATAGGGGACTGAGGGTCTAATGAGAAGGAGGAACTGAAGGATATCCTTATTAGATAGGAAATTGTGTTAGGGAAATTGATGGGATTGACGGCTGATAAATCCCCGGGGCCTGATAGTCTACATCCCAGAGTACTTAAAGAAGTGGCCCTGGAAATAATGGATGCATTGGTGATCATTTTCCAACAGTCTATCACTCTGGATCAGTCCCTATGGACTGGAGGGTAGCTAATGTAACACCACTTTTTTTAAAAAGGAGGGAGAGAAACGGGTAATTAAAGACCAGTTAGCCTGACATCAGTAGTGGGGAAAATGTTGGAATGTTGGAATTAAGGATGAAATAGTAGCGCATTTGGAAAGCAGTGACAGGATTGGTCCAAGTCAGCATGGTTTTATGAAAGGGAAATCATGCTTACAAATTTTCTGGAATTTTTTGAGGATGTAACTAGTAGAGTGGACAAGGGAGAACCAGTGGATGTGGTTTATTTGGACTTTCAAAAGGCTTTTGACAAGGTCCCATACAAGAGATTGGTGTGCAAAATCAAATCACATGGTATTGGGAGTAATGTACTGACGTGGATAGAGAACTGGTTGGCAGACAGGAAGCAGAGAGTCGGGATAAACAGGGCCTTTTCAGAATGGCAGGCAGTGACTAATGGAGTGTCGCAGGGCTCAGTGCTGGGACCTGTAGAATTTACCAATATTTCGCAAAGATTCCTGGTACTTTTCCCCTGCAGAGGAGAAGAACCCCTTTCTGGACTTTTAAAATAAGTTTAAAGGGGCAGACGAAGCCTGCAGGGCATAAAATGGGATGCATTCATGGAGACACCCACCCCCCCCCCCCCCTCAGTGTTTGGACTCATAGAAAAGGGAATTTAATTTGGAACTATCTACCAGAAAGTCTGAAATCTTAAAGTGCACATGGAAGAAACTACGAACTTTAATCAAATTTGTGATTTTTAAAAGATGAATGTTGGGTCGGCAAGAAAAGTGGTGGGGTCCATCTCTAAAGGGCTAGTTTGGACATTGGAGCTAATCAAATTGTCTGGGAACTGTTTACTCATGAAAACTTGCCCCTAGAAAACATTAGCATTCAAACAATCGACCATGGAAGAAACAGTATCACCCCACCCAAAGGACCCAAATGTCACATACATATTCCAATACCTTTTCAACAGGCATAGAAATATCTGGCTCAGGCCAGACTAGCACAATGGACGAGAGTTCATCAACCTCGAAAAGTCTATTAACGCCAGATCAAAACCACAATCAAGTTTCAGTTCGCTGGGCTGCAAAATCGAAACAAAGAGCTGAGCTAGATTTGATGGAAGATAAGGAAGCCTGTTTTAGTATAATTGTAGCCTGTTCTGGCAGTTAGGTGTGCTTCTAGAGACACTATTAAGTTAGCAGTGTCATTGCATCAGTTCTACACTAGCCTCGAAAAGTGGGACCCCGAAACATCGACAAAAGGAATCTCTAAAACCCAGAAGGACAGCACCACGACAGCAAACAGGCTTTCAAAACGACTATCGAAAGTTTCGGACCATCGTGACCAATCAAACAGTCAATCGGAACCAACCCGACAAAACTGAAGAAAACCCAAAGATTTTTCCACTCTACAAGCTGGTCCTACGCTCCCAAGGGGTACAGACTTCAGAACGTGGACAACTAAGGCGAACCCCAGGGACAACTGAGGTGAACCCCAGTGTTGGAACTATCAAAAGGGGATTGGTGAGCATAGCCCCTGAACCCCCCAGAGCTATAACTTAGTTAGTTCAGGGAATTGGGAGGGGGGAGGCTGGGATAACTTGGGTAAATGTATCTGCATTCTCCTCTTTACCCCATTTAGAGTTTAAGCTGTATTCTTTTCCCCACAGGCTGTAATTTAACATTTTATTCAATGTGTTGTACCCCTCAGTGTATATTGGTATTAATATTGTGTGTGTTATGAAAGGTGTACCTTTTTACTTCTTTTTAAACACAATAAAGCCATACCTGCTTCCTACCTTGAAACCAATTGTCTGTCCAAGTCTGTCACAGTCCCTTCATAATTCCAGTGTCTAGAACCAAAGGATGTGGGAGCGATTCGGAACCGCTCATATAAGGTCAGAAGGGAAAGCTGACCCCCTGAAAACCACCCCTTACAGAGCTCAGCTCTTTACAATATATTTAATGATCTAGAAGATGGAATCGAGTGTAGTACCTCCAAGTTTGCAGATGACATTAAACTGGGTGGCGGTGTGAGCTGTGAGAAGGACTCTAAGAGGCTGCAGGGTGACTTGGACAGGTTAGGTGAGTGGGCAAATGCATGGCAGATGCAGTATAATGTGGATAAATGTGAGGTTATCCACTTTGGGGGTAAAAACACAAGGGCAGCATATTATCTGAATGGCGGCAGATTAGGAAAAGGGGAGGTGCAGCGAGACCTGGGTGTCATGGTTCATCAGTCATTGAAAGTTGGCATGCAGGTACAGCAGGTGGTGAAGAAGGCAAATGGTATGTTGGCCTTCATAGCTAGGGGATTTGAGTATAGGATCAGGGACGTCTTACTGCAGCTGTACAAGGCCTTGGTGAGGCCTCACCTGGAATATTGTGTTCAGCTTTGGTCTCCTAATCTGAGGAAGGACGTTCTTCCGATTGAGGGAGTGCAGCGAAGGCTCACCAGACTAATTCTAGGGATGGCTGGACTGACATATGAAGAGAGACTGGATCAACTGGGCCTCTTTACACTGGAATTTAAAAGGATGAGAGATGATCTCAGAGAAACATAAGATTCTGATGGGGCTGGACAGGTTAGATGCGGGAAGAATGTTCCCGATGTTGCGGAATTCCAGAACCGGGGACACAGTCTTAGGATGAGGAGCAGGCCATTTAGGACTGTGGTGAGGAGAAACTTCTTCACTCAGAGAGTTGTTAACCTGTGGAATTCCCTGCCGCAGAGAGTTGTTGGTGCCAGTTCATTGGATATATTCAAGAGAGAGTTAGATATGGCACTTACGGCTAAAGGGATCAAGGGGTATGGAGAGAAAGCAGGAAAGGGGTACTGAAGGAATGATCAGCCATGGTACAGACTCGAAGGGCCGAATGGCCTACTCCTGCACCTATTTTCTATGTTTCTATGTTTCTATGTTTCTATGAGAGGGAATCAGAGGAGAGAGAGAGGGAGGTCAGGAACTCACTCTGGATGGTAATAACGGAGAACACAGTGGGAATGGAGGAAGACCGTGGTCCAGGTCTATGGGCGGGGCGGGGGGAGGGGGCAGGGGGGTGGATTGAGGAGAACGTTGCAGTACACAATACGTCCACATCCACAGTGTGGAGCTACAAACATTACAAGCTTACAGACATTACACTTCTCCCTCCTTAATGAAGAAGTTATTATAACAAACATCATACATAATTTTCAGTTTTATACATAACACAGGATATCGATTTATTTTTTTCCATATTTACAAATTTAACTTCACCATTTGTTTTTTGTTTCGAAGAGGATACCTTCGCTCTCGAACAGAACTTTCCAAACATGATGTCGATTTCACACTCATTCGAGGCTCATCCTGAGGAATGTTTTTCTCCACGGAATTTCCTTGATTTTCATTTGAATTCACTCTAACTTCAGGCTCTTTGTTTTCCTGATTCGGACTCAGACTTTCATTCTGATTCTCTCCTGGATTTGTTTCCAGTACATTGGATTTAGGATTTGCTACTGGTGTATCAAAACTATCTGATGAGTCAGAAATAATTGAATCATTCCCACCTTCAACTCCTTCCATGTCTGTAGGTAACATATGATCAATATGAACAAACCTAACCTGTCCATTATCAAACATCTTTACCAAATATGTGCGAGGACCACATATCTTCACCACTCTTCCTAGTAACCACTTTAACCATTTATAGTGATGGTTCTTCACTCTCACCTTCTGGTTTAATTTCATACTTCTCTCTTTTACTCTACGTCTATCATGATTCTCTTTCTGTCTTAATTGTGTCTCTTCTACGGACTGTGCCAAATTTGGTTTTAACAACGAGAATCTGGTTCGTGGCTGTCGTTTGAGAAACAACCCTTTGGTGTTCTACCAGTAGTTGTATGAGGAGTATTTTGATATGTAATCAAAAAATTAGCCAATTTGTGATCCAATGACAACTGTCTTTTCCTTGGATTTGGATCTAACATTTGTTTTATGAGGGCATGTTATACAATTTGTACAGTGCGCTCTGCTGCACCATTCGAAGCAGGGTGGTATGGTGGAACCTTGGTATGTTTCACACCATTTTTGCTCGTGAATTGTGCAAATTCTTCTGAACGAAATTGTGGTCAATTATCCAAAACAATTTCTTCAGGGAGGCCAAATGAAGAAAATAATCTTCGTAAAATATCCAATGTTTTACTTGTTATTTTCCACATTGGAAACAGCTCAACCCACTTCGAATGGCTATCAATCAAAATGAACAATTGTTGTCCTTCTAACTCAGCAAAATCAATATGTAGCCTTTGCCACACCCTGGGAGGCAATTTCCATGGCTGTAATGGTACTGGTGGTGGTTGCTTGCTTACCGATTGACATGTCGTACACTGCCTCACGATTTACTCTATATCTTTATCAAGACCTGGCCACCATAAATAACTGCGTGCAAAACTCTTGGTCAAGCACATTCCCAAGTGCTGGTCATGGAGGTCTCCTAATAATTTGGACCTGAATTTATTTGGTATAACCGCTCTTGCACCCGCTAATTCAGTCCTATGAATGAAGAATGAATGTGTATCTTTGTCTGTTACCTGGTTTGGCCATCCATTTGCAATATAATCATACACCTTTGACATCACTGGGTCACGTTTGGTTGCTCTACCAATCTCTTCAGTGATTGGCAGTTCATCAATGTATGAAAAATAAAGCACTTCTTCCCTATCAGGTGTAACTTGTGATGGGGAAGGCAATCTAGACATTGCATCAGCATTACTGTGATCAGCTGATTGTCTGTATTCAATATCATATCTATATGCTGACAAACTCAAAGCCCATCTCTGCATTCGGGCTGCAGCTAATGTTGGAACTGGGGACTTTGGATGGAGGATTGCTGTTAGGGGCTTATGGTCCATAACGATGGTAAACTTACGACCATACAAGTATTTGTGAAACTTCTTGACCCCAAAAATTAATGCCAAAGCTTCCGTTTCAATTTGCACATAATTACTCTCACTGGCACTGAGAGTGTGTGAAGCAAAAGCAATTGGTCTCTCCTCCCCACTACATGATACATGAGAGATCACTGCCCCAACTCCATGCGGAGAGGCATCACATGCTAGCTTAATCTCCTTAGATATGTCACAGTGAACTAACATGGCGCTCTCTACCAATTTGCTTTTACACTCCTTGAATGCTGTATCGCATACTTTTGACCACTTCCAATGGACCTGTTTTTTCAATGGTTCATTCAGTGAATGTAATACCGTTGCCAAATTTGGTAGGAACTTCCCATAATAGTTCAAAAGACCCAAGAATGAATGAAGTTCAGTGACATTCCTGGGAGTGGGTGCATTTCTGATTGCATCAGTTTTTCCTTGGTCGGATGTCAACCATCTTTGTCTACTCTGTACTCTAAGTACTCCACTGAGTTTTTAAATAACTCACACTTATGAACAGACAATCGTACTCTGTGCTTCTCTAGCCGTTTGAGGATTTCATCCAATATGTTATTACGAATTTGCCTATTTGGTGCTAAAATGTCATCCAAATAACATACTAACCCTTCAATACCTTGCAAAATCTGGTTCATTACCCATTGGAATATGGCAGGGGCAGAAAACACTCCAAACGGTAGCCTGTTAAATTGATCCAGGCCTAGATGAGTATTTATAGTCAAACATGACTTGGACTCCTCATCTAGTTCAAGCTGTAAGTAGGCATTCTTAGGATCCAGTTTTGAGGAGATCTGACCACCTGTCAGTGTTGTGAACAAATCTTCTATATTCGGCAATGTTTTGGGGATATTACCCTCTGGAACCTGGTTTACGGTTACTTTATAATCACCACACAATCTTACCTTACCATCGGACTTAGGTACAACAACAATAGGTGTAGCCCAATTACATCGATCTATCTTACAAATAATGTTCTCAGTCTCTAATCTTTTGAGTTCTTGCTCAACTTTCTCCTTGAGTGCACATGTTACGGAACGTGACTTGTAGTGAACTGATCTAGCGTCCTTCTGTACCCTGACACTCGCCTTGAAGCCTTGGATCGGACTGCCCATTTCGTAGAACACCTTCGGATACTTCTTGAAAACCTAATCTGTTGATGAAAATCTCGCTTCCACACAGAAAATCTCACTCCAAACCAGCTTCAGTTAGCTCAACCAATTTCTTCCTAGTAAGGCAGCTTGTCTCCTTTCACTACCATTAGAGGCAACTTCTGAAATTGATCTTTATATTTCACCGGTACGGTGATACGACCTACCACAAAAATGTTCTCTCCCGAGTAGCCTCGCAGCTCTATCTTGGATTTCTCCAGTTGAAAATCATGCAATTTGTCGCGGTACAGCGACTCCGGTACGACACTCACGGATGCACCCGTGTCAATTTCCATTGGTAGCTTGAATCCCGCAATACCTATGTGGATTTTGATGCTTTCCGAATCGCTATCTGTTAACCTCGTGCTCCTGATGACATGTAACTCTAACATCTCCTCATCCTGTTGTTGTTCTTCCATGCTATGTAGTCTCTTGGGATTTCTACTCATAGCTTTGAACGCTGGACTCATAGCTTTGGCATGCCTTTGCAAGCTGCCCAGTCTTTCTGCAGAAGAAATACTCTGCCTTCACGTATGGACAACTTTGAGCAATGTGTTGTCCCAGGCACCTAAAGCACAACTTCGATGCTCTGTTAGAATTTCCAGTTTCTGAGACTTTGGGCCGCCACCATCTTTTACTTTGAACCTGCAGATGATTTACCTCAGTTGACTGACGACCGTAATTATTATTTAATTCTCGGGAATATTGTTCGGCCATGCCCATCGACCTCGCTGTCTGACAAGCTATCTCAAAAGTAAGTCATCCGTCGGCAATAACTTCCTTCTGATCACATCATTTTTCACCCCACAAACAAAATGATCCCATAATGCTCAGTTTTGAAAGTTTTCAAAATTACAGTGCATCGATAGCTTTTTTAATGCTACGATGTAATCACTGATACAAACATCAGCCTTTTGATTCCAAATCCCGAAACGATAGCTTTCAGCAATTTCTAACGGTTTGGGGTTATAGTGCTGCTCCAGCTTTAAGCGTTGTGTCCTTTGGCTCGTCAGGCACAAGCAGATTTACCAGCATTTCATACAATGCCGGACCTGCCTCCGATAAGAAGATCGCTCTCTTACGTTCCAACACAGTCCAGTTCTGGACTGCATTGTCTGGAACTTCGATTATGTTATTTGCAGTAAAATACATTTCTAGCTGATCCGCATAGGCTTTAAAATGTTCCTGGTCATGTCTATATTCATCCAAATGTCCCATTACATCTGCCATTTTAATCTCTAGCTGTTCACACCATGTGCTGTATTTTACCTCGGAGTTTTCATCCAAAAAATCCCATCGCATTGCCAAATGTGATATATTCACAGAGCACAGCACACACAGCTCCTAACATAGCAGGCAGCTCTGTCGGAAGCCTCCGGAACACTGCCTGGTTCTGTTTATTTTTAACTGTAGTTGCAGTATATAATACGTCCACATCCACAGTGTGGAGCTATAAACATTACAAGCTTACAGACATTACAGTGATCTAGATGGTAAGATGGATCACGTTCTTCCAACCCCACACTTTACACCTGCAACATGTTCTCTCTCTCCACCCCCTGCACCTGGTTGATTTCTCGGAAAGCTCGGTGCATGTGTGAAAAGTGCCATAATTGGACTGGATGAAATCTGGACACCACGACACAGTCACTATTCACTTCATACCGAATAAACAATCCGTGACTCACACACAATGCCCCAACTATGGCTTGGGAGGAGAGGGGAAAGGTCAGGAACCTGTTGGGGGGAGAAGATCATGAATCCGTGGGGGCAGGGGGGAGGGGTCAGAATCTTGGCAAGGGGAGACGGTCAGGAATCTGGGGGGGGGGGGGTGCGTTGGAGGGAGAAGGACAGGAACTCGGGTGGGGAGGAGGTCAGGATCTTAGGCCGGGTGGAGGGTGGGGGAAGGTCAGGGACTTGGGCAGGGTGGGGGAGGGGGGGGAAATGTCAGAAACTTGGTGGGGAGAAGGTCAAAAACTTAGGCTGGGCAGGGGGAAGGTCAGGCACTTGGGAGGGAAAGGGCGGGAACTTGTTTGGGGAGTGGGAGAAGGTCTTAACCCATGAGACCATTATTAAGGAAGCAGTGGCAAGACATTTGGAAAAGCATAATTCAATCAAACAGAGTCAGCATGGTTTTATGGAAGGGAAATCGTGTTTGACAAATTTGCTGGAGTTCTTTGAGGATGTAACGAGCAGGGTGGATAAGGGGGACCCAGTGGATGTGGTGTATTTGGATTTCCAGAAGGCTTTCAATAAGGTGCCACATAAAAACTTACTGCACAAGATAAAAGTTCACAGGGTTGGGGGTAATATATTAGTATGGAGAGAGGATTGGCTAACTAACAGAAAACAGAGAGTCGGGTTAAACGGATCATTTTCCATTTCGCAAACAGTAACTAGTGGGGTGCCACAGGGATTGGTGCTGGGTCCTCAACTATTTACAATCTATACAATGTAAAGATGGGTGGGGAAGCAAATTGTGAGGAGGACACAAAAAATCTGCAAAGGGATATAGACAGGCTAAGTGAGTGGGCAAAGATTTGGCAGATGGAATACAATGTGGGTAACTGTGAGATTATCAAATTTAGCAGAAAAAATAGAAAAGCAAATTAAATTTAAATGGAAAAAAATTGCTAAGTGCTGCAGTACAGAGAGACCTGGGGGTCCTTGTGCATGAAACACAAAAAGTGAGTATGCAGGTACAGCAAATAATCAGGAAGGCAAATGGAATGTTGGCCTTCATTGCAAGGGGGATAAAGTTTAAAAGCAGAGAAGTCCTGCTACAACTGTATAGGGTATTGGTGAGGCCACACCTTGAGTACTGCATACAGTTTTGGTCTCCGTATTTAAGGAAGGATATACTTGCATTGGAGGCTGTTCAGAGAAGTTTGACTAGGTTGATTCCGGAGATAAGGGGTTGAGTAAGTTGGGCTTGTACTCATTGGAGCTCCGAAGAATGAGAGGTGATCTTATCGAGACATATAAGATAATGAATGGGTTCGACAGGGTGGATGCAGAGAGGATATTTCCACTCATAGGGGAAATTAAACTAGGGGACATAGTCTTAGAATAAGGGACCGCCCATTTAAAACTGAGATGAGATGATATCATGTATTCAACTGTCATTATAACCCATGTATAAACTGATCTAAGTTGTACACCGTGAGAACATTGACCACTAGATGGTGAACTTGTGGGAAACACTCCTAACCTGGACTTTCAGGTATAAAAGGGGAAGCTCCACCCACCTTCAACACTTCAGTGCTGGAATAAAGGTTACTGGTCACAGACTGACCTTCTCTCAAATATGGGCCTCGTGTGCATTTATACTGTATAGTAAGGACATATTATTGGCGACGAGAAACTGAATTAAACCACGCGAGCATGGCCATTAGCAACACAGCCGAGAGGTACTGTGTTGGTGATGATTGGGACGATTTTATTGAGAGACTACAGCAAAGTTTCATCACCAAGGAATGGTTGGGACAGGATTCAGACAACAAATGTAGGGCTCAACTCCTGACTGTTTGTGCATCCAGGACCTTCTAGCGCCAGAGAAGCCAGCAGACAAAATTTTTGAAGAGCTCAGTAAGTTGATCGGGGAACACTTTAAACCGCCGAGCAGCATGCACATGGCGAGACACCGGTTTTACACGCACCGGCGGCGAGAAGGGCAAAGTGTTCCAGACTTCGTGGCAGATCTCCGGCGACTGGCAAGCCTATGTAAGTTCCCAGATGCATGCAGAGCGGAGATGCTGCGAGACTTTTTTATTGAGGGCATTGGGCACACTGGGGTTTTCAGGAAACTGATTGAGACCAAAGACTTGACCCTGGAAACGGCAGCTTTGATGGCCCAGACATTTCTCTCAGGGGAGGAAGAGACCAGAATGATGTTTGACAAAAATCTTGGCTTAAATGCAGCAAATGGACAGGGAGTTAACATGGTTAACGTGGGACATAGTTCTCCAGGCAGGCAGGGGCAATCGGACATGCCCGAGCATGTAGTCGAGCCAAAGGGGGAATTCAATAGAGTCAATGGCTAGCTGAACGGCAATTCATGCCATCACAAGGGACAATGCGACCAGTAATGGGGCCGTCAACACCTGTCAATGGTGCGCTTAAGGACAGTTACGGAGATAGTCAGAGACGATCGACTGGTAATGGACCTTTTGTTTCCAACAATGGCTCATGTTGGAGGTGTGGAGGCAAACACCCAGCCAGAGCTTGCAGTTATCAGCAATATACCTGCAGAAACTGCAACATCAGCAGTCACTTGGCGCGTCACTTGCAGCCAGGTTGATGTATGAGGAGGACAGGAACGATGTAAGCCCTATGAGGCCAAATGAACACTGGGGGAAATCGCTGGAAGTGAGTTCATGTGGAGCACATATACAGTTCATACACCAGGACGCCACCGATAATGATGAAATTGCTCCTCAATGGCTTCCCA
Source organism: Pristiophorus japonicus (assembly GCF_044704955.1). Taxonomy (NCBI): domain Eukaryota; kingdom Metazoa; phylum Chordata; class Chondrichthyes; family Pristiophoridae; genus Pristiophorus; species Pristiophorus japonicus. Next base: position 490,194,435 of record NC_091977.1, on the reverse strand, counting down.
GTATCAATGGAGCTAGACACGGGGGCCAGCCAGTCCCTGATGAGTATCAAACAATTCGACAAGTTGTGGGCATCCAAGGCCAGTAGGACAAAATTATTGCCGATTGACGCACAGCTACGGACATATACAAAGGAGATCATTCCGGTGCTAGGCAGCGCCACGGTAGTCGTAACCCACAAAGATTCGGAGAACAGGTTGCCACTCTGGATTGTCCCGGGGGACGGTCCCGCACTACTGGGAGGAGTTGGCTAGCTGTCATGAACTGGAAATGAGGTGATGTCAATGCAATTTCTTCTGTGGAGCGAGTATCATGCTCACAGGTCCTGGACAAATTTGACTCATTATTTCAACCCGGCATTGGCACTTTCATGGGGACAAAGGTAGTGATTCACATAAACCCAGACGCCAGGCCAGTACACCACAAGGCCAGAGCGGTGCCGTACGTGATGCGGGAAAAGATAGAAGGCGAATTGACCGCCTGCTGAGGGAAGGCATCATCTCGCCAGTCGAATTCAGTGACTGGGCAAGCCCGATTGTGCCGGTGCTCAAGGCGGATGGGTCGGTCAGGATATGTAGTGATTACAAGGCCACCATCGATCGTGTGTCACTCCAAGACCAGTATCCGTTACCAAGAGCGGAGGACCTCTTTGCGACGCTATCCGGTGGCAAACTTTTTTCAAAATTGGACCTGACCTCAGCTTACATGACCCAGGAGCTGGCGAGTGAGTTGAAGAAGTTGACAACCAACACGACACACAAGGGGTTGTTTGAGTACAACAGATGTCCGTTTGGGATTCACTCGGCCGCCGCGATCTTTCAACGAAATATGGAAAGCCTCCTCAAGTCGATTCCAAGGACGGTGGTTTTTCAATACGACATCCTCATCACGGGTTGCGATACTGAAGAACACCTCCACAACCTGGAGGAGGTGCTACGCAAACTGGACCGGGTAGGTCTGCGACTGAAAAAGGCGAAGTGCGTCTTCCTACCTCCAGAGGTAGAATTCCTGGGAATGAGGGTAGCAGCAGACGGGATCAGCCCTACTGCGTCCAAAACAGAAGCGATCCAGAGAGCACTCAGACCCCGCAACACAACGGAGCTGCGTTCGTTCCTGGGGCTCCTGAACTATTTTGGTAACTTTCTTCCCAAATTGAGCACGCTGTTAGAGCCGCTACATGCGCTCCTATGCAAAGGTCGCGATTGGGTCTGGGGGGACAGCCAGGAAAGGGCTTTTGACAGAGCATGCAATTTGTTATGTTCCAATAATCTGTTAACACTATATGACCCATGTAAGAAACTTGTTTTAACATGCGATGCGTCGTCCTATGGGGTTGGGTGTGTGTTGCAGGATGTGAACGCCAAGGGTCAGTTACAGCCTCCAGAAGTCTGTCGCAGGCAGAAAGGGGCTACAGTATGATAGAAAAGGAAGCGCTTGCATGTGTATATGCAGTAAAAAAATTGCACCAGTACCTGTTTGGCAGGAAATTTGAGTTGGAGACAGATCACAAACCACTAACGTCCCTTTTGGCCGACAACAAGGCCATAAATGCAAATGCATCGGCCCGCATACAGAGGTGGGCACTCACATTAGCCGCCTATGACTATACAACTCGGCACAGACCGGGCACTAAAAACTGCGCTGATGCACTCAGCAAGCTCCCACTAGCCACCACCGAGAGGGAAACCGAGCATGCTGCTGAGATGGTCATAGCTGTTGAAGCTTTCGAAAGCGAAAGCTCACCTGTGACAGCATGTCAGATCAAAGTCTGTACAAATAGAGACCCGCTACTGTCTTTCGTCAAGAAATGTGTCCTGAATGGGGACTGGGCAGCCACGTACGGGGCATGCCCTGAGGAATTTAAACCATTTCACAGGCGCAAGGATGAACTCTCAATTCAGGCCGATTGCCTACTACGGGGAAACCGAGTAGTCACGCCCCAGATGGGCAGAGAGGTGTTCATCAGAGAACTCCACAATGAACACCCAGTCATGATGAAGGCAATTGCCAGGTCACACGTTTGGTGGCCAAGGATAGATGCAGACCTGGAACTTTGTGTTCGCAGGTGCAACATGTGCCCAGCTGGGCAATGTGCCCAGGGAAGTCCCCCTTAAACCCTGGCCATGGCCCGCCAAACCATGGTCACACATCCATGTGGACTACGCAGGTCCTTTCATGGGAAAAATGTTTTTGGTTGTAGTAGACGCCTACTCCAAATGAATCGAGTGTGACATTCTCAATTCAAGCACATGCTCTGCCACGGTAGAAAGTCTACGGGCAATGTTCGCCGCCCATGGTCTACCGGACATCTTGGTCAGTGACAATGGCCCATGCTTTACAAGCATTGAATTCCAGAACTTCATGGCAGGAAATGGTATCAACCATGTCAGAATGGCACCGTTCAAGCCAGCCTCAACAGCCAGGCGGAACGAGCAGTGCAGATAATCAAACAGGGGATGCTCAGAATCCAAGAGGGTTCTCTACAAAGCCGCTTATCACGCCTCCTGTTGGCCAATAGATCCCGACCACACTCGCTCACGGGGGTTCCACCCGCAGAGCTGCTAATGAAAAGGACGCTCAAAATCAGGTTATCCCTTATACACCCCACGATGAAAGAATTTGTTGAGAGCAGGCGCCAGTCACAATGTGACTACCATGACAGGAATGCGAGGGCGTGATGTATTGCTGTCAATGACCCTGTCTTTGTCCTCAACTATGCTGCAGTGCCCAAATGGCTCGCAGGTACTGTGATAGCCAAAGAGGGGAATAGGATTCTGGTAGTTAATCTAGCCAATAGACAATCTGCCGCAAACACATGGATCAAACAAAAAGGAGGTTCAGCAACCCCATAGAAGAAGCAGAGGAAGAACACGATGTAGCGTTCACTCCACCGCAAGTGACCAAACACCGGAACCAAGTGGAGGAGAGCCCAGTCACTGTGGGCCGTCCGGACAGCCCTGAGGCACCGCAAACAGCAGACACTCAGGCCAGCGTCCAACAACCGGAGTCCCAACTACGCTCCCAGCGCTCTACATGGGAGCGTAAACCACCAGAGAGACTTAACCTGTGATCCCAATAAGACTTTGGGGGGGAGTGATGTCATGTATTCAACTGTCATTGTAACCCATGTATAAACTGATCTAAGTTGTACACCGTGAGAACATTGACCACTAGGTGGTGAACTTGTGGGAGACACTCCTAACCTGGACTTTCAGGTGTAAACGGGGAAGCTCCACCCACCTTTATCACTTCAGTGCTGGAATAAAGGTTACAGGTCACAGAGTGACCTTCTCTCAAGTATGGGCCTCGTGTGCATTTATACTGTATAGTAAGGACATATTTCTTCTCTCAGAGTGTTGTAAATCTGTGGAATTCTCTGTCTCAGAGAGCTGTGGAGGCTGGGTCATTGAATATATTTAAGGCAGAGGTAGACAGATTTTTGAGCGATAAGGGAATAAAGGGTTATGGGGAGCGGGCAGGGAAGTGGAGCTGAGTCCATGATCAGATCAGCCATGATCTTATTAAATGCCGGAGCAGGCTCGAGGGGTCAAATGGTCTACTCCTGCTCCAATTTTTTATGTTCTTATGCTCTTATGAGAATGAGCCCTGTTGGTTCCAAGTGATCTCTGGAGTTGGCAGTCAGAATTGCTCGAATTACACTTTGCAAAGTCACAGATTACGAAGGCAGGGTGTTTCTAATTAAACATTCCAGAGAAACTGCTCGGTGTGTCTAAACTCCACGGGGACCAATCAGCAATCAGGTCTTGTGATCAAGGGAACCCAATCAGAGCTTGCAAACTAGGCATCCATATAAATACAAGTTGTTGTTGTTGTTTGTGTTATGGAGGCAAATGTATTTCACTCCAGCAACATCCGATAAACAACGATTTGATGAATAACCAATCTGAGATGGAAAGCAAGATTTGTATTTTTATAGCATCTTTTATGACCTCAGGATGTTCCAAAGTGTTTTACAGACAATTTAGTACTTTTTTTGAAGTGCAGTTAATGTAATGCAGGAACAATGGCAGCCAATTTACCATGGCTCGGTCCCACAAACCAGCAAAGTGACAATGAATAGCTAATCTGTCTTTTAGTAACATTGTTTGTACAATAAACATTTGTTCAGACAGTAGGAGAACTCCCCTGCTCCTTCAAATATTGGCATGGGATCTTTTACGTCTACCTGAGAGAGTAGACAGGGCCTCGGTTTAACATCTCATCTGAAAGACGGTGCCTTCGACAGTACAGTACTCCCTTGACCCGACCCGGCCTGTGAGGGAACAATACCGACAGCGGGGACATAAAAAGGAGCCAGCCACCATAGGGAGCAGCGCCAGCCAGTCTGAGAGGGCGACAAATCGGACGTCACGGCTGATACGTCCTTACTATACAGTATAAATGCACACAAGGCCCATGCTTGAGAGAAGGTCAGTCTGTGACCTGTCCTTTATTCCTTAGCACTCAAGTGCAGGAAGTGAGTGGAGCTTCCCCTTTTATATCTGAAGGTCTAGATTAGGAGTGTCTCCGACAAGTTCACCACCTAGTAGTCAGTGTTCTCACAGTGTACAACTTAGGTCAGTTTATACATGGGTTACAATGCTGGTTGAATACATGGCATCACCTCCCCCCCCTAAGTCTTATTGGGATCACAGGTTGAGTCTCTCTGGTGGTTTACGCTCCCTTGTAGAGCGCCTGAGTTGGGGCTCCGGTTGTTGGGTGCTGGCCTGAGTGTTTGCTATTTGCGGTGCCTCAGCCCTGTCCGGACTGCCCACAGTGACTGAGCTCTGCTCTCTTTGGTTCCAGTGTTCGGTCACCTGTGGTGGAGTGAACGCTACATCGTGTTCTTCCTCTGCTTCTTCTATGGGGTTGTTGAACCTCCTTTTTGTTTGATCCACGTGTTTGCGGCAGATTTGTCCATTGGTAAGTTTAACTACCAGAATCCTATTTCCCTCATTGGCAACCACAGTGTCTGTGAGCCATTTGGGCCCTGCAGCGTAGTTGAGGACAAAAACAGGATCATTTACATCAATACATCGCGCCCTCGCATTCCTGTCATGGTAGTCATATTGTGACTGGCGCCTGCTCTCGACAGTTTCTTTCATGGTGGGGTGTATAAGGGATAACCGGGTTTTGAGCGTTCTTTTCATTAGCAGCTCTGCGGGTAGAACCCCTATGAGCGAGTGTGGTCGGGATCTATAGGCCATCAGGAGGCGTGATAAGCGGGTTTGTAGGGAACCGCCTTGGATTCTGAGCATCCCCTGTTTGATTATCTGCACTGCTCGTTCTGCCTGGCCATTTGAGGCTGGCTTGAACGGTGCCGTTCTAACATGGTGAATTCCATTGCCTGCCATGATGTCCTGGAATTCAGTGCTTGTGAAGCACGGGCCATTGTCACTGACCAAGATGTCCGGTAGACCGTGGGCGGCGAACATTGCCCGCAGACTTTCTACCGTGGCAGAGGATGTGCTTGAATTTAAAATGTCACACTCGATCCATTTGGAGTAGGCGTCTACTACAACCAAAAACAGTTTCCCCATGAAAGGACCTGCGTAGTCCACACGGATGCGTGACCAAGGCTTGGCGGGCCATGGCCAGGGGCTAAGCGGGGCTTCCCTGGGCGCATTGCCCAGCTGGGCACACGTGTTACACCTGCGAACACAAAGTTCCAGATCTGCGTCTATCCCTGGCAACCAAATGTGTGACCTGGCAATTGCCTTCATCGTGACAATGCACGGGTGCCCATTGTGGAGTTCTCTGATGAACACCTCTCTGCCCATCTGGGGCATGACTACGCAGTTTCCCCACAGTAGGCAATCGGCCTGAATCGAGAGTTCATTCCTGCGCCTGTGAAATGGTTTAAATTTCTCAGGGCATGCCCTGTACTTGGCTGCCCAGTCCCCATTCAGGACATATTTCTTGACTAGAGACAATAGCGGGTCTCTATTTGTCCAGACTTTAATCTGACAGGCTGTCAGGGATGAGCCTTCGCTTCCGAAAGCTTCAACAGCCATGACCATCTCAGCAGCATGCTCGGTAGCCCCCTCAGTGGTGGCTAGTGGGAGCCTGCTGGGTGCATCGGCGCAGTTTTCGGTGCCCAGTCTGTGCCGAATTGTGTAGTCATAGGCGGCTAACGTGAGTGCCCACCTCTGTATGCGGGCCGATGCATTTGCATTTATGGCCTTGTTGTCGGCCAAAAGGGATGTTAGGGGTTTGTGATCTGTCTCCAGCTCAAATTTCCTGCCAAACGGGTACTGGTGCATTTTCTTTACCGCAGATACACATGCAAGCGCCTCCTTTTCTACCATCCCGTAGTACGTTTCTGCCTGGGACAGACTTCTGGAGGCATAAGCTACTGGCTGTAACTGACCCTTGGCATTCACATGCTGCAACACACACCCGACCCCATAGGACGACGCAGAGCACGTTAAAACAAGTTTCTTACACGGGTCATATAGCGTTAACAGATTGTTGGAACATAACAAATTGCGTGCTCTATTAAAAGCCCTTTCCTGGCTGTCCCCCCAGATCCATTCGCGACCTTTGCGTAGGAGCACGTGTAGCGGCTCTAGCAGCGTGCTCAATTTGGGAAAAAAGTTACCAAAATAGTTCAGGAGCCCCAGGAATGAACGCAGCTCCGTCGTGTTACGGGGTCTGGGTGCTCTCTGGATCGCTTCCATCTTGAACGCAGTAGGGCTGCTACCCTCATCCCCAGGAGTTCTACCTCTGGAGCTAGGAAGACGCACTTCGCCTTTTTCAGTCGCAGCCCTACCCGGTCCAGTCTGCGTAGCACCTCCTCCAGGTTGTGGAGGTGTTCTTCAGTATCGTAACCCGTAATGAGGATGTCGTCCTGAAAAACCACCATCCCTGGAATCGACTTGAGGAGGCTTTCCATATTTCATTGGAAGATCGCGGCGGCCGAGCGAATCCTGAATGGACATCTGTTGTACTCAAATAACCCCTTGTGTGTCGTGATGGTGGTCAGCTTCTTCGACTCACTCGCCAGCTCCTGGGTCATGTAAGCTGAGGTCAGGTCCAATGTTGAAAAAAGTTTGCCACCGGATAGCGTCGCAAAGAGGCCCTCCGCTCTCGGTAGCGGGTACTGGTCTTGGAGTGACACCCGATTGATGGTGGCCTTGTAATCGCCACATATCCTGACCGACCCATCCGCCTTGAGCACCGGCACAATCGGGCTCGCCCAGTCACTGAATTTGACTGGCGAGGTGATGCCTTCCCTCAGCAGGCGGTCCAATTCGCCTTCTATCTTTTCCCGCATCACGTACGGCACTGCTCTGGCCTTGTGGTGTACTGGCCTGGCGTCCGGATTTATGTGGATCACTACCTTGGCCCCCATGAAAGTGCCAATGCCGGGTTGAAATAATGAGTCAAATTTATCCAGGATCTGTGAGCATGATACTCGCTCCACAGAGGAAATTGCATTGACATCGCTCCATTTCCAATTCATGACAGCAAGCCAACTCCTCTCCAGTAGTGCGGGACCGTCCCCTGGGACAATCCAGAGTGGCAACCTGTTCTCCGAATCTTTGTGTGTCACGACTACCGTGGCGCTGCCTAGCACCGGAATGATCTGCTTTGTGTAAGTCCGTAGCTGTGCGTCAATCGGCGATAATTTTGGCCTCCTGGCCTTGGATGCCCACAACATTTCGAACTGTTTGATACCCATCAGGGACTGGCTGGCCCCCGTGTCTAACTCCATTGATACTGGGATGCCATTGAGGAGCACTTTCATCATTATCGGTGGCGTCCTGGTGTATGAACTGTATACGTGCTCCACATGAACTCGCTGAACTTCAGCTTCCAGCGATTTCCCCCAGTGTCCATTTCTGCAATTTCTGCAGGTATTTTGCTCATCTCTGCAAACTCTGGCTGAGTGTGTGCCTCCACGCCTCCAGCATGAGTTGCGGTTTGAAACAAAAGGTCCCTTGCCAGTCGATCATCCCTGACTGCCCCTGTTATTGTCTTTGAGTGCGCCATTAACAGGTGTTGATGGCCCCATTACTGGCCGCATTGTCCCTTGCAATGGTGTGAATCGCCGTTCAGCTTGCCATTATCTCTGTCGAACTCCCTCTCTGGGTTCGACTACATGTTGGGGCATGCCCGACTGCCCTTGTCTGCCTGGAGAACTGTGTGCTGCTTTAACAATGTTGAATCTCTGTCCCAAGCATTCCTTAACACAGTACCTCTCGTCTGTTCTGCTAGTGGCTATGCTCACGTGGTTTAAATCCCAGTTTCTTGTCGCCATTGATACGTCCTTACTACACAGTATAAATGCACACGAGGCCCATGCTTGAGAGAAGGTCAGTCTGTGACCTGTCCTTTATTCCTTAGCACTCAAGTGCAGGAAGTGGGTGGAGCTTCCCCTTTTATATCTGAAGGTCTTGGTTAGGAGTGTCTGCCACAAGTTCACCACCTAGTAGTCAGTGTTCTCACAGTGTACAACTTCGGTCAGTTTATACATGGGTTACAATGCTGGTTGAATACTTGACAACGGCAACCCAGGTAGCTGATTGGTGGCGTCTCTTGGAGCGAGGTCGAGCCCAGCAGCAGAGTCAGGGCCCAGGAGAGGTCGGCAAGCAGCGGGAGGTCCAGAAGTCGGCGAGGAACGGAGGTCGGTGAGGAGCGGGAAGTCTGGAGGTCAGTGAGGAGCGGGAGGCCCAGAGGTGGGTGAGCAGTGGGAGGTCCGCAGGCCGGCAGACAGCTGGAGGTTTGGTGGTCAGCGAGGAGCGGAGGTCAGGACCAACGAGGCCCGGAAGTTGGAAGCCCGGAGCGAGGAATGGAAGTCGAGGCCCAGTAGCAGTGCAGCATGGACCTGCAGTGAGGTCCTGGCCCAGGGAAGGAGCAGCTCCGGCCAACAGTGAGTTCCTGAGGCCGACACTGCATCCTATGAAACCCAGGGAGAAAGGACCTGCAGGATGGAGAAAGGAGGGCAGTAAGAGTGTGTGCGTGTGTATGTACTCGGCCCATGCAGCAGAGCCTAACCTCCAGTCGTCTTGGACCCCCTTGCCACTGGACCAAGACCTTGCTCTGCCAATCCCATATGGTAGCTGGTGTGCAACGGCCACCCTAAGTTAAAAGAATTCACACACAGGCATCTTCCACCCTTCAAAATGAAGCCGGGACCTGGAACGTCAGGACCTTCATGAACAACCCCAATAGTGACAGACCGGAACACCATACTGCTATCGTTGTCCAGGAACTCAGACGTTTCGACATTGACATCGCCGCCCTAAGCAAGACCCGGCGGGCAGGGGAAGGCCAGTTCAAGGAACAAGGTATTGGTTACACCTTTTTGTGGAAAGGTAAACCAGAAGAAGATCGCTGCCTCCATGGGGTTGGCTTCACCATAAAAAATTAACTAGTTGGCCATCACAGAGTCTCCCCTTGCAGGATAAACAAATGCCTCATGACTCTTCGGCTCACCCTAGCCCGGAACCAGTGAGCTATGATCTTCAGCGCGTATGCTCCAACACCGGAAGCAACAGATGAGATCAAAGAGGAGCTCTACTCCAGCCTCGAACATTCCCTGTCCCGAGTACCAATGGGTGACAAACTGATCCTCCTGGGCTACTTTAACGGCAGAGTTAGATAGGACACAGATCGCTGCAGGGGGGTGTGATTGGCAGAGAGGGGTAGGGAAAACCAACTCCAATAGTACCCTCCTCCTGACGAAATGCTTAGAACACCATAACCAACACTCTGCTCCATCAGAAAGACAAGTATAAGGCCTCATGGCAGCACCCTCGCTCCAAACACTGGCATCTGCTAGACTACGTCATCGTCCGAGTAAGGGACTGCAAGGATGAACGCATCATCCGTGCCCTGACAGGACCTGACAACTACTGGATGGACCACCGCCTAATCCATTGTGTCATCACCATCAATGTAGTCCCAAAACAGCGATGGCAACAGAAACAATGCCGCAGGAAATTCAACGTCGGAGCACTCGAAGACCCTGCAAGGAAAGCCCTATTCAGCCGAGCGCCTCACTGACAACCTGACGACTCCCAGTAACCCAGAGACACGGAATGTCCACAGTGCCTGGTCTGCCCTCAAGGCCTCCATAATTAGCACTTGTGAGGAGACGCTCAGTCAATCGACCAGGAAACACTAAGACTGATTCGACAAGAACGACCAGGAGGTCCAAGAGCTCATAAGCCGCAAGCGCAAGGCATTCTTGAACTGGAAGCAGCAACACAATTCAAGAGCAAGAAAGCAGCTCTATAGATGTCTGAAGGCCGAGGTTCAACAAAAAACTCGCGACATAAAGAACAGATGGTGGTTGGAGAAAGCGCAGGAGATCCAGCAACTAGGCGACAACCATGACGTGCGTGGATTCTTCAGCGCAGTCAAGACCACCTACGGCCCAAGCACCCAAGGCCCTGCCCCACTGCTGGCCAAGAATGGAGAGGTACTCATCAAGGCCAGAGAGGCAGTCAGTGCCCACTGGAAGGAGCACTTTGTAGATCTCCTCAACCGCGACTCTGTCTTCGATGTGAGAGCCCTCGACTCCAACCCGCAGCATGCTACTTGCCACCAACTCAGTACAACTCCAGCCTGGCATGAGCTAGAAAAGACAACTGAAGAACAACAATGCCTCAGGAGCAGATGGAATCCCCATCAAAACACCAAAACATGGTGGAGAAGCACTATTGGCGCGATTACATGATCTCATTTCTCTCAATTGGAAGGAGGAGAGCATACCAGTGGATCTCAGAGACACGGTAATCGTGACCAACTTAAAGAAAGGAGACAAGTCTGATTGTGGTAACTACAGAGGAGTTTCCCTGCTGTCGGCCACAGGGAAAGTCATCGCCAGAATCCTCCTCAATCGCCTTCTCCCTGTGGCTGAAGAGCTCCTCCCAGAGTCGCAGTGCGGATTCTGCCCACTAAGGGCAAATCCAAGAGAAATGCAGGGAACAGCAACAACCCCTGTACATCGCCTTCTTTGATCTCACAAATACCTTCGACACTGTCAACCGTGAGGGATTATGGAGCATCCTCCTCAAATTCGGCTGCCTTCAAATGTTTGTCACCACCCTTCGTCTGTTTCTCAACAACTGCAAGCCGTGATCCTGAGAAACGGATCCACCACAGACCTAATTCATGTTCGGACCGATGTCAAGCAAGGCTGTGTCATTGCATCAATGCTCTTCACGTTCTTCCTTGCTGCAATGCTCTATCTCGCCCTCAGTAAGCTCCCCGCTGGATTAGAGCTAATCTACAGAACAAACGGGAAACTGTTCAACCTCTGCCGTCTCCAGGCCAGATCCAAGATCGACCCATCCTCTGTCATTGAATTACAGTAGGCAGACGATGCTTGCGTCCACGCACACTCGGAGGCCGAACTCCAAGCCATCGTCAACATCTTCACCGAAGCGTACAAGTGCATGGGCCTTACACTAAACATCTGTAAGACAAATTTCCTCTACCAATCTGCCCCCGCCACGCAGCACTGCTCCCCGATTAATAAAATCCACGACGAAGCCTTGGACAACGTGAACCATTTTCCATACCTCGGGAGCCTACTGTCAACAAGGGCAGACGTCAATGACGAAGTCCAACACTGCCTTCAGTGTGCCAATGCAGCCTTCGGTCACCTGAGGAAGAGAGTGTTTGAAGACCAGGACCTCAAACCCGCTTCAGATCCAGGGACTATGTACAGCAGGCACCGCAAAGCACTGGAGAAGTTTCTCCGCAAGATCCTGCAAATCCATTGGCAGGATAGGTGCACCAACTTCAGCGTTCTCGCTCAGGCCAACATCCCCAGCATCGAAGTACTGACCACACTTGATCAGCTCCTTTGGGTGGGCTACATCATCCACATGCCCGACACGAGACCCCCTAAGCAAGCGCTCTACTCGGAGCTCTGATACAGCAAGCGAGCCCCAGGTGGGCAGAGGAAATACTTCAAGGACAGCCTCAAAGCCTGCTTGAAAAATTGCAACATCCTCACCTGTGAATCCCTGGCCCAAGACCGCTCAGAGTGGAGGAAAAGCATCTGGGAAGGCGCCGAACACCTCGAGTCTCTACGAAGGGAGCAAGCTGAAGCCAAGCGTAGACAGCAGAAAGCGCACATGACAGCCCAAGCATCCCACCCACCGTTCCTTCAACCACCTGGTCCTGCATCAGACTCGTCACCTGAGAACTCATTCTTAGTGTGGAAGCAAGTCATCCTCAACTCCGAGGGACTGCCGAAGAAGAAGACTCCCTCAGTACTGTAATGAAGTGTCAGCCTGGATTATGCGCGCAGTTCTCTGGAGTGGAACTTGAATACACTCTGACTCAGAAGTGAGAGTGCTACCACTGAGCCACAACTGATACAGCGCCCTGTGCTTACTGCCTCCCCTTCATCAGTGATGTAGCTTGGGAGCTACACATGATGAATCACAGACAGGAACCTGCATTCATGTTGGGTGGGAGTACTAGACCGCTGCATCTCTATACCGCCAGCACTCAAATAAACTGCTCCAAAATGGCTGACCAACCACTTCAAGCGCCCTGCTTATCCACTGAAATATAATCAGTGTTTAAACCTCCTGTACATTCCACAGTACAGTTTTGCGCATATAGTTTTGCGCATATAGTTTTGTATACCTTATTCAGGTGTTTGTATCCCTTGATTTTAGGGAACGTTTAGCAATTGAAGCAAGAAAATTTGATATGAGTTTGGTGCACTCCAAAATGTTAACCTATGAAGTCCCCAAGGGTCAGTACTGGGACACTGCTTTTCTTGATATTTATTAATAATTTGGATGTGGGTGTACAGGGCACAATTTCAAAATTTGCAGATGACTCAAAACTTGGAAGTATAGTGAACAGTGAGGAGGATAGTGATAGACTTCGAGATGACAGAGACAGGCTGGTAGAATGGGCAGACATGTGCCAGATGAGATTTAACGCAGAAAAGTGTGAAGTGATACATTTTGATAAAAAGAATGAGGAGAGGAAATCCATACTGTTGTGTATCTGTAAAGCATGCACACCCATGTTCCGCCACCAGAGAGCGCATCCCCTGATGTCCCAACAGATCCCAGCATCTCTTGGGAGCACTTTATATAAGCCGGCCCCTAAGGCCTGTTCCTCACTCTGGAATGTCTTAATAAAGACTGAGTTCACTGTTACTTTAACCTCCCTATGTGCAGTCTCATCTGTGTTAGGAACATAATAACTGGCGACGAGTATACGAATCCAACGCAAAGATGCAGCAAACTGTGGGCATCCTGGAGAAGTTCTCGGAGGGTGAGGACTGGGAAGCCTATGTCGAACGGCTAGACCAGTACTTTGTAGCCAACGAGCTGAACGGAGAAGGAAGCGCTGCAAAAACGAGAGCGGTCCTCCTCACAGTCTGCGGGGCACCGACCTACAGCCTCATGAAGAACCTTCTGGCTCCAGTGAAACCCACAGATAAGTTGTATGAGGAGCTGTGTACACTTGTTCGGGAGCATCTTAACCTGAGGGAGAGCGTGCTGATGGCGAGGTATTGGTTCTACACGTGCCAGCGATCTGAAGGTCAGGAAGTGGCGAGCTACGTCGCCGAGCTAAGGCGACTTGCAGGGTAATGTGAGTTTGATGGCTACCTGGCGCAAATGCTCAGAGATTTTTTTGTACTGGGCATTGGCCACGAGACCATCCTATGAAAACGTTTGAGTGTAGAGACACCAACACTCAGCAAAGCCATTGCGCTAGCACAGGCGTTTAAGTCCACCAGTGATAATACCAAACAAATCTCTCAGCACACAGGCGCTAACAATGTTCATAAATTAACTGGAACTGTGTTTGCAAGCAGAAATGTACAGGGCAGAAACACGAGTCTGCAACTGCCAGCAGGCCTCAGATGACTCAAAGTCCGCAACAAAGGATGAATGCAAGGCAAGTCACACCTTGTTGGCGTTGAGGAGGCTTCCATTCAGCCTATTCATGCCGCTTCAAAGGGTATGTTTGCAAGAGCTGTGGAACAATGGGGCACCTCCAACAAGCTTGCAGACGAGCTGCAAGCTCTGCAAAACCTGCTAACCACCACGTGGCAGAGGAAGATCGGTCCATGGTGGATCAAAGCAATTTCGAGCCTCAGAGAGAGCAGGCAGCTGCTGAAGTACACGGGGTTCACACATTTTCGACAAAATGTCCACCTATAATGCTAAATGTAAAATTGAATGGCTTACCCATAGCCATGGAACTGGACACTGGCGCTAGCCAATCCATCATGAGTAAAAAGATGTTTGAGAGACTGTGGTGCAACAAGGCACTCAGACCAGCCCTAAGCCCTATCCACACGAAACTGAGAACATACACTAAAGTGCTCATCACTGTCCTGGGCAGCGCCATGGTCAAGGTCACCTACGAGGGCATGGTACATGAACTGCCACTCTGGATTGTCCCGGGCGATGGCCTCACACTGCTTGGAAGGAACTGGCTGGGCAAAATCCATTGGAACTGGGATGACATCCGAGCACTATCACATGCCAATGAGGCCTCATGTACCCAGGTTCTGAACAAATTTCCTTCCCTTTTTGAGCCAGGCATTGGAAACTTTTCCGGGGTGAAGGTGCGGATCCACTTGGTCCCAGAGGCATGACCCAACCACCACAAGGCGCGAGCGGTACCTCACATGATGAGGGAGAGAGTGGAAATCGAGCTGGACAGGCTGCAACGCGAGGGCATCATCTCCCCAGCGAGTGGGCCAGCCCGATTGTTCCAGTACTCAAAAGTGATGGCACGGTCAGGATTTGTGGTGATTATAAAGTAACTATTAATCGTTTCTCGCTACAGGACCAATATCCGCTACCTAAGGCAGACGACCTATTTGTGACGCTGGCAGGAGGCAAGACGTTCACCAAGCTTGACCTGACTTCGGCCTGCAGGAGCTGGAGGAGTCTTCGAAGTGCCTCATCTGCATCAACATGCACAAGGGACTGTTCATCTACAACAGATGCCCGTTTGGAATTCGGTCGACTGCAGCGAACTTCCACAGAAACATGGAGAGCCTACTCAAGTCAGTACCATGCACGGTGGTTTTTCAGGACGACATATTGGTCACGGGTCGGGACACCGTTGAGCACCTACAAAACCTGGAGGAGGTCCTCCAGCAACTGGATCGCGTAGGGCTGCTGTTGAAGAGGTCGAAATGCGTCTTCATGTTAACAGAAGTGGAGTTTTTGGGGAGAAAGATCACGGCGGACGTCATTCGGCCCACAGACGCCAAGACAGAGGCTATCAGGAATGCGCCCAGGCCACAGAATGTCACGGAGCTGCGGTTGTTCCTGGGACTGCTCAACTATTTTGGTAACTTCCTACCGAGGTTAAGCACCCTGTTATTGCGTAAAGGTGAGAACTGGGTATAGGGAAAAAACCAAGTAATTGCTTTTGATAAAGCCAGAAACATCTTATGCTCCAACAAGCTGCTTGTATAAAAAGTAAAAGACTTGTGCTAGCATGTGATGCGTCGTCGTACGGAGTCGGGTGTGTATTGCAACAAGCTAACGTTGCGGGGAAGTTACAACCTGTCGCCTATGCCTCCAGGAGCTTGTCTAAGGCCGAGAGGGCTGACAGCATGATTGAGAAAGAGGCATCAGCATGTGTGTTCAGGGTAAAGAAAATGCATCAGTCCTTATTTGGCCACAAATTTGAGCTGGAAATTGATCACAAGCCCCTCATATCCCTGTTCACTGAAAACAAAGGGATAAATACTAATGCCTCAGCCCGCGATCAGCGTATAACTATACCATCCGCCACAGGCCAGGCACTGAGAACTGTGTGGATGCTCTGAGTCAGCTACCATTGCCCACCAGGGGGGTGGAAATGGCGCAGCCTGCAAACTTGTTGATGGTGGCGCAGCCCGCAGACTTGTTGATGGTCATGGAAGCGTTTGAAAATGATAAATCACCTGTCACGGCCCGCCAGATTAGCACTTGGACCAGCCAAGATCATCTGCTGTCCCTAGTAAAATACTGTGTACTGAATGGGAGCTGGGCCAGCATCCCCGTTGAAATGCAAGAGCCAATCAAGCCGTTCCAGCGGCGAAAGGACGAGCTGTCCATTCAGGCAGATTGCCTGTTGTGGGGTAACCGCGTAGTGCTACCCAAAAAGGACAGGGAGATGTTCATCTCGGATCTCCACAGCACACACCCAGGTATAGTAATGATGAAAACGATAGCCAGATCCCACGTGTGGTGGCCCGGTATCGACTCTGACTTAGAGTCCTGTGTACGGCAATGCAGCGTGTGTGCTCAGAGAGGCACCACTAAGTTTGTGGTCCTGGCCCTCCAGACCATGGTCGAGGATCCATGTCGATTATGCAGGCCTGTTACTCGGTAAAATGTTCCTGGTGGTGGTGGATGCTTTTTCAAAATGGATTGAATGTGAAATAATGTCTGGAAGCACCACCACCGCCACCATTGAAAGCCTCAGGGCCATGTTTGCCACCCACGGCCTGCCTGACATACTGGTCAGTGACAACGGGCCATGTTTCACCAGTGCCGAATTTAAAGAATTCATGGGATCAAACATGTCACCTCGGCCCCGTTTAAACCAGCCTCCAATGGGCAGGCAGAGCGGGCAATACAAACAATTAAACAGAGCCTCAAACGAGTCACAGAAGGCTCACTCTAAACCCGCCTGTCCCGAGTACTGCTCAGCTACTGCACGAGACCCCACTCGCTCACAGGGGTGCCCCCAGCTAAGCTACTCATGAAAAGGACACTTAAAACCAGACTCTCGCTGGTTCACCCCAACCTGCATGATCAGGTAGGGAGCAGGCGGCAGCAACAAAATGTAAACGATGGTCGCGCCACTGTGTCACGGGAAATTGATCTGAATGACCCTGTGTATCTGCTAAACTATGGACATGGTCCCAAGGTATATCGCGGGCACGGTGATAGCTAAAGAAGGGAGTAGGGTGTTTGTAGTCAAACTAGACAATGGACAAATTTGCAGAAAGCACCTGGACCAAACGAGGCTGCGGTTCACTGACTGCCCTGAACAACCCATAGCAAACACCACCTTTTTCGAGCCCACAACATACACCCAAAGGATCAATGACACCACCCCGGACCAGGAAATCAAAATCATCACGCCCAACAGCCCAGCAAGGTCAGGTTCACCCAGTAGCCCTGCAGGGCCAACCACACGCCAGCCCAGCGAGGGCACAGCCAACACACCAGAACAGACATTTGTACCGAGGCGGTCCACCAGGGAAAGAAAGGCTCCCGACCGCCTCACCTTGTAAATAGTTTTCACTTTGACTTTGGGGGAGGAGTGATGTTGTGTATCTGTAAAGCATGCACTCCCATGTTCCGCCACCAGGGAGCTCATCACCTGACGTCCCAAGGGATCCCAGCATCCCTTGGGAGCACTGTATAGAAGCCGGCCCTAAGGCCTGTTCCTCACTCTGGAGTGTCTTAGTAAAGAATGAGGTCACTGTTACTTTAACCTCCCTGTGTGCAATCTCATCTGTGTTAGGAACACAATACATACTAAAAGGTACAATCCTAAAGCGGGTGCATGAACAGAGAGACCTAGGGTTACATGTGCACAAATCGTTGAAGGTGGCAGATTGAGAAAGCGGTTAAAAAAGCTTACGGGATCCTGGGCTTCATGAATAGAGCACAACAGTATGGAAATTATTATGAACCTTTATAAAGCACTGGTTCGGCCTCAACAGGAGTATTGTGTTCAATTCCAGGCACCGCACTTTAGGAATAATGTGAAGACCTTAGAGAGGGTGCAGAAAAGATTTACAAGAATGATTCCAGGGATGAGGGACTTCAGTTATGCGGATAGACTGGAGAAGCCGGGGTTGTTCTCCTTAGAACAGAGAAGATTAAGAGGAGATTTGATAAAGGTGTCCAAAATCATGAGGGGTCTGGACATAGAGAGAAACTGTTCCCATTGGCAGAAGGTTCGAGAACCAGAGGACACAGATTTAAGGCGATTGGCATAAGAACCAAAGGCAACATAAGAAAAAAAATGTTTTACACAGCGAGTGGTTCGGATCTGGAATGCAATGCCTGAAAGGGTGGTGGAGGCAGACTCAATCACTGCTTTCAAAAGGGAGTTGGATAAGTAACTGAAAGAAAAAAATTTGCAGGGCTACGGGGAAAGGGCAGAGGAGTGGGATTAGCTGACGCACTCTTGCAGAGAGCCGGCATGGGCTCGACGGGCCAAATGGCCTTCTTCCGTACTGTAACCATTCTATGATTCAATGATTATAAGTCAGGCCTACAAGATCCTCTAACACCAGGAGCTATTTTCTTTGCTCGAACTTGCCGTCAAGTCAACATGGTAGGGTAAGAGATTCACAAGGTCACAAGATATGTTCAGCCCACTTGATCTCAGAATAACAATCCTGCCATCTTACAGCACCTAGCTATTTCTTTAAAGAGTCCAATATACTATCCTGACTTGGCTTCACCTAATAATGCATTCTCGCTGTTGATCACCATTTGTGTGATGAAACGTTTCTTGACATCTGTATAAACTGCCCTTTGCAATCTTGAACTTGTGCTCTCAGGTCTTCTCAGCAGGTTTGTTTTATTGGTCATAAGAACTGATGCTTCCCCAAAACTTTGCTTCTATGATGATACCGGCCTTTGAAGTTAAAAATTTGTGTGGGGTTGGTAGCGGGGGGAGGGGTCTTGTCAGTTAATAAAAACATCACCCAATATGGTATTAAGCCATACATACATTTCCAAAAGGCATTCGATAAGGTGCCACACAAAAGGTTACTGCAGAAGATAAATGTACGCGGAGTCAGAGGAAATGTATTAGCATGGATCAAGAATTGGCTGGCGAACAGAAAGCAGAGAGTCGGGATAAATGGGTCCTTTTCGGGTTGGAAATCGGTGGTTAGTGGTGTGCCACAGGGATCGGTGCTGGGACCACAACTGTTTACAATATACATAGATGACCTGGAAGAGGGGACAGAGTATAGTGTAACAAAATTTGCAGATGACACAAAGATTAGTGGGAAAGCAGGTTGTGTAGAGGACACAGAGAGGCTGCAAAGAGATTTAGATAGGTTAAGCGAATGGGCTAAGGTTTGGCAGATGGAATACAATGTCGGAAAATGTGAGGTCATCCACCTTGGGAAAAAAAACAGTAAAAGGGAATATTATTTGAATGGGGAGAAATTACAACATGCTGAGGTGCAGAGGGACCTGGGGGTCCTTGTGCATGAATCCCAAAAAGTTAGTTTGCAGGTGCAGCAGGTAATCAGGAAGGCGAATGGAATGTTGGCCTTCATTGCGAGATAGATGGAGTACAAAAGCAGGGAGGTCCTGCTGCAACTGTACAGAGTATTGGTGAGGCCACACCTGGAGTACTGCGTGCAGTTTTGGTCACCTTACTTAAGGAAGGATATGCTAGCTTTGGAGAGGGTACAGAGACGATTCACTAGACTGATTCCGGAGATGAGGGGGTTACCTTATGATGATAGATTGAATAGACTGGGTCTTTACTCGTTGGAGTTCAGAAGGATGAGGGGTGATCTTATAGAAACATTTAAAATAATGAAAGGGATAGACAAGATAGAGGCAGATAGGTTGTTTCCACTGGTCAGGGAGACTAGAACGAGGGGGCACAGCCTCAAAATACGGGGGAGCCAATTTAAAACCGAGTTGAGAAGGAATTTCTTCTCCTAAAGGGTTGTGAATCTGTGGAATTCTCTGCCCAGGGAAGCAGTTGAGGCTAGCTCATTGAATGTATTCAAATCACAAATCGCTAGATTTTTAACCAATAAGGGAATTAAGGGTTATGGGGAGCGGGCGGGTAAGTGGAGCTGAGTCCACGGCCAGATCAGCCATGATCTTGTTGAGTGGTGGAGCAGGCTCGAGGGGCAAGATGGCCTACTCCTGTTCCTAATTCTTATGTTATGACCCAAAAAGTTCCAAGGTTCAAACTTTGGTCTGTGCTGTTAGTTGATCTCGGTCAGGATTCCAGCAGAAGTGTTACTTAGCCTCTGAGTTAGGGATGAAAAATTAGTAGGATCCCCCCTCCTGGTCACAATCCAGTGATCTCTATTGGAAGTGCATGTGTATGAATATTGGATGAGGATCATATTGGATTGAGTTGTGATGCTCCAAACAATTGAGTTGCCTGTTATCTCGCACTGTTAGCCGAAGCTGTGGCTATTGGTTGATAGCTGCTTTGCTGGGATGCAGAGGTTGGCCAACACCCATGAAATGTGGTCTAGCATGATGTACTGTAAGAAATCTAGAGTCTGTCTTGTTTCTGTTTTACAGTTCACCACATACATTTATTAAAGGATTTGGATTCTGAACCTCTGATCTTTAGTCATATTTCTTGGTGTTGTGATTGACACTAGCTGTGGAAATAAGAGTTATCACTTGCCGCAAGCTACATTCTTACAGAACCAGTACAGTGAAATAACTTTGATGAACCGACGTTGTAATGGACTGAGATGCTTTTTGGCACCTAAGAGACACCGTATCGTGTCTTACCGTTTCCTGCCACTGGTTGGCTTCCTTTCGGATTCGGGACAGAGTGAAGCCAGCAGCATGGAGACAGCTTACCATTTTGTTGTGAAATCTTTAACTTATTGTTAGTTAGGAATTAAACCTCTGTTTCTGTGACCGCTCCAGAATCACAGTTATGTCAGTAATTTCTCTTTATTGCTGCTTTATCCAATCGTTCTGGGATTATTGTAGTTTTCCCTTTGATGTACTGTAAGAAATCTAGCGTCGGTCTTGTTTCTGTTTTACAGTTCACCACATACATTTATTAAAGGATTTGGATTCTGAAACTCTGATCTTTAGCAATATTTCTTGGTGTTGTGGTTGACACTAGCTGGGGAAATAAGAGTTATCGCTTGCCGCAAGCTATATTCTTACAGAACCAGTACAGTGAAATAACTTTGATGAACCGACTAAAGAATTAATCTGAGTAATTGCCCAGTGGTCACTACACAGAACGATCATCATGTCAGGCGTCCCTGATAACACGTTGATCCCTCTTCATGGTGAAACTCAACATTCAGAGCTTGATGAGATTACTCACAGTACCACAGACCCTTCGAGTCGACCAGAGAGAGAGATACATCCCACTTTGTAAGCCCTCAACAATGATGTAGAAGTAGGGAAAATAAAACTACATCGACACTGGGGGAAAACCAAATAAATTCTCGAAAACCTACAAGATGCCCTTCAAATGGATTAGACTGAAGCTCACTCTGCACTCCGGACGTACACTGACCAATAGAAAACGGGAACATTCAAGGAAGATGCCCAACAAACTAAATCAACCTTTCTAGAAAACTAACCTCGCGAACAGCACTATCACTCACACGAAGGAGCAGCTCCGCACCTTGGCCCTAGAATCACGCTCAAATGTCAGCAGACGGTCGGGACACTCGGCAAGGAGCTCAAGATCAGTTCTGAGTACCCGAGTCAAAGCTCGAGAACGCAGCCTTTGAGGAGGCCATAGTGAATCGAACAGCTGAGTTGAAAGCTCAACGGGCAGCTGAAGAAGCGGCAAGGGCAAAAGCGGAAGCCAAACAACTAGCAAAACAAGGTACAGCCAAGGCAGACCTCCAGATATATCGTGCTAGACAAACCGCCGCCGTAGAGAAGGCAAGGTTCGATGCGATACTGCAAGCCGAGCAAGATGAACCTCACCAAAACTGACCTCAAATGACCATGCCTCGCAGTTCCGAGACTTCGCTGACATGTCAGCTAGGTCTGCCTCAGTAAACCAGCTTTGGACAGCAGCCCCGATCTTTCGGCCATCCATATCGGAACAAAGAACTGTCACAGCACACTTCAATGCAGCACCGAATGACTCAAGCTCCTCTCCTCCCGAGGTGGCAACCAACAAGAAGGATCCATTCCTTAATCACACAAGAGAAATTTCCGACACTCTCGCTCGTCAGCGCCAGCCTGCACTCGTGCCCGATGTCCATGATGGGGACCATATCATGTTTCAGCCATGGCACTGTGTATTTGAAACCATAGCAGACTAGGCCTGCACCTCAGCCATGTAGAAGCTTACCTTTCTTCCCAAATTTACAAAATGGAAGGTCAAGATACTGATAGACAGGTTCCGACACCAGTGCGTTTCTGACCCTGAAGCGGCCTACCAAGAAGCATGGAAAGAACTTGAAGAGAGATTCGGCAACAAGACAAAAATCATAACATCCGTCCTTCAAAAACTTGACAGGTTTCCTAGGTTCAAGGCAGACGGAAGCCACCGACTTCTTGAATTTGCAGATTTGTGCCTGGACGTTGCAGTACAGATGGACTACTTTCCTGACTTGAGGGTGCTTAATTACCCCCACTGTTTTCACCCAATTGTCGACAAACTTCCTACCTACATCCACAATGTATAGAGGAGGTGTGTATCAGAGCAGTAGACTGATAATAGCGACCCCCCTTTCGCCATGCTGGCTAGATTCCTGAAAGACGAATCCAGACTGCACAATGACCCCCACCTTTACCCATTAAGTCGGCATCCAACCTCGGAGCGGACAGGAAGAAACAGAAGTCTCAGCTCTTCCCTTTGTGTCTTGGCAACATCTACACCTACGAAGTCGGCGGCCTCACTGCAAGCCTCAGAGAAATGCCTTCACCGTGATGGGAGAGGCCATCATCTGTCGGATTGCATGACCTTCAGCTGAAAGTCAATTCAAGAGTGAAGAGAATTCTGCAAAGCCAAAGGCCTGTGTTTAAGGTGCAACAACAACCACAGAATACAAGACTGCGAGACCAAGGTGCATTGCAAGGAATGCCACGGCAGAGAGCATGCCTCCTTCATCCACGTGACGCTGAGACAGAATGGCGGGGAGACCCACAACGAAAAGCCAATAGATGACCAACAGGTCATCGAGGCCAACGCAAAGTGCACCAGATACCTGGTTTGCCCTTCTGCATGATCTTGTTCTAAGATTGTTCTCTACAAAATCTACCACAGAGTTCGTCCCTCGAAACTTGTCCTTGGCTATGCAATGACAGTCTAATGCCTGTTTTGGAGACCCTGAAATCTTCGATGTTTTAGATCTCCCA
This sequence comes from Pristiophorus japonicus, assembly GCF_044704955.1. Lineage (NCBI taxonomy): Eukaryota > Metazoa > Chordata > Chondrichthyes > Pristiophoridae > Pristiophorus > Pristiophorus japonicus. The sequence goes on along the minus strand of NC_091977.1, from coordinate 490,171,404 downwards.
GGTCCAGCTTTCCCATATGAGCTTGCCACTTGAGGTGGAGACAGAATCACAGCAGAAGGGAGACAAGCAAGCAGTCTGATCATAGAAGCAGCAGATGGGAAAACAGAACAGCTGCCTACCATCATCGAGAATGCCCACATCCCTGGAGACAGAAGCGAGATCCCACGTCCTGATTTCTGCGCGGTTTCCCCACCTCAGGTCAGTGGCAAAAAGGATACCTGAGCCGAGAGAAGATGCAAACATCATCCTCCTCATTGGAAGAAATCGCCCTGAACCCCTCAAGATCAGGGAGTCTCGCAACAGGCCGAGAGGACCGTGGGCACAACGTACCGACCTTGGACAGGTTTGCATGAGCGGTGCAAATGACAAAATCCATGCCTCAATCATCCGTACCATCCTTTAGGCACAACCAGACAACCCAGCAAGAAGTGCGTTTATGTGAAAGAATCTCTCTCCACGCCCTGCGGAGACGAAACGACGAACGAATTATACAAAGAAACTCCAGAAGATAACCTGAAGGCCATGTCCATCCAAGACCAAATCTTCGTCAAGATCCTGACAGAAGACGCTCACACCAACTCGGAAGGAAACTTGGAATTTCCTCTATCCCTTAACTACAACTAGATGACCCTTCTTAACATCGAACCCCAGGCACTCATTCCTGCCATGCTCTTGGCTCTGAAAACTCAGCCCGTCCAGGCACCAGCTGGCAACCTCATGTAGGAAGATCTGTATGGACGACGACATTGGCGATGGGCCCAATGTCTAGCGGATCAATCCTGATTCGATGGTGGAAGAAGTAACCTCAGAGTCAGCAGCCTCGACAGAAGTAGAATGAGACTAAGCCGGACGTCTCTGTCGAGTTGTCATTTTCGTTCGGCAGAAAGAACTTCCCTGGAACGACTGGGCACTTGCACGTGTCACTAAGTCCTGCTCCAGAAAAGATGGAAGCGTATGCAAGGTTGATGTTATGGTCTGCAGTGATGGCATCGTTGCAGCTACTTGAGACTGATGTCAGAATTCGTACTTGTGCAGAAGGCACCCGCCTCAAAGCCGTTCCCACAAACTAGTGAGAACTGAACTCTAACTATAATAGTTCGGCTAATTAGGAAAAATTCAATACTTGTTATATTTAGACAGGGAATGTGATGGACTGAGATGCTTTTTGGTACCTTAGAGACACTGTATTGTGTCTTACCGTTTCCCACCACTGGGTGGCACCCTTTCAGATTCGGAACAGAGTGAAGCCACAGAGTGAAACTAGCAGCATGGAGACAGCTCTCCATTTTGTTGTGAAATCTTTAACTTATTGTTAGTTAGGAATTAGACCTCTGCTTATGTGACCGCTCCAGAACTACAGTTATGTCACTAATTTCTCTGTATTGCTGCTTTATCCAATTGTTCTGGGATTATTGCAGTTTTGCCTTTGCTGTACTATAAGAAATCTAGCATCTGTCTTGTTTCTGTTTTACAGTTCACTGTTGTGTATGGAGAAAGAGTCAGACTCAACACTGTGAGCTCAAAGTAAAGTGTGAAAGTCTTTTATTGCAGGTCTCCAGAGTGCCTCTCCAACCTGTGAAGCCTTCTTAAATACCTGTGCTCCCAAGGGATCATGGGATCAGTTGGGACTCTGGGGAGTGAGCACTCTGGTGGCTGCACAGAGTAACTACAAGTCCACATAGAAAAGAACATTACCCCCCAAAGTCAATAGTGTAACTATTTACAATGTGAGTCGATCTGGGGCCCTTCTTGCCCTGGTTGATCGTCTCGGTGTGAAAGCTGTTATTGTTGAATCATTTGTTGGGCCCTCGCTGGGCTGCTGTGCAGCTGGCCTTGCTGGCTGCCTGGTGTGTTGGGCCTTGCTGGGCTGCTGTGGATGATGGGTTCTGCTTCGTGGTCAACCGTGGTGTCGGTTGCCACTGGTGTGTGTGTTGGGGGATCAAAAAAGGTAGGGTCCAAGGTGGATTGCTCAGGGTAGTTCTTGATTCTGAGTTTGAGTTGGTCCAAGTGTTTCCAGTGAATGAGTGCATTTGAAAGTTTGACCCGAAACACCCAGCTCCCCTCTTTGGCCACCACATTGCCAGGAAGCCACTTGGGACCTTGTCCATAATTTAATACAAATACAGGATCATTGACTTCAATCTCGTGTGACACATTTGCGCTATCATGGTATACACTTTGTTGAAGCTGCCTGCTCTCTACCTGTTCATGTAGATCAGGGTGAACCAACCAGAGCCTTGTCTTAAGTGCTCTTTTCATGAGCAGTTCAGCAGGTGGGATCCCAGTGAGTGAGTGGGGTCTCGTGCGGTAGTTAAGCAGGACTCGGGACAGGCAAGTCTGCAGTGAGCCTTCAGTTACCCTCTTCAAGCCTTGCTTGATGGTTTGCACTACTCTCTCTGCCTCACCATTGGACGGTGGTTTAAACGGGGCAGATGTGACATGTTTGGTCCCATTACGGGTCATGAATTCTTTGAACTCAGCACTGGTAAAACATGGCTCGTTGTCGCTCACCAGGACATCAGGTAGGCCGTGTGCGGCAAAGATGGCCCGCAGGCTTTCAGTAGTGGCAGCGGACGTGCTAGTCGACATTATCTCACATTCAATCCACTTGGGGTACGCGTCTACAACCAAAAGGAACATTTTACCCAAGAATGGGCCTGCATAGTCGACGTGTACCCTAGACCACGGTTTGGAGGACCAAGACCATAAACTTAGGGGCGCCTTCCTGGATACATTGCTTAACTGCGAGCATGTGTTACATTTGTGAACGCAGGACTCTAAATCCGCATCGATACCGGACCACCCGACATGGGATCTGGCTATTGCTTTCATCATTACGATGCCTGGGTGGGTACTGTGGAGGTCATTGATGTAGGTCTCTCTGCCCTTCTTGGGGACCACTACTCGATTGCCCCACAGAAGGCAGTCTGCCTGTATAGACATTTCATTTTTGCGCCACTGGAACGACTTTATCTCTTCCCGCATTTCCACTGGGACACTGGACCAGCTCCCATGAAGCACACGACTTTTGGCTAGAGATAATAAGGGGTCCTGGCTTGTCCAGGTTTTGATCTGCTGGTCAGTGACGGGTGATTGCTCACATAGAAACATAGAAACATAGAAAATAGGTGCAGGAGTAGGCCATTCGGCCCTTCGAGCCTGCACCGCCATTCAATGAGTTCATGGCTGAACATGCAACTTCAGTACCCCATTCCTGCATTCTCACCATACCCCTTGATCTCCCTAGTATGTAAGGACTACATCTAACTCCTTTTTGAATATATTTAGTGAATTGGCCTCAACAACTTTCTGTGGTAGAGAATTCCACAGGTTCACCACTCTCTGGGTGAAGAAGTTTTTCCTCATCTCGGTCCTAAATGGCTTACCCCTTATCCTTAGACTGTGACCCCTGGTCCTAACATTGGGAACATTCTTCCTGCATCTAACCTGTCTAAACCCGTCAGAATTATAAACGTTTCTATGAGAACCCCTCTCATTCTTCTGAACTCCAGTGAATACAAGCCCAATTGATCCAATCTTTCTTGATATTTCAGTCCCGCCATCCCGGGAATCAGTCTGGTGAACCTTTGCTGCACTCCCTCAAAAGCAAGAATGTCCTACCTCAAGTTAGGAGACCAAAACTGTACACAATACTCAAGGTGTGGCCTCACCAAGAACCTGTCCATCTGTAGTAACACCTCCCTGCCACTGTACTCAAATCCCCTCGCTATGAAGGCCAACATGCCATTTGCTTTCTTAACCGCCTGCTGTACCTGCATGCCAACCTTCAATGACTGATGTACCATGACATCCAGGTCTCGATGCACCTCCCCTTTTCCTAATCTGTCACCATTCAGATAATAGTCTGTCTCTCTGTTTTTACCACCAAAGTGGATAACCTCACATTTATTCACATTGTACTTCATCTGCCATGCATTTGCCCACTCACCTAACCTATCCAAGTCACTCTGCAGCCTCATAGCATCCTCCTCGCAGCTCACACTGCCATCCAACTTAGTGTCATCCGCAAATTTGGAGATACTACATTTAATCCCCTCGTCTAAATCATTAATGTAAAATGTAAACAGCTGGGGCCCCAGCACAGAACCTTGCGGTACCCCACTAGTCACTGCCTGCCACTCTGAAAAGTCCCCATTTACTCCTACTCTTTGCTTCCTGTCTGACAACCAGTTCTCAATCCACGTAAGACACTACCCCAAATCCCATGTGCTTTAACTTTGCACATTAATCTCTTGTGTGGGACCTTGTCGAAAGTCTTCTGAAAGTCCAAATACACCACATCAACTGGTTCTCCCTTGTCCACTCTACTGGAAACATCCTCAAAAAATTCCAGAAGATTTGTCAAGCATGATTTCCCTTTCACTAATCCATGCTGACTTGGACCTATCATGTCACCTCTTTCCAAATGCGCTGCTATGACATACTTAATAATTGATTCCATCATTTTACCCACTACCGATGTCAGGCTGACCGGTCTATAATTCTCTGCTTTCTCTCTCCCTTCTTTTTTAAAAAGTGTGGTTACATTGGCTACCCTCCACTCCATGGGAACTGATCCAGAGTCTATGGAATGTTGGAAAATGACTGTCAATGCATCCGCTATTTCCAAGGCCACCTCCTTAAGTACCCTGAGATGCAGTTCATCAGGCCCTGGGGATTTATCGGCCTTCAATCCCATCAATTTCCCCAACACAATTTCCCAACTAATAAGGATTTCCCTCAGTTCCTCCTTCTTACTAGACCCTCTGACCCCTTTTATATCCGGAAGGTTGTTTGTGTCCTCCTTAGTGAATACCGAACCAAAGTACTTGTTCAATTGGTCTGCCATTTCTTTGTTCCCCGTTATGACTTCCCCCAATTCTGACTGCAGGGGACCTACGTTTGTCTTTACTAACCTTTTTCTCTTTACATATCTATAGAAGCTTTTACAGTCCGTCTTAATGTTCCCTGCAAGCTTCCTCTCGTACTCTATTTTCCCTGCACTAATCAAACCCTTTGTCCTCCTCTGCTGAGTTCTAAATTTCTTCCAGTCCCTGGGTTCACTGCTATTTCTGGCCAATTTGTATGCCTCTTCCTTGGCTTTAATAGTATCTCTGATTTCCCTTGACAGCCACGGTTGAGCCACCTTCCCTTTTTTATTTTTACGCCAGACAGGGATGTAGAATTGTTGTAGTTCATCCATGGGGTCTCTAAATGTCTGCCATTGTCTATCCACTGTCAACCCCTTAAGTATCATTCGCCAATCTATCCTGTCCAATTCATGCCTCATACCTTCAAAGTTACCTTTCTTTAAGTTCTGGACCATGGTCCCTGAATTAATTGTTTCATTCTCCATCCTAATGTAGAATTCCACCATATTATGGTCACTCTTCCCCAAGGGGCCTCGCACAACGAGATTGCTAATTAATCCTCTCTCATTACATAGAAACATAAAAACATAGAAACATAGAAACATAGAAACATAGAAAATAGGTGCAGGAGTAGGCCATTCGGCCCTTTGAGCCTGCACCGCCATTCAATGAGTTCATGGCTGAACATGCAACTTCAGTACCCCATTCCTGCTTTCTCGCCATACCCCTTGATCCCCCTAGTAGTAAGGACTATATCTAACTCATTACACAACACCCAGTCTAAGATGGCCTCCCCCTAGTTGGTTCCTCGAAATATGGGTCTAGAAAACCATCCCTTATGCACTCCAGGAAATCCTCCTCCACCGTATTGCTTCCAGTTTGGTTAGCCCAATCTATATGCATATTAAAGTCACCCATGAAAACTGCTGCACCTTTATTGCATGCACCCCTAATTTCCTATTTGATGCCCTCCCCAACATCACACTACTGTTTGGAGGTCTGTACACAACTCCCACTAACGTTTTTTGGTGTTCTGCAGCTCTACCCATATAGATTCCACATCATCCAAGCTAATGTCCTTCCTAACTATTGCATTAATCTCCTCTTTAACCAGCAATGCTACCCCACCTCCTTTTCCTTTTATTCTATCCTTCCTGAATGTTGAATACCCTTGGATGTTGAGTTCCCAGCCCTGATCATCCTGGAGCCACGTCTCTGTAATCCCAATCACATTATATCTGTTAACGTTTATTTTCACAGTTAATTCATCCACCTTATTATGGATACTCCTCGCATTAAGACACAAAGCATTCAGGCTTGTTTTTTTAACACCCTTTGTCCTTTTAGAATTATGATGTAGTGTGGCCCTTTTTGTTTCTTGCCTTTATTTACTCGGCCTTCCACTATTGCTTTTTACCTTTCTACCATCTGTTTCTGACTCCATATTACTTTGCCCTGTCTCGCTGCATAGGTTCCCATCCCCCTGCCATATTAGTTTAAACACTCCCGAACTGCATTAGCAAATATTACCCCCAGGACATTAGTTCCAGTCCTGCGCAAGTGCAAACCGTCTCTTTTGTACAGGTCCCACTTCCCCCAGAACTGGTTCCAATGTCCCAGGAATTTGAATCCCTCTCTCTTGCACCACTGCTCCAGCCATGTATTTATTCTAACTATCCTGCTCCCTCTACTCTGATTAGCACGTGGCACTGGTAGCAATCCAGAGATTACTACCTTTGAGGTCCTCCTTTTTAATTTAACTCATATCTCCCTAAATTCAGCTTGTAGGACCTCTTCCCGCTTCTTACCTATATCTTTGGTACCTACATGCACCACGACAACTGGCTGTTCACCCTCCCTCTCCAGAATGCTGTGCAGCTGCTCCGAGACATCCTTGACCCTTGCACCAGGGAGGCAACATACCATCCTGGAGTCTCGGTTGCGGCCGCAGAAACTCCTATCTATTCCCCTTACAATCGAGTCCCCGATCACTATAGCTCTCTCTCTTTTTCCCGCCCTTCTGTGCAGCATGGTGCCATGAACCTCACTCTCAAATGCTTCCTTAACCATGGCTAGATCTGTGGGCTGTGCCATTTCCATCCCAATGGCAGCCTACTGAAAGCATCGGCGCAGTTTTCTGTGCCTGGCCTGTGGCAGATAGCGTAGTTGTATGCGGACAACGTGAGCGCCCATCTCTGGATCCGGGCCGATGCGTTGGTATTTATCCCTTTACTCTCGGAAAACAGGGATATGAGTGGCTTCTGGTCAGTTTCCAATTCAAATTTTAGCCCAAACAGGTATTGATGCATTTTCTTTACCCCATAGACACACGCTAACGCTTCTTTATCAATCATGCTGTAGGCTCTCTCGGCCTTAGACAGACTCCTGGATGCATAAGCAACCAGTTGCAGTTTCCCGAAATCATTAGCTTGTTGTAATACACACCCGACGCCATATGACGACGCATCATATGCTGGTACCAAACGCTTACATGGATCATATAACACAAGCAATTTGTTCAGCATAACAATTTTCTCGCTTTTACAAAGGCATTTTCTTGGCTTTTGCCTCAAAACCACTCGCCCCCTTTTCATAGTAAGACATGTAGTGGTTCTAGCAGTGTGCTGAGATCCGGTAAGAAGTTACCAAAGTAGTCCAAGAGTCCCAGAAACGACCGCAGCTCCGTCACGTTCTGTGGCCTCAGTGCGTTCTCAATTGCCTTTGTCTTCGCGTTGGTGGGCCTGATGCCGCCCACGGAATCCTCCTTCCCAGGAACTCCACTTCGAGCATTTTAACCTGAGCCCCATGCAGTTGAGTCGACTAAGAACCTCCTCCCGTTCTGCAGGTGCTCAACTGTGTTCTGACCTGTGACCTGTGACCTGTGAGCAAGATGTCCTCCTGTGTGCGGGACCGACTTCAGGAAACTTTCCATGTTTCTCTGGAATATCACCGCCACTGATCGGATTCCAAACGGGCATCTGCTGTAAACAAAAAGACCTTTGTGCGTGTTGATGCAGGTGAGGGCCTTCGATGATTCCTCCAGTTTCTGCATCGTGTAGGTTGAAATCAGATCCAGCTTCGTGAACGTCTTTCCTCCCGCCAGCGTTGCAAAGAAGTCGTCAGCTTTTGGTAGTGGGTATTGTCCTGCAGGGATAGTTACTTTGTAATTGCCACAGATTCTGACGGTGCCATTTCCCTTGAGGACTGAGACAATAGGACTGGCCCACTCGCTGAACTCGATCGGTGAAATGATGCCCTCTCTTTGCAGCCGGTCTAGCTCGATCTCTACCCTTTCTCTCATCATATACGGTACTGTTATCACCTTGTGATGGATGGGTCGTGCCTCCGGAATTAGGTGGATCTGTACTTTTGCTCCTTGGAATTTCCCGATGTCTGCTTCGAACAATGAAGGAAATTTGTTTAAGATCTGAGCACACGAAGTGTCGTCAGCGGGCGATAGCGCTCAGACGTCGTCCCAATTCCAGCAAATCTTTCCCAGCCAGCTCCTGCCGAGCAGCGTGGGGCCATTGCCCGGTACCACCCAGAGGGGTAGATTTTGCACCTCTCCATTGCAGGAGACCTTTATGGTAGCATTGCCGATTACAAGAATCAGTTCTTTAGTGTAAGTTCTTAGTCTCGTGTGAACTGGGGTTAAGACTGGTCTTGAGGCCTTGTTGCACCACAACCTTTCGAAAGTCTTTTTGCCCATGATGGACTGGCTCGCACCCGTGTCCAGCTCCATTGACACCGGAAGTTCATTTAGTTCAACATTCAGCATTATCGGGGGACAATTTGTGGTGAATGTGTGCACCCCATGGACGTCTGCCTCCTCGATCCGAGGCTCTGGTTCATAGTGATCCTCCGTGGATCTGTCCTTCTCTGCAATGTGATGGTTCACAGGTTTAACAGGCTTAACAGCTCGCCTGCACACTCGTTGGAGGTGTCCCATTGTTCCACAGCCCTTGCAAATGTATCCTTTGAATTGGCATGAATGGAAACGATGATCACCCCCGCAGCGCCAACAAGATGTTAATGGCCTTGCATTCATCACCCTTGATGGTGGACTCTGAGACATCTGCGGACATGTAGCTGCAGGTATGTGTGACCTGCCCTGTACATTACGATTCGAAAACAATATCACTTTGTTCACAGTACTTGTAGCAGCACTTGTGTGCTGAGAGATTTGTTCAGTATTGTCACTGGTGGCAATGAACGCCTGGGCTATCGCTATGGCCTTACTCAAGGTTGGGGTCTCTACAGTCAAAGGCTTGCGAAGTATGGTTTCATGGCCAATGCCAAGTACAAAAATGTCCCTGAGCATGTGCTCCAAATGTACTTCAAATTCGCAATGTCCTGCAAGGCGTCTCAGCTCAGCGACATAACTCGCCACTTTCTGGCCTTTAGACCTTTTGTATGTGTAGAACCGATACTTCGCCATCAGAATGCTTTCCTTCGGGTTCAAATGCTCTCGGACCAGTGTGTACAAATCGTCGTACGATTTCTCCATGAGTTTCGCTGGAGTGAGCAGATTCTTCATGAGGCCATACGTTGGTGCCCCACAGATGGTGAGGAAGATTGCTCTACGTTTGGCAGCGCTCTCTTCCCCATCTAGCTCGTTGGCCACGAAGTATTGGTCGAGTCGCTCCACAAAAGTTTCCCAATCATCTCCCTCTAAAAATTTCTCCAGCATGCCCACTGTTCTCTGCATCTTTGGGTTCACTATCTGTATCTCGTCACCAGTTGTTGTGTATAGAGAAAGAGTCAGACTGAACACTGTGAGCTCAAAGTAAAGTGTGACCTTAGTCTTTTATTGCAGGTCTCCAGAGTGCCTCTCCAACCTGTGAAGCCTTATTAAATACCTGTGCTCCCAAGGGATTATGGGATCCCTTGGGACTCTAGGGAATGAGCCCTCTGGTGGCTGTACAGAGTAAATACAAGTCCACACATATAACAGTTCACCACATATATTTATTAAAGGATTTGGATTCTGAAGCTCTGATCTTTAGCCATATTTCTTGGTGTTGTGGTTGACTCTAGCTGGGGGAATAAGAGCTATCATTTGCTGCAAGCTTACAGAACCAGTACAGACAGCTTTAGGAAAGAAAGGTAGTAAATTATGATAGAATTTATATTATTGTGCACAGTAAGGGATAAATGTCAGCCCAGATACTGGGGAGATCTCAAACAGAAAATGCTGGAAAGCTCAGCGGGTCAGGCAGCATCTGTGGAGAGAAAAATAGAGGTAACAAAAGGTCATCAACCTGAAACGTTAACTCTGTTTTCCTCACCACAGATGCTACCCTAACCTCTGTAATTTCCAGCATTTTCTGTTTTTATTTCATAGAAACATAGAAACATAGAAACATAGAAACATAGAAAATAGCTGCAGGAGTAGGCCATTCGGCCCTTCAAGCTTGCTTTACCATTCAATAAGATCATGGCTGATCATTCCCTCAGTATCCCATTAGCCGTAAGGGCCATATCTAACTTCCTCTTGAATATATCCAATGAACTGGCATCAACAACTCTCTGCGGCAGGGAATTCCATAGGTTAACAACTCTCTGAGCGAAAAAGTTTCTCTTCATCTCAGTCTTAAATGGCCTACCCCTTATCCGAAGACTGTATCCCCTGGTTCTGGACTTCCACAACATCGGGAATATTCTTCCCGCATCTAACTTGTCCAGTTCCGTCAGAATTTTTTATGTTTCTATGAAATCCATCCTCATCCTTCAAAACTCCAGTGTATAAAGGCCCAATTGATCCAGTATCTCCTCATTTGTCAGTCCAGCCATCCCGGGAATCAGTCTGGTGAACCTTTGCTGCACTCCCTCAATGGCAAGTACGTCCTTCCTCAGATTAGGAGATCAAAACTGAACACAATATTCCACGTGAGGCCTAACCAAGGCCCTACATAACTGCAGTAAGACCTCCCAGCTCCTATAATTAAATCCCCTAGCTATGAAGGCCAACATACCATTTGCCTTCTTCACCACCTGCTGTACCTGCATGCCAACTTTCAATGACTGATGAACCATCATTGCACCTCCCCTTTTCCTAATCTTCCACCATTCAGATAATATTTTGCCTTCGTGTTATTGCCCCCAAAGTGGATAACCTCACATTTATCCACATTATACTGCATCTGCCATGCATTTGCCCACTCACCTAACTTGTCCAAGTCACCCTGCAGCCTCTTAGAGTCCTTCTCACAGCTCACACCGCCACCCAGTTTAGTGTCATCTGTAAACTTGGAGATATTACACTCACTTCCTTCATCTAAATCATTAATATATATTGTAAAGAGCTGGGGTCCCAGCACTGAACACTGCAGCACTTCACTAGTCACTGCCTGCCGTTTTGAAAAGGACCCGTTTATCCCGACTCTCTGCTTCCTGTCTGCCAATCAGTCCCCAATCCATGTTAGTATATTAGCCTCAATACCATGTGCTTTGATTTTGCACACCAATCTCTTGTGTGGGACCTTGTCTAAAGCCTTTTGAAAGTCCAAATACACCACATCCACTGGTTCTCCCTTGTATACTTTACTAGTTACATCCTCAAAAAATTCCAGATTTGTCAAGCATGATTTCCCTTTCATAAATCCATGCTGACTTGGACTGATCATGTTACTGCTTTCCAAATACGCTGCTATTTCATCCTTAATAATTGATTCCAACATTTTCCCTACTACTGATGTCAGGCTAACTGGTCTATAATTACCTGTTTTCTCTCTCCCTCCCTTTTTAAAAATTGGTGTTACATTAGCTACCCTCCAGTCCATAGGAACTAATCTAGAGTCGATAGACTGTTGGAAAATGATCACCAATGTATCCACTATTTCTAGGGCCACTTCCTTAAGTACTCTGGGATGCAGACTATCAGGCCCCGGCAATTTATTGGCCTTCAATCCCATCAATTTCCCTAACACAATTTCCCGCCTAATAAGGATATCCTTCAGTTCTTCCTTCTCACTCGACCCTCGGTCCCCTTGTACTTCCGGAAGGTTATTTGTGTCTTCCTTCGTGAAGACAGAACCAAAGTATTTGTTCAATTGGTCTGCCATTTCTTTGTTCCCCATTATAAATTCACCTGAATCCGACTGCAAGGGACCTACATTTGTCTTCACTAATCTTTTTCTCTTCACATATCTATAGAAGCTTTTGCAGTCAGTTTTTATGTTCCCAGCAAGCTTCCTCTCGTACTCGATTTTCCCCCTCTTAATTAAACCCTTTGTCCTCCTCTGCTGAATTCTAAATTTCTCCCAGTCTTCAGGTTTGCTGCTTTTTCTGCCCAATTTATATGCCTCTTCCTTAATTTCCCTTGTCAGCCACGGTTGAGCCACCTTCCTCGTTTTATTTTTACGCCAAACAGGGATGTACAATTGCTGAAGTTCATCCATGTGATCTTTAAATGTTTGCCATTGCCTATCCACCATCAACCCTTTAAGTATCATTTGCCAGTCAATTCTAGCCAAGTCATGATTCATACCATCGAAGTTACCTTTCCTTAAGTTCAGGACCCTTATGTATGAATTAACTGTGTCACGCTCCATCTTAATAAAGAATTCTACTATATTATGGTCACTCTTCCCCAAAGGGCCTCGCACAACAAGATTGCTAATTAGTCCTTTCTCATTACATATCACCCAGTCTAGGATGGCCAGCCCTCTCGTTGGTTCCTCGAGATATTGGTCTCGAAAACCATCCCTAATACACTCCAGGAAATCCTCCTCCACCACATTGTTACCAGTTTGGTTAGCCCAATCAATATGTAGATTAAAGTCACCCATGATAAGTGCTATACCTTTATTGCACGCATTCCTTATTTCTTGTTTGATGTTGTCCCCAACCTCACTACTACTGTTTGGTGGTCTGTACACAACTCCCACTAGCTTTTTCTGCCCTTTGGTATTTCGTAGCTCCACCCATACTGACTCCACATCATCCAAGCTTATGTCCTTCCTTACTATTGCATTAATTTCCTCTTTAACCAGCAATGCCACCCCGCCTGCTTTTCCTTTCTGTCTATCCTTCCTAAATGTTGAATACCCCTGGATGTTGAGTTCCCAGCTTTGGTCACCCTGGAGCCATGTCTCCGTGATGCAAATTATATCATAACCGTTAACTGCTGTCTGCGCAGTTTATTCGTCCACCTTATTCCGAATACTCCTCGCATTGAGGCACAGAGCCTTCAGGCTTGTCTTTCTAACACACTTTGCCCCTTTAGAATTTTGCTGTAATGTGGCCCTTTTTGCTTTTTGCATTAGTTTTCTCTGCCCTCCACTTTTACTTTTCTTCTTTCTATCTTTTGCTTCTGCCCCCATTCTACTTCTCTCTGACTCCCTGCATAGGTTCCCATATCCCTGCCATATTAGTTTAAATCCTCCCCAACAGCACTAGCAAACACTCCCCCTAGGACATTGGTTCCGATCCTGCCCAGGTGCAGACCGTCCGGTTTGTACTGGTCCCACCTCCCCCAGAACCGGTTCCAATGTCCCAGGAATTTGAAGCCCTCCCTTCTGCACCACTCCTCAAGCCACGTATTCATCTGAGCTATCCAGCAATTCCTACTCTGACTAGCACGTGGCACAGGTCGCAATCCTGAGATTACTACCTTTGAGGTCCTACTTTTTAATTTAGCTCCTAGCTCGCCAAATTCATCTCGTAGGATCTCATTCCATTTTTTACCGATATCATTGGTACCTATATACACCACAACAACTGGCTGTTCACCCTCCCTTTTCAAAATGTCCTGCACCCGCTCATATTCCAGCATCCACAGTATTTTGCTTTTGTGTGCTGGGGAGATCTCTCCTGCTCTTTAAGTAGTGCCATGGGATCTTTTGTGTCCGGCTGAGTGCGTAGACGGGACCTCAGTTTAATATCTCATCTGAAAATGGAAATTCCAACTGTGCAGCTCTCCCTCAGTACCGTACTGTCAGTCTCAATTGTGTGCTAAGCCTTTGGAAGCGAGCTTGCACCCATGACCTACTGAGTCAGATGCAAGAACGCTAGCACCAAGCCAAGGCTGACAGCTCAATCTGTTGGAATATATCTATTATAAAACATTATTGAAATAGAATAGCTTTTTCTTTTTGTACTTCTGTGCCTATTTTTATATTTGTGGCCAAGCAGGAGTGGGAGATGAACAGAAGGCATCAGTCCAAAATATTGAGAATTTTGTTTTTTAAATTGTCCACCACCATTCATGATTGGATGTGGCAAAACTGCAGAGCTATGGCCTGATCTGTGTCGGATCGCTTAGCTCAGGTTAAATAGTTAAATTACATTGACAGATTGCTTAAAGTTGGCTTGTATATCCTTGAATACAGAATATTATGGGGTGATCTGATCGAGGTGTTTAAAATGTTAAAGGGATTCATTGGGTAGATACAGAGAAACTATTTATTCTGGAGCAGGAATCAAATACGAGGGTACATAGTCGTACTATTAGAGTTAGGCCATTTCATAGAATGATGCAGTACAGCCATTCGGTCCATCGTGCCTGTTCTAGCTCTTTGGAAGAGCTATCCAATTAGTCCCGCATTCCTGCACTTCTGCCATTGCCCTGCAAATTTCCCCCCTTAAATTCAAATTCTCTTTTAAAAGTCATTATTGAATCTGCTTCCACCAGTGCATTCCAGATCATAACAACTCACTGTGTAAAAATTATTTCCTCATGTTATCTCTGGTTCTTTTGCCCAACACCTTAAATCTGTGTCCTCTGATTACCAATTACTCTCCCACACAAAACAGTGGCTGTGAAATTCAATGCTGTAGTGCCGGTAGTTAAGGCTGATTTTGTTGAAAAAAATGGCAGCCACCTCGCTTCCGCCTGCTTCCGTCATGGAACATGACAGCCACCATTTTGGAGAGGTCAGCAGCAATGCCGTTGCCTGCCTTCGCCACATGTAAATTATGCAGATTGTGCCGTCAATCGGTATGCAACACCTGAATTGAAGCACAGCTGTAATGTTGAATGTTGCCGCTCTCTGTACAGCCCTCACCTAACTACGCACGTAAGAACGAGCATGCAACAGTTCTGCTGTCAGTGCTTCTTAAAGGGATGCAAACATCTTTCAGCTAAGTTCGATTTCAGGTTTTGGAGTGGTTTATATTTTATTGGAGTAGTGGCTTGGTGCAATACATTTTAAAAGTTATTAAAGTGTGCTGTATGCTTGCAAGGCTTTGGATGTTAAAGGAAGGCCTGTGAGAAGGCCACAGGGGGCTCTAGTTGCAGGTTCCCTTGGGCTGCAATATCACATGAAGATGAATCAGAGGCAGCAAAGGAGACAAGCTGCTCACAGAGAGAAGAGGAGGAAGTGGAAGGAAGGAGGCAACCCAGGCATTCCCTTTTTGACCAGGATATCCAGGATCAAATCATTCACCTGTGGTACCAGTGATCACAATCCATATTCCCCTTTCAACATTAGTCCCACACCTTACCTTCCCTCTGTTACTGACAATCACAGCATCCTCTTGGCCACAATGCTTAAATAAAAGCTACCACAAAGCAAACTTTATCGATATAGGCATCCAATATTACATCAAAAAAATCAATGAATCACCCTTGCGTGTGCCTTTGTCTGTCCTAGTGATGTCATACTGTACTACCCCAGTGGCTGCAGCATGGCTGGTGGAAGGCTGCTGACTTCCAGTGGGGGACACTGCAGATGGCCTTACAGGATGATCTCGAGGAGCTGGTGGTTGGAAGTGTCAAATCAAGGGATGGTGTTTCTTCTTCTTCGTCATTGTCCTCTCCCTCTTCTTGGTCAACCATTGGCTGTACAAGCTGGATTTCTTGGGTGTTTGAAATGAGGAAGGCACAGGGTCAGGTTGCAGTGAGGGGAGGGGGGAAAACAAGAGCTGCACAAGCTGCACCATTTGCATCAGCAGATATTGTGGGGTGAGGAGGAAGTGGGATGGGAGAAGAAAGATAAGGCATGAGGATACCGGCATCTTGTATTCTTTCAGTCCCGCTCTGGCCAAGGGCTCAGCCATGCCCCTGCCAAGAATGGTCAGCACCATCTCCTCCAAGGGGGTGAGGTGAAGCTCGGAATGGAAGGTGGGCCTCGTGGTTTGCAGAGATTGCTGGTAGGTGAGTGGTGTGGGTATGGGGGGGGTGCTTCTTGCATTGAGCGTTGTGTGAGGCTAGTGATGCAGTTGGTACGAGATGGCTTTTGAAGATGCATTTTCTGCTAACCTTGACCACTGGTCTGAGGTCATGAAAATTCTTTGGGCACTAAAGCCAGGTCCTGAATGAAACTGCTGGCAGCAAACGCCTCAGCGATCTGGTCCCACATCCTTCTTTCTGGAGGGTCACCTGGCTCCCTGTGGGAAAAGGACCACAGTGTGGACCCCCTGCACAAAGCTGGTGTGCTAGACCCTGGATGCCTATTCCCTGGTCTGTTAAGCTATTTATGTTAATGCTGAAGCACTTTTATCATTTTTTACGTGCAAAAGGCAGTTCAGCTTTAAGAGCTGAAGACTGCCTAGTTTAGAATGATTTTTAATGTTTTTTTTGCAGAAGGCAGTTGAGCTTTAAGGGCTAGAGAGCGCCTATTTTTGAATGATTTTAGTTTTGTTTGTTAGAAGACTTTAAGGGCTCAAGATACTTTCAAATGTGACCACCTTGCTTGAAGAGAAAGCAGCATCGCTAAAGCGACGCGGCATTGGGCCTCCTGTGAGCGCACAGCTGGAAGCAATACCATTGTTGCTGGGCTGTGCACTAAAATCATTCAAATTAGCAGGCAGCACCAAATTAGCGTGCTGCTTGCGGTTTCTAAATGGGCGCGAGCAAATCTCGCCCACAGTGCCACTGCCCATTTTGGGGCCTTATGGAATTTCACAAACAGTACCTCCTTATTTACTCAAAACCATTCATGATTTTGAACACCTCTATCTAATCTCCTTAATCTTCTCTGCTCTAAGGAGAACAACCCCAGTTTCTCTAGTCCCTCCACATAACTGAAGACTTTCATCTCTGGTACCTTTCTAGTAAATATCCTCTGCACTCTCCCGAAGGCCTTGACATCCTTCCTGAAGTTTGGTGCCCAGAATTGGCCACAATACTCCAGCTGAGGCCTCACCAGTGTGTTATAAAGGTTTAGCATTACTTTCTTGCTTTTCTGCTCTATGCCTCAATTTATAAAGTCGGGGAGCCGTATGGCTTTTTAACAGCCTTCTCAACTTGTCTTGCCACTTTCAAAGACTTGTGTATGTACACCAAACCTGTGACCTCTACCACTGAGAAAGACAAAGGCAGCAGGCACATGTGAGCACCATCACCTCCAAGTCCCCCTCCAAGCCACACATCATCCTGACTCAGAAATATATCGTTGTTCCTTCATTGTCACTGGGTCAAAATCCTGGAACTCCTTCATTAACCACCGTGGGAGTACCTTAACCACATGACTACAGCGGTTCAAGCAGGTGGCTCACCATCACCTTTTCAAGGGCAATTGGGGATGGCAAGACCTGTTGGACTTGCCAGCGATGTCCACATCTCGTGAATGGATAAGCATAAAGGAAACATCTTCCTGCATCCCCTTTAAAATTGTACCATTTAGTTTATATTGCCTCACCTCAGTCTTCCTACCAAAATGAATCACCACACTTCTGTGTTAAATTTCATCTGCCATGTGTATACCCATTTCACAAGTCTCCTGGAGTCCGATACTATCTTTCTTACTGTTTACTATATTTCTGAGTTTTGTGTCATCTGCAAGCTTTGAAATTATGCCTTGTATGCCTAAGTCTAGGTCATTAATATATATCAAAAAGAGCAATCCAATTTACTGTGACATTAGCAGCATCCAATTCATTAGTGAAGACAGATGTGAAGTATTACTTAATACCTCACCTATGCCCTCTGCCTCCAAAAGATCTCCTTTTTGGTCCCTAATCGGTACCACCCTTCCTTTTACTATTTATATGTTTATAGAAGACATTTATGTTACCCATTATTCTATTCTCATGCACTCTCTTTGCCCCTCTTATTTCCTTTTTCACTTCTCCCTTGTACATTATCATAAGCCTCCTTTTACTGTTTAATTTCGAGCTCTATGGGCTGGAAATCCGACTTTGCTGATTTCGGAATGGTAATGGCAGCAGGTCGGTAAAGTTTGTGCCTGGGAACAGTTTGCGCCTCAGTCATCAAAATTGGGCAGCTGGGCCCTGAGTGTGGGATGGAGCACTAAGGGAGGCGTGATACACCTCTCTTCGGGCGTTAGGTCGGCTGAGCATGGGAAAATCCTGAGCTAAAGAGCCGGCCCGGGAGCACTCTAAGAGGGACCTGGGGGAAAAAAATTAGAACAAAAAGCACCAAAAACATTCCCAATCCATAGACCACGCCACCACAACATAAATTGCAAAAAGAAATAAAAGAACAAACAAGCACACTTACCTGAGATGGACATTACTTACCTCACTGCAGCCGGTATAGATCGGACTGCCCGTTTTTACAGGTGGCCCCAGCAGGGCAGGTTGCGGGGCTTATGGGCCAGGCGGGAGTCCAAAAGCGAGCCGGTGTCGCAACCAGGAGCGTTGCACACCGGCTCAACTCTTCTGGGCGGTACTGCTCAGTGTCGCTGCAAACTGACCCCGAAAATCCCCGTGGGCTGCTGGAAGCTGACCGCGTGCCCAAAAGAGCTCACCGCCACCATTACCAGTCAAGTTGGGGGTGGAGCCAGCGTTCTGCGCCAAAAACTGTACCGAGATGTCTGCACATGCGCAGTGGAGTCCGCTGGCGATATCCATGTATGCGCAATAGCTTGTCGCCCCCAGCCTCTCCGTTTGCTTGCTACTGCCGCTCCCTTAATTTGCTTGCTGCAGCCGCTCTGTGGGCCCCGATGCCGGCCAGTTGAATCGCTCCCACTCCTAGCCCAGGCCCAGTGGCCTCCCGGTGCGGTTTCTAAGAGATCAATCTCATCGGGAGGCCACTCCTCCAGGGCTAGGGACGGGCGGGCAGGAGAACTGATAGAAATCATCAGCAGGCAGGAGCACTATCAGTTCTCCTGCCCGCCCGCCTCTAGCCCTGGCCGAGTGGCCTCCCGCACTGGCTGGCCTCCCGGGCTGAGTTTGAAGATGAAGGTAGGACTTACTTCAATTTTTTCTTTCTTATTGAATTCTTATTACTTTTTGTTTGCAAGGTTTGTGGTTTGTAAGGCTTTGTGGTTTAGGTGCAGGCAGATCCTCTCCGCTTCCCGCCCCTATCCCAGGCTGAATGGCCTCCGATGTACCTACTTGCGCCAATTTTTTTACCTCTCCGCAAGGGTTTGCTGATGTGGCCACAAACACTGGCCTAAATAGATTTGGAGTAACTGTTAGCTGGCCAAAGTTGCCTAAATGGGCAGAACTGGCGTAGGTGGCTGGTAACGCCCCCTTTAGAGAAAAAAACTAAACTAAAAATATCGTAACTAACTTAGTTACACTGGTGCAAATTGATTGGGGAAAATTGGGATTTTTAAGTTACGCCAGAAAAACCAAGTTACTCCATAAAAAAGGGAGCAACTCCTGGCCAAAATTGAGCCCTATATTAGGATAGTTGAAATTCCCCATTATCACTTCTCTAAAGTTTTTGCATCTTTCTGTGATTTTCCTGCAAATGATCTCATAACATAAGAACATAAGAAATAGGAACAGGAGTAGGCCATACAGCCCCTCAAGCCTGCTCCACAATTCAATAAGATCATGGCTGATCTGATCATGGACTCAGCTCTACTTCTCCGCCTGCTCCCTATAACCCCTTATCCCCTTATCGTTTAAGAAACTGTCTTAAATTTATTCAATGTCCCAGCTTCCACAGCTCTCAGAGGCAGCGAATTCCACAGATTTACAACCCTCTGAGAGAAGAAATTTCTCCTCATCTCTGTTTTAAATGGGCGGCCCCTTATTCTAAGATCCTGCCCTCTAGTTCTAGTCTCCCCCATCAGTGGAAACATCCTCTCTGCATCCACCTTGTCAAGCCCCCTCATAATCTTATACATTTCGATAAGATCACCTCTCATTCTTCTGAATTCCAATGAGTAGAGGCTCAACCTACTCAATCTTTCCTCATAAGTCAACCCCCTCATCCCCAGAATCAACTTAGTGAACCTTTTCTGAACTGCCTCTAAAGCAAATATTTAGTGGTCTATAGTATACACTCAGCAACATAATTGCACCTTCATTGTTCCTTAATTCTAACTAAATAATTTCTGTCTTTGAACAGTCAAGCACATCATCCCTTGCTAGTACTGTAATAATATCTATGATCAATACTGCCACCCTCCCCCTCTTTTGTTCCTTCTCTATCTTTCCTGAATACATTGTAGCCAGGAATATTAAGTGCCTATTCGTCCCCTTGTTTAAGCCGGGTATCATGTATCATAATCTCACGTGACTATTTGTGCCTGCAGCTCACCAACCTTATTTACCACGTTCTGTGCATTCACTCCAAGCCCATCTTAGTCTGCCATGAATTTGCCCCCTTTCTGATCCGTCCTATTCCTGAACTACTCTTTATTCTAATAGGAGGGAAATCAGGAAGCAGTTTTTCACAAAAAGAGTAGTAGGAAACTGGAATTCTCTCCACAAAATGCTGTGGGTGCTGAGACAATTGGAGCTTTCAAGACTGAAATCAATAATTTTCTGTCAAGTAAGGTTATCAAGGGATATGGAGTTAAGGCAGGTAAAGATCTGCTGTGATCGAATTAAATGATGAAGCAGGCACGAAGGGCTGAATGGCCTACTCCTGTTCCTATGTGCCAATGTTTTCTGTCATTCCCAATTTCCTGGATTCTTTCTCTCTCAGTTTACTACAAAGTAGTTCCCCAAGCCGAAAGCACTTCACAGGCATGTCACAAGTGACAAACTAATTTGCTCTTGGCAGTCTATCACACACATCTAATTCCTCCTGACACCATTCAGCTGCTGACTGCACTAACTGTCAAAGCCAATTAGCCAGTGAGTAAGCATCACAAACAGTTTATGGGTGCGAAAATCAGCCTTCAATTCAAAAGCAAGTGAGATAAAAAAAAACACTTAACTCTTTTGATTCCAACACCAAATCACAAGATCACTGACAGATAAGGGAGGCAATTTGGCCCATCTGAGCTCATCTATCCAGAATGTGTAAGCTTCATCATCATCATAGGCGGTCCCTCGTATCGAGGATGACCATACCAAAAGGGACGAGTTCACAGATGTTTCAATGAAGGACCCGATATTCCAGTCCTGAACTCCAATTGAAGGGGTGGAAGATGCCTGTGCGTGGATTTTTTAACATGTGGTGACCGTTGCACATCAGCCACCACACGGGCTTGACAGAGCTAGCTAGGCCTTTATCCAGTGGCAAGGGTTAACCAGGACGACTGGAGACCTGTTCTGCTGCATGGATCAAGTATGCACACATATCGCAGTGTGGACTGGCCCGTGTTGCCCCTTGGCTCTTCTGGGCCCCATACCCTCATTTGACGCACATCCGCCACGATCTCTCGCCGCTCCTCCGCCACAAACAGTTGCTGCACCTGCGCCATGATCTCTCGCCGCTCCTCCGCCACAAAAACATTTGCCACACCTCTGCCAGGATCCTTCTAATGTCATACATTCAGTCAGATGACAATAGAAGAACCTGATTTGCTCACATTCATTTACATTGATATTTTCTAGATCTATGTGAAGTGGTGCTTCTGAAAGTCTCTGCCATCCATGGAAACAAACCTATAATTCTAGAATGCTGGTTTTACTCAAAAGAAAGTTCAAACAAAATTTCTCCTGCTGACAATGGCTCATTGACGTAACACAATGACTGGGTGCGAGTTTATGCCTGTAATCACACACACTGCAGAATATCAGGGCTTAGTTGTCCTTCTGTGAGGAGTAATTGAGTATAGAACAGACACTTCTTCACAGAAGAAATGTCAGAGAGGAAAAAAGTCATGATTACACGGGGTCAAGCTGGTAATTCAGAATGACATTGTCAACAGCCTGGGAGCAGATCACCCTCCCACTTGCTATAGATGGCACACAGCATAGGCAGACTTAATTGTTTATTGAGTTTATTTCCTGCCATAACATTTCAACAATATCAGTATTCAATAAGTTTTATCACATGACAGGAGTTGATTATGTAGTGTACAATATAATCATTGCTAGGTTTTCCCTATTAGATGGTTGGTGAAGTGGATGTGCTGTTGCACGAACGAGGTGTAAGGTAGGTTTAGCACTCCAACTGTACTTGCCCCATGAGATGACAGTGCACCATGCATGTGTAAAGTATTGTATCTGTTGGCTCTAGGAACAGATGAGGGGCAAAACGGTATATTTTAAGGAACTTCACAAGGTAAGAATTCCTGCTATATTTTTAGTTCATTTTACCCTTTTACCTGTAGCTGCTTTTATCTTTAATGTTTCAGAGTACTCTTCCAAGTGAGCCATCACTCCTTATGTTCTCAAGATATTTTAATTCCTCGATATCTAGGTAAAATTCATAGCATGCTTGGGATAACAAACAAAGAACTCTTTTCTAAATTATTTCATGCACCAGTAACATATCATATATCCTACGTAATCCTCCTTGTTTTCATAAAATGGCAGAGTAACATTATCGGGTAGAAATTGCGGTTGGAGACTTCCTGCGGGCGGATGCCTCCGACCTGCAAAAAATCTACAAATTTATCTGCTGGTCCATGAGATTCAAAGGGTTATACATTCGGCACATCATCACCCACTTATCGTCCATTTTGCACTGAGATTCAGGCTATCGCCCATTTTTGATGAAAAATGGAAACTAGCGCTCGATTATAGCCCATTTATCACCAGCGCAACTTTTGGCATACAAGAATGAGGTGCATTACCTGGCCTATTTATATTTTATATTTATATTTATATTTTTTTAAAAATGGCATCAACCTTGTGCAAGGCCGAGAATACTGGTTATAATGGAAACTAGCGCCTGATTATCGGCGAGAGCATCGCCAAGCGCGACGTTCGGCATTTCACCCAATTTTCGCCCAGATGATCACTGGCCCAAAAAGAGGCTGAAGAAAAGCAGCAATCACCTGACCTTAACTCGCCACTATTGGCACCATTTTGTAACTCGGAGAATCTTTAATAAAAGGCTGCTTGAAGTGTTTGTCAGGAGAAGCAATTTGTGAGTCATTTTAAGGGCATTTTGACTTTTGCCAGTCATCTAATCACATTTGTATTTGTTGAGGACAAATTAAGAAGAGAGATTAAGCGCATTTATAGTGATTTATAGTGATGTGGCCTGTAATTTCTCAACCAGGATTGATGACTAATTGCATGCTGCAGAATAGAGATGGGAGAAGGTATATTGAAGAACATTATGTGCCCAATCAAAGAGGTGGCAGACAGCTCACGAGGAGGAGACGTTACACCCAGCAGATAAGCGATTATACCTGGACGTGTCCGATAACACGTGCGTTAGGAGGCTGCGAATCCGAAAGGAGGTCATCGGTGAGATATGCCAGCTACTTAAGGGAGATCTGCAACCTACGAGCACCATCAGGACCGCAATGCCTGCAAAGTCCTGTCCCTGCAGTACAGATTCACACGAGGCACATACTGAAGTCAAGGTCACTCAGGACCTGCACCTTTATTACACAGCTCTCGAATGCCACACTTGCCTGAGACCTGTCCTTATGTACCTGTCTGAGACAGGTATCCAGTGTCTCCTGCAAGTGCACTCCTGGTGGTAAGGTAAGCTTGTGGCTACAGGTCATCTCTAGTTACAGTCATGTATAGCATAGTAAGATACAGTTATGTACAGTAATGTGAGATACATGACATCACCCTCCCCTAAGGTCTTATGTCTTTATAGATTCAGTCTCTCAGGTGGTCTACGCTCTCGCGTGGAGCGTCTTAATTGTAGTTCAGTTGTTTGCCTTTGTGCCTGTTGTTCTTTCGGGGTGATTGCTGGTATCTCGCCTGGGCTGTCTGTTTCGTTCAGTATGATTGTTGGTGTCTCGCCTGGGCTGTCTGTTGGGATTGCCCTTTCCTCAGGTTGTTCCCTCTGTCTGTCCACCAGGTGTGGTGTGAGTTCCACATTGTAGTCTGCCTCTGGTTCAGCAGTGTTGTTGATAAATCTACTTTTGACTTGGTCTGCATGGCTCCGGCAGGTTTGGCCATTGTCCATTTGTACCACCAGTAGCCTGTTTCCTTCCTTACCTGTTACTGTCCCTGCAAGCCATTTGGGACCCCTGCCATAGTTCATTCCACCTTCCCTTCGAATTTCGGTCATGGTACTCGGTTAGCTTACGGCGCTTTGCCTCAATGATTTCATGCATGTCTAGGAGGACTAATGAGAGCCTTGTCTTTCAGGTCCATTTCATTAATAGTTGCGTGGGGGGAACTCCAGTCAATGAATGCGGACGAGATCTGTATGCCAGCGGCAGTCGCGACAGGCGGCCCAGTGTGGGACCTTGGATTTTGAGCATGCCTTGTTTAATGATCTGCACTGCTCGCTCCACATGGCCGTTGGAGGCCGGCTTGAACGGTGCCATCTTGACGTGATTTATGCCGTGGTCACTTATAAAATCTTGGAATTCTGCGCTGGTGAAGCACGGACCATTATCACTGACCAATATGTAAGGAATGCCGTGCATTGCGAATATGGTTCCAAGGCTCTCCACAGTGGTGGAGGTGGTGCTCGAATTTAAAATGGTGCATTCGATCCACTTAGAAAATGCATCGACGACTACGAGGAACATTTTGCCCATGAATGGGCCCGCATAGTCTACATGCACCCGTGATCACGATTTGGTGGACCAGGCCCAGGGGCTCAGGGGGGCCTCCCTGGGGGCATTACTGAGTTGGGCACAAATGGTGCACCGTCGGACGCAGAGCTCCAAGTCCGCATCAATATCAGGCCACCAGACGTGGGATCTGGCTGTGGCCTTCATGAGAACGATCCCCGGGTGCTCGCAGTGGAGCTCCCGGACAAATGCCTCTCTGCCTCGCAGAGGCATAACTACTCGGCTGCCCCACATCAGGCAGTCTGCTTGTAGTGACAGCTCATGCATGCGCCTATGGAAGGGTTTGATCTCCTCGGGGCAGGCATCGCGAGCCTCTGCCCAGTCACCGGTTAGGACACATCTTTTTACTTGGGATAACGTGGGGTCGCTGGTCGTCCAGGCTCTGATTTGGCAAGCCATCATGGGCGAACCTGTGGACTCAAAGGCATTGATTGCCATGACAATCTCACAGTCCTGTTCGTCAGACCCTTCCATGGTCGCCAGGGGTAGCCTGGTAAGCGCGTCAGCACAGTTGTCTGTGTCTGGTCTGTGCCTTATGGTGTAATCATAAGACGCCAGAATGAGTGCCCACGTTGAATGCGTGCCGAGGCGTTGCCGTTTATTGCCTTGCTTTCGGATAGTAGGGACGTGGGGGGCATGTGGTCGGTTTCTAACGCGAACTTTGCCCCGAAAAGGTATTGGTGCATCTTTTTGACACCGTACACGCACGCGAGCGCCTCCTTCTCCACCATTCCGTACCGGCGCTCCGCCCGCGAAAGTGACCTGGAGGCATAAGCTATGGGTTGTAATTTACCGGCGCTATTGACGTGTTATAAAACGCACCCGACCCCATACACTGACGCATCACATGTAAGAACTAGCTTTTTACCTGGATCAAAGAAAGCCAAAACATTGTTGGAACACAGAAGGTTGCATGCCTTATTGAAGGCACGTTCCTGGGCATCCCCCCAAAACCAATCGCACCCCTTTCTGAGTAGCACGTGAAGAGGCTCCAGCAGCGTGCTTAAGTTCTGCATAAAGTTCCCAAAGTAATTGAGTCGCCCGAGAAAGGCGCGCAGTTCTGAGACATTCCGGGGTCTGGGTGCCAGGCGAATTGCTTCGGTTTTGGACTCTGTTGGGCGGATTCCATCAGCGGCAATCCTTCTGTTCAAAAATTCAACCTTGGGCGCGAGAAACAGGCACTTGGATTTCTTAACTCTTCGGCCTACCTGATCCAATCGTTTTAGTACTTCCTCCAAATTGCGGAGATGGGAGTCGATGTCCCTGCCCGTGATAAGTATGTCGTCTTGAAATACAACCGTCTCCGGGATGGACTTGAGCAGACTCTCCATTTTGCGCTGGAATATAGCAGCTGCCGACCTGATGCCGAATGGGCATCGATTGTACATGAAAAGGCCTCGATGTTTGTTGATGGTGGTGAGTAGCTTGGATTCCTCGGTCAATTCTTGCGTCGTATACGCAGATGTGAGATCTAGTTTTGAGAAAAGTTTTCCTCCAGCCAATGTGGCAAATAAGTCCTCCACTCTGGGCAGTGGGTATTGGTCCTGTAGGGAGACTCTGTTTATGGTAGATTTGTAGTCCCCACAGATTCGTACGGATCCATCAGGCTTCATGACTGGGACGATGGGACTTGCCCAGTCGCTAAATTCCACGGGTGAGATAAAGCCTTCCCGCAGAAGCCTATCCAGTTCGTGTTCAATCTTTTCCCTCATCACATAGGGTACAGCTCTGGCCTTGTGATGGACCGGTCTAGCATCCTGTGTGATGTAGATTTTGACTTTGGCCCCTTTGAAGGTGCCCACACCTGGCTGAAAAAGATGTTCAAATCGACTTAGAACTGTTGAGCAAGAAGACCGTTCCTCTGACGACATGGTGTGAACATCATCCCATTTCCAGTTTAGTTTTGCCAGCCAGCTTCTCCCCAGCAGTGCTGGGAGATCTCCGGGGACAATCCACAGGGGAAGTCGGTTCACTGTCCCTTTGTGTGTGACTGAGAGCATGGTGCTGCCGAGGAATGGAACGATTTCTTTGGTATGGGTCCTTAGTTTGGTGTTGACCCTTGTGAGTTTTGGTCTGTCTCTTTTGTATGGCCACAGCTGTTCAAATTGTTGAATGCTCATGAGAGATTGACTCGCTCCCGTATCCAGCTCCATGTTGACGGGTATCCCGTTGAGTAGGACCCTCATCATTATTGGAGGTGTCTTGTTGTAGGAGCAGTGGACATTGATCGTGTTGACCCGCTGTACATCAGTGTCCCGGGTACTGTCCCCACCGTCTTCTGGTCCGCATTCTGACCCCTCCGATTCGTATACCAGCCGAGCTGCCGTTTTTCTGCACATGCGGGCCAGATGCCCTGTATAGTCGCAGTTTCTGCAAACAGCATGTTGAAACCCCCTTGATGACTGCCTTCCCCCACATCTCCAGCACAGACCGCTTCCATTGTTTCCAAAGAATGAGCTGCGTCTGGCTGATCTCTCTTGAGCTTCTCTCAGTTTGTAGTTGATTGCTCGCATTGTGGGTTGATGAGGTGTGAACGGCCGTTCATGTGGCCCTTGATGGCTTCTGGCACCACTGCCTGCTGTTGAGGGCCTGCTCTCCTGCCTTTGTCTGTGTGTGAGGGTAGCAGCTTGTTTCACGCTGTGAACCCCTTGTTCTAATGTTTCGTTAGTTGTCGTACCTGCAGTGTAGATCAACCTCGTTTCTTCTTCTCCTGCCAAGAATGTCTGTGCGACCAGTGCTGCTGCCTCTAGGGTCAAGTTCTTAGAAACATAGAAACATAGAAAATAGGTGCAGGAGTAGGCAATTCAGCCCTTCTAGCCTGCACCGCCATTCAATGAGTTCATGGCTGAACATGCAACTTTAGTACCCCCTTCCTGCTTTCTCGCCATACCCCTTGATCCCCCTAGTAGTAAGGACTTCATCTGACTCCCTTTTGAATATATTTAGTGAATTGGCCTCAACTACTTTCTGTGGTAGAGAATTCCACAGGTTCACCACTCTCTGGGTGAAGAGGTTTCTCCTCATCTTGGTCCTAAATAGCTTACACCTTGTCCTTAGACTGTGACCCCTGGTTCTGGACTTCCCCAACATTGGGAACATTTTTCCTGCATCTAACCTGTCTAAACCCGTCAGAATTTTAAACGTTTCTATGAGGTCCCCTCTCATTCTTCTGAACTCCAGTGAATACAAGCCCAGTTGATCCAGTCTTTCTTGATAGGTCAGTCCCACCATCCCAGGAATCAGTCTGGTGAATCTTCGCTGCACTCCCTCAATAGCAAGAATGTCCTTCCTCAAGTTAGGAGACCAAAACTGTACACAATACTCCAGATGTGGCCTCACCAAGGCCCTGTACAACTGTAGCAACATCTCCCTGCCCCTGTACTCAAATCCCCTCGCTATGAAGGCCAACATGCCATTTGCTTTCTTAACCGCCTGCTTGGTTTCTATGAGCTTTCGGAATATGCCTGCGTGGCCTATTCCTTCAATAAAAAAGTCTCTCAGTACTTCTCTTCTTAGTTCATCGGAGAACTCACATAAGCTAGCCAACCTCCGAAGTTCCGCCACGAAGTCGGGTATGCTCTGGCCCACACAGCATCTGTAGTTGTAGAAACTGTGTCTGGCCATGTGTAGGCTGCTCGCTGGCTTCAGGTGGTCTCTTACCAGTGTGCTCAACTCTTCAAACGACTTGCTTGCTGGTTTCTCGGGTGCCAGCAGATCCTTCATTAAAGCGTATGTTTTCGAGCCACAGCTGGTGAAGAGATGGGCTCTTCTCTTGCCTGCCTTGTCATCGCCTAACCAGTCTTTTGTTACAAAGCTTTGCTGGAGCCTTTCTATAAAGTCCTCCCAATTATCTCCAGCATTGTATTTTTCATCTGAGCCATTGTTCGCCATTCTGTGGATTCTGTAATCCCGTAACTCGTCGCCACTGTAAAGTCCTGTCCCTGCAGTACAGATTCACATACTGAAGTCAAGGTCACTCAAGACCTGCACCTTTATTGCACAGCCCTCGAATGCCACACCTGCCTGAGACCTGTCCTTATGTACCTGTCTGGGACAGGTATCCAGTGTCTCCTGCAAGTGCACCCCTGGTGGTAAGGTAAGCTTGTGGTTACAGGTCATCTCTAGTTACAGTCATATATAGCATGGTAAGATACAGTTATATACAGTAGTGTGAGATACATGACACTGCCCATTGAGGTTAAGGTTACTGCGGCACTTTCCTTCTGCACATCGGGCTCCTTTCAGGCCTCAGCTAGTGACATTTGCAGTATCTTTCAGCAAGGAACACATTGCTGCATTTGATAGGTGACTGAAGTCTTTTATGCATGCAGGATGGACTTTATAAACTTTTCTTTGACCAGGGAGGGACAGACTGACAGGGTATCTGCTTTCATGAGAATAGCAAATGTCCCCAAGGTGCATGGAGCAACAGACTGTACACACATCGCCCTACGAGCACCTTTACAGGATGCAGAGGTGTTTCGGAATGAAAGGGATTCCACTCCCTGAATGTTCAGCTCGTTGTCGACCACAAGAAAATAATCATGGCAGTAAATGTAAATTTTCCAGGGAGCATCCATGATGCGCACATTTTGCATGATAGCACTGTCTCTGACTTGTTTAAGAGTCAGCCACAAGGTCACGGTTGGATGCTGGGGGATAAAGGATATGGGCTTGCCAGCTGGCTCATGAACCCCGTATAAACTCCAGACAGAAGCCAAGAAGTGCCACAATGAAAGCCATATAGCTACACGCAATATCGTTGAAAAGATAATTGGAGTTCTGAAGCAGCACTTCAGATACCTGGACCACTCAGGAGGCAACCTACAATACCACTCTGAGCAGGTCGCTAAGTTCATTGAGGTGTGCTGCATGTTGCATAACGTAGCTATCAGGAGATGACAACAATTGCCAGATGGGACCGCCGGTCTGCCTCAGGAGAGAGGGGAGGCAGAAGAGAAGGACGAGGAGGAGGACAAGGAGCTCGGGGAGGACAATCAGCCTGGCGATGAACCCATGCCCCCACACCCACTGGAAAAGTCCCGTGGTAGTTACGCAGCTGCAAAACTCTTGCATCAACAGCTCATAAATGAACACTTTACGTGAAGTTACGTTGGTGACAGTTACAGTTGCGTTACTTTTCATCCTTGCCTGGCCTGGCCATGGCCATTGTTTCCAACTATTGTATTGATGTTTTACCTTAGGCTATTAGAGGACACTTTACAGCAATTGTAAATTTAAATCAAAATTTTTAATAATTTAACGGGTACTTAAATTTTTTTTTTACAAAACATATATAACACCACCCCGCCCAACCCCCAACAGTGAACAAAATTTTAACACAACAATACAACAAGGCCACCCTCCCACCATCCCCAACAGTCAACATTCAACAAAACAATAATATACAGGCACCCCCCATCGCCCCCCCACCGCCCGTACCTGCGGCCACGTTTCCCTCCTGTAACTTGACCCCCCTTGTTGTACCCCCCCTGTTTCCCACGTAATCCCCAAGTAACGGAACCAAGACATCTTGCAGCAGAGCACCTCAAGGGCTGCTACTGTGGGGGGGGTGGGGGGGGGGTGGTGATGCCGGTAGAATGACCTCATTGGATGGAGGAGAAGATGTTTGCAAAGAAACATCTTTCAAGTCAGAAGGAAGCTCTTCCTCCAGTCTCGCATCTGTCATGCTGATTGGTGGTACAGCACCTTGGGGTGCAGTGCCGTATCCCGAAACTATCGCGTGTCGCAAGGCATCGACAGAGTCGGTCGTTCGCCTCATTGCCACAACTATCCGCTCCATGCCCTCCGTTATTTGTGCAGACAGTGTGGCAATGTTGCCAGCCAACCCACCAAGCGCCTGGAGGAGCTCTCGACCTATGTCGACGTTCGCCCTCGACAGTGACACCATGTCCTCATTGACATCTGCCCGTCGCAGCGCGTGCCTCGCCAACTTAACCTCCGCTGGGTTGGGGTGGGCACTGGACGACTTGGAGCGGCCAGCTGCAAGCCGCTTGGCCCCGTTACTTCATCCGCAGGTACCACAGATGACACATCAGGCTCGGATTCGTCCTCCTCCTCCTCAGTTTACTGTTCCTCACCCATGGTGATGACGACCTGCAGCAGTACAGGTGTTGGTGCAGGGGCCTCCCTTTGAGCCTGGGGAGTCTGGGGAGCTGGAAAACACAATTGAGTTTATTAGAAGAGAAGGGAAGACATGAGAATGCTTGCGCTGTGCTGGCATTTGTACGAGAAGCAACACTACTGCAATAAATGTGAACGAGAGACGTTACATATGATTAACATGAGAGTACAGAGGAGTACAGAAACTGCATGCATAACATTTCATCATTCATATATTATAATGAAATGTCATTAAATGACTTTAAATGACCACTGGTTTACCATTGCTTTACACATTACTCACGTGGCGCAACAACGGGATTTGCACCACCATGGGTGGCAGAACAATTATGGGTGCCCACTAATGCTACGGCACATTCCTCCAGATTGGTGAGAGGGTGCAGCTCAGCAGACCCTCCTCCGGTCTACCTCTGCTCTGCATGATTCTTAGATATCTTCCTTTGCAAACATGACAAGAGTATGGCATAAACTCATTGACTAGGTACTATTACGGAAACACAACAGCTATTGTAATCCACAATTAGTCACCCCACATGCTATTCATCATTAACGTTAATGGTATATACTAATACGGTTTGTACACACAATCTATGTTCAGAAAAAATATTTAATAAGATCGTGTTTAGGAACTAATGCTTGACACCAAACATCTCGCGTGCAATCTCCAGGAAAGGCTCCATCCACGGGCTGTGCCATTCGGAGCCTGAGGGGAGGTAGCCACTTTATTTGAATCGATGGTGGTCCCCCAGGGGGTGAATAAGGACCGCTGGTGAGCTCGGCAATGACAGGAATGTAATGGGAGTGGACACCGTGTCCATGGGCTGTGCTCGGAGACCTCCGTGTGGCCAGAGCTAATGTCCCAAAGTGTCCCAGGGCAGACAGTGAGCCAGGGCAGCTCTCCCCAAGTCCAGGCTGGGTCACTGTGTGACTGACAGCAGCCAGAAAGACTCAGAAGTCTGGGTAAAGGTGACCGGACCCCTCAGTGCTCAGTCATGCCCCATCCACCAACGTAACCAAAAAGGAGACAGTGCCCAAGTTAAAGACTTGCTCACAGCACACAAGAATTCTCCTTCTAAACTAGTGGTAGAAATGCTGAATGTTTGCAGTCTGTCTGTTTCCAGTCATTCTTTTCTCCACAATTTTCAATCAAAGCCTTTAAATAATAATAATTAATACTGTTGATTAAATGTAAGGCATCTCAGCAAAATTAGACTTAAAGGGCGCAGGTTCCGACCCCAGTCCAAATCTTAGCAGGGAAGCTACCCAAGATTACCCAGCTTAATGACAATCTGGCAGATTTACATTCTAATTATGTAAATGGATGGCACGACTCAAGATACTGCATTGAGAGATATTATGGAGTCGCGGTGGCCCTTCAAATGAACATGTGCAATGTCACCTTGCCCACCCCCCTGCTGCTAACCACTCCTCTGTTGTTTTCTACTTCTAGTTGATCAACCAGAGATGCAGCATCCCTCGAGGGAGGCCTCCACATCAGGCCATGGTGCAGACAACGAGGGAGGGGAGGAGATTGCTCCTGTGGAGCATCGCAGTCCACCAGTTGCCCCATTGGGGCTAAGTTCTTCTGGGGATGATGCTGACTTCCCGGGGTTTGAGGAATCGGAGGCTCCTGGTCCCAGTGACGTACAGCAATGCAGTGCCGGGGTGGAATCTCGAAGACCAGCTCTCTGGAGGGTGAGTCGGCAAAGTCGTTCTGCTCAAAGACAGGCTGATGTGGAACTGGACCTGGTGAAAATGTCCAGGGAAACATATGTAAGCAATGGCTCAATGGGTTAGAAACATAGAAACATAGAAAATAGGTGCAGGAGTAGGCCATTCGGCCCTTCGAGCCTGCACCGTCATTCAATGAGTTCATGGCTGAACATGCAACTTCAGTACCCCATTCCTGCTTTCTCGCCATACCCCTTGATCCCCCTAGTAGTAAGGACTACATCTAACTCCTTTTTGAATATATTTAGTGAATTGTCCTCAACAACTTTCTGTGGTAGAGAATTCCACAGGTTCACCACTCTCTGGGTGAAGAAGTTTCTCTTCATCTCAGTCCTAAATGGCTTACCCCTTATCCTTAGACTGTGAACCCTGGTTCTGGACTTCCCCAACATTGGGAACATTCTTCCTGCATCTAACCTGTCTAACCCCGTCAGAATTTTAAACGTTTCTATGTTAAAAGGGATAGGTTCTGTGGTTCTACCCTTTCATCTAATTATGTTCACTATTTCAGAACCACAGTGCATCAATTTCCTTCCTGATATATTGTGAAAGTTGGGAGGGAAATTAAAGAAAAGCATTGCATTTATATAGTGCCTTTTACAACCTCAGGACGTCCCAAAGCGTTTTATTGCCAATGAAGTACTTTTGAAATGTAGACACTTGTAATGTAGGAAACTTAGCGTAGAGTTAAAAACTTCACACTGCCTGAACAATATCACAGAAAGCAATCCCAAGATGCCACATTACCCCTTCTAAGTTACCCTTGCATTGATTATAACAAGAACAACTTGTATTTATATAGCACCTTTTACAAAGTAAAACATCCCAAGGTGCTTCTGAGTGAGAAGTTTGGGGCTTTTAATTCCACTCCAGAGGCTTGAGCACAAAATCTAGGCTGATACTGAAGGAGTACTGCACTGTTGGTAATCATAGCATCATAGAAATTTACAGCACGGAAGGAGGCTATTTTGGCCCATTGTGTCTGCGCCGGCCAACAAATGGCTATCCAGCCTAATTCCATTTGCCAGCTCTTGGTCCGTAGCCTTGTAGGTTACAGCTCTTCAAGTGCACATCCAAGTACTTTTAAAATGTGGTATGGGTTTCTGCCTTTACCACACTTTCGATCAGTGAGCTCCAGACCTCCATCACCCTCTGGGTGAAGCAATGTCCCCTCCAATCCTCTCTAAATCTCTTATAATTATCTTAAATCCATTCCCCCTAGTCGTTGATCTCTCTGCCGAAGGAAATAGGTCCTTCCTATCTACTCTATCTAGGCCCCTCATAATTTTATACACCTCAATAAGGTCTCCCCTCAGCTTCCTCTGTTCCAAAGAAAACAAACCCAGCCTATCCAATCTTTCCTCATAGCTAAAATTCTCCACTCCAGGCAACATCTTCGTAAATCTCATCTGTATGCTCTCTAATGTAATCACATTTTTCTTGTAATGTGGTGACCAGAACTGCACACAATACTCTAGCTGTGGCCTAACTAGTGTTTTGCATAGTTCAAGCATAACCTCGCTGCTCTTGTATTCTGTGCCTCGACGAATAAAGGCAAGTATTCCATACGTCTTCTTAATCACCATATCTACCTGTCCTGCTACCTTCAGGGATCTGTGGACATGCACTCCAAGGGCCCTTTGTTCCTCTACATTTGTCAGTGTCCAACAATTTAATGTGTATTCCCTTGCCTTGTTAGCCCTCCCCAAATGCATTACCTCACACTTCTCCAGATTGAATTCCATTTGCCACTGTTCTGCCACCTGACCAGTTCATTGATATTTTCCTGCAGTCTACGCTATCTTCTTCATTATCAAACACACAGCCAATTTTAGTATCATCTGCAAACTTCTTAATCATACCCCCTACATTCAAGTCTAAATCATTGCTATATACCACAGAAAGCAAGGGACCTAGTACTGAGCCCTGCGAGACCCCATTCAAAACAACCTTCCAGTCACAAAAACACCCATCAATCATTACCTTCTGCTTCCTGCCTTTGAGCCAAATTTGGATCCAACTTGCCACTTTGCCTTGGATCCCATGGGCTTTTACTTTCATGACCAGTTTGCCAAGTGGGAAATTATCAAAAGCTTTGATAAAATCCATATACACTACATCAAATGCATTACCCTCATCGACCCTCTTTGTTACCTCCTCAAAAAATGCAATCAAGTTAGTCAGACTCAACCTTCCCTGAACAAATCCATGCTGACTGTTCTTGATTAATCTGTGTCTTTCTAAATGAAGATTTATCCTGTCTCTCAGAATATTTTCCAATACATTTCCCACAGCTGACTGGCCTGTAATTACTTGGTTTATCCCTTTCTCCCTTTTTAAAGAACGGTACAACATTAACGGTCCTCCCGTCCTCCGGCACCATACCTGTAGCCAGAGAGGATTGGAAAATGATGGTCAGAGCCTCTGCTATTTACTCTCTTGTTTCTCTTAACAGCCTGGGATACATTTCATCCGGGCCTGGGAATTTATCCACTTTAAAAGCTGCTAAACCCCTTAATACTTATTCTCTTATGTTTATTTCATCTAATATTTCACATTCCTCCTCCGTGATTGCAATGTCTGCATCGCTCCTCTCTTGTGAAAACAGACGCAAAGTATTCATTAAGAATTATACCCACATGCTCCACCTCCACACACAGATAACCTTTATGTCTCTAATAGGCCTGACTTTCAGATGAGATGATAAACTGAGGTCCCATCTACTGTCTCGGCTGGACATAAAAGATCCCATTTGAAGAAGAGCAGGGAAGTTATCCCCAGTGTCCTCGCTAATACTTACCCCTTAATCAACATTACTAAAAAAAGCAGATTATCTCGTCATTACTCGCATTGTTTATGGGAGCTTCCGTTGTGCAAATTGACTGCCACATTTCCTAAATTCTTTCTTTTAGAATTACCCTAAAGTCCTTTGATTGCTACATTATAACTGTAGCTACAGTTCAAAAGTAGTTAAATAAAAATAGAAAATGCTGGAAATACTCAGCAGGTCAGGCACCACCTGTGGCCAGAGAAACAGAGTTAACGGCTCTGAAATTCCGGTCGGAGGCTTTCCGCGGGCAATTGCCTCCGACCTGAAACATTTCTATGAATGTACCTGGTGGTCCGGGATAAGCCTGCAATTCCGGCGGGGTGGCCTTCTCTTCTCACGCTGCGAAGCACACTCCCGTCCTCGAGGTTCCCACGCAGAAGGTGAAGTTACATGTGACTGCTCAGCCAATCATGTGGAGTATTCCACAGCTTTCTCATTAATAGCAATGGGAACTCCGTGTCTATGAGTTCTCATTGCTAATAATGAGAAAAAAAAACAAAGCCACTAAACACATGTAATAAAAATTAAAAGCACACCTCACATAATTAAAATTAATTGAAATTAAAGTTAATAAATATCTTAGAGAAAACATTTTTTTTACGAGTTCTTAAAAAGTTTTTTTAATTATGGTTAAATGTCATGTAGTGGGCAGGGTTTTTAAAAATAATGTGTTTTTTAATGTAATTATTTTTTTGTATGTTTTTAAACTTTTACGCCTTTAAAAGTAGGTTATCAGGCGCAAGAATTTTGAGGACATTTGCTGGGCAAGATGTTGGTAAATACCGCCCTTGCAAATATCTTTGCTCCCGATATGCATGAAATCTGTCAGTCAAAAAAGCTGGTTTTCAGCACATGTGATGCCTTCCCGGGTCCATAGAAACTCCATACAGACCCAGGGAGGCAGGAAATTCAGGGCCAATATTTTATTCAAAAGATCATCAACCTGAAAAGTTAACTCTGTGTCTCTCTCCACGGATGCTGCCTGATCTGTTGAGTATTACCAGCATTTTCTGTTTTTATTTCAGATTTCCAGCATCTGCAGTATTTTGCTTTTGCTTCAAAAGTACTTCATTGGCTGTAAAGCACTTTGGGTCATCATAAGGTCAAGTAAGGCACTATTAAAAATGCAAGTCTTGCTGTTGGGGAGGAGTTAAACTAATATGGCAGGGGGATGGGAACCTATGCAGGGAGTCAGAGGGAAGTAGAATGGGGGCAGAAGCAAAAGATAGAAGGAAGAAAAGTAAAAGTGGAGGGCAGAGAAATCTAAGGCAAAAAGCAAAATTCTAAAGGGGCAAATTGTGTTCGAAAGACAAGCCTGAAGGCTCTGTGCCTCAATGCGAGGAGTATTCGGAATAAGGTGGATGAATTAACTGCGCAGATAGCAGTTAACGGGTATGATATAATTGGCATCACGGAGACATGGCTCCAGGGTGACCAAGGCTGGGATCTCAACATCTTGAGGTATTCAACATTTAGGAAGGATAGACAGAAAGGAAAAGGAGGCAGGGTGGCATTACTGGTTAAAGAAGAAATTAATGCAATAGTAAGAAAGGACATTAGCTTGGATGATGTGGAATCAGTATGGGTGGAGCTATGGAATAGTGTACAGAGCACCAAACAGTAGTAGTAAGGTTGGGGACAGCATCAAACAAGAAATTGGAATGCATGCAATAAAGGTGCAGCAGTTATCATGGGTGACTTTAATCTACATATTGATTGGGCTAACCAAACTGGTAGCAATGCGGTGGAGGAGGATTTCCTGGAGTGTATTAGGGATGGTTTTCTAGACCAATATCTCGAGGAACCAACCAGGGAGATGGCCATCCTAGACTGGGTGATGTGTAATGAGAAAGGACTAATTAGCAATCTTGTTGTGCGAGACCCCTTTCCGAAGAGTGACCATATAATGGTAGAATTGTTTATTAGGATGGAGAGTGACACAGTTAATTCAGAAACTAGGGTCATGAACTTCAGGAAAGGTAACTTCGATGGTTTGAGGCGTGAATTGGCTAGAATAGACTGGCAAATGATTCTTAAAGGGTTGACGGTGGATAGGGAATGGCAAATATTTAATTATTACATGGATGAACTTTAGCAATTGTACATCCCTGTCTGGAGTAAAAAATAAAACGGAGAAGGTGGCTCAACCGTGGCTAACAAGGGAAATTAAGGATAGTGTTAAATCCAAGGGAAAGGCATATAAATCCTCCAGAAAAAGCAGCAAACCTGAGGACTGGGAGAAATTTAGAATTCAGCAGAGGAAGACAAAGGCTTTAATTAAGAGGGGGAAAATAGAGTACGAGAAGAAGCTTGTCGGGAACATGAAAACTGACTGCAAAAGCTTCTATAGATATGTGAAGAGAAAAAGATTAGTGAAGACAAATGTAGGTCCCTTGCAGTCGGATTCAGGTGAATTTATAATGGGGAACAAAGAAATGGCAGACCAATTGAACAAATACTTTGGTTCTGTCTTCACGAAGGAAGACACAAATAACCTTCCAGAAGTACTGGGGGACCGAGGGTCTAGTGAGAAGGAGGAACTGAAGGATATCCTTATTATGCGGGAAATTGTGTTAGGGAAATTGATGGGATTGAAGGCCAATAAATCCCCGGGGCCTGATCGTCTGCATCCCAGATACTTAAGGAAGTGGCCCTGGAAATAGTGGATGCATTGGTGATCATTTTCCAACAGTCTATCAACTCTGGATCAGTTCCTATGGAGTAAAGGGTGGCTAATGTAACACCACTTTTTAAAAAGGGAGGGAGAAAGAAAGCCGGTAATTATGGACCAATTAGTCTGCGATCAGTGATGGGGAAAATGTTGGAATCAATTATTAAGGATGAAATAGCAGCGCATTTGGAAAGCAGTGATAGGATTGGTCCAAGTCAGCATGGATTTATGAAGGGGAAATCATGCTTGACAAATCTTCTGGAATTTTTTGAGGATGTAACAAGTAGAGTGGACAAGGCAGAACCAGTGGATATGGTGTATTTGGACTTTCAAAAGGCTTTTGACAAGGTCCCACACAAGAGATTGGTGTGTAAAATTAAAGCACATGGTATTGGCATGGATAGAGAACTGGTTGGCAGACAGGAAGCAGAGAGTCGGGATAAACGGGTCCTTTTCAGAATGGCAGGCAGTGACTGGTGGAGTGCCGCAGGGCTCAGTGTTGGGACCCCAGCTCTTTACAATATACACCAATGATTTGGATGAAGGAATTGATTGTAATATCTCCAAGTTTGCAGATGACACTAAACTGGGTGGCGGTGTGAGCTGTGAGGGGGACGCTAAGAGGCTGCAGGGTGACTTGGACAGGTTAGGTGAGTGGGCAAATGCATGGCAGATTCAGTATAATGTGGATAAATGTGAGGTTATCCACTTTGGGGGCAAAAAAGCGAAGACAGAATATTATCTGAATGGTGGCAGATTAGGAAAAGGGGAAGTGCAACGAGACCTGGGTGTCATGTCATAGATACAGCAGGCAGTAAAGAAGGCAAATGGTATGTTGGCCTTCATAGCTAGGGGATTTAAGTATAGGAGCAGGGAGGTCTTATTGTAGTTGTACAGGGCCTTGGTGAGGCCTCACCTGGAATATTGTGCTCAGTTTTAATCTCCTAATCTAAGGAAGGACATTCTTGCTATTGAGGGAGTACAGCGAAGGTTCACCAGACTGATTCCCGGGATGGCAAGACTGACATATGAGGAGAGACTGGATCAACTGGGCCTTTATACATTGAAGTTTAGAAGAATGAGAGGGGATCTCATAGAAACATACAAGATTCTGACGGGACGGGGCAGGTTAGATGCGAGTAGATTGTTCCCGATGTTGGGGAAGTCCAGAACCAGAGAACACAGTCTTAGGATAAGGGGTAGGCCATTTAGGACTGAGATGAGGAGAAACTTCTTCACTCAGAGAGTTGCTAACCTGTGGAATGCCCTGCCGCAGAGAGTTGTTGATGCCAGTTCATTGGATATATTCAAGAGGGAGTTAGATATGACCCTTACGGCGAAGGGGATCAAGGGGTATGGAGAGAAAGCAGGAAAGAGGTACTGAGGGAATGACAGCCATAATATTGAATGGCGGTGCAGGCTCGAAGGGCCGAATGGCCTACTCCTGCACCTATTTTCTATGTTTTCTATGTTTCTTTCTTTGAAAAGGTCTCAATACAGGTGCCGCATCTGACATCTTGGATATAAGTTTTACGGCTGAAGCTGTCTTAAAAGGACTATCCATAAGCAAATAAGAGAAGCATGAAATTTAGGTATGGTGGTTGTTTTGCATAGATCCTAAATTAGAGGCCATTCATTAGCAATTTTTAGTAATTGAGGAGACATCTAATACCTTGGTGTTGAAAAATGTATTTGATCGCTGCAGGTTTTTGAAGAGAGTCTTTTAAATAAAGAACATAGATACCAGAAGACAGTAGAAAGGTTGGTAATTGGTTGGGGAGGTAGGAGACAGAGACCAGTGACAAAGGGAGCATTCTCTGATTGGAGAGATGTGACAAGTGGTGATCTTGTCTCAAGCTGTGACCTCAGCTTTTCACCATATATATTAATGACTTGGATTAAAGAAGAGAGAGTTGTATTATGCAAGTTTTCAGATGACACTAAGTTAAGAGGCACAGTAAATTGTAGAAAGTAGAAAGTTACAAAGGGACCTAGGCAGATTAAGTGCGTGGGCAAAACTGTGACAAATGGAGTTCAATGTGGGGAAGTGTGAAGTCATCCATTTTGGATCAAGAAAGACAGATCAGAATAGTTTCTTAAAAGTAAGAGACTAGAAACAAACAGATTTGGGTGTACATGCGCACAAATCATTAAAAGCTCATGCACAAGTACAAAAAGCAATCAAAAGGTTAATGGAATGCTGGCCTTTATCTCAAAGGGGGGTTGGAAAACAAAAGTGAGGAAGTGATGCGTTAGCTGTACAGAGCCTTAGTTAGATTCCATCTCAAGTACTGCGTTCAGTTTTGGGCACCGCACCTCAGGAAAGACATGTTGGACTCGAAAGTCGACTGTACAGCTCCCATTTTTCGAACATTAATCGGCTTCCTAACATTTCAATATGGCGGGCAGGAAGCTGTGCACATTTCCAGTGTGAAGTGCGCTGCCTGCCATATTGGGAAAGGTGGATGCATTGGTAGCAGGAGGGCACATCCAGAGTAGTCAAATGGGATCATATTCTAATTAAATTAGGGTGCTGCACTTCTTGCAGGACCCGTTTTGGTATGCCCCAGTGCATTACTTGCCATGTGCTGAATTAGCCCAGCAGCATGTGGTGCTAACCGTCAGGAAGGACCCTTTACCAATGCTGTTTGAAGGGATCATAAAATACTTGCAGGTTAGTTGCTGGTTTGTGCTGGCTAACTTCTGGATGTTTTTTGGTGTGTTTTATCACTCTGGAAAACTCATTTCATCAAAACAGAGCATGATTTTGCTGGCGGGTTGCACTGTTGTTGGCTGTCTCAGAGATAGTTTGACTGCAATCATGGGTGATCTCATCGGGCTGCCGTTGGGAGAATGAGGGGGAGCAGCAAGCAAGACTCCAGAGAGAAGATGCAGCTGCCAGAAGAGGGAGGAGGAGAAGGACACTGTGCAGGAGGCCATTCCGACAGCAAGAATTCAGTGAGCTCGTCTCCTATCTGAACTTTACCGAGGAGCAATGCCTCAAGCACCTTTCCTTCATGAAGGAGGAGCACAGCAGGATGAGAGAGCAGTAGGCATCGCCTGCATAGTAGGCTTCCCCAGGGTGAAGGTGCCATAGACTGCACACACATTATCTTGCGTGCTCCTTATCACCAGTCTGGTATTTTGTCAGTTGTAAGGGATTCCACTCCCTCAATATGCAGTGTATCATATAGATCATGTGCCCACTATCCTGGCAGCAGTCATGATTCTTTCATCCCGTACCAGTCCCGTGTGCTGCATTTATTCAGGCTGGCTAGTTACAGGCTGGCAATTGGGCAACAAGGGCTTTCCCCTCAGGATCACCGGTCGTGACTCCAAGGAACATCTGAACAGCCTGGAAGAGGTTCTACTGCGTTTGGACAGAGTGGGACTCAGACTTAAATGCTTGAAGTGCGTCTTCATGGCATCGGAGGTCGAATTCCTCGGGAGGAAAATCGCCGCTGATGGCATCTGACCTACTGACGTGAAAACCAAAGCCATCAAGAATGCACCCAAGCCTCAGAACGTGATGGAGCTGTATTCGTTCCTGGGTCTACTCAACTACTTTGGTAACTCCCTAACTAAATTGAGCACCTTACTTGAGCACCTTAAATTGAACCACTGCATATGCTATTGAGAAAAGGCAACAACTGGGTGTGGGGCACATTGCAAGACAGAGCTTTCGAGAAAACCACCAATCTGCTTTGCTCGAACAAGCTGCTGCTGCATTATGACCCATGTAAATGTTTAGTTTTGGCCTATGACGCATCGTCATATGGAATTGGTTGCAAGTTACAACAAGCCAATGAGTCGGGGAAACTTCAACCTGTCGCATATGCATCCAAAAGTTTGTCTAAAGCAGAAAGAGCCTACAATATGGTAGAAAAAGAAGCTTTAGCGTGTGTGTACAGTGTGAAAAAGATGCATCAATACCTGTTCGGTCTGAGGTTTGAATTAGAGACCGATCACAAGCCGCTCATTTAATTGTTTTCCGAAAGCAAAGCTATCAATACCAACGCTTCATCCCACATCCAAAGGTGGGCGCCGACATTATTTGCCTATGATTATGTCATTCGCCACAGACCTGGCACAGAGAATTGTGTCGATGCTTTGAGCCGGT
Organism: Pristiophorus japonicus; assembly: GCF_044704955.1. Taxonomy (NCBI): domain Eukaryota; kingdom Metazoa; phylum Chordata; class Chondrichthyes; family Pristiophoridae; genus Pristiophorus; species Pristiophorus japonicus. The sequence continues at coordinate 490,129,280 of NC_091977.1, read as the reverse complement.
TGTCTTTGCACACACCGGAGGTTAAATGTTAATCATGGATGCTTTTGAGAGTGTGGGTACCTGGCACAGCTCAACAAGTTAAGACCTGGACCAGCCAGGACCTGATATTATCGGTGGTAAAGGGTTGCATCTTCAAAGGGGATTGGTCTGCCATACCTAAGCAAATGTGCGAGGAGGCCAAACCGTACATTCGTCGCAAGGATGAACTGTCTATTCAAGCAGATTGCATATTGTGGGGCAATCGAGTTGTAATGCCTAAGAAAGGGAGAGAGAAGTTTGTGCGTGAGTTACACAGCACACATCCTGGTATAGTGATGATGAAGGCTATCGCCAGGTCCCACGCATGGTGACCAGTGCACCAGTGCAACACCTGCATGCAACTCAGCAAAGCACCAGAGGAATCGCTGCTGAGTCTGTGGTCATGGCCATCCAAACCTTGGTCCAGGATCCATGTAGATTTTGCAGGTCCCTTCCTGGGCAAGATGTTTTTAGTGGTGGTGGATGCTTATTCGAAGTGGATAGAATGTATAATCATGTCATCCAGTACGTCCATGGCAACCATAGAGAATCTCAATGTCATGTTCACGACACATGGTCTGCCTGACATAGTGGTGAGCGACAATGGGTCGTGCTTCACCAGTCAGGAGTTTCAGGAGTTTGTAAAACTAATGGCATGAAACATGTAAGGTCAGCACCGTTCAAGCCTGCGTCCAACGGGCAAACAGAACATGCAGTACAAATTATCAAGCAAAGCATGAGGAGAGTAACCCTAGGGACACTGCAGACCCACTTGTCTTGCATACTGCTGAGTTACAGGACAGGACCCCACACACTCACAGGGGTCCCGCCTGCTGAACTCATGATGAAAACAGGTCTTAAGACCAAGTTATGTCTTGTACACCCGGATTTAAGTAATCATGTTGAATACAGAAGACAGAGTCAACAAGGGTACCACGATCGCACAACTGTGTCATGCGAGATTTCTGTTAATGATCCTGTATATATGTTGAATTATGGTCAGGGTCCCAAATGGATCGCTGGTACGGTCATGGCCAAGGAGGGCAACAGAGTATTTGTTATTAAGCTCAAGAATGGGAAAACTTGCAGGAAACACATGGATCAAACAAAGCTGAGGCACTCAGACGAGCCAGAGCAGTCGGACGAAGAAACCGTCGATGACCAACCAACTAACCTACCAGCAGCCTTCAGTGGACTCAAGGATTATCAGTGAACCCAGAATTTCCATCACGGACTTGTTCAATAATAATGGACTTGCAATTCCTGACATGGCCCTTGCCACCCCCAACAAGTCAGCCATCCAGCCACCAGCCACAACAGGTTCCGCACATTCACCCAAGGCCAGAATCGAACTGAGACAGTCAACCCGGGAGCGTAAAGCACTGGACCATCTCAGCCTGTGAAAAACTGATAAGATCTCAGAGGAGGGTATTGTCATGTATGTACATGCTGTTTGTAGCCACCAGATGGTGTCATTGTTGGAAGCCACTGAACAGCACGCACATTGTGCTGCTCTGGTATAAAAGGCCAGCCATTTTGTGAGTCAGGCACTTTGGGCCGTAATAAAGCAGAGTCAAGTTTGTACCTTTATTGCATACATAACAGTCTTCAATACTGAAGTCTGTGTGCAGTGTACCGGGGTATGTGGCCCACCATTCCTGATTTTATGATGCTCATTCCAGGGCAGCAAGGCTTTGCACTATCAGTGGAGTACCAGAAAATTTAACCTCAGAATTTAGGCTATTCACTGCTCTGTCCCTATTCATGATTGTGGATGTGGGACTTTGTCTACATGAGCCAACACTGCAAAGTAAATGGGTATAAAATGCAACCAAATTACCTTCGAACATGGAGCTTTAATATAAACTCTATCAGAGTAGTTTCCAACGATGTGACCTTCTCACACACTCATCCCCGGCTTTTCCAAAGACCACCATCAAAGCAGTGGTTAGAGGATGTTATAAAGTTAGGCCCATGCGTTGCTCATTGCACTCACAATCATATTTAACAGACCATTAAATATATATAACATCTTACACCTTGTTCTCTCACTAACATCCTAAGCTCAAAAACTTACCTTTGACACTTCAAGAGTTGTAACATTTTAAAATATGTAGTTTCTTGTATTCTTAATATAGCAGCCTTTTCTCAGCTGTTGCATGTACTTTACATGTACTGAAGCTAACATTGAGACATGTATGAGCTGTACAACATCTGACAGAAATGGGTTGTTCCCTTTACCCAGTGTATACTGCACATATGTGGATACACATGCAGCAGAGGAATTAATTGTTTAATTTGCCCAGTGTGCGCTGTGTATGTACATTTGCAGTGAGTTAACACTGAAATGGACACAAGATGTGCCGTCAGCAGAAGTGAATTGTTCTCTTTCTTTTAGTGTGTACTGTACCTATACAGGAGCTGTCATTGAGACTTGCATAAGCTGTACAGGAGCAGACCAGAATGAATTATTCCATTTTACCCAGTGTATACTGTATTATCAAATGGTTTAGTCTGAGCATGTTCAGTTCGCTCTGACCGCTAAAGCAAGCATATGGACTAGCAACTCATCGTGTCTCTGTCCTTCATTTGTTCTACCCACATATATTACATTTTGGCAATGAGGATGGGATCCTAAAGCCATTTTTAGGGATCATCGAAGGACACAGTGTTCAACCTTCAAGTGGACAAATTTAAGGTGAAGTTATAACACCTAAACTGAATTTTTGCAATGTTTTATCTTTAATGCTCATGCAGAATTGTCTGTGCTTCGCCTTCGTGTGTATGTGTACACAGCAACAGCGGCATTGATTCTCACAGGTGCACAGATAGTGGCTGAGTTACTGTTCGACAGGATTGGGACAACCATGGTCTTGTCTATGAAATTCATCGGAAGCTTCGGCATGTATGACCGAGCTCGCGAATCATTCAGTTCTTACATTGAGCGGATGGAGATATTTTTAAAGCCAATAACATTCACCATCATCATAGGCAGTCCCTCGAATCGAGGATGACTTGCTTCCACGTCAAAAAGTTCACAGGTGTTTCAATGAAGGACCTAAAATTCCAGGTCCCGAACTAAATCTTGAAGGGGAGAAGATGCATTTGCGTGGATTCTTTTAACGTGTGGTGACCGTTGCACACCAGCCACCACACGGTCTTGACAGAGCTAGGTCTTGGTCCAATAGCAAGGATTAACCATGACGACTAGAGACCAGCCCTGCTGCACAGGCCTTGTATCGCAGTGTGGGCTGGCCCATGCTGCCCCTGGTCCTTCGCCTCTTCTGGGCCCCAAACTCATGCCCCTCCTGGGCCCCGATCACATCCCTCTACAATCTCTCGCTGCTCCTTCGCCCTGACCTCGCCGCTCTTGCTCTATCTGCCCAGCTCCAATCACCGACCTGGAACTTGGTGACATCCCTCTTCACTGCCGTTGCTCTCCTGATTCAGCACGTGCTGCTCCTGGAGTGGTATGCCGCCATGACGTGAATAGCACGTTTAGTGAGTTGGTGTTACCACAGGTAAAGGGTACATAGCCAGATAGGGGATGGGTGACCAACAGGAAGAGCAGTGCAAGGAAGGTAGTGCAGGTGTCCCCTGCGGTCATCCCCCTGCAAAACAGATACACTGATTTGAGTACTGTTGAGGGGGATGACTCATCAGGGGAGGGCAGCAGCAGCCAAGTTCATGGCACCGTGGCTGGCTCTGCTGCACAGGAGGGCAGGAAAAAGAGCGGGAGAGCAATAGTGATAGGGGATTCGATTGTAAGGGGAATAGATAGGCGTTTCTGCGGTCGCAACCGAGACTCCAGGATGGTATGTTGCCTCCCTGGTGCAAGGGTCAAGGATGTCTCGGAGCGGGTGCAGGACATTCTGAAAAGGAAGGGTGAACAGCCAGTTGTTGTGGTGCACATTGGTACCAACGGTATAGGTAAAAAAAGGGATGAGGTCCTACGAGACGAATTTAAGGAGCTAGGAGCTAAATTAAAACGTAGACCTCAAAAGTAGTAATCTCAGGATTGCTAGCAGTGCCACGTGCTAGTCAGAGTAGGAATCACAGGATAGCTCAGATGAATACGTGGCTTGAGCAGTGGTGCAGCAGAGAGGGATTCAAATTCCTGGGGCATTGGAACCGGTTCTGGGGGAGGTGGGACCAGTACAAACCGGACGGTCTGCACCTAGGCAGGACTGGAACCAATGTACTCAGGGGAGTGTTTGCTAGTGCTGTTGGGGAGGAGTTAAACTAATATGGCAGGGGGATGGGAACCAATGCAGGGAGTCAGAGGGAAACAAAAAGGCGACAAAAGCAAAAGACAGAAAGGAGATGATTAAAAGTGGAGGGCAGAGAAACCCAAGGCAAAAAACAAAAATGGCCACTGAATGTAAAGGGGCTGCAGGAGGGGTCAAAACTAAAAATCATGGTTTAAAACCAATAATAAATTCACTCGACCTAAATGTATGCAGCATTCGAAATAAAGTAAATGAGTTGACGGCACAAATCATTACAAATGGGTATGATTTGGTGGCCATTACAGAAACGTGGTTGCAGGGTGGCCAAGACTGGGAATTAAACATACAGGGGTATCTGACGATTCGGAAAGATAGACAAGAAGGGAAAGGAGGTGGGGTAGCTCTGTTGATAAAGGATGATATCAGGGCAGTTGTGAGAGACAACATTGGCTCTAATGAACAAAATTTTGAATCATTGTGGGTGGAGATTAGAGATAGTAAGGAGAAAAAGTCACTGGTGGGCATAGTTTATAGGCCCTCAAATAATAACTTCACGGTGGGGGAGGCAATAATCAAGGGAATAATGGAGGCATGTAAAAAAGGAACGGCAGTAATCATGGGGGATTTTAACCTACATATCGATTGGTCAAATCAAATCGCACGGGGTAGCCTGGAGGAGGAATTCATAGAATGCATACGGGATTGTTTCTTAGAACAGTATGTTACAGAACCTACAACGGAGCAAGCTATCTTAGATCTGGTCCTGTGTAATGAGACAGGAATAATAAACGATCTCATAGTAAAAGATCCTCTCAGAATGAGTGATCACAGTATGGTTGAATTTTTAATACAGATTGAGAGTGAGGAAGTAGTGTCTCAAACGAGCGTACTATGCTTAAACAAAGGGGTGTACAGTGGGATGAGGGCAGAGTTGGCTAAAGTAGACTGGAAACACAGACTAAACGGTGGAACAATTGAGGAACAGTGGAGGACTTTTAAGGAGCTCTTTCATAGTGCTCAACAAAAATATATTCCAGTTGTGAAGAACGAGAGAGGTTGGGGGCCAAATAGGTTGGAAACATTCCCTTGTATTCAGGAGTGTGAAAAGGGTGTTAGAAGCCACTGTTTTAGGCATCTGCCATATTAAAAAGTGGTTGTTAATGAAGAGGCACACATTAAACATATCTCATGACTACCTAAAGCACAAGTGACAGGAAAAGCAAAGCCAGCAGCAGCTGGCAGACCGACTCGTTGTTCATCTGCAATGAGGAGACTGGGCATGACTTTATCACTGATTGTTGGGCTTGGCACACTTCTTAGGAATGTGAGATTCACAATGCTGTCAGGGATGAGATGAATGATCTATAATCCTTGCACACTAATGAGGAAATGACTATTCTCCTCTGACTTAAGATTACAACAGTTACAGCAATAATTGATGTTATACAGAGGGAGTATTGAGAAGACAGTTAACAAGGATTACTACAATGTTGATAAGGAATACTCTAGTCTACAAACATTGTGTGCTGGTATGCCATGGATCATTAACATGAAACATAGAAACATAGAAAATAGGTGCAGGAGTAGGCCATTAGGCCCTTCAAGCCTGCAACGCCATTCAATAAGATCATGGCTGATCACTCCTTCAGTACCCCTTTCCTGTTTTGTCTCCATACCGCTTGATCCCCTTAGCCGTAAGGGCCATAAGTTTTGCTTAAGTTTCTCATGTTAACTATTGACTACATAACAATGGTCACTACATTCCAAAAATATTATTGATTATTTCGAACAAGCTGACATGTTTTGAAGTGAAGGGTGCTATATAAATAAAGGTATTATTATTAGAAAGAAAAAACTGCCATTTTGATACCGTCTTTCACAATCTCAGGATGTCTGGGTGAGGAGAACTCTGCTGTGTGACATCTCAGGTAAGGCAGGTAAGTGATTGGTAGTGATTGTGGGCTAAATTTTTCTTTAAATTAATATATAGCATATAACTAAATACTAAAAACTAACCTTTATTTGTTTAGCAAATTTAATAAACTATATAGAGTAAATAATTGATTAATGCTACACTAATTAATTAAATAATATAATGCGAAAACAGGAGATGTGTTGCTGCTGCAATATGTGGGAGCTTCTGGACGTTTAGGTCCAGGGCGACTACGTCTGCGGTAAGTGTCTGCGGCCCGACGAACTTCGGCTCCGAGTTGAGGAGCTGGAGTCCGAGCTACAGACATTGTGAGACATCAGGGAGAGAGAAAGTTACCTGGACCTTTTGCTCCACCCTCTAGATTAAATACTTTAGAATTGACACGTGGTCAGGGACAGGAGGGTGTGACTGCGAGTGAAGCAGGTAAGGGGATCCATGAGGTAGTTTTCCAGAAGCCTCAGTCCCTGCACTTGTCCAGTAGCTTTGAGGTTCTTGCAACCCTTGAGGACAAGTGTGCAGACTGCGGGGTGGACGAGCAGATTGACCAAGTGGTGCAGAAAGTAATTCAAGTGGGGGAAGTAAAGAAGCAGGTTGTAGTAGGGGACAGTATAGTTAGGGGGATAGATAGGGTTCTCTGCAGCCGAGAGCGTGCGTCCTGAGGCTGTGTTGCTGCCCGGTGCCAGGGTAAAGGACATCTCCTCCGGGCTGGAGAAGAACTTGGAGTGGGAGGGGGAAGATCCAGTTGTCGTAGTACATGTAGGTACCAATGACATAGGTAGGACTAAGAAAGAGGTTCTGCTGAGAAAGTTTGAACAACTAGAGACTAAATTGAAAAGCAGAACCACAAAGGTAATAATCTCTGCATTATTACCTGAGCCACGAGTAAATTGGCATAGGGTCAATAGAATCAGAGAGATGAATGCATGGCTCAGAAGTTGGTGTGGGAGAAGTGGGTTTTGTTTTGAGGGGTACTGGCACCAATACACGGGAAAGAGAGAGCTGTTCCATGGGAACGGACTACACCTGAACTATGCTGGGACCAGAGTTCTAGTGAACTGACTAACTAGGGATGTAGATAGGGCTTTAAACTAAATAAGGTTGGGGGCGGGGGGGGGGGGGGTGGGGGGGGGCGGGTACTGGGGGAAAGGATGGTCATAGTAGAGAGCAATCAAAGAATGCTAAAGAGAAAAGAAAAGGAAGCAATGCAGAAAAGTGATTGTGGTAAGGACAACCAGATTATGCCAGGAAGGGACAGAGCATAAAAACAAAATAGTGCACTACCAAATAGGGTCCAGTTAAGAAAAAATAGCGATAAGACAAATAGGGCTATAGTGCAAAATAATGTTAAGATGTCTAATAATGTTAAAAAGACAAATTTAAAAAGCATTGTATCTGAATGCACGAAGCATCTGTAATAAGGTAGACGAATTAACAGTGCAAATAGATGTAAACGGATAAGATATAATTGCAGTTACGAAGACATGGTTGCAGGGTGGCCAGTGTTGGGAACTGAATATCCAAGGATATTCAATATTTAGGAAGGACAGGCAAAAAGGGTGGTGTGGTGTTGTTAGTAAAGGATGAAATCAGAGCAATAGTGAGAAAGGATATTGGCTCAGAAAATCAAGATGTAGAATCAGTCTGGGTGGAGCTAAGGGGCAAAAAACATTGGTGGGAGTTGTCTATAGGCCTCCAAACAGTAGTGATAGTGCAGAGGACGGCATCAAACAGGAAATTAGAGATGCATGTAGCAAGGATACTACAGTAATCGTAGGTGACTTTAATCTACATATAGACTGGCCAAACCAAATTAGTAATAATACTGTGGCAGATGAATTCCTGGAGTATGTACGAGATGGTTTTTTAGACCAGTGTGTTGAAGAGCCTACTAGGGAACAGGCTATCCTGGATTGGGCATTGTGTAATGAGAAGGGGTTAATTAACAATCTTGTTGTGCGGGGTTCTATAGGGAAGAGTGACCATAACATGATTGAATTTCTTATTAAGATGGAAAATGAAGTAGTCCAATCCGAAACTAGGGTCCTAAATCTAAACAAAGGAAACTACGAAGACATGAGGAATGAATTGGCTATGATAGATTGGGAAGATTCATTAAAAGGCATGACGGTGGATAGGCAATGGTCAATATTTAAGGAACGAATGCATGAATTGCAACAGTTATACTTTCCTTTCTGGCGTAAAAACACAAAAGGAAAAGTGGCCCAACCATGGCGAACAAAAGAAATTAAGGGTAGTATTCGATCCAAAGAGGAGTTATACAAAGTTACCAGAAAAAATATCAAGCCTGAGGATTGGGAGCAGTTTAGAATTCAACAACAAAGGACCAAGAGATTGATTAAGAGGGGAAAAACAGAGTATAAGAGTAAACTTGCAAGGAACCTAAAAACTGACTGCAAAAGTTTCTACAAGTATGTAAAAAGAAGAAGATTAGTGAAGACAAATGTAGGTCCTTTATAGACAGAAACAGGAGAATTTGTAATGGGGAACAAGGAAATGGCAGCACAATTATATAAAAACTTCAGTTCTGTCTTCACGGAAGAGGACACAAATAATGTCCCAGAAATGCTAGGGAATGAAGGGTCTAGTGAGCAAGAGGAAATAAAGGAAATAATAATTAGTAAGAAAATAGTGCTGGAGAAACTAATGGGACAAGGCAGATAAATCCCCAGGGCCTGATGATCTGCATCCCAGAGTACTAAAAGAGGTAGCCATGGAAATAGTAGATGCATTGGTTGTCATCTTCCAAAATTCTATAGATTATGGAACAGTTCCTGCAGATGGGCGGGTAGAAAATATAACCCCACTATTTAAAAGAGGAGAGGGAGAGAAAACCGGGAACTACAGATCGGTTAGCCTGACATCAGTAGTAGGGAAAATGGTGGAGTCTATTATAAAGGATGTAATAATAGCACACTTAGATAATATCAACGGGATTAAACAAAGTCAACATGGATTTATGAAAGGAAAATCATGCTTGACAAATCTACTGGAGTTTTTTGAGGATGTAACTGATAGAATAGATAAGGGAGAACCAGTGGCTATAGTGTATTTGGATTTTCAGAAGGCCTTTGATAAAGTCCCGCATAGGAGGTTAGTGCGCAAAATTAAAGGATTGGGGGTAATGTATTGGCATGGATTGAAAATTGGTTAACTGACAGGAAACAGAGAGTAGGAATAAACGGGTCTTTTTCAGGGTGGCGGGCAGTGACTATTGGGGTACCACAGAGATCAGTGCTTGGGCCCCAGCTATTCACAATATATATAAATGATTTGGATGAGGGAACCAAATGTAATATTTCCAAGTTTGCTGACGGCACAAAACTAGGTGGGATTGTGAGTTGTGAGGAGGATGCAAAGACGCTGCAAGGTGATTTAGATAGGTTGAGTGAATGGGAAAACACATGGCAGATGCAGTATAACGTGGATAAATGTGAAGTTATCCACTTTGGTAGGAAAAACATAAGGACAAACTATTAATTAAATGGTGATGGCTTGGGAAGTGTTGATGTACAGAGGGACCTGGGTGTCCTTGTACACCAGTCATTGAAAGCAAACATGCAGGTGCAGCAAGCAGTTAGGAAGGCAAATGGTATGTTGATCTTCATTGCAAGAGGATTTGAGTACAGGAGCAAGGATGTCTTACTACAGTTATACAGGGCCTTGGTGAGACCACATCTGGAGTATTGTGTGCAGTTTTGGTTTCCTTACCTAAGAAAGGATATACTGGCCATAGAGGAAGTGCAACGAAGGTTCACCAGACTGATTCCTGGGATGACAGGACTGTCATATGAGGAGAGATTGGGCCGACTAGGCCTGTATTCACTAGAGTTTAGAAGAATGAGAGGGGATCTCATTGAAATGTATAAAATTCTGACTAGGTTGGGGAGACTGGATGCGAGGAGGATGTTTCCCTTGGATGGGAAGTCTAGAACAAGGGGTTACAGTCTCAGGATACAGGGTAGGAAATTTAGGACCGAGATGAGAAGACATTTTTTCACTCAGAGGGTGGTGAACCTGTGGAATTCTCTACCACAGAAGGCTGTGGAGACCAAGTCACTGAATATATTTAAGAGGGAGATAGATCGATTTCTAGAAACAAAAGGCATCAAGGGGTATGGGGAAAAAGCAGGAATATGGTGTTGAGATAGAGGATCAGCCATGATCTTATTGAATGGCAGTGCAGACTCAAAGGGCCGAATAGCCTACTACTGCTCCTATTTTCTATGTTTCTATGTCCCAAAACACTTTACAGCTAATGAAGTACTTTTTAAAATGTAGGGCCCAAGTTACGGCCTCAGTTGCTCCTGATTTTTTGGAGCAACTGGTGTAGAACGGAGTATCTTAGAAATGTAAATTCTCGGCATTTAGTTTGCTCCAGTTCTAGTCAGTTAGAACAGTTTCACTTTGGAACAGAATTTTTTTTTCAAAAGGGGGCGTGTCTGTTTTCAAAGTTTCGGCAGTGAAAACTTACTCCAAATTAACTTAGAATGGAGTAAGTGAAGATTTTTGTATGCTCGAAAAAAGCTTGTCTACACTTTAGAAAATCAGGTGTAGGTTACAAATCAGGCGTAGGAATGGTGGGGGAGGGGGTTTAAAGGGAAGTTTACAAACATTAAACACTTCAGTTTTACAAATAAAGAGCCATCATCAATAATAAATAATAAAAACATCAATAAATCAACCAATAAATCAATCAAAAAAAATTAATAAGCAATAATTTTTTTTTTAAATCAATAAATAAAACATTTTCTACTTACCGACTGCAGCACCGGGAGCCCTCCAACAGCATGCTGGGATGCCCCCCGTCCCCCCACCCCCCACCAGTGTGTCTCTGTCAGTGTCTCTATCTGTCTGTGTGTGTCTCTCACTCTCTGACTGTCAGTGTCTGTGTTTCTGACAGCAAGGGAAGGGGGAGGAGGGGGTAGAGGGAGAGAGGGGGGGCAGGGGGAGGGGAGGGAGGGAGGCAGAGGGGGAGGGATGGGGGAGAAAGGGGAGGGAAGGGGGAGACGGGGAGAGAAGGGGGGAGGAGAAGGGGATGGGGGGAGGAGGAGAAGGGGAAGGGGGGGAGGAGGAGAAAGGGAAGGAGGGAGGAGGAGAAGGGGAAGGGGGGGAGGAGGAGAAGGGGAAGGGGGGGAGGAGGAGAAGGGGACGGGAGGGAGGAGAAGGGGAAGGGGGAGGAGAAGGGGAAGGGGAGGAGAAGGGGAAGGGGGAGAGGAGAAGGGGAAAGGGGGGGAGAGGAGAGGGGAAAGAGAAGGGAGAGAAGGGGAAGGAGAGGGAGGGAGAAGGGGAAGGAGAGGGGGGGGAGAAGGGGAAGGAGAGGGGGGGAGAAAGGGGGAGGGAAAGGAGAAGGGGGGGAAAAGAGAAGGGGGAAAGGAGAGAGGGGAAAGAAGAAGGGGGGAAGCAGAAGGGGGGAAAAGGAGAAGTGGGGGGAGAAGGAGAAGGGGGAGGGAGGCTGAATGGGCCGGGCCCAAGACTTTGGGCAGGGCCCGTCCCCAGCACCAGATTTACAGGTAGGTGGCGTTGGGTCGAGTCGGGTCCGGGTCGGGAGCGCGGGTCGGGTCGGGGGGGGTGCTGGGAGGGAGGTTGGTTCGGTTCGGGTCAGGGGGGGTGGAGGGAGGGGAGGGAGGTCAGGTCGGAGGTCGGGTGGGGGGGGGGGGAGGGAGGGAGAGGGAGGTCAGGTCGGGGGGGGGAGGCGCGGGTCGGGTCCAGTCCGGGGGGTCGGGTCGGGTCCGGTCCGGGGGCAGAGGGGGAAGCGGGAGTCGAGTCGGGTCGGGAGGAAGCAGGAGCTGGGCGTGGGAGGCAGCCTTATGCACGCAGCCCCAGTGAGGTCATTCGGCCAGGACTAGGGGCTGCGTGCTTCGGGCCCCTCCCACACAGTTTTGGGCGCCCACTGTAGCGCACATGTGCAGAGGTCCCGGCACTGTTTTCAGCGCAGGGACCTAGCTCCGCCCCCTACAGCTCGTGCTGCGCCGCGCCCGGCTCCAGAGGGCCTACAGGGAGCCGGAGAATCTGTAAGTTTTTTTTAGGCGCACTTTGTGGCGCGAAAAACAGGCGTCCAGGTCAGGGCTGCGCCGTTCTAGGCGCGGCCCGAAACTTGGGCCCGTAGTCACTGTAGCAGTGTAGGGAACACAGCAGCCCATTTGCACACAGCAATGTCCCACAAACAGGGGCTGGGGTTGTGATCACTGGTACCGCAGGCGGATGATTTCATCCCAGATATCCTGGCCAGAAAGGGGCTGTCTGGTTGCATCCTTCCTTTTGCTTCTTTCTCTTCGGCTTCCTCCTCCTCTACTTCTTCCTCTTCTGCGTCTTCCTCTTCCCTCTGTAAGCGGATGTTGGCAATCTGAAATAAAATCAGAAAATGCTGTAAATACTCAGCAGATCAAGCAGCATCTCAACCTGAGACGTGTACTCTGTTTCTCTCTCCACGGATGCTGCCTGACCTGCTGAGTATTTCCAGCATTTCTGTCTTCTCAAAGTCTTCCTTTACATCCGAGGCCTTGCAAGAATCCAAGCATTCCCTGCACACTTTAAAAACTTTTAACATCTATTGCACCAAGCCACTAGTTCAATAAAATATAAAAAATCCAGTCCAATAGCTTAAATACCTGAAAGATGTGTGAGTTCTTTTAAGTAGGACTGCCAATGTCTCTGTCAGTCTGCTTTTCTGAGCAAGCTTAGGACCCAGCAGTAAAATCAATGCAAAGCTCTATGTTCGCAGAGCATGATGGCAAGTCGCTGTTGAATTTGCATGTCTATGACCAGCGCTATGGTCCTCAACAAAATGGGGGCTGGCAAGTCCCACGCCAGAAATGGGAGGAAGTGAGGCAGCCGCCATTCTTATTCATGAAAAGGGCCTCACTGGGTGGCGGTTAAGTACCCAAATTTCTAGCTCATAGGTTCGGAAATTGCCCTGCGTTGGATTGGGGGCGGTAATCCCGCCACGGAACTGCCCTTACCGCCCCTGAACGGAAGTGGAGCGCAATCTCCCACATGCCACTTTCTTTGGGGGCGGTAACCTGGCGCTACTGGGGCAGGGAGTCAAGCACTACGCAGGTGCTCCAACACCCCTTCCCTTCACTTAAAGGAAAGAACCGCTGTGCACTCTGAATGGCCTCTGATGGCCTCCACTGGGCCATCAGGGCAGCATGTGATCGGGCCAGCAGCCCAGCACCCGAGATGGAGTGCCAAGCTGCACGATAGTGGCCCGGACATGCTGGGGCTAACATCACTGAGCCAACCCAAAAGTCGTCCGACAAAAAAAGATGACAGCCCGGGGCGCTGGCGCCTTCTCCTTTAAGCATCGCCCCGAGAGCGGATGTCAGCCAGCTTCGCGACCCACGGTAAGGGGTCGGCGCGGGGCGGAGAGGGGTCACCGCGCACGGTAATGATGTCATTGCCGATTGCGCGGCGGTCTGGGGTGCTAACCGTGGTAGCACCTCCACAAACTCCTGGGCAATCTCCCGGGAGGTGCCCCCCTTCCCTGGGCAAAAACTGTCTTGCCCCCCCATGAGGCACTAACAGGGCTATATAAAGGGACAATTTCGTCCTCATAGAGTCTACTTTCATTGTCTGTTGATACGTCAGCTCAATTCATTAGCCTCTGAGCTCTTTCCCATTACATCATACTCATAGGCAGTCCCTCGGGGTCGAGGATGACTTGCTTCCACACTAAAAATGAGTTCTCAGGTGACTGAAGAGTCCAATGCGGGCCCTACAGTCTCTGTCACAGGTGGGGCAGACGGTGGTTAAAGGAACAGGTGGGTGGGGCGCATGGCTTGCCGTGCGCTCCTTCTGCTGTCGACGCTTGACTTCAGCTTGCTCTCCACGAAGAGACTTGGGGTGATCAGTGCCTTCCCGGCTGCTTTTCCTCCACTTTGGGCGGCCTTTGGCCAGGGATTCCCAGATGTCGGCGGGGATGTTACATTTTTTCAAGGAGGCTTTGAGGGTGTCCTTGAAATGTTTCCCCTGCCCACCTGGTGCTTGCCATGTCGGAGCTCCGAGTAGAGCACTTGTTTTGGGAGTTTCGTGTCAGGCATGCGCACCATGTGGCCCGTCCAGCGGAGCTGATCAAGTGTGGTCAGTACTTCGATGCTGGGGATGTTAGTGCGCCTATCCTGAGCGAGGACACTGATGTTAGTGTGCCTATCCTGAGCGAGGACACTAATGTTGGTGCGCCTATCCTGCCAATGGATTTGCAGGATCTTGCGGAGGCAGCATTGGTGGTACTTCTCCAAGTGCCTGCTGCACATAGTCTCTGAGCCATATAGGAGGGCGGGTCTCACCACTGCTCACTAGACCATGAGCTTGGTGCTGGGTTTGAGGTCCTGGTCTTCATACACTCTCTTCCTCAGGCGACCGAAGGCTGCGCAGGTGCACTGAAGGCAGTGTTGGGTCTCGTCGTCGATGACTGCCAGCTTCAGTAGGCTCCCACCGTATGGAAAATGATCCACATTGTCAAGGCTTTGTCGTGGATTATGATAACTAGGGGTTAGTGCTGTGTGGCGGGGGCAGGTTGGTAGAGGATCTTTGTCGTACGGATGTTTAGTGTAAGGCGCATGCTCTCGTATGCCTCGGTGAAGGTGTTGACGATGGCTTGGAGTTCAGCCTCCGAATGTGTGCAGACGCAGGCGTCGATGATGGAGCATGGAACGAGCTTGGAGCTGGCCTGGAGATGGCAGAGTGACTGAGTGACATTCCTTTAATGACTCCAGCAGATGTTCAGGGTTTGAATCAAATGTAAAACCATGAGAGACCCTGAAGCTGCGTCAGCAGTTACATATGGAGACCCTCGTGATCGTGGAATCTGCAGGAGTGAGACAACAATATTCTAACTGTCTCAGTCTTGAAGAGGAAGCCAACAACTGGAATGTTGTCTCATTCCTGGGGTAAAGTAGCAAAGGAGTTTCACACATGTTAATTTTGTTTGTTCATAATATTGCCCAGTGCAATTTCAACTTCAAAGTCTTTAGAAAAATACTTTAAAAATTGTGACTTTTTACAGAATAACAATGTAGATTACAGGGCAATTTGATAGATGTGTTAAAAATTCTGAAAGGATGGGATAAAGTAGATAGAAGGAGACTGTTTCCAGTCGTTGACGGGTCAAGAATGAGGGGCCATAGATATAAGATTAAATGTAAAGAGATTAAGAACAGAGTTCTGGAGAAACCTCTTCACGCAGAGAGTTGTGAGACAGTGGAATTTACTTCCAGGGCTATGATTGAAGCAGGAACTATAGCTAGGAAATTCCTCAGATCTGCTCCTGCTCTGCTGGCATTACTTTGTTATGGGAAAACGGGTTTCCGGTGAAGTAAAAGTGGTGGAGCAGAAACAGCTCCGAAGAATTTCCCAGTCTTTCTCAACATTAGTTTATATAGGTGAATGAAGGAAAAGGAGTTAAAGGGATATGGAATTAGGGTGGGTAGGAACATAGGAACATAGGAACAGGAGTAGGCCATTCAGGCCCTCGAGCCTGTTCCGCCATTCAATTAAATCATGGCCAAACTGTACCTTAACGTAATTTACCCGCCTTGGTTCCATATCTCTTAATACTCTAACCTAACAAAAATCTATCAATCTCAATTTTGAAATTTTCAATTGAACTAGCCTTAACAGCTTTTATGGTTAGAGAGTTTCCGATTCCAAGATAAATGTGATTAGACCTATTTGCTTGAGTGGAGGGTAAATGCCCACATGGACTGGTTGAGCCTATTGCTGCCTGTTTCCATCTTGTAACTTTATGCATTTTCCCATTTTTTAACTTCCACATATGTTAACAAAAATACCCACTTCCCTTGTGGCCTATTTTTCATTGGTCCAACGTATAAGTTACACTTGGGTCCGGGTAAGCCCATTCAGAGTTGTTTTACATTTTTACAAGAAAGACAACAATTGAGTCACCCAGCAAGAGCATCATTGGCCTGATTTAAGGGCACTTTAGGTGCCATGATCCATCAACAATACGACCTAAATTATTGAGTACAGCAGCCTAATGGTACACTGTAAATGCCTGCTCACATAGGAGAGCTGTCCTTTACACAGCACAATAGAATGAAACAATTGCCACAACATATTAATAGTAAACTTCAGTATCCATTTTTCTTTTGGTCTTTAAAGAAAGACTTGGATTTATACAGCGCCTGACACGACCACCAGACATCTCAAAGTGCTTTACAGTCAATGAAAAACTTTGGAAATGTAGCCACTGCTGTGATGTTTACGATCTTAATCTGCCCTTAATCTAACAGTACAGCTCCCTGAATTCCAAGAGATAATGGATCAATTAAGAAAGCTTATTGTATTTGAATTAGCTCCTTTAAATTTTACTGTTGCAAATCATAGGTTCTCTGTTACGGTCACACGACCAGTTCCGCCCAACAATGTAATTTAATGATAGAAGAATGGCTGATATTCAACTTATGACATCATCAGTAGAGTTGGGCCTCAACTCATTGGAATTCAAAAAAATGAGAGGTGATCTTATCGAAACGTATAAGATTATGAGGGGGCTCGACAAGGTGGATGCAGAGAGGATGTTTCCACTGATGGGAGAGACTACAACTAGAGGGCATGATCTTAGAATAAGGGGTCGCCCATTTAAAACAGAGTTGAGGAGAAATTTCTTCTAAGAGGGTTGTAAATCTGTGGAATTTGCTGCCTCAGAGAGCTGTGGAAGCTGGGACATTGGATACATTTAAGACAGAAATAGACAGCTTCTTAAACAATAAGGGGTTATTGGAAGCGGGAGGGGAAGTGGAGCTGAGTCCATGATCAGATCAGCCATGATCTTATTGAATGGCGGAGCAGGCTCAAAGGGCTGTATAGCCTACTCCTGTTCCTATTTCTTATGTTCTTATGTTCTTATCAATGGAATAGTCCATTGTAAGATAAGGGAGGGGAAGTGAGACTCCAATTATACAGAGTAGTTGGTAAGACATTATTTTGGAATATTGTGTTCTATTCAATGTGCCCCACCTTAGGAAGGGTACACTGGCCTTGGACCAAGGGCTGATACCTGGGACTCAGCTATGATGAGAGACTACAGAATCTTTGGTAATATTCCCTGGAGTTGAGAACATTAAGGGGCAATCTAATAGAAGCGCTTAAATAATGAAGGAACCTTGTAGAGTAGATAGGGAACGAGTTTTCCCTCTATTATAGGAAACCAAAACAAGGCCCCTGGGCATAATTTTAGGATTCAAATTTAGCTGGTTAAAATTGAGTCTAAGAAAAATGTATTCACACATAAGGTTGTAAGAATGTTGAACACAGTGACCCAGAAGGTCAGAGATACCAAGTCAACTGCTGGTTAAAAGGAAGATAGGTAATTACTCAGCAATTAAACAAATTAAAGGATATGGAGAAAAGGCAAGGAAGTGGGATTTTAAAGATAAAGCTTCCATTGCAAACAAAATGACGGAGAAAGTTCCTATGAGGCAGGTCAACAAACATTGACAAGTATCCATGGTGAATATTCTGGTTTGTAACCTTCAAACTGATTAATGTTTCAATTAACCCTTTCTATACACCAAGGTCCAGGTCGGTGATTGGAGCGTGGGCAGATACAGCAGGAGTGGCGAGAGAATGTGGAGGGATGTGATCGCGGCCCAGGAGAGGCGTGAGTTCGGGGCCAGGGGCCCAGGGCAGCACGGGCCAGCCCACACTGCACTATGTGTGTGCACTAGGTCCATGCAGCAGAACAGGTCTCCAGTCGTTTTGGTTAATCCGTGCCACTGGACCAAGACCTAGCTCTGTCAAGCCCTATGGTGCAACAGCCACCATACGTTTAAACAATCCATACACAGGCATCTTCCACCCCTCAGGATGTAGTTCAGGACCTGGAATATTAGGTCCTTCATTGAAACACCTGTGAACTCTTCCTTTTTTTGGCATGGAAGCAAATCATCCTCGTATTGATGATGATGATGACTATACATCTCCAAGCTCATGAAAAGTGCACTGCCCAGTATGGAACAGAGGCGTGCAAAGCAGGAAGATCCCAGGTTCCATCTGTGTTGTGAGTTAGCTGATCTAAGGCAAGATGGTGGTAAGAGGGGCCCCAGGACACTGGAGCCAGAGGGAGGAACAATCAGCAAAGGTTCCTGCTCCTGAACACAATTCGGTGGCCTCTGCTGGAAAGTGCATGTGTGTGAAAACTGAGCGAGGGCTTGACTGGGACGCTCCCTAATATTTGAGTAGCTGTATGTATGCTATTGACTTCAATAGAAAAGCAAATCAGGCCAGGTGTAAAATAACTTAAAATAAACTATTCAACAATCTGATTAAGGAGGGATATAACTCCAGTTTATTTCACCACACGTAAACCTTCAGAAGAGGATTTCTGAATGAGACAGTCAATCATCCTCAAAGTGTGGTTTTCGTCTCACAGTCAAACAAAGGCCTTGTTGTATATATACTGGCTGCTGTAATACAACTTCTTTTCTCTGCGAGGTCAGGGGATGATGAGGACAGTACCTTCTGGGAGTTGCTCGCTGTGAAACATGAAAGCTCCAGCGGAGATGTATTGGGTTCTGGAAGGAAAATCAACGCAGATCTGAATCGCATAGAAGGAATAGGCTTGAATCCAAAATAAAAGCTGTCCAGCCTAGCAGCATCTGATCTGAGGCAGGCGATCAGACTAGGGGAGCTTTATTTTATTCTAATTGTTCCAAACTCTCCCGGCTGGGCAGACAATTGAAGTGACAGCCCTAACTCAGTGGGTAGCACTCTCACTTCTGAGTCAGTATGTTCAAGTCCCACTCCAGAAACTTGAGCACAAAATCTAGACTGATACTCCAATGCTGTACTGAGGGAGTGTTGCACTGTCGGAGGTGCCGACTTTTGGATGATATATTAAACCGAGGCCCTGTCTGCTCTCTCAGGTGGACTTAAAAGAGCCCATGGCACTATTTGAAGAGATGTAGGGGGATTCACCTGGTATCCTGGCCAATATTTATCCCTCAACCAACATCACTAAAACAAATTATCTGATTACTAGCACATTGCTATTTGGTGGACCTTACTGTGTGCAAACTGGCTGCTGCATTTCCTACATAACAACAGAGACTGCACTTCAAAATAAGTTAATTTGTTGTAAAGTGCTTTGGGATGTTCTGGGGTCATGAATCGTGCTATATAAATGCAACCTTTTCTTCTTTCTTACTATAGTGAAAGAAACATTAGGTGATGAATAGCAATGTGCAGCAATGTATCATTTATACTGCACATGCAATCCAGGACTTGTGAAGATAACTTTGAGATCACCATACGTTTAATGTCATTTGAAAACAATAAACTGAAAAAAAAATGGAGGGTTTCCTTGTACTCAGCAAAGTAATGGGGGTACATTTTCATCTTCGCCGCCTGGGTGGTAATCCGAAGGAGCAGATAGCCCACCAATTGTAGTACCCTGCCTGATTGTCATTGACTTAACATCAATGTGATGAAGAACGGACGGACTTTAGATAAACTCCACTAGATTACAACCCAGGTAATGAAGAGAAAAATGTAACCCCCTCATATCATGGTTGGCAATGCAAAGAATGAAATAAAGAAGGAACTTGCATTTATATCGTGCCTTTCATTACCTTAGCTCATCCCAAAGTGCTTTACAGCCAATGGATTACTTTATAAAGTGTAGTCATGGTTGAAATGTAGGAAATGCGGCAGCCAATTTTGCACAGCATGGTCATAAGAAAATAATAACATAAGAAATAGGAGCAGGAGTAAGGTCATTTGGCCCCTCAAGCCTGCTCCGCCATTCAATAAGATCATGGCTGATCTGATCCTGGCCTCAACTCCATTCTCCGCCCACCCCCCCATATCCCTTGACTTCCTTATCATTCAAAAATATGTCTATCTCCACTTTAAATATATTCAAAGATCCAGCCTCCTCAGCTCCCTGGGGTAGAGAATTCCAAAGATTCACAATCCTCTGAGAGAAGAAATTTCTCCTCATTTCTGGTTTAAATGGGCAACCCCTTATTCTGAAACTATGCCCCCTAGTTCTAGATTTCCCAGGAGGTATTACAAGCAGCGATGAGATAATGACCAGCTAAGCTGTTTTAGTGACGTTGGTTGAGGGATAAATGTTGGTCAGGACACTAGGGAGAAATACCCTGCTCTTCTTCAAATAGTGCTGTGAGATCCTTTACATCCATCAGAGAGGACAGATGGGGCCTCGGTTTAACATCTTTAAATGACTGATGCAGCACTTCTCCATATCACATCCAATATCACCAATTTGCACTCCCAAGCAAGAGGGTAAAGCTTCCTCTCAATTATCATCATGTCAGGTACAACATAGGTCAAATGCAGATTATACAGAGGAATAGTATATTACATTATATATAATTACATAGGATAATGGGACAGAAACAGGCCATTCGGCCCAACCAGTCCATGCCAGCATTTATGCTCCACTCGAGCCTCCTCCCATCTTTTCTCATCTAACTCTATCAGCATACCCCTCTATTCCCTTCTCCCTCATATGTTTATCTAACCACCCCTTAAATGCATCTATTATATTCGCTTCAACCACTCCCAGTGGTAGCGAGTTCCACATTCTCACCACTCTCTGAGTAAAGAAGTTTCTTCTGAGTTCCCTATTTGATTTCTCAGTGACTATCTTATATTGATGGTCTCTAGTTTTGCTCTTCCCCAGAAGTGGAAACATTCTCTCTCTCTCTCTCTCTCTGGCTACTCTATTGAAATCTTTCATAATTTTAAAGACCTTTATTAGGTCTTAGCCTTCTCTTTTCAAGACCCAACCTGTAAATATTAGGCAATAGTCAGGCTTGTATGTGTTATTATATGGGAATCATAGACCCTGTATATATTATAGGAGGTAGCAGATGTGTATATTATAATGAATAGTAGATCTATATATCATAGGAATAACAGATCCTATATACACTACACAGAATAGCAGACCTTGCATATATTTTAGAGAATAGCAGACCTTGTAGCTGAACTCGTATATATTGTAGTTTATAATATTAAACATTACACCTGGGAATCCCTGGCCTAACACCGCTCAAATTGGAGGAGGGGCATCCGGGTAGGCGCTGAACACTTCGAGTCTCTTCGCCGAGAGCAAGCTGAAGCCAAGGGTCGACAGCGGAACGAGCGCACGGCAACCCAGGCACCCCACCCACCTGTTCCTTCAACCACCATCTGCCCCACCTGTGACAGAGACTGTAGGTCCCACATTGGACTCTTCAGTCACCTGAGAACTCATTTGTAGTGTGGAAGCAAGTCATCCTCGACTCCGCGGGACTGCCTATGATGATGATGATGACATGATTTATTACAATAGCAGATGCTGTAAATATTATAGGGCAAAGCACACTCTATATGTAAGTTGTAGCAAATGCTACAAACCTCAGCACTGCTTGGCCTAAGCCGGGAAAAATTAACCAAGTTCCTAAACCTGATCATTATCCAGTAACCCCTGCTGAAGGTGGGCCTGTATAGATGTTGGATAAGGACAAGGTCAGGCTTGGGTCTGGTGCCTTCATGGTTAAATAGCACATCGCTTCACATTGTCTAGGCTCATGCATGAAAAATAGCTACTTAGGTGAGCGACCCGAGTACAACTGGTACCCTGCACAAATCCACACCTTCGGAAAAAGAAAAGACAACTGCAATATAATGACCTCCGGCACAGAGTATTAAAGGAATGGGGCTTGCCTCACTCTCACATGCCAGCTACGTACAGGAGAATCAGGATACGGTTTCACAGCTGTGGCAGTTAATTGAAAGCAGCCGGTACAAATTCTGAAACTCTTTGAAGAGCCATCCGTGTTGTGTTACTTGTTTCCACTAGGGTAGATAATTAACTGACAACTGATCAGGTTTAGGAAAAATACAAAGGGAGAGAGGGAGAGAAAGAAGGAGAGCGTTCTCCAACCTCATCCAAGTATGCAGACAAAAGGAACTGAGAAAATTGATACAGGCAAATTGTACACTGTGACGAAAAGGTTTAAAAATCAGGGAGCACAGGTTAACAATTTGGAACAACATCTTTCATTTATGTAATACAGGTACCATTAGCCCAGGAAAACATCCCAAGGTGCTACCCAGTCGTGTAAGGAAGAATTGAATGCCAAGCCAAAGAGGGAGACAGCAGAAGTTCAGTAAGATAGGAAGTCAGGGTAAGAGATGCAGAATAAGTTACCATCGAATTGGGCAATCACAATGGATTCAAGAGACAATTGGCTGCGTTTCTGCAGGGAGAAGGCATTGAGGGATGGGTGGGGATGGTTTCTATCACCACGAGCAGTGGCATGGCAAATAAGCATGTTCTAAAGTAGTGCGCTTGCAGGTTCACTGGAAATACCAGAAGAAATCTTTGTGCCATTATTTAAGCTGCCGCATAATCATCCCAAAATTCCCCAATGGCAAGAATGGCCTTGATCTCAGAAAAAGGGATGAGCTTGTTGTGCCTAATGGCCTTTCCCTGTTTGTAAAATTTCTTGTGCTTTAAGCTGCGGTCTAGTCAGTACAAACCGGAGGGAGTGGAGACAGAGGGGGGAGGGAATCCTCAGCAATAATTCATCACAACACAAACAACCTGCTCATTGACAAAGCTGCCCACAGTTAAAACAAACTAAAATTTCCTTGTGCTCATGAAAGATTCAGGTGAGGCTCTTGTCGAAGTTAATTGGGGGAAACTTGACTCGCTGTCGGTCGACACAGTCTGTTGGCTTTCGTTTAAACGCTATTAAAAAATCAGCTGCCGCAGATGTCTACTTTCCTTCAGGGATGATGGTTACGGTGTGACACCCGGCACCGTATAAAATTGGTGGGAGGAGAGTACAATCTACAGGGAGATTGAAGACATTTTACCCAAGGAATCGCTCTCGTCCCTCGTAAAGAGCAGTTTTTTGAAGAAGGGTCTTACCTGGGACATCAATTTATCGTTTTTTCCCACGGACGTTGACTGACCTGCTGTGTGTTTGCAGCATTTTCTCTTTTTGTTGCCGCTTCGTATTTCTGCTTGTTGTTTTTCTCTCTAGGTGTTTCCTTCTCCAATGCTGAGCCATTGGTTTCTGGGGTTTGGTTCTACAGGCCCTCTCCTGTACTCAGTTATGGTATTGCAGAGAGGGCCACCAAGTGTTCATTATTCATATGAGTGTCAGTAGATGCCTCGATCCTGATGGTATCACCGTGGACCCGATCCTATCCTCACCCAACATCTGCATACACATCAGGGTTGATTTTTGAAATTGCCATTGGTTGTCATTTGGCAGTTTAAGTGATCGATATACTGGTGTATTTCTTCTTAGTATGGCTTGTTGAAGCTTTCGCTACAAAGTGTTATTAAATGTAATGGTCCTGTGCTGTTGGCCAATTTCAACCAGGTCAGTTGTAGGGATGTTGGGGTTTGGTTCCACAGGCCCTGCCCTGCATTCAGTTGTGGCATTGTGGAGAGGGCCACCAAGTGCTCATTATTCATATGAGTGTCAGTAGATGATTCAACCCTGATGGTATCACTGTGGACCATTGGTGACAGCACTCCAGGATTAGAGAGGGGAGAAATAGGCAAGGTTCCTGCTCTTGGTCACCATCCAGTGATCTCTCCCCCCTTGCTGCATATTCGTGGATATTGCACAAGGGCAGGTTTGGGTCCAGCAGTGATGTCCTACACAGTCAAATAGCCTGCTGACCCTCATAATCAAAACTCACACAGGAAGAATAGCCACTTGCATGAGGCACAGGAAGGCCGCTGTTGCCCATGGAATTATAGCATAAATTTACCAATCCTGTGGGGCATCGGTCGGGGAATCACCGCTACAGTAATGAGTGTGCCTTAAGTCAAGGAGTGTGGTAGAAAAGCCTGAGAAAGAGAAACAAAGCCTAGCTGTGAAAAGAAGCAGGGTTTGAGGCATGATGGGAATATGTTCCAATAAACCCCTTCAAAAGAGAAAACTTTTGTTACCAAATGTGAAGATGAAAAGATTGGAGGTACTTTTCACCTTCACCCCGCTTGGGCAGTAACCTTGTGGAGTTGCCCACCTGCCCATTGTACAACCTGCCTTCATATCCATTAATTCCAATATTATTAAAATCAGGCAAGCTCAGTAATGAGAGGACAAACCGTTCCACTAGTTTATTGACCAAGGGGTGAAAGAAAATCATTCCCCACTGAGCAAAACAGAAAGCAGTAGAAACATAGGAGTGTAGGAACAGGAGTAGGCCAATTCAGCCTCTCGAGCCTGTTCTGCCATCCAATTAGATCATGATCTGTACCTCAATTCCATTTACCTGAATTTACTCCTTGATATCCTCACCTAACAAAAATCTATCTTGAAAACGCCAATTGACCCAGCATCCACAGCCTTTAGGGGGAGAGAATGGCTTTACACTAATTTTAAGATTATGTCTGCTCGTTCTTGATTTCCCCCACCAGATCTCCGTATCTACCCTATCCAATACCTTTTAACATTGTAAACACCTCGAATAGTTTACCCTTCAATCTCCTGTACTCAAGGGAATACAAACCAAGTTTATGCAACGTGTCCTCATAATTTAACCCTCTAAGCCCTCAATCTGGTAAATCTGCACTGCACCCCTCCAAGGCCAATATATTTTTCTTGAATTGTGGGGCCCAAAACTGAACACAGTACTCTAGATGGGGTCTGACCAAGGTCCTCCCCTTTGTAGCCCAGCCCCCTTGAGATAAAGGTCAACATCCCAATAGCCTTTTTGATTGCTTGTTGAACCTATTTATTAGCTTTAAATGATTTGTGTATTTGAACTGTACATTGAAGTCCTTGTGTATTTGACTTCAATGGAAAGAAAAATCAGGAGAGCAATAAAATGGGCTGTTGGCTCGCTATCACCCATTTTACACTATCACACAAAGTCAAAAAACAATCCAGAGTCTGTCATTCATAGTCAGGAAGCAGCTTGACATTTTATCGAAGGATTTTATTTTGGTGTTTATTTACTCATTACAGTGATTGAAAGGTATCAGTGCTGAGGAATGGGACACTTTGACAGTCTATGGAATCATCAGAACCATCAAGCACTCCCAGGTAATGTTAAATTGGTAACTGGTCAAATGCTATAGAAGTGCTAATGTATAACAATGAGGAGACAAAAGCTCCATCTATGCAACCCCAACTAGCCCTCTACATTTACACACAGGCCCAGCTGCCCGCCCAATCTGGCTGTGAAGAGCTGCGGGCTTCATTGAAATAGTCCTGGCGTGCTACGAGCACCCAGTGGGTGTTCCGATGCAGCTCGCTATTTTGGGACGGTGCAATATAGAGCAGCCTGGAGGTCACCTGGCCAGCAGCAAGGTAAGGGTTGAGGGCAAGTTTTCATAATTGAGGATGAGAGGAGCCCGGGGCAGCACTCCTGCTCCTTCTGAGCGCACAAATAAAATTTTAAACGGGAAAGTAAGTCTACCGACTCCATTTTGAGGCCGCTACTAACTAAATTAACGCCAATTTTACCGAATTAAAATCAATCCCATGTAATGATTTAGAAACAGAGTAATGCTCCCTCTGAATCTCATTATATGGTAAGAAAGCTGCATATGGCCCAGCGTCCTCTCATGTGTGGCCATCAGATTAGCTACCTAGTCTCTATTCACACAGCCTGTCAGCACTACGAGGTTGCTCGAGTTGAGATTCAGAGGGTGAGTGAATGGAGGGGGGTGGGGAAGAGAGAATGCAGCATTGCAAATTTTTTTCATTAATTGATTTTGCACTATTTAAATGTGCGCAATTCATGGAGATGGAAGAGAGAGACAAATTTTCTCTTCCTTCTATGCCTGTGAATCATGATCATTAAAGAATACTGCAAAATCAATAAATTGTTAATGAAATCGCCAAGTGCTGGCAACACTGCAATGATAGAGAAAGTGTTTAGAGAAAATGTAAGCACTAGAATTACTTCACAGTAGTTCTGTGAGAGTTGCCCTTGGGCAAGTCACTGCTCAAGATTGTGACTTTTGATAAAACGCCCACTGAGTACCCCTGCTGTATACTGGTTCTCCAAATGTTCTGTAATCTGCAAACTCATCCAAGAACTTTGCATTCCTCCGACCTCGTGCACCCCCACACCCTTGGCAGCCATGCCTTCAGCTGTTTAGGCCCTTATCTCCGCAATTTCCTCCCAAAACCTCACTGCATCTCCGCCCCTCTCTCTCCTTCTTTAAGACCTTCCTTACAACCTACCTTCTTCAACCAAGCTTTTAGACACCTATTGTAGTATCGCCTTCTTTGGCTCGGTGTCAATTTTTGTCTAATTACACTCCTGCGAAATGACTTGGGATGTTTTCCAACATTAAAGACACTATATAAATGCAAGTTGTTGTTGTTGAAGTATATCATAGGTTAAAGGGAAACTAAAACCCCTCCACTCCTCCCCATATGCCCTAACCTCAAACTCAGAGCATCCCTTACTGGACCATAGGAACATAAGAACAGGAGTAAGCTATTTAGCGCCTCACAATGTTCAATGAGATCTTGCCTGATCTGTGACCTAACTCCACATACCCATATTCAAATTCACCAATGCAATATTTTAATTTCATATAGCAGAAACCCTGGTGCTATCTCAAAGTAATATTCACAATCGATTGACACTGACTGTTCCATTCTATAACACTAACATCCCTCACACCACCACCTCCTGAAAATATTTTAAAATCTGGCCACCATGTTGAAGACAGTTCTGCAACTGACTTTGTTGGGTGAGACACGGCCTTTAATTGGATGAGACCTATCAACAACAACAACAACAACTTGTATTTTTATAGCATCTTTAATGTAATAAAATGTCACAAGGCGCTTCACAGGAGTGTTATAAGACAAAACAAATAAATTTGACACCGAGCCACATAAGAAGAAATTACGGCAGATGACCAAAAGCTTGGACAAAGAGATAGGTTTTAAGGAGCGTCTTAAAGGAGGAAAGAGAGATAGAGGCAGAGAGGTTTAGGGAGGGTGTTCCAGAGCTTGGGGCCTAGGCAGCTGAAAGGACGGCCACCAATGGTTGAGCAGTTATAATCAGTGATGCCCAAGAGGGCAGAATTTGAGGAGCGCAGACATCTCGGGAGGTTGTGAGGCTGAATGAGATTACAGAGCTAGGGAGGGGCGAGGCCATGGAGGGATTTGTAAACAAGGATGAGAATTTTGAAATTGAGGCATTGCTTAACCTGGAGCCAATGTAGGTCAGGGAGCACAAGGTGAGTGGGACTTGGTGCTGGTTAGGACATGGGCTGCAGAGGCTTGGATGACCTTAAGGTTACGTAGGGTAGAATGTGGGAGGCCAGCTAGCAGTGTATTGGAGTAGTTAAGTCTAGAGGTAACAAAGACATGGATTAGGGTTTCAGCAGCAGATGAGCTGAGGCAAGAGCGGAGACTGGTAATGTTACGGAGGTGGAAATAGGCGGTTTTAGTTATGTGGTGGCTATGTGGCCGGAAGCTCATTTCAGGGTCAAATATGACACCTAGGTTGTGAACAGTATGGTTCAGCCTCAGGCAGATGCTAGGGAGAGGGATGGAGTCGGTGGTTAGGAACACTGTTTGTGATGGGTCCAAAGACAATGACAAAGATATTGGTCCTTCCAATATCTAATTGGTTAAAATTTCTGCTCATCCAGTACTGGATGTTGGAGAAGCAGTCTGATAATTTAGAGACCATGCAGGGGTCGAGAGAGGTGGTGGTGAGGTAGAGCTGGGTGTCATCAGTGTACACGTGGAAACTGATGCACTTTTTTGGATTATGTCGCCAAGGAGCAACATGTAGATGAGAAATAGGAGGGGGCCAAGGATAGATTCTTGGGGGACACCAGAGGTAACGATGCGGGAGTGGGAAGTGAAGCCATTGTAGGTGATTTTCTGGCTATGATTAGATAGATAAGAATGGAACCAGGCGAGTGCAGTCCCACCCAGCTGGATGGTGGTGGAAAGGCATTAGAGGATGAGGTGGGAGGATAGTTTACCTTTGTCACAGTCAGAAAGGATGTAATTTGTGACTTTGATGAGAGCCATTTCGGTACTGTGGCAGGGGCGAAAACCAGAAGGGATTCAAACCTGGAGTTCCGGGAAAGATGGGCACAGATTTGGGAGGCGACAACACGTTCAAGGACTTTGGAGAAGAAAGGGAGGTTGGAGATGGGGCAGTAGCTTGCAAGCACAGTGGGATCAAGGGTTAGTTTTTTGAGGAGAGGGGTGATGATGGCAGAATTGAAGGAGAGGAGGACAGTACCTGAGCAGAGAGAACCGTTAACAATGTCAACTAACATGGGAGCCAAAAAAGGAAGTTGGGTGGTCAGCAGTTTAGTGGGAATAGGGTCAAGGGAGCAGGAAGTGGGTCTCGTTGGGCAGGATGAGCATGGAGAGGTCAAGAGGGGAGATCAGAGAGAAACTGGAGAGAGATGCAACTTCAGGGCTAAGTCAGGGGGAACCTCAGAGGAAGTTTGGCCCAGTGGGCTAGGGGAAGGGAGGGAACTGGCAGAGGCAGCTGATCAGATGGTCTCAATCCAGCCCAAGCTGATAAGATGAGTCATCTTTCTTTGCTGACGGTAAAGCTCCTATGTGATATGGGTTTGTGCAGTCTCAATCCAATTGCTAGTCGACATGCCCAATGCACAAAACTGCTTCTAACTGGCAATATCATTCAGTGGTCACTGGTGTTGAATTATCTAAAAATTAAATGGCTTACCACATGGAATACAATCAATGGACTTTATTGATGTACATTATCCTCCCCCAGTTGATTACCAGGATTATCACAGTTTTTCTTTTCTTTATTCATCAATGGGATGTGGGAGTCATTGCCCATCTCGAATTTCCCTCAAGAAGATGAGGAGCCTTCTTAAACCACAGTCCATTTTTGTTTGAGAGGCTTGCTTGGCCATTTCAGAGGGCAGTTAAGCATCAACCTCATTGCTGTGGGTCTGGAGTCATATATAGGCCAGACCAGGTAAGAATGGCAGATTTCCTCCCCGAAAGTACATTAGATTTTTTTTAGCCCAGAGCTATTTAATTACCTGAGTTTAAATTCCACCTGGCACCACCGTGTGATTTTTCAGCCTCCAGCGTGGTGGGCTGCCCCATGCAGGTAGAAATCCCACTGGGAGCTCGCTCTCGGGACATTTGCCATTGTCAGCTGCACAGCGTCCACCCTACCAAATTAATGCCAATGATCCTGGCTATAGTAAAATCCAGAATCAGATTAAATTTAAGAGCATACACATCGCACACTGTCATCGAAGGGAAGCGCTGTGGAAGCAAGCATTGGACACTTATACACAACCCTGTTATTTAATTATAAATCTGCCAACATTGATGTTGATGTGTGTACTTGCAAAGGTTTCATCGGGTGAAAAATGCACGGTTTGTAGCTGAAGACATTTGTGCAGTGTGTGGGAAAGGTGTGAATAGGACTGTTAACGCTGCAGCCACATTTCCAAGTGAAGAGAAGGTGTGCTGTACGAGAACTTCATGAATAATACGTGCAGCTGTCATCAGCTACTGCTCTTTAGCCTTTCCTCCTTGTAATCTCTTTGATGTGCCTGGTAGTTTTCCTGCTCAGAAGTTTCCATTATGGGTCAAATATTGGTGGGACAGTAGACTTCCTTAAAATTAAAGCATTGTGACAGCTGCTTGGGAAGCGAGCATTGATTTATGGAAGTCATTGCAATGGTCCAAATCAAGCTGAACATTGAAAGACTGGAATCCTTTTCCTGTTGATGCACATAGTGGCATTCAGCAAGAGAGCTCATGGGGCCACATGAATACAATTAATAACCCACTACTGGCCCTTCAAGGATCCTGCCACTCAATAAAATTGCACAGCATTCTTATCCTGCCATCAGTTGTCTACTGGAAGGAGATGGAATTGCTTGATTAAGCAAACAAGGCATTGATCACTTGTTTTGCACATATAAGGGCAGGTAATTGGTTTAGTTTTTTGATATCACCAGTGGCAAACAGAAATTATCCCAAAGCATAAAAGTAAGGACTGTGATCACTTTGACAGCCACTGTCAGAGGCGAGGTTTGTCAAGTGTCAGCTTGTCTTAGTTTGCAGCACTTATCACTGAGTCAGAAAGCTGTGGTTTCAAGCCCCACTCCAAGCCTTCACTACATAATTTAGAATGACACTTCAGCTTTGTTTGAGGTACCATCACTTGGATGAGGCATCAAACTGAGGCCCAGTCTCCCTGTTTGTAGAAATGCCACTTTATTATTCAAAGAAGAGCGGGAAGTTCTCCTGGTGTTCCGGTCAGTATTCATCATACAAGCAATTCTATTAGAACTGATTATCTGGTCATTATTCTCATTTGATGTTTGTGGGACCTTGCTCTGTATAAATTGACTGCCAAATGTTTCTACTAAACCACAGTGACTACATCTCAAACATCAAATAACGACAACTTGTGTTTATATAACACCTTTAATGTAGTAAAATGTTCCACGGTGATTCACAGAAGCGCAATCAGACAAAAATTGACACCGAACCAAGTAGACATTAAGTCAAGTGATCAAAATCTTGGTCAAAGATATAGGTTTTAAGGAGCTTCTCGGAGCAGGAGAGAAAGGTAGAGATATTTAGGGAGGGAATTCCAGAGATTTTGGCTGAAGGCATGAATGCAAGGTGAAGGAAGTCGGGGATGGAAGTCGGGTTTGAGCAAGAGATTAGAATTGGAGGAGCGCAGAGATAGGGAGAGGTGAGGCCATGAATGGATTTGAACCCAAGGATGAGAATTTTAAATTTGAGGTGTTGGTGGACCGGGAGCCAATGTAGTGATTGGTGAATGGGACTTGGTGCACATAGGCTCTTGAAAACAAGGACAGGGGAGAAATTGTTCTCTTTAAATAAACTTCCATCGACTCAGTCCCTAGCAACTTTGGGCACACAGTTTATATGGAACCAGCACTATGCTGTCAAAAATACCATTTCATCACTTTGGTCTAATTGAGATTGGACATGATGAAAAATGGGCAAAGATCCAGCATTCTCTAGAGTTTTGAAGAATGGGAGGTGATCTCATAGAAACATACAAAATTCTTACAGGGCTTGATAGGATAGATGCAGGGAGGATGTTTTCTCTGGCTGGGGAGTCTAGAATCCGGAGTCATAGTTTCAGAATAAGGGGTCAGCCTTTTAGGACTGAGATGAGGAGAAATTTCTTCACTCAGGGTGGTGAATCTTTGGAATGCTCTACTCCAGAGGGCTGTGGATGCTCAGTCGTTGAGTTTTTCAAGACAGAGATTGATAGATTTTTGGATATTAAGGGAATCAAAGGACATGCGGATAGTGCAGGAAAGTGGAGTTGAGGTAGAAGATCAGCCATTATCTTGTTGAATAGCAGAGCAGTCTCTAGAGAATACAGGCCTAGTCTACTCAATCTCTCCTCATTGGACAATCCCCCATCGCAGGAATCAGTCTGATGAACCTCCGTTGCACTCCCTAAATGGCAAGTATATTGTTCCTTAGGTAAGGAGACCAAAACTGTACACAATACTCCAGGTGTGGTCTCACCAGGGCCCTATATAATTGCAGTAAAACGTCTTTAATCTTATACTCAAATCCTCCTGTAATAAAGGCCAACATACCATTTGCTTTCTTAATTGCTTGCTGTTCCTGCATGTTAATTTTCAGTGATTCATGTACAAGGACACCCAGGTCCCTCTGAACACCAACATTTCCAATCTCTCACCATTTAAAAAATACTCTGTTTTTCTATTTTTCCTACCAAAGTGGATAACTTCACATTTCTCTACATTATATTCCATTTGCCAGTATTTTGCCTGAGGAAGTACTGCCAGTTTGTGGACACCTTCATGTAAATTAGACCAAAGTGATGCAATGGTATTTTTGACAGCATAGAGCTGGTTGCATATAAACTGTGTGCCCAAAGTTGCTAGGGACTGAGTACCTGAAAGTTTATTTAAAGAGAACAATTTCTCCCCTGCCACTTATGTTTTCAAGAGCCTATGTGGCAATTCCACTTAGCCTATCTATATCCCCTTGAAGCCTCTTTGCATCCTCCTTACAACATACATTCCCACCTAGCTTTGTATTATCAACAAACTTGATATATTACATTTGGTCCTCTCATCCAAATCTCTTTGTTTTTATATTTATGACTCTATCTATAAACCCAAGTAACCCATATGCTTTTTCACCACCTTATCAACATGCCCTGCCAACTTTAAAGATTTAAGTATATGGACACCAAGGTCATCTACACTTTTCAAAATTGTCTACTGTCTTTTCATATTAGTCCTCCCAAAGTGCATCATTTCATTCTTCTCCACATTGAACTCCATCTGCCATGCTTCTGACCATTTCATCATCCTGTCTATGTCACCCTGATGTCTACAACTATCCTCATCACTATCTATTATGTTGCCAAGTCTCGTATCATATGAAAACATTACAATGCTACTGCCTACACCTGAGTCTAGGTCGTTTATGAAACTTGAAATGAGTAATTGACCTGAAACTGACCCTTGGGAAACACCACTGCAACCCATCTCCCAGTCTGCAAAATATCCATCCATCTCCTCCTCTACTTCCTGTCACTGAGCCAATTCTCTATCCATACTGCCATTTTCCCTTAATTTCCGTCTTCTTAACAAGCCTCTTGTATGGCACTTTGTCGAATGCCTTCCGAAAGTCTATATATACAACATCTACGATACTATCTTGATCAATCTTCAATTGTTATCTGATTAAAGAATTCAATCAAGTTAATCCGACACGATTTGCCTTTAGCAAATCCATGCTTGCTCTCCGTGATTAACTAAATGAAGGTTTATTTGGTCCCTGATAATGGTTTCAACTAACTTCTCCACCACCAATGTTAGGCTGACTGGCCTGTAGTTTCCAAATTTATCCCTCTCCCCTTTCTTGAATTGTGGAATAACATTGGCAACCTTCCAATCCTCCGGCACTGCTCCTGTATCCAATGAGGATTGAAAGATTGCGACCAATGCCTCTGCTATTTCTACCTTTTACTTCTTTCAGCAACCTTGGATCAGCAATACAATCAGTGAAATTTTTTTGATACATCTTTCAATCAACTTAATTTGTGCACACCAAACAATTCACCAGCAAACACAGAAACATTTTCATTTAATAAGTGATACAGATATCTGACTAACTGCCTTATATTTAGAAATATCCGCTAATGGCAGCCCATACCTGATATTGCTTGTCTACTTTTGGTTCCAATGGCAGAAATATAAATCTGACCTGTGATACAACCTCTAAAATATATCTCAGGAAGATGACCTCCTCTGAGAGAGAGAGAGCATAAATAATTCACACTGTTTCTGTCCTGAATGTATGTCAAACTTAACTGCACTTAAGAATTCACCCCATGCATTTCCTGGATAAGCGGGGGAGGGGTGTATGTGAAGAATATAGATTTTTAATTCAAGTACTTTTCTACAACTCTCCACATTAAACATTCATTTATCACAGAATATCTCTGACAACGCTTCATGTTCCTGACTGTATTTTGTTTTTTATCTCTTCCATTTTTTCCTCAGCTTTCTCTCTTCCATCCCTACTGCCAATTGCTTACTCTCGTCCACGATGCTGCATGTCCCAGTCTTCCAAATGGACCTCAATGGCTCTCGTCAACATATTTGATCTCAGAGCTCGCTCTCACAGCATCTGTATCATCAAACCTTGCAATATTATTCTCCTTAGTTACCTTTTTAGAACTGCAAAAAGAAATCTGCTGAGATTACCTGTTTTATGCAGAATAACAGATAGTTTTTGCTGCGGGACGCATTGAGGCTGAGTTGAGGCTGCCCTCATTTGTATTTTGCATGTAACCATTACCCCTTTGAAGTTAATGGGCGTGTGAGGCAGGCCCTCTCTGTGTCCTCATTCCCGCGTTGAATTCTGTCACTTTCCTTCCCCACTTTCTCAGTTGAGGGGTCAGCTGTGGCTAAGTGAGTGGCACACTCTCCTCTGAATCAGAAAGTTGTGGGTTGACGTCCCACTCCAGAGCACAAAAATCTTAGCTGAGAAAGCGCTGCAGTGTCGGAGGTGCTATCTATCAGATGGCACCTTCACCGCCTGCTGCACCTGCATGCCAACTTTCAATGACTGATGTACCATGACACCCAGGTCTCGTTGTACCTCCCCTAAATGGCTTACCCCTTACCCTTACACTGTGATTCCTGGTTCTGGACTTCCCCAACATCGGGAACATTCTTCCTGCATCTAACCTGTCCAATCCTGTCAGAATTTTATATGTTTCTATGAGATCCCCTCTCATTCTTCTAAAGTCCAGTGAATATAAGCCCAGTCGATCCAGTCTTTCTTCATATGTCAGTCCAGCCATCCTGGGAATCAGTCTGGTGAACCTTCACTGCACTCCCTCAATAGCAAGAATGTCCTTCCTCAGATTAGGAGAACAAAACTGTACACAATATTCCAGGTGTGGCCTCACCAAGGCCCTGTACAACTGCAGTAAGACCTCCCTGCTCTAAAACTCTATTCCTCTCGCTATGAAGGCCAACATGCCATTTGCTTTCTTCACCACCTGCTGCACCAGCATGCCAACCTTCAATGACTGATACCTCCTCTTTTCCTAATATGTCACCATTCAGGTAATATTCTGCCTTCCTATTTTTGCCACCAAAGTGGATAACCTCACATTTATCTGCACTATACTGCATCTGCCATGCATGTGCCCACTCACTTAACCTGTCCAAGTCGCCCTGCAGCCTCTTAGCATCCTCCTCACAGCTCACACTGCCACCCAGCTTAGTGTCATCTGCAAACTTGGAGATATTACACTCAATTCCTTCATCTAAATCATTAATGTATATTGTAAAGAGCTGGGGTCCCAGCACTGAACCTTGCGGTACCCTACTAGTCACTGCCTGCCATTCTGAAAAGAACCAGTTTATTCCTACTCTTTGCTTCCTGTCTGCCAACCTGTTCTCTATCCACGTCAATACATTACCCCCACTACCATTGTCATCCAGTTCCTTCAGCCCTTCATTTCCTTTCTTACTTTGGATACTGTTAGAGGAGATGGCTCATCAGGGGAAGGCAGCAGCAGCCAAGTTCATAGCACCATGCGTGGCTCTGCTGTGCAGGAGGGCAGGAAAAAGAGTGGGAGAGCTATAGTGGTAGAGGACTCGATTGTAAGGGGAATAGATAGCCATTTCTGCAGCCACAAACGAGATTCAAAGATGGTATGTTGCCTCCCTGATGCAAGGGTCAAGGATGTTTCAGAGTGGCTGCAGGGCATTCTGGAGGGGGAGGGCGAACAGCCAGTTGTCGTGGTGCATATAGATACCAACGATATAGGTAAAAAGCGGGATGAGGTCCAACAAGCTGAATTTAGGGAGCTAGGTGTTAAATTAAAAAGTAGGACCTCAAAGGTAGTAATTGCTAACAGTGCCATGTGGTCGTCAGAGTAGAAATAGCAGGATAGCTAAGCTGAATATGTGGCTTGACGAATGGTGTAAGAGGGAGGGATTCAAATTCCTGGGACATTGGAACCGGTTCTGGGGGAGGTGGGACCAATACAAACCGAACGGTCTGCACCTGGGCAGGACTGGAACCGATGTCCTAGGCAGAGTGTTTGCTAGTGCTGTTGGGGAGGGTTTAAACTAATAGGACAGGGGGATGGGAACCTATGCAGGGAGACAGAGGGAAGTAAAATGAGGTCAGAAGCAAAAGGTAGAAAGGAGAAAAGTAAAAGTGGAGGGCAGAGAAATCAAAGACAAAGATCAAAAAGGGCCACATTACAGCATAATTCTAAAAGGACAAAGAGTGTTAAAAAAAACAAGCCTGAAGGCTGTGTGTCTCAATGCGAGGAACATTCGTAATGAGGTGGATGAATTAACTGCGCAGATAGCGGTAAACGGATATGATGTAATTGGGATTATGGAGACATGGCTCCAGGGTGACCAAGGCTGGGAACTCAACCTCCAAGGGTATTCAATATTCAGGAAAGATAGACAGAAAGGAAAAGGAGGTGGGGTAGCGTTGCTGGTTAAAGAGGAGATTAACACAATATTAAGGAAGGATGTTAGCGTGGATGAGGTGGAATCCGTATGGGTAGAGCTGTGGAACACCAAAGGGCAGAAAAGGCTAGTGGGAGTTGTGTACAGAACACCAAACAGCCATAGTGAGGTTGGGGATGGCATCTGTAAAGTCCTGACCCTGCAGTACAGACTCACACAAGGCACATGCTGAAGTCAAGGTCACTCTGGACCTGCACCTTTATTTTACAGTTCTCGAGTGCCTCACTTGCCTGAGACCTGCCTTTATATACCTGTGTGGAACAGGTATCCAGTGTCTCCTGCAAGTGCACCCCTGGTGGTAAAGTATGCTTGTGGTTGCAGGTCATATCTAGTTACAGTCGTGTATAGCATGGCAAGATACAGTTAAATACAGTAATGTGAGATACATGACATCACCCTCCCCCAAGGTCTTATTGTCTTTATAGATTCAGTCTCTCAGGTGGTCTACGCTCTCGCGTGGAGCGTCTTAGTTGTGGTTCAGTTGGTTGTCTTGGTGCCTGTTTTTCTTGCGGTATGATTGCTGGTATCTTGCCTGGGCTGTCTGTTTCGTTCAGTATGATTGCTGGCATCTCGCCTGGGCTGTCTGTTGAGACTGCCCTTTCCTCAGGTTGTTCCCACAGTCTGTCCACCAGGTGTGGTGTGAGTTCCACATTGTAGTCTGCCTCTGGTTCTGCAGTGTTGTTGGTGAATCTACTTTTTACTTGGTCTACATGCCTCCGGCACGTTTGGCCATTGTCCACTTGTACAACCAGTAGCCTGTTCCCTTCTTTGCTTCTTACTGTCCCTGCAAGCCATTTGGGACCCCTGCCATAGTTTAGCACACACACTTTGTCCCCTATCTCATTCCACCTCCCCCTCAAATTTCGGTCATGGTACTCAGTTAGCTTCCAGCGCTTTGCCTCAACAATTTCATGCATGTCTGGGAGGATTAACGAGAGCCTAGTCTTTAAGGTCCGTTTCATCAATAGTTGCGTGGGGGGAACCCCAGTCAACGAATGCGGGCGAGATCTGTATGCCAGCAACGGTCGCGACAGGCGGCTCTGCAGCGTGGGACCTTGGATTTTTAGCATGCCTTGTTTAACGATTTGCACTGCTCGCTCTGCCTGGCCATTGGAGGCCGGCTTGAACGGTGCCGTCTTAACGTGATTTATGCCGTGGTCAACTATAAAATCTTAAAATTCTCGCTGGTGAAGCACGGACCATTATCACTGTCCAATATGTCAGAAATTCCGTGCGTTGCAAACATGGTTCTAAGGCTCACCACAGTGGTGGAAGTGGTGCTCGAGTTTAAAATGGTGCACTCGATCCACTTTGAAAATGCGTCGACGACTACGAGGAATATTTTACCCATGAATGGGCCCGCATAGTTTACATGCACCTGCGACCACGCGACCTCCCTGGGGGCATTATTGAGTTGGGCACAAGTGGTGCACCGCCGGACGCAGAGCTCCAAGTCCGCATCAATGCCAGGCCACCAGACGTGGGATCTGGCTATTGCCTTCATAAGGACGATCCCCGGGTGCTCGCGGTCGAGCTCCCGGACAAACGCCCCTCTGCCTCGCAAGGACATATCTACTCGGCTGCCCCACATCAGGCAGTCTGCCTGTAGTGATAGTTCATGCATGCACCTATGGAAAGGTTTGATCTCCTCGGGGCAGGCATCACGAGCCTCTGCCCAGTCACCAGTTAAAACACATCTTTTGACTAAGGATAACGTGGGGTCACTGGTCGTCCAGGCTCTGATTTGGCGAGCCGTCATGGGCAAACCTGTGGATTCAAAGGCATTGATTGCCATGACCATCTCACAGTTCTGTTCGTTGGACCCTTCCGTGGCCACCAGGGGTAGCCTGCTAAGCGTGTTGGCACAGTTGTCTGTGCCTGGTCTGTGCCTTATTGTGTAGTCGTAAGACGCCAGCATGAGTGCCCACCGCTGAATGCGCGCCGAGGCGTTGGCGTTTATTGCCTTGCACTCGGATAGCAGGGACGTGAGGGGTTTGTGGTCAGTTTATGATGTGAACTTGGTCCCGAAAATGTATTGGTGCATCTTTTTGACACCGTACACGCACGCGAGCGCCTCCTTCTCAACCATACCGTACCCGCGCTCCGCCCGCGAAAGTGACCTGGAGGCATAAGCTATGGGTTTTAATTTACCCGCATCATTGACATGCTGTAAAACACACCCGACCCCGTATGCTGATGCATCACATGTAAGAACTAGCTTTTTACCTGGGTCAAAAAAGGCTAAAACATTGTTGGAACATAGAAGGTTGCATGCCTTATTGAAGGCGCGTTCTTGGGCGTCCCCCCAAAACCAATCGCACTTCTTCCTGAGTAGCACATGGAGAGGCTCCAGCAGCGTGCTCAAATTCTGCATAAAGTTCCCAAAGTAATTGAGTAGCCCGAGAAAGGCGCACAGTTCCGAGACATTCCGGGGCCTGGGTGCCAGACGAATTGCTTCGGTTTTGGATTCTGTTGGGCGGATTCCATCAGCGGCAATCCTTCTGCCCAAAAATTCAACCTCAGGCGCGAGAGGCAAACACTTGGATTTCTTAACTCTTAGGCCTACCCGATCCAATCGACTTAGTACTTTCTCCAAATCGCGGAGATGGGAGTCGGTGTCCCTGCCTGTGATGAGTATGTCATCTTGAAACACAATCGTCCCCGGGATGGACTTGAGCAGACTTTCCATGTTGCGCTGGAATATAGCAGCTGCTGACCTGATGCAGAATGGGCATCGATTGTACATAAAAAGGCCTCGATGTGTCTTGATGGTGGTGTGTAGCTTAGACTCTTCGGTCAGTTCTTGCGTCATATACGCAGATGTGAGATCTAGTTTCGAGAAAAGTTTCCTCCGGCCAATGTGGCAAATAGATCCTCCGCTCTGGGCAGCGGGTGTTGGTCCTGTAGGGAGACTCTGTTTATGGTAGACTTGTAATCTTCACAGATTCGTACGGATCCATCAGGCTTCATGACGGGGACGATGGGACTTGCCCAGACGCTAAATTCCACGGGTGAGATAATGTGCCTTCCCGCAGAAGCCAGTCCAGTTCGTGTTCAATCTTTTCCCTCATCACATAAGGAACAGCTCTAGCCTTGTGATGGACCGGTCTGGCATCCTGTGTGATGTAGATTTTGACTTTAGCCCCTTTGAAGGTGCCCATACCTGGCTGAAAGAGATGTTCAAAACGACTTAGAACTGTTGAGCAGGAAGTCCATTCCTCTGATGACATGGCGTGAACATCATCCCATTTCCAATTTAGTTTTGCCAGCCAGCTTTTTCCCCAACAGTGCTGGGAGATCTTCGGGGACAATCCACAGGGGAAGTCGGTTCACCGTCCCTTTGTGTGTGACTGAGAGCATGGCGCTGCCAAGGACTGGGACAATTTCTTTGGTATAGGTCCTTAGTTTGGTGTCGATCCTTGTGAGTTTTGGTCTGTTGCTTTTGTGCGGCCACAGCTGTTCAAGTTATTGGACGCTCATGAGAGGTTGACTAGCTCCCGTGTCCAGTTCCATGTTGACGGGTATCCTGTTGAGTAGGACATTATTGGAGGCGTCTTGTTGTAAGAACAGTGGACATTGATCATTAGGAGGTGGAAAATAGAATGAGAGTAAGCTTGCAGGGAACATAAAAACTGACTGCAAAAGCTTCTACAGATATGTGAAAAGAAAAAGATTAGTGAAGACAAATAAAGGTCCTTTACAGTCAGAATCAGGTGAAGTCATAATGGGGAACAAAGAAATGGCAGACACTTGAACAAACACTATTGTTCTGTCTTCACTAAGGAAGACACAAATAACCTTCCGGAAATACTAGTGGAACGAGGGTCGAGCGAGAAGGAGGAACTAAAGGAAATCCTTAGTAGTCAGCAAATTGTGTTCTGGAAATTGATGGGATTGAAGGCCAATATATCCCCAGGGCCTGATAGTCTGCATCCCAGAGTGCTTAAGGGAGTGGCCCTAGAAATAGTGGATGCATTGGTGGTAATTTTCCAACATTCTATAGACTCTGGATCAGTTCCTATGGACTGGAGGGTAGCTAATGTAACCCCACTTTTTAAAAAAGGAGGGAGAGAGAAAACAGGAAATTATAGACCGGTCAGCCTGACATCAGTGGTGGGGAAAATGTTGGAATCAATTATTAATAGCAGCGCATTTGGAAAGCAGTGACAGGATTGGTCCAAGTCAGCATGGATTTATGAAAGGGAAATCATGCTTGACAAATCTTCTAGAATTTTTAGCAGGATGTAACTAGTAGATTGGACAAGGGGGAGCCAATGGATGTGGTGTATTTAGACTTTCAAAAGGCTTTTGACGAGGTCCCACATAAGAGATTAGTATGAAAAATTAAAGCACATGGTATTGGGGGTAATGTACTGACGTGGATAGAGAACTGGTTGTCAGACAGGAAGCAGAGAGTAGGAATAAACGGGTCCTTTTCAGGATGGCAGGCAGTGACTAGTGGGGTACCACAAAGTTCAGTGCTGGACCCCAGCTACTTACAAATACATTAATGAATTAGACGAAGGAATTGAATGTAATATCTCCAAGTTTGCAGGTGCCACTAAGCTGGGTAGCAGTGTGAGCTGTGAGGAGGATGCTAAGAGGCTGCAGGGTGACTTGGACAGGTTAGGTGAGTGGGTAAATACATGGCAGATGCGGTATAATGTGGATAAATGTGAGGTTACCCACTTTGGTGGTAAAACAGGAGGGCTATTTATTATCTGAATGGTGACAGATTGGTAAAGGGTGAGCTGCAATGAGACCTTGGTGTCATGGTATATCAGTCATTGAAGGTTGGCATACAGGTGCAGCATGTGGTGAAGAAGGCAAATGGCATGTTGTCCTTCATAGCAAGAGGATTTGAGTATAGGAGCAGGGAGGTCTTACTACAGTTGTACAGGGCCTTAGTGAGGCCACACCTTGAATATTGTGTACAGTTTTGGTCTCCTTATCTGCGGAAGGACATACTTGCTATTGAGGGAGTGCAGCGAAGGTTCACCAGGCTGATGGCTGATTCCTGGGATGACACAACTGACATATGAAGAAAGACTGGATCGACTAGACTTGTATTCAATGGAATTTAGACAAATGAGAGGGGATCTCATAGAAACATAAAATTCTGATGACATTGGACAGGTTAGATACAGGAAGAATGTTCCCAATGTTGGGGAAGTCCAGAACCAGGGGTCACAGTCTAAGGATAAGTGGTAAGCCATTTAGGACTGAGATGAGGAGAAACTTCGTAACTCAGAGAGTTGTGAGCAACTGAAATTTTCTACCGCAAAAAGTTGTTGGGGCCAGTTCGTTAGATATATTCAAAAGGGAGTTAGATGTGGCCCTCACGGCTAAAGGGATCAAGGGGTATGGAGAGAAAGCAGGAATGGAGTATGAAATGCATGATCAGCCATGATCATATTGAATGGTGGTGCAGGCTCGTAGGGCCAAATGGCCTACTCCTACACCTATTTTCTATGTTTTTATGTTGCTATGTTTACCTCTCCCCTTCATCGCCATCCAAGTCCCCTTGTCACATTTGCCAACTCTATCATTGCCATCCATTTCCCTCCTTTACCCGCTCCATCATATCTGTTCCTATCTGAGTCGTGCTGCTAAAGAAGTGATTCCAGCTGCTTCACACCATCATCAGGAGCTCCTGATCTCAGGAGAGCTGCTGGGATTCCATTAGCAGCCGGACTCCTGTAGGTGAAGCACTGAGGGGAGGGCGAGCCTGTGCTTACTTTTGTCAGCAAAATCCTGACAAGGCCCCCTAAAGTACCGATGTAAGCATCAATGCTGATGGTTGGCACTTATGTTACATCAAGGAGAGCTTTGATGCATTTTTCACAGGGCCAACAACTTCATCGCTTTCTGCACTGACTAAGATTGTAAAGATAGGCTAAACCCTAAAGAATATGGGGCTCAAACATCCGGTCATTGGACATTATTTGGAGCTGTGTCACAGACGTAGTGGTGCCACCTGGATTCCATTGAGGCGTTGATTGGGCGCCACAACGCATCACAGGTATATTCATTTCCTACGCACTCACTAAGAAGGTGAGGATGGGAGAGCTTGCAGCAACTGCTCGTCAGCGTGCCCATCGGTTCTCGGATGACGCCCTGGATGCTCTCCTTGATGTCCTGGAGAGGCGGCGGTTATCAACTCACAGAGGTCTATGGAAGGAAATCTCACAACAAGTTTCTGCGAGTGACAGGGTGGCCAGGACAGCCACTGCATGCCTTCAAAACTGAAATGAGAGATGCGGCTGGTGAGGGCGAGTATCTTAAATTTGAACCATGCTAAGCTGTGAGCTCAATGTACACTCTTTGCTCAATGTAGTGTTTCAGCATCCATGCTCTACTTAGGTGAGGCCAGATGCAAGATTCCCATTTGAAGTCTCACCCACTGCAAGGGCCTGCATGCACTGTTAAACTTGATACTTGGTTCTGCAGACCCACTCCTGATGTTGTTAACTCCTCAGTCTTCATATGTGTCTTGACGATGGTAGCCTTCCGTTACTGTTAGGTTCTGGCCCCCGAATTCAAGCATTGGCACAGCAACACCACATAGCGAATGGAAGGTACATCGAATTGTGAAGACTCTCATACAGTAACATCTACTAAACTATGTAAGGCACTTGGGACACACTGATAGATGGGCTCTAACTCAGATGTTCTCTTTATTTTTACAGGACAAGCTCACCCACAACCACAGGGAGCAAATGAGGACTGGAGGAGGGGACTCTGAACTCCAAGACCTGACTCCGTTAGGGGAATGCGTCTCTGCCCAGATCAAGTTGGTGCCTTGGTGGTGGGTGAGGCCAATCCCCTGGGGACAGTGACGGTATGTTGAGTTCCTTTGTAGCATCTGGCAGGACACTTAGGCCTGACACCACAATCCTTCAGCTCATTCCATGAGACTGCCATTCTTGAATGCGTTTCCCATTCCTGGCGCCCTCCTCTGTAGCTAACCACTCTTCTCTGGCTTTGTGCTTTCAGATGATGACTCAGATGGCCAGGGGCCTGCACATCAGCCTTCCACTGCAGGTGACGGTGGAAAGAACGAAGAGGCGGAGGTGACCTCTCTGGTTGTGACCAAGGATCCAGCATCCTCACAGAGCGGGCCAGCAGCGTTTTGTTGGAAGGCGTGGTCGGGGAGATGGAGGTGGGTGATGCTCTGGGACCCAGTAGCCTACAGCAACGCCACGGGGGAGGGGAGATCAGGGGGCCAGCTCCCCGGAGGGTGAGTGCGCGCCTGAGTGATGCTCAGCAGCACTCTGATGATCAGGCCGACTTTGATGTTCTCTCAAGACAGTCATCTGCATAGCGATCTGTTGGGTATTTTGTCAAGGGTGCCCAAGAGTGTCGATGCACTTGCTTTGAGTGTGGTGGAGGCCTCAATGATTGCATTTGTGTCTCAGCAGCCCATCAAGCCCATCCTTGGTAGATACCAACAGATGTTGAATGTCTCAACTGACTGTGGGGTTCCAGACATGGTGGCACAGGCTATGGCTAATGTGGCAGTAGCCATTGAGCACCAGGCCGACGCTATGGTAGGCATGCAGACTGTCACGTCTTCAGTGCATGGTGGCATCAATCAGCTCTGTGGTGTGCTGCAGTCGCAGTCTGCCCTGATGCAG
This sequence comes from Pristiophorus japonicus, assembly GCF_044704955.1. Classification (NCBI taxonomy): domain Eukaryota; kingdom Metazoa; phylum Chordata; class Chondrichthyes; family Pristiophoridae; genus Pristiophorus; species Pristiophorus japonicus. Next base: position 490,085,408 of record NC_091977.1, on the reverse strand, counting down.
AGCCAACCTGAATCCACGCAGGCACTGACTGCTATCATCGTGTCTGGGGCCCCATCTGTTGCATGGGGAATTAATGTTGGCAAAACACGGCAGCAATCTGTGCTCAGCCAGATAATTACAGATGCTGAGGCTCTACCCCGAGAGAGTAGCACTGTGTCGAGCCTGTTGGAATGTGATGTCCTCTCTCAGGATGACATCATTCCGCCCTTTCCCTTGCTGCTCTCTGCAACCACCCATCCACCACAGAGTGCTGCCACCCATGCTGAGGTACTGCAGTCCGCAGCCAGCCCTTCCAGGGCCCGAGGTGTTGTGAAACATCCTGCTAGGCCATCAGTTGTGGCAGCGGCGCCAACACAGCGACCTTCTACCAGCCTTTCTGCAGGCACTGAGACCCCATTGAGGAGGAGCAGGAGAGAGGAGAAGGGAAAGGGTGGGAAAGCACTGAGAAAGAGCCAGTCAATATGTGTGCTAGTGACCAGAAATAGTAACCTTGGTCGAATGTGAACTAATATATATAGTTGTGGTTGGATGAGCCAATAAATAATTGTGTGATGCTGGCCAGAGATGCTGTCCTTGTTCCATGATGAAGTAATGTGGATGCATCTGGATGATAATGTTTCAAGGGGACTGGTTTCAATTATTGTTTGTTGTGGAGGACAGTGTCCTTTAATGCTATTTTACAGCACACTATGGTGTTTTCTGTAAATAAAAATTTGTTTCATTTGTCACAATTTTGTGTTGCCATTTGTATACATGGAGACTTGGAGAGTGTCTTCAGCAGATGGCCAGGTGAAGAGGCTGGCCTGGTGAGGCGGGGCCCGCAATGCCAATGAGTACAATTGATGGCTCCCTGAACCCTGGGGAAGGCCGCTATCCTGGGAAAGCTACGGGTGCTCTCACCCTGGTCTTCCCTGGACATGCTGAACTTGATGTAATCCATTTGTTTGCTGCAGAGAATGTTGGTAATCTGGCGAATGCAGCAATGTACTGCAAACTGCGAGATGTTGCATATATCGCCTGTAGGAGACTGGAAGGAGCCGGTGGCATAGAAGTTGAGTGCTACTGTCACTTTCACTGCCACTGACAGCGAGGTCCTGGTGCTGATGTCAGCTGCCAGGTATGTCTGCACACTCGCTCGTCCTGGTTCTCTCTGGTCATAAGGAAGGAAATGTAATCTCTTCTCCTGTTCAGAGCATCTGTGACATGGCAGATGGAGCAACGGACGGCCAACTGGGAGATGTTGGAGATGTCGCTTGTTGCAGACTAGAAGGATCCAGGGACGTAGAAATTGATCGCGATGGTGACCTTTACTGCCACTAAGAGGGCTGTGCTGCGCTGCTCCTGATCTGAGGCTCTAGGTCTGGTTGCAGGAGGTGGCAAGGCCCTGTGACCATGTCCTTGCTGAAGTGGAGCCTTTGAACACATTGTTCCTCAGTGAAATTGATGTGGGAGAACTGCTGCTGGAATACCCTGGGTGGGTAACGCCTCCTGTTGAGAGCCCTGTTGGCTCTCCTACCTCTGGCCATATTTTGAACTCTTTCTCTGTGCCTCAGTTGCCTCTGACATTGACGTGGGAGGGTGAGGTCCAGTGCCAGTTCAGCCCCCATAAAAAGATCCAAATGTTTGACTTTCAAATCTGCCCTCAAAGAAACTCAGGAATCTTTATGAGCCAGAACACTCTTTCAACAAACCGGTCAAAAGGCCTGTTTGTCTATGTGAAAATGACAAGAATGCATTATTGGCCGACGAAATCAAAACCAGATGTTGACGTCTTTAAATACTGCTCCTCCAGCCGACATCTGACTGAAATTCTTTGCCTGTCGTTGTTAAAGGCAGGCAGAAAAGCAGGGGGTAAGAGACAATTTAGCATCCGGGGCACTACCAGGGTGCTGCGCACAGCGATGACGTCACGATCTCTGGGCACAGGAGATCGGGGTGCATTGCCGTACCGCCACCGCAGAACCCCCGCCAAAAATAGCGGGAGTCGCTGATCTCGCCGCGCCCGGTCACAAAGCCATTTGTGTCCCATAAGTGCCCCCCAGGAGTGCTAACGGGAGGCGCAAAGGCACCAAATTTCACCCCTATATATTTTTTTAGTTCATTTTCTGTATGAAGAGAGAATGAAACATGTGTGATAAATCCCCTCAGGTCTCGTCCTAATGTAATTGCACTGCATGATGTATATTGTATGTGGGTCTCTGGTGACTAGCCCAGTTCTCTCCAACTCTTCACCTGCAGCTAGCGTAATACAAACATTCCACCCCATGGACACGATCCTTTGACTCCTGAAATCAAGCAGAAGAGTGAGATTATCAAATAAACTTTGCCTGAGCTGCTCGGCTCCTTTGATGCAAGCTGTGTTAATGCCAAATAACTCTGCAGCTTTTCTTTTGCTCAAATCACGACTCAACATTGAAAATAGAAACAGACTTAATGGCTGGCTGGTGAGAGGGACAGAGAGGTTCACAGATGACTGGGAGTCAGGTGAACAGACAATAGGGAATTGTGTAGGGTAGGGATGTTACAGCTTTTTGACTTTATGGGCCATGTAAGTGAATATTATGGAGTCCCAGAAGTCACATATAAAGTGTAAATCTATGTTCTCACTAACTTGCATATATCGTAAGTTGCATATACTATCGGATCTTGATGTTGTGATTTAATATTTATCTAATAACAGAGCAGCACATTGAAAACTGGCCCTTTCCAAACCTCCAGTCCCACAAAATTCAAACAAGTAAAACCAGCAAGTAAATAAATATAAAACGGACTGAGCTACCTGGGCTGCAGGGATCAGATTGGTGAGGGTCAAGGGCCCGAAGGCCTTGGATCGGACATTCTTGGCATGCAGATGGTTGGCATCAGGTTAACATAAGGCCCGTCAATCTGTTTCTTTCCAGACCATGTACAATATGCCTTACTGTGGCCACTATCCAATTCTTTCAATCTTCGAAGTATAAATAGATCTTGATTCCCCCAAAGTTAATCAAGCAAAATTCCACATCTTCAGTATTGAACCCTGACCACCTGCTCCCCAGTGACAGCATTCCCTCCCTCCCTCTTCCCCAGTCCCCAATCAACGGATGAACTAACACGTCCTGTGTCCAACGGACGGGAGTCCAACATTATTCCAAAGAGCCAGAGGGTAATGACACTGGTGATGACCAAAGCCAAGACTTTTTGATGAGTATCCAATACTCTAATGGCACCCATCACTGCAAGCAGTGATTTCTCCATGGCCTGGTACTGTAGAGGTTAAGGCCTCCATGTTAATTCAGACCAACACTGGTGTAAAGTCTCATTAGTAGATGGATTATCCATTTTATGCATTCTGACTGCCTGGCCAGCAGGCACTAATTCCCAGTAGGCTCCAGCATTCTGGCAGTGCTTTTCAAAGAATACTATTTAAAAGTGAAGGAGGTACTAAGTAGAATCCAAATCTAATGGCTTGTAAGTGCACTTTTATTGTAAAATTTCATTGGTGCCAAGGTAAATCAAGAAGATTGCTTCAAATTAAGATAGAAAGTAACACATAAATTTAAATTAGTGAAAAGTAAATTTATGTATCCTATCCCACATAAAGTCTTATGCACTCTATCTTGGCATTGCCAACATTCAACGTTCAAACCCTTCCATAGGTTCACTCACCCCTCCCTTTGCAACCTTCTCCAGCCTGGCATTCCAAAATGTAGCCTGAGGCCTACCTGCTCTGATCTACAATTGTCCTCTCCCACCAATCCACGTAAGCACGAAAAGAGCTTTAGCGAGGAGGCCAATGCTACCTCAGTCTGCACTCTAGAACTCATTCCTTGAATATCCTCATTCTCGCTTCATTCAAAAATCCTTCTCAAAACTTGCCTCTTCTTTTGGTTACTTTAATAACTTACTGCTCAGTATCCACTACTAGAATCATGGAATCATTCAGCACAGAAGGAGGCCATTCGGCCCATCGTGCCTGTGCCGGCTCTTTAAAAGTGTTATCCAATTAGTCCCACTCCCCTGCTCCTTTTCCATAGCCCTGCATTTTTTTTCCCTTTCATGTATTTATCCAATTCCCTTTTGGAAGTTACTATTGAATCTGCTTTCACCATCCTTTCAGGCAGTGCATTCAGCCACAGCAACTCGCTGTATAAAAAAGTGTTTCCTGATGTCATCCCTGGTTCTTTTGCCAAATACATTAAATCTGTGTCCTCTGGTTACTGATCCTCCTGACAGTGGAAACAGTTTCCCCCTACATACTCGACCAAAACCCCTCATAATTTTGAACACCTCTATTAAATCTTCATAATTTACAATATGAATGTAAAAATAAAAGAAGGATTTGTAGATATTCATTTAATTGATTTGTTATAGTGTTGTAGCTTTGAACTATGCTCCCTTCAAGCACACCAGTCTGTTGAAGTACAGGATCACTGAATTTATCCTTTAATGGGAAGATAGCATTTGACCTGTATGAAGAGTTTTAAAGGTAAAGCTTGAGGGTAATAATCAAGATTATCACAACTCGATTGCTATGCAAATGACACATGGACTAGACTTTCGCCCTCATTCTCGGCGATTTTCTCGGCGGTACAGCTGTTTTTCCGCCCGACGAAAGTTTCCTCTTAAGTTTTTCCATGGTATCGCCCACATCTGAACACACCCGCCAGGACCAAACTGCCCACGTACAACACTGAGAACAACTGCCAGGGCTTAGGTTTTGCCTCAACCACCGACGTCCAAATCGCTGAGAGAACCGCCCTGTAAAAGTTGCTTAAACAGGGCGGTAGGTGAGTGCTCTGCAACGAAAGGTAAGTTAAAGGTTATTTATTTTTTTTTAATTTTAAAATGGCCATTAGGTATAAAAGTGTCTCGGGAATGCTTTGTACATATTTATATTGAAAATTTTTTTTTTAAGTTTTCCCCCCGCCCTAGGCCCAACCACAGCCTCGGACTACATTTTAGTTCTTATTGTCCATTCCAGTAATGACCGCCCATGTTACTAAGTTTCCACTTAACCGGAGAGAAAGCTGCCGACAATGAGTGTGCAATGCCTATTGTCTCGCCAGGCGATTAGTTTTAATTACTTTAAACATAAAAATGGAAATTCTCGCCAGCGTTATTCACCAAACGTTAGTGGTTCTTCTCAGCGGGCAATCGGGCATTGAGGGGCTTTAGGGAAAATCTAGCCCTTAGGGCTAGACTTTGCATTAGTCTCCAGATCGCCCAAAAGTGGGTGGTATTTCCAGCGTTAGCGTTTAGATTGTTTTTTGTGATCGCCGGAATATCGCCCATTCTCAAACCCGCTAGTTTCCACTTTTTAATTTGGGCATTAGGTGTAACGATATGAAATGGGCGTTAGCGGTTTTTTCAGTCGTGCAAGCCCAGTGTCCATAGCAACGGTTTATCCCGCGTTTCAGGAGGTTATGGGTCATTTGCACATGCGTAGAAGAGGGTGAAAGAGGAGAGAGAGAGCGAGAGAGAGAGAGGAGAAAGCTGGTAGTGTGATGTGTGGAGTATTGGAGGAGTATTTGAAGAGAATAGTTATTTTTCAGCAATTTTTCAGAAATTTCTGAATTATTTGAAATACTCTTTGATCTAATGGATACAATTGAATCTTTAATGGAAAGAATGATGAATGAGGAGGAGGAAGAAGGAGTGGCGAAAGTGGTAGAAATGGGAGGACGTAGGCACGCAAAGCGCTTTAGCAAGGAGGCCAATGCTGCCTTAGTGGCAGAAGTGGAGAATAGATGGGCACAATTGACCCAGAGTGGGTGTGGGAAACCGCCCCCCCTGGGTTTATTAAAGGATTTGGACCGAGATTGCAGAGGTCATATCTGCTAACGCTCACGAGGTGAAGGAGCCCAACCAGTGCCGGAAGCACTGGAATGATCTTGTTGATCAGGCAGAATAAGTATGACATTTATTTATATTTATTTATATAATTGTAATTGTAATTGTAAGTGTAATGATGCAAATATTAAATTAAATGCAGATCTGATGTATTGTAGTTAGACCGGTAATCATTTAATCCAAACCTAGATCTTATTCAAGTTATTCGCAGACGGTAGATATAACCATGCATGCGATATGTATAATGTTTACGGTGACAATGACGAGCATGGGCTGACCAATTGTGGATTGTCTGTGTGTTGTGTTGTGTTGTGTAATATTAATAATAATAAGATGATATCTGTCAGTAATCTGCTATCTGTTTTATCTGTAAACGTAACTAAAATGATCTTATACCATGCTCTTATCACCTTTGCAGAAGTAACTTTCAAAGAATAGGGCCAAGCAGCAGCGCACGGGTGGCGGCCAAGCTGAGCTTTGTGCCCTGACTGATCTTGAAGTGTCGCCGTTGGCACTGGTGGATGTCCACAACCGGTCAGCCACCCATGCAGCATCTGAACCCGTTCTCGTGCCACATGAGTAATGTGAGAAAGTGGACCACTTTCCATACCTCGGGAGCCGATTATCAGCAAGGGCAGCCATCGCCGACAAGTTTCAACACCGCCTCCAATGCGCCAGTGCAGCCTTTGACTGCCTGAGGAACAGAGTGTTCGAAGATTAGGCCCTCAAATCTGCCACCAAGCTCATGGTCTACAGGGCTGTAGTGATACCTGCCCGCGTGTATGGCTCAGAGATGTGGACCATGTACAGTAGACACATCAAATCGCTGGAGAAATACCACCAGTAATGTCTGCGCAAGATCCTGCAAATCCCCTGGGAGGACAGACGCACCAACATTAGTGTCCTTGATCAGGCCAACATCCCCAGCATCGAAGAACTGACCACACTCGATGAGCTCTGCTGGGCGGGCCACATTGTTCACGTGCCTGACACAAGACTGCCAAAGCAAGTGCTCTATGTGGAGCTCCTTCACGGCAAACAAGCCAAAGGTGGGCAGTGGAAATGCTACAAGGACACCCTCAAAGCCTCGCTGATAAAGTGCGATACCCCCACTGACACCTGGGAGTCCCTGGCCAAAGACCGCCCTAAGTGGAGAAAGTGCATTCGGGAAGGTGCTGAGCACCTCGAGTCTCAACGCCAAGAGCGTGCAGAAATCAAGCGCAGGCAGCGGAAAGAACGTGTGGCAAACCAGTCCCACCCACCCCTTCCCTCAAACGACCATCTGTCCCACCTGTGACAGAGTCTGTGGCTCTCGGTATTGGACTGTTCAGCCACCAAAGAACTCACTTCAGGAGTGGAAGCAAGTCTTCCTCGATTCCAAGGGACTGCCTATGATGATGATGAATATATGATTGATGTAATGTTTTGTAATGTTATGTAATTAATGATGGGATCATGAAATATCATTGTAATGCAACGCAGACTCTGTACTATCATGATGTTAATTATATGTGATGTCTGTCAGTATATTTATAGCGGTGGTGTTGCTCTCGTGCATATGCCTGTGCAGCGTAAGCATTCCCATGTGACCTAGCACCCCCTTTTCTTCTAATTATCTCATTTATGTTTTCTAGCTCAGCAGATAATGCAGGCCTTCCAGGAACCCCAGGCGCCCCAGGATCCTACTCTAGTTCTCGTCTCGGGAGGCAAGGAGGCAAGGGTATTATCCATCTTGCTGCAGGTCCTCCTCTCCACTGAGGATCGTGAAGAGATGGAGGAGGAGCACGCAGTCCTGTCTACAAGTGTTCCTGCGGCCACGTCCTCTTCAACAGGAGAGGTAGCAGGGCCAAGCACTTTGCAGCAGGGCACCCCAAGTGGTTCAATGCTGGCGCCGACCCCGCGGAGGTTGGTTCGGCGCAGTCGGACTGTTCCAAGAGCGGTAGATCTGAGAGTGGACTTGGTGAACTTGTCCAGGACAAGCGTCGACATTGATCGGGAGCTCCTCCAAGCAATGGGCGGGTTATTTGGCCAGGTTGCCACTCTGTCCGCGATCGTCGCTGAAAAGATGATGCGGATAGCAGTGGCACTGGAGAGAATAGCCGGGAACACGGATGCTCAAGGGCTATCAGTGGTCCCAGAATCCGGCACTGCACCCCAAGGTGCCGCACCCCCAGTGCTCGAGACACATGCGAGTCAGGAGGAAGCTCCTCGGAAACGTCCTCTCCATCTACAAGTCAATCAATGGATCTGCAATCACCCCCCTACTGAAGCAGTGCTCGAGGTGCCCTCCTGCAAAATGACTTGGAGCTGGTAGAGGGAGTGGAAAAGGTGGGGTACAAACCCGGGGGATGGGGGGGGGGGGAGGAAAGGAGGGGCATGGCCGCAGGGAGGGAGGGTTATTGTTATTGTTCATTTTTTAAAATGTGTTGAATGTTGGGTGGGTGGGTGTTTGAATTATTTAAATGGTTTGCATTATATTGATGTTGCTGTTTGCTGTTGTTGTTGTTGTTGTTCATTTATCAATTAATACATTTTTAACTTTTTCACTGTTAGGTTGGGTTGGGGGAGCGGGGTTGCATTGGCGTTTATAAAAATCATTGTTGTTTATAAAATGTATTGTTATTTATAAATGTTTCACAATTGGGTGGGGGTGGGGGAGGGGGTACTGGTGTGTTGTGTTTGTTTAAAAAAATAATTTTATTCATAACATTAAAAAAAAATTATTTAACTTAACAGAAATAGCAGAAATGTTAAGCATATACAAACACTGGCGAGGCCAGGCCATGAAAGGCAAAGATTAAACATCATGTAAATTAACTGTAACTGTAATTGTCACCAACGTAATGCAAAGCATTCATTTATGAGCTGCTGATGCAACAGTCTTGCAGCTGCGTAACCACCACGGGCCCTTCCCTGCGGTCTAGAGGGGTTGAGGACATGGTTTCAATGCCAGTCTGATTGTCCTCCCGAGGTCATCGTCCACCTCCTCTTCTTTCTCTTCCGCCTCTCCTCTCTCCTGAGGTGGACCAGCAGTCCCATCTGGCAATTCTTGTCCCCTCCTGTTAGCCGAGTTATGCAGCATGCAGCACACCACAATGAATTGAGCGACTTGCTCAGGGTGTTATTGTAATTCGCCTCCTGAGTGGTCCAGATATCTGAAGCGCTATGTAAGCACTCCATATGTCTTTTCAACGATATTTCATGTGGCTATGTGGCTTTCGTTGTATCGCTTCTCGGCTTCTGTCTGGGGCTTATGCAGGGGGGTCATGAGCCAGCTGGCAAGGCCATATCCTTTATCCCCCAACATCCAACCGTGACCTTGTGGCTGACTCTTAAACAGGTCAGAGACCGTGCTCTCACGCAAGATGTGTGCATCATGGATGCTCCCTGGAAAATTTTGCATTTACTGCCATGATTATTTGCTTGTGGTCGACAACGAGTTGCACATTGGTTCCGAAACACCTCTGCATCCTGAAAAGGTGCTCTTATGGCGATGTGCGTGTAGTCTATTGCTCCCTGCACCTTGGGGAAAGTTTGCTACTCTCGAGAAACCCAGAGCCCTCTCAGTCTGTACCTCCCTGGTCATAGGGAAGCTTATAAAGTCCATCCTTCGAGCATAAAGGGCTTCAGTCACCTGTCGAATGCAGCAACGTGAGCCGTGCTGAGAGACAGTGCAAATGTCGCCAGCTGAGGCCTGAAAGGACCCTGATGCATAGAAGGAAAGTGCCGCAGTAGCCTTGATTTCAACGGATAGTGCGGTCCTGATGGTGCTGTTCGGCTGCAGATCTCTCAATGAGCTGGCATATCTCACTGATGACCACCTTTCAGGAGTGCAGTCTCCTAAGGCACGTGTTCTTGGTCAAGTTTAGGTATGACCGCTTATCCCTGTAAGTGCGTCGGGTGTAAGTTCTCCTCCTCCTCATCAGTCTTCCACCTCATTGATTGGGCACATAATGCTCTTCAATATACCTTCTCCCATCTCTAGTTTGCAGCATGTGAGTAGTCATCAATACTGGCTGAGAAATTACAGGCCCAATTACAATTACTATTATATGTATTCTTCAGAAATAATAAATTGTCCACCAAAAAATCATATAAAAAATTCAAATCGACCACCATATGATTAGGTGGTTGTTCAGATTTTAAAATCACCTTAAAAACACTCACAGATTAAATCAAAACTCCTAGAACTTGAAGCAGCCTTTTATATGAAAAGTCCTCCGATTTACAAAATGGCTTTCATACCACTGGCTTAAGGTCAGGTGAGTGCAGCTTTATTTCAGCATTATTTTGGGCAAGTGATGATTTCGACGATATATGGGCGAGATGGGCGATATTCTGGGCGGTTTCTGGGCGTTAGTTTCCTTTCTAAACAGTATTCTGGGTGATGTTGGCATCATAATTTTTTAACAAAATATGGGCGGGCGGTTTAACTAATTTTCGGCATTAAATTAATGCCGAAACTAACGCTGGCGATAAATGGGCGTTAGTTTCCATTTTTAAGGAAAGTGGACGATAAATGGGCATTATACTTCATCTCAGTGGTTAAATGGGTGGTAAGTGGGCGGAGGCAAGGCAAAACTGATGGAAAGTCTAGACTCTATCTGGAGCCACTGTGAGCATTAATAAATCAGCAACATCCAAAACCATTTTTTAAGATATAGGGACTATTTTGGTCAATAGAATCTGTATCTTGAGAAATGGTTTCGTATATTGAGATTATCAATAGTAAATATTATGGAAAATCAACTTTTCTCTTCTTGGTCTGCTAAATCCCTAGTTTGGATCATTAGCTTGTGAGTCAATGCAGAGTAATAGAAGTATAATAATGAACACTGACAGTATTTCAATATTCTCTGAAAATACATTATCCAGTATAGTGGTATATAAAACATTCCACAGTCCACAAAGAAAAGTTGCTCTGCAATCATTGTCGTTATGTAGACTTTCACAATGCTTTTCAATTTCCCACTGAATACCATGCAGATTTATTTGCAGTAACAATGGTTTCAGAAATGTTTCAGAAAGCTTGCAAGTTACCGCCTATATTTCGTTTGGACAGAAATGTCTTCTGTGTTTGTCCTGGAAATCCATACTCTGTACCAACTCCTTTACTTATTCAGTCAAGCACTGTGGGATATTTTGTTGGATGCAATATGCTAAAAGTTGTTGTTCTTTCTGTTGAGAAAAAGCTGCTCCATAGAATTATAGAATCTAACAGCACAAATGGAAGGAACTCAGCCCATTGTGCCTGTGCCCGCTCTTTGAAAGAGCTATCCAACTCAGCTATGAGTTTACCCATTTAATCGGTTCTGTCACTGTATATAGAGGCGTAGGAGAAAGTCAGCACTTCCGTCTATTCAGCCACAGCTGATCTGTGGTTAGGGAAATCAGAAAAGACAAAATAGAAGAGGATTTTATTTTATCAGAAAAAAAAATGGAGATGCCTACAGATTCCCTAGCTCACTTGTCCCCTCTTGTTCTGATGCTTCAAACTCTGAAGAGAATGGTCTCCCTCACACGACATTTTACCTAGTTTTAATATGCTGCATAAGGTCACACGTTAGGTAATGAATCTCCTGGCATATCTGCTGCTGCACAAACTTGCCAGTGACATCATTGTAAGAACATAAGAACATAAGAATTAGGAACAGGAGTAGGCCATCTAGCCCCTCGAGCCTGCTCCGCCATTCAATAAGATCATGGCTGATCTGGCCGTGAACTCAGCTCCACTTACCCGCCCTCTCTCCGTAACCCTTAATTCCCTTATTGCTTAAAAATCTATCTATCTTTGACTTGAAAACATTCAATGAGCTAGCCTCAACTGCTTCCTTGGGCAGAGAATTCCACAGATTCACAACCCTCTGGGAGAAGAAATTCTTTCTCAACTCGGTTTTAAATTGGCTCCTCCGTATTTTGAGGCTGTGCCCCCTAGTTCTAGTCTCCCCTACCAGTGGTAACAACCTCACTGCCTCTATCTTGTCTATCCCTTTCATGATTTTAAATGTTTCTATAAGATCACCCCTCATCCTTCTGAACTCCAAGGAGTAAAGACCCAGTCTACTCAATCTATCATCATAAGTTAACCCCCTCATTTCTCGAATCAGCCTAGTGAATCGTCTCTGTACCCCTTCCAAAGCTAGAATATCCTTCCTTAAGTAAGGTGACCAAAACTTCACCCATACTCCAGGTGCGGCCTTACCAATACCTTATACAGTTGCCAGCCAATTCTCTATCCATGCTAATACATTTCCTCTGACTCCGCGTACCTTTATCTTCTGCAGTAACCTTTTGTGTGGCACCTTATCGAATGCCTTTTGGAAATCTAAATACACCACATCCATCGGTACACCTCTATCCACCATGCTCGTTATATCCTCAAAGAATTCCAGTAAGTTAGTTAAACATGATTTCCCTTTCATGAATCCATGCTGCATCTGCTTGATTGCACTATTCATATCCAGATGTCCCGCTATTTCTTCCTTAATGATAGTTTCAAGCATTTTCCCCAATACAGATGTTAAACTAACCGGCCTATAGTTACCTGCCTTTTGCCTGCCCCCTTTTTTAAACAGAGGCATTACATTAGCTGCTCTCCAATCCGCTGGTACCTCCCCAGAGTCCAGAGAATTTTGGTAGATTATAACAAATGCATCTGCTATAACTTCCGCCATCTCTTTTAATACCCTGGGATGCATTTCATCAGGACCAGGGGACTTGTCTACCTTCAATCCCATTAGTCTGTCCAGCACTACCTCCCTAGTGATAGTGATCATCTCAAGGTCCTCCCTTCCCACATTCCTATGACCAGCAATTTTTGGCATGGTTTTTGTGTCTTCCACTGTGAAGACGGAAGCAAAATAATTGTTTAAGGTCTCAGCCATTTCCACATTTCCCATTATTAAATCCCCCTTTTCATCTTCTAAGGGACCAACATTTACTTTAGTCACTCTTTTCTGTTTTATATATCTGTAAAAGCTTTTACTATCTGTTTTTATGTTTTGCGCAAGTTTACCTTCGTAATCTATCTTCCCTTTCTTTATTGCTTTTTTAGTCATTCTTTGCTGTTGCTTAAAATCTTCCCAATCCTCTAGTTTCCCACTAACCTTGGCCACCTTATACGCATTGGTCTTTGATTTGATACTTTCCTTTATTTCCTTGGTTATCCACGGCTGGTTATCTCTTCTCTTGCCGCCCTTCTTTTTCACTGGAATATATTTTTGTTGCGCATTATGAAAGAGCTCCTTAAAAGTCCTCCACTGTTCCTCAATTGTGCCACCGTTTAGTCCTTGTTTCCAGTCTACTTTAGCCAACTCTGCCCTCATCCCACTGTAGTCCCCTTTGTTTAAGCATAGTACTCTCGTTTCTGACACAACTTCCTCATCCTCAATCTGTATTACAAATTCAACCATATTGTGATCACTCATTCCGAGAGGATCTTTTACGAGGAGATTGTTTATTTTTCCTGTCTCGTTACACAGGACCAGATCCAAAATGGCTTGCTCCCTTGTAGGCTCTGTTACATACTGTTCTAAGAAACAATCCCGTATGCATTCTATGAATTCCTCCTCCAGGCTACCCCATGCGATTTGATTTGACCAATCGATATGTAGGTTAAAATCCCCCATAACTACTGCCGTTCCTTTTTCACATGCCTCCATTATTCCCTTGATTATTGCCCGCCCCACCGTGAAGTTATTATTTGGGGGCCTATAAACTACGCCGACCGGTGACTTTTTCCCCTTACTATCTCTAATCTCCACCCACAATGATTCAACATTTTGTTCATTGGAGCCAATATCATCCCTCACAACTGCCCTGATATCATCCCTTATTAACAGAGATACCCCACCTCCCTTCCCTTCCTACCTATCTTTCCGAATCGTCAGATACCCCTATACGTTTAATTCCCAGTCCTGGCCAACTTGCAACCATGTCTCTGTAATGGCCACCAAATCATACCCATTTGTAATGATTTGTGCCGTCAACTCATTTACTTTATTTCTAATAGAAACATAGAAACATAGAAAATAGGTGCAGGAGCAGGCCATTCAGCCCTTCTAGCCTGCACCGCCATTCAATGAGTTCATGGCTGAACATGAAACTTCAGTACCCCCTTCCTGCTTTCTCGCCATACCCCTTGATCCCCCAAGTAGTAAGGACTTCATCTAACTCCCTTTTGAATATATTTAGTGAATTGGCCCCAACCACTTTCTGTGGCAGAGAATTCCACAGGTTCACCACTCTCTGGGTGAAGAAGTCTCTCCTCATCTCGGTCCTAAATGGCTTACCCCTTATCCTTAGACTGTGACCCCTGGTTCTGGACTTCCCCAACATTGGGAACATTCTTCCTGTATCTAACCTGTCTAAACCCGTCAGGATTTTAAACGTTTCTATGAGGTCCCCTCTCATTCTTCTGAACTCAAGTGAATACAAGCCCAGTGCATTTAGGTAGAGTGTTTTCATCCTCGTTTTTAAACCATGATTTTTAGTTTTTACCCCTCCTGCAGCCCTTTTATATTCAGTGGTCCTTTTTGTTTCTTGCCTTTGGTTTCTCTGCCCTCCACTTTTACTCATCTCTTTACTGTCTTTTGTTTTTGTCTCCTTTTTGTTTCCCTCTGTCTCCCTGTATTGGTTCCCATCCCCCTGCCATATTAGTTTAACTCCTCACCAACAGCACGAGCAAACACTCCCCCTAGGACATTGGTTCCATTCCTGCCCAAGTGCAGACCGTCCGGTTTGTACTGGTCCCACCTCCCCCAGAACCTGTTCCAATGCCCCACGAATTTGAATCCCTCCCTGCTGCACCACTGCTCAAGCCACGTATTCATCTGTGCTATCCTGCGATTCCTACTCTGACTAGCACGTGGCACTGGTAACAATCCCGAGATTACTACTTTTGAGGTCCTACTTTTTAATTTAACTCCTAGCTCCTTAAATTCGTCTCGTAGGACCTTATCCTTTTTTTACCTATGTCGTTGGTACCAATGTGCACCACGACAACTGGCTGTTCTCCCTCCCTTTTCAAAATGTCCTGCACTCGCTCGGAGACATCCTTGACCCTTGCACCAGGGAGGCAACATACCATCCTGGACTCTCGATTGCGGCCGCAGAAATGCCTATCTATTCCCCTTATGATTGAATCCCCTATCACTATCGCTCTCCCACTCTTTTTTATGCCCTCCTGTACAACAGAGCCAGCCACGGTGCCATGAACTTAGCTGCTGTTGCTCTCCCCTAATGAGTCATCTCCCTCAACAGCACTCAAAACAGTGTATCTGTTTTGCAGGGGGATGACCACAGGGGACCCCTGCACTACCTTCTTTGTACTACTCTTCCTGCTGGTCTTCCATTCCCTAGCTGGCTGTGGATCCTTCTCATGCGGTAAGACCAACTCACTACACGTGCCACTTATGTCATTCTCAGCATCGCAGATGCTCCAGAGTGAATCCACCCTCAGCTCCAATTCCGCAACGCGGTCCATCAGGAGATGGAGGCGGATACACTTCTTGCACATGTAGTCGTAAGGGACACCGGAAGTGTCCCTGAGTTCCCACATGGCACAGGAGGAGCACATCACGTGACCGATCTCTCTTGCCATGCCTTAACCCTTAGATACCCTTAAATTGGTAATAACAATGCTACAGTTTACTTACTGATATAAAAATAAAAAGAAAAGCTACTCACCAATCACCAGCCAATCACTTACCCCATTGGCTGTGACGTCACCTTTTGATTCCTTTCTACTTCTTTTTTGCTTTCTCTCCCGCTGTACCTGCACCGTTACACCTTTTATAGGCCGCTCCGACGCTGCTCCCAACTCTCACCAACTGCCGCTGACTCTCGAGCTCCCGCTGGGCCTTTTATAGGCCGCTCCGACGCTGCTCCCACCTCTCACCAATTGCCGCTGACTCTCGAGCTTTGTAGGAGCTTAATTCTTCAGCTGGGGCATTCCCACAGACTGCTAAACCTCTCCCCATTCCCACTGCACTGAGAATTCTGAGAACAGATGTCTTGTGTAGGATTTCTCTCATTTCCCTTCCCCCAAACATGTAATGACAATATAAAGATTCACTGCCATGACATCATAGATAGGATGACATCATAAATGGCTGCTTTTATGCTGCCCTAAACCAACAAAGATTGTTCTTCTCACTGCTCTCATACTGGGGCACAGTTCCTGCACATAAGAACATAAGAACATAAGAAATAGGAGCAGGTGCAGGCCATACGACCCCTCGAGCCTGCTCCGCCATTTAATAAGATCATGGCTGATCTGATCATGGACTCAGTTCCACTTCCCCGCCAGCTTCCCATAACCCCTTATCCCCTTATTGTTTAAGAAACCGTGCAGGCCATGTTCCACATCTGGCTCCGAAAGACCGTTCTTTGTATGTGAGACTAGACAGTGAGTGTCAGCAGGCTATTCAACCACTAGAGCATCACAGCTGAGCCTGACAGTGTCCTCACCCAATGTCTATCAGGAGCTATCAGATAGCAGTAATAGCAGAAATCCTGGATGACTCTTGCCATACACCTCGGGCAGTAGTTTTCATTCATAAAGCATGCTTAGAGTTATCAGTAATTCAGATGAACTAGGTTTCCCTTTAAATATCATTTTCTTTTTAATTACATGGATGGAAATTAATTAGTTCTCCACCCTCATAAAACTGACAGGGAGGACCTTATCTCTTTGATCTAATGCTTTTTTTATTACACATAACTCATTGAGGTGAATGCGTGTTCAAATGATTTGGATGTTGCACTGTATATCGCTTCGCCTGGTTAGAAATTCTACGTTTAACTGATGTTACTATCGATGGCCAGTTTGGTAATTAGTACAAAAGGAAAGTTAATGATTCAAAGCCATTCCACAGCGGCTGTTGACCACAACGACTTGGCCAGCTTCGCCCAACCACCTCAGGACTTCTTACTGCTGGGAGCTGCATTTTATGAATACTTCCTAAATGTAGGCTTGATGTTCTGTAACTTAAAAGTAACATAATAGTCAGAAGGTTAAGACAATTCCTTGAGGAGGCATGTTTTGTTTACTAGCTGTTCGCCTTGGCTCAGTGGTAGCACTCTCACCTCTCAGTCAGAAGATTGTGGGTTCAAAATGCGACCGCAATGCCAGATATAGCTAAGTCCCCTTGCTTGTTTTAGACTGACTCTTGAGCTGAGCACATGCTGCCTACTATAAGTCCAGAAGCACATGCTCTGAGCCACAGAGCTGTCTGTCAAAAGGACTACAAAGGGTCATTGTTCCTGCCCCCGCTCCCGCCCCCCAGAAATGCCCAACTCACATCTTTACCTCATTCGCAGCAGTTAATCAAATCCACAACCCCAAGAAAGACAATCACTTAGGAATTTTGAAATTGAATGAAATGGCTTAGATCATTGATCTGTGCCAGATATTTTGAATTACCTGATAGAAAGTTTTCCCCATTGGGGTATAATATGAATGATCAAACCACGTATGCCAAGAACTTGCAGAGCTATGTCAGTCTTAGCCTTGCTCTGAGGTGTGAATTTTGCTGGACTGTAATTCTATTCAGTTTGCAGTAATAGCTAGCAGTAACTGACTTTGATCCTAGGCATGCGCTGAGGCCAGCAACAAAGAATCCAATTGATCATTTAACAATCTCAAAAATGCTTCATTTATATCATGGGGCATCAGTGCCATTCCTGAGCTCGCTTGAAGTCCATTCGTCATTAGGTGCAGAAACCCAGGTTATATTTTTTTCCTTTTCTATTGCTGAGACCAATTGCAGTGTGGGGGCTGAAATTAGCTAATTGAGCACAAAAGGTGAGTCAAACATGGGATCGTCTTGATCTGTGTGTCTTAGTTCCATACCGGGCAGTGCATTTACCAATGTATCGTCAGGACAGCTAGTGCATTTCTAAGGTCATCTATATGTGTAATTAATGACTATTTAATATATCTTTAAAAAAATTATTTCTCACAGGAAAGATGAGAAGTAATTTATTTCCACATGGCATAGTGGATATGTAGAATATATTCCCAATTGAAGCAGTTGTTTCTTGGGTTAGTTTGCACTTTGAAACAAAAGCTCGGACAAACATCTGCAGATGAACATGATCGAGGGTTATAAAGATGAGGACAATAGAGATAATCAAAGCCTGTGTGGAGCTGGACTGCTGTGGCCATGGAACCATCAGAACAGAGAAGGTGAAGGATGAATATTGTAGGATGTAAGTTTAGATAGAAATTCTACAATTAATGGGTAGGGAAGATAGTCACTGAACATAGATTGAGGAAACTAAATGAGTGGCATAAGATCCACAATCAGAGTAATCACCTGTGGGGAAAAAAACTAGGCTCAATGCAATGATTTGGCCAATAATTTCTCATGCATTCTTTACCTACATAGTGTCTGCCCTTCTTAGTAATTCATTGCATATGAAGCACTTTGAGACATTTCTGAGGACATGAGAAGATGATATATTAAGCCAAGGCTTCTTTCTTTATGAGTGTGGTCAGATTCCACCTTGTGATCTGTCCATGGGTCTGACAACCCAATCATAGGAGAGAGATTATTGACATTGAAAAGATACAGAAGGGGCAACCAAGAAAATATTGGAATTTAACTAATGAAGAAAGGTTAAGAAAATTGGGCTTCTTTTTGTCTGGAAAAGAGGAGACTTTGAGGTGATGGCATTAAAGTTTTCAAGAAAGAAAACTAGATTATTCCCTGCGTGAGAGCTTCAAATACTTAGGGACATATCTAAAAGTGGAGAAATAAGAAGTGGAAGTCAGGCAACATTTTTTAAGACTGAGCAATAGCATTTTAGAATAAGTTACCAGGCATGGCAACAGAAACAGAGACTATCATGGGTTTACGAGGTGATTAGATATGTTTCTGGACAGAGAACAGATTGAGGAATATGATGAAAAGGTGGGTAGATGGGGCTAGTTTATGAAAAAAGGTGGGGCATGCTTGGGTTTAATAACCTTTTCCTGTTTCTAAGTTTTCATAGGTTCCTATGTTAGCACTGTAACTTTAAATGAGTTGCATTTGGACAGCAAACACCAGCCCCTTTGCTCTGTCTTAAGTCTCAGTAATCAGCCAATAAATATTTAAAGAGAAAATACATAAATGAAAAATGGCGAGTGCATGATTTATTGATGCGTGTAGCTCATCTGGGACTGGCAAGGTAACATCTCTGCCATATGCTCTCAGACCAGGTGCTTCAGTGGGTGTAGTTTTACTCAGGGCAATTGAGCAGAATATGATTTGGAGGATTGTGTGGCAGTCACTTTATTAATGTGTGCATGAGTGTATGTCATCGATCCACATTCATCTCTGGTACGTGATATGATAAGCACGGTAATTTGTTTTGCTCCCTTCACATTCCCACATGTCTGAGATACGGCCAGTAACTGAGTCCTGCCCCATTTAAAGTCACACTTTTCATGATTTGTATCTGTTAGGGAGGATTGTCCATCAGACAGTCATTGGCAATGGGATGCTGGCTGGCCCCAAAAATAACCCCCCAACCACCCCGGCCACTAACTTCCCCATGTCTCCTCGGTTTCTGTTTGAATGGAATATAGGCATTCCCCATTCCCCCTGTTATATATGTAAACTTGTATTTACTCTGTACAGCCACCAGTGAGCTCATCCCCTGGAGTCCCAAGGGATCCCATAATCCCTTGGGAGCACAGGTATTTAAGGAGGCCTCACAGATTGGAGAGGCACTCTGGAGACCTGCAATAAAAGACGAAGGTCACACTTTACTTTGAGCTCACAGTGTTCAGTCTGACTCTTTCTCCATAAATAACAACTGGCGACGAGATACAGATAGCGAACCCAAGGATGCAGAGAACAGTGGGCATCCTGGAGAAATTCTCGAGGGAGATGATTGGGAAACGTTTGTGGAGTGACTTGACCAATACTTCATAGCCAACGAGCTAGATGGAGTTGAGAACACTGCCAAACGAAGGGCGATACTCCTCACCATCTGTGGGGCACCAATGTATGGCCTCATGAAAAATCTGCTTACTCCAGCAAAACCCACGGAGAAATCGTACGATGACTTGTGCACACTGGTTCAAGAGCATTTGAACCCAAAGGAAAGCGTTCTGATGGCAAGGTACAGGTTCTACACTTACAAAAGGTCTGAAGGCCAGAAAGTGGCAAGATATTTCGCCGAGCTAAGACGCCTTGCAGGACATTGCGAATTTGAAGGACATTCGGAGCACATGCTCAGAGACTTTTTCGTACTTGGCATTGGCCACGAAACCATACTTCGCAAACTTTTGACTGTAGAGACCCCAACCTTGAGTAAGGCCATAGCGATAGTCCAGGCGCTCATTGTCACCAATGACAATACTAAGCAAATCTCTCAGCTGCTACAAGTACTGTGAACAAAGTGATGTTGTTTTCAAATCATAACGGACAGAGCAGGTCACACATGCCTGCAGCTGCACATCTGCAGATGTCTCAGAGTCCACCATCAAGGGTGATGAATGCAAGGCCTTTAAAACCTTGTTGGCGCTGTGGGGGTGATCATCATTTCCAGTCAGCTGATTCAATGGGTACGTTTGCAAGGGCTGTGGAACAATGGGACACCTCCAATGTATGTGCAGGAGAGCTGCAAATCCTGTTAAACCTGCAAATCACCATGTTGCAGAGGAGGACAGATCCATGGAGGATCATGACAAACCAGAGCCTCAGACCGAGGAGGCAGAGGTACATGTGGTACACACATTCATCACGAATTGTCCCCCAATAATGCTGAATGTTGAACTAAATGGACTCCTGGTGTCAATGGAGCTGGACATAGGCACGAGCCAGTCCATCATGGGCAAAAAGACTTTCAAAAAATTGTGGTGCAGCAAGCCCTCAAAGCCAGTCTTAGCTCCAATTTGCACGAAACTAAGAGCTTACACAAAAGAACTGATTCCCGTAATCGCCAGTGCTACCATAAAGGTCTCTTATGATGGAGCGGTGCACAAGCTACCACTCTGGGTGGTACCAGGCGATGGTCCCACGCTGCTCAACAGGAGCTGGCTGGGAAAGATATGCTGGAACTTGGAAGACGTCTGATCGCTGTCGCCCGCTGATGACACTTTATGTGCCCAGGTCTTAAACAAGTTCCCTTTGCTGTTCGAACCAGGCATCGGGAAATTCCAAGGAGCAAAAGTGCAGATCTACCTAATTCCGGGGGCGCGACCCATCCATCGCAAGGCGAGAGCAGTACCGTATATGATGAGAGAAAGGGTAGAGATCGAGCTAGACCGGCTGCAAAGAGAGGGCATCATCTCACCGATGAGTTCAACGAGTGGGCCAGTCCTATTGTCGCAGTCCTCAAGGGAGACGGCACCGTCAGAATCTATGGCGATTACAAAGTAACTATCAATCGTTTCTCCCAGCAGGACCAATACACATTATCAAAGGCCGACGACCTCTTTGCAACGCTGGCGGAAGGAAAAACGTTCAGGAAGCTGGATTTGACTTCAGCCTACATGACGCAGGAACTGGTGATGCATGACGAAGGGCCTCACCTGCATCAACACGCACAAAGGTCTTTTCGTTTATAACAGATGCGCGTTCAATCAGTGGCGGCGATATTCCAGAGAAGCATGGAAAGCCTACTGAAGTCAGTCTCACGCACGGTGGTCTTCCAGGACGACATCTTTGTTAAAGGTCGGGACGCAGTCGAGCATCTGCAGAACCTGGAGGAGATTCTTAGTCGACTCAACCGCGTGTGGCTCAGGTTAAAACACTCAAAATGCGTTTTCCTGTCGCCTGAGGGGGAATTCCTGGGAAGGAGGATTGCGACGGGCGGCATCAGGCCCACCGAGTCGAAGACGGAGGCAATGGAGAACGCACCGCTGCCACAGAATGTGACGGAGCTGCGGTCGTTTCTAGGACTCCTGAACTACTTTGGTAACTTCTTACCGGGTCTTAGCACACTGCTAGTACCACTGCACGTCTTACTGCATAAAGGGGACGAATGGGCATGGGGCAAAAGCCAAGAAAATGCCTTTGTAAAAGCTAGAAAATTGTTATGCTCAAAAAAATTGCTTGTGTTGTATGATCCATGGAAGCGTTTGGTACTAGCATGTGATGCATCGTCATATGGCGTCGGGTGTGAATTGCAACAAGCTAATGATTTTGGGAAATTGCAACTGGTTGCTTATGCATCCAGGAGTCTGTCTAAGGCTGAGAGAGCCTACAGCATGATTGAAAAAGAAGCGTTAGCGTGTGTCTATGGGGTAAGGAAAATGCATCAATATCTGTTTGGGCTAAAATTCGAATTGGAAACTGAGCATAAGCCATCATATCCCTGTTTTCCGAGAGTAAGGGGATAAATACTAATGCATCGGCCCGCATCTAGAGATGAGCGCTCACGTTGTCTGCATACAACTACGCCATCCGCCACAGGCCAGGCACAGAAAACTGCGCCGATGCTCTCAGTAGGCTGCCATTGCCCACCACGAGGATGGAAATGGCGCAGCCCGCAGATCTAGCCATGGTTATGGAAGCATTTGAGAGGGAGCAATCACCCGTCATTGTCCGGCAGGTCAAAACCTGGACGAGCCAGGACCCCTTATAGTCCCTTGTCAAAAACTGTGTGCTTCACAGGGGCTGGTCCAGTGTCCCAATGGAAATCCAGAAAGAGATAAAGCCGTTTCAGCAGCGCAAAGATGAAATGTCTATACAGGCAGACTGCCTTCTGTGGGGCAATTGTGTACTGGTTCCCAAGAAGGGCAGAGACTCCTTCATCAGTGACCTCCACAGTACCCACCCAGGCATCGTAATGATGAAAGCGATAGCCAGATCCCACATGTGATGGCCCAGTATCGATGCGGACTTAGAGTCCTGCGTGCACAGATGTAACACATACTGGCAGTTAAGCAATGCACCCAGCGAGGCACCACTAAGTTTATGGTCTTGGCCCTCCAAACCGAGGTCTAGGGTACATGTCAACTATGCAGGCCTGTTCTTGGGTAAAATGTTCCTTGTGGTTGTCGATGCGTACTCTAAATGGATTGAATGTGATATAATGTCGGCTAGCAGTCCGCTGCCACCACTGAAAGCCTGCTGGCCATGTTTGCCACACACGGCCTACCCGCTGTCCTGGTGAGCGACAACGGGCCATGCTTTATCAGTGCTAAGTTCAAAGAATTCATGACCCGCAACGGGATCAAACATGTCACATCTGCCCCGTTTAAACCAGTGTCCAATGGTCAGACAGAGAGAGCAGTGCAAATCATCAATCAGGGCTTGAAGAGGGTAACAGAAGGCTTACTGCAGACTCGCCTATCCCGAGTCCTGCTTAGCTACCGCACGAGACCCCACTCGCTCACTGGGATCCCACCTGCTGAACTGTTCATGAAAAGAGCACTTAAGACAAGGCTCTCGTTAGTTCACTCTGATCTACATGAACAGGTAGAGAGCAGGCAGCTTCAACAAAGTACATACCATGATAGCACAAATGTGTCACGTGAGATTAAAATCAATGATCCTGTATTTGTATTGAATTATGGACAAGGTCCCAAGTGGCTTCCTGGCACTGTCGTGGCCAAAGAGGGAAGCAGGGTGTTTTGGGTCAACCTTTAAAATGGACTCATTCACTGGAAACACTTGGACCAAATCAAACTCAGATTCGCGGACTATCCTGAGCAACCCACTTTGGACCCTACCTTTTTTGATCCCCCAACACACACACCAGTGCCAACCGGCACTGCGGTTGGCCACGAAGCAGAATCCATCATCCACAGCAGCCCAGTAGAACCCACCACACCAGACAGCCCAGCAAGGCTAGCTGCACAGCAGCCCAGCAAGGGCCCAACAGTTGATTCACCAATACCAACTTTCACACCAAAACGATCAACCAGGGCAAGAAGGGCCCCAGATCGACTCACCTTGTAAATAGTTACACTGTTGACTTTGGGAGGGGGGTGTTGTTATCTATGTAAACTTGTATTACTCTGTACAACCACTAGTGGGCTCATCCCCTGAAGTCCCAAGGGATCCCATAATCCCTTGGGAGCACAGATATTTAAGGAGGCCTCACAGGTTGGAGAGGCAATCTGGAGACCTGCAATAAAAGACTACGGTCACACTTTACTTTGAGCTCACAGTGTTCAGTCTGACTCTTTCTCCATACATAACACCCCACAGCCAGTTTACCTCTCCAGGTCATTAAATCACCAACGAGAAGTCAGAGATTATGGGGTGAATTTTAACGCCCCTTGCCCAGCGAGAATGGTGCGTGTGGGTGGTTAATTGACTTCATTGACGCCGCAACATGATTTTCACGAAGCCTCAGGGGGAGGGCCGCCCAATGCAGCAGATTTGGGCAGAAGAGGCCAAGATAGTAGGATTTTTTATTCTTCGGAGGAACAGGGAGAAATTCTCTGGCCTCTCTTGGCCGGGCACCGCCTCTTCCTCACCACACCGGCATCTGTTCGGGAGCCTACACCCCAGAACTTACTTGATGCCGGGGCTTGTTTCCTGAGGTCCCCAGCGGCAGCCGACTCTCGCCTCAATTCCCACTCCTGCCCGCTTGCCTTGGCATCATTGCCGCTGGCTTTGAGTAGGACCGATGTTCAACGTGGCCTTTCAATTAACATTAGCTGAGCCTCGCTTACTTCATAACTGCCGTTGTCGGGATATGTGCTCTCTGACCTATATTTGTTCCCAATTTTAAAATTCACAAATTACTCCATGGCCTCACCCCTCCCCATCTCTGTAACCTCCTCCAGCCCTACAAGCCTCTGCGATCTCTGTGCTCCTCAAATTCTGGGCTCTTGCGCATCCCCTATTTTAATCTCTCCACCATTGGCGTCCTTGTCTTCAGTCTTCGACTCTGGAATTCCCTTCCCAAATCTTTCCGCCTCTTTCTCTCCTTTAAGACACTCCTTAAAATCTACCTCTTTGACCAAGCTTGTGTTCATTTGCCCTAATATGAAGCTCGGTGGCCAACTTTGTATGATAATGGCTACTGTGAAGTGCCTTGGGACATTTTACTACGTTAAAGGCTATGTTGTTGTTGTTGTTGTTGTTGCCAGGTGTGCCGACCGCTTTGGGCCTCCCGCAACCCGTGCCCACTCCACCTTTAAATCTGAGGTTCTAATTTTGTCGCAATTTTTAAAATATTTCTCCTTTGTGAGACCTGCACTGTATTTTCTACATCTCTCAATTTTTTTTTATGGCATCAGAATCTGTTACGTTAAAAAAAGAAAATCTTTCACAATTGCATTTTCTTTATCATGACGGCCTGGAGTTTGGGCTGGAGTTGCCGATCAGGCGCAAATTGCACCCAAAATTGCACGAGTTTCGAGAAATTTTTTTTTTCTCAAATTTCTGCTCAAACTGATTTGCAGATCGCTGGGTGTAAAATCTGCCATGACCCAGTGTAATCAGGCAGCGTTTTAGAATGTACATTTTTTTTTTAATTTGCTTTCAAAAATATTCTTTGATATATTTAAGAGTGGTAACTTGGTGCAGTTTGATTAATACAGTTGAAAATAAAACACAAATAATAACCATTTTAATCATAGTGTCAATCCACCACCTGTGATTAAGCCCATTTCAAATGACTTAAAATTATATTAAAAAACTATAGAGAACCAATTAGTAGTTACATTGGATCACAGTGGTCAGTTTCTTTGTAAATAAAAACAATTATATTCAAAAGCTTTTAAACGTGCCTATTAGTGTCCTTGCACCTAAAAGAACCAGCCTAATATTTAGAGCATCCTCAAAGGCCTGCAAATGACAGCAGTTAGCATTAATTCATGCTGGGGACCTGGCCAGTTTTTGTGGGCGGGGACGATTCTAGCATAACGTTTTTTAAGCTAGTGCAAGAGATCGTGGAAACTCGCGGAATGTAATTTGCATTTAAAATCCTGTGATCTTTTGCGCTGGTTTGGCCCGTTTCGTGTGAATTGTGCCAAAAAACACTGCACAACTGAATGGAAACTCCAGACCACTGTATTTAATAAATCATGGTTTGAAGGCTTCAAACTTTAATTTTCATAACATCTGTTAAGTCCTGACTCTAATGTACTGACTTACACGAGACACATGCTGAAGTCAAGGTCACTCAGGACCTGCACCTTTAATTCCAGCTCTCCAGTGCTGCACTTGCCTGAGACCTCCCTTTATATACCACAGTGGGACAGGTATGGAGTGTCTCCTGCAAGTGCACCCCTGGTGGTAAGGTATGCTTATTGTTACAGGTCATATCCAGTTACAGTCATGTATAGCATGGTAAGATACAGTTATATACAGTAATGTGAGATACATGACATCACCCTCCCCCCAAGGTCTTATTGCCTTTATAGATCCAGTCTCTCAGGTGGTCTGCGCTCTCGTGTGGAGCGTCTTAGTTGTGGTTCAGTTGTTTGCCTTGGTGCCTGTTTTTCGTTCGGTGTGATTGCTGGTATCTCGCCTGGGCTGTCTGTTTCGTTCGGTGTGATTGCTGGTATCTCGCCTGGGCTGTCTGTTGAGACTGCCCTTTCCTCAGGTTGTTCCACCTGTCTGTCCACCAGGTGTGGTGTGAGTTCTACATTGTAGTCTGCCTCTGGTTCTTCAGTGTTATCAGTGAATCTACTTTTTACTTGGTCTACATGCCTCCGGCAGGTTTGACCATTGTCCATTTGTACAACCAGTAGCCCGTTTCCCCCTTTGTCTGTTACTGTCCCTGCAAGCCATTTGGGACCCCGGCCATAGTCTAGCACAAACACTTTGTCCCCTATCTCATTCCACCTCCCCCTCAAATTTCGGTCATGGTACTCAGTTAGCTTTTGACGCTTAGCCTCAACAATTTCATGCATGTCTGGGAGGATTAACGAGAGCCTGGTCTTTAAGGTTCGTTTCATCAATAGTTGCGCGGGGGGAACCCCAGTCAACGAATGCGGATGAGATCTGTATGCCAGCAGCAGTCACGACAGCGTGGGACCTTTGATTCTGAGCATGCCTTGTTTAATGATCTGCACTGCTCGCTCCGCCTGGCCATTGGAGGCCGGCTTGAAAGGTGCCGTCTTAACGGGATTTATACCATGGTCAACTATAAAATCGTGAAATTCTGCGTTGGTGAAGCACGGACCATTATCACTGACCAATATGCCAGGAATGCCGTGCGTTGCAAACATGGTTCTAAGGCTCTCCACAGTGATGGAGGTGATGCTCGAGTTTAAAATGGTGCACTGGTCCTGACTCTAATGTACTGACTTACACGAGACACATGCTGAAGTCAAGGTCACTCAGGACCTGCACCTTTAATTCCAGCTCTCTAATGCTGCACTTGCCTGAGACCTCCCTTTATATACCACAGTGGGACAGGTATGGAGTGTCTCCTGCAAGTGCACCCCTGATGGTAAGGTATGCTTATTTTTACAGGTCATATCCAGTTACAGTTATGTATAGCATGGTAAGATACAGTTATATAAAGTAATGTGAGCTACATGACAACATCAGTCAGAGAAAGAGGGACTTAAAGAAGGAAGATGGTGTATGTTCCGCACTTTCCTCAGTTAGAGTGCAGTGTGTATTTGTGGGTGCCCCATTACAGAAAGAATATTAAAGACATAGGTGCTAAATTAGATAAGGCCAAAAATAGGTGTGATCTTCCCGCGCACATTGAAAGTAGTGCAGGCAGCACGCGAATTTCATGCTGCCTGCTCATTACGACGATTGCAGCGCTGAGCCCAGTGCTAAACGCTGGTTGGCTCAACACTCAACAGGAGGGGGGCCCAATATCGTGTGGAGTCTGCTTTCTATTTAAAGTTTGCCTGCAGAGGCAAAGGCTGTCTGCATTTCTTAAAGGCAAGGTTCTTTGTTACAGAAGTACCTCATTGTGACTGGCGCTGGAGCAATGTCTCAACAGGGCAGAGAAAGGGCACCATGTTTCACTGATACAGCACTGGCGGCCGTAGTGCAGGAGGCCTACAGGAGGAGACAGGTCCTCTACCCGCAGAGGGGCAGGAGGCCTTCCAGGCACACTGTACAAAGGCAGTGGGAGGAGATCATAGAAGCCATCAGTGACACCAGTCCCGCCCCTAGGACACGGATCCAATGCCGGAAGAAGTTTAATTACCACACACAAGTGGTCAAGATGAGTGAATGGATTTTCAAATGCCATATCCCACCAACTGCACCACTCGCTTTACACACTGCTCAATGCACTTCACCCCATCACTCACCAACCAACAATCTCTAGCAATCATGGCTCATACCTCACAATCGTAGCTTCACTTCACCCTCACACACTTACTACTGCTGCAAGCCTCATACCCACATCTCACACCTTGCACACAATGCCATGACAGGCACATCACCCAAACACATTGCACCATATTGACTGACACACATCCATTTCTCTTGCAGGCCAAAGTGGTTCACAACCGGCGCGAGCAGGAACAGACAGGCAGGGTCAAGCATGGCTGCAGAACCTGACTCAGCTAGGGGAGACTGTGCTGGAGATCGTCGGAGGGGCCATCACTGAGGCCGTGGCAATCGGTGAGGCTTAAAACATTGATGATGATGGTATTCTCATACCTAATCCTTCTTCTCACATCCCACTTCTCCCTCATCCCACAATCTCTTCATACTTACAAGCTGCTGACGGTGTCAGCATGCACCTCTTGCTTTCTCCCCTCCCCTCACCACAACCTGACCCTTGTGCCTTTCTCCTTTCAGATACCCAACAGCTTCCAGCCTGTGCAGGAAGAAGTGGAGGAGGAGAGTGATGGAGAAGAGGTACTACCATCACTCAATCTGGCACTCCCAGGCACCAGCTCAGAGAATGGCACTGCACGAACTTTAGGGGGTAGTATAGAAGTGGGATCTGCATGTGATAAGTCACTGGGCACGAGTGGGCTGCAGCCAGGGTGGGGGAAAGGGTAGCTCAGCTGCCAGCTCCCCGGAGGACAAGGTCTCACACGTGTTCTGCTCTACAGGACTCAGATGAGGACTTTGATGGGTGGCCTTCAGAAGAAGGGTGATGTGCACAGAGTTAGTGCAATGGCAGGCCTGCCAGAAAGCCTCTTGTCACTGCCAAGGAGCAGGGAGAAGTCCGGCTCCCAAATTGCATGGGGCCTTGAGCGGAGCGTGGGGCCAATGTTCCCTTTCATTTTTTTCTGGGTGCAGGCCCCTTTAAGGGGCTGCATGGCCCATTCAAAATACCACGCATGCGCGGATCTTCCGATTTAAAAGTAGGTGAGCCGGCTGCACGGTAGCAGCAGAGAGCTGCGCAGCCACATAGCTTAAAGGGAACATTGCTTGGAGCCCATGATTTCCAGGATAGAAGTGATGGGCAACTCCATTAGAGCACTCGTGGAATCAGCTACGATGCTGGTTGTGATTGGCAATGCCACAGCTTCCATTGCAACACAAGCAAAAGCGACCCATCGTCTGAGTGCTGCAATGCAAGTTCAGACTTCTCTCATGCAGGCTCAGCTTGCTGCCACGCAACCTCAGGGTGCTGCCATCGTGCCTGGGTTTACGAGTGTGGAAAGGGGCTTGGAGGATCTCACAGCGGTCCAGCAATCTGTACTCCAACAGGTGGCTAGGAATGCTGATGCGCCGCCCCAGAGGAGTAGCAGTGATTCCGTGGAGCAAGAACCTGCTGCCCTCTCTCAGGATGACAGCATTTGTACTTCCGCCACTGCCATTGCAGTTGCCTGTCAGCCAGCCAGCCCAGACTTCTCCCCAGACTCCCTCAGGTTGAACATGTGGCTAGAAGATCATTGACACAGCAGACTGGCACAGGGTGAAGGCAACATGACTGCTGCCAGGATACTGGGCATTCTCCATCATGATGTGTCGGGCATGGTCGCACACCACATGCATATTAAGAGAGTGGTAGCCTTTGCAGTTAAAGTACATCTCAACATTGATATGCAGTGTCCCCAAAACCACATGTGTGCAGTTGTTGGCGCTCTGCATCATGGAGTTGCCCGATATCCTGGCAAAGCCACGTGCATGCTCGCCCTGCTTCTCTCCGTTTAGCAAGAACACAAAGAAGTCCCTTCTCCTGGAGCGCAGAGCCTCTGCAGCGACGGACGCTGAAGTATGAGATGTTTGCTATGTCGCCTGTTCCAACCTGGAAGGAGCTGCTGTTGAAAAATTCAGGACCATGGTCACTTTGAGGGCCACTGGCAGTGCTGTCATCGCCCTGCTCTGAGGCTGCAGGTCTGGTTCCAGGAGGTGGTGAGTTCTGTGACCATCTCCTTGGTGAAGCGGAGCCTCCGAATACCCTGCTGCTGGCTTAAGTAGGAGAAATGCTCCCTGACGACCCTAGGTGAGTGAGGTCTCCTGCTGCCTCCTCCCTCTACGAGCAGCTTGTCTTTGCTGCCGCTGCTCCATCTCTCAGTCATGCTGAAGCACGAGGGGGACTGCAAGTACAGACCCATGACTGGGACCAAGTGCTGTAAGACAGAGGCCTTCCAGTCAGAGCCTTCCCAACATGCAGCAGGACTCCCTGCAGGCTTTAACAACTTTATAAATGTCTTCCAGAAAGCCAGTATTGATATAAACTCTGCAAGAGTAAGTACAAGAGAAAAAAAATCAACTTTCCTGCAAATAAGATGTGGGGTGGGTGGGGGTCTCTCAACAATTTTGTTGTGAACAATCAAATCAAGTGCACCCATATTAAAGGGGGGGGGACACACCAAACACTTTCAAACAAGTACCCCCTTGTTTTTTTTTTTTTTTGAGGGCACTAAAAACACAAATTATATAAGTGCCCCCTGGCTAAAAGGTGGGGGGTCACTAAAACCGGCACAATAAACAAATTGAACCACAGACAAAAAAAAATCAAATTAAAATTTGGTTGCCGGAGGTGATGATGCACTCCAGTCCCTCTGGCATCCACCTCGCACGGAAGGCCGCGAGCGTACCAGTGGATACCGCGTGCTCCATCTCCAGGGCAGCTGAATGCATATTCAGCTGTGCATGTTTAAGAGAGGGTGTTGTTCAGAATGACGACGTCGAAAATGACATGTCGTGGGTCAAATCAGTGTTGCACGCTGACTGCCGTCACGATCTGCCTATGAAGCAAATACATTACAGCCATGCAACTCCTCTACCTTCACAAGGCCGTCGATCGCCCTTCCCCTTCCGCCAACAAATTTTTTAGGTGTAATTGGGGAATTGCTGCTAGGATGTACACTTTTATCCTGATCAGTAAGAGTTAGATTTGCTGACCCCATTGGAATTTAGGACAGGGTGAGCATTGTACAGTTTGGGCAGATGGGTATCCTGAGCCACCGTGTTTACAGCCATGAGACCTTGAATTTAGGGGCTAGAGAGCTCACTAGGCTGGAGTTTGCTTTAATAGGTAACACTGCCCTGACCTTAACCCTGGGTCCAGGGTAATTTCTCATACGGGGGGGAGGGGCGGGGTGGTGTGGCAGGGAACTAGGAGTACCAACCCGCCAGGATTGACATGGAACCTCCAGAAATAGAAGTTTAATCTCTGGGACACTGCTGCAAGCAACCAGGGAGAAAAATCATCGAGGCATTAATAGAAAGTGTGCCGAAAATTCCGGCCTCGCTGGGTCCATGCGCACGGACCCAGCGGGGCCTCGCAAAAGTCGGTTTTCGGGGCGAGGTCCGCATGTGCCAAAAACTGGCTTCTTCAATCGGTCAAGATTTAGCTTACTTTTGCCAACGTAGGAGTTTTAAAACATATAAAATTTAAATGTAATCATACATTTTTATGTTAAAACCCTGTCTATTAAGGCAAGTTTATTTTTAACCCTATTAAAACACATTAAAAAAAAAATCCAAAAAATATATATTTTTTCTAAAATATTTAATTACATTTAATTTCAATTAATTTTAAATATGTGAGGGTTTTTAAAATTTATTATGCTGTGTTTCTTGTTTTAGGAGAGTTTTGTCATTGATAGTAATGGGATCTCGCACAAACAGAGATCCCATTTTGTCAATGAGAATACCTGTACTACCTAGTGATTGATGGTCCAGGCCCACGTGACTCCAGCATTTCCCTACATACAGGGAACTCATCTCCTGTACGTTGCACATCAAATGAAGGCCTCCGACCAGATTCGAAGGTGCCTCCGTGACCACCAGATATTTTCGCAAAAACAATTCCGGTCAGAGGCGTACATAAGAACATAAGAAATAGGAGCAGGAGAGGCCATATGGCCCCTCTAGCCTGCTCCGCCATTTAATACGATCATGGCTGATCCAATCATGGACTCAGGTCCACTTTCCTGCCCGCTCTCCATAACCCCTTATCCCCTTATTGTTTAAGAAACTGTCTATTGCTGTCTTAAATTTATTCAATGTCCCAGCTTCCACAGCTCTCTGAGGCAACGAATATCACAGATCCACAACCCCCTGAGAGAAGAAATTTCTCCTCATCTCAGTTTTAAATGGGTGGCCCATTATTCTAAGATTATGCCCTCTAGTTCTAGTCTCCCCTATCAGTGGAAACATCCTCTCTGCATCCACTTTGTCAAGCCCCCTCATAATCTTATACTTTTCGATAAGATCACCTCTCATTCTTCTGAATTCCAATGAGTAGAGGCCCAACCTACTCAACTTTTCCTCATAAGTCATCTCTGGAATCAGCCTTGTGAACCTTCTCTGAACTGCCTCTAAAGCAAGTATATCCTTTCGTAAATATGGAAACCAAAACTGTAGCCAGTATGGTGTGGCCTCACCAATACCTGTACAGCTGTAGCACGACTTCCCTGCTTTTATACTCCATCCCCTTTGCAATAAAAGCCAAGATTCCATTGGCCTTCCTGATCACTTGCTGTACCTGCATACTATCCTTTTGTGTTTCATACACAAGTACCCCTAGGTCCTGCTGTACTGCAGCACTTTGCAATCTTTCCCCATTGAAATAATAACTTGCTCTTGTTCGTCCAAAAGAAGCCTCTGACCAGAATATTCCCCCCATTGTTTTTGAACACTTTCACTTATTAGCTTTAAAAATATTGTAAAAATATTGGGGAACGAAGACTGTTTGAGATTCCTGAATCATCCAATCAGGTTAGGATAACTCTGTTCAGTTCCCAATTAGTGTGGGACAGCGGTGCGCTGTGAGGATGGACGTGTCGAGCGACCAATAATGCAAGCCGGGGGGGGGGGGGCGGCGGGGGCAGTTGGGGGGGCGGTGATGAAATCTCCAGGAATACATTCAATGCAGAATTGGCAATCCTAGGGGCACCAGGAGCGAGCCCAGCCAGTGCCCCAAAGGCAGATCCCGGCGATCCTGTGAGTGCGATCGCCACCGCAGCATCGCGAGGGGCAGCTGCAGAGTTCAAGGGGTAAAAGAACCCCGAAGGTTGGAAGAACTGTCCCACCGTAGCTTTAGCCAAATTCGAAACCCTCAGCAAGTCATTGCTGTCAGTGAATTGGAGCGACTGCGAGGCCCTCTGACTCTATCAAGGCGACGCTGACATCATTCCCAAGACTTCCCCAGCCTCCCATCACCTTCCACATGGCAGCCTCAGGAAGCCAACGATAAGGTGGAGAAACCAGCAGGGATCAAGGCTCCATCCCTTGTCCCCACCATTTCCATGCAGCAGTTGGGGAAGGAGTGGCCAGAATGAGGTTGTGGCAGGAAGGGGGAGACTTTACCCTCATTCCCCACATCGATTTCAGGCAGAATCACGAAGAAGAATCCGGCCCCATACTTTCCCAGGACCTCCCTTCACCTTTGCTTCCTCTTACAATACTCAGAGCGAAAACCTGGCATCCCCTATTCACTATTTCACAATGTAACTCGTCTCTTCTGCTGGTGTTTTCAACCTTGGTGATGTGCTATGCTATCAGCTTTGTCCCTTCACCACAGTTTCTCAATTCATTAATGAACAAAAAGCCTCATGCTCGGTGCAGTCAGCAGCTGGTGACAGGTGCCTTTCCAAAGCAAACATGAATCAAGTTTACGGTGCTTTTTTTAAAAAAAAGGTAATTAATAATTTATCCATAATTGCTGCACAATGGTTATAAAAGGTTTTGTAAGGTTAGTTGCAGGAGCTACTTATCTCTGTTTCTCAGAGCATCTTCTCTCTGGCTTCCTCCCTGCATCACAGAAGTGATCAGCTAACCCCCTCGCGGGACACTACCTTCAAGGAGATGGTATCAGAATGTAGGTAACTACTTCCTCTGCTTCCACTCTTGCTAGAAATTTAGCAGAGAGTTCTTATCAGGAAAGTATAAGGAAATGCTTGTCACTTTGCTCGGCAAGAGTAAACCAATGTCATCATTTTTAACATTACTAGTGAATCTCCTCTGGCATTGCTCATAGCAAGTTAAGAAATGCTGGGGTAGATCTTGATCTTATGCAATAGTGCAAGACAGGTAATTACGAGTTAGTTGCTGGATCACTGCTCCCGACCCCTCACCACCTCCCCCCGCGCCCCCCCCCCCCCCCCCGCCATCAATGCCCATCCCGCCCCCACCCCTCCCCATCGCTGCTGTTCCTGATCTGATTCCTAATCCACGGCCCCAATCTCCCCTCTGCTCCCGACCCAAGAGCCGCCATTGCCAACACCTGACACTGACCGCAGCGATCCCAGGTGCCAACACCCAACATCCCAACCCCTGACTCTGACCCAGGGCCTGACCCCCGACCCATGCCCCCATCCCGATCCCCGAACCAGGCCCCCAACCCGATCTCCGACATAAGGCCCCATCCCCAATCCTCGACCCAGGGCTGGAGCCCCAATCCCTAAT
The DNA here is from genome assembly GCF_044704955.1 of Pristiophorus japonicus. Lineage (NCBI taxonomy): Eukaryota > Metazoa > Chordata > Chondrichthyes > Pristiophoridae > Pristiophorus > Pristiophorus japonicus. The sequence continues at coordinate 490,050,879 of NC_091977.1, read as the reverse complement.
CCCTGATCCCCAACCCAGGCCCTGATCCACCCCAGGCCTCAACCTGATCCCTGACCCCCAAAAGCATTTATCTGAGGGCTGCTGCAATGCAAGGTGCGGTCCACACTTGGTGTTTTCCTCACTAGCAGGCTCTTCACGTTTTGCCGGTAATATTGAAATGAGGCCCGAGGCAGCTTCAGCATTCAGGAAGGGGGCAAGAATTGTTCCTCCCTGCCCAAAAATGGCCAGTGCACAATTTCTAGGCTGATGGCTCTGATGGATCACAGTACAAAGGGCTGAATGGTCTCCTCTATGCTGACATTTCTGGGATTCTATGTACAAGTCCTCTGAGGAGGTACCCAGACGTGAGAAAACCAGCAATATTCAATGAATGGAACCTGCTATGGAACTGACACTTTTGGTTTAATGAGGCAGCCAACCCCTTTCTTCACTATTTAACAAAATGTCAGGACAATTTCATTCTTTTCCATAACTCTTGAATAGGCAATGATGGGGGGGAGGGGGGGCGGTTGAACACAGTCTGATTATAATCTGGGAACACTAAAAATAACTGGGATGCACATCAATATAAATATTTACTGTTCATGGGAGTTATCCCCAGAGTTCCTCCATCTCCTATAAGGAGATGGATGACAAGATACAGAGTACAATGACAGTAATGAGCTACAACCCATGCAGCTGTCAAGAGAATGGATATATTTAAGACAATGTGGCCCTCCTACCCCTTCCCCCCAAAGCCTCGGGCTTCTATTTTAAAAATGGCAAATAATATACAAACACACTTTAAAGGAGGGAGGCGGGAGAACATAAAATGAGTCCATGGTTCATGCTCTTGGTCACTGTCCATCACTCCACCCTTTTTTCCTCTCCATTGGTAAATGTGCATCTGTGAATGTCAGAGGAGGGCATTAATCTTGGGCTTGGCTGTGATGGCCTACCATGGTGGAATAGCTCGTTGACCCTCAGGCCAGAGTTTAATGCTTTAGGAGACTCCCAGCACAGCTCTAGCAGGGCCGGGAATTACCTCCGTCGCAACTTGCCTGATCCCAGATGGTTTTGCTGGCATTTGGGTAGGAGCAGTTGAAAGAATTGCCCCTAAAGAAATTTAGAATTTAAATCCTTTGTATCCCACACGATGCCAGGGGCATGGGCGTTCCTAACCTGGGCGGAGGGGGGTGGGGGGGGGGGGGGAAGGGAGGGGAAATACAGCGAATGCCCGTTCTCATCATTTGCTTGTCCTTTGAATGTGCCCCCCCATATTTGGGTAGATAACTCCCATCATGTATTTAGAATGAGAGGTTAAACCAAGGCATTAATCTGTCCTCTCAGATGGACATAAAAAAATCCCATGGCTCTCTTTTGCGGGGCCCGCTCTTCTGGCCAATATTTATCCTTAACTACTATAACTAGCAACAACAGCAGAGATAACTTGCATTTATATAGCACCTTCACAGGAGAATTATCAAATAATATTTGACACCAAGCCTCTTAAGGAAAGGTTGTCTTATGAGGAAAAGTTAAACAGGTTCGGCCTATACTCATTGGAGTTTAGAAGAATGAGAGGTGATCTTATTGAAACATCTGAGGGGGCTCAACAGGGTAGATGCTGAGAAGATGTTTCCTCTTGTGGGGGAATCTAGAACGAGGGGGCATCGTTTCAGAATAAGGGGTCGCCCATTTAAGATGGAGATGAGGAGGAATTTCTTCTCTCAGAGGGTCGTGAATCTTTAGAATTCTCTAGCCCAGAGATTGTGGAGACTGAGTCATTGAATATATTCAAGGCTGAGATAGACAGATTTTTGAACTATAGGGGAGCCAAGGGTTATGGGGAACAGGCCTCCAAATTGGGGGCAATAGTCAATACTGAGGATGACTGCATCAAATTACAGGAGGACATTAATAAACTTGCGGAATGGGCATATAATTGGTAAATGAAGTTCAACAAAGATAAATGTGAGATATTACATTTTTGTAGGAAGAATAGGGAGGTCGAGAGCCTCGGTAGGATAGAGGAACAAAGGGATCTTGAAGTACAGATACACAAATCGCTAAAAGTTGTGACACATGTTAGCAAGGCCATAAAAAAAGCAAATCAAGCACTAGAGTTTATTTCTCGAGATATAGAAGTGAGCTGGATTTTCGTCTATTTTGCGCTCGTTTAGCACACCAGCGGGGCATTAAATGCTGTTTCTGGGCATGATGCCGAGCATCCAGGATTTAGCGCATGGTCGGAAGATTACCGCCCCGCCCTCCATTTTCAGCGTGATTATGACGTCATTCGTTGTGCAAGTCTGCGCGAGCACGCCAGATGGAATTTTTGGCCCTAACGCCTCATTTAACATCCAGGAAACACCTGAAAAAAAACAGGCGGTCCCAAGGTGCAGCAGGCACTACTGGTGGTATATTTAAAGAGAGGCTGGAGGATCTTATATCACAGTTGTCAGTGACTGCTACGATTGCACGCAGAATGCTGCGTGAGGCTGCGAGTTGCGAACAGCACTTTTATCTGCCCTAACACTTTGCTTACAAGGTCAATGAGAGATTTTAATGGGGGCAATACTAGTTTGCCAGCGTATCATGCTGGTTGCTATTGGCAGGCAGCTTCAAGCTGGATGAAGGGTTCTTGGCCATGTTGAGCCACGGATTCGAAGAGGTCGTAGAAGTATGGGGAGGAGGCCTTACCCCCATCCCCCGCCCCCCGCCCCCCCCCACGGGCTTACAGGGAACATCACTCATACCTCCACATCAGTGCGTTAGAAGGCTGCACTTCTGAAAAGAAGTGCTGACAGAGATATGCCAGCTCCTACAGGCAGACCTGCAGCCTACCAGCGCCAACAGGACAACCAGCGCCGCCGGTCGAGGTGATGGTGACTGTGGCGGAGCCTTCGGCTCCTTCCAGGCAGCAGCAGGGGATATATGCAGCATCTCTCAGCATGCTGCACATTGCTGCATTCGCCAGGTTACAAGGGCACTGTACAAACGCAGAATGGACTTCATAAAGTTCCCAATGAGCAGGGACAGCCAGAATGAGAGGGCTCTTGGGTTTAAACAATTTGCAGGCTTCCCCAAGGTTCAAGGTGCCATTGACTGCACACACATCACCTTGCGAGCACCATTACACAATGCAGAGGTCTTCAGAAACCAAAAGAGATACCACTCCCTAAGCATACAGCTGGTCTGCGACCACACACAGCGCATCCTCACAGTGAATGCCCACTATCTACTGAGCACACATGGTGCTTTCATCTTGCGTGAGAGCAATGTCTCACAAATCTTTCAGCGACAAAGGCAAGGTCAGAGCTGGCTGATCGGGGACAAAGGATATGGCCTGGCCACCTGGCTCATGACACCCCCTTCGGAACCCCGGCACTGAAGCCGAGCAGCGCTATAAGAGAGCCATGCAGCCACCCACAACATCATCGAACAGACAATTGGCATGCTCAAGCAGCGCTTCCGATGCCTGGACCGCTCTTGAGGCAGCCTTCAATACTCCCCACAACAGGTCTCCGAATCGATTGTTGTGTGGTGCATGCTACACAACTCAGCCATCATGAGAGGCCAGACATTGCCAGTGGGGATTGCAGGACCACGTCAGGAGGAGGAGGAGAACGAGGAGGAGGAGCCTGGCAAGGAACCCATTGCGGTGAGACCACAACCACAGGGGAGGCAGCGTGGAGATGTGGCCGCAGCAAGAGCCTTACGTTGGCAGCTCATCATTGACCAGTTTGCTTGAATGGGAAAGGTGGGACTGCTGCGTTGACTCGCTACTCTATGCCACCATGTCGGCTAATCCACACTGAATTCTGCAATGGGACACAAGATTCCAATGGCAAAGATCAAACAAACATTTTTATAGACACGAATAATTAACAGTGTTCCCCTCAAAAAACTATACAATGGTTAAAGTAAAAGTAAATAACCAGTACACTGCTTCCTGCAGTGAACAAATATAAATAAACAGTAAGCTCCTTCCTGCAGTAAACAAAATGTAAATAAACAGTAAGCTCCTTCCTGCAGTAAACAAAATGTAAATAAACAGTAAACTCCTTCCTGCAGTAAACAAAATGTAGATAAACAGTAAACTGCTTCCTGCAGCAAGACAATGTGAGTCAATTGTTATCACACAACTATGTACAATTTTTACAATGCTACATATATCCATGAGCATCAACTTGTGCCAGGCCTTAAAGGCTCTTATCCACACTTCGCCCCCTCACTTCAACCTCCTCCTATGCCTACTGCTCTTCCTCAATGAGGCCTCAGTGTCTACAGCAACACTGCTAGAGGGCTGCTATGTTGGAGGGCTAGAAAATGCAGACGGCGCCACACACTCTGGAACACCACTGTCGCTGCTCGAGGCCACCAGCCTCTGTGTGTGGGCAATGATGGCCTCACTGAGCTCCTGAGTGACACTGACAACCTGTGACACTGCCTTCGCAACAGTCGCAGTAAGCTTGTCAATGCTCTCTGGGATCCATCCCAATGCATCCATAAGCTTACGGTGCATTCCTGTGGTTCCCCTGGACATTACCACCAAGTCCAGTTCCATGTGTGCCTGTCGGTGAGCAGACCGACTTTGCCGACTCACCCTCAAGAGAGCTGGCCTGCGAAATTCCCCTCTCGCACTGCGTTGGCGTATGCGACTGGAGCCAGGAGCCTCCGACTCCTCAAACCCCAGGAAATCCGCATCGTCCCCCGATGTAGTGAGGCCAAACAAGGCAACTGGTGGGCTCTGAGGCTCAGGCAGAACATTCTCTTTCCCACCCTCATCATTTGCCCCATGGCCAGATGTAGAGGGCTCCCTTGAAGGATGTTGCGCTTGTGGCTGGCCATCTGCAAGCAGAAAACAATAGACATGTGGTTAGCAGCAGGGGAGGAGGCAGAGTGACATGAGGAAGGTGGTATTGCACATGTTCATATGAAGGCCCGCCAACACTTCATTATATGTCTCAATGCGGTCTCTTCAGTCGCTCTATCCATTTACATATACTCAGTACCTGAAGGGGGCTCAGCATTGCCCCCGGCAACTGTCCGAGCTGGTACACCTATGAGGGCCGACGCCCGTTCCTCGACATCAGTCAGTGGCAATAATTGGGACGGCCCCTCGCCTGTGCAAAGCTGTTCCCTCCTGTTGTGGGAGTGCTTCGACTGCAAAGAGAAAAATAGGAAGGGTTCAGAAAGGGTTTCTCTGCTGTTGGGGCACCAATGCCTACCATAGTACAATAGGTGATACGATGTGAATGTTCTAGTGGCTTCCGTTCAATCTGTTTGGATGTTGCATGTGCTTAGTGAGGAATTGTTAGGCGGTTAGAGGAATGTAGCATGGGGGCTTGTAAGTGATCTTTCTGAAAGGCATAGCAGCAGTGGAGTTTATTGTGAGGAAGGATATAAATGATTGAGTTTATGTGCGTGGATCATTAGAAGCCAATGGGTGCAGAAGTAAACATTCATCTTTCTTATGCAGTTTGAAAACCACCCTACAGGTTTTTGCGAGGGACCATATGCATGAAAAACTTCACATAGTGTGTGAGGTTCATGTTAGAAGTCCTGGAGGCATACATAAATCCAAATGGTACTCATCCTGATGAACCTGGTAAGGTCATTGAACTTTTTAAGACACTATGTGGCAGTTCTGGCTATAGTGTCTGCAGCAGACACCTCCTGAGCAATGGCCCTCTACAGTCTCTTAAAAACAGGTGGGAGTAGTTTGGCTCCCCCAGGAAGATGGAGTGAGGACCACCTCCACTCAACTGCATGGACTAAGGCCTCACTCGCCTCATTGGTGAAGTGCCTGGCTCACTGCCTTCCCTCCTACTCCTCCATCTCTACAGAGGTGGCTGAAGTGGGGCATGCAAGAATCTGCCGGGAAAAAAGAAATTACTGCGCATGCGCAAAATGGCCGCCTCCTTTAACGCCACAAGTTTCAGCTCAGGTGCACAAAGTCAGTTGTGCAATGCCTGACTTAATGCCAATGCTTTTCCAACTTACATTTTCACTGAAGCTTGCAGTCGAAGGCACAAACTATTTACAGGCACTAATTTTAACACCCGCCACAATTAACGCCCCGAAATCCAAAAAGACTCAAATCTAGCACTTAGAGTACTGCATACAGTTCTGGTCGCCATATTATAAAAATGATATAGAAGCACTGGAGGGGGTGAAGAGAAGATTTACAAAGATGATACCAGAAATGCGAGGGTATACATACCAGGAAAGGATGATTGGGTGCGTCTCTTTTCTCCTGAAAAAAGAAGGCTGAGGGGTGACTTAATAGAGGTCTTAAAAATTATGAAAGGTTTTGATAGAGTGGATCAAGAGAGAATGTTTCCACTTGTGGGGAAGAAAATAACTAGAGGCATCAATATAAGATCGTCACCAAGAAATCCAATCGGGAAGTCAGAAGAAAATTCTTTATCCCAAGAGTGGTGAGAATGTGGAACTCACTACTACAGGGCATTTAAGGAGAGGCTAGACCATTATATGAGGGAAAAGGGAATAGAGGGTTATGTGGATAGATTTAGATGAGGAAAGACGGGAGGAGGCTCGAGTGGAACATAAACGCCGGCATGGACTGGTTGGGCCAAATGGCCTGATCCTGTGCCATATATCCTATGTAATTGTATGTAGTGGAGTTGAGGCCAAGATCAGATCAGCCATGATCGTATTGAATGGCGGAGCAGGCTCGACGGGGCATATGGCCTACTCCTGCTCCTATTTCTTATGTCCTTAAGGAGATATTAGGGCAGATAATCAAAAGCTTGGTCAAAAGATAGGTTTTAAGGAGCGTCTTAAAAGAGGAAAGATAGTTAGAGAGGCGGAGAGGTTTAGGGAGGGAATTCAAGGCTCTGTTTCTGTGTCGTATATCCTATGTAATTCTATGTCATGGAATTAAGGCCAAAATCAGATCAGCTATGATCTTATTGAATGGCGGAGCAGGCTCGAGGGGCCCTTCGGTGACAGCATTCAAAAACAGATGGTCAGGTACGCTGACACCACCCAGCTCTACCTCACCATTGCCTCTTAACCATTCCACTATCTCTAAATTGTCCGATTGCTTGTCCAACATCCAGTACTGGATGAACAGAAATTTCCTCCAACTAAATATTAGTCACAGAGCTCTGGAGCTCCCGTGCAGGCTGTTCAGTTGCTTTTAAATGTACGAAAATGCGCATGTGCGGAATTTTGAATGGACAACACCGAAACTCAAAGGCTCCATGCGGCCCAAAAATAAATTAGAGGGAACATTGCGTGGGACACAGACTGAGTAGAAATCCTTCCCTCAGTCTCAGCTTTCGCATGAAGAATGGCTACAGTTTGAGGTACAAATGAGCAACGGGCAAGCCAGAGCAGCAGATCCCAAGATGGGCGGGCGTTCAAGAGAAGGGGAGCGATAACTACAGGTGGGAAGAACTTTTAAAAGACAGCAAAAATGAACTGAGCCAGAATAATTAACTGAGAACACACATAATGGGATCATAGAATTATAGAATTATACTGTGCAGGAAACCATTCGGTCCATCGTATCTGTGCCAGCTCTTTGAAAGAGCTATCCAATTAGTCCCACTCCCCTGCTCTTTCCTCATAGCACTGCAACCTTTTCCTTTTCAAGTATATATCCAATTCCCTTTTGAAAGTTACTATTGAATCTGCTTCCACCACTCTTTTAGACACTGCATTCCAGATCACAACAACTCGCTATGTAAAAATATGAAGACAGTTTGTAGAAATTGGTGGGTTGTGCCAATTTTCAGGTTTACAACTGGCATAATAACAGATTTAACATTGGGATGGCCCTTGCCCGATCTCTGCGGGCATTTGGGCCACTGCTAAATTCATTGGGAACTTTTCTTTAGGATTTTGCGGATCCACTGAAGACAGGTATTAGACCCTTTGCATATGTTAATGAGGGGGCTGATTCAGGACCCCTCTGGTTTGGGATGAGCGGAGCGGGTCACAGGCCTGCTTTACTCAGCATTCTTTTAAGGCCGCTGTGGCATAAGCAGCAGCCGCCCTCAAAGTTCAGTTTTAAAATATTGTTCATTGATGTGAAGCCGAGAGGGACAGGAGTGCTCCCCTCCACCCCACCCCCACCAACCCCACATTCCTCACGATCACCACCCCTCCCTCATTCCATTGTTACTGCAGCCCCCTCCTGAGACATAACATCGGGCTGCTGCCAGCAAGGCAAGCCGCCCAACATTCGTCACCTTCGAACGCGTGGGCTGCTTGTGGGGGTGCAACAGTTGCCGGTAGCTCGCAGACATAATGTTACTGAGGCCCAAGGCCCGAGGCCCGATTTCCTCAGACTTCCTAGTCAAGGTGTGTGCTGTTGACACGCTGTTAGTTATGTGCCCGACAAAGCTCCATAATCAATTTCTACCCCAGAAAGTCTAGCGGGTGTTGCTCTCATAGTAGAAAGTGAAAATAATTTGTTTTACTGGTTAGTAAAAATGGAAATTTTCTTATTGCCATTGTGGCTCTCAGCTAGACCGCTCTAGTGGAATCACTGGCCTCGAGTCATCCCCTTGCGTTCTGGACTGGCTCCATAGGTTAACAGTGGAGGCTTCTACTGGGGCCTCAACATGAATGTAGGTTTCTGATCGGAAATAGTGGCGGCAACTTTGGTGTTTTTTCCTGAGGACTAAGCCTCACCTCCCTGACCTTCAGTGGTCGGGGTCAATTAATTGAAATAGGTTTGCTTTTGATTTTATTTATTATTATGTTAACTTGCTGTGTATTGTAAAAAGTTAGAATATTGTACAAAAACTTTAGTTTGAAGTTACTTATATCGCTGATGTTTTTGTTGAATCAGTGGTATTCACGTGTTTCTCATTATGTGCGATACTGCAAAAGCATCACAGAAGTAGTTTTTATTTAAACATTATTTATCCCAAAATCTTTCTATTCTTTTGTGGTCTATCTTTGATTTATAAATTATGTTATTCATCTCACTATAAAAAAAAGTCAAATCTTTTATTCAGGGCTTGGTGATACTAAGACACTCAACTAAGGTAAATTCAATAACATTTGCAAACAGTGGACAAACGTGATCAAATGTCACATGATCAAATCTCCAGGAATACATCAAACCAGAGTTGCCAACCTTTGGCAGGCCAATGTGGTGGGGCAAGTCAGAGGACCTTCTTGTGGGGCTGCTCCTGGGCCTGGTTAAGGCAGCAGGTCCAGGATGGACATAGCCCAAGGTAGGGGGAGAAAGAGGAGGGTCGCTCTGGGTGTCTGCACCTCTTCTGCAAACATGTCCATGCCTGGGTGGCCCTGGAAAAGGAGCGCGCGGTGTCCATCGGAATGCTTGAGGCCTTCCATGGTCGGTTGGCACCGCAAGGAATACAATGTCTGACTGGAAATAACAATAGCCCGGATTTTGCGATCAGTATTCTGAGAGTACGCCATCATGCCGCTTCTGAAATGAACAGCAAGTTCAGAATTTCTAAATCCCGAACTTACGATCTGTCAAGTTCTGTTTTAAAATTCTAATTGTTGGCGCAAAGTTGGAATAACTGCCCAGTAATTATGCCTGAAAATGTTTCTGCCTTTTTTACCATGATCTTTGATGCCCTAGTTCATGTTAAAAAAATAATTACTCTGTCGCTCCCTGGCTGTTCCCCTTGGTACAGCCCTGATCTTGGCTCCCTTAAGTCCAAGGGATGCAGACTTGAACAAATATGGTGGACAACTGGTTTAGCCATTTACCGCCAGATCTGGCTGGAGCAGGGATTGGGTCTCAGGGACAGGATGAGTTCGGAAAGGTCGTGAGGGGAGATCGGCGAGAAACTGGAGAAAGATGCGAGGTCAGGGCTAGGGCAGGGGTAAATCCTCAGAGGAAGTTTGCCGCGGTGGGACAAACTTCCTCTAAGCTCTATCGGGTCCTGCTCTCGTCTACCAAAATTGCTCACTATTCCAGAATCATTCCGGAATGTAAATGTGGTGTCCCTGCACCTTACTACAAACTCACACGAGGCATGGCTATATCAGACACGGTCACTCTGTGACCTTCACCTTTATTGCCAGGACCAAGCAGTCTGACCCTGGGTGGGACCTCCCCTTTCATACCTGGAAACCCAGGTGAGGAGTGTCTCCCGTAAGTTCACCCCCTGTGGTCAGGGTTTGCATTTCTATGGTACAGGTACAGTGTACATGAGTTACAGTTCCATTACTATGTCATTGCAAGATGGTTAAATACATGACAGTAAAGATAAACCCTGGCTTCTATTCTCCACTTCTATCCATCTTTTTAAATCACTCTCCCCAATCTCCACCCCCTCACCTCTGACAATAAGTGTGAGGAGCTCATGGTCTTCTTTGGCTCTAAGATTGAGACCATCCATTCGGCCGCCTCTGCCTCTTCCCTTCCTTCCCCTAGCCCACCGGGGCAAACTTCCTCTAAGGATTCCCCACTGCCCTAGCCCTGACCTCACATCTTTCTCCAGTTTCTCTCTGATCTCCCCTCATGACCTTTCCGAACTCATCCTGTCCCTGAGACCCTATTCCCACCAACCTGCTGACCACCCAACTTCCTTTTCTGGCTCCCATTGTAACTGACATTATTAATGGTTCTCATTCCTCATGTACTGCCTCCTCTCCCTCAAATCTACCGCCATTACCCCGCTCCACAAAATAACAACCCTCGATCCCTCCGTCCTTGCAAACTACCGCCCCATCTCCAACTTCCCTTTCCTCTCCAAAGTCCTTGAATGTGTTGTCACCTCCCAAAGCCGTGCCCAACTTTCCCGCAATTCCATATTTGAATCCCTGCAATCCAGTTTCCTCACCTGCCACAGTACTGAAGCGGCGCTCATCAAAGTCACAAATGACATCCTTTGTGACAGTGCCAAAGGCAAACTATCCCTCCTCATCCTTCTTGACTTGCCTGCAGCCTTGGACACTGTTGACTACTCTATCCTTCTTCAATGCCTCTCCACCGTCGTCCAGCTGGGTGGGACTGCACTAGCTCCATTCTTAACTATCTAATCATATCCAAAGAATCACCTGCAACGGCTTCTCTTCCCACCCCCACACCGTTACCTCTGGTGTCCCCCAGGGATCTATCCTTGGCCCCCTCCTATTTCTCATCTACTTGTTGCCCCTTGGCGACATCATCCAAAAACACAGTTTCCACATGTACACTGATGAAACCAGCTTTCCCTCACTACCACTTCTCTCGGCCCCTCCTCAGTCTCTAAATTGTCTGACATCCAGTTTTGGATGAGCAGAAATTTTTTCTAATGAATATTGGGAAAACCGAAGCCATTGTTTTCAGTCCCCGCCACAAACTCCGTTGCCTAGCCACTGACTCCATCCCTCTCCCCAACTGTTGTCTGAGGCTGAACCACACTGTTCGCAATCTTGGTATCATATTTGACCTTGAAAGGAGCTTTCGACCATATATGCACAGCATAACTAAGACCACCTATTTCCACTTCCGTAAAATCGCCTGTCTCCACTCTTGCCTCAGCTTGCTGAAGCCGTCATCCATGCCTTTGTTACCTCTAGACTTCACTATTCCAACGCACTCCTTGCTGGCCTTCCACATTTTACCCTACGTAAACTTGAGGTGATCCAAAACTCGGCTGCCTGTGTCCTAACTCGCACCAAGTCCCGCTCACCCATCACCCCTGTGCTTGCTGACCTATATTGGCTCCCAGTTAAGCAATGCCTCGATTTCAAAATTCTGATCCTTGTTTTCAAATCCCTCCATGGCCTTGCCCCTCCTTATCTCTGTAATCTCCTTCAGCCCCACAACCCTCCGAGATGTCTGCGCTCCTCTAATTCTGCACTCTTGAGCATCCCTGATTATAATCACTCAACCATCAGTGGACGTGCCTTCAGCTGCCTGGGCCCTAAGCTCTGGAACTCCCTCCCTAAACTTCTATGCCTCTCTATCTCTCTTTCCTCCTTTAAGACGCTCGTTAAAACCTACCTCTTCAAACAAGCTTTTGATCATCTGCCTTAATTTCTTCTGTGGTTCGGTGTCAAATTTATCTGTTTGTTTGTAACACTGTTGTGAAGCGTCTTGGGACGTTTTATTACATGAAAGGCACTATATAAATAAAAGTTGTTATTATTATTATTATTAATAAATAAATACAAGTTGTTGCTGTTGCTGCTGGTGCAAACAGGTGCAGCAGTCTGTTTGCACAGTGTAAGGGGACACCCGTCAATAAAAATATCTTCATTTTGTTGAAATTCCTTTTCTTTAATCGTTATTAGCTGCCTGCAGCCTTTGACAGTTAAACAGGATTCGGAGAAATAAACCAGCTCAGCAATGAATATTATTGCATTATGTGATAATATTGATTTATTGTGAGGGCTCCACGGCAAACTTACTTTCTCCCTTTTTCCAAACTGGAACCAACTGGCCATGAACTATCTATAGCCAAGATGGCATACAAGTGGCCAAACTTGCTCCCTGGCCTATCTCCAAAGCCACTCCATTTGAGTCACTGGAAGGTGTACAATCTGATTGGAGTATTGGCCCAGATACACTTCCACATATGATGTGCCCCTGGTATCCCTGGGCCATTACGCTGCACTCAACTCTGCAGCATCTGACAGTAACTTTTCTTTTGGGGCCTCACAACAGGTAAATGTGCATTCGGTTCAGAGGCCGGCAGCGTAATCTTTAGTTCGGCCGCCGACTGCAAAATTCAAGCCATTATGATTTTGTTTTATCCATTTCCTTTTGGTTCCATTGAAATGGGACTTTTCTTTTACTAGTTGTGCCTCCTTAAAAGGAATGGGCACATACAAATTTGTTTTTTGTTGATGACCTTGGGGCAACCCAATGTCATCTTTGTGGATCAATTAAAAGGTGGCACCCTCTTTCTCTGCAAACTCCATATTTAAGTAACACAGTGAATGATATCATCAGACAAGGATTTATAAAATTTTAAAATAAAAGGAGGGACAGAAAACAGACTCAAGAGCCTCCAGGCTGATTGCTTTCAGACCAGCCCAAAGCTGAGGCCTCACTCTTATCCATGGTGCCAGGGGACACGCTCCATCATTGGCTTCACCAGAGCGGCCTAGCAGGAAGGCCTATATGTGGGTAAGAAAGTTGACATTTTTACTAAATCTTCGTACAAGATTCTGCTGAGCCTTACATATAAAACGGGGAAATACTTTGAACAAAAAAAATGCAAACTAGACTTTCCTTCCCCTTTAACCAAATGAGGTTTTAGTTTAGCCAATTGGATCCCTCCTATATGAATATCCTTAATCTATCACTAACTGATGTATTGTTAAACCCTTAATGGCTGAACTGCGTTAACTACACCAGCAGAAGTGTTAAAAGGCTCATTATCAGCTCCATTCAGCTCCCCCGTGCGTGGGGAACAATCCACTTGCAATGTTACAAGCTTCACATGCCAGCACAGATAAAATCTACGAGTCCTCAAAGGAGATCCTGACATGGGAAAATTAATTGCCTTTCTCTTTACATCCAGATGAGCTTCTCTCCCAGCACAAACACGGCAGGGCCACATGGGACCCCAACCAAGATGAGGACTTGATATGATTCAGAAACGCCTCCCCACTTAGATGGCAAGAAATCAGCCACTGACGGCTGGGAATGCGCCAATTACTTCACTAATATTCAATTACATGAGTCTTTCTTTAGAATTTCTCTTATTTTTTCTCTCTCTTTGCTTTCTCCGTTTCAACCAGCAGCTTTCATCAAACGGTGAACTGACATTGCGCTTCTCATTCGCGTTTTCCAGTTGCTCCGTGACCTCGTTCTCCTCAGTTGTACCCCCATCCCTCTGCTCCACTGACACGGCATTACCCACTCTCTAAAGGCCACCATTGGAGGCTGTTCATTCAGTCACCATGTGCCCGCACTCTGGTATTTTTTCCAATATCTTTGCTTCAGCAAATCCCACCCGACGCCCCCCCACCCCCTCGCCCCTGCCAGCTTCAGAAGCAGCCCAAAAATCTTCTCCAATCCTCTTCTTTCCATTCAATACCCTCCAAATTATTTTCCTGCTTTTCCTTTTTCATTGACATTATAGCCATTACAGAAGCATGGCTGAAAGAGGGGCAGGTTTGGCAGAGCAATATTGCTGGTTACAGGATTTTTAGACAAGAAAGAGAGGGGGGTAAAAAGGGGCAGGGGCGTCACGGTACTGATTAAAGAAACTATTACAGCTGTGAGAAACATAGAAACATAGAAAATAGGTGCAGGAGCAGACCATTTGGCCCTTCGAGTCTGCACCGCCATTCAATATGATCATGGCTGATCATGCAACCTCAGTACCCCACCCTTGCCTTCTCTCCATACCCCCGGATCCCTTTAGCCATAAGGGCCACATCTAACTCCCTTTTGAATATATCTAAAGAACTGGACTCAACAACTTTCTGTGGCAGAGAATTCCACAGGTTCACAACTGTCTGGGTGAAAAGTTTCTCCTCATCTCGGTCCTATATGGCTTACCCATTACCGTTAGACTGTGACCCCTGGTTTTGGACTTCCCCAACATCGGGAACATTCTTCCTGCATCTAACCTGTCCAGTCCCGTCAGAATTTTATAAGTTTCAATGAGATCCACTCTCATTCTTCTAAATTCTAGTGAGTATAAGCCCAGCCAATCCAGTCTTTCCTCAGTCCTGCCATCCCAGGAATCAATCTGGTGAACCTTTGCTGCACTCCCTCAATAGCAAGCATGTCTTTCCTCAGATTAGGGGTCCAAAACTCCACACAATACTCAAGATGTAATCACCAAGGCCCTGTACAACTGCAGTAAGACCTCCCTGCTCCTATACTCAAAACCCCTCGCTATGTATGCCAGCATACCATGCGCTTTCTTTACTGCCTGCTGTACCTGCATGCCTATCTTCAATGATTGATGTACCATGACACCCAGGTCTCGTTGCACCTCCGCTTTTACTAATCTGTCACCATTCAGATAATATTCTGCCTTCCTGTTTTTGCCACCAATGTGGATAACCTCATATTTATCCACATTATACTGCATCCGCCATGCATTTGCCCATTCACCTAACCTGTCCAAGTCCTCCTGCAGCCTCTTAGCATCCTCCTCACAGCTCGCACTGCCGCGCAGCTTAGTGTCATCTGCAAACTTGGAGATATTACATTCAATTCCTTCGTCTAAATCATTAATGTATATTGTAAATAACTGCGTCTCAGCACTGAACCCTGCGGCACCCCACTAGTCACTGCCTGCCATTCTGAAAAGGGCCCGTTTATCCCGACTCTCTGCTTCCTGTCTGCCAACCAGTTCTCTATCCATGCCAATACCATGTGCTTTAATTTTGCACACCAATCTCTTGTGTGGGATCTTGTCAAAAGCCTTTTGAAAGTCCAAATACACCACATCCACTGGTTCTCCCTTATCCACTCTACTCGTTACATCCTCAAAAAACTCTAGAAGATTTGTCAAACATGATTTCCCTTTCATAAATCCATGCTGACTTGGACCGATCCTGTCACTGCTTTCCAAATGCGCTGCTATTTCATTTTTAATAATTGATTCCAGAATTTTCCCCACCACCTAACTGGTCTATAATTCCCTATTTTCTCTCTCCCTCCTTTTTTAAAAAGTGGGGTTACATTAGCTACCCTCCAATCCATAGGATCTGAATCAGAGTCCATGAAATGTTGGAAAAATGACCACCAATGCATCCACTATTTCTAGACCCACTTCCTTAAGTACTCTGGGATGCAGACTATCAGACCCTGGGGATTTATCGGACTTCAGTCCCTTCAATTTCCCTAACACCAGGGAGGGATGATATGTTAGCGGGATCATCAAATGAGGCCATATGGGTCGAATTGAAAAATAAAAAAGGGGTGATCACACTGCTGGGCGTGCATTATAGACCCCCAAACAGTGGGAGGGAGATAGAGGAGCAAATATGTAGGCAAATTGCTGTAAAGTCCAAAAATCATAATAGTAAAGGATTTTAACTATCCAAATATTGATTGGGGCAAATATAGTGTGAAGAGTATAGAGGGTGCGGAATTCTTGAAATGTATTCAAGAGAACTTTTTTAGTCAGTATGTTGCAAACCCAACACGAGAGGAATGGTTTTAGATTCAGTTTTGGGGAATGAAGCTGGGCAGGTTGAAGGGGTATTAGTGGGAGAGCACTTGGGTGCCAGTGACCATAATTCAGTCAGATCCAAGTTGGTTATGGATAAGGACAAGGATAGGCCTGGAATAAAAGTCTCGAATTGGGGAAAAGCTAATTTTGCTAAGTTAAGGAGTGATTTGGCCACAGTGGACTGGAAACAGCAACTTGTTGGTAAATCAGTGTTGGAACAGTGGGAGCCTTCAAAGAGGAGATCCGGAAGGCTCAGGCCAAACATGTGCCCTTAAAGAAAAAGGGTGGGGAAAATAATTCTAGAGTACCCTGGATGTCTAGGGACTTATAGGGGAGGATAAAGAAAAAAAGGAACACTTATGTCATGTACCAATGGCTAAATACTGTAGAATTTTTAGAGGAATGTAGAATGTTAAGAGGCAAAATTAAAAAGGATATTAGGAATGCTAAGAGAGAGCACGAAAAATTCTTGGTTAGTAAAATTAAGGAAAACCCTAAGATGTTCTATCAATATATTAAGAGTAAGAGGGTAACTAAAGAAATGGTAGGGCCTATTAGAGACCATGAGGGTAATCTTTGTGTGGAGGCGGAAGATGCTTAGCGAATAATTTGCATCTCTTTTCACAAAGGAAAAGGGCAATGCAAATACTGCTATAGAGGAGGAGTGTGATATTCTGGATGAAATAAATATAGTGAGAGAGGAAGTATTAGGGGGTTTAGCAACTTTGAAAGCAGATAAGTCCCCAGGCCTCGTTGAAATGCAGCCCAGGCTGTTAAGCGAAGTAAAAGAAGAAATAGCAGAGGCCTTGCCCATCATTTTCCAGTTCACTTTGAATTTGGCCAAGATGCCGAAGGATTGGAGGACTGCTAATGTAGTACCCTTGTTTAAGAAGGGAGAAAGGGATAGGTTGGGTAATTACAGGCCTGTCAGCCTAACCTCAGTGGTGGGAAAATTATTGGAAAAAATCCTGAAAGACAGAATAAATCTACATTTGGAAAGGCAAGGATTAATTAGGGACAGTCAGCACGGATTTGTTAAGGGAAGATCATGTTTGATTAACCTGATTGAATTTTTTGAGGAGATAACCAAGAGGGTCGATAAAGGTAGTGCATATGATGTAGTGGAGATAGACTTTGACAAAGCTTTTGATAAGGTTCCACATGGTAGACTGGTCACGAAGGTTAAAGCCCATGGGATCCAGGGCACAGTGGCAAGTTGGATCCAAAATTGGCTTGGAGGTAGGAAGCAAAGGGTTGATGGATGTTTTTGTGACTGGAAGGATGTTTTCAGTGGGGTTCCGCAGGGCTCAGTACTGTGTCCCTTGCTTTTTGTGGTATATATCAACGATTTAGATTTGAATATAGGGAGTATGATTAAGAAGTTTGCAGACGACACTAAAATTGGCTGTGTGGTTGATAATGAAGAGGAAAGTCATGGGCTGCAGGAGGATATCGATCGGTCAGGTGGGCAGAGCAGTGACAAATAGAATTTAATTCAGAGAGGTAATGCACTTGGGGAGGGTTAATAAAGAAAGGGTAGACACATTAAGCGGAGACCGCTTAATAGTGTAGATGAACAAAGGAGCCTTGGAGTGCTTGTCCACAGATCCCTGAAAATAGGCCAGGTGGAAAAGGTGGTTAAGAAGGCATACGGAATGCTTGCCTTTATTGGCCGAGGCATAGAATATAAGAGCAGGGAGGTTATGCTTAAATTGTATAATACTTTGGTTAGGCCACAGCTGCAGTACTGCACGCAGTTCTGGTCGTCGTATTATAGGAAGGACGTGATTGCACTAGAGAGGATGCAGAGGAGATTTACTAGGATGCTGCCTAGAATGGAGAATCTTAGTTATAAGGACAAATTGGATAGGCTGGATTTGTTCTCATTGAAACAGAGGAGGTTGAGAGGAGACCTCATTGAGATGTACAAAATATTGAGGGGCCTGGACATAGTGGATAGTAAGGGCCTATTTCCATTGGTGGAGGGATCTATTACGAGGGGGCATAGTTTTAATGTAGTTGGTGGAAGGTTTAGAGGGGATTTGAGGGAGGGGCTTCTTTACGCAGAGGGTTGTAGGGATCTGGAACTCGCTGCCTGAAAGAGTGGTGGATGCAGAAACCCTCACCACTTTTAAGAGATGGTTGGATGGGCACTTAAAGTGCCATAACCTGCAGGGTTACGGATCTAGAGCTGATTATTGAGATTAGACTGGATGACCTTTTGTTAGACGGTGCAGATATAATGGTAAGTACTGCAGGGAATCGAATACAGCCAGGGTGATCTCCTGGATTCGTTTTGATCACCTGGATGGGTTGGAGAGGAATTTTCCCAGATTTTTTCTCCCTAAATTGACCTGGGTTTTTATCTAGTTTTTCCCTCTCCCAGGAGAACACATGGCTCCGGTTGGGGTGCAGTGTAGAATGTTTCAGTGTCAGTAGTGTCGCAGTTGTGTGAGGTGGACTGGTTGGGCTGGGTGCTCTTTACCTTTCTGCCATTGTTCATTGTTCATAGGTTTATATGTAACCTTCAGGGCTGCTGACCGAGGGCCGTGCGGCTCTTTGTTGGCCGGCGTGGACATGATGGGCCGAAATGGCCTCCTTCTGCGCTGTAAATTTCTATGTTTCTATGTTTCTATTGCTGTTTGTGGAGCTTGCTGTGCACAAACTGGCCAACCGTGTTTCCTACATTGCAACAGTGACTACATTCTACAAAATTACATCATTAGCTATAAAGCGCTTTGGGATGTCCTGAAGTCGTGGAAGTCGCTTTATAAATGCAAGGTCTTGTTTTCTTTCTTTACCATCCTGGTCATCGCATGATGCAACAAATTGGAGTTGCAGACTAAACCTGACAATCAATCTCTATCAATTAGTCAATTAGTTAAGAAGCAAAGAAAATCGCCATGCTTCACTTACCTTGTCATATCTCACTGGAGAGAGCAATCTCAATAGCCAATATCCTCCTGGTGTCAGTCAAATCAGTGTGGAGCTCTGCTGTGTACAACCGGGTGCCTGTGTGCAAACAAACTGAACCAATTTCTCATACTTACCTTCATGGAACAGAGTTAAACTGTTAATGGAATTATAGGCAGATACCTTCATGGGTCTAAACTGCCATTCCTGCAGGTCCCACTGTTTATATTCAGGAGTGTTTTCATTGTTTTTGGTCTGCACCACAAACCCCATTCCCTAGCCACTGACTCCATCTCTCTCCCCAACTTCTGTCTGAGACTGAACTACACTGTTCACAACCTTAGTTTCGTATTTGACCCTAAAATGAGCTTTCGACCACATATGCGCAGCATAACTAAGACCGTCTCCGCCCTTGCCTGAGCTCATCTGCTGCTGAAGCCCTCATCCATGCCTTTGTTACCTCTAGTCTTGAGTATTCTTATGCACTCCTGGCTGGCCTTCTACATTCTACCCTACATAAACTAGAGGTGATCCAAAACTCGGCTGCCCGTGTCCTAACTCGCATCACCCCTGTGCTCGCTGACCTACATTGGCTCCCACTTAAGCAACACCTCAATTTCAAAATTCTTATCCTTGTTTTCAAATCCCTCCATGGCCTGATCCCTCCCTATCTCTGTAATCTCCTCCAGCCCCACAATCCTCCAAGATGTCTGTGCTCCTCTAATTCTGCCCTCTGAGCAATTCTGATTATAATCACTCAACCAGTGGTGGCTGTGCCTTCTGTTGCCTAGGCCCTAAGCTCTGGAACTCCCTGCCTAAACCTCGCCGCCTCTCTACCTCTCTTTCCTCCTTTAAGACACTCACCTGCCCTAATTTCTCCTATGTGGCTCAGTGTCAAATATTTTAGTTCATAATACTCCTGTGAAGTGCCATGGGACGTTTCACTACCTTAAAGGCGCTATGTAAATACATGTTTGTCGTTGTTGTTGAATGGCGTTCACAGTTGGCACAGTTGCATAACAAAAGCTGATTTTGACTGGATTGTGATGCAAAGCATGAAGGGAAAATACCCAGCCTCACCCAAATAAAAAGAAATAGGAATGTTATTTAAAGGAGCAAGAAGTGTTTGGCAAGCCTATATTGGCTTGAGAAGAACGGTGTGTTATTTATGGCACAGCAATGGTTGGTTTCAAAGTGACTTCCATCATTATAGCCTGGTGTGATTGTGGGAATGCTCAACGTATCTGTTCAATACAGAGGGGAATTTGGTCTGTAGGTGTTAAATGTTTGAATAGCAACATCACACAGTGTAATTTCCAGGCATGTGTTCTCTGTTTCTAATGAAATAGGTTTGCCAAACCATTCTTTTTAATGGTAACCTTGGTACCTTCCAATAGTTTCCAGACAAACATGTTGGTTCTCACCCATAGTTTCCCCTTCCTCGGCCTCAAAGATGTAACTGATTACTGTGATAAGTTTACATTAGCTCCTATTCTTTGTCCAAGTGAACATTATTCATCTGCAAGCTTAGACAGTAGGTGTTAGGCAATTTGACCACGGGTTGGATGTCACAGCCGAGCCATGACTGTGTTGATAGTTGACTTGCGTACATACACGCTTCAAGCACCTGGAGCACTGTGCACAGTTTAGTCGCCTTATCTGAGGAACGTCATACTTGCTTTAGAGGCAGTGCAATGAATGTTCACCAGATTTATCCCTGGGATGAGATGGTTGTCCTGTGAGAAATTGAATAGATTGGGACTGTACTCTTTGGAGTTTAGAAGAATTAGAAGTGGTCTCCTTGAAAGGTTCTGAAGTGCAATGACAGGGTTGATGCAGAGAGGGTGTTTCCCCTGGCTGCAGTGTCTCGAACTTAGGGGCATAATCTCAGAATAAGGGGTCAGCCATTTAAGACTGAGATCAGAAGAAATGTCTTCACTTAGAGGGTTGTGAATCTTTAGAATTCTCTACCCCACAGGGCTGTAGATGCTGAATCATTGAGATAGAATTTTTGGACTCTAGGGGAATCAAGGGATATGGGGATTGGGCGGGCAAGTGAAGTAGAAATCAAGATTAGCCATGATCTGATTGAATGGCGGAGCAGGTTCGAAGGGCTTTATGGCCTACTCCTGCTCCAAATTTCTATAAGCAGAGATCGCTGGATAGAGATCAGTGGCTGGAAGCCTGGTTATATTCACCAAGTTTAGCACTCTGTTCCAGTTGAGATCAGCCCAACTTGGTAGAGTGGGAAATCAAACCTTAGACTTTCCTGGTCTGTATTGCACAGCTACTCAATCAATAGACTCCCTGAGCAATAGGACGGGGGCTTCATTTATAGCATTTTTTACAAGTACTATTGTCTTTGTTATATATGTATACATACATTTATTCTGTACAGCCACCAGAGGGCTCATCCTCTGGAGTCCCAAGGGATCCCATAATCCCTTGGGAGCACAGGTATATAAAGAGGCTTTACAGGTTGGAGAGGCAATCTGGAGACCTGCAATAAAGGACCAAGGTCACACTTTACTTTGAGCTCACAGTGTTCAGTCTGAATCTTTCTCCATACACAACAACTGGCGACGAGATACAGATAGCGAACACAAAGATGCAGAGAACAGTGGGCATCCTGGAGAAATTTTCGGAGGGAGATGATTGGGAAACTTTTGTGGAGCGATTCGACCAATACTTCGTGGCCAATGAGCTAGATGGGGAAGAGAGCGCTGCCAAATGTAGAGCGATCCTCCTCACCGTCTGTGGGGCACCAACGTATGGCCTCATGAAGAATCTGCTCACTCCAGTGAAACCCACGGACAAATCGTACGACAATTTGTGCACACTGGTCCGAGAGCATTTGAACCCGAAGGAAAGCATTCTAATAGCGAGGTACCGGTTCGACACCTACAAAAGGTCTGAAGGCCAGGAAGTGGTGAGTTATGTCGCCGAGCTGAGACGCCTTACAGGAGATTGCGAATTTGAAGGACATTTGGAGCACATGCTCAGAGACTTTTTTGTACTTGGCATTGGCCACGAAACCATACTTCGCAAGCTTTTGACTGTAGAGACCTCAACCTTGAGTAAGGCCATAGCGATAGCCCATGCGTTCATTGCCACCAGTGACAATACTAAGCAAATCTCTTAGCACACAAGTGCTGATACAAGTACTGTGAACAAAGTGATGTTGTTTTCAAATCGTAACGAACAGGGCAGGTCACACATACCTGCAGCTACACGTCCGCAGATGTCTCAGAGTCCACCTTCAAGGGTGATGAATGCAAGGCCATTAACATCTTGCTGGCGCTGCGGGGGTGATCATTGTTTCCATTTATGCCAATTCAAAGGGTACGTTTTCAAGGGCTGTGGAACAATGGGACACCTCCAACGAGTGTGCAGGCGAGCTGCAAAGCCTGTTAAACCTGCAAACCACCACATTGCAGAGGAGGACAGATCCACGGAGGATCACTATGAACCAGAGCCTCAGATAGAGGTGGCAGAGATATATGGGATGCACACATTCATCACGAATTGTCCCCCGATAATGCTGAATGTTGAACGAAATGGACTCCCGGTGTCAATGGAGCTGGACACGGGCGCGAGCCAGTCCATCATGGGCAAAAAGACTTTCAAAAGTTTGTGGTGCAACAAGGCCTCAAGGCCAGTCTTAACTCCAGTTCGCATGAGACTAAGAAATGACACTAAAGAACTGATTCCTGTAATCGGCAGTGCTACCATAAAGGTCTCCTACAATGGAGTGGTGCACAAACTACCACCTCTGGGTGGAACCAGGCGATGGTCCCACGCTGCTCGGCAGGGGCTGGCTGAGAAAGATACGCTGGAACTGGGACGATATCCGAGCGCTGTCGCCCACTGATGACGCTTCGTGTGCCCAGGTCTTAAACAAATTTTCTTCGCTGTTCAAACCAGGCATCGGGAAATTCCAAGGAGCAAAAGTGCAGATCCACCTAATTCCAGGGGCGCGACCCATCCATCACAAGGCGAGAGCAGTACCGTACATGATGAGAGAAAGGGTAGAGATTGAGCTAGACTGGTTGCAACAAGAGGGCTTCATTTCAGCGATCGAGTTCAGCGAGTGGGCCAGTCCTATTGTCCCAGTCCTCAAGGGAGACGGCATCGTCAGAATTTGTGGTGATTACAAAGTAACTATCAATTGTTTTTCCCTGCAGGACCAGTACCCACTATCAAAAGCCGACGACCTCTTTGCAATGCTCGCGGGAGGAAAGGCATTCACGAAGCTGGATCTGACTTCAGCTTACTTGACGCAGGAACTGGAGGAATCATCGAAAGCCCTCACCTGCATCAATACGCACAAAGGTCTTTTTGTTTATAACAGGTGCCCATTTGGAATCTGATCAGCGGCGGCGATATTCCAGCGAAACATGGAAAGTTTACTGAAGTCGGTCCCGCGCACTGTGGTCTTCGAGGACGACATCATGGTCACAGGTCGGAACACAGCCGAGCATCTGCAGAACCTGGAGGAGGTTCTCAGTCGACTCAACCGTGTGGGGCTCAGGTTAAAACGCTCGAAGTGCATTTTCCTGGCTCCTGAAGTGGAGTTCCTGGGAAGGAGGATTGCAGCGGACTGCCCCAGGCCCACCAACGCGAAGACGGAGGCAATCGAGAACGCACCGAGGCCACAGAACGTAACAGAGCTGCAGTCGTTTCTAGGATTCTTGAACTACTTTGGTAACTTCTTACCAGGTCTCAGCACACTGCTAGAACGACTAAATGATGTCTTACTATGAAAAGGGGGCAAATGGGTTTGGGGCAATAGCCAAGAAAATGCCTTTGTAAAAGCGAGAAAATTGCTTCTGTTGTATGATCCGTGTAAGCGTTTGGTACTTGCATGTGATGTGTCGTCATATGGCATCGGATGTGTATTGCAACAAGCTAATGATTTCGGGAAACTGCAGCCGGTTGCTTATGCATCCAGGAGTCTGTCTAAGGCCGAGAGCGCCGACAGCATGATTGAAAAAGAAGCGTTAGCATGTATCTATGGGGTAAAGAAAATTTTGGACTAAAATTCGAATTGAAATTGACCATAAGCCACTTATATCCCTGTCTTCCGAGAATAAAGGGATAAATACCAACGCATCGGCCTACATCCAGAGATGGGTGCTCACATTGTCCGCATATAACTATGCTATCCGCCACAGGCCAGGCACTGAAAACGACGCCGATGCTTTCAGCAGGCTGCCATTGCCCACCGCGGGGGTGGAAATGGCACTGCCCGCAGATCTAGCCATGGTTATGGAAGCATTTGAGAGTGAGCAATCACCCGTCACTGCCCGTCAGATCAAAACCTGGACAAGCCAAGACCCCTTACTATCTCCAGTCAAAAGCTGTGTGCTTCACGGGAGCTGGTCCAGTGTCCCAGTGGAAATGCAGTAAGAGATAAAGCCGTTCCAGCGGCGCAAAGATGAAATGTCTATACAGGCAGACTGCCTTCTGTGGGGCAATCGAGTAGTGGTCCCCAAGAAGGGCAGAGAGACCTTCATCAATGACCTCCACAGTACCCAGGCATCATAATGATGAAAGCGATAGCCAGATCCCATGTGTGGTGGCCCGGTATCAATGCGGACTTAGAGTCCTGCGTTCACAGATGTAATACATGCTCGCAGTTAAGCAATGTACCCAGGGAGGCGCCGTTAAGTTTATGGTCGTGGCCCTCCAAGCCGTGGTCTAGGATACACATCGACTATGCAGGCCCGGTTCTTGGGTAAAATGTTCCTTGTGGTTGTAGACGCCAACTCCAAGTGGATTGAATGTGAGATAATGTCGGCTAGCACGTCCGCTGCCACCACTGAAAGGCTGCGGGCCATGTTTGCCACACACGGCTTACCTGATATCCTGGTGAGCGACAATGGGCCATGTTTCACCAGTGCTGAGTTCAAAGAATTCATGACCTGCAACGGGATCAAACATGTCACATCTGCCCCACTTAAACCAGCGTCCAATGGTCAGGCAGAGAGAGCAGTGTAAACCATCAAGCAAGGCTTGAAGAGGGTAACTGAAGGCTCACTGCAGACTCGCCTATCCCGAGTCCTGCTTAGTTACCGTACAAGACCCTACTTACTCATTGGGATCCCACCTGCTGAACTGCTCATGAAAAGAGCACTTAAGACAAGGCTCTCGTTAGTTCACCCTCATCTACATGAACAGGTAGAGAGCAGGCAGCTTCAACAAAGTGCATACCATGATAGCGCAAATGTGTCATGCGAGATTGAAATCAATGATCCTGTATTTGTTTTAAATTATGGACAAGGTCCCAAGTGGCTTCCCGACACTGTCGTGGCCAAAGAGAAAAGCAGGGTGTTTCGGGTCAAACTTTCAAATGGACTCATTCACCGGAAACACTTGGATCAAATCAAACTCAGATTCACGGACTACCCTGAGCAACCCACCTTGGACCCTACCTTTTTTGATCCCCCAACACACACACCAGTGGCAACCGACACCACGGTTGACCACGAAGCAGAACCCATCATCCACAGCAGCCCTGCAGAGCCCAACACACCAGGCAGTCCAGCAAGGCCAGCTGCACAGCAGCCCCGCAAGGGCCCAACAAATGATTCAACAACACCAGCTTTCACAGCGAGACGATCAACCAGGGCAAGAAGGAACCCAGATCGATTTACACTGTAAATAGTTACACTATTGACTTTTGGGGGGGGGGGGGGGGGGGGAGTGTTGTTATATATGTATACTTGCATTTACTCTGTACAGCAACCAGAGAGAGGGCTCATCCCCTGGAGTCCCAAGGGATCCCATAATCCCTTGGGAGCACAGGTATATAAAGAGGCTTCACAGGTTGGAGAGGCAATCTGGAGACCTGCAATAAAAGACCAAGGTCACTTTACTTTGAGCTCACAGTGTTCAGTCTGACTCTTTCTCCATATACTAGTCTTTACCACATTTACCCAGAGACATTTGACCTAACATCTGACGAACATAAAAACCTTTACCTCTCATTTCTGTGACCTGACAGATTGACAACAATAACTTGCATCAATACAGTGCCTTTAAATAGTAAAATGTCCCAAGGCGCTTCACAGGTGCATAATCAGACAAAAATTGACACCGGGCAAAAAAGGAGACATTAGGATAGGCGATTAAAAGCTTGGTCAAAGAGGTACATAAGAACATAAGAAATAGGAGCAGGAGTAGGCCATTTGGCCCCTGCTCCACCATTCACTAAGATCATGGCTGATCTGATCTTGGGCTCAGCTGCACTTCCCTGCCCGCTCCCCATAACCCTTCACTCCCTTATCGCTCAAAAATCTCTCTATCTCCACCTTAAATATATTCAATGACCCAGCCTCCATAGCTCTCTGGGGCAGAAAATTCCACAGATTTACAACCCTCTAAGAGAAGAAATTCCTCCTCATCTCAGGTTTAAATGAGCGACCCCTTATTCTGAAACTGTGCCCCCTAGTTCTAGATTCCCCACGAGGTGAAACATCCACTCTGCATCTACCTTGTCGAGCCCCCTCAGCATCTTAAATGTTTAAATAACATCACCTCTCATTCTTCTAAGCTCCAACGAGTATAGGCCCAACCTGCTCAACATTTCTTCATACGTCAACCCCTTCATCTCAGGTACCTTCTCTGAACTGCGTCAATGCAAGTATATCCCTCCTTAAATAAGGAGACCAAAACTATACGCAGTACGCTAGAAATGGCCTCACCAATACCCTGTACAGTTGTAGCAAAACTTCTCTGCTTTTTTACTCCATCCCCCTTGGTCATTTGCCTTCCTGATTACTTGCTGTACCTGCATACTAACTTTTTGTGTTTCATGCACAAGGACCCCCAGGTCCCTCTGTACTGTAGCATTGTGTAATCTCTCTCCATAATAATAATTTGATTTTTTACTTTTCCTGCCAAAGTGGATAACTTCACATTTTCCCACATTATGGCCCCAAGTTTCCACATGATTTGCGCCTGATTTTTAGGAGCAACTGGTGGAGAACGGACTATCTTAGAAATCGCAATTCTCCACATTTTTTTTCTGCAGTTCTAGTCAGGTAGAACAGTTCCACTTTGGAACAGAATTTGTTCTTCAAAAGGGGGCGTGTCCGGCCACTGATGCCTGATTTGAAAGTTTCCACAGTGAAAACGTACTCCAAACTGACTTAGAATGGAGCAAGTGAAGATTTTTGTAGAACTGAAAAAACCTTGTCTACACATTAAAAAATCAGGTGCAGGTTACAAATTAGGCGTCCAGAACGAGGTGGGGGGGAGGGAAGTCATTAAATTCTATAATAAATCCTTATTTATACTTATACAAATATTATACAAATAAATCCAACCTGAATAAACATTTATAAGCAAAGAAAAGATTAAATAAACCATCTTCCTACCTGTGTGAAAGTGCTTCAGGCACGGAGAATTCTGCAGCCGTTCGTTCCCGCGGGGGGGGGGAGGAGGAGGAAGCCATTCGTTCCCGCGGGGGGGGGAGGAGGAGGAAGCCATTCGTTCCCGCGGGGGGGGGAGGAGGAGGAAGCCATTCGTTCCCGCGGGGGGGGGAGGAGGAGGAAGCCATTCGTTCCCGCGGGGGGGGGAGGAGGAGGAAGCCATTCGTTCCCGCGGGGGGGGGAGGAGGAGGAAGCCATTCGTTCCCACGGGGGGGGGAGGAGGAGGAAGCCATTCGTTCCCGCGGGGGGGGGAGGAGGAGGAAGCCATTCGTTCCCGCGGGGGGGGGAGGAGGAGGAAGCCATTCGTTCCCGCGGGGGGGAGGAGGAGGAGGAAGCCATTCGTTCCCGCGGGGGGGAGGAGGAGGAGGAAGCCATTCGTTCCCGCGGGGGGGGGGGGGAGGAAGCCGTTTGTTCCCGCGGGGGGGGGGGGGGGAGGAGGGAAACGGCTGCCTCAACTTTCTGACACTTCCTGCAGCCTTCTCACTGCTGCAGGAAGCCTCAGTGCTGATGCGCTGATGGCAATGTGCTTTTAATAAAAAACGTTCAAAAATTAAACAGCTACAAAGAACTACAAAAATGGCCGAGTGCCAATGTTTCCTTCACACTGCGCATGCGCGAACGCTCCAACGCGCACGCGCAGCGTTGCCGGCAGGAAAAAAAAACTAATTTAAATGGTACCCGCCTCTTCCCACTTACAAAATCGGTGCGAGTGTAGTCTCCGCCCCCCTGGGCGCCGCGCCAAGCAGACATGGAGCTGCAGGGCGCTCCAGAATCGCACGTTTTTTTTCCGGTGCGAAAAACAGGCGCCCAGCTCGGAGGGGCGCCCGTTTATCATGTGGAAACTTGGGCCCAAAATTCCATCTTCCAAATGTTTGCCTACTCACTTAGCCTGTCTATATCCCTTTGCAGATTCTTTGTGTCCTCCTCACAACTTGCTTTCCCACCCATCTTTGTATCATCAGCAAACTTGGCTACATTACACTCGGTCCCTTCATCCAAGTCATCAATATAGATTGTAAATAGTTGAGGCCCCAGCACCGATCCTTGTAACAACCCTCTATTTGCCTACCTGAAAATGACCCATTTATCCCGACTCTCTGTTTTCTGTTAGTTAGCTATGCTAATATATAACCCCAAACCCGTGAGCTCTTATCTTGTGCAGTAACTTTTTATTTGCCACCTTATCGAATGTCTTCTGGAAATCTTAATACACCACATGCACTGGTTCCCCCTTATCCACCTTGCTCGTAACATTCTCAAAGAACTCCAGCAAATTTGTCAAACATGATTTCCCTTTCTGCTGACTCTGCTTGACTGTATTATGCTTTTCCAAATGTCCTGCTACTGCTTCTTTCATAATGGACTCCAGCATTTTCCCAACGACAGATGTTAGCCTTACTGGTCTATAGTTTACTGCTGTCTTTCTCCCTCCCTTTTTAAATAGGGGCGTTACATTTGCGGTTTTCCAATCTGCTGGAACCTCTCCAGAATCCAGGGAATTTTGGGAGATTGCAACCAATGCATCCACTATCTCTGCAGCCACTTCTTTTAAGACCCTAGGATGCAGGCCATCAAGTCCACGGGACTTGTCCTCCTTTAATTCCATTATTTTTCCGAGTACTTTTACTTTAGTGATAGTGATTGTTTTAAGTCCCCCCTCCTATAACCCCTCGATTATCTATTATTGGAATGTTTTTAGCGTCTTCTACCCTGAAGACCAATACAAAATATTTGTTCAAAGTCTCTGCCATTTCCCTATTCCCCATTATTAATTCCCCAGTCTCATCTTCGAAGGGACCAATGTTTACTTTAGCTACGATCTATCTTTTTATATTCCTGTAGAAGCTCTTATGACCTTTTTTTATATTTCTTGCTAATTTACTCTCATAATCCATGTTCCCTCTCTTTATTATTTTTTTGTCATCCTTTGCTGTATTAAAAAAAATTCCCAATCCTCTGACCTCCCACTAATCTTGGCAACATTGCATGCCTTTGTTTTCAATTTTATCCCTTATTTCCTTAGTTAGCCACGGATGGTTTTTCCTTCTCTTAAAGTCTTTCCTTCTCACTGGAATATATTTTTGTTGAGAAAATGTCCTTAAATATCTACCACTGCTCGGGCAGTCCGGAGAGTGTCGAGAGGCCTAGAAAGGCCCAGCGCGTCGGTGAGGCGGCAGTCAGAGGAGTTCGGGCAGTCCGGGGAGCGTCGAGAGGCCTAGAAAAGCCCAGCGCGTCGGTGAGGCAGCAGTTGGAGGAGCTCGGGCAGTCCGGGGAGTGTCGAGAGGCCTATAAAGGCCCAGCACATCGGTGAGGCAGCAGTCGGAGGAGCTCGGGCAGTCCGGGGAGTGTCGAGAGGCCTATAAAGGCCCAGCGCATCGGTGAGGCAGCAGTTGGAGGAGCTCGGGCAGTCCGGGGAGTGTCGAGAGGCCTATAAAGGCCCAGCACATCGGTGAGGCAGCAGTCGGAGGAGCTCGGGCAGTCCGGGGAGTGTCGAGAGGCCTATAAAGGCCCAGCGCATCGGTGAAGCGGCAGTCGGAGGAGCTCGGGCAGTCCGGGGAGTGTCGAGAGGCCTATAAAGGCCCAGCGCGTCGGTGAAGTGGCTGTCGGAGGAGCTCGGGCAGTCCGGGGAGTGTCGAGAGGCCTATAAAGGCCCAGCGCGTCGGTGAGGTGGCAGTTGGAGGAGCTCGGGTAGTCCAGGGAGTGTCGAGAGGCCTATAAAGGCCCAGCGCATCGGTGAAGCGGCAGTCGGAGGAGCTCGGGCAGTCCGGGGAGTGTCGAGAGGCCTATAAAGGCCCAGCGCATCGGTGAAGCGGCAGTCAGAGGAGCTCGGGCAGTCCAGGGAGTGTCGAGAGGCCTATAAAGGCCAGCCGGTGCAGCTGCAGCAGCGAGAGAAGGCAAAAAAGAAGTAGAAAGAAATCAAAAGGTGATGTCACAGCCAAAGGGGTAAGTGATTGGCTGGTGATTGGTGAGTAGCTTTTCTTTTCTTTTCTCTTTATCAGTAAGTAACCTTTAGCATTGTTGTTGGCAATTTAAGTTTATCTCGGGGTTAAGTCATGGCAGGAGAGTTCGGACACGTGTTATGCTCCTCCTGTTCCATGTGGAAAATCAGGGATGCTTCCGGTGTCCCTGACGACTACGTGTGCGGGAAGTGAATCCACCTCCAGCTCCTGACGGACCACATTGCAGAACTGGAGTTGCAGGTGGATTCACTCTGGAGCATGCACGATGCTGAGAATGACATGAATAGCACGTTTAGTGAGTTGGTCTTACCGCAGGTAAAGGGTCCACAGCCAGCTAGGGAATGGAAGACCAACAGGAAGAGCAGTGCAAGGAAGGTAGTGCAGGGGTCCCCTGCGGTCATCCCCCTGCAAAACAGATACACCGCTTTGGGTACTGTTGAGGGGGATGACTCATCAAGGGAGAGCAGCAGCAGCCAAGTTCACGGCACCATGGCTGGCTCTGCTGCACAGGAGGGCAGGAAAAAGAGTGGGAGAGCTATAGTGATAGGGGATTCAATTGTAAGGGGAATAGATAGGCGTTTCTGCGGCTGCAACCAAGACTCCAGGATAGTATGTTGCCTCCCTGGTGCAAGGGTCAAGGATGTCTCGGAGCAGGTGCAGGACATTCTGAAAAGGGAGGGTGAACAAGCCAGTTGTCGTGGTACATATAGGTACCAACGACATAGGTAAAAAAACAGGATGAGGTCCTACGAGATTAATTTAGGGAGCTAGGAGTTAAATTAAAAAGTAGGACCTCAAAAGTAGTAATCTCAGGATTGCTACCAGTGCCACGTGCTAGTCAGAGTAGGAATCGCAGGATAGCTCAGATGAATACGTGGCTCAAGCAGTGGTGCAGAAGGGAGGGATTCAAATTCCTGGGGCATTGGAACCGATTCTGGGGGAGGTGGGACCAGTACAAACCAGACGGTCTGCACCTGGGCGGGACCGGAACCAATGTCCTAGGTGGAGTGTTTGCTAGTGCTGTTGGGGAGGAGTTAAACTAATATGGCAGGGGGATGGGAACCTATGCAGGGAGACAGAGGAAAATAAAATGGAGTCAGAAGCAAAAGATAGAAAAGAGAATAGTTAAAGTGGAGGGCAGAGAAACCCAGGGCAATAAACAAAAAGGGCCATATTACACCAAAATTCTAAAGGGGCAAAGTGTATTAGAAAGACAAGCCTGAAGGCTCTGTGCCTCAATGCGAGGAATATTCGGAATAAGGTGGACGAATTAACTGCGCAGATAGCAGTTAACGGGTATGATGTCATTGGCATCACGGAGACATAGCTCCAGGGTGACCAAGGCTGACATCAGTTATGAGGAAAATGTTGGAATCAATCATTAAGGATGAAATAGCAGCGCATTTGGAAAGCAGTGACAGGATTGGACCAAGTCAGCATGGATTTATGAAAGGGAAATCATGCTTGACGCATCTTCTGTAATTTTTTGAGGATGTAACTAGCAAAGTGGACAAGGGAGAACTAGTGGATGTGGTGTATTTGGACTTTCAAAAGGCTTTTGACAAGGTCCCGCACAAGAGATTGGTGTGCAAAATCAAAGCACATGGTATTGGGGGTAATGTACTGACGTGGATAGAGAACTGGTTGGCAGACAGGAAGCAGAGGGTTGGGATAAACGGGTCCTTTTCAGAATGGCAGGCAGTGACTAGTGGAGTGCCACAGGGCTCAGTGTTGGGACCCCAGCTCTTTACAGTATACATTAATGATTTGGATGAAGGAATTGAGTGTAATAGCTCCAAGTTTGCGGATGACACTAAACTGGGTGGCGGTGTGAGCTGTGAGGAGGACGCTAAGAGGCTGCAGGGTGACTTGGCCAGGTTAGGTGAGTGGGCAAATGCATGGCAGATGCAGTATAATGTGGATAAATGTGAGGTTATTCATTTTGGGGGCAAAAACACGAAGGCAGAATATTATCTGAATGGCGGATTAGGAAAAGGGGAGGTGCAACGAGACCTGGGTGTCATGGTTCATCAGTCACTGAAAGTGGGCATGCAGGTACAGCATGCGATGAAGAAGGCAAATGGTATGTTGGCCTTCATAGCTCGGGGATTTGAGTATAGGAGCAGGGAGGTCTTACTGCAGTTGTACAGGGCCTTAGTGAGGCCTCACCTGGAATATTGTGTACAGTTTTGGTCTCCTAATCTGAGGAAGGATGTTCTTGCTATTGAAGGAGTGCAGCGAAGATTCACCAGACTGATTCCAGGGATGGCTGGACTGTCATATGAGGAGAGACTGGATTAACTGGGCCTCTATTCACTGGAGTTTAGAAGGATGAGAGGGGATCTCATAGAAACGTATAAGATTCTGATGGGACTGGACAGGTTAGATGCGGGAAGAATGTTCCCGATGTTGGGAAAGTCCAGAACCAGGGGACATAGTCTTAGGATAAGGGGTAGGCCATTTAGGACTGAGATGAGGAGAAACTTCTTCACTCAGAGAGTTGTTAACCTGTGGAATTCGCTGCCACAGAGAGTTGTTGATGCCAGTTCATTGGATATATTCAAGAGGAAGTTAGATATGGCCCTTACGGCTAAGGGGATCAAGGGGTATGGAGAGAAAGCAGGAAAGGGGCACTGAGGGAATGATCAGCCATGATCTTATTGAATGGCGGTGCAGGCTCGAAGTGCCGAATGGCCTACTCCTGCATAGAAAACATATTTTCTATGTTTCTCTGTTTATCAACTGTCTTATCCTTCAATCTATTTCCCCTGTCTCCTTTAGCCAACTCTGCCTTCATATCTTTGTAATTGCTTTTATTTAAGATCAGGACACTGATTTGAGACCCAACTTTCTCACCCTTCAACTGAATTTGAAATTCAACAATGCTTTCCCAGAGGATCTTTTACTATGAGATAATTTATTAATCCTGTCTCATTACACGGTACCAGATCTAAGATAGCTTGCTCCCTGGTTGATTCCACAATATACTGTTCAAGGAAATCATTCCGGATGCACCCTATGAACTCTTCCTCAAGGCTACCCTGGCCAATTTGATTTGTCCAATCAATATGAAGATTAAAATCGCCCATTATTATTGTTGTACCTTTCTTACAAGCCTCCATTTTTTCTTGATTTATAATCTGTCCAACAGTGTAGCTACTGTTAAGGGGCCTATAGACTATGGCCAACAGTAACTTCTTCCCCTTATTATTTCTTATCTCCACCCAAACTGATTCTACATCTTGATCTTTTGAGTCAATATCATTTCTCACTACTGCAATGATCTTATCATTTATTAACAGAGCTACCCCACCTTTTCCTTTCTGTCTATCCTTCCGAATTGTCAAATACCCCTGAATATTCAGTTCCCAAGTTCTAGCGAAGGGTCATCGACCAGAAACATTAACTCTGTTTCCCTCTCCACAGATGCTGCCTGGCCCACTGAGATTTCCAGCATTTTCTGTTTTTATTTCAGATTCCAGCATCCGCAGTATTTTGCTTTGTATTCAGTTCCCAGCCTTGGTCATCTTGCAACCACGTCGCTGTAATGGCTATCAGATCATATCCATTTATATCAATTTGTGCCATCAATTCATCTATATTTGACTCCAGACCCACAGATGACCCTGAACTGCCTTCTGAAATGGTGGGTCACCACCACTTTCTAAAGGGCAATTTGGGATGGGCAATAAATGCTGGCTTTGCAAACAACACCCACATCCCAGGAACTAATATTTTTTTTTTAAATCACAATTTTAAGTATATAGAGGGTCCATTTCCCATAAGAAAGAGCAACATAATAAACCTCCTATTAAGTATATGGTAATCTTGAAGACCTTTGTGGTTTCACTCTTCTAGAGGTATTAAGGTCAATAGAGGGTTACCATAAGGAAAATAGTGATAAATTGATTCCAGTGATCAGGGAGACTGTTACAAGGGGCACAAGTTTAAGATAATCAGAAAAAGAATTGAAATCGAAGTTAGAAAATATTTATTTCTGCAAAGAATATTTAGCATGAGGAATTCTCTATCGCAAACCGTTACTGAAGCAAACTCCATGTTCTTATGTGCTTTAAAAGGGACTTAAAATTTACTTGAAAAAGAAGAATATTAAAGGAGCGAGTGGCAGAGTGGATCAAGGTGGCTTGTGAGGAGAAACATACTGGCACATGCTTGATGGGCTGTTTTCTGTGCTGTAACACTCTGATATGGGTCATTGTGCTTAGTGGCAGGGAAACTTTTATTCCGCACATGTACATGAAGGCAGAGAATAGTAGCAGCATTTTCTGTTTTTATTTCAGATTCCAGCATCCGCAGTATTTTGCTTTTGCAGTAGTAGTGAACGGTTGCTTTTCAGACTGGAGGAAACAATACATGGTATTCCCCAGGGGTCAATATTAGGACCACTGTTCTTTTTGATATATATTAATAACCTGAATTTGGAAATAGGAGGCATAATTTCAAAGTTTTCAGATGACACGAAACTCACAAATGTACTAAACAGTGAGGAGGATAGTGATAGACTTCAAGAGGACATAGAGAGATTAGCGAAATGGGCAGACACACTGTAGATGCAATTTAACGCAGAAAAGTCTGAAGTGATGAATTTTGGTAGGAAGAATGAGGAAAGGTGATATAAACTAAATGGTACAATTTTAAAGGGGGTGCAGAAACAGAGAGGCCTGGAGGTATATATACACTAATCTTTGAAGGTGGAAGGACAGTTGAGAAGGCTGTTAAAGAAACATACGCAATCCTCGGCTTTATAAACAAGGCAATTATGAAGTTATGCTAAAGCTTTATAAATCACTGGTTACATGCCAGCTGGAGTATTGTGTCTAATTCTGGGAACCACACATTGGTATTGATGGCAAGGCTTTACAGAGGGTGTAGAGGAGCTTTACTAGAATTGTACCAGGGATGAGGAATTTCAGTTACGTGGAGAGACTAGAGAAGCCGGGGTTGTTCTCCTTAGAAGAGAGAAAGTTAAGAGGAGATTTAATAGAGGTGTTCAAAATCATGAAGGGTTTTGATAGAGTAAATAAGAAGCAACTGCTTCCACTGGCAGGAGTGTCAGTAACCAGAGGACACAGATTTAAGGTAAATAGCAAAAGAACCAGAGGCAAGATGAGGATTTTTTTTAATGCAGCGAGTTGTTATGATCTGGAATGCACTGTCTGAAAGGGCAGTGGAAGCAGGTTCAATAATAACTTTCAAAAGGGAATTGGATAAATACTTGAAGGGGAAACATTTACAGGGCTATGGGGAAACAACAGGGAAATGGAACTAATTCGATAACGTTTTAAATGGCTTCCATATGTGCTGTATCATTCTATGATTCGATGATGTATTCCCCCGCCCCTGCCACCGGGGAAACATCCCAGAGGTAGGACACTCAATGTCATGCAGTAGAAAGAAGATGTCAATCGGCTATTAGCTTTTTAAAGTTTACACTACACCAGTAACATCGTTTGGGTGATTTCTTTTTCCCCGAAACAGACCTGCATCAACAAGATCTGATGTATGAGACTATAGACCAATTCGCTTAATGTCGATGGTAGGAAAGATAATGAAATCCTTAATCAAAGACGTAATAGAAAATGAAACAGAAAATATAACAAAGAGTAGTCAGCATGGTTTCCAAAACGGAAGGTCATGCTTGACCATCTTTAATAAGAACATACATAAGAACATAAGAAATAGGAGCAGAAATGGACCATTTGGTCCCTCGAGCCTGCTCCGCCATTCAATAAGATCATGGCTGATGCAATCATGGACTCAGCTCCACTTCCCTTCCCACTCCTCATAATCCTTTATTCCCTTATCGCTCAAATATCTGTTTACCTCTGCCTTAAATATATTCAATGACCCATGGGGCTGAGAATTCCATAGATTTACAACCCTCTGAGAGAAGAAATTCCTCCTCATCTCAGTTTTAAAAGGGCAGTCCCCTTATTCTGAGACTACGACCCCTGTTTTCATGAGCTGCAAGGCCCGCCCATTTGCTGCCTAAAGGACCGCTGATGGCCACTGAGAGACCGGGCGGTACTTTGCCTGAAAGATTCCTCTAAAAGAGGTGGCAGGAACGCCCAGCGGCCAAATAACGGCTTACACCGTCAATCTGGATGGCAACGGGTGGGAGCTCTCAATCTCAGTGGAAAATGAGCTTGCCGCCAAAGTGCCGCCGAGGATGGAGTCGTGCCCAGTGTGGGTGGAAAACCTGAAAAGTAACAAAAATTACCAGAATACCTTCAGGGGACCCCATCCAGGTAACTCGCTGTAAAAATCATTTTTATAAAAGCCTTTTCTTGCATGTCTTCATACCTCCCATCGGGGTTGGACCTGGCTCCACACAATGGTATTTCCCCCTGTTGGCGCCGACTCCCGCCCGCACCAATCGGCACTTACGCGACTTGGCCACCAGAGGATATCAGCCGGCGGTTGCCGCCGGTACTCCCCACCCGCCGCTCTAGCCCAAGTGGAAAATGGCGAGAAGAGGAAAACGGCAGCAAAACTCAGTGGCAGTCGGCGGCAGTGGGCAGTAAGGCCACCAATATCGAGACTTATGTCCCCTAGTTTTAGTTTCCCCTATAAGTGGAAATATCCTCTCTGCACCCACCTTGTTGAGCCCCCTCATTATCTTATATGTTTCGATAAGATCACCTCTCATTCTTCTGAACTCCAATGAGCATAGGCCCAACCTACTCAACCTATCTTCATAAGTCAACCTCCTCATCTCCGGAATCCACCTAGTGAACCTTCTCCGAACAGCCTCCAATGCAAGTATATCCTTCCTTAAGTACAGACACCAAAATAGTTGATGCCCCAGCACCGATCCCTGCGGCACCCCACTAGTTACTGTTTGCTAACCGGAAAATGACCTATTTATCCCGACTCTCTGATTTCTGTTAGTTAGCCAATCCTCTATCCATGCTAATATATTACCCCCAACCCCATGAACATTTATCTTGTGCAGTAACCTTTTATGTGGCACCTTATCGAATGCTTTCTGGAAATCCAAATACACCACATCGACTGGCTCCCCCTTATCCACCCTGCTAGTTACATCCTCAAAGAACTCCAGCAAATTTGTCAAACATGATTTCCCTTTCATAAAACTGTGCTGACCCTGTTTTATTGAATTATGCTTTCCCAAATGTCCTCCTACTGCTTCCAGGGAATTTTGGTAGATTACAACCAATGCATCCACTATCTCTGCAGTTACTTCTTTTAAGACCCTGGGATGTAAGCCATCAGGTTCAGGGGACTTGTCCGCCTTTAGTCCCATTATTTTACCAAGTATTACTTCTTTAGTGATAATGATTGTATTAAGTTCCTCCCTCTCTATAGCCCCTTTATTATACACTATTGGGATGTTTTTAGTGTCTTCTACGAAGTAACAGGAAAGGTAGATAAGGGTAATACAGTAAAAGTAATATATTTGGATTTCCAAAAATCCTTTGATAAGGTACCACATAGTAGACTCATGACTAAGGTCAGAATATGTGAAGTCAGGGGACAAGTAGCAGAATGGATAGCAAGCTGGCTACAAAATAAAAAAGAGAGTAGGGGTTAATTGGCAAATGGTGAGAAGCGGTGTTCCGTAAGGATCGATGCTGGTACAACTGTTGTTCACCATTTACATAAACGATTTGGATTCAGGAATCGGAAGTACAATTTTAA
Organism: Pristiophorus japonicus; assembly: GCF_044704955.1. Classification (NCBI taxonomy): domain Eukaryota; kingdom Metazoa; phylum Chordata; class Chondrichthyes; family Pristiophoridae; genus Pristiophorus; species Pristiophorus japonicus. Next base: position 490,012,809 of record NC_091977.1, on the reverse strand, counting down.
AATTTGCAGACAACAACAAATTAGGGGGTGTAGTTAATACAGAGAAGGCCTGCGACAAAATACAGGAATACATTAATAAACTTGCAGAATGGGCGGGTAATTGGCAAATGAACTTCAATATAGATATGTGTGAGGCAATAAATTTTTGGTAGGAAGAATAAGGAGGCCGCATACTCTTTGGAAAATAAGTATCTAAATGGAGTAGAGGAACAGAGGGATCTTGGGGTACAGATACATAGATCACTAAAAATAGTGATGCTGGTTAGGAGAGCCAGAAACATAGCAAACAAAGCACTGGGGTTCATTTCTGGAGGGATAGAATTGAAAAGCAGGGAAGTTATGTTCAACTTGTACAGAACCTTGATCACAGTACTTGGAGAATTGCCAATTATTTCCCTTTGCCTCACCATTACCACCTGTGCCTTCGGCTACCCGGACTTCACGCTCAAGAATTCCTTCCCTAAACCCCTTTGCGACTCTCCTTTCTCTTAGTCTTTCAGATGAGATGTTAAACTGATGTCCCATCTGTCCTCTCAGGTGGATGTAAAAGATCCCATGACAGCACTTCAAAGAGGATCAGAGGAGTTCTCCCCCGTGTCTTGGCCAATATTTATCCCTCAACCAACATCAAAAACAGATTATCTGGTTATTATCACTTTGCTGTTTGTGGGAGCTTGCTGGGCCCAAATTGGCTGCATATTTCCTACATTAAAACAGTGACTACACTTCAAAAGTACTTCACTGGCTATAAAGCGATTTGGGATATCCTGAGGTTGTGAAAGACACTATATAAAAATGCATCTTTTTTTTCTTCTCCTTTAAAAGCCTTCCATTGGTTGGTTTCATAGAATCACACAGCACAGAAGGCCATTTGGGCCATTGAGCCTGTGCTGGCTCTTTGGAAAAGCTATCCAATAATTCCCATCCCCCTGCTCTTTGCGCATAGTCTGCAATTTTCTCTGATTTGAGATGGTTTGAAGGCAATGAGTGAAAAAAGAAAGTTTAGAAAACAGAAGAAGAAAAACATTTGAAAAGGTAAGGGATGAATAGCATTAGACTTTTATTGTGTGCTGAAGGAAAGGGATGTTGAGTCATTTTTTCACAGCAACACGCGTGGGTTTGACATTTTCACTGCATGCTCGCATCAGTTTGGCCTCAGGTAAAGGTTCTACAGTTGCCAGGAGACACCACTCATTCAGTGGTAATAGTGAGCTCACATTAATCAATGGATAAGCCATCCACTGCGATGTGTTTGCAGCAAGGCAGGGCCTCAGGTGTGCTGCTAACCCTCACTTGAAAATCTCAATCCCAGATTTGCCTCAACAGCTCTATAAAGTTCAGTGAAGGGTGGGTAGCAAAGAAATCGAATCCATTGTGTTAACACCAAATAGGAGCTTTATGTAATTACAAAGAAATGTAAATCCAAAAATAAACAAAGAACTTGGGGCCGAAATTCAGGGCCCGGATAAGGGCCATTACTGTCGTTTTGCGGCGGAATCGAGTGACCACCGCACCGCAGTCCATTGGCTGCCACGATCCAAATTCACCTCAGGGATTTTTCAGGCGGTCCCCACTTCTGCCCCGCTGCTACCGACCATCCCAAGCGCGTCATCAAAGCGCACACTGCCGCTCTCCCGCACCTCCATCCCACTCCACGCGAAATTTACCTCAGAAAATCGTTGATCCGCCGTGTGGTGCCCCCAGCAGCTTTTTCTATCGGTGCACCTGGTTTCTTGTGTGTGAGCCACAGCAGCGCGGCAGCCCTTCAAGGGGAGGGCGCAATGCCGCAGCCGCCATTTTTTTTTTGCCGGCCGACTTCCCGATCAGTCAGACAATTATCGCCCCGGGTTCGGCCGGACCGCCAACAGGCAGCCTGGTAGCCCTCTTGGGTGCCAGGCTGCTGGCCCAGCTGAAACCTTCCCTGGTGGCCCAGTGGACGAATCTAAAAAAAACACTGCTCTGCCCCTCACCAGCACTTACAGGCCCCATTATGACCAGCTTTCGGTCGGATGCGAAAAAAACTTCAAAGAGGAGAAAATTGATCAGAAGCCCGCCTCATTGGTAAAAACATCAAAAAAAAGGTAAGTGCGCCAGCTTTCTGGCAGGCCTGAATTTCAGCCCCTTGTGTTTATATCGCTCCTTTCACAGTCTCAAGGTGTCCCAAAGTGCTTTGCAGCCAGTACTTTTGAACTGAAGTCGCTGTTGTAAGGTGGTAAATGCAGCAGCCAATTTGCATACAGCAAGGTCCCATAAACAATAATGAGATTTTGATCAAATAATCTTTATTTTTTAGTGATGTTCATTGAATATTAAATATTGGCCAGGACATCGAATAATGTTATGATTGTGTTCCTAACACAGTTAAGACTGCACAAAGGGAGGTTAAAGTGACAGTGACCTCAGTCTTTATTAAGACACTGCAGAGTGAGGAACAGGCCTTAGGGGGCGGCTTATGTACTGTGCTCCCAAGGGATGCTGTGATCCCTTGGGACTTCAGGGGACGAGCTCCCTGGTGGCGGAACATGGGAGTGCATGCTTTACAGATACACAACATCACTCCCCCCACAAAGTCAAAGTGAAAACTATTTACAAGGTGAGGCGGTTGGGAGCCTTTCTTTCCCTGGTGGACCGCCTCGGTACAAATGTCTGTTCTGGTGTGTTGGCTGTGCCCTCGCTGGGCTGGCGTGTTGTTGGCCCTGCAGGGCTGCTGGGTGAGCCTGGCCTTGCTGGGCTGTTGGGTGTGATGGGTTAGATTTCCTGGTCCGGGGTGGTGTCGTTGATCCTTTAGGTGTGTGTTGTGGGCTCGAAAAAGGTGGTGTCTGCTGTGGGTTGTTCAGGGCAGTCTGTGAACTGCAGTCTCGTTTGGTCCAGGTGCTTTCTGCAAATTTGTCCATTGTCTAGTTTGACTACAAACACCCTACTCCCTTCTTTAGCTATCACCGTGCCCGCAATCCACTTGGGACCATGTCCATAGTTTAGCACATACACAGGGTCATTCAGATCAATTTCCCGTGACACAGTGGCGCGACCATCGTTTACATTTCGTTGCTGCCACCTGTTCTCGACTTGATCATGCAGGTTGGAGTGAACCAGCGAGAGTCTGGTGTTAAATGTCCTTTTCATGAGTAGCTCATCCGGGGGCACCCCTGTGAGCGCCTGGGGTCTCATGCGGTATCTGAGCAGTACTCGGGACAGGCAGGTTTGGAGTGAGCCTTCTGTGACTCGTTTAAGACTCTGTTTGATTGTTTGTACTGCCCGCTCTGCCTGCCCATTGGAGGCTGGTTTAAACAGGTCCGAGGTGACATGTTTGATCCCATTGCGGGTCATGAATTCTTTAAATTCGGCACGGGTGAAACATGGCCCGTTGTCACTGACCAGTATGTCAGGCAGGCTATGGGTGGCAAACATGGCCCTCAGGCTTTCAATGGTGGCGGTGGCGGTGCTTCCCGACATTATTTCACCTTCAATCCATTTTGAAAAAGCATCCACCACCACCAGGAACATTTTAACGAGAAACAGGCCCGCATAGTCGACATGGATCCTTGACCATGGTCTGGAGGGCCAGGACCACAAACTTAGTGGTGCCTCTCTGGGTGCGTTGCTCAACTGAGCACACATGCTACATTGCTGTACACAGGACACTAAGTCAGAGTCGATACCGGGCCACCACACGTGGGATCTGGCTATCACTTTCATCATTACTATATCCGGGTGTGTGCTGAGGAGATCCGAGATGAACGTCTCCCTGCCCATTTTGGGTAGCACTACTCGGTTACCCCACAACAGGCAGTCTGCCTGAATGGACAGCTTGTCCTTTCGCCGCTGGAACAGCTTGATTAGCTCTTGCATTTCAACGGGGATGCTGGCCCAGCTCCCATGCAGTACACAGTTTTTTACTAGGGACAGCAGAGGATCTTGGCTGGTCCAAGTCCTAATCTGGCGGGCCGTGACAGATGATTTATCATTTTCAAACGCTTCCATGACCATCAACAAGTCTGCGGGCTGCGCCACCATCAACAAGTTTGCAGGCTGCGCCATTTCCACCCCCGTGGTGGGCAATGGTAGCTGACCGAGGGCATCCGCACAGTTCTCGGTGCCTGGCCTGTGTCGAATGGTATAGTTATATGCTGATAGCGCGAGTGCCCACCTTTGTATGCGGGCTGAGGCATTAGTATTTATCCCCTTGTTTTCAGCGAACAGGGATGTGAGGGGCTTGTGATCGGTTTCCAGCTCAAATTTGAGGCTAAACAGGTACTGATGCATTTTTTTTACCCCGAACACACATGCTAATGCCTCTTTCTCAATCATGCTGTGGGTCTCTCGGCCTTAGACAACCGCCTGGAAGCATAGGCGACAGATTGCAACTTCCCCGCAACATTAGCTTGTTGTAATACACACCCAACTCCATACGACGACGCATCACATGCTAGGACAAGTCTTTTACACGGGTTATACAATACAAGCAGCTTGTTGGAGCATAAAATGTTTCTGGCTTTCTCAAAAGCAATTACTTGTTTTTTTTCCCCACACCCAGTTCTCACCTTTACGCAACAACACATGTAGGGGCTCTAAGATGGTGCTTAACTCCGGTAGGAAGTTACCAAAATAGTTGAGGAGTCCCAGGAACGACCGCAGCTCCGTGATGTTCTGTCGCCTGGGCGCGTTCCTGATAGCCTCTGCCTTGGTGTCTGTGGGCCGAATGCCGTCCGCTGTGATCTTTCTCCCCAAAAACTCCACTTCTGTTGCCATGAAGACACATTTCGACCTCTTCAGCCGCAGCCCTATGCGATCCAGTCACTGGAGGACCTCCTCCAGGTTTTGTAGGTGCTCGACGGTGTCCCGACCCGTGACCAATATGTCGTCCTGAAAAACCACCGTGCGTGGCACCGACTTGAGTAGGCTTTCCATGTTTCTCTGGAAGATCGCTGCAGCCGACCGAATTCCAAACGGGCATCTGTTGTAGATGAACAGTCCCTTGTGCGCGTTGATGCAGGTGAGGCCCTTCGAAGACTCCTCCAGCTCTTGCGTCATGTAGGCCAAAGTCAGGTCGAGCTTGGTGAAAGTCTTGACCGATTAATAGTTACTTTATAATTGCCACAAATCCCGACCGTGCCATCACTTTTGATTACTGGAACAATCGGGCTGGCCCACTCGCTGAATTCCATTGGGGAGATGATGCCCTCGCGTTGCAACCTGTCCAGCTCGATTTCCACTCTCTCCCTCATTATGTGAGGTACCGCTCGCACCTTGTGGTGAATGGGTCATGCCTCTGGGACCAAGTGGATCCGCACCTTCGCCCCGGAAAAGTTTCCAATGCCTGGCTCAAAAAGGGAAGGAAATTTGTTAAGAACCTGGGTACATGAGGCCTCATTGACCTGTGATAGCGCTCAGATATCATCCCAGTTCCAGCGGATTTTGCCCAGCCAGCTCCTTCCAAGAAGTGTGGGGCCATCCCCCGGGACAATCCAGAGTGGCAGTTCGTGCACCGTGCCCTCGGTAGGTGACCTTGACCATGGCGCTGCCCAGGACAGTGATAAGCTCTTTGGTATACGTTCTCAGTTTCGTGTGGATGGGGCTCAGGCCTTATTGTACCACAGTCTCTCAAACATCTTTTTACTCATGATGGATTGGCTAGCGCCAGTGTCCAGTTCCATGGCTACAGGTAAGCCATTCAATTTTACATTTAGCATTATAGGTGGACATTTCGTCGAAAATGTATGCACCCCATGTACTTCAGCACCTGCCTCCTCTCTCTGAGGCTCGAAATTGCTTTGGTCCACCATGGACCGATCTTCCTCTGCCATGTGGTGATTAGCAGGTTTTGCAGAGCTTGCAGCTCATCTGCAAGCTCGTTGAAGGTACCCCATTGTTCCACAGCTCTTGCAAACACACCCTTTGAAGCGGCATGAATAGGCTGAATGGAAGCCTCCACAATGCCAACAATGTCTGAATTGTTTTGAACATAAGAACATAAGAATTAGGAACAGGAGTAGGCCATCTAGCCCCTCGAGCCTGCTCCACCATTCAATAATATCATGGCTAATCTGGCCGTGGACTCAGCTCCACTTACCCGCCCGCTCCCCGTAACCCTTAATTCCCTTATTGGTTAAAAATCTACCTATCTGTGACTTGAATACATTCAATGAGCTAGCCTCAACTGCTTCCTTAGGCAGAGAATTCCACAGATTCACAACCCTCTGGGAGAAGAAATTCCTTCTCAACTCAGTTTTAAATTGGCTCCCCCGTATTTTGAGGCTGAGCCCCCTAGTTCTAGTCTCCCCGACCAGTGGAAACAACCTCTCTGCCTCTATCTTGTCTATCTCTTTCATTATTTTAAATGTTTCTATAAGATCACCCCCTCATCCTTCTGAACTCCAACGAGTAAAGACCCAGTCTACTCAATCTATCATCCATAAGGTAACCCCCTCATCTCCGGAATCAGCCAAGTGAATCGTCTCTGTACCCCCTCCAAAGCCAGTACTCCCTCCAAAGTCAGGTTAAGTTCAACCTTTGTTGCGGACTGTGAGTCATCTGGGTCACCTGAGGTCTGCTGGCAGTTGCAGACTCATGGTTTCTGCCCTGTACATTTCTGCTCGCAAACACAGTTCCAGTTAATTTATGAACATTGCTAGCACTTGTGTGCTGAGAGATTTGTTTGGTGTTATCAGTGGCGGACATTAACGTCTGTGCTATCGCAATGGCCTTACTGAGGGTTGGTGTCTCTACAGTCAAAAGTTTTCGTAGGATGGTCTCGTGGCCAATGCCCAGTACAAAAAATTCTCTGAGCATTTGCTCCAGGTAACCATCAAACTCACATTGTCCTGCAAGTCGCCTTAGCTCGGCGTCGTAGCTCGCCACTTCATGACCTTCAGATCACTGGCACGTGTAGAACCGATACCTCGCCATCAGCATGCTCTCCCTCGGGTTAAGATGCTCCTGAACCAGTGTACACAGCTCCTCATACGACTTATCTGTGGGTTTCACCGGAGCCAGAAGATTCCTCATGAGGCTGTAGGTCGGTGCCCCGCAGACCGTGAGGAGGACCGCTCTCCTTTTTGCAGCATTTCCTTCTCCATCCAGCTCGTTGGCTACAAAGTACTGGTCTAGCCGTTCGCCATAGGCTTCCCAGTCCTCACCCTCCGAGAACTTCTCCAGGATCCCCACAGTTTGCTGCATCTTTGCATTGGATTCGTATACTCGTCGCGAGTTATTGTGTTCCTATCACAGATGAGACTGCACACAGGGAGGTTAAAGTAACAGTGACCTCAGTTTTTATTAAGACACTCCAGAGTGAGGAACAGGCCTTAGGGGCCAGCTTATATACAGTTCTCTCAAGGGATGCTGGGATCCCTTGGGACTTCAGGGGATGCGCACCCTGGTGGCGGAACATGGGAGTGCATGCTTTACAGATACGCAACAGTTATGGGGTCTTTTACATTCACCTGAGAGGGTAGACTGGGCATCGGTTTAATGTCCCATCCGAAAGATGGCACCTCTGGCAGTGCAGCGCTTCTTCAGTACTCGTGCTGAAGTGTCAGCCTGGATTATGGGCTTAGGTTTCTGGAGTGGAATTTAAGCCCGCGACCTTCTGACTCAGAGCCGAGTGTGCTGCCACTGAGACAAGGCTGAAACTAGATCTGAAAGAAAGCGTATTGTCAGTTTAACTAAGCACAAGGTAAACTCTCATTTGCTCATTATAAAGTCAAACAACTGGTGAATGTTTCATCATCGTGGTCTCTCATGCAGGCAATTCTGGGCCTCCGGAATGCTGATTGGTCACAGCGGCAGGAAGGTGACAGCTGGTGTATTTGATTAATTAACAGATCGGGACATTAAGCAAGTCCCTGGAGAGGGAGATCTATTTGCAAACTGCAGGCAGCAAGTCACAGAGGGACCGACCGCACTTAACACAAACATGGTGGGGCGGGGGAGCGGGTGGAGAGGCTGAGAATGTTCCGAATTAGCGAGATAACTGTGTCAGATTCGATTACAACAAAGGAGGGTAATGGTTAATGTTTCAGGCCGATGACCTTTCGTCAAAGTCTCTGATCAAAGGTCATCGACCTGAAACATTAACCCTACCTTCCTCTCTCCACAGATGCTGCCTGACCTGCTGAGTGCTTCCATCATTATCTGTTTCAATTTCAGATTTACAATATCTGCAGTATTTTTCTCTTTTTGATTACAACAAATATTGACAGAATATTCTCGCATTTTTTTTAGTGAAGTGTCTTTCCATTGCCTCACTGACAATCCTTTATGTCAACTAATAGTTTTTCATTAAGCAGCTAGCAATTTATTCAAACAATAATTTCCTCTCCCCTTTGTTCAACCTTACTAAAATTCTAGCTTACCGTTTAGTTTTCAATTCTGAGGAGTTCCACCTGTCCTTTCCCTTTATTGACCTGCTTCAATTTTCTGTTGTTCTTTTAATAGATTGAGTTTTGCATTTAATCAAGGAAAGTGGAAGAGGGAAAGAAATGTTGTGAGATTAGTAAAAAAAAAAGGATTCTCCTGACCCCGGGTAGCACAGTGGTGGTTGCTCTAGTCCAAATGGAATCCTTCAGAACAGGCAAGACCAAAGCTCAGTCCCTTGTCTGTGTTGGGTTAGTTAATCTCAAATGGGTAGTGGTTAGTTCAACTATAAATGGCCTCAGCTCCAGGCTAGCGAGGGAAGTAAAATCCACCAGAATTCCTGCTTCTGGTCACTATCCAGACTTCCTGCGAGAAAATGCAATTATGCAGATCTCACCTGTGGCACCCACCATAGTTAATGAGCCTGCCGATATAGCACACTTGCCTCGGAGTCAGAAAGTTGTGGGTTCGTAGTTCCACACCAGAGACTTGAGCACAAAATAGGCTGGCACTCCAGTGCAGTACTGAGGAAGTGCTGCGCTGTCGGAGGTGCTGTCAATTGGATGATTCATTAAACTGAGGCCCTGTCAGTCCTCTCAGGTGGAGCAAGTTATTATTTAAATGGAGAAAGATTGCAAAGTGCCGCAGTACAGCTGGACCTGGGTGTACTTGTGCATGAAACACAAAAGGATAGTCTGCAGATACAGCAAGTGATCAGGAAGGCCAATGGTATCTTGGACTTTATTGTGAAGGGGATGGAATATAAAAGCAGGGAATTCTTGCAACAGCTATACAAGGTATTGGTGAGGCCACACCTGGAATACTGCGTGCAGTTTTGGTTTCCATATTTACGAAAGGATATACTTGCTTTGGATGCAGTTCAGAGAAGGTTCACTAGGTTGATTTCGGGGATGAGGGGGTTGACTTATGAGGAAAGGTTGAGTAGGTTGGGCCTCTACTCATTGGAATACAGAAGAATGAGAGGTTATCATAAAGAACATATAAGATTATGAGGGGGCTTGACAAGGTAGATGCAGAGAGGATGTTTCCACTGATGGGGGAGACTAGAACTAGAGGGCATGATCTTAGAATAAGGGGGCGCCCATTTAAAACAGAGATGAGGAGAAATTTCTTCTCTGAGGGTTGTAAATCTGTGGAATTCGTTGCCTCAGAGAGCTGTGGAAGCTGGGACATTGAATAAATTTAAGACAGAAATAGACAGTTTCTTAAACAATAAGGGGATAAGGGGTTATGGGGAGTGGGCGCAGAAGTGGAGCTGAGTCCATGATCAGATCAGCCATGATCTTATTGAATGGCGGAGCAGGCTCGAGCGCCGTATGGCCTACACCAGTTCCTATTTCTTATTTTCTTATGATCTTATGACATTAAAGATTTCATGGCACAATTTTGGAGAAGAGCAGTGCAGTTCTCCCTGGTGTCTTGGCCAATATTTATCCCTCAACTGACATCATTAAAACAAAATGGTTGCTGCATTTCCCAACATTACAATCGTGACTACACTTCAAAAGTACTTCATTGGCTGTAAAGCGATTTGGGACATCCTGAGGTCATGAAAGGTGCTATATAAATGCAAATTTTTCAGTATCTAAGCTTACAAATGAAATAGCCATTTCAGAAAGGTGCCAAGGTTGTTGCGGTTCCATTGTTTTGGTTAGATTTTTAGCATTACAATCAACCACATAGCATGGACCAGGAGTCACAGAAGTCGGACAGAGTGGGTAGGGGTGGCATCTTCCCTTCCCTGAAAGACATTAATGAACCAGTTGGGTCCTTATGAAAATCCGTCAGTTTTAATGGTCATTTCTTCGGATGGCAGTTCACAAATTGACAGATTCAATTCAATTTCATAGCTTGCGCTGTTAGGTTTCGAACTCCAGATCACTAAGTTCTTAGTCCTCTATCTGTGCTATACTTGACAAGAAGCTGAGTGCCCATAATTGGGACCATGTTCCATTTCTCACCATTAACATCCCTTAACCCAATGAGAAAAATACCAAGAGGAGAAAGTTACCAGATCTCTAGGTCACTCTCACTGGAAGCTCAGTTTGTTGCTAATTGTAATTATTCATTTGAGCTGGTTTGGGGGTGAAATACCGTCAAACGGACAGTTATTAAAATATTGGCATTCTCAAACCTCTCCATTTTGTCCTTCAAGTAAATCTTTTCTGCACTGAATAAACAGTCTGGAGCATAATCCTCCACCCCTCCCATCTCCTCACTTCCAACCCTCCCATCTCCATACATCCCCTATGTATAGACAAGTCTGGATTTGTTGGTGATTAACAGCGCCCATCATGCAATGAGAGATTGCTAAGCAGCGCTGGAGCTAGATGAGGAATGAAGACCTTGCTTTACTCTATTAACCTTTCAGTGGCCATTCGCTGCTGTCAGAGCCTTCTGGCAACAGACACTCATGTCCAAGAATCCATAAATAGCAATCATTACACTGTAAATGAATGAGCACATTTTAAGATGGAATTGTACAAATTACAGGAGGGAGCTGCATCAAGCAGTGTATTACAGGATGGAATTGTACAGAGCAATTATATTGTATTATACAAGGTAGCTGAGCAGAATAATGTATTACACAAGGAAGCTGTACAGAATAGTGTATTACACAAGGAAGCTGTACAGAATAGCCTATTACACAAGAGAGCTGTACAGAGCAGGGTATAACAGAGGGAATATATGGACAGCTATGTTGGTTGATTCTTCCAGCACCCTCTTGAGAATTTCATTGGCTATGCTTCCATTTTTCAACTATCTCTCACCTTTACCTGGTCCATTCCAGATAATGGCAACAACAATAACTTGCATTTATATTGCACCTTCAAAGTAGTGAAACACTCCAAGGCATTTCATAGCAGTGTTCACAAACAAAATTTGACACTGAGCCATATAAGCAAATATTAGAACAGGTGATCCAAAGCTTGGTTAAAAAGGCAGGTTTTAAGAAGTGTCTTAAAGGAATAAAGAAAGGTGGAGAGGCGGAGAGGTTTAAGGAGGGAATTCCGATAACTTAGGACCTTAGTAGCTGAAGGCATGTCCGCCAATGGTGGAGTGATTAAAATCGGGGATGCGCAAGAGACCAGAATTGGAGGGCAGATATCTCCGAGTGTTGTAAGGCCGGTGGAGGTTGTAGAGATAGGGAGGGGTGAGGCCATGGAGGGATTTGAAAATAAGGATGAGATTTTTTAAATTGCGCCGCTGATTAATTGGGAGCCAATGTAACTTAGCGAGCAAAAGAGTAATGGGGGAACGGGACTTGGTGCATATTAGGTTATAGGCAGCAGAGTTGTGGATGACCTCAAGTTTATGGAGGGTGGAAGATGGGAGGCCGGCCAGTAGTGCGTTGTAATAGTCAAGTTTAGAGGTGACAAAGGCGTGGATGAGGGTTTCAGCAGCAGATGAACTGAATCAGGGTGGAGTCAGGCGATATTATGGAAGTGGAAATAGGCGATCTTAGTGGTGCAGATATGTTTTCGGAAGCTCATCTCAGGGTCAAATACGACAGCAAGTTTGCAAACAGTCTGGTTCAGCCTCAGACAGTTGCCTGGGAGTGGAGTTTGTGGCGGGGACCAAAGACAATGCCTTTGGTATTCCCGATATTTAGTGGAGGGAATTCCTGCTCATCTAGTACTGGATGTCGGACAAGCAGTCTGACAATTTAGAGATACTGGAATGGTTGAGAACTGATAGTGAGGTTGAGCTGGGTGTCGTCAGCGTACATGTGGAAACTGACGTTGTGTTTTCAAATGATGTCGCTGAGGGGCAGTATGTAGATGAAAAATCGGAGAAAACAGATTATCTGGTCATTTAATTCATTGCTGTTTATTGCAGCTTGCTGTGCACAAATTGTCTGCCATGTTTTACCACATTATAACAGTGACTGCATTTCAAAATATATTTTATTGGCTGCGAAGCGCCTTCGGACTTCCTGAAGCCGTGAAAGGCAACTTTCCTCTTTCATTTTAAGTGGAAAATCCCGCAAATTGCAACAGTGGGGTCGAGGTGTGGGACCAATGTTCCCTCCGTGCAGCGCTCTGGAGATCCCGCGCAGCCAGCTCACCGGCTTTTAAATGGAAGAAACTGCGCATGCGCGGAATTTTGAATGGGCCGTGCAACCCGTTAAAGGGACCGTGTGACCCAAAAATAAATTAGAGGGAACATTGTGTGGGACATAGACTGAATAGAAATCCTGCAGTCAGTCTCAGCTTTCATGTGAAGAATGGTTACATTAGTGAGGTACAAATGAGCAGCAGGCAAGCCACAGTAGCAGATCCCAGGATGGCGCCGTTCAAGAGAGGAGGAGAGAAAACTACAGGTGGAGAGAACTTTAAAAAGACAGCAAAAATGAACTCAGCGAGAATAACAAATTGACAACACACATAATAAGTTCACAGATAAAGAAAGTCAGATGGGCAGTTGGACAGCAGGAGTGGAGAGAAAGGGAAAGATGGACAGAGAAAGTCTGAGGACTGTCTAAGATACAGTCAAAGAAAGAACAAGTGAATGCATGTGTGTGAAAGAGAAAGATAGTCGGATGTGAAGACTGAGCAAGGCAACAATTCAGATCCCTGTGACACAAAATTATAAAGAGACAGAATCACTGGCAACTTCCCTGAGAGACTGTGAAAGAAAAATGGAAACACAGAAAGAGAGGAAACAACACAGGCAACAACAACAAATTGCATTTATGTAGTGCCTGTGCAGTAATAAAATGTTCCAAGGTAATCTAACAGACAAACAGACATAAGGAGTTATCAGGTCAGTTGACCAAAAGCTTGATCAAGGAGGTAAGTTTTAAGGAGCATCTTAAAGGAGGGCAAACAGGTAGAGAGATGGAGAAGTTTAGGGAGGGAATTCCAGAGCTTAGGGCCTAGACATTGAAGGCCCGGTGAAGCAATGAAAACCAGGGAAAGGCAAAAGGCCAGACTCTTTGCTTCTCTTCCTGGAATTCTCTCACTCCATCCCTCACAATGGGCTTTTCATAAATATCAGGAAAAGAATCAACAACAACAACTTGTATTTATATAGTGCATTTAACGTAGTGAAACGTCCCAGGGCGCTTCACAGGAGTATTGTGAGATAAAAAATTTGACATCAAGCCGCATAAGTAGAAATTAGTAGGGACCAGAATTGGAGGAGCGCAGACATCTCGGGGGATTGTGGGGCTGGAGCAGATTACAGAGATAGGGAGGGGGCGAGGCCATGGAGGGATTTGAAAATAAGGATGAGAATTTTGAAATCGAGGCGTTGCTTAATCGGAGTCAGCAAGCACAGAAGTGATAGGTGAATGGGACTTGGTGCGATTTAGGAGCTTTGGATCACCTCTAGTTTAAGTAGAGTAGAATGTGGGAAACTAGCCAGGAGTGCATTGGGATAGTCAAGTCTGGAGGTAACAAAGGCATGGATAAAGGCTTCATCATAAATAGGTGAACACTGGTAGAAAGAAATCTAAATTCTGAAGGCAAAGAATTGGTGGGTCATTTCTAAAGGCATGGGGCATGTTAAGGCATGCTTTCTGGGAAAATTTGAATTTTTACAATATCAATTTTGCTTCCCAATTATTGTTAAATATTATTGTACATCAAAACGGTTCAATTTCTTTCATTATTCTTTTTGCTCCAAAGTATACAACTTCATATTTCTGTGCACTGAACTGCATCTGCCACCTGTCTGCCCATTCTGCTAGCATGTCTATGCTCCCACAATCTCCTACATTGTTCTTCACAGTTTGGCGTTCCTCCTAATTTAGTACCACCAGTAAACTTCAGTGTAATTCAGGAAACTGTCCCCAGTATCCTGGCCAATGTCTAATCCTGAAACAATATCACTGAAACTGATCATTGGCTGTAAAGCACTTTGGGAAGTCCTGAGATCATGAAAGGCGCTGTATAAATGCAAGTATTTATTTTCTTTCTATCATTCCTCCAAATCATTTATTTAAATAGAGAACAAAGGAGGTCTCAACATCTATTGCTTCCCCTTATCTATACTCTCTGTGCTTTCCAGAAGAATTAAATTAAATTAGTCAGGCACAATCTGCCCTTTAAAAATCAATGCTGACTCTCTTTGATTAACACTTTCCTTTGTAATGGTTCACTAACTCCATCCAGTATTATTAACTCTAGATAATAGATTGTATCAATATGCACTCCCAACTTAGAGCGCTGATTACTAAGAATGTTTGTTGGGAATTTGAGCATAGAGATCAGCAGACCACACAAGAGTTCCCATCCAATTGGTTCCAATAGGACTGTTCCTTCTTTGATACCCTTGTTGACTCTTATCCACTACCATTTCCAGTTGTCCTTTCTCAGGCACCTGTGCGTTTACTTCCTCCCGCAATGCTGTCCAAGGTTCCAAACACTCCTTCTACTTGAGACAGCAATTGACGTGTACTTCCTCTTATCTCACTTACTGCATTCACGGCTCACTGAGGAGACCAAGCACGATTGGCGAATACCCTTGTCTGTCTGCAGGTGTGATCTTGACCTCCCTGTGACTGACCACTTAAATTTCCTCTCCCATTCCCAAACTGACTAGGGGTTGCAGGTAAATTGGAGGACACCATTGTGGGTCTGCTCCTGGAGCTGTTCATCTATAGGTCCAGCATGGACGTGGCTCAGGGAGTGAGATCACTGTGGCTACCTGATTCTCTTTCGCAGTCTCGGTCCGCGACCAAGTGCTCTGAAGAAAGAACATGTGGTATCCGTCAGTACGCTTGAGACCTTCTTGGGGGGGGGGTGGGGGGGGGGCGGGAGTGTGTTATGGAAATCGGGAATAATATTGTAACTTACTCCTATAATTTTCCTTTTGTTTTGTTCAAAGTTATTAAAGAAAGGAAAACAGATCTGAGAACCTTGATTCAGCAGATGATTGTTCTTTTGCGATTTAACCTTGTCTGATGATGGCAGTCACCTTATAAAGTTGAAGACAAGTCTAAAAAAAGAAAAAAAAGATCAGATTTGTCTTTGGTCTTCAACACAAGCTTCGGGAAGAGTATCTCACTTTTCTCCAGGCATTCTGCTGTCCTTTGACATTTACTTTAGCAACTTCTGGCCTTCGGCATATCCTTTTTCTGAACAGTACAGAATGCTGATGATGAGGAGTGATTGGTGTCCAGGGGAAAGGGGGAAAGCTTGACCTTTTGGCTATAGTTCCTTTGTCAAGACACAGTGCTGAGAAGGGGGCACTGGTGTTGTACAATTGTTGTCTCCTTTTGGAAGTGGTGAAACCATTGTATTGTGCCAGCTCTTTCTGATCCATTTCAAACTTCCTGGACTTGCAGAAGCCTTTTTTTTCTCTCCAAGTTCCTCCATTTTCTCACTATTTTCTCATTCTTTGCTTTCCATTATCACACTGATGATCATTCCATCATCCAACTGTTTTCTATTAAACAGTTTGCAAGTCATCCAACCCATTAACTCCCTTTCTGTATTGGAGTATTTAATTTATTGTTTCAGTTCCTTTGATTTTTTGTCTATTTTCCATTGCTTATCTTTTAGTTTTCAATGCAGCTGAAGCAGCAACTTATTACTTTATAGATGCTAATCAACCTGCTGTGTATTTCCAGAATTTTCTATTTTTATTTCAGCATTTGCAGTTGTTTTGTCTGAGAGATGTGGAGACATTTCAGTGCATTATAGGAGAGATTTTCACATATTACAGGAGCAGACTGTGCAGAGGGAGCTGTGTAGAGGACAGTTGTGATACAACTGTGTATCAGAAGGCAGCTCTCTAGAGGAGCATGTTACAGGATAAAACTGTACAGACAGAGCAGTGTACTACAACAGGGAGCTATATAGAAGATACATTACAGGAGCAATTTGTACAGACAGAGCAGTATATTACAGGAGGCTGCTGTGCTGACAGATCAGTGCATTCCCACCTATCTCCTCACCTCCCTCATGTGCAGTTTAAGGAACAAGTCTGGATTTGCTGCTGATAATGCCAATTAGCAGCTCCTATCATGCAAAAGAGAGATTAGCCGAATAGCACTGGAGCCAGTTGAAAAATCCAGAACTCACTCTACACTATTAATCTCCCTAATGTCCACTTGCTGCTGCCAGAGTCCTCATGCCCTAAGAAACAAGATAAATAAACAAAAAGTAGTTGGGTGATGACAAGTTTAGGTTTGACGAGGATGTAGATTGTAGAAGAGAGGGACAACTGGGGAGAGGGGGCTGTGGGGTGGGGGTAGCAACTTTTACAGCCTTGACTTCCTGAGTTAGGGTAAGAGAGAATTGTAATGAGTCTTGATTTCAACACAGTGAGAATAAAGGGAGGAGGAAGAGTATTTAAGATGCTATTTTTGGAGTGAGGGGAAATAAACAGCAGGGAATGCCCCATGCTGCATTACATAGAAACATAGAAAATAGGAGGAGGAGTAGGCCATTCAGCCCTTCGAGCCTGCACCGCCATTCAATAAGATCATGGCTGCTCCCTTCAGTACCCCTTTCCTGCTTTCTCTCCATACCCCTTGATCCCCTTAACCGTAAGGGCCATATCTAACTCCCTCTTGAATATATCCAATAAACTGGCATCAACAACTCTCTGCGGCAGGGAATTCCACAGGTCAACAACTCTCTGAGTGAAGATGTTTCTCCTCATCTCAGTCCTAAATGGCTTACCCCTTATCCTAAGACTATGTCCCCTGGTTCTGGACTTCCCTAACATTGAGAACATTCTTCCCGCATCTAATCTGTCCAGTCCCGTCAGAATCTTATATGTTTTATGAGATCCCCTCTCATCCTTCTAAACGCCAGTGAATAAAGGGCCAGTTGATCCAGTCTCTCCTCATATGACAGCCCAGCCATCCCTGGAATCAGTCTGGTGAACCTTCGCTGCACTCCTTCAACAGCAAGAACGTCCTTCCTCAGACTAGGAGACCAAAACTGAACACAATATTCCAGGTAAGGCCTCACTAAGGCCCTGTACAACTGCAGTAAGACCTCCCTGCTCCTATATTCAAATCCCCTAGCTATGAAGGCCAACAAACCATTTGCCTTCTTTACCGCCTGCTGTACCTGCATGCCCACTTTCAGTGACTGATGAACCATGACACCTAGGTCTCGTTGCACCTCCCCTTTTTCTAGTCTGCCGCCATTCAGATAATATTCTGCCTTCGTGTTTTTGCCCCCAAAATGGATAACTTCACATTTATCCACATTATACAGCATCTGCCATGTATTTGCCCACTCATCTAATCTGTCCAAGTCATCCTGCAGTCTCTTAGCGTCCTCCTCACAGCTCACACCGCCACCCAGTTTAGTGTCATCTGCAAACTTGAAGATATTACACTCTATTTCTGCATCCAAATCGTTAATGTATATTGTAAAGAGCTGGGGTCCCAGCACTGAGCCCTGCGGCACCCCACTAGTAACTGCCTGCCATTCTGAAAAGGACCCGTTTATCCCGACTCTCTGCTTCCTGTCAGCCAACCAGTTCTCTATCCACGTCAGTACATTACCCCCAATACCATGCGCTTTGATTTTGTACACCAATCTCTTGTGAAAGTCCAAATACACCAGATCCACTGGTTCTCCCTTGTCCACTCTACTAGTTATATCCTCAAAAAATTCCAGAAGATTCTACAAGCATGATTTCCCTTTCATAATTTCATGCTGACTCGGTCCGAATGGGCTGCTATTTCATCCTTAATGATTGATTCCAACATTTTCCCCACTACTGATGTCAGGCTAACTGGTCTATAATTACCTGCTTTCTCTCTCCCTCCTTTTTTAAAAAGTGCCGTTACATTAGCTACCCTCCAATCCATAGGAACTGATCCAGAGTCGATAGATTGTTGGAAAATGATCACCAATGCATCCACTATTTCTAGGGCCACTTCCTTAAGTACTCTGGGATGCAGACTATCAGGACCCGGGGATTTATCGGCCTTTAATCCCATCAATTTCCCTTACACAATTTCCCGCCTAATAAGGATATCTTTCAGTTCCTCATTCTCACTAGACCCACTGTCCCCTAGTACATTCGGAAGGTTATTTGTATCTTCCTTTATGAAGACAGAACCGAAGTATTGGTTCAATTGGTCTGCCATTTCTTTGTTCCCCATTATAAATTCACCTGAATCTGACTGCAAGGGACCTATGTGTGTCTTTACTAATCTTTTTCTCTTCACATATTTATAGAAGCTCTTGCAGTCAGTTTTTATGTTCCCTGCAAGCTTCCTCTCGTACTCTATTTTCCCCTTCTTATTTAAACCCTTAGTCCTCTTCTGTTGAATTCTAAATTTCTCCCAGTCCTCAGGTTTGTTGCTTTTTCTAGCCAATTTATGTGCCTCTTCCTTGGTTTTAACACTATACTTTATTTCCCTTGTTAGCCATTGTTGAGCCACCTTCCCAGTTTTATTTTTACTCCAGACAGGGATGTACAATTGCTGAAGTTCATCCATGTGATCTTTAAATGTTTGCCATTGTTTATTCACCGTCAACCTTTTAAGTATCTTCTGCCAGTCTATTCTAGCCAATTCACACCTCATACAGTCAAAATTACCTTTCCTTAAGTTCAGGACCCTAGTTTCCGAATTAACTTTGTCACTCTCCATCTTAATAAGGAATTCTATCATATTATGGTCACTTTTCCCCAAAGGGCCTCACACAACAAGATTGCTAATTAGTCCCTTCTCATTACACATCACCCAGTCTAGGATGGCCAGCTCCCTGGTTGGTTCCTCGACATATTGGTCTAGAAAACCATCCCTAATACACTCCAGGAAATCCTCCTCCACCGTATTGCTACCAGTTAGGTAAGCCCAATCAATATGTAGATTAAAGTCGCCCATGATTACTGCTGTACCTTTATTGCACACATCCCTTATTTCTTGTTTGATGCTGTCCCCAACCTCACTACTACTATTTGGTGGTCTATACACAACTCCCACTAGCGTTTTCTGCCCTTTGGAATTCCACAGCTCCACCCATACCGATTCCACATCATCCAGGCTAATGTCCTTCCTTACTATTGCATTGATTTCCTCTTTAACCAGCAATGCCACCCCGCCTCCTTTTCCTTTCTGTCTATCCTTCCTAAATGCTGAATACCCTTGGATATTGAGTTTCCTGCCTTGGTCACCCTGGAGCCATGTCTCCGTGATGCCAATCATATCATATCCGTTAACTGCAATCTGCGCAGTTAATTCATCCACCTTATTCCGAATACTCCTTGCATTGAGGCACAGAGCCTTCAGGCTTGTCTTTTTAACACACTTTGCCCCTTTTTGCCTTGGGTTTCTCTGCCCTCCACTTTTACTATTCTCCCTTCTATCTTTTGCTTCTGCCCCCCTTCTATTTCCATCTGTCTCCCTGCATAGGTTCCCATCCCCCTCCCATATTAGTTTAACTCCTCCCCAACAGCACTAGCAAACACTCCCCCTTGGACATTGGTTCCGATCCAGCCCAGGTGCAGACCGTCCGGTTTGTACTGGTCCCACCTCCCCCAGAACCGGTTCCAATGTCCCAGGAATTTGAATCCCTCCCTTCTGCACCATTTCCCAAGCCACGTATTCATCTGAGCTATCCTACGATTCCTACTCTGACTAGCATATGGCACTGGTAGCAATCCTGAGATTACTACTTTTGAGGTCCTACTTTTTAATTTAACACCTAGCTCCCTAAATTCATCTCGTAAGATCTCATCCCATTTTTTACCTATACACAAGGTTCCTGTGGAAACGAACTGGAAAAAAAAATTTTCTTCCCGACTCCCCACTCATCTCACAAAGTCAATGAGTCCTCGCTGGAGTACTCTTCGCTAAGCACCAGCCTCCCTCTAGCAATGCAACCAAGCAGGCAGCTGTTCGGCTAATTTCCAGTTTAGCGGCTGTCGGAGAACGAAGATCTGACCCTTCCATTTAAATATGTTTTTATCTTAGAATCTCTGGATGTTCCAAAGTGCTGTATAGCCAATTTATAATTTTGAAGTATAGACACCGCTGTAATGTGGGAAATGCGGCAACCAATTTGTGCAAAGCAAGGTCCCACAAACAGCAATGAAATAAATGATCAGATAATGTGTTTTTGCGATGCTGGTTGAGGGATAAATATTAACCAGGGCACCAGAGGGATCTCCTCTGCTCTTCTTACATCCACCTGAGAGGTCAGACGAGACCTCGCTTCAATAAAGACAGCACCTCAGTACTGCACTGAAATGCCAGCATCGTTTATGTGCTCAAGTCCCTGGAGTGGGACCCAGAACCTTCTGACTCAGCAGCAAGAGTGCTAATCTCTGAGCCAAGGCAAGGATGTGGACCTGAGTCCATGATCGGATCAGCCATGATCGTATTAAATGGCGGAGCAAGCTCAAGGGGCCGTATGGCCTACTCCTGCTCCTATTTCTTATGTTCTTATGTTATTATAAGGCTGATCAGCATGCAGGTAAACAGGTTATTATAATACAGGTAATTCTCAAGTCTGCTGAAAATATTGTAAAAAATAAATCAGCTTAAGTAGGTCAAACGAAGTATGGATCCTGTCTCTTTAATAACCTGATAAATTGTAATCCGCCAAAACAATGTCTGAAGTTGATTAATTTTGGAATGCAAAACGTCGCACTACGCTGTAAATCCTCAGAGGCTCAAGTCCCACAAGACAGTGATGTTTTTTCCCCCTTGGTTTTAACACTGTGATAAGGGACAACAGATGGGAAATTAGGCCAGTTTTTTTTTCAATTATCTTTATGGGGAGGAGAGGAAAATTTCATGAAACTATCTTGCAGTTACCAATTTGGTAGAAGGTGAACTAGATGGACCGTGGTCTTTTTTCATCTAACAGTTCCTATATTTCTAGTTTGAAACTGTTGATTCAAGTCCAATTAGATTTATGGGGCTAGATTTTGCACTTTTGTGCAGATCGCCCAAAAATGGGTGTTATTTCCGGTGTGGGTTTTCAGATTGTCGGCTTGTCGCCCATTTTCAAAGCCCCTAGTCTCCATTTTAAAAATTGGCCGTTACCTCGAGCAATCTGAAATGGGCGTTAGCATTAAATCTCTCTGACCTTCTGCCGTAAAGTGCCGCTGTCCTTAGCAACGGCATGGCAACGCTCATTTCCCGTGATTCAGGAGGTCAGGGGTCACCATTACATGCGCAGAAGTGGAGACAGAGCGAGAAGGAGCAGAGAGGGACTGAAAGCATGTGTAGGTGTAGTGTGTGCTTGTTTGGCTGTTGTGGTAAGATAAGATGTTTGTTCAGATGTTCACATCATCTCACAACACGTCAAGAGTACATCTGAACTCCCCCAAGGTTGAAGCAGAGCAGCCACTTAAATGATGCGACCTGCGACCTGGTCCCCGGAACTCCCAACTCAGTTAGGCCAGGAAAGGTGGGAGGTTGGGCATTGTACTGCTAAACTTGTGTAAAGATTTTTGTTGTGTCTGTTTAGTGGGATTTAAGGGGCTCAAAACCCCCTTCATAAGCTGTGGACACAGTCTCTCCAGGGGTGCTCTTGCAGCACTCAGGGTACCTCACAGGCCAGGCAGAAGCTGTGAGGGCAGAAGCCCAGAGAGAGACACCCAAGGCACAACAACACTCCCTGAGAGCCCCTTACACTGACACCCTTTTGAGTTAGCTGCTGGGTTTATGAGGTTGCTGAATTTACTCTAACACGCAAGTAATTTTCTCACTGTATAATGTGCTCTCAGATTTTTTTTAAAGGTTCAAAAATAGGTTTCTCCACAAAGACAATGGGGTGGAATTGGTCTTCGGTAATAGCACAAAATGAGCAATAACCTGTGCCTGTTTTACATCCCGCCTGATTGACTTTAGTAGAAAATAAAATCAGGTGATGTGTAAAATGGACTGCGATCCATTCTAGCCTGTTCTGTACGACTGCCAAAGACAAATTTCACCCCCAATATCTCTCTCAAAGCAACACAAAATTTATCCCATACCGGGATTCTCTGTATCAGATTTAACAAATGGTGGGCTGTACCCAGGTCTTAGCTATGGACTTCTCTTTCTTCTGGTAGTCAGTTTAGCTTAGTTGGCAGAACTCTCACCTCTGAGTCAGAATGTTGTGGGTTTGAGCACCACTACAGAGCTTGAGCATATAAGCTAGACTGACATTTCAATGCAATTCCGAGGGAGTGCTACATTGTCAAAGGTGCTATCTTTCAGATGATGCATTAAACTAAGAGCACATTAACCTGGTCAAGTGGATGTAAAAGCCCCTATGGCACCGTATGAAGAGGAGGGAGTTCTCTTGGTGTCTTGACCAATATTCGTCTGTTGACTAACACCACCACCAGCAACAATGACAATTTGCATTTATACAGTGCTTTTTGTCCTTCAGAGGCATAATTAAAAAAAATTGATGCTGAGCCAAAGGAGATATGAGGAAGGATCACCAAAAGCTTGGTTAAAGAGATGGATTTAGCTGTAAGAAATTTCAACTCAATCATGATAGTATGTCAGACATGCATTTAACAGCACAGAGGCAGTGGAGCGATTAATAGTGGCGAGGTAGCGAAGTGTATCACAAGCATACATATGGCACCCTATGTCTGCTTATGACATCACTAAGTGGCAGCACATAGATGAAGACCAGGAGGGTGCCAAGGGTAGATCCTTGGAGGATGCTCAAGGAGGCAATGCAAGGGGCCAGGGTAATCCATTGCTAGAGATCCTCTGGCTAGATCAATTGCTAAGAATGAAACCCACTGACGGCAGCCCTACTGAGCTGGACAACGGAGGAGAAGTGTTGATATTTGAAGATGTGGTCAACCATGTCAGAGTCTGCAGGGAGACTGAGACGGTCAAGGAGGAATTATGCATCACAGTCAAAGCCAGAGAGAATGTTATTTGTGACTTTGGTTAGGGCTGTTTCAATGGCAGAGTTGGAAACCTAGAAGGATACAAATGAGAGCGTGATGGGCCACTCTCAATCAATCAATCAATCAATCAATCCCACTGTCTGCAATGTTTCCAGACAGGTTTTTGCTACAGTCACTGGAACTAAGTCCACATTAGAGTCCAGTTGACATGAGGTGCCATGCAGTTGTTGCACAGAGTTCTCGGTTAAAAAAAAACATAACACAGAAGCATTACAGTTAAAAAGGAATAAAGTATCCACTGATAGGGGTCAAGTTTCAACCTGAGTTGCTCCTATCTTTTTGAAGCAACTGGTTTAGAATGGAGTATCTTAGAAATTGCAATTCTCGGCATTTAGTTTGCTCCAGTTCTAATCAGTTAGAACAGTTTCATTTTGGAACAGATTTTTTTTTCTAAAAGTGGGCGTGTCCAGCCACTTACACCTGTTTTGAAAGTTTAGGTAGTGAAAACTTGCTCCAAACTAATTTAGAATGGAGTAAGTGTAGATTTTTGTACGCTCAGAAAAACCTTGCCTACACTTTAGAAATCAGGCATAGGTTACAAATCAGGCGTAGGGAACGAGGGGGAGGGGGGGGGAAGGGAAGTAATTACATTTTACAAGCATTCAACAAACTTACTTATACAAATAAAGAGCCATCCTGAATAAAAAATTATAAACAAAGCAAATACAAAATATTGAATATTCCTACCTGTGTGAAGCACCATCAGCCTTCGAGCTGTGGTGCTTCAGGCAGGACTTCCGTATAGGAGACAGGGGCGGTGCCAGTGACTCGACGGCAGCCCAACAACAACGGCAGCAAGCAGCCTTCGAGCTGTGGTGCTTCAGGCAGGCCTTCCTTCCATGTAGGAGACAGGGGCGGCGTCAGTGCCTCGACAGCAGCCGAAGACACAGCAAGCAGCCTTCGAGCTGCGAGGGAAGCGGAGGCCATTCGGCCACGGGATAGGGGTGGCAGCAGTGGCTGACGGCGGCCGAAGACACAGCAAGCAGCCTTCGAGCTGCGAGGGAGGCTGAGGCCATTCAGCCAGGGACAGGGAGAGGCAGCCAGATAGCCAGTTTGAAATTTAAATTTGTAATTGCAGTATGGGTGTTGCATTATCAACACCACGGATTATGCAATGGTTCACCAGCAATTCACTGCATAGGAGAGAATTGATTAGAGTTCACCGCATCAGGAATATCATAGCCCGTAGGTTGATGGGCAGGAGACCTTACCCACGTCAGCAATATCGAACCAGGCGCTCGTACCTTGACATGAGCGAGGCTGATTGTGTCAAAAGGCTGCGTTTCCGCAGAGAAGTTGTCACTGAGATCTGTGATATGCTGAGAGAAGATTTGCAGCCCAGAAGCAGAACGCCAACTGCCTTGTCTGTTGAAGTGAAGGTAACAGCTGCACTTGCCTTCTATGCCTTGTTTCAGGCTACAACTGGAGATGTGTGCGCCATCTCTCAACGTGCAATACATGCCTGCGTTTACCAGGTCACGGCTGCACTGTATGTGCGGAGGAATGACTTCATCAATTTCCCAATGACCGCACAAGCGATCCATGAAAGGGCTGTGGGCTTCTTCAGGGTTGCTGGCTTCCCAAAGGTACAGGGCTGCATTGATTGTACCCACATCGCCTTGCGAGCACCTGTGGAGGATTCCAAGCAGTACAAGAATAGAAAAGGTTTCCACTCCATCAATGTGCAGCTCGTGTGTGACGACAAGCAGCGCATCATGTCAGTCGATGCGAGATACCCTGGCAGCACCCATGATGCATTCATCCTACGTGACAGCGTTATATCTGGCATGTTTGAGCAGCAGCCAGAAGGGCAGAGCTGGCTACTGGGAGACAAAGGGTACGTCCTGGCCACCTGGTTCATGATGCCCCTACGCATGACAGGGACAGAAGCTGACCGTCAATACAACATGGCGCACATTGCGACGTGCAGCATCATTGAGAGGACCATTGGCATATTGAAACAGCGTTTCTGATGCCTGGACCATTCCGGAGGACACTTGCTATACTCTCCTCAGATTGTCGGTCACTTCACTGTTGTGTGCTGCATGCTCCATAACTTAGCCATCATGAGGCAGCAGGAGCTGGTTGTAGAACCAGAAGACCCACATGAGGTTAAGAGTACCTGATGATAGTAATTTGGAAGAGCAGGATGAGGATGATGACGACGATCAGGAAAGCATGCAAGTGCCTGATGCCGGAGCACGAGGTCAGAGGAGGGCCATCTATCGTGCTCCTTTAACGGTTGCTCGAGCCCTGCGCCAGCAGCTCATCTGTGAACGTTTCAACTACTGATACCTGAGGGCTCTGCGACCACTGTTGCACATGGACATGTTTATTCTTGAGTTGTTCCCATGTTGTGTTGTGTTAATGGAACATGATTCAGTTTTAAAGAAAAAATATTTTATTGAAAAGTTAACGTCACTGTAATAAAATATTTGTTGTATCAAACTTTACTTTTTAATATGACTCTTGAAGATCACTTAAAAATTTTAAGATCACTTATAAACTTTGTAAAGTTACAAAAGTTACAAAACAATTTCAAATTGAAAAATCTTACACTCTCTTAAGATCACTTAAACTTCAGAATCACTTTTTAAGGTGCAAAATTAAATAAAATACAAAATTAGAGAGCATTTACACTATAAGATCATTTAAAAACCCTAAGATCACTTATAAGTTGTAAAGTTACAAAACTTACAAAACAATTTCAATTTGAAAAACGCTACTACAGCTACATCAAGAACAAGAACAAAAGCAGCAAAGAAAGGCTGCAACCATGTCTCATCCACATCTCAGTGAATGTTCACTTCTTCATGGGGGTGTCATTTGATTGGCCGGGCTGTGTGCCCTTATTACAGCAGCTACCTCTATGAGGGCCTGTGCCGTCATTTGCATGCCCTCCCTGACGGCCTGTGCCGTCGATTGCACTCCCTCGGACATTCCCTCCCTAAGTTCCCGTATCATTACTGCTATTTCTCCCGTCAAGACCGTCACCTCTTCACCCACTGCACTGTTGCCACCGATGAGTGATCGGGTAATCTCATTGGTCTCCATACCAAATGCCACAACCTGAGCCGCATCTGTTGCACGCTGCATCTCAGGAGAGCGTGTCTCCAATCTCCTTCTCCTCTGCCTGGGTCTGCCTCGTGGCACCACTACACAGGGAGGTGCGGGCTGGGACGGTGAGACGCTCGGCGTTCCAGACGGCAGTACTAGAGAGGTGCGGGCTGAGTGGGGCGTTCGATGTTCCAGACGACAGCACTCGAGTGCGAGCCGTGGGCTGGGATTGTGGGTGAATGGGTGTAAACTGCTCCATGACATCACCAGCACCACTGGGACCCGCAACGTCGGAATCAAAACCATGGAAGGTGGAACCAGAACCTATGCAAGTGGGAGGCGCAGGCTCGGATGGTGGTGCACTGACTGTAAACTGCTGCATTATACCAGCAGCACCACTGGGACCCGCAACATCAGAATCAAAACCATGGAAGGTGGAACTAGAACCTATGCATGGGGTTGAAACTCTGATGTCCCTTAATGGGGGCTCATAAACATTAATTTGGAAGCTCTCCCCTGTAGACATTTCAGTCATCGCCGCCAGCATCCAGTCTGGATTGTCGGCATCTGGTTGTACTGGTTCTTGTTCTGTATCTTCAGGATTCTCAGGGTTGGCATCATCATCATGTTCTGCAAAATATATCAGAACAGTTAAATGTTTAACAGCAAGGGAGGGGGCAGGATGGGTGGCATGAGTACTCTCACACATAGCAGGCCAGGCAGCAGGTTGATTTGAAGGGGCACGATGCATTTTCAGGACTTACCCTCTTCCTCACGTGTGGGCCCAGCTTGTGCTGTACTGATTGCTTTTCTCCATGTACGACTCATCATGGCACCTACCCTTTGTTCCAAGGGTGTCAGTGGATGCAGATTGTGCATGCCTCCTCCTGTCCGAGTTGCTTCCCTTTTGTTGTGGGCCAATTTCTTCTGCAAAGAGTAAAATATAACTTTTTACAGAGTGCGTCTTTCTGTAGGGTGGGACATACAGATAGTCACATTACAAATTATGATTACATTAAAAAATGAAAATATTACTTACACTAACTACTTGACCAAGGTCGTGCCATTTCTTTTTACACTGGCTTCCAGATCTCATGGTATGCACCACTGCGTAGTAATCTTCTGCAACTTGGTTCCAGCGTTTCTTCATTTCTTTAGGTGGCACTTTTATGTGACCTCTGTTGCTGGTATCTAGCTCCTGCCATCTCTGCTCAATGACGTTTACTAATATCGCCACTTCCTCATGCAAGAAATTATTTGTTCTTGGTGAATGTTGTTCCATTGCTGTATTGAATTGACATTCTTATTTTTCAAAACACACAGTCCTTATTTTGCATGCACCTATGCAGGACCTGTTCTGGAAGTTTAGCAGCAAAAAGCAGCACTCACTGATTTCAGCAGGTGATTTATTCAACAGTGCTGCTAAAAGCACTCCTTCAGACATCCAAAAATCACCAAAATTCAATCCCAAGCCTTTCCAGAGGTCCACGAGACAAATCAGCACTTTTTTTCAAGTTCCTTTAAAAATGGCCGAGTGCCAATGTTTATGGCCTACTGCGCATGCGCACACGCTCCAACGCGCACATGCAGGGCTGCCGGCATGACGTTCTCCCATTTAACTTAGCCCCACCCCCCTGCACTTGCAGAATCGGCGCGACTCTATGGCTCCGCCCCCCGCTGATGTTTGCGCGTCGCACCGCGCCGAGCCCGAGAATTGCAAGGTACATTTTTGTCACGCTTTTAGGCACAAAAAACGGGCGTCCATGTCGGGGCTGCGCCGTTCTAGGTGTTGCCCAAAACTTGACCCCATAGAGCCATAGAGTAGTGAAGCTTCCATTTGCATTAAACCAGTTTAAAAAAACAACTAAGTTAAATCCAGTTCCTTAAACCTCGCCTAAACTGCGTTGGTTGCAGACGCGGGACTTCTCCGGCCAAAATCACATTTTTATAAAAGGCAAGTACGCCTTTTATTTTTACACGCAGTCCATAATTTAGAGGTTACATAAATATTGCTGCTACATACCAGTAAGCAAGAAATAATAAATGCGAGAGAGATGGGTACAGATTTAGGAGTCAACAAAATGTTCAAGGACTATAGAGAAGAAAGGGAGGTTGGAAATGGGTGTAATTTGCAAGGACAGAGGAATCATGAGTGATTTTTTTTTAAGGAGGGGTGATGATGGTGGTTTTCAAAGGAAGTGGACAGTGCATTAGCAGAAGGAACTATTTATACTGTCAGGTAGCATGGGGGCCAAGAAAGAAAACTGGGTGGTCAGTGGAATGGAGTGAATTGAGCAGGAGGTAGGTCTCATGGATGAAATGAGCTCCGAGAAGGCACGGGGTAAGATGGGAGAGAAACTGGAGAGTGATTGTGTTTCAGGGCTAGTGCGAGGGCAGGTGGAGGCCTGTGGGTGGGGAGAGGGGGGGGGGGGCGGTGGGGGGAAGGTTTAGCTTGGTGGGCAAGTGGAAAAGAGGAAAAGTAGAGGCAGCTGAATGGATGGTCTCCACCTTGATGACAAAGCAGTCCATGCGCTCCTTGTACTTGTTGCGAGAGGTGAAAGTGGAGGTTTAGAAGACAGTTGGGAGTGTTCTCCAGGATGATCTTAAAGTAATGGATGAATTTGAGATTGGAGAGTGAGGCCCAGTAAAGTTTGATGTGGCCCAGCTAAATCTGTTAATGGATGGCTAAGCCTGTTGTGCGACAGAAATGCTTAAGTCAGCACCACTAAACAAATGATCTGGTTATTTGACTCATTTGCTGTTTGTGGGGTCTTGCTATGTATAAGATTGGCACCTGCATTTGCCTATAAAATAACAGTGACTATAATTCAAAAGTGATTTGTTTGCTGTGAAGCACTCTGACATTCTGAGGGTGTGAAAGGCACTATAGAAATTCAAGTTCTTAGTTCTTTCTTTCACTAAGTCCTCCTGATGGATCCCACGTTATACAGACACCCTGTAAAAAACTGGTAAAACTATACGTCTCTATAATTGTGAAATGTAATGTATTTGCTTCATGGGTTCTTTGTTTAAGAATTCATAGCAACAAATTGCAATTAGGAACTAGTTGATTTATTAGCAAAAGGTTTAGCAATCACACTACACATTATCAGATCATCCAGCAGGCTCACAACCACCTGTGTGATCATGGATCCCCTGAACCCAACTGGCTGGGGTTTTATTGGGGCCGAAATTCAGGGCCGCCACAAACGTGGCACACCTCCTGACTTTTTCGAGCCATCACTGCCGCAATATTTTCGGTAGGCCTCTGATCAAAATTCAGGCAAAAAAAATGGCATCCTGTGGTAAGCCACAGCTGGAAACGCCAGTTAGCAGCGGTGTGGGTGACTTGATTGAAGCGATATCACCACAGAGAAATTCACCATTGTGCTAATGTGTAGCTAATGATGCAGCTGCTCCCTGGCCTTCTTAAAGGCCTGGGTTTGCAGCTATGCCCTGAGGAGGGAAGGAGTTGGGTTGCAGGATGGCTGGTACTCGTGGACCAAGGAGGGCAAGCAGATTTACTGACACAGAGCTGGAGACCCTCATGCAGGGTGTCGAGGGCAGGAGAAGAATCATTTATCCAGATGTGGGGAGACCCACTCATGAGGTCTTAATCAGTGCATGGAGGGAGATTGATGGGGAGGTTTCAGGGACCTCCATTCATAACCGGACTACGATGCAGTACAGAAAATGTCTGAATGAAATCATCCGTCTTATGAAAGCGCGTACCTGTTGCACCAACTGCTGACCTTGCATCTGCGAGCATCTCCTTCAACATTCTCTTATTTCCCATCCTCACTGCTTAGTCACTGAAGCAGCATTTCATTGTTGATACTCATATGTGTTCTTGCAATGGAGGCTCCCTTTCATCTCACACTTATAGCTGCATGTCAGGGACAAACACTTGTGCACTCATTTCTAATGCATCATCAGTGGTACTCACCAACCATTCTTTGTTTTGCAGGCCAAATTTGCTCATAATTGCATGGAGCTCAGGATGACTGGTGGTGGTGAGGCAGAGATCCAGGTCCTCACACCCTTGGAGGAGAGGGTTGAGGTGCTCATGGGTGGACATGGTGCCTTCCCTGATGTCGAAGTGGGTAAGTGAAACCTCCCCATCAATCTCCTTTAACGTGCTCTCTCTTTGAATGTGCCAGCGCCTATTGTGCCTTTCCTTCTGGAAGTCTGCTAGTTGCAGCCTCCATGTGTCAATCCCCCACCTCCCCCTCATGGCAGCTCTTCTCCCATTTATGCTTGCAGATGAGAAACTGAGTGGCAATAGTGGCAGCACAGTGAAGAGTGAGGAAAGACCTCGCAGACCATCTGGAGGCATGACATAACCCCAAGACCGAGTTGCAGCATACCCAGCACAGTGGGGAGTGAGGAGGGACCTCGCAGACAAGCTGGAGGCCTGGATGAGACCCTTCACAACATCTCTGTAAGTACTGACGACATTGAGGGGTCAAGACGTGGTGACAGTGTGAAGCGCACTCCATCGTTTGGGGATGTGACTGATGAGGAAGAGGAGGACACTGATGGCACCAACGTTCACTGCTTCCACCCACACGTGCCAGCTCATTTGGAAAATGTTGGAGTCCATTATTAAAGAAGCAGTAGCAGGACATTTGGAAAAGCATAATTCGGTCAGGCAGAGTCAGTATGGATTTATGAAGTGGAAGTCTTGTTTGAAAAATTTGCTGGAGTTCTTTGAGGATGTAACAAACAGGGTGGATAAAGGGGAACCAGTGGATGTGGTGTATTTGGACTTCCAGAAGGCAATTGACAAGGTGCCACGTAAAAGGTTACTGCACAAAACAAAAGTTCATGGGGTTGGGGGTAATATATTAGCATGGATAGAGGATTGGCTAACTAACAGAAAACAGAGAGTCGGGATAAATGGTTCATTCTCTGGTTGGCAATCAGTAACTAGTGGGGTGCCGCAGGGATCAGTGTTGGGACCCTAACTATTTATAATCTATATTAACGACTTGGAAGAAGGGACTGAGTGTAACGTAGCTAAGTTTGCTGACGATACAAAGATGGAAGGAAAAGCAATGTGTGAGGAGGGCACAAAAAATCTGCAAAAGGTCATAGACAGGCTAAGTGAGTGGGCAAAAATTTTGCAGATGGAGTACAATGTTGGAAAGTGTGAGGTTACTTTGGCAGAAAAAAAATCAAAGAGCAAGTTATTATTTAAATGGAGAAAGATTGCAAAGTGCTGCAGCACAGCAGGACCTGGGGTTCTTGTGCATGAAACGCAAAAGGATAGTATGCAGGTACAGCAAGTGATCAGGAAGGCCAATGGTATCTTGACCTTTATTGCAAAGGGGATGGAGTATAAAAGCAGGGAAGTTTTGCTACAGCTAAATAAAGCATTGGTGAGGCCACACCTGGAGTACTGTGTGCAGTTTTGGTTTCCATATTTACAAAAGGATATACTTGCTTTGGAGGAAGTTCAGAGAAGGTTCACTAGGTTGATTCCGGGGATGAGGGGGTTGACTGATGAGGAAAGGTTGAGTAGGTTGGGCCTCTACTCATTGGAATTCAGCAGAATGAGAGGTGATCTTATCGAAACGTATAAGATTATGAGGGGGCTTGACAGGGTGGATGCAGAGAGGATATTTCCACTGATGGGGGAGATTAGAACTAGAGGGCATGATCTTAGAATAAGGGGCTGCCCCTTTAAAACAGAGATGAGAAGAAATTTCTTCTCAGAGCGTTGTGGAATCTGTGGAATTTGCTGCCTCAGAGCAGTGGAAGCTGGGTCATTGAATAAATTTAAGACAGAAATAGACAGTTTCTTAAACAAAAAGGGGATACGGGGTTATGGGGAGCGGGCGAGGAAGTGGAGCTGAGTCCATGATCAGATCAGCCATGATCTTATTGAAAGGCGGAGCAGGCTCGAGGAGCCGTATGGCCTACTCCTGTTCCTATTTCTTATGTTCTTATACTGGGAGTCCGCGGTGTGATATAGTTCAGGTAGCACAGGTGACTGCGCTGGGTGTTGCACCGGGGCCTAGTGGGCTGCAGCACTGTGACCAGGCTAAGCAACCTCAAGTACCACCACTCCAGGGGGCAAGTGCGCCAAGGAGTTCTGCCGAGGTGGACTCAGACGATGCCATCGATGTTGTGGTGTTTGAAAGAAGGGTGGAGGCTATGCATTCGCACATGTTGGGGACACTGACAAGGGTGCCTGAGAGGCTGTCAGAAGTGTTCAAGAGAGTGGAGGAGTCCCCCTCCCACATGGTTGACAGCTCTTCGCACACCATGGAGCCCATCATTGTCAGTGTGCAGGCGATGGTGGACTCCCAGATTGTCCATGTGGATCCAGTTGTGATACCACAACCTACAGGTGATGTGGCAGCTGCCATTTCAGCACAGGCCCACTCACTTAGCCTGTCTATATCCCTTTGCAGATTATTTGTGTCCTCCTCACAACTTGCTTTCCCAACTTGTATCATCAGCAAACTTAGCAAAATTACACTCTGTCCCTTCATCCAAATCATTAATATAGATTGTAAATAGTTGAGGCCCCAGCACCGATCCCTGTGGTACCCCACTAGTTACTGTTTGCCAACCGGAAAATGAACCATTTATCCTGACTTTGTTAGTTAACCAATCCTCTATCCATGCTAATATATTACCCACACCCCCGTGAACTTTCATCTTGTGCAGTAACCTTTTATGCGGCACCTGCATGACGTCAGTTGGATAGGCAAAGGCAAGAACAAGGCAGTCACTAAGAGAATGCATAAGGGTGGTGTGTTGATTTGTTGATGTCTTATAGGATGGATAGATACAAAACGTTGGATTGAAAAGTGTGCTTCGTGGTGGCTTTTATTTCAGCATTGTGGCCAAGAGGGTGCTGTGATGGTCAGTAACAGAGGGAAGGAAAAGCATGGGACAAATGTTAAAAGGGGAATTGGGTTTGTGATCACTGGTACCATAGGCGGATGATGCCATCCAACATATCCTGGCTAGAAAGGGGCTATCTGGATTGCATCTTTCCTTCTGCTTCCTTCTCGGCTTCCTCCTCCTCTGTTTCCTCTTCTTACTCTTCTGCGTCTTCCTCTTCCCTTTGCAAACAGATGCTGTAAATCTGAAATGACAGCAGAAAATGCTGGAAATACACAGCAGTTCAGGCAACATCTTGAACGCAGACATGAACTCTGTTTCTCTCTCCATGGATGGTGCCTGGCCTGCTGAGTGTTTGCAGAATTGTTTATCTTCTCAGAGGCCTTCCTTTACCATCTAAGGCCTTGCAATCATCCAGCAGCACTCCCATCACACATTAAAAAAAACTTTTAACATGTATTGCAGCAAGCCACTGCTTCAATAAAATAAAAAAATCTCAGTCCAAAAGCGGAGATGCAACCAACCTGAAAGATGTGTGTGTCCCTTTAAGAGGTGCTGAGCGTCTCTCTGTCAGTCTGCTGCATGCTAGGTTTACATGGTGAGCTCAGGACCCAGTGCAGAACTCAGTGCTAGGGCCAAAGTTCACCGAGGTGATGTTAAGTTGGCATTGTACATCTACTGATGTTGCTTCTCCCTCATTTTAATTGCAAGACAATGGATGTTACGGGCAGCACTGCCCGGCCTGGGAAAATGGAGGGCGCCACAACCCACTACCAGCTGAAAGAGTGGCAGCCGTCCTCTTAAAGCATCTTTTTGTTGGCAAGGGGTGGCGTTAAGCCCCAGAATTTTTAACTCTAAGATTCTATATATTACATGACCCAAATGATTAAGGAACCTATAAGCAGAAGACAATTTTTGGCTTGATCTAGTGTAATAACCAGGCAATGGTGGAGCAGGTTGCAGGAAGGGATCACCTTTTATGCAGCAATTTTCTCAACCTCAGGGCAACCCAAAGTGCTTTATAGCCAATGAAGTATTTCCGAAGTATAGTTAATGTTATCATGTAGCAACACACAGTATCCAAATTGCACACAAGATCTCATAAAACAACAATGAGCTAAATGATCAGTTAATCTGTTCTTCGTGATGTTGGTTGAGGGATAAACATTGTCTTGGGTAGAGCTCCCCTGCTCTTCTTCAAATATTGTCATGGGATCTTCACCACTCTAGGGACTTGAGGATATCATATAGGCTGACAGTTCAGTGCAGTACTGAGGGAGTGATGCACTGTCAGAGGTGCCATCTTTCGGATGAGACACTGTGCCAAATCTTGCTGAAGTGGCACATATCACGGCAGGCCCCATTAATTAGACTGCGTCCTGAATCCTTCAACTTGAACATAATTTGCGCCATAACTTGCTGGAAGTATAAGGTGAAAATGGTGTGGCGAGGGCAATGGGGTATCTGGGACCTTAGTGAACAACGGGATCAAAAGTATATCTCCTTAACCAATGAGATTTAAGGATTGAGAAAGAAACAGGAGAAAGACAGAGAAGGCAGGTAAATTAGAATCAAGTCAGGTACAGACAGAGAAATAAAGAGAGGGATTAAAGAGAGATTGGATTAAAAGCAAGACAAAAGTGACAGAAAGC
Organism: Pristiophorus japonicus; assembly: GCF_044704955.1. NCBI lineage: Eukaryota > Metazoa > Chordata > Chondrichthyes > Pristiophoridae > Pristiophorus > Pristiophorus japonicus. Next base: position 489,978,013 of record NC_091977.1, on the reverse strand, counting down.
AAAAGTAAGAAAATAAATTAAAAAATGTAAAATTTGAAATTTTTTAAATCTCTCAGAAAAGTTTACTATTTGCAGGAATGAGACTCAACAGTTTAAATTGTTCCATTTCTGGGCCACAGGGATTGATAAACATTGCAGTAAAAATTATCACATTGTTAAAAGAGTATTTACACTGTTAATTATGTGCCCTAACTTTCTGCAGTGAGTTTAATAGCAATTGATGTACAAATCCAGCAAGTTCTTAAAAATAATGGAAAGGCTAACAGCAAGTTAAATTGAATATCAAGTTGTAGAGATTCACAACTCACAGCATATCTCTTCTTCTCCTGAACTTGTTGACTGATTTGAGCATTAATAACAGCGTTATTTTTCCAGGAAGATTTAGCCTAACAAGCCGAGGTCCCGTCTTCCCTCTCAGGTAAACATAACACTATTTCAAAGAAGACCAGGGGAGTTCTACCTGGTGTCCTGGCCAATCTTTATTCCTCAACCATCACCACAAACTCATTATCTAATTTCTGTTTGTGAGAACATGCTGTGTGCAAATTATCTGCTGCATTTCCTACATTATAACTGTGACTACCATGTCTAAAGTATTTCACTGTCTGGAAAGTACTTTGAGACGTCCTGAAGTCATGAACCGCGCCATATAAATGAAAACATTTCTTCTTGCTTTTGCCAATCAGGGCCACCCTTCTCAGATCCACCTCACAGTAGCATGTCCACCTCACTAGCCTTCAAACAGAGATCACGTGCTGCACAACTCCATCATTTGGCCACAGACTTCATTTCCTACCTCCAAGTATATTTTGTTAGCTCCTGGTTTTTGATAGCTAATGTTTTTCCACATGCAGCCTTCATAAGGGCTGTTTAATTTTTACCAATTTAAGACGGTTCTTAGCAAAGATTTGGAAAAAGTTCTTTCATAAACCTGTACAAATTGCATTCCCCACATTTGGGCAGGGCACCAAAAACTGGACACAATGGGGGTGATACCCCTAAACACAGGCAGTATTAACCCGGGATACCCTTAACACAGGCAGTATTAATCCTGGACACCCCTAGCACAGTCAGCATCAATCCTGGTTACACCTAACACAGGCAGCATCAATCCTGGATACCCCTAACACAGGCAGTATTAACCCTGGATACCCCTAACACAGGCAGTATTAACCCTGGTTACACCCAACACAGGCAGTATCAATCCTGGATACCCCTAACACAGGCAGTATTAACCCTGGATACCCCTAACACAGGCAGTATTAACCCTGGTTACACCCAACACAGGCAGTATCAATCCTGGATACCCCTAACACAGGCAGTATTAACTCTGGATACCCTTAACACGGTCAGTATCAATCCTGGTTACACCGAACACGGTCAGTATCAATCCTGGATACCCCCAACACAGTCAGTATTAATCCTGGATACCCCTAACACGGTCAGTATCAATCCTGGATATCCCTAACACGGTCAGTATCAATCCTGGATACCCCTAACACAGTCAGTATCAATCCTGGATACCCCTAACAAAGGCAGTATTAATCCTGGATACACCTAACACAGGCAGCATCAATCCTGGACACCCCTAACATGGTCAGTATCAATCCTGGATACCCCTAGCACAGTCAGCATCAATCCTGGTTATACCTAACACAGGCAGCATCAATCCTGGATACCCCTAACACAGGCAGTATTAACCCTGGATACCCCTAACACAGGCAGTATTAACCCTGGTTACACCCAACACAGGCAGTATTAACCCTGGTTACACCCAACACAGGCAGTATCAATCCTGGATACCCCTAACACAGGCAGTATTAACCCTGGATACCCCTAACACAGGCAGTATTAACTCTGGATACCCTTAACACGGTCAGTATCAATCCTGGATACACCTAACACAGGCAGTATCAATCCTGGATACACCTAACATGGTCAGTATTAATCCTGGATACCCCTAACACGGTCAGTATCAATTCTGGATACCCTTAACACGGTCAGTATCAATCCTGGATACCCCTAACACGGTCAGTATCAATTCTGGATACCCTTAACACGGTCAGTATCAATCCTGGTTACACCGAACACGGTCAGTATCAATCCTGGATACACCTAACACGGTCAGTATCAATCCTGGATACCCCCAACACAGTCAGTATTAATCCTGGATATCCCTAACACGGTCAGTATCAATCCTGGATATCCCTAACATGGTCAGTATCAATCCTGGATACCCCTAACACAGTCAGTATCAATCCTGGTTACACCTAACAAAGGCAGTATTAATCCTGGACACCCCTAACATGGTCAGTATCAATCCTGGATACCCCTAGCACAGTCAGTATCAATCCTGGTTACACCTAGCACAGTCAGTATCAATCCTGGTTACACCTAACACAGGCAGCATCAATCCTGGATACCCCTAACACAGGCAGTATTAACCCTGGATACCCCTAACACAGGCAGTATTAACCCTGGATACCCCTAACACAGGCAGTATTAACCCTGGTTACACCCAACACAGGCAGTATTAACCCTGGTTACACCCAACACAGGCAGTATCAATCCTGGATACCCCTAACACAGGCAGTATTAACTCTGGATACCCTTAACACGGTCGGTATCAATCCTGGATACACCTAACACAGGCAGTATCAATCCTGGATACACCTAACATGGTCAGTATTAATCCTGGATATCCCTAACACGGTCAGTATCAATTCTGGATACCCTTAACACGGTCAGTATCAATCCTGGTTACACCGAACACGGTCAGTATCAATCCTGGATACACCTAACACGGTCAGTATCAATCCTGAATACCCCCAACACAGTCAGTATTAATCCTGGATACCCTTAACATGGTCAGTATCAATCCTGGTTACACCGAACACGGTCAGTATCAATCCTGGATACACCTAACACGGTCAGTATCAATCCTGGATACCCCCAACACAGTCAGTATTAATCCTGGATACCCCTAACACGGTCAGTATCAATCCTGGATATCCCTAACACGGTCAGTATCAATCCTGGATACACCTAACAAAGGCAGTATTAATCCTGGATACCCCTAACACGGTCAGTATCAATCCTGGTTACACCCAACACAGGCAGTATTAATCCTGGATACCCCTAACACAGGCAGTATTAATCCTGGATACCCCTAACACAGGCAGTATTCACCCTGGATACCCCTAACACAGGTAGTATTAATCCTGGATACCCCTGACATGGGCAGTATTAATCCTGGATACCCCGAATACAGGCAGTATTAATCCTGAATATCCCTATCATGGGCAGTATTAACCCTGGCCATCATAAACCAGAAGTGCGTGCAAACATCAGTTCAGTCTGTTGAGTCAGTGTTTGCCGCTACACTCACCTTATCTGGTGTTGTGCCGATTTTCTTGGTCAGCTCACTGCGTTCCATGGTGCTGAGGTACAAAAGCTTATTGAGCAGTTCACTATCCAGAATGTTCCGCACTGCATTCTGCAGAGCCCGTCGATCGCAGTGCAACATCCTATGTCACCGAAGGGAAAAAAATGCACATCATCTCACATAGCACTCAGTGGGTGGCACTCCAAGGACTTGAGCACATAAATCTAAGCTGACACTCCAGTGCAGTGCTGAGGGAGTGCTGCACTGTTGGAGGTGCCATCTTTGGGATGAGACGTTAAACCGAGGCCCCACCTGCCTGTTCAGGTGGATTCTCTGGCACTATTTTGAAGAAGAGCAGGAGAGTTATCCCCAGTGTCTTGGCCAATATTTATGCCTCAATCAACATAACAAAAACAGATTGGCCCTGAAATCCCGGTTGGAGGCTTCCTGCGGGCGTTCGCCTGAAAGCAAGAAATACAATCCGCACCGACCTTCTGCTCCTGCGGCCTCCTGCGATTCCGTTCTTCTCTGGAAGGTTCCCGTGCATCCTAGCACGCCCCCGTCTTCCAGGTATGCAAATCTAAGATGGAGTCACATGGGCCTGGACAACCAATCGCAGTACAGTATTCTCATTGATAAAAATGGGAACTCCATATCTCCGAGTTCCTATTACCATCAATGAGAATAACCCCCTAAAACACCCAAACACAACATAATAAATTTAAAAAACACCTCACATATTTAAAATTAATTTTGATTTTATTTTTGCGTGTGTGTTTTATTTAGGGCTTAAAATAAATTACCTTAATGGACAGAGTTTTGACTCTAAAAATGTGTGTTTAACTTTAATTTTTATGTATTTTAAAACTCTCATGCTGGTAAAAGTAGGCTATGCACCTGCTTTGTGCACCGAAAACCAGCTTTTGTGAGCCCTTGCAAGGTCCGTATGCATTCCGTACAGACCTGGCAAGACCGGGATTTCACATCATTATCTGGTCATTATAACATTGCCCTTGGTGCGAGCTTGCTATCAGCAATTTGGCTGCCTCGTTTCCCACTTTAGAACAGTGACTACACTCCAAAAGTACTTCATTGGTTGTAAAGTGCTTTGAGACGTCCGGTGGTCGTGAAAGGCGCTATATATAGGCAAGTCTTTCTTTCTTTGGGCGGTATTGCAAAGTGGATGATAGTGAATCGGCAGCCTGTTCTACAACCTGCACGGTTTTCTTTGGGCAGGGTGTAAAACAGACTGTCGGTTTGCTATCACCCAGTTTGCTCTACCATCCAAGAATTTCATTACCTCGTATTTAAATTTTGGCTAAAGCAATTATTTGAATAGATGTGGCAACACCTCACTGCTTTTAAACTTTTCACGTCCCCTTTAAAAAAAAATGGCTGTGTCAATTTGTCCTGCCACTTTTAAAGTTTTTCATATTTGTAAGAACATTCGAATCTGGCACCAAATATGGTTACAATATAAACATAAGAAATAGGAGCAGGAGTAGGCCATATGGCCCCTCGAGCCTGCTCCACCATTTAATATGATCATGGCTGATCCGCTCATGGACTCAGGTCAACTTCCCTGCCCGCTGTCCATAACCCCTTATCCACTTATCGTTTAAAAAAACTGTTTATTTCTGTTTTAAATTTATTCAATGTCCCAGCTTCCACATCTCTGAGGCAGCAAATTCCACAGATTTACAACCCTCAGAGAAGAAATTTCTCCTCATCTCAGTTTTAAATGGGTGGCCACTTCTTCTAAGATCATGCCCTCTAGTTCTAGTCTCCCCCCTCAAAGGAAACATCCTCTCTGCATTTATCTTGTCAAGCCCCCTCTTAATCTTATACATTTCGATAAGATCACCTCTTATTCTTCTGAATTCCAATCAGTAGAGGCCCAATCTTCTCAACCTTTTCTCATAAGTCAACCCCCTCATCTCCAGAATCAACCTAGTGAATCTTCTCTGAACTGCCTCCAAAGCAAGTATATCCTTTCGGAAATATGGAAACCAAAACTGCACGCAGTATTCCAGGTGTGGCCTCACCAATACCCTGTATAGCTGTAAGCAAGACTTCCCTGCTTTTATATTCTATCCCCTTTGCAATAAAGGCCAAGATTCAATTGGCCTTCCTGATCACTTGCTGTACCTGCATACTAACCTTTTGTGTTTCATGCACAAGTACCCACAGGTCCCGCTATTCTGCAGCACTTTGCAATCTTTCTCCATTTAAATAATAACTTGCTCTTTGATTTTTTTTCTGTCAAAGTGCATGGCCTCACACTTTCCAACATTATACTCCTTCTGCCAAATTTTTGCCCACTTACTTAGCCTGTCTATGTCCTTTTGCAGATTTTTTGTGTTCTCCTCACACATTGCTTTTCCTCCTATCTTTATATAGTCAGCAAACTTGGCTACGTAACACTCAGTCCCTTCCTCCAAGTCGTTAATATAGATTGTAATAGTTGGAGTCCCAGCACTGATCCCTGCGGCACTCCACTAGTTGCTGATTGTTTTCTGTTAATTAGCCAATCCTCTATCCATGCCAATATATTACCCACAACCCCGTAGACTTTTATCTTGTGCAGTAACCTTTTATGTGGCACCTTGTCAAATGCCTTCTGGAAATCCAAATACACCACATCCACTGGTTCCCCTTTATCCACCCTGTTCGTTACATCCTCAAAGAATTCCAGCAAATTTGTCAAACATGACTTCCCCTTCATAAATCCATGCTGACTCTGCCTGACCGAATTTTGCTTTTCTAAATGCCCTGCTACTGCTTCTTTAATAATGGACTCCAACATCATCCCAAACACAGATGTTAGACTAACTGGTCTATAGTTTCCTGCGTTTTGTCCGTCTCCTTTTTTAAATAGGGACATTACATTTGCAGTTTTCCAATCTGCTGGGACCTCCTTTTATAGTGTACCCACATCTCCAACACACTCAATTTCCTCAGTTTTAACTCCAGGGGGATTGCCGGCTCAGGCCGGAGTTAAAATTATAGTCGGGGCTCAATGATGTCATTGGGCCGCAACACCCATATATAAAGAAGGACCATATTGGGTTTGGGTCCATGTCCTTGCTGCCTGCTCAGGAAAGATGTTGCGATCATGGCAGCTTTCGGACTGGTAAGAGCCAGGGCGATTTTAACTACACACCTGCCAGGTTTCTGCTGAGTGAGTAGGATTAAAATCGCCTCATCTCGAAATGGTAGTTATAAAGAGAAATAAATGCAATTACCCCATTTTTCCTCTACCAATGTAACCTTTATCAAATCTTTTGTTCTCGTTTCTCTACAAATTGTGATGAAAAGTTCAAGATCTTTATAGACTTCTAGTCATGCATACTGTCCTTGTAACTTTGATGATTCATTATGGTCTGACAAGAGTATGTTGTAAACAAAATCCTCAGAAATGAGGTAGTTCCTGCAAAACACCAGATACTAACTTGACTACCATTAAGCATGTAACTAATCATCTTGACCCTATTGTACCATTTCGTTATCTTGCGACTATCTCGTTTCTCAATGTATTGACAAAAAAAAGTCAACAGGCACAAATCACACATCCTGCACCTCAGCAGAAAATAAACTTCACAGACAGCTAAATTGTACACTGATACATTAAATCCTAAAGCATCCTGGAAATGAACAATTTCATAATTTCCAGCTGCATTACAAATCCACAAGCTGGTTATAAGTAAACAGAAAGCAAAAACCTTAATTGTTATGTACTTAACCCTTTGTAACCTGCATCACACCTGGCCACTAGAGGGCCCACCTGTTGGAGTCCTCAGGGATCCCAGCATCCCTTGGGAGCACAGTTTATAAGCAGGCCACCCACGAGGTACCTGCACTCTGGAATTGTAATAAAGGAGCCACAGTCACACTTGCTCATTGCACACAGTACTCAGTCGAACCATTTATTATGAGTGTAACAATTGGTGATGAACAACCACGCGAAAATGCAAAAGAACAGTTGGCATCCTGGAGAAGTTCTCAGAAGGGGACAATTGGGAGGCCTTCATGAAAAGACTTGACCAATACTTTGTGGCCAATAAGCTAGAAGGGGTCGAGAATGCCACCAAACGAAGGGCGATCTTCCTAAATGTCTGTGGGGCAGCAACCTATGGCCTCATGAAGAATCTCCTGGTCCCGGCAAAACCAACAAAGAAATCCTACAAAGAATTGTGTACGCTGGTCCAGGAGCACCTAAATCCTAAGGAAAGCGTTTTGATGGCAAGATATTGGTTCTACACCTGTCAACGATCGAAGGGCCAGGAAGTGGCGAGCTATGTCGCCGAACTAAGGTGCCTCACAGGACATCGCGAGTTTGAGGGATTGCTAGAACAAATGCTCAGAGACTTTTTTGTACTCGGCATCGGACATGAGACAATTCTTCACAAACTGTTGACTGTAGAAAGTCTGAATCTGAGTAAAGCCAAAATGATAGCCCAGGCATTTATATCCACCAGCGACAACACCAAACAGATTTCGCAGAACAAAGAAGTTTCGGCCAGTACTGTGCATAAAGTAATGTCGGTTTTGAGCAGAAATGTACAGGGCAGAATGTACACACTGGCTGCTGTGGCCTGACCTCAATTGACCCAGAGTCCGCCATCATCTGTTGATGCGAGGCAGTTAACACCCTGTTGGCGCTGCGGGTGTGATCAATTGGCCCCATCAATGCTGCTTTAAGCACTGTGCGCAATGGTTGCAAAACAATGGGACACCTCCAACGAATGTGCAGGCGAGCTGCAAACCACCACATTGCAGAGGAAGATTGATCTACAGTGGATCAGACTGAATTGGAAACTCGTACTGAGGCAGAAGTGTACGGGGTACACACATTCATGACGAAATGTCCACCAATAATGTTGACAGTTGAACTGAATGGCATTCCAGTATCTATGGAGCTGGACACGGAAGCAAGTCAGTCCATAATGAGTAAAAAGGCCTTCGACAGGCTGTGGGGAAAGGCGGCACACAGGCCCAAGCTCAGCCCCATTCACACCAAAATAAAAACTTACACCAAGGAACTAATCCCTGTAATTGGCAGCGCTGAAGTCAAAGTCTCCTATGATGGATGTCAGGGGATGGCCCCACGTTGTTTGGCAGAAGCTAGCTGGGGAAAATCCGTTGGAACAGGAACTGTGGTGTCCCTGCATCTTACTACAAATTCACACGAGGCATGTATTGCAGATACAGTCACGCTGAGACCTTAACCTTTATTTCCTGGGACCAAGGAATGCTGACCATGGGTGGGACCTCCCCTTTTATACCTGGAAACCCAGGTGAGGAGTGTCTCCCACAAGTTCACCCCCTGTGGTCAGGGTGTGCATTTCTAGGATATAAGTACAGTGTACAGGAGTTGCATGAAGGTTACAGTTACATGAAGATTACCGTTGCATGATGGTTACATACATGACAGGAACAACATCCGAGCGCTTTCGCCCATCGACGACGCTTCATGCACCCAAGTTCTAAGCAAGTTCCCATCGTTATTCAAGCGAGACATTGGAAGCTTCTCGGGGGCGAAAGTGCAGATCCGTTTGGTTCCTGGTACGCGACCCATCCAAAGCTCGGGCGGTGCAGTACATGATGTGTGAAAAAATGGAAATCGAGCTGGACAGGCTGCAACGTGAAGGCATCATCGCGCCGGTGGAATTCAATGACTGGACCAGTCCAATTGTCCCGGTACTCAAGGAGGACGGTACGGTTAGAATTTGCGGAGATTATAAAGTAACGAATAATTGTTTTTCGCTGCGGCACCAGTACCCAAGGCAGACGACCTATTTGCAACTGTGACTGGAGGGAAGACGTTTACCAAGCTGGACCTGACCTAGGCCTACATGATGCAGGAGATTAGGTCTTCGAAAGGCCTCATCTGCATCAACACGCACAAAAGTCTGTTTATCTACAACCGGTGCCTGTTCAGGATTCAGGTCGGCCGCAGCGATCTTCCAGCGGAACATGGACAGCCTGCTAAAGTCGGTTCCTCGTACAGTGGCCTTCCAGGATGACATATTGGTTACAGGTCGGGACACCATGGAGCACTTGAAGAATTTGGAGGAGGTTCTTAGTTGGTTGGATCGATTGAGGCTCAGATTGAAACGCTCGAATTGCGTTTTCCTGGCACAGGACATCGAATTCTTAGGAAAGAGAATCGCTGCAGACGGCATCATACCCACCGACGCCAAGATGGAGGTCATCAAGAACGTGACGGAGCTGCAGTCGTTCCTGGGACTCCTTAACTATTTCTGTAATTTCCTACCTGGTTTAAGCACCCTGCTAGAACCCCGACATGTGCTACTGTGCAAGCGAGATGACTGGGTATGGGGGAATTCACAAGAGGCTGCCTTTAAGAAAGCAAGAAAGCAAGAAACTAAAACTGCTTGGCCTGTATAACCCATGTAAATGATTAGTGTTAGCCTGCGATGCATCATCATATGGGGTTGGGTGTGTGCTACAACAGACTTTTGCAACCGGTTGTGTATGCATCCAGGAGTTTGTCCAAGGCTGAAAGGGCCTACAACATGGTTGAAAAGGAGACTCTGGCTTGCGTTTACGAGGTTACAAAAAATGCACCAGTACTTATTTGGCATCAAATTCGAGCTTGAAACTGATCACAAGCTATTCATATCGCCATTCTCAGAGAGCAAAGGGATTAATACCAATGCCTCTGCCCGCATCCAAAGATGGGCGCTCATGCTGTCGGCATACAACTATGTAATCCGCCACAGACCAGGCAAAGAGATCTGCGCAGATGCTCTCAGTCGGCTACCATTGCCCACCACCGGGGTGGAAATGGCACAGCCAGCGGACTTGCTCATGGTCATGGAGGCATTTGAGAACGAGAAGTCCCCCGTTACAGCCCGCCAGATCAGGACCTGGACCAGCCAGGATCCGTTACTGCACTTGGTAAAAAATTGTGTCCTCCATGGGAGCTGGTCCAGTGTCCCAGTGGAGATGCAGAAAGCAATTAAGCCGTTCCACAAGCGCAAAGACGAGTTGTCCCTGCAGGCGGACTGTCTTTTGTGGGGCAATAGCGTGGTCTTGCCCAAGAAAGGCAGAGACACATTTATTTGTGAACTGCACAACACCCACCCAGGCATCGTAATGATGAAAGCCATAGCCAGATCTCACGTGGGGTGGCCTGGCATTGACTCAGATTTAGAGTCATGCGTGCGCCAATGTAACACTGGCTCTCAGCTGAGCAATGCACCCAGAGAGGCACCACTAAGTTTGTGGTCATGGCCATCCAAACCATGGTCGAGGATCCATATAGACTATGCGGGCCCATTCCTAGGCAAAATGTTTTTGTTTGGCGTGGATGCTTACTCAAAATGGATTGAATGTGCAATAATGTCTAAGCACATCTACGGGCACTATTGAAAGCCTACGAGCCATGTTTGCCACGCATGGCTTGCCAGATATCCTAGTCAGCGACAATGGGCCGTGCTTCACCAGTGCTGAATTCAAGGAATTCATGACCTGCAACGGGGTCAAACATGTCACATCTGCCCTGTTCAAGCCCGCATCCAACGGCCAGTTCAGACCATCAAGCAAAGCTTGAAATGTGTGTCAGGAGGCTCCCTGCAGACCAGGTTGTCCAAAGTACTGCTCAGCTACCATACCAGACCCCATTCACCAGGATTACCCCAGCTGAACTGCTCATGAAAAGGGCGCTTAAAACAAGGTTCTCTCTTGTCCACCCTGATCACGTGGAGGGCAAGCGACATCAACAAAGTGTGTACCATGACCGTGCAAATTTGTCCCGTGATATTGAGATCAATGATCCTGTGTTTGTGCTCAATTATGGACATGGTCCCAAATGGCTCACTGCCATGGTCACAGCCAAAGAGGGGAGTAGGGTTTTTCAGGTCAAACTGACCAATGGACAAATGCACAGAAAACATTTGGACCAAATGAAATTGCGGTTCACCAACAGCTACGAACAACCCGAAGAGGACCTTCCAACACACACACAAATGGCAACTGACATCATAGTTGACTACAAAACCGAAGTCATCATCCCCAGCAGCCCGGCAAAGCCGGCTGCCCAACAGCCCAGTGAAGAACTGACCAACCCACCCACACCAGCATTTGTACCGAGACGATCGACAAGGGAGCGCAAAGCACCAGATCGTCTCACCTTGTAAATAAGTGTACTGTTGACTTCACGGGGGAGTGATGTTATGTATTTAACCCTTTGTAACCTGCATCACACCTGACCACTAGAGGGCCCACCTGTTGGAGTCCCAAGGGATCCCAGCATCCCTTGGGAGCACAGTATATAAGCAGACCACCCACGAGGTACCTGCACTCTGGAATTGTAATAAAGGAGCTAAGGTCACACTTGCTCATTACACACAGTACTCAGTCTAACCATTTATTATGAGTGTAACATTAATCATATGAGATTAAACCAAATCCCAATCCTACGTATATATGTATACACAAATAGGGTACCCGACATATCTGAACCCCTAAATCTCTTTTCGTACACTCATTTTTATCATTCATTTGTCACATTATTTTTCCTGCCAAAATATATCACCTTACATTTCTCTGCCTTTCATCCATCTGCCTAATCAATTAGCTTGTCTGTGTCCTCCTATAGCTGCTTACGGTCCTCCTCACAGTTATCCACACACCTTATCTTTGTGTTGCCTGCAAATGTTAACATTGTGCCCCATGTCTGAATCCTGATCATTCATATATACTGTGGTCCTAAAATGGTCCTAAAATGGACACCTGGGGGACACCACTGTTTACATCCCTTCAAAAAACATCCTTTAACCATGCTCTCAGTTTTCTGTTCTTCAGCCAACTTCCTATCCAAGCTGTCATATTCCCTTTAATATCAAATTTTATTAACAAGTCTCCGATGCATCAAACACCATCTGAAAATCCACTGTATTTTTCTTATTAATATACTTGTTATTTCCTCAAAGACATTTGTCAGACATAATTTGTCCTTAATTAAGCCATGTTTTTCAAGGTGAGAATTAATTTGATCCCATTTTACATTCTCTAGGAAGTGACCCATTATCAATGTATAACTGAGTGATCTATAGGGACCAATTTTAATACCCCCCCTCCCCGCTGGGAGGGATTAAATCAGGCCGAGTCCACCTATCACCCCGAGCTGGCACCATTCTCACCCGACGACTTTATAGCTTCACCAGCTTTGAAGTAGGCTGAGGTTCCTGTTGCAGGCAGGCGGGGCCCAGTTTAACTCAATATCATGGCGCCGATGACATCACTGGATGAAGAAAAGGTAGATTTTATTATTACTGCAAACTAAACCATAGGGGAACTTTGGCATCTTTGTAAATGAATGAGCTAAAATGACCTTCCTCATCTGTATTTGTCATGTGGTTTTGTACGATCTCACTATGGGCCCAAAGTTTCCCATGAGTTGCACCATTTTTTTTGGTGCAACTTGATTTTTCTGGTGTATCTTTTTAGTTGCAAATATGGCCATTTAATTTGCGCCAGTGTAAGTGAGTTCGTTAGGTTTTTTGTTAGGTCAGTTTTTTTTTCCCCAAAAGGGGGCGTTCCCAGCCACTTATACCATTTATGCCAATTTAGCCAGAAAAAAATTGTACTAAACTAACTTAGGGCAGCGTATGTGTCCACTTTTGTCCGCACAGAAAGACCTTAATTACAGTTAAGGAATCAGCGCAAGTAACTACATTTAAAGCACCACCAAGCACAAAAAGCAATAAGCAATTAATTAACAAATAAAATAGAAGGAACCCTGCACCTAAAGCACCAAGACCAAAGTAATAAGCAATCAATAAATAACAAAAAAAAAATAGAAGGAACCCTACACCTAATGCACCAAAATCAATCAGTAAATAACAAATAAAAAATAGAAGTCCTACCTTAGGGAACGCAGTGGGCCGCCGATGAGGGAGTCCATTCGGCCAGGGCTAGGGACGGCGTGCTTCGGGCCCCTCCCACGCAGCCTGCAGCGCACGTTTGCCAAAACGGCCTGCCAGGAGCTACTGCACATGCGCGCAGACTCTAAATGTGGAAGAATACAATGTTTCTTTTGCACTGGAAGTGTTGTGCGGCAGCCCACGGCCTAGAAATAGGAACAGTGTCCATAGTTCTGTGGCAATGATTTTCATTCTGTCATAAGACCATAAGAAAACATGGGAACAGGGGGAATGCCACAAAACACAGACCTTTCACGGACCCTTGTGTGAATTTAAATGAAAATCAGGCAGTTTCTATAAGTTTTGCGTTCAGGAAGCAAGTTTAAAATCTATCCCTCGGACTACATTTGCAAATCAGCGTTATCCTGTGCTCCCACAAACCTACTAGGAATTGGGTTCAGACTGTTTCTTACAGCTGTCTAACGGGGAATTACATCTGTGTCAGCTGCTTACTAGAGTAGTCTAAAACTAATCCCTCCACTCTGCATGCTCCCTATAGACCTGTATCTTCCTCCGCTTCAAATATTTATCCAATTTTTCCCTTAAAAGGTGCCTCAACCATTCCCTTTGGCCAAGCATTGCATGCTCCAAAAACCCTCTTAAACTCTCTCCTCATTCTCTTGGCGACATTTTGAAATATTTATTACGATTTAAAACAATTTAACATCCTGCTCCCTTACAAACTCGATCTTGGAGATTGCCTGGCTTGTTCAGTCTGGATTTAACCAGTTGCTCAATTGATATATTGTCAGATACTATTAATGGGATTCCCATATTCAAACTGATATGAAACATCGACAGTTTCTGTAATAAGAGAACATCCCTAAATCTTCAAACTATTTCTTTAATTAACCCAGGAGCAGTAATGACATTTGTAGCACCCCTATCATTACCTTGGCTGAGATCAACTAACCAGCGCAAATCAGGACATCAAACCTGGGATCTTCCTGACCCGCACTGCATCATCAAGGAAACCCTGACTACATTTAAAATGAAAATAACTGGAACCCTAGCTCCAAACATAGGGTGTGAATTTACATTGGGATTTTCCCACTCATCTGTCGTAACTTTGGCAGAAGAACCTTGGAGAGCCCTGACGGGAAAAGTTTTGTGTTTATCTCATTGCTGTTTGTGGGACCTAGCCGTGCTCAAATTGGCTGGCATGTTTGCCTACCCCACGCTTTTCTACATTATAGACTACCCCCTATGTTGCATTATACCAATAGCCGTGCTGGGAGTTTCGTTTTTTCATAAGCTCCAATACCACTCCAAAAATTCTAACAGCTTTATCAAGTATGATCATTTCCCCATACAGCAATGCCCACTTGTCCTGATGACATCATGCTACTTTAGGTGTTTCATGAAATCTTTCTTCAGGTTAACCACCAACGTTTTACTCATCAGATTGATATTTTCTGCCAAAGAGCAAGTTATTATTTAAATGGAGAAAGATTGCAAAGTGCCGCAGTACAGCGGGACCTGGGGGTACTTGTACATGAAACACAAAAGGTTAGTATGCAGGTACAGCAAGCAATCACGAAGACCAATGGTATCTTGGCCTTTATTGAAAAGGGGCTGGAGTATAAAAGCAGGGAAGTCTTGCTACAGCTATACAAGGTATTGGTGAGGCTACACCTAGAATACTGCATGCAGTTTTGGTTTCCATATTTACGAAAGGATATACTTGCTTTGGATGCAGTTCAGAGAAGGTTCACTAGGTTGATTCCGGGGATGAGGGGGTTGACTTATGAGGAAAGGTTGAGTAGGTTGGGCCTCTACTCATTGGAATTCAGAAGGATGAGAGGTGATCTTATCGAAACGTATAATATTATGAGGGGGCTTGACAAGGTAGATGCAGAGAGGATGTTTCCGCTGATGGGGAGGCTAGAACTAGAGGGCATGATCGTAGAATAAGAGGCCGCCCATTTAAAAGAGAGAGGAGGAGAAATTTCGTCTGAGGGTTCTGGATCTGTGGAATTCGCTACCTCAGAGAGCTGTGGAAGCTGGGACATTGAATAAATTTAAGACAGAAATAGACAGTTTCTTAAACGATAAGGGGATTTGGGGAGCAGGGGAAGTGGAGCTGAGTCCATGATCATATCAGCCATGATCTTATTGAATGGCAGAGCAGGCTCGAGGGGCCGTATGGCCTACTCCTGTTCCCATTTCTTATGTTCAGATATCAGACTCGCTAACCTATTATTTCCAAGACAGTCCCTTTGACCTTTCTTGAAGATAGTTAGCATGTTCCCATTATACAATAGCTACCATTAATCCTGATGCCATCTCAACCCCTTAACGAGACTACTCCTTCATACTTAAGGATTTCTTCCTTTCTACAGTACCCCTTTAATTAGATCCTAGACTGTAGCTCAATCCCAAGTGTCCATTATATATAAACTATCTGAACCTCTTGATTAGATTCCAGATTTCAATTGGATGCTGCACAACATTGGAAATGGAATGCAAGTCTTTCAGTCACATTCAGATACTCAGAGGAGCAGTGGGGGTTGGTTTGAAAAGTCAGCTGCCACCTAGTTGAATTAGTGCGATTGTTTGGTGTGATCAGTGTGAAATAGTTTGGCTGTCATTTCACTCTTTGATCTAACATTTCAAGCTGGATGATTTCTCTTGTTTGGTGCAGTTGAGAGCTCCACTGACAGCAACGATTCTCTCAGTCCCAACAGTTTGCATTGGGGGCCAACATAGCTCAAAGAGAACAATGCACCAACCCGTCTGCGCCCTCCGCACTCGACTATTTCAATGCATTCTTGTTATCCCAGAATCAAGTCTTCATTCTGCTCCAGTTTGTGCCTTCAGGTAATTGTTAAAAAAAAAAAGTGTTATGCAATAGGAGTGCCACCCTGGTTCGGTCCCACGATAATGCTGGAGTCTCAGCTAGGCCGCAGTGGTAAAAGTTCAAAAATTTGCCTTAGTGCCTTTGGATTAGGGAGGGGTAAATGAGCCAACGTTCCCACATCACATTGCTATCCAGTGTCCCTTTATGGAAGTGTGCATTTATGGACATTGAGTGAGGACAGGATCAGGCTCAGCTGGGATGATCCGAGCGGTCAAATGGCCTGCTGGCACATACATCAAGATCAGGCACTTGGGGGAAATATGAGATTGGCCATCTGTCATGGAGCAGTGTCCCACTTTGAGTCAGCACTTCTAGGAGAGGAGAAAAAGTATCGATTTTCTTACCTTTTCTTGTTCATTTTTTTCACAAGAGGTGTCATAGTGAAGTGCTCAATCCTAGTGGCATACAAACTCAGGGTTGCTTTACTGGCCATATATCATATTACTGCTGCTACTAAATTCCCATCCATCAATTCAGCAGCGATGATAGGGCCAAGTACATCACATTCAAGAGTTCAAATTCTATGTGAAGGAAATACGCCAGCAACAAGGCATGAATTCATCAGCTATCGTCCACATATTAAAATGTTTTGTGAGGCATATGCACTCAGTCTCACTTTTTCTCCCCACCACCCTCAGAGCATGAGATATTTTGTCTTCAAGCATTGGCCATGGTCAGTAGGATGAATTATAGCTATCCTAACCATTCTCAGACCCTGTAACATCCATAGTGAGTCACTTCCTGTTGCTGAGAAGCACAATAGAAACTGCTGTCTAGGTCTCTTGGAAAAAGCTGGTGATGATTCTTCTATCCCCACCACTGCAACCCTCACATGCCCATATATTTGGAGCGCTGAGGCCTTGGAGAAACTGCAAAGTATCTGTTCATTTCCAAAAACACTGAATGACTTGCAGTGATTGAAGCGGGATGTTGACATTGATATGCTGTAGCTTATTGCAGTGCGTGCCTTAATCACAAATGCCCTCTGAAGGCTACAACATGCTGCACCAAGGAGTGACGGGACACTGGCCACACAGAACATTTCGATCAAGCAACTGCAACAGTTACTAACTGTAGGTCAGGCAATCAACCAAGCACTTTGTCATCGCTGTATAAAGCTGGTGTACCTCAGTCCCATCTTTGACCAAACTTTTGGTCACCTATCGTATCTCTTTATGCGGCTCGGTGTCAAATTTTATCTGGTAACACTCCTGACGCACCTTGGAGCAATTTACTAAAGGCACTATACATGTTGCAATGTGCTTTTTCTTCCATATTAGAGAGCAACAAAAAGAGTCCTCAAACAGTCAACAACTTTGGTATGGTGTTAATGGCAGCCCATAGGCTGATGGAGCAGCAATTCTTAAGAAGCTCGACATCATCCAGAACAAAGCAGTCACAGCTTGATTTGCACTCCATCCACTGGCTTAAACATCCACTTGCTTCACCACTGGCATACTGTAGCTGCAGTGTGTCCTATCTACAGGATGCACTGCAGCAAGTCACCAAGGCTTCTTCAGCAGGACCTGCCAGACCCATGACCTCCACCACCTAGAAGGACAAAGTCAGCAAGTGCATCTCCAAAGTTCCCTTCCAAGTCAGGCACCACCCCGACTTGAACATAATATTGACGTTCCTTCAGCATTGCTGGCTCAAAATCGTGGAACTTCCTACCAAACAGCAGTTCAAGAACAGGTCCACCACCACCATCTTTTCAAAGGCAACTAGGGATGGGCAATAAATGCCGGCCTTTCCAGCGACACCCACACTTGGAGAATAATTTTTCTTTTTGAATAGTCACGGGTTACAGGCGAGGAAGAGGTGGGCTACAAAGGTGGATCCCAGGCCAAATTACCAGTATTACTGTCCTAATGCAAGTTCTAGCAATCATAGTTAAACTTCTGCTGAACACAATAGACAGCATTCCAGCTGACAGCACAACAGAATATACTGATCTCTAGTCTGTGAACTATGTGACTATATCATTTATGTTACATTTCCTATAGGCTTTTTCTTTAAACTGATTGGTCTAGCTTGTGCTGTTTGTTGGGGGAGCCACATCCATACAGATAGACTACTGCAAGACTTTAAGACAAAACATTTGCATCTATATAGCACCTTTATTACATTTCTCAAACACTTCAATGTGCTTTGCATACAATTAATTACTTTAAAAGTGCAATGAATGTTATTTCCAGAAATGAGACAGTCGTTTTGAAAAATGGCAAGATGCCATAATCAGCAATGAAATGAACGGCCAGTTCAACTGTTTTCAGTGGTGTTGGTTAAGGGGGAATGTTGGTCATGAAAAGACTCCCTGCTGTCCTTTGAATGAATCCACGTGAATTACTGGAACAGTGAGACAAGGTCTTGGTTTAACATTTCACCTGAAGGGCGACGATACAACAGTCCCTCAGTATGCAGCGTCCGCCTGGGATACGAGCCATCAAATAAACAGTTATACCTTTTAAAAATGAATCTTTATTTAGGATTTACTTAGTTTATTTCTGCTGTGTAGTGAAAAGATTCTGAATGTATTCAAAATCAGCTACAAATAATGTTTGTAATATTTCAATCCAAAATAACTTTTATTTAAATCAATGTTTAATACAAAGCAAAGGCAGAAATGAAAATACTTCCAAATTATAAACAGATCCAACCCTAGATTTCCCAAACAACAAGTAACCTTAGACTTGTGTTCGACAGTGTTAGGATTTGATTTGATTTTGTGTGTAGCTTTTTAGAAATGTAGGTTACTGCCACACTGAATGCAACATAGACTTCAACCAATTACTAGTCCTTCCTTTTTAAAACAAATCCCTTCCCCTCCCCCAAAGTCACTAAGTCCTTGTTAGGAAGCAGTTCCACAGGAACCAGTTTCTCACCTGAGCAGTGAACGTCAGCATGTTATTTGACCCTTGAGAGGACATTACCATCTGGCATCACCCAACATTTGCACACACATCCAACAGTGGTCACAACAGCTAATGAGAACAGGACCACCGGCTGACTTTATTGCCAACCCCCTCAGCCCATTTGTAATGCCTCTACCTCTGCTGCGACACCGACCAGCTTAATCATCAAAGACCAGCAATCGAATCGGGGCCTCTTTTGTGTCTGTATGACCAACCAGTGCATTTAATCACCGAGCCATTAGCACGATACGATGGGTCATCGTGCCTGTGCCAGCTCTTTGGAAGAGCTTTCCACTTAGCCCCTCTCCCCTGCTCTTTCCGCATAGCCCTGCAATTTATTTTCCTTTTCAAGTATATATCCAATTCTCTTTAAAAGGTACTTTGAATTTGTTTCCACCAATCCGTTCAGGTAGTGATTACAAATCAGAACAACTCACTGCATTAAAAATAATCTCATCAGTAACTGTTGCTGTGTTTACAGGTTTCTATTTGTTTACTTTTTTTTTTTAAATTGGTGGGTATAGTGAGATGATGCTCAGAGAGTATATCACCAGACCAGTCTTGCACTCTTCGCATTTTTTAAGACTCATTTCAGTGCAATATAATAAGTGCTTTCCTCTACAACATGAGCACGCAACATCGAAAATGAGTTGCAGTTTTGTTCTGGGATTTAAACAAACATACACACACAAACACAAACAACACTCAACTTTGCACTCAGCTGTGGATGCTGGAAATCTGAAATAAAAACAGAAACTGTTGGAAATACTCAGCAGGTCAGGCAGCATCTGTGGAGCGAGAAACAGAGTTAACAGCTGGAATTTTGCCAGCGCTCGGAGTACGGGATTGGTGGTGGGTCAGCTGTTAAATTTTAAATGGTCAGGACCCCGCTGTTAACCGCCAACATGCGACTTTCCCAGATGCGAGCTCTGTCAACACCAAACAAACCCAACAAGCAGCGGCGGGGAAGGCAATTTAGGTCATTATGACTTTGTTAAGAGTCTATTAAAAAGAATTTTGAGCTGAACTTACCATTTTACCAAGTTGTCCACGAGGTTCACGGTGCTCAGGGATGATGTCAGGTAAGGACGTTGGGAGTTGTCTGACCATGATTTCATTTGTTTACTCAACAGCTGCAATTGTGCTATAAAAGCTCCCATTTCACAGCTGCTCACTTTCCAAGATCTAAAGCTCTTGCTTACTGTATTTGGAAGGCACATTGAGCTTTATGCAGGTTGTAAGTGTTTGGAGCAAACTCTCTATCCAGTGTCACCTCATTGGAACAATCTCTCTCAGCATTGACAGATCGCTTCTGTCATTTCAAGTTCACCTGTCATCTATTACATTAGCATCAGTGCCCTTGAAACTATCTCACCTTAGTCCTCAGACTCCCACCATGATCAGCCCCAACACCAACACCACCAATCTTCTCCACAATCAACTGATGCTGCACAGGACACAGGACACACTGCTGCCCAGGACGCCAAGGATGGCCTCACCATGGCCAGATTTACTTCACTTGATGGTGTACACCCTGACTGCCACATTATGTGCCAGATTGTCACCACACCACACCAACACCATAAAGCATCCCTACAATGCCCAGGCCATTCCTTTCACACTCATCGCCATTGTGGGGGTACCATTATGTCTCACCATTTACTGTAACTCACTAAGCCACTTCCAAAGGTGCACACAAATCTGTCCAAGAATGCAAAGTGTTGAAAAAAAAATGCAATGTTGGGGAAGTCCAGAACCAGGGGACACAGTCTAAGGATAAGGGGTAAGCCATTTAGGACCGAGATGAGGAGGAATTTCTTCACCCAGAGAGTGGTGAACCTGTGGAATTCTCTACCACAGAAAGTTGTTGAGGCCAATTCACTAAATATATTCAAAAAGGAGTTAGATGAAGTCCTTACTACTAGGGGGATCAAGGGGTATGATGAGAAAGCAGGAATGGGGTACTGAAGTTGCATGTTCAGCCATGAACTCATTGAATGGCGGTGCAGGCTAGAAGGGCCGAATGGCCTACTCCTGCACCTATTTTCTATGTTTCTATGTTTCTATTAACAGAAACTTACATGAACATTGGCTAAAGGACCCAAGTGCCGACCCTTGTGTGTTGCTAGTATGATTGGACTAGGATGAGGGTGTGTGTGAGGGGTGGCTAGTGAGATGGGGAAGTGATAATGTAGCTAGAGAGGGATGGGTGGAGGTGCAAGGTAAGTTGGTGTAAGGATGTGCAGTGGTAGGGTAGTGAAGGCAGAGTGATGGGGATGTGATGAGTGGCACGGCAGGATGAGTGTAGCTTTGCAGTAACACTTAGTGATCCACTGAGATCATTGAAAGGTTTTTGCCACTGCAGCCAGGCCCTCCTGACAATATCCCTGCTTGTGTCCTCCTGTACAATGTGCAACCAAGCTGCAATGATCTCCTGGGGAGGTCTCTTCCGCCCATTGGAAGGGAAGATATTGAGGGAGTGCAGCGAAGGTTCACCAGACTGATTCCCGGGATGGCGGGACTGATATATCAAGAAAGACTGGATCAACTGGGCTTGTATTTACTGGAGTTCAGAAGATTGAGAGGGGACCTCATAGAAACGTTTAAAATTCTGATGGGTTTAGACAGGTTAGATGCAGGAAGAATGTTCCCGATGTTGGGGAAGTCCAGAACCAGGGGTCACAGTCTAAGGATAAGGGGTAAGCCATTTAGGACCGAGATGAGGGGAAACTTCTTCACCCAGAGTGATGAACCTGTGGAATTCTCCACCACAGGAAGTTGTTGAGGCCAATTCACCAAATATATTCAAAAAGGAGTTAGATGTAGTCCTTACTACTAGGGGGATCAAGGGGTATGGTGAGAAAGCAGGAATGGGGTACTGAATGTTCAGCCATGAACTCATTGAATGGCGGTGCAGGCTCAAAGGGCCGAATGGCCTACTCCTGCACCTCTTTTCTATGTTTCTATATCCTCCCAGTGTGTTGTGACTCCCTCCATAGGCATATGGTGGGAGTCATGGGAGAGCCTGGGTGCAGCTGTGCACCTCTCTGCAGTGCTTGTCAGTGTTTGCAACACCTCAGTGCTATAGAACACTGTCAATGCTGTAGAACACTGACTGCACAACTGTCAAAATTAATTTGCACATGGTCCCTTTAAGGAAAGCAGCTGATGACACATCAAATTACGTCATCAGACCCACTTCCTTCAGTTGGCTGCTAAAACGCACTGGGCAGGCTAACAAGCCTAATCAACGGAAAATAATTTCTACATAGCAGGCTGGAGCCAGCAGCGAGGTCGGGACACGCCACCGATCCCGGCCGCACTGGACCTACCGAGGTACGCAAAATCGCAGCCAACGTTTCAGGCCGATGACCTTTCGTCATAACTTTGCACAGCTTAAAAGGTGATGTGGAGAGCTGGAGGAATTTTTTGGCAGCTAAAAAAATTTTTAAAACTGGCAGGACTCCCAATGCTGATTTGTCTAACAAAGGATCCCACCCAGAACATTAACCCGTTCTTTTCCTTCAAATGGTGATTGATCCGTCCCAACTTTTTTTTTCTTTTATTAAATTTCCAGTATTTAGCTTTTCTTTTTACTACAAAACACTGTTCGACTGGACCACAAACACAAAGCTTAGCAACGGGGCAGTAATGCTGGAGAGGAGGGATATAACTGCTGACCTCCAGCACTGTGCTCCTGAGCGCAGTGTCTTAGTGTGTTCTGTCCATCATCTATGTGCTGATTGTGGCATTTTATTTCCCAATAAGAAGTTCCCAAAGTGAATTTGTCCAAGCAATTGTCCTTACTACTAATCACGCTACCAGGTTACAATAACTTGCATTTCAATAGCGCCTTTACGTAGGAAAGCATTCCAAGGCGCTTCACAAGAGCATAATCAGAAAGAAAATGGACACCGAGCATTACTGTATTTGGAAGGTAAACTAAAAGCATGGCCAAAGAGGTAGGTTTTAAGGAGCGTCTTAAAGGAGGAGGGAGGTAGAAAAGCGAAGAGGTTTAGGGAGAGAATTCCAGAACTTAAGGCCTCGGTGGCTGAAGGTACAGTCCCCAATGGTGGGACAATGGAATAGGAGCAGGAGTAGGCCATTTGGCCTCAGAGCCTGCTCCACCATTTAATAAGATCATGGCTGATCTGATCTTGGGCTCAGCTCCACTTCCCTGCCCGCTCTCCATAACCCTTCACTCCCATAGTGGGGGTCTTGTGCCTTAAAGGAAAGTATGTTTGTTGTAAGTTATGTATTAATTCTTTAAATGCTAGTCATTGCTTGACTACCATCATACCTTTTAATATCATTTCCTTTGTTTACATTTAAGTCCCTAGTTTCAGATTGAACTAAATTCCTTTCAAACTTAATGTAAAATTCCATCATATTATGGTCACTCTTCCCTAAGGGACCCACTCAGAGAAACAATTGGATGATTTGTGTGGGAACTGGAGAACGTAGGAGGTTCTTCTGAGGGTAGCTCTGAGGGAGATTGCTGGAGTAGAGTGGAGAGGACTTTGCTGTGCAGGACCTGACCGTGAAGTGTTTGATGTGTGAAATGGGAAATAGTTTTATTTTCCAGTGAGATTCCTCACCTTCAAGAGAATAAAATATGCAACAAAAAAAAAAAACACAATAAATATGTCAAAAGTGACTGAAACTGCCCAAATTCATAGGCAAACACTATTTGTGGGAAAACCTGGGCTGAGATTGATTCCCGTCTGTCATTTTCAGTCAGCAACAAGCGGTGACTTTCGCCCTGTGAGTGTGAGCTGGCCCCCAGAGGCGAGTGGACAGTGATTAACCTGCAGCACAACTGAGTGTCCACCATACCTTGAATTGACTAGAATGCATTATGAATACTCATTGCTTGGCCCTGAAATGCAAGTTCTATGTATTTTCAAAAATTATGCTATTTTAGGTTTAGATGCTTCAACAGACTATGATAATAAAAGTGAAGATTAACAGCAACAGGTTGGGTTTCAGCTAACTAGCTCTAGAATTCCTCTCAAACCTCTCCACCTTTAAGATGCTCCTTAAAGCCTATCTTTTTGACCAAGTTTTTAGTCACATGTCTTAATATCTCTATGTGGCTTAGTGTCAATTTTTAAAGGCGCTATCTAAATGCAATTTCTTGTAGATTTGGCGCCAACCTTAGTCACGTCTTAAAATTTATCTGGTGCAGTGTGACTAATTTGAACAGATCATCAATCCACATGTCTAAATGTTGCACGAGTGTGAAAGACTGCAAATTGGCACAGAGGCACTTTAATCCACTGTTACGTGGGTTCCACCAGTACCAGTCCTACCGGTTCCAGAGTCTCCCTCAACAGACTACAACCCAGAATTAAACTGGGCTCCCTAAACCAGCAGCTAGGAAGAACCCAGTAGATACTAGCTCAGTCTTACACAACACAAAAGCAGCTGTAGAGATGCTGTTGCCTGCAATTGGTTTTATCGCGCCCAGTTTTCGTCCTGCAGGCACTGACCTGTGGCAGGGTAAATTCCATGGGAATGGCCAGACCTTTCAGTACCACACCCAAGTGATTATTCATCATGTGTCAACCTAGACAGCAAGCGTCCATCTATTCAGAGGCATTACAGTCAGGCCCAATCCCGACCTCACTGGCATCCACATGCAGACTATTGAGTAAGGGGCACTAGACTACAATTAGTAGCAGGATCCTTGGTTTGGCTAACTTCAGCCATTGCGTGGCTGTTCTGACAGAGGTTGCCAACTTATTAGCACTTAGTGCAGGGACCCATGCCAACTAGGAGTATTATCCAAATTCTTCCTGCCAGCTTAGAAAAGATAACTTTTATTAGTCTGGGCCAGATTTCAAACCAGGTCAGAGAGATGAATAATAGCCAATGTCTAACCAGCTGCACCAACCCCTTCTGCACAATCTCAGCTGCTTCAAGCTACAAGTAACCTCAGGATTAAGGCGAGGAAACTCTGTAGGCCACCCTCAAACTAATTTAATCAGAGAGGGCAGGATCGAGCGTGGCTGGTGTGGCCTCCCTCACCACCAAATAGTTTACCTGCACTCAGTGTCCATGTTCTCACATGAAGAATGCCCATTTGGGTGACGTAGCAGGGGACACCCATAAAACTGAAACCTCGTAATGAGTCAATAGCTTCAGGAGGAAAGAAAATTGGTAGAAATAAATTATTCAAGTTACTAAGATAAACCTTTAAAACACCACCTTCATGTGCAGCAACCTAGTTAATTCCTGTCCCCATTTTACAATCTTCTCCCTTCTTCCCGAGACCTCTCACTCCTTTTAGGAACATAGCAACAGGAGTAGGCCATTCAGCCTTGTTCTGCCATTCAATTAGATCATGGCTGATCTGTATCTCAACTCCATCTACCCGCCTTGGTTCCATAAAATCCATCAAACTCAGTTTTTAAATTTAAAATTGACCTAGTCTCAACAGCTTTTTGGGGAAGAGAATTCCAGATTTCCACTACCCCTTGTGTGAGGATGTGCGTCCTCACATCACCCCTGAACAGCCTTGTTCTGGGGTACAGTTCCATGGGTGTCATGTACCTCATATGTGGCTATTCTTCAAGTGTGTCTAGACAGTGGGCATTAGCAGACTATTTTATGTCAGGTTGGCAGTGCCCGCTCAACATGATATTTTAATAGCCTATTCTCTACCAACCATCCCCTGAAACAAACGAGTGAGTTCTTTCAGTTACTTATTTTCTTGCCTCGTGCTGCTCAGTTAGAAAGTCTCCTGATCTTGTTTGGAATTATTTAAACATACAATATTCATCTGAATAATTTATTTTTAAATCTTCGCTGGTAATTCAGAACATTGCACGTCGATATCCCTGCTCATCAATCGTGCAGTGCGAGCCTTCCATTGATGTCATTGAGCAGCAGGGCACGGAGATTGGACACCTAGAGATGGACACTGTTCGGAAAATACAAGAGGGTGGAAATTAACAGTAGGGTTCCATTTTCCTTAATTAAAAGTCCCACAGCACTCCAGAAGGATCAACAGGTAATTGCACCGTGCAGTTTGTAATTGAACCACACTGAGCATTTGCATTTATTTAGCACCTTTCATGATGTCACCACACACTCCATTTACAGCCAATGAAGTACTTGAAGTGTAGCCATTGCTGTAATGTAGGAAATGTGGTCTAAAATTTGTGAACAGCAAGGTCCCACAAACATCAATGTGATAATGATGTGATAATCTGTTTTAGTGATGTTGGTTGAGGTATTATAGACAGTCCCTCGAAATCGAGGAAGACTTGCTTCCACTCTAAAAGTGAGTTCTCAGGCGACTATTGTCCAATATGGGAATTACAGTCTCTGTCACAGGTGGGATAGTCGCTGAAGGAAAGGGTGGGTGGGGAATCTGGTTTGCCGCACGCTCCTTCCGCTGCCTGCACTTGTTTTCTGCATGCTCTCGATGATGAGACTTGAGGTGCTCAGCGCCCTCCCGGATGCTCTTCGGCCAGGGATTCCCAGGTGTCGGTGGGGATGTTGCACTTTATCAAGGAGGCTTTGAGAGTATCCTTGAAACTTTTTTCTTTGCCCACCTGGGGCTTGCTTTCCGTATAGGAGTTTCGAGTAGAGCGTACTAAATGGTAGGGCAGGCTCGAGGGGCTGTATGGCCTATGGCCTACTCCTGCTCCTATGTCTTATGTTCTTGCTTTGGGAGTCTTGTGTGGGGCATGCGGACAATGTAGCCTGCTCAACGGAGCTGGTCGAGTGTGGTCAGTGCTTCGATGCTGGGGATGTTGGCCTGATCGAGAATACTGATGTTAATGCGTCTATCCTCCTAGGGGATTTGCAGGATCTTGCGGAGACATCATCGGTGGTATTTCTCCAGGACACTGGGGAGAACTCAATCTGTTTTATTTGATCTGAGCCTTGGTGGCAGTCAGGGTACTATTATACATGGCCTCAAGAGACCATGGGTTAGGGAAGGGAAAAATCAAGTTAACCAGGATTCCCACTCCCGATCACTTGCAAGTACACGTGTGTACATGATCACCACATCAGCTAAAACAGTGATTCATTTTTGTGCCCTTTAATGCTGTTCTGAAGCCATCCACTAGGGGGTGCATGAGACAGAGGGACATCTGCCTTGAATTCAGGAGCTCAGCTAGCCTATTAGCAGTGAAGTAACTCTGCAAAGGAAGTGAGTTAAATTGATATGGGTACAGTAGCCTAGTGGTTTATGGTACTAACAATCCAGAGATCATGAGTTCAAATCCCGCTTTGGCAAGTGGGAAAAATAAATTCAGTAATATCTGGCATTAGATAAAATAACCATGAAAATTGCTAGACTGTTGTAATAAGGACAATCCTTAGGTAATTGTTCACTAATGTTCTTCAGGGACGGGAACCTGCAACCACAACCTTATCTGCCCTACATATGACCCCAGTCCCACAATTTGGTTTATGTAATGCCTTCTGGGCAATGAGGAGAGGGCAATAAATGCTAATATCCTGGAGAACAATTCTATTTTTTTTTAAATAACGGCTGTGCCCTAAGCCTGTGGGTTTAGGAGAGGGATTGATCCCATCTGAATGCTGTTACATTATGATGCAAACTGATATCAATTATACACTGACTATTGTAGCTAGTGTCTTGCTTTTTTACCTTAAAGCAAAAAAATGATTGTTTTTTCCCATTTCCCCATCAACACCAAAAAAAGTTACAATTCTGCAGGCAAAATCATGATGTAATCTTATGAAACTTGCAATGCTGGTAGAATGATTGCAGAATTCAAGCCTCCCTATCTCTTATTCTAATGCTCATTTCCCCAGGTTGCACATTTTAGGGTTTAACCTGCTGTTCAGCCTTTCCACTTCGCCCAAATTTGCTTCAATGTTTAATTTTTTTGTAACAAATGAAAAGACATCGATATCGTTAAATGTGGTCCAAATGAAAAATGGTTTTAATAAAATTAGCACTAAAAACCAGAACTCCTATTTGTATGATATACCTTGACTAAAAGACAATACCTAATTAGTCAGCAGATATCCAATGGGGTTGAATGGTTGCTCAGTTGCAGTGTCTCACTGCTAATCTGGTCTGCTTTAAGGCCACTCCTTTAAAATTCAGGTAATTGTAGCACTTGCAAATTACAAAGGTCAGAGGGCAATTGTAATAGCCAGTAAATTTCAGGCTGCAGGTCAATGACTGACTTTTTAAAAATGGTTTTGTAATGAAGTGCAACATCTGGTGTGTGATTGACATGAATAGAAGCATGGATGTGACTTAATTCTCAGCTGATTACTATTTATTGTGATCAATTTATAAGGATGCATCCATTAGTACAGGCAACATTTGCCAACAGGCCATGTTTCATGGTTATCACCTTAACATCCACCATCAACTAAATAACATGTTCCAAACTTAACAAGACTCCCTCATTCTGCTTATAGTAATGTACTACAAGCAGGAAGAGTGCCAGATTGGCTTTAATCTCCTAATATGAGAGTTTAAGTTTTACACTGCAAGAATACTGACTGAAATTCACTCCCCACATGTTAATTATTCTCTTAGTAATTCATGCCAAGGGACCATTATTCTGGATTGAACTCGTCCCCAAGTATCTGCTACTCTCTGATTAACTCACTTCTAGGTGCCCATTATGCATCTGAGAACCTATTGCACTCAACTCTATTGGATAAACTGACAGGGCCCAGACTACCTCAAGTCCCTGTTCATGGTGTATTTTCAGAATTCCACAATAACTGAAAGCCACACTGTAGTCTGAGATAACAATGGCATTTTCAGAAAACACTAAGGAATTCTAACTTTTAGTTACAGATAGCATGTCATTCATATCTGCTGCTTTTAAACTGCAAGGAGACAAGGCTATACATGGTTACCACAGATAGCTTGTTGGAACACCTTGCCAGTGAAACATCAATTAAAAAAGCTTAGAAACAACTTCTGCTTTAGTTTTGAAGGGCAGTGGATGGGGGAGGGTAGTGCTCTGCAGGTAACTCAGTAAATGCAATGCCACAGAGCAGAAAAGGTCCCAGGCTCAATCCCCAAACAGCACCAAATTAGCTGCTCTCACTCAGGGCAGCAGATGGGGGCTGCCGCAATGTGCCTCAGCATCCCGAGGCTACGTGAGTGAAATCCATACAGTATATATGCTCGTGCCCCTGAACACTATCTCGTTGACTTCTACTGAAAAACACAAGGGTATATGGAGGAAGCGAGGACAGAAGGGGGTTCAACCGTGATGCTCCTACATTCAAATAGCCCTGCCGACACATCGTCAAGACTGACCCGTGAAGAATGCCCAGTTGGACGATACAATGTGGCAACTGTAACCCAGAAAAATTCAGCCTCTGCCTGGCAGAAGGAAAGCTCAAGCACAGTGCAGCAGCAGTAGAGTCGAGGCCAGCTAGCACTAGCCGAGAAAAAGACTTTCCATCAGTGGTTTATGCTACTAGCAATCTAGATATCATGAATTCAAATCCCACTTTGGCAAGCGGGGAAAATAAATTCAGTAAAATCTGGCACTAGATAAAATAACCATGAAAGCTGACAGATTGTTGTAATAAGGACAATCTCCAGGTAACTGTTCACTAATGTTCTTCAGGGAAGAGAACCTATAACCATAACCTCATCGAATATTGTAAAAAAATACATGAATTCTCTATATATTCATATCTAAAACTTCTCACTTCACTATTATATTCTCTAATAAGCTATTTTTTTTAAGCAAAAACAGATCCAATAAAATATAATTTGTCAAATTAATTACAATTTTTAAAGACGCAAATTAGCTGCAGATTTTATTTTAATTTGGACACCCCGTAGGATCGCTTGCTCTTTGCTTCCGCTCCACCCCATCCTCTGCACTGCAATGCTGTGCAAAATGTCACTGCGGTCTCATCCCGGCTTGAATGGAGTCCTCAACTCGGCCACATTGTTCTGGTGTCACTGAGAATCTCTCCGCTCCATTCACCACCACCTCCCCCCCACCCCCCCCCCACCCCCCACCTTTCCAATTTGTTTCCTGATGCATATAAACCTGGATTGAGAGCTGCGTAAGTTTTTTATTAAATTATTACGCTGAGCTATGCAATTCTGTGCTCAAGTCTCATCATTATGCAGTAGGTGAATCAACCAACCACTTTAGCGCTAGGCTGGAAGGTAGGGCACGCAAGGTGCGTCAGAGAATTTAAAACCTTGAGTTTAATTTGAAATTTTTTTTTGTTATTAAATTTAAACCATATTTTCTTTGAGACACTGAGAATGCTAACAGAAGGAAGTGCAGTCACAATCTTTTGCTAATTTTCTTACACCTCTCCACAATAATATACAAACTCAAGTCACTAGAGCAAACACTCGCTATTCCCTCCCTTGAATCTCATTCCTTTTTGTTTTATAGTAAAATTATACTGATTTTTTTTTTTTAATTCAGATTTACTGGTACATTTTTCCTTTTCAAAAAAGCTTTTTTTTTAAAATTAGTCCATAGATTTCACCTCCCTCTATTCTGCATTCCCATTCCTATGCAAATAATAGCCTCAAACAGCAAAAGGAGACAGCCAAATGGTTAGAAATGGCAATTTGTGCCCTTCCACATGATTGCACGGTCAAGTGTAAGGATTTAAATATGGTATAACTAGTGCTCAAGGGTAAGCAAGACCAGAGTAAGAAATCGAACCCATGGAATATCAAATGGACACAGTGCCTTACTTGTCCTGCCTGGGTTCTAGAGTCATTTTATTTAAATTCTCATGCTGAATCATGAGGATGAGTACAAATGTCCAGCTCTGCCCGGACTGCAGCGGTTTCTCTGATTAACCATAGAGTGCTGTTTGTGCATTTCTACAACCTCTCCCCACCCACCCCAGGACAAAAAAAAATCAATCACATAAGAGGTTGTGTTAGTCCAAGCTGCGGCAATCCCTGAGGCAATGAGACTAAACACAGCAGATATGGAGGCTTTACCACCAAAAGAAATGCATTTTGAACTTGCAGCCAAAGAGATACCATTCTCTCCCTTTATCCCCATGCTCAAGTTCCGGTGGAATATGAAACACAGATGTGAAGCCACTGGCATAGGCTGGTCCTCAACTCAAATAAACTGATGAGTGATGACTTGATTTTTTTTTTTAAAAAGCACTAAATACCCACTTTGCCACTTAATTCAAGCTCTTTAGTAATTAAAATTAGTGCAAGAAAAAAAAACTGCATTATTTGGAGTAAACTGCAGGTGAATTACCTTGTATCTATGCACACAATGAAATCGACAATCACTCTCCATGAATTGCTTAATTTTTTAAAAAATTTATTCGGTTCAAAACAAACTACTGCAATTCATGCATTGCTGAGCTGTACTCAAGTAACGCATTCCCCTCTCTCTCACACAATCTCTCCCGGCAGAACACAAGAAGCCGGTTCTATTGCACGAGCAGGACATTCAATAAAGTCACCTTGCTGAATTCAAGTTAAAATAAACTGGTCACCAGATAATGTTTCTCAGTAATAAACGCTCCAGACTCAGAGTTGGAATCCTGCAGAAAAGAAGAGTGAGCCCCCGAGATGCAAACAGGAGGGGCGCGAGAGCCTGCAACGGCCGCTCCTCGGGTTGTCGTGAAGCATGCAGCAAGGCAGTCTAAATTGAAAGCTGCCAGTTTAATGTCCGACACCCACGGGCTTGATTTGGAAGCAAGCGGGACGGAAAAGACTGGCTCCTTCGGACATTGGCAACAGCGCCAGGCTCAACGGTCATGAGGGCAAACAATGCCGATCCATCTTACTGATGGTGACTTGCAATTTAAACAAACTGGAAATGAGAGGCAAAAAAAGGAACAATTTCAGTTGAGTTTAGATTGTACTGTAGAATTTCTGCACACAGGAAAAAGATCTGCATTTTTTTTTAAAAAGCATTTTATTAGAGAATAAACACGTACAGAATACTCTGCGATTCAGCTTTTTATTTCTCGAATTTCTTGCAAGCGCCAGCAAACGGGGTGAGGGGGAGAAACAACAATTCTCTATCGCAGGTTTTACGAATCTGGCACCCACTATGCTAATTTCGCCCTTACATAAACGCAGCGATAGAATCAAGGCGTTAAGTCATTTTTGGTGTCATTCAAAAATAGAGTGAATATGCAGCTTCAAATTGGAAAAACTGGAATCTCACTCCCTTTGCCGGGGGAGAAAAAAAATATTTACAATGAAACATTTAATTGATAAAATTTCTGTAATTTTAAATAATCCGTATTACTTTATATAAATATAGATGACACTGCAATGTACAGTACTGAACCTGCCTCACTGGATTTCACTCTTTTTTAGAATGACTCTGAATCACCCGTTTTCATCAGTTCCCATAATTCTTCTCTTTTTTCTCCTCCTATTAACAGTAACCCATTCTAGAATCTACTCATTCACAACTGTTCCATTTGCCTTTTTGACCCCCCCCCCCCCCCCCACCCCCACCCCCACCCCAGTGGAAGTTGCAGAGACAAAAAAAGCTTGTGGATGGCTGGAGCAAGGGGAGCAAAACAATATTTGCTTTCTTCTTTTCAAAACCAAATGACATTTCATCTCTAATCATACTTTTTATTATAAAGCACTTGGATCTTTTGATCCCGTGTACAAAAAAAATTAGTGGAATTTCCAAATCGAATTTTTTTTTTTAAATCAGGAAGTGTTCCAGAAATTCCTGCAGTGGCTCCAGAGTACAATAACTTGTTATCTTTCTCAACTGGAATAACTGCTTTTCATTCAAGAGCCCAACAATTTCCCTTAAACATATATGGCTCCAGACAGCGTTAAATTCACCCCCCCACCCCGCTAAGGATTCTTTCCCCCCTCCCCCAACATATCAAGGGCCATTGCTCCGCAAGGATGGGAATTATTTAATTCTATCCGATTTAAAACAAAGCCCACCATCACCTTTAAAACCTGAGCAATTTCCTTCCAAATTCCCACTTCCCCCTCCCTCCCTCCACCCCCCCCTCCCTCCAATCGTCCCTCCCCTCTCAAACCCAAGACTAAAACAGCAATCATCTCAATAAATTTAATAAGTTAAAAACAAAGTTTAAAAAAAAACATAAGCCTTATTTATAAAACAAATTCGGCTTCTGATAGTGCAGTAGGCTTTTTTATCTACATTATTAAATGATTTTTGTTTTCATGTCTTTACATTAT
This sequence comes from Pristiophorus japonicus, assembly GCF_044704955.1. Classification (NCBI taxonomy): domain Eukaryota; kingdom Metazoa; phylum Chordata; class Chondrichthyes; family Pristiophoridae; genus Pristiophorus; species Pristiophorus japonicus. The sequence goes on along the minus strand of NC_091977.1, from coordinate 489,944,733 downwards.
CTGCATGCTCTTAATTATAAAGTTCTTTTAAGACTCGATCAAGCAAAATATAGGCTCAAAAAGAGAAAAAGGCAGATACCTAAACCATTCTATGTACAGGTACAATGCAGTTAAATATTCAAGTTGTTTAAATTTTTCCCCATAATCTGACTTTATACAGTATTTTTTTTTTTAAATGGAAAACATAGGGTGATAATGCAAAAAGAAACAACAGCAGCCACACTCGATCCATCTAATCGCAGGGGTAAGATCATTTGCAAAGTCATATCTCCCATTATTTTCCCATCTCTGTTGTGGGACATTTACAGCTGCATTTCCACATGTTATTATTCCAGAACACGGCTATTTTTAATCCCCTCGTTCTCTAATGATGCTTGGAAATGAAGAAAATTTTAAATTAAAACCAGGAGCCATGCTTTTTTTCCCCCCTCCCAACAGGACTGGGTACAAAAAAGAGAAAGTATTTTAAACACCATACATGTCCAGCATGCAGGATTGGTTTTAAAAAGTCCACATTTGTTTGAAACTCACAATTTTTTTTGTAACATGTCTCTTGTGATTCAAAGTCAGTTTTTGCCCCTGTAAAGTTCTTTTTCCTTTTTAAATATATTTCTCATTTTAGCTCATTTCTCTCTCCTCTTTCTCCTTACTGGATTTGGAAGGTTTTTTTTTGTTTTTCTTCCTGTTAAATATATAATTCGCTAGTAAATGTGTTTTACTTCCATTCTTCAGGATTGTACTCTTCTGAAATGAGTCTGTAACATTCCCCCATATCAAACAAAACTCAAAGCATCTGCAGAATATGTCCCACATAATTGTCTTTTTTTCCTCCAAATTATTTACAGAGTCTTTTCACACACCCCCCCCCCCTTCTAAAAAAAGGTTTTGTACACTAAGTTGAAGTCACATCAAAAGTCGCCCCCTTTTTGATTTCCTTTTTGCTAGTTTGAGTGTATTCCAACTCACATGAAGAACTCGTTGGAAGAGGGGTTGTTTTTGGCAGGGTTGGAGGGGGCCGGGGCCGGCTCCCTGTAGCTCCTGCTTGCCATCTTCTCGTACTTCTCCTTGTAGACGTCCCTCTCTTTGGCCAGCCTGGCCACCTCTTGCTTGAGCTGGTCTACCTGCTGCTGGAGGAGGGACTTCTCGCTCTCCAGCATGTGCCGCTGCTGGACCCGCTTGTACCTGCAGGACTGAGCGTAGCCGCGGTTCTTCAGGGTCCTCCTCTTCTGCTTGAGGCGGATGACCTCCTCCTTGCTGAAGCCCCGCAGCTGCCGGTTGAGCTCCCTGACCGACATGCTGACCAGCTGGTCGTCGGAGAAGCGGTCCTCCAGGCGCAGGTGGTGGTGGTGGTGGTGGTGATGGTGCGGCGGGGCTTGGAGCTGGTGGTGCCCATTGATGGGCATCTCCTCCCCGGGGTACTGCTGCGCCCGGTAGCCCTCGAAGTGGTGGTGGTGGTGGCTCTGCGAGCTGCCGATCAGAGCCTCTACCGCGTCCTCGGGGGTCAGGTTGAGCGCCTCGGGGTTGAGGTGGTGCTGGTAGTTGCTGATCCAGTACAGGTCCTCCAGGTGGTGCGCCTTGTTGCTGCTGCCCGGGCTGGGGGCGCACAGGCTGGGCGATGAAGGCACCGAGCTGCACGGGGTGCTGATCGGGGTGGACGACAGCGAGCCCGAGATGCGGTTGCAGTAGCGCTCGGCTTCGGGCGGCTCCTTCTTCACTTCGAACTTCATCAGGTCGAAGTCGTTCACGTACTCGATGGCCAAGGGGCTGGTGGGCAGATCCGCGCTCATGCCGAGGTCCGAGGCCATTGCAACCTCATATATTTGAGGGAGAGACAGACAGAGAGAGAGAGAGAGAGAGAGAGAACCAGACAGACCGCAGACAAGTTAGAGGGAGCAGGGGCTCCAAACACTGGCTGGTGGGACTGAGCACAGCCGGGATGGAGTCGCTCTATCCCAGGGTGTTGCAACCCTTCTCAGTCCTGAAAAGAATCTTCCAAGTTAAACTCCCTTTCAATGTTGTTCCTACTGCATGCAACAACAAAAAATCCAATTCAAATTAAGTTTTTTTTAAATCCTTTATACAAGGGAGTAAGATGCCACTTATTTGTGCATGCGGAAACTTAGCTTAAAATTACTTTTTAAAAAGACGATTAGATTTCACTTTCTCCTCAAGAGGTTGTCTTATCTGGAACGATAGCTCTTTGCAGTGAAATAGCGGTTTGCATTTAACTCTTCTGAATGGCTTTATTTTTTTTTCCTCACTCACTTTTCGTTGCTGTCCTGTTGCAAAGTTTCTCCTCTGCAAAGATTTCGTTTGTTCCTCCCACTTGTCAGGAAAACTTTCAGATGGAGCAGACCGGGTAATGATCCAGTGGAAAGCTCTAGGCGTGTTCCCTGTTGGTTCCTCTTCCTTTCTCAAGAAGGGCAGTGTTCTTGCATCCGTGCAGAATGGACACAATGTGCCGCTTTCAATAATAAATAATTTAACTCCCACCGCGGCCGCGTTTTGAATTGTAAGTGTCACTTGGAGCTTTTGCGCTCTTATTCTTACTCTCCCTCCCTTCTTGCCCAACCCTGAGTGAAATAGCTCCCAAGGCTCAAAGAGCTCCCTTTTATACACCCCGGCTCACCGTCACGCCCACAAAAGGGGTGTGTGATGTCACCCTTCACCAATAGGAAATCTCTCCAGCAGATGGATTTGCATTACACCATAGCGATCGCCGCCGGAGAATGGAGAGGGAAGCTGTCAATCACTCCATCCATCCATCGATCAATCAATCAATCAATCAATCAGCCCGGACAGAGCAACAACTCCCTCTGTCTGCAACAAGGCTTCAAGGGGAGGGGAGAATAATATGCAATTAATTTTCGGAGGATTCTGAAGAATTCCCTTTGTTAAATGATAAATTAAGTTAATTTACAGAAAAATCGTGAGCGGAAAAGTGTTTTATCTGGTTGTATCTCGCAGAGATTGATTAGAAAAACAATCTTTCGTCGATTCAAAGCTGCAGGGGACCGAGTACAGAAATGTTTGTAACTAATCTGCTCCTTTCTAAAATTATATTCCCTTATTTTCCCATTTAGGAACCAATTCTGAAATGATAGTGATTCAACTTGTTCTATTAAACGCACTTCTATTAATTATATCACTAAATGTAATTAAAATATGATAAAATATCTACTATTCTAACTGGATTCATTTCTGGAGAAAGTGCTATATACTACCTAAGTTAATACTTATGATGGTGGTTCAAAATGTGACTGCAATCTGTCTTCTCCCTCTTCCCGTCATTATTCAGGAACACACATGGCTATAGACTGGGAAGTGTCTTTTCAGTGATTTGTATTAGTTAGGGATTATGTTGAGAGGGCTGGAGGGTGTCGCACAGAAAGATTGCTTTTAATTAAAGTGAATTTTATAACACAAATCAAAATGTAACTACCCTGGCGTTAGAAATATATAAAATAATAGAGCTATTTACATGATTAATATTATCTTATTATTGCTAGCCTGCAACTTTCTGATTTTTCCTAATATTCTCTCTCGCTTCAAGGTGTTGATGGGATATTGGCCACCATCTGGATCCTTGGCCAAAAGGCGAGAGAGTGATCAGAAGCAATGTATTATACTGTAGGGAGGGGACAGCACAGTTCAATAAGGATGCACACATCCACAGAACGAATAATAAATAAAATTCCCCATCCAATATTCACATGTTGACATTCCAGCAGGGTTCGGGAATAAAAAGTAACAATTTAGATAATGACTATTAGACTCATAGGATGTCCCATAATACTTTACAACGAACGAATTAATTTTGAAGTTCAGTCACTGTTTTGTGAGCAAATGCAGCAGCCAAGTTGTGCACAGCAAGACCCCACAAACAGCAAATAAGATAAATGATGAGTTGATCTGTTTTGATCATGTTGCTTGAGGGAAGAATGTTGACCAGAACTCCCCGTTCTTTGAATAGTGGCATGGGATCTTTCAGCCTTGGCTCAGAACCCACAACCTGGCCTCTGAGTCAGAAGGTTGTGGGTTCAAGCCCCCCTTCGGAGACTTGAAAACATTATCTAGGCTGACACTCCAGTGCAGTATTGAGGGAGTGCTGCACCGTCGGACGTGCTGTCTCTCGAATGAGTTGTTAAACCAAGTCTGCCCTCTCAGGTGGACGTAAAAGATCCCATCGCACGATTCAAAGAGGAGCAGGTGAGTTCTCCTTAGTGACCTGGCCCACATTTATCCCTCAACCACGTCACTAAAACACATTCTCTAGTCATTCATTTAATTGTTGTTTGTGGGACCTTGCTGTGTGCAAATTGGCTGCTTTGATACCAACATTACAGTGACTACACTTCAAAATTGGCTGTAAAACACTTTGGGACATCCTGAGGTTGTGAAAGGCATTATATAAATGGAAATCTTTCTACCCTTCTTTCACTCAAATGTCCAATGGAATGGGAACCTGAGCTATTTTCATTTGACCTACTGCCTAGCTCAGGACCATTGCTGCCAATTGTAGCGCTCCAACTCCTGATGAGGTCAATTGAACCATCATAGACAGAAGATCAAGCTTTAGCTCTTCGAGTCTGTTTACCCAGTTCCACACTGGCAGTGCTTTTACCCACAGAGCCCATAGAGAACAACTTTCTAATCTTTAATAAAATTCAACTTAATTGAAGCCAGCTTTAGTTTTAAAATGAGAACTGTCATAAAACCAAACTGCAATGCCTTATTCAATTTATCAGTTGCACTTAAATCATATTAAGTGTGAACAGAAGGTTAATTGCTGTATAGATATATTTTCCTCCTTCCTTAGAATCATAGAAAATTACGACACAGAAGGAGGTCATTCGGTCCATCGTGTCCGTGTCGGTCGAAAAACCCAACCTAATCCCACTTTCCCACACTAGGTCCATAGCTCTGTAGGTCACGGCTCTTTAAGTGCACACCCATGTACTTTTTAAATATGATGAGAGTTTCTGCCTTCACCACCCTTTCAGGAAGTGAGTTCCAGACCCCTATCACCCTCTGGGTGAAATTTGTTCTTCCTCATCTTCCCTCTAATCTTTCTACCAACTACTTTAAATCTATGCCCCCTGGTTATTGACCGCTCTGCTAAGGGAAACAGGGTTCTTCTTATCCACTTTATCTAGGCCCTCAATTTTATACACCTCAATTAAATCTCTCTTCAGCCTCCTGTGTTCCAAAGAAAACAACCCCAGCCTCTCCAGTCTTTCGTCATAGCTAAAATATTCCAGTCCTAGCAACATCCTCGTAAATCTCCTCTGCACCCTCTCTAGTGCAATCACATCTTTCCTGTAATGTGGTGACCAGAACTGTATACAGTACTCAAGCTGTGGCCTAACTATTGTTTTATACACTTCTAGCATAACTACCCTGCTCTCATATTCTATGCCTCGGCTAAGTTAAGGAAAACATTCCATATGCCTTTTTAACTACCTTATCAACCTGCCCTGCTACCTTCAAGGATCTGTGGACCTGTATTCCAACGTTCCTCTGTTCCGCCACACCTCTCAGTATGCTCCCATTTATTCCTTGTCTCTTACTATAATTTATATTATTTCCAAAAACCAACAAAGTGCAGAAAAAAAATCTGAACATTGTAAGAGTGGATTACAACGGCAGGCTTTCCTGCCCAAGAAATTGACCCTCCAACCCCATTGTGGAACTCAGGCTGGAAACTGACAAGCAACCAGTCGACCATCCATTATTCTCTTTCATTCATTTATTTGGTTGTCTTTCTGTCTTTTCCTGTTTCCTATTATTTTTTCTCCTTCTTACTTTCTTTTTATATCAGTCTTATTCTATCAGTCTTAGTCTTTCTTTTTCTTTTTTGTCTAATTTTTATTTTTCAACCGTTTTGTTTATTGTTTCTCTTTCTTCTCTCTCTAAGTCCTTGAGAACTTTACAAGCTAAATTTTCTGATCAGTTTTCTTGCTCCCTCCTCTCTCTGTCTCTGACCTCTCAGAAGGGTTTCTGCCGTTGCCTTCCTCTCTTGCAGAGGAATGTTGTTACCTCTGTTCCTGTGGCTCTCTGTTCTTTACTCTTCCTTTCTCTTCCAGAGGGGTCTGAAAAAACTCTGCTGCCCATATCCTAGCTCACACCTAGTTCCGTTCACCCATCATCCCTGTGCTCGCTGATCTGTTTGGCTCCCAGTCCAGCAACGCAATTTTAAAACTCTCATTCTTGTGTTCAAATCCCTACATGACCTTGCTCCTTCCTATCTCTGTAACTTCCTCTAACCCTCCAAGAACTCTGCGCTTCTCCAATTCTGCTCTCTTGCGCATCCCCAATTTTAATCATCCCACCATTGGCGGCTGTGCCTTCAGCTGCCTATGCCCTAAGCTCTGGAATTCCCTCCCTAAACCTCGCCACCTCTCTATCTCTTTGTTCTCTCTTAAGATGCTCCTTAAAACCTACCTTTGATCAAGCTTTTGGTCACCTGTCCTAATAACTTCTTATGTGGTTTGGTATCAAATTTTATCTGATTGCGTCGCCATGAATCGCCTTGGGAAGTTTTATTACCATAAAGGCACTATATAAATGGAAGTTGTTGTTGTTTCCTCTCTCTGTGTTTCCATTTTTCTTTCACAGTCTGTCAGGGAATTTGCCATTGATTCTGTCTCTTTACAACTGTTGCCTCTCTCTCTCTCTTTCCATCTGACTATCTTTCTCTTTCACACATGTGCATTCACTTTCTCTTTGACTATCTTAGACATTCCTCAGACTTTCTCTGTCCATCTTTCTCTTCATTCCCGCTTTTCCTATTGTCCATCTGAATTTCTTTATCTCTGTCTGACCACCGCTTTTACTCCATCCCACTTTCTCTTGCTGTTCCTCTCATTCTTGATATGTCTGACTTTCTGTGCCTCTTTACCTGTTTTGACTTTCTTTCTCAGTCACTCTATTTTCTCTTTCTGGCTCCCTCTGACTTTCTCTCTGTCCCTCCAATTTCTTCTGTTGGTCACTCTATTTTCTGTTTTCTCGTCTCTCTCACACACTCACACGCTCTCCCTCCCTCTGGGAGTACTTACTTTAAATTGTCTGTTTACAGGCCCTGACAGCTGTTAGGAGCATCAGCCATTAGTGATTTTAATTACTGCACTGCCATTGGAGACCAGGGGCTGCTGCCTCTGCTATTAAACAGCCTCTAAATGGAGCAAATGGGATCCAATACAAACTAACACTTACCCTTTAGCTACTGTGAATGGGCTCGGTTTAATTTATGGGCTAAATATGGACTCTGATGTAACGTTAGTCCACAATCAACCAACCTCTGGCCTGGACAAGTGCATTTGTGGTAGTTGCTCTCTGCTAAACTGTAGCAGAGGTTACACAAATTGAGATGAATGGAATTTTGTGTTACTACTATTCTCCTAACATAATGTAAAACCATAACAATCTCTTGTTTAAAAAAGAATCATCTGCAGGAGCATGTCTTACTGTTGTGTTCCAAACCATTTACTATTTTCACAAAAAAAACAATTGAATATCTAAATGGGAATTAAATGAATGGTCAGGGAAATTCAGCTCTAGATAAACAACAACATTTCTGGGGATAGGAAAAGGTCATTGAACCAGTGTGAGAGTTCAAAGCCCAAATCCCCTCCCCCGCCTCAAACTGCTCACCATGTTCTTCAATCCTTTCGCTCTCCACAAACACATCTAATTATATCCTGTATCCATTTACACTGCCTGCTTCAATGGCATTCCATTATATTCCATATCTATTATTCCTGTCTGATTTCCCTTCTGGCTCCTAACTCCCTAATTTTTAACTCGTGTGTCCTGGTATTTGAGCCCTTCACCATAGTGAACGATTGCCATGGGAAAGGTAATTTGATACTTGGAATCGGCCCTAGTTTTGTTAACGGCAGAGAATTATGGCTGCAAGCAGAACATTTCAATATAAATCTAATTCAAAAGGCAAAATGGTCCCCAATAGTCCTTTTTGTCTTACAGTTATAGAACCGCAGAAATTTACAGCATAAAAGGAGGCCATTCAGCCCATTGTGTCTGCACTGGTATTTTGAAAGTGCTATTCATTTAGTCCCTTTTTGCCAAACTCCTATGTTTATTTTCCTCCAATATTTATCTACTTCTTTTATGGATTCTGCTTGATTCACTGCTTTTTAAAAAAAGATTCATTCTTGGGATATGGGTGTTGCAAGCAAGGCCAATTCCTAGTCGCCTTTGAGAAAGTGGTGATGGGCCTTCTTCTGGAATCGCTATAGTCCATGTATTGAATGTTGTTAGGTAGGGAGTTTCAGGATTTGATCCAGTGATGACAAAGGAACTGCCGCAATATATCTCCAAGTCAGGATAGTGTGTGACTTGGAGGGGAACTTGGAGGTGATGGTGGTCCTATGCATCTGCTGCGCTTGTCCTTCTAGATGGGGCATTCCATGTCCTAACAACGCTTTGTGTAACTAAAAACTCTACCTTCATTTTTTTGAAAATAGTCTAAAATTCACCCAATAAGGAGCTGAGTCCTTGGTAAGCAGTGACGGCCAGGAAACTGTTCACCAGTGGAGTGCAGCATAACTCAGCACGATCTTCTCTACACCCAAAGTCCATACAAGTGTCACAGGATAGTCATAACCTGGCTGAATTTATTTCCCCTTCTCTAGACTGGGAGTACTACAGTGTCCAAAATTCTGCCATGGCTGAAGTGAATTAACTTGCTAGTTTGAAATGAACCTATGATTTTCGGGTCTGTATGGCTTAATATTGCACAGGACAGTGCCTTTAGCCACTGTGGGTCCCAGTTATTTATAATCTTAAAATGAAAATTAGGCCAGTGAAAATTCTTCACACACAGGGTTGTGAGAATGTGAATGCATTGCCCTAAAAGTGCATAGAAGCAGAATCAATTCAGGTGTTTAACAGCGACCAGGTTACTTGGAAGTAATGTTATTTAAATGATAGAGGGAAGAACAGGGAATTTGGATTAAAAAGAGGTAGTAACAAAATGCTTTTTTTCCTTTTTAATTCATTTTCTGGCAAGGTCAGAATTTATTGCCCATCATTAGTTGCCCATGAGATGATTGGTGGTGGATCTTCTTGAACCACTGTTGGCAGTTTCAATACAACTGAGTGGCTTGCTACATTTCAGAGAGCCGTTAAGAGACAACTACGTTGGTGGGGACTGGAGACATATTTAGGCCAGACCAGGTAAGGGCGGCAGATCTCCTCCCCAAAAGGACATTAGTGAATTAGTTGGGTTTTTACAACAACCCGACAGCTTCATGGTTACTTTTACTGATGCCAGCTTTTTATTTCCAGATTTTTTCAAACTGAGTTCAAATTCTCAAGCTGTCATTGTGGACTTTCAACTCATGTTCTCAGGATTATTAGTCCAGACTTCGAGATTACTAGTCCAGTAACATAACCACTACACTACTGTAAACTGTCCAGGGTCAATGGTCCAGCTCCTGTTTGCTCATGATTTTCTATTTTGCAAAGAAAGGTGAGAGAGCTCCATGCAGTCAGTGTCATCTACAAACACCAGCAGAACTTGTTCAGTGCTTTATATGTCTGACATGAATGATTAAAGGGAGTGTCACGCACAGCTGAAGGTAATATTTCAATGTAAAGTAAGCCATCCAGAAAGAAAATAAAAATGTACTTGAGTGTTCTAATGAATCAATAGGTGAATATACCATCTAGGGTGGTATATTTCATACAGATCAAGAAAATCCCAGGTTCAATGCTTGGGCTGTGTTGATTGCACTGATTTCAGACAGGATGATCCTGGGTTGCTGCAGCTGGCTTTATCACCCCATGGTTTTTAAGGGGTAAAAGAAAAGTGATCCAGAGTTCCTGCTCTTGATCACGACACAGTAGAATTCTCTTCCCCAAAAGGCTGTGGATGCTGGGTCAATTGAAATCTTCAAGTCTGCCATCGACAGAGTTTTGGTAGGTAAGCGTATCAAGGGATATGGAGCAATGGGGGAAATAGGATTGAGATACAGATTAGCCATGATCTAATAAATTGGCGGAACAGGCTCGAGGCGCTGAATGGCCTGCTTCTGTTTCTATGATCTTTTCTGGAGGGCAGGATCAGGCTTGCTTTTGCTGACCCAGATAGTCAAATAAAATGCCCAAACTCATTCGCCAGTAATATTTATGGGGTTTCCTGTGATCTCCCGGAATGCCCCCTCCCCTCCCCTCCCGTCCCGCGATAGCAGCCGTGTGCGCCATTTCATCAGTCAAAGTTATGGAGGGTGGTCAAGAGATCTCTGACGGAAAATCTACCCAACAGTCTGTGCCAAGGAATAAGGTACTGAATGGTGGGCTGTAGCTATGGGATTGTGCAGCAGTGTGTGCGAGTACCTTTGCGAAAGAAGGGAGGAAAGGAAAGGGGAGATTAGCAACAACAACTTGTATTCATATAGTGCCTTTAACGTAGTAAAATGTCCCAAGACACTTCGATATAAGACAAGAATTTGACACCGAGCCACATAAGAAGAAATTAGAGCAGATGACCAAAAGCTTGGTCAAAGAGATATGTTTTAAGGAGAATCTTAGAAACATAGAAATTTACAGTGCAGAAGGAGGCCTTTTCGGCCCATCATGTCCATGCCAGCCGACAAAGAACCGCACAGCCCTCAGTCAGCAGCCCTGAAGGTTACATATAAACCTGTGAACAATGAACAATGGCCGAAAGGCAAAGAGCACCCAGCCCAACCAGTCCGCCTCACACAACTACGACACCCCTTATACTGAAACCTTCTACAATCCACCACAACCGGAGCCATGTGATCTCCTGGGAGAGGCAAAAACCAGATAAAAACCCAGGGCAATTTAGGGAGAAAAAAAATCTGGGAAAATTCCTCTCTGACCCATCCAGGTGATCGAAACTAGTCCAGGAGATCACCCTGGCTGTATTCGATTCCCTGCAGTGCTTACCATTATATCTGCACCTGCCAACAAAAGGTTATCCAGTCTAATCCCAATTACCAGCTTTCGGTCCATAACCCTGCAGGTTACGGCACTTTAAGTGCCCATCCAACCATCTCTTAAAAGTAGTGAGGGTTTCTATATCCACCACTCTTCCAGGCAGTGAGTTCCAGATCCCCACAACCCTCTGCATAAAGAAGCCCCCCCCTACTCAAATCCCCTCTAAACCTTCCACCAACCACCTTAAAACTATGCCCCCTCATAATAGATCCCTCCACCAATGGAAATAGGCCCTTACTCTCCATTATGTCCAGGCCCCTCAATATTTTGTACACCTCAATGAGGTCTCCTCTCAACCTCCTCTGTTCCAATGAGAACAAATCCAGCCTATCCAATCTGTCCTCATAACTAAGATTCTCCATTCCAGGCAGCATCCTAGTAAATCTCCTCTGCACCCTCTCTAGTGCAATCATGTCCTTCCTATAATATGGCGACCAGAACTGCACGCAGTACTCCAGCTGTGGCCTAACCAAAGTATTATATAATTTAAGCATAACCTCCCTGCTCTTATATTCTCTGCCTCAGCCAATAAAGGCAAGCATTCCGTATGCCTTCTTAACCACCTTATCCACCTGGCTTGCAACTTTCAGGGATCTGTGGACAAGCACTCCAAGGTCCCTTTTTTCATCTACACTATTAAGTGGCCTACCGCTTAATGTGTGTACCCTTTCCTTATTAGCCCTCCCAAAGTGCATTGCCTCACACTTCTCAGAATTAAATTCCATTTGCCACTGCTCTGCCCACCTGACCAGTAGATTGATATCCTCCTGCAGCCTATTACTTTCCTCTTCATTATCAACCACACAGCCAATTTTAGTGTCATCTGCAAACTTCTTAATCATACTCCCTGTATTCAAATCTAAATCATTGATATTTACCACAAAAAGCAAGGGACCCAGTACTGAGCCCTGCGGAACCCCACTGGAAACATTCTTCCAGTCACAAAAACATCCATCAACCATTACCCTTTGTTTTGTACCTCCAAGCCAATTTTGGATCCAACTTGCCACTTTGCCCTGGATCCCATGTGCTTTACCCTTCGTGACCAGTCTACCATGTGGGACCTTATCAAAAGCTTTGTCAAAGTCCATATACACTATATCGTACGCACTACCCTCATCGACCCTCTTGGTTACCTCGTCAAAAAATTCAATCAGGTTAGTCAAACACGATCTTCCCTTAACAAATCCGTGCTGACTGTCCCTAATTAATCCTTGCCTTTCCAAATGTAGATTTATCCTGTCTTTCATAATTTTTTCCAATAATTTTCCCACCACTGAGGTTAGGCCAACAGGCCTGTAATTACTCGGCTTATCCTTTTTCCCTTCTTAAACAAGGATACTAAATTAGCAGTCCTCCAATCCTCCGGCACCATGCCCAGATCCAAAGAGGACTGGAAAATGATGGTGAAGGCCTCTGCTGTTAACTCTTTTACTTCGCTGAACAGCCTGGGATGCATTTCATCCAGGCCTGGGGACTTATCTACTTTCAAAGCTGCTAAACTCCTTACTACTTCCTCTCTCACTATATTTATTTTATCCAGAATATCACACTCCTCCTCGATAGCAGTATCTGCATTGCCCCTTTCCTTTGTGAAAACAGATGCAAAGTATTCGTTAAGAACCTTCCCAACATCTTCCGCCTCCACACAAAGATTACCCTCATGGTCTCTAATAGGCCCTACCTTTTCTTTAGTTATCCTCTTACTCTTAACGTATTTATAGAACGTCTTAGGGTTTTCCTTAATTTTACTAGCCAAGAATTTTCCGTGCTCTCTCTTAGTATTTCTAATATCTTTTTTAATTTTGCCTCTTAACTTTTTATATTCCTTTAAAGATTCTATAGTATTTAGCTTTTGGTATATGACATAAGTGTCCATTTTTTTCTTTATATAAGAACATAAGAATTAGGAACAGGAGTAGGCCATCTTGCCCCTCGAGACTGCTCCGCCATTCAACAAGATCATGGCTGATCTGGCCGTGGACTCAGCTCCACTTACCCACCCGCTCCCCATAACCCTTAATTCCCTTATTGGTTAAAAATCTATCTATCTGTGATTTGAATACATTCAATGAGCTAGCCTCAACTGCTTCCCTGGGCAGAGAATTCCACAGGTTCACAATCCTTTGGGAGAAGAAATTCCTTCTCAACTCGGTTTTAAATTGGCTCCCCCGTATTTTGAGGCTGTGCCCCCTAGTTCTAGTCTCCCCGACCAGTGGAAACAACCTCTCTGCCTCAGGTAATCTTGTCTATCCCTTTCATTATTTTAAATGTTTCTATAAGATCACCCCTCATCCTTCTGAACTCCAACGAGTAAAGACCCAGTCTACTCAATCTATCATCATAAGGTAACCCCCTCATCTCCGGAATCAGCTTAGCGAATCGTCTCTGTACCCCCTCCAAAGCTAGTATATCCTTCCTTAAGTAAGGTGACCAAAACTGCACGCAGTACTCCAGGTGCGGCCTCACCAATACCCTGTACAGTTGCAGCAGGACCTCCCTGCTTTTATCCTCCCCTGTAAGTCCCTTGACATCCAGGGGGCTCTCGAATTATTATTACCACCCTTTTTCTTTAAGGGCACATGTTTGGCTTGAGCCTTCCAGATCTCCTCCTTGAATGCCTCCCACTGTTCCAACACTGATTTACCCACAAATAGCTGTTTCCAGTCCACTGTGGCAAATCACTCCTTAACTTATCAAAATTAGCTTTTCCCCAATTTGGGACTTTTATTCCAGGCCTATCCTTGTCCTTATCCATAACCAACTTGAATCTGACTGAATTATAGTCACTGGCACCCAAGTGCTCTCCCAATAATAACCCTTCAACCTGCCCAGCTTCATTTCCCAAAACTAAATCCAAAACCGCCCCTTCTCGGGTTGGGCTTGCTACATACTGACTAAAAAAGTTCTCTTGAATGCATTTCAAGAATTCTGCACCCTCTGTACCCTTCACACTATATTTGTCCCAATTAATATTCGGATAGTTAAAATCCCCTACTATTACTACCCTATGGTTTTTGCACTTCACGGCAATTTGCCAACATATTTGCAACTCTATCTCCCTCCCACTGTTTGGGGGCTCTATAATACACACCCAGCAGTGTGATCGCCCCTTTTTTATTTTTCAATTCGACCCATATGGCCTCATTTGATGATCCCTCTAACATATCATCCCGCCTCACTGCTATAATAGTTTCTTTAATCAATACTGCCACGCCCCCCCCTTTTTAACCCTCTCTCTGTCTTGTCTAAAAATCCTGTAACCAGGAATATTGATCTGCCAAACCTGCCCCTCTTTTAGCCATGTTTCTGTAATGGCTATAATGTCATACTCCCAAGAATCTACCTGTGCTCTTAGCTCATCCACCTTATTCGCTATACTCTTAAAGGAGGAACGAGAGGTAGAGAGGCGGAGACGTTTAGGACGGGAGTTCCAGAGCTTAGGGCCCAAACAGCTGAAGGCAGGGCCATGAATGGTTGAGCGATTATAATCAGAGATGCCCAAGAGAGCAGAATTTGAGGAGCGCAGACATCTCAGGGAGGTTGTCAGGTTGAAGGAGATTATAGAGATAGGGAGGGGCGAGGTCATGGAGGTATTTGAAAACAAGGATGAGAATTATGAAATCGAGGCATTGCTTAACCGGGAGCCAATGTATGTCAGCGAGCCTAGGGGTGATGGGTGAACGGGACTTGGTGTGAGTTAGGACACAGGCAGTCGAGTTTTGGATGACCTCCTGTTTACGTAGGGTAGAATGTGGGAGACCAACCAGTCAAGTCTAGAGGAAACAAAGGCATGGATGAGGGTTTCAGCAGCAGATGAGCTCAGGCAGGGGCTGAGACGGGCAATGTCATGGAGGTGGAAATAGTTATTCTGCGGATATGTGGTCGGAAGCTCATTTCAGGGTCAAATATGACACCAAGTTTATGAATTACGGCTGGAATGGCCGCGATCGGTGGCAGGTCGGGTGGGAAAGTGGTTATTTTTGACAGTGGGAACCTGCTATCATCCCATTCCTGGCACCTTTCCCCCAGGCGCATCTGTCATTGTGGAGTCGACAGGACCGGTAGCGGCGGGTGTCCCAATTGAAATAATTATCAGGTAGTTTACAGGCACTTATAGAGCCTTTTTCCACTTACTTTTAAAAATTCCCTGCACGATGACGGGATTAACGCAGCTCGGGAACCAGCTCTGTCATCCTGAGGTGGGACTTCTGCAACCATTGCTCCAGCTGATTACTGGAAAGCATCAAATGTACAATAAAAGCTCCCACCTGACAGATGATCACTGTCCTCAGGCAGAAGCTGTTGCTCAGTCCATTTCCAGCACAGATTCTGCAGGCTGCAAGTATTTCCAGCAAAGTTTCCTTCCAGTGTCACCTTAGTGGAAGAATTCTCTCACCATTGACAGAATACTTCTGTCATCTGTACTTCACCAGCCATATGTTCCATCAACATGGGTGCCATTTATTCTGTCTCTCCTTGGTCCTCAGACCAACAGCACCAACAATAACACCAACCTTCTCCACAATCAGCTGATGCTGCACAGGACAAAGGCCATCAGAACCCAACCACATTGATGCTCGGGAGGTCAGGGATGGTCTTATCATGGCCAGATTTAGTTAACTTTATGCTGCAAGCCTATATGGCTGGCACATGATGTGCCAGTTTAGCACCACCCCACACCAACACCATAAAGCATCCCTAACAAGACCAACCCATTCCTTTCACACTTATCACCATTGCGGGGGGTACCGTTATGTCTCACCATTCACTGCAACTCACTAAGCCACTTCCAAAGGTGTGCACAAATCTATCCAAGACTGGAAAGTGTTGAAAATAAATTTTTTTATGTTTGACAGCACATTAACAGAAACTTTACATAAACTTTAAATAAAACATCCAAGTGGCTACCCTTGTGTATTGTTAGTTGGTATGATTGCACGAGGATGAGGGTGAGTGTGAGGGGTGACTAGTGAGATTGGGAAGTGATAATGCAGGTAGAGAGAGGGATGGGTGGAGTGCAAGGTATGTTGGTATAAGTAAGGATGTGCAGGGTAGGGTAGGGAAGGCAGAGTGATGGGGATGTGATGAGAGGCAGAGCAGGATGATGTTGAGTGTGGTTTTGCAATAACGTTTTGAGATCTACTGAGATCATTAAAAGGTTTGTGCCACTACAGCCAGGTCCTCCTGACCACATTCCTGCTTGTGACTATCTTTCCAATCTGCAACCAGACTGTGCTGGTGTCCTGGGGAGACCTCTTCCGCCCATCGGAAGGGAAGAGGACCTCCCTGTGTGCTCTGACTCCCTCCATAAGTATATGGAGGGAGTCATTGGAGAGCCTGGGTGCAACTCTTTGCCTCTGTGCAGTCATTGTAAGTTGTCTGCAGCACTCCAATGCTGTAGTGCACTGACAACACTATGTTAGATTTAACTTCAAATGTAATGTGGCCTTGGTCCCTTTAAATATCCTGCTCCTGATGCCTGTTGTTCTTGAGCTGACGGATGGCCTTTTCTACCTCGTGCAGGGCTGGGGTTTTGTTGACATGGTGGCGGGTAGCATGCTGTGGGATGGAGTCGAGGACACTCGTGTCAAAGGCATAGTCACGATTAAGGAGATCTTTGAAGTGCTCCTTCCAGCAGGCCCTGGCTGCCTCGGTGTCTTGAGTGTCTCCCCGTTTTTGGCCAGCAGTGGGGTGGGGCCTTGGGTGCTTGGGCCGTAGGTGGACTTGACTGCGGTGAAGAATCTTCGCACGTCATGGCTGTTGGCCAACTGCTGAATCTCCTATGCTTTCTCCAGCCACCAGGGGGAGTCTGTGAGGCGGGTTTTTTGTTGGACCTCGGCCTTCAACTGTCTGTAGAGCTGCTATGCTGCTCCCAAGTTGGGTTGTTACTTTAGGTTCAAAAATGTCCTGCGCTTGCGATTTGTTAGCTCCTGGATCTCCTGGTCATTCTTATCAAACCAGTCCTATTGTTTCCTGGTTGAGTGATCGAGCGTCTCTTCGCAGGCACTGGTTATGGTGGCCTAGAGGGCAGACCAAGAGCTATGGGCACTCTGCTTATTGGGGTCATCGAGGGTCGCCAGGTTGGTTGGTTGTATAGGGCTCTCTTAACTGGGCCTTTGAGGGCCCCGGTGTTGATTTTTCTGCGGCACTGCTTCTGTTGCCGTCATCGCTTTGGGGCGACATTAATGTTGATGACGGAACGGATTAGGCGGTGGTCCGTCCAGCAGTCATCGGCTCCTGTCATGGCGCAGGTGATGTGCATGTCCTTGTGATCCCTCGCTCAAACGATGACGTAGTTGAGCAGGTGCGAGTGTTTGGAGTGAGGGTATTGCCACGATGCCTTGTACTTGTCCCTCTGGCGGAACAAGGTATTGCTGATGACAAGGTCGTGTTCCAGGCATTTTGTCAGGAGCAGGGTACCGCTGGAGTTGGCTTTCCCTACCCCCTCTCTACCGATCATGCCTCCCCAGAATTCTGTGCCCTTACCAACTCTGGCGTTGAAGTCACCAAGGAGGATCAGTTTGTCGTCCGTAGGGACATGGGACAGGGATTGTTCGAGGCTGGAGTAGAATACCTCTTTGACCTCATCTGTTGCATCGAGTATTGGGGCGTATGCACTGATAACTGTGGTGCACTGGTTCCAGAATAGGGTGAGCCGGAGAGTCATGAGACATTCGCTAATCCCGCAGGGGGAATCTCTGAGGCGGTCGACCAGCTCGTTCTTGATGGCGAAACCAATTCCGTGGAGGCGGCGTTCTTCTTCTGGTTTGCCTTGTTCTTTGAGCTGGCCTTCCCCTGCCCGCCGGGTCTCGCTTGGGGCGGCGATGTTGACATCGAAGCGTCTAGGTTCCCGGGCAACGATGGCGATACGGTGTTCCAGCCTGTCACTATTGTAGTTGTCCATGAGGGTCCATGAGTTTCCAGGTCCCGAATTTCATTTTGAAGGGTGGAAGATGCCTGTGCGTGAGTTCTTTTAACGAGGGGTGGCCGTTGCACACCACGCGGGCTTAGCAGAGTAAGGTCTTGGTCCAGTGGCAAGGGGGTCCGAGATGACTGGAGACCAGGCACTGCTGTATGGGCCTAGTTACCTATGGCGGGGTGCGAGCCGTAACCTCGGCGGTAAGCAGCGCCCTTCGGTGAATTGGTGAGAAAACCGAGGCCTGGCTGAGGGTAGGTATTGGGATGGTCAGAGGTCCACTTCGTGGAAGGAGAAGAGGTCAGAGTGGCCACAGCCATTGTACACACCACGTGCTCGACAGAGTCCCGCCCTCCTGTATGGCTCAGAGACATGTACCATATACAGTAGACATCTCAAGACGCTGGAGAAATACCACAACGATGTCTCCGCAAGATCCTGCAAATTCCCTGGGAGGTTAGATGCACCAACGTCAGTGTTCTTGATCAGGCCAACATCCCCAGCATTGAAGCACTGACCACACTCGACCAGTTCCGTTGGGCGGACCACATTGTAATCGCAAGCCCAATACAAGACTCCCAAAGCAAGCACTCGACTCAGAACTCCTACACGGCAAGCGAGTCCCAGGTGGGCAAAGGAAAGGTTTCAAGGACACTCTCAAAGCCTCCTTGATAAAGTGCAACATCCCTACTGACATCTGGGTGTCCCTGGCCAAAGACCGCCCTAAGTGGAGGACGAGAATCCGGGAGGGTGCTGAGCACGTCGAGTCTACCACCAAACTCATGGTCTGCAGGGCTGTAGTAATATCCGCCCTCCTGTATGGGTCTGAGGCATGGACGATGTACAGAAGGCACCTCAAGTCGCTGGAGATATATCACCAACGATGACTCCGCAAGATCCTGCAAATCTCCTGGGAGGACAGGCGCACCAACATCAGTGTCCTCGACCAGGCTACCATCCCTAGTATCGAAGCACTGACCACACTCGATCAGCTTCTCTGGGCAGGCCACATAGTACGTATGCCAGATACGAGACTCCTTAAGCAAATGCTTTATGCGGGGCTCCTTCATGCTAAACGAGCCAAAGGAGGACAGCGGAAACGTTATAAGGATATCCTCAAAGCCTCCCTGGTAAAGTGCGACATCACCACTGACACCTGGGAGACCCTGGCCGCAGACCGTCCGAGGTGGAGAAAGTCCATCCGAGAGGGCATTGAGCTCTTTGAGTCTCGACGCAAGGATCATGAAGAGCCAGCACGTGACAAACCAGCCCTACCAACCCCTTCCCCCAACAAATGTCTGTCCCACCTGTAACAGGGTCTGTAGCTCTTGTATCAGACTGTTCAGCCATCAAAGAACTCGCTTTGGGAGTGGAAGCAAGTCCTCCTCAATTCCGAGGGACTGCCTATGATGATGATCTACTCAGAACTCCTACACGGCAAGCGAGCCCCAGGTGGGCAGAGGAAACGTTTCAAGGACACCCTCAAAGCCTCCTTGATAAAGTGCAACATCCCTACCGACATCTGGGAGTCCCTGGCCAAAGACCGACCTAAGTGGAGGACGAGCATCAGGAGGGTGCTGAGCACCTCGAGTCTCGTCGCCAAGAGCATGCAGAAAACAAGCGCAGGCAACGGAAGGAGCGTGCGGCAAACCAGACTTCCCACCCACCCTTTACTTCAACGACTGTCTGTCCCACCTGTGATAGAGACTGTAATTCCCATATTGGACTGTACAGTCACCTGAGAACTTACTTTTAGAGTCGATTTCGAGGGACTGCCTATGATGATGCTGAAATATCCTGGCTGAAAGCGTGTGATATCACCAGACCCACTCCATCTAATTGGGTCGGGTAATGCATAGGGCGGGCTTAATAGGCCCCATTAAGGCAAGTTCATTTTCAACAGCGGTATGGAGCCAGCAGCAGGGTCATGACCCGCCACAAACACCGCCCGCACCAGACCCGCCGAGGTAGGCAAAATTCCGGCCCAAGTATTACGCCATACCAACCTGAAAGGCGGTTGATTCTTCCCTGAGAAGAGATATTTCCATTTATTCCAATCCAAAAAAACATCCTCGTAGACAGCTGCCATCTTTGATCAACTAGTGGGAAAAGAGGTGCTGGGATCACAAGGGTGGCGGGATCCATTTCCGGGTGGTTATCATGGAGCGAAATGATATATTCTCTTTCCTCCTGGTCTTCATGCTCAGATACAAGTCAAAAGTGAATGCAGCACTTGAGTGACTCTGGTACCTCGGCAAGATTTTGCATTTTCAGAGCACAATGGGAGAATACCAAAAGACAATAAGCCCAGCAGCAGGGGCAGGCCCAATGAATACACGTGCCAATTACTTTTG
This sequence comes from Pristiophorus japonicus, assembly GCF_044704955.1. Taxonomy (NCBI): domain Eukaryota; kingdom Metazoa; phylum Chordata; class Chondrichthyes; family Pristiophoridae; genus Pristiophorus; species Pristiophorus japonicus. The sequence continues at coordinate 489,924,474 of NC_091977.1, read as the reverse complement.
GGGTGTTTGAGTATTTCTGGTGCCCGTTATTCTACCCTGGACAGCACTGTTCTTTAACACAGTCTGAACTGCAGAAATTGACAGATTGGCTAATATTACTGACCAAAACATATGTTGGCGAAGTTAAGGAAGATTTGCCGCATGCTCAGCACTTAATGTCACTGCTCTGTGCAGAGCTGGAAGGGAAAACTGCTGAACGCTGAGGCCCTGCTGACTGAGGATATTTCAGCATCAGGAAAGATTACATGAACAGGGTTGGTAGGAAAAGGGGAGGAGGAGAAAAGGCTGTTATTCAGCACCAAGGAGGGGAGGGGAAGGGTGGGTAAAGCAGTCATACCTAACTCAAATATCATAAACAGAGTTATTTATAAACCAAGAAGGGTACAGTTGCCAAAACAGAGACTACGTTGAAAATAAATGTCAAGATCCACTGGGAATAGCAAGGACCTGCAAGGCTCTTTGTCTGAGCAACTAATCACTTGGTAGATGGGTCTCTAGTTTCTCACTCTCATTTTGTAAGCAGTCCCCTCGGAAACTCGGAAACAAATAAACATTTGAAACTTGGTGCTATTTTGGGGAAAAATCTACAGGCAGCGATCTTGTGTCAAACACTGCCTAGACATTAAGTACAGTCAATTAATGCAGCATATTAAATTGTGTTTTTTCTCGGATAAAGTTTTGTGTGTGTCAAGGTGAGCGATGTCAGCTTTGGAGCATTTGAGCCACCCAGTGTCAACATCAAGTACTCCTAAAGCCAGGTTCAACACAGTCCACATGTGGAGTAAAGTTTCCTCAGCAATGCACCAACAATTCGGTGTAACACCAAGCTCAAAAGAACGCCCCCTACCGCACCATTGTGATATTCCATTTCCCACACCAGTCTTCCTCGTGACCTAAGTGCTTTAAACCCCCGATTTTAACTGGGGACACCAGGGAAGGCAGGATATTAACTCCCCAGATGGGCGAGAGAGGGGGAGGGGAGGTTAAATTCTTAATGATTTGGATGAAGGAATTGAGTGTAATATCTCCAAGTTTGCAGATGACACTAAACTGGGTGGCGGTGTGAGCTATGAGGGGGATGCTAAGAGGCTGCAGCGTGACTTGGACAGGTTAGGTGAGTGGGCAAATGCATGGCAGATGCAGTAAAATGTGGATAAGTGTGAGGTTATCCACTTTGGGGGCAAAAACACGAAGACAGAATATTGTCTGAATGGTGGCAGATTAGGAAAAGGGGAGGTGCAATGAGACCTGGGTGTCATGGTTCATCAGTCATTGAAAGTTGGCATACAGGTGCAGCAGGCGGTAAAGAAGGCAAATGGTATGTTGGCCTTCATAGCGAGAGGATTTGAGTATAGGAGGTCTTACTGCAGTTGTATAGGGCCTTGGTGAGGCCCCACCTGGAATATTGTGTTCAATTTTGGTCTCCTAATCTGAGGAAGGACGTTCTTGCTATTGAGGGAGTGCAACGAAGGTTCACCAGACTGATTTCCGAGATGGCTGGACTGACATATGAGGAGAGACTGGATCAACTGGGCCTTTCTTCATTGGAGTTTAGAAGGATGAGAGAGGATCTCATAGAAACATACAAGATTCTGACAGGACGGGACAGGTTAGATGCGGGTAGATTGTTCCTGATGTTGGGGAAGTCCAGAACCAGGGATCACAGTCTTAGGATAAGGAGTAGGCCATTTAGGACTGAGGTGAGGAGAAACTTCTTCACTCAGAGAGTTATTAAATATAAACAGCAGCAATATACAGTTGCAGCGTCGATAGATTTTTGTTAGGTAAGGTATCAAAGGATATGGATTTAATGCAGGTAAATGGAGTTACCTAGAAACATAGAAAATAGGTGCAGGAGTAGGCCATTCGGCCCTTCGCGCCTGCACCGCCATTCAATGAGTTCATGGCTGAACATGCAACTTCAGTACCCCATTCCTGCTTTCTCACCATACCCCTTGATCCCCCTAGTAATAAGGACTATATCTAACTTCTTTTTGAATATATTTAGTGAATTGTCCTCAACAAGTTTCTGTGGTAGAGAATTCCACAGGTTCACCACTCTCTGGCTGAAAAAGTTTCTCTTCATCTCAGTCCTAAATGGCTTACCCCTTATCCTTAGACTGTGACCCCTGGTTCTGGACTTCCCCAACATTGGGAACATTCTTCCTGCATCTAACCTGTCTAAACCCGTCAGAATTTTAAATGTTTCTATGAGATCCCCTCTCATTCTTCTGAACTCCAGTGAATACAAGCCCAGTTGATCCAGTCTTTCTTGATATGTCAGTCCCGCCATCCCGGAATCAGTCTGGTGAACCTTCGCTGCACTCCCTCAATAGCAAGAATGTCCATCCTCAAGTTGGGAGACCTGACGGTCCGCGTTGCGGAATTGGAGCTGAGGGTGGATTTACTCTGGAGCATCCATGATGCTGAGAATGACGTGAGCAGCGAGTTGGTCTTACCACTGGTGAAGGGTCCACAGCCAGCTAGGGAACGGAAGACCAGCAGGAAGAGCAGTGCAAGGAAGATAGTGCAGGGGTCCCCTGCGGTCATCCCCCTGCAAAACAGATACACTGCTTTGAGTACTGTTGAGGGGGATGACTCATCAGGGGAGGGCAGCAGCAGCCAAGTTCATGGCACCATGGCTGGCTCTGTTGCACAGGAGGGCAGGAAAAAGAGTGGGAGAGCGATAGTGATAGGGGATTCAATTGTAAGGGGAATAGATAGGCTTTTCTGCGGCCACAACCGAGACTCCAGGATGGTATGTTGCCTCCCTGGTGCAAGGGTCAAGGATGTCTCGGAGCGGGTGCAGGACATTCTGAAAAGGGAGGGAGAACAGCCAGTTGTCGTGGTGCACATTGGTACCAACGACATAGGTAAAAAAGGGATGAGGTCCTACGAGACGAATTTAAGGAGCTAGGAGCTAAATTAAAAAGTAGGACCTCAAAAGTAGTAATCCCGGGATTGCTACCAGTGCCACGTGCTAGTCAGAGTAGGAATCGCAGGATAGTGCAGATGAATACGTGGCTTGAGCAGTGGTGCAACAGGGAGGGATTCAAATGCCTGGGGCATTGGAACCGGTTCTGGGGGAGGTGGGACCAGTACAAACCGCACAGTCTGCATCTGGGCAGGACCGGAACCAATGTCCTAGGGGAAGTGTTTGCTAGTGCTGTTGGGGAGGAGTTAAACTAATATGGCAGGGGGATGGGAACCAATGCAGGGAGACAGAGGGAAACAAAATGGAGACAGAAGCAAAAGACAGAAAGGAGATGAGTAAAAGTGGAGGGCAGAGAAACCCAAGGCAAAAAACAAAAAGGGCCAATGTACAGCAAAATTCTAAAGGGTTAAAGTGTAATAAAAAGGCAAGCCTGAAAGCTCGGTGCCTCAATGCGAGGAGTATTCAGAACCCAGGAGAGGGCTCTGAGCTAGTTAGAGTGGGTGAGAGCGCAGATGAACAGGACCCCAAGAAAGAATGCAAAAGGCAGGAGGCAACAGAGCAGAGTAGCACTGGGGTAAGTGTAAACCACAAGGTGATAGGAAGGGACAATATGTATGAATATAAAGGGGCTGCAGGAGGGATCAAAACTAAAAATCATGGTTTAAAAGCTCATGTTAAAACACTTTACCTAAACGCACGCAGCATTCGAAAAAAAGTAAATGAGTTGACGGCACAAATCATTACAAATGGGTATGATTTGGTGGCCATTACAGAAACGTGGTTGCAGGGTGGCGAAGACTGGTAAATAAACATACAGGGGTGTCTGACAATTCGAAAGGATAGACAAGAAGGGAAAGGAGGTGGGGTAACTCTGTTAATAAAGGATGATATCAGGACAGTTGTGAGAGATGATATTGGCTCTAATGAACAAAATGTTGAATCATTGTGGGTGGAGATTAGAGATAGTAAGGGGAAAAAGTTACTGGTGGCCGTAGTTTATAGGCCCCCAAATAATAACTTCACGGTGTGGCAGACAATAATCAAGGGAAAACAGAGGCATGTGAAAAAGGAATGGCAGTAATCATGGGGGATTTTAACCTACATATCGATTGGTCAAATCAAATCGCATGGGGTAGCCTGGAGGAGGAATTCATAGAATGCATACGGGATTGTTTCTCAGAACAGTATGTTACAGAACCTACAAGGGAGCAAGCTATCTTAGATCTGGTCCTGTGTAATGAGACAGGAATAATAAACGATCTCCTCGTAAAAGATCCTCTCGGAATGAGTGATCACAGTATGGTTGAATTTGTAATACAGATTGAGGGTGAGGAAGTAGTGTCTCAAACGAGCATACTATGCTTAAACAAAGGGGACTACAGTGGGATGAAGGCAGAGTTAGCTACAGTAGACTGGGAACACAGACTAAATGGTGGCACAATTGAGGAACAGTGGAGGACTTTTAAGGAGCTCTTTCATAGTGCTCAACAAAAATATATTCCAGTGAAAAAGAAGGGCGGTAAGAGAAGGGATAACCAGCCGTGGATAACCAAGGAAATAAAGGAGAGTATCAAATTAAAAACCAATGCATATAAGGTGGCCAAGGTTAGTGGGAAACTAGAAGATTGGGAAAATTTTAAACGACAGCAAAGAATGACTAAGAAAGCAATAAAGAAAGGAAAGATAGATTACAAAAGTAAACTTGCGCAAAACATAAAAACAGATAGTAAAAACTTTTACCGATATATAAAACGGAAAAGAGTGACTAAAGTAAATGTTGGTCCTTTAGAAGATGAGAAGGCGGATTTAGTAATGGGAAATGTGGAAATGGCTGAGACCTTAAACAATTATTTTGCTTCGGTCTTCACAGTGGAAGACACAAAAACCATGCCAAAAATTGCTGGTCACGGGAATGTGGGAAGGGAGGATCTTGAGACAATCACTATCACTAGGGAGGTAGTGCTGGACAGGCTAATGGGACTCAAGGTAGACAAGTCCCCTGGTCCTGATGAAATGCATCCCAGGGTATTAAAAGAGATGGCGGAAGATATAGCAGATGCATTCGTTATAATCTACCAAAATTCTCTGGACTCTGGGAAGGTACCAGCGGATTGGAAAGCAGCTAATGTAACGCCTCTGTTTAAAAAAGCGGGCAGACAAAAGGCAGGTAACTATAGGCCGGTTAGTTTAACATCTGTAGTGGGGAAAATGCTTGAAGCTATCATTAAGGAAGAAAAAGCGGGACATCTAGATAGGAATAGTGCAATCAAGCAGACGCAGCATGGATTCATGAAAGGGAAATCATGTTTAACTAATTTACTGGAATTCTTTGAGGATATAATGAGCATGGTGGATAGAGGTGTACCGATGGATGTGGTGTATTTAGATTTCCAAAAGGCATTCGATAAGGTGCCACACAAAAGGTTACTGCAGAAGATAAAGGTACGCGGAGTCAGAGGAAATGTATTAGCATGGATCGAGAATTGGCTGGCTAACAGAAAGCAGCGAGTCGGGATAAATGGGTCCTTTTCGGGTTGGAAATCGGTGGTTCGTGGTGTGCCACAGGGATCAGTGCTGGGACCACAACTGTTTACAATATACATAGATGACCTGGAATAGGGGACAGAGTGTAGTGTAACAAAATTTGCAGATGACACAAAGATTAGTGGGAAAGCGGGTTGTGTAGAGGACACAGAGAGGCTGCAAAGAGATTTAGATAGGTTAAGCGGATGGGCTAAGGTTTGGCAGATGGAATACAATGTTGGAAAATGTGAGGTCATCCACCTTGGAAAAAAAAACAGTAAAAGGGAATATTATTTGAATGGGGAGAAATTATAACATGCTCTGGTGCAGAGGGACCTGGGGGTCCTTGTGCATGAATCCCAAAAAGTTAGTTTGCAGGTGCAGCAGGTAATCAGGAAGGTGAATGGAATGTTGGCTTTCATTGCGAGAGGGATGGAGTACAAAAGCAGGGAGGTCCTGCTGCAACTGTACAGGATATTGGTGAGGCCGCACCTGGAGTACTGCGTGCAGTTTTGGTCACCTTACTTAAGGAAGGATATACTAGCCTTGGAGCGGGCACAGAGACGATTCACTAGGCTGATTCCGGAGATGAGGGGGTTACCTTATGATGATAGATTGAGTAGATGGGTCTTTATTCGTTGGAGTTCAGAAGGATGAGGGGTGATCTTATAGAAACATTTAAAATAATGAAATGGATAGACAAGATAGAGGCAGAGAGGTTGTTTCCACTGGTCGGGGAGACTAGAACTAGGGGGCACAGCCTCAAAATACGGGGGAGCCAATTTAAAACCGAGTTGAGAAGGAATTTCTTCTCCCAGAGGTTATGAATCCTTGGAATTCTCTGCCCAAGGAAGCAGTTGAGGCTAGCTCATTGAATGTATTCAAATCACAGATAGATAGATTTTTAGCCAATAAGGGAATTAAGGGTTATGGGGAGCGGGCGGGTAAGTGGAGCTGAGTCCACGGCCAGATCAGCCATGATCTTTTTGAATGGCGGAGCAGGCTCGAGGGGCTAGATGGCCTATTCCTGTTCCTAATTCTTATGTTCTTATGTTCTTATGCAGGAGACCAAAACTGTACACAATACTCCAGGTGTGGCCTCACCAAGGCCCTGTACAACTGTAGTAGCACCTCCCTGCCCCTGTACTCAAATCCCCTCACTATGAAGACCAACATGCCATTTGCCTTCTTAACCGCCTGCTGTACCTGCATGCCAACCTTCAATGACTGATGTACCATGACACCCAGGTCTCGTTGCACCTCCCCTTTTCCTAATCTGTCACCATTCAGATAATAGTCTGTCTCTCTGTTTTTACCACCAAAGTGGATAACCTCACATTTATCCACATTATACTTCATCTGCCATGCATTTGCCCACTCACCTAACCAAGTCACTCTGCAGCCTCATAGCATCCTCCTCGCAGCTCACACTGCCACCCAACTTAGTGTCCTCCGCAAATTTGGAGATACTACATTTAATCCCCTCGTCTAAATCATTAATGTACAATGTAAACAGCACAGAACCTTGCGGTGCCCCACTAGTCACTGCCTGCCATTCTGAAAAGTACTCATTTACTCCTACTCTTTGCTTCCTGTCTGCCAACCAGTTCTCAATCCACTACCCCCAATCCCATGTGCTTTAACTTTGCACATTAATCTCTTGTGTGGAACCTTGTCGAAAGCCTTCTGAAAGTCCAAATACACCACATCAACTGGTTCTCCCTTGTCCACTCTACTGGAAACATCCTCAAAAAATTACAGAAGATTTGTCAAGCATGATTTCCCTTTCACAAATCCATGCTGACTTGGACCTATCATGTCACCTCTTTCCAAATGCGCTGCTATGACATCCTTAATAATTGATTCCATCATTTTACCCACTACCGATGTCAGGCTGACCGGTCTATAATTCCATGTTTTCTCTCTCCCTCCTTTTTTAAAAAGTGGGGTTACATTGGCTACCCTCCACTCCATAGGAACTGATCCAGAGTCTATGGAATGTTGGAAAATGACTGTCAATGCATTCGCTATTTCCAAGGCCACCTCCTTAAGTACTCTGGGATGCAGTCCATCAGGCCCTGGGGATTTATCGACCTTCAATCCCATCAATTTCCCCAACACAATTTCCCGACTAATAAGGATTTCCCTCAGTTCCTCCTTCTTTCCAGACCCTCTGACCCCTTTTATATCCGGAAGGTTGTTTGTGTCCTCCTTAGTGAATACCGAACCAAAGTACTTGTTCAATTGGTCTGCCATTTCTTTGTTCCCCATTATGACTTCCCTGATTCTGACTGCAGGGGACCTACGTTTGTCTTTACTAACCTTTTTCTCTTTACATATCTATCGAAGCTTTGCGAGCAAGGACCAAGATCCTGCTTCTGCATCAGAGAATGTTGCCCCCTCAGCACACCCCGCTCCCGTACCCGTTCAACCAACGCATCTGCCTTCATCGCCCCCCATTGAGGCACTGCCTGAGGAGCTCCTCGGCCAGGCGCCATGGAGCGAGGAGGGGAAGGGATCGAGGTGGGAAGAAGAAAGAGAGGGGGGAAGGAAAGTGAGCTGCATGTGCGCAGATGATGACCGTGTTATATCTCCATCTGGGTGTATGCAATTTGTTGCAATGTATGGGGGCTGGGGACCATGCTCCTGCTTTGCCTTTGTTTTCTATATTGCTGGACATGTTGAACATGTAATTTATGTCAATGGTGGAAAAAGTGGGATGTGAACAGGGGTTAGGTGTTATTGGCTATGTTACTTATGATTTCAGACCAATGTTGGTATTAAACTTTTGTTATTGAACATAACCTCGTTGTGCATTGTCTCAGATAGCTGGACCGTTACACGCTGGTGATTCCTTACCATGAAAGGGTTAAATACAACTTATCATCAATCAACATAAACTTTAACTGGTACCAAGGTGACGGGCACCATTGATATCTGAGCTGCACACACACAGCAGTGTGTCAGCGTTGTCACTCACATCAGCGCACTTTCAGGCAAATCTTTCCGATATCAGCTCCTCACGTAAGAGTTGGATTTAACAAATGCCAGCCACGCTGCTGGCGTCCGTCCCGGTTAGTTCCACTTTTTGTGGGTGGTTTTTTGAGCGGCCGATATTCTGAGCGATATGTGTGCGAGGTAGTGAAATTGATGGTGGGCGATCTCCATTGCCGCTAGTTTGGGTAAATATGCTCTTTATGACCAAAAACAGTCACTGTGCATTATTATTGAATCTCAGCGTTAAGTCTGTGAGGAAACTAACGCTGGGCGATAATATGGGTGTTGAAATCGCTCATTCTGTTGATTCCACCCCAAAAAAGTGGCGGGCGGTAATATTTTTTCTCGCCATTAAGTACATGGGGAAAGTAACGCTCGGCGATCAGTCTCCTAAAAAAGCCCGGCATTTTTCATTTTGTGCCAAAATCGGCAATATCTGGGTGTTATACGTCATTTCAGCAGCTAAATGGGCGTTAAGTGGGCATTAAGGAGGACAAAAAAAGTGGAGATTCTAGCCCTAGGGGATTTATTTTCGACACCATTGGGCACCGTTTTTTTGGCATCCGTTGATTTTTTTTGAGCAATCTTGATTTTGCAACTTTCCTCAAAGTTTTTACGGCAGCGGCGACTGTCAGCACCGGATTTTTTGTACGCCAGATTTTTTGGTGCAGGTCTGGTTGAAAACTGACTTCTGTGCCCTTTTTGGCCCTTTAACTGATTTTCACAACTACCAATTTTTTTTCAGGACAGCGCACAGTGGCCTTAAGTACCGATCAGAAAAACCCTACGTTAATTTAAGGAAATCGGCACTGAGTATATTCGAGTTTTTGGAGCGAGGGAAGAAGACAGTTTAAAACACAAATTCATGATGATTTTTGCAGAGGGAACTCGGAAAATAACTCAGAAAGTTAATTTTTCCCACAGAATGTTAGAAATTTAATTTTTTCCATGTTATGTGAGAAGGCAAATTGCGACTCCACCCCACCACAGAATCTCTGTTCACGGGACTCCAGGCACGGGTCCGAGGCGTGCCGGCCGGCCGTCAGAAAGATCACTCCCTCGGCCGGACACAAGCACAGGAGCTCGCCGCTTTGATTTCACCCCCCCACCGGGCTCAGCTTGTAAAGAAGCCCGGGTGGGGGGGTGGAATACAAGCACCGAGCTCATATTTTCTGTCCGGCCGAGAGAACGATCCTGCCGGCATGCACTCTGAACTGTGCATCGGAGATGGCACAACACAGCAGCAAACATCCGCATTTCGGCAAAAGCTCTTAGTATCATAAATCACTGTGTGTCATGTCTCCGTAGAGACAGAGCTTAGTGTTACGCATACGTGCAGACCAGGGTGTGGTCCATTCTACTAGGGCGGCACCCAGCAAAGGTGTGTGAGCTGTGCTTCAGTAAGTACTGTCTCACTATAACAAGAATAACAAAATTAAGAATAATAATTATGGGTGCAAATTTTACTATGTCTCATGTAGTAAGGTTGGTTTACATGCATGCCATGCAGAGGCAACGGATAATAGGATGCCACCATCGCAGAAACCAGATCGCTCGGGCATTAATGGGGAGGAAGCCATACCCCGACCGAATCTACAGGGACAGGCACTCATACCTACACCTGAGTGAGGCAGACTGCATTCGCAGGCTGCGATTTAGAAAGGAGGTCATCACCGAGATCTGCCAGCTAGTCAGGGCAAACATACAACCAAGAAGTGGCAGGAGGACTGCAGGTCACTGCAGTGAAGTGAAGGTCACTGCAACACTTGCCTTCTATGCTTCTGGCTCATTTCAAGAAGCAACTGGGGACATGTGCTGCATCTCGCAATGTGCCATACATTGCTGCATTCAACAGGTGACTACTGCACTGTATGCCAAAAGGGACCGGTTCATCAATTTCCCTATAACCACGCAGGCAATGTGAGACAGGGCTGTGGGATTCTCCAGAATTGTTGGCTTCCCCAAGGTACAGGGTGCGATTGACTGTACCTACATTACCTTAAGATCACCTTTGGACGACTCCGAGGTTTATCACAACAGGAAAGGGCTCCATTCGCTAAATGTGCAGCTGGTCTGCGATGATCTGCATCGGATCATGGCAGTGGATGCCAAATATCCAGGTAGCATCCATGATGCTTTCATCCTACACGAGAGCGTTATATCTACAGTGTTTCAGGAGCTGCCAGAAGGGCAGAGCTGGTTGCTCGGGGACAAAGGGTACGGGCTCGCCATCTGGCTTGTGACTCCCCTACACAATCCTTGAGCCAGAGCGTCGGCACAACATAGAAACATAGAAATTTACAGCGCAGAAGGAAGCCATTTCGGCCTATCGTGTCTGCGCCGGTCGACAAAGAGCCACACGGCCCTAGGTCAGCAGCCCTGAAGGTTACTTATAAACCTATATACAATGATCAATGGCAGACAGGTTAAGAGCATCTGGCCCAACCAGTCCACCCCACACAACTGCGATACCCCATGTATCACAACATTTTATACTCCACCCCACCTGGAGCCATGCGATCTCCTAGGAGAGGCAAAAAAAAGAGATAAAATTCCAGGCCAATTGAGGAAAAAATTCTGGGAAATTCCTCTCCAACCCATCCAGGTGATCGAAACTAATCCAGGAGATCACTCTGGCTGTATTAGATTCCCTGAAGTACTTACCATCGTATCTGCACCAGCCAACAAGAGGTTATCCAGTCTAATCCCACTTACCAGCTCTAGGTCCGTAACCCTGCAGGTTACGGCACTTCAAGTGCCCATCCAAGCACCTTTTAAATGTGGTGAGGGTTTCTGCCTCCACCACACTTCCAGACAGTGAGTTCCAGGCCCCCACAACCCTCTGCATGAAGAAGCTTCCCCTAAAAATCCTCTCTAAACCTTCCACCAACCACCTTAAACCTATGCACCCTCGTAATTGATCTTTCCACCAAGGGAAATAGGCCCTTGCTATCCACTATATCCAGGCCCCTCAAAATTTTATACATCTCAATTAGGTCTCCTCTAAGCCTCCTCTGTTCCAAGGAGAACAAACCCAGCCTATCCAATCTGTCCTCAAAGATTCTCCATTCCAGACAGTATCCTCGTAAATCTCCTCTGCAGCCTCTCCAGTACAATCATGTCTTTCCTATTATACGGTGACCAGAACTGCACGCAGTATTCCAGTTGTGTCCTAAACATTGTATTATACAATTTAAGCATAACCTCTCTGCTCTTATATTCAATGCCTTGGCCAATAAAGGCAAGAATTCCATAGGCCTTCTTAACCACCTTATCCACCTGGCCTGCTACTTTCAGGGATATGTGGACAAGCACTCCAAGGTCCCTTTGTTCATCTGCACTTCTAAGAGGCCTATCGTTTAACCTGTATACCCTTTCCTTATTAGCCCTCCCCAAGTGCATTACCTCACACTTCTCCGAATTAAATTCTATTTGCCACTGTTCTGCCCACCTGATCAATAGATTGATATGCTCCTGCAGTCCACGACTTTTCCCTTCATTATCAACCACACAGCCAATTTTAGTGTCATCTGCAAACTTCTTAATTATACTCCCTATATTCAAATCTAGATCTTTGATGTTTACCACAAAAAGCAAGGGACCCAGTGCTGAGCCCTGCAGAACCTCACTGGAAACATCCATCCAGTCACAAAAACACCCATCAACCATTACCCTTTGCTTCCTACATCTAAGCCAACTTGCCACTTTGCCCTGGATCCCATGGGCTTTTACCTTCGTGACCAGTGTGCCATGTGGGACCTTATCAAAAGCTTTGCTAAAGTCCATATATAGTACATCGCACGCACTTACCTCATTGACCTTCCTGGTTACCTCCTCGGAAAATTCAATCAGGTTAGTTAAACACGATCTTCTCTTAACAAGTCCATGCTGACTATCCCTGTTTAATCCATGCCTTTCTAAATGTAGATTTATCCTGTCCTTCAGGACTTTTTCCAATATAACGACATAATGACACGGAGCATCATAGAGAGGGCAATTGGCATACTGAAACAGCATTTACGATGCCTGAGCCACTCTGGAGGCTACCTGCAATATGCCCCTCACCACATCAGTCAGTTCACTGTCGTGTGCTGCATGCTGTATAACTTGGTCATCATGAGGGGCCAGGTCCTGGACATTGAAGATCCTCCTGAGGGGAGAAGGGGTGTGGGGGGTGGGGGGGGGGGGCGGGGAGAGGAGGACGAGGAGGCTGAGAATGAGAACGAGGAGGAGGATCAGCAGGAGGACGAGGAGGACCAGCAGCAGGAGGAGGATGAACCTATGACACATCATCCGGCAGGACGACGGCGGAGGAGACGTCCTCGTGCACCTATAGCCATAGCTAGAGACTTGCATCAGCGGCTAATCCGTGAATGCTTTGCTGCCGGAAGGCTAAATGGCCCGACAGTGTTGATTCTTTGCACCTGTTAGTGTGAAAAAATAATGTATATGTTATGTTGGTTTATGTTGCTTTAATTCAAAAAAATATTGCGCAGGATTTCTGTTTAAATTTAAAGAATAATTAAGTTTATTAAACATTTGTACGGTTTTACTTAAGCTTAATTAAAAAATTGTCTCAAACTGTAAACTTTTCAATGAAGAAAACAATAAGTAGTAGCAACAAACAAACTCTAGCTGCAGCCATCTCTCCTCCCCCTTATTCAAAGACACTGTGCGCCCCTCTTGTTGCCTCTACCCCTACCCATGCCCGTTGTCTCAGACTTCTGTTTCCTCACTCTGACCCTAAGGCTTTTTCGGCTTTATGCGCAAAGGCACCTTTGTTGTTGGTGGGGTTGGACAGGGACAGACCTAGCAGACAGCACTGTGGAAGGCCCGGGTTCCTCTTCGGGCTCTTCTTCAGCCTGTGGATCAACCCACGGCACACTACCTGAGGTTGGTCTGGAGATCTGTTGGGCAATGACAGCCTGGATGTGTCCACTTATTGCAGAGGCTGCCTCCGACATTCACTCCCTAATCTCCGACATGCCCTTCTTCATCTATCCCAACACTGCTCCCATTCCTCCAGACAGTGTTGCTATTTCTACTGACAGTCCCGCTAATTCTACCCTCACCCCACCCGTGGCCAGGAGCAATCTCATTAGCTCAATGCACTCCCAGCTCATTCCCATGATCTATCCTATGTCCCCTGCATCCTGCATTTCAGATTCAGCTATCCTTCCCACCCTCCTTGGCCATCTCCCAGGTGTAGCTTGCTGCAACCCATTGGGACCCATAGCCTCAGACTGTACCCCATGAAATGTCATGTTGTTTGTATTGCTCAGTAAAGGGCTTGACGTCCTCAGGGGGTTCACGGCTCCAATTCCAATGTAACCATCTCATTATTGGGGTCTTCCTGCTGCCCTTCATTGTCCAATTCATCCTCGTCCTGATGTTGAAGAAGAATATCTGGACTGACGGCTTCCTGATCTTCTGCTTCAGCTTCTGTCTCTTCCTGATGCGCAACATCTGTAAAACATAAAGAGCAGATGTTTGGTTAGCAGCAGGGGAGGGGGCAGAGGGGGCAGGGTGACATGAGTATGCGGGATACACAGTGCAGGCTCTTTTCAAAGACCACGATGCCAACCCAGTCTGTGCAATTTGCAGGGCTTACCCTCTCTCGGAAACCTGGGCCCAGCGTTCACGTAGGTGGTTGATCTTCTCTTGCGACATTTAATTATATCAGTGATCCTCTGTGTTAAGTATGGAAGAACTCCACAAGACTGAATACTGTGAGCTAAAACTGATGTGACCTTAGTCTCTTTAATACAACTCCAGCATGCCTAATCAGCGTGGCAGACAACCTTTTATACTCCCTTGCACGAAGTGTGCAGGTGACCCTTGGGCCTCCAACAGTTGCGCCCTCTGATGGCATGTCTTACACAGTTACAATGTTTACATACATAACATCACTGACCCCCCAAAGTCTTTATACAAATTATTTACAAGTTGAGACGATCCAGGGCCCTACGTTCCCTGGTTGATCGTCTGAGTTCAAACTCTGGCATGGGTGAGTTGGTCGGACCATTGCTGCACTGCAGCGTAGCTGGTCGAACAGGACTGTTGGGGAATGGTGGGTTCATCCTCTTGATTGACAGCGAGGTTGATTGCTGGTTGGGTGTGTGTTGGTGGATCGATGATGGTGATGTCCTCTTCAGGTTGTTCCTGGTTGTCGATGAACCACAGTTTGCTCTGATCCAAATGCTTTCCGCACGTTTGTCCATTCAGTAGTTTGATTATAAACACTCTATTACCCTCCTTGGCCAAGACAGTGCCAGTGACCCATTTAGGACCATGACCGTAGGTAAGGACAAACACAGGGTCATTAACATCAATGTCACGCGATACAGCCGTGCGATCGTGGTACATGTTTTGCCGGTGACACCAGGTTTCCACATGATCATTTAGATCCGGGTGGATTAGGGAGAGCCTGGTTTTGAGTGCTCTCTTCATTAACAATTCTGCAGGGGGAACCCCAGTGAGTGAGTGGGGTCGCGTCCGGTAGCTGAGCAGAACCAGAGATAAGTGGATCTACAAGGAGCCTTCCGTCACGCGTTTCAAGCTCTGCTTGATAGTTTGGACTGCCCGTTCTGCTTGACCGTTGGATGCGAGCTTAAACGGGGCAGACCTGACATGCTTGATGCTGTTGCTGGTCATAAACTCGTTGAATACTGAGCTGGTGAAACACGGTCCATTTTCACTGAAAAGGACAGCGGGCAAGTCATGGGTGGCGAACATAGCCCGGAGGCTTTCAATGGTGGCAGCGAATGTGCTGGATGACATGATTACGCATTCAATCCATTTAGAGTAAGCGCCCACTACAACTAAAAACATCTTTCCGAGAAAGGGGCCAGCAAAATCTACGTGGATCCTGGACCATGGTTTGGAGGGCCATGACCACAGACTCATTGGAGCCTCCTTTGGTGCATTGCTCAATTGTGAGCACGTGTTGCACTGGTGTACGCATGACTCTAAGTCCGAGTCAATGCCAGGCCACCAAACATGCGACCTGGCTATAGCCTTTATCATGACTATGCCTGGGTGGGTATTGTGTAGGTCGCGTATAAACATTTCCCTGCCTTTTTTTGGCAAAACCACGCGATTAACCCATAAGAGACAATCCAACTGGATGGACATTTCATCTTTGCGTCGGTGAAACGGCTTAATTTCATCTTGCATTTCCCCGGGAACAGCCGCCAGCTCCCATTGAGGACGCAACATTTTACAAGTGATAGCATAGGATCCTGGCTGCTCCTGGTCCTGATCTGGCGAGCCGTGATGGGTGACCCCTCGCTCTCAAAGGCATTCATGAGCAGAAGCAAGTCTGCGGGCTGCGCCATTTCCACCCCAGTAGT
Organism: Pristiophorus japonicus; assembly: GCF_044704955.1. NCBI lineage: Eukaryota > Metazoa > Chordata > Chondrichthyes > Pristiophoridae > Pristiophorus > Pristiophorus japonicus. The sequence goes on along the minus strand of NC_091977.1, from coordinate 489,908,667 downwards.
GGGCAACGGTAGCCGACTGACGGCATCAGTATAGTTCTCCGTGCCTGGTCTGTGGCAGATAACATAGTCATAGGTGGACAATGTTAGTGCCCATCTTTGGATGCGGGACGAAGCACTGGTGTTTATACCTTTGCTTTCTGAAAACAGCGCAATGAGCGGTTTGTGGTCGCTTTCAAGCTCAAACCAAAGTCCAAATAGGTTTTGGTGCATTTTCTTAACCCCAATACACATGTTAACGCCGCCTTCTCGATCATACTGTAGGCTCTTTCAGCCTTAGACAGACTTCTAGACGCGTATGCAACCGGTTGAAGTTTGCCCGATACATTGATTTGCTGTAACACACAGCCGTACGAAGATGGATCACAAGCTAGCAATAATCGTTTACACGGGTCATACTGTACAAGTAACTTATTAGAACAAAGTAGGTTTCTGGCCTTCTCAAAGGCTTTCTCTTGAGATTTACCCCAAACCCAGTCATCACCCTTAAGTAGCAACATGTGCAACAGTTCCAGCAAAGTGCTTAACCCGGGTAGAAAGTTACCAAAATAGTTGAGGAGTCCCAGGAACGAACGCAGCTCCATCACATTCTGTAGTCTGGGTGCATTCTTGATGGCCTCTTTCTTTGAGTCCGTGGGTCTGATGCCGTCTGCCGCAATCTTTCTCCCCAAATATTCGACCTCTGGCACCAGGAAAACACACGGAGCATTTCAGCCTGAGTCCCACTCTGTCTAATCGACTTAGAACCTCTTCCAGGTTGTGCAGGTGTTTGGTGGTGTCACGACCGGTGGTCAGGATGTCGTCTTGAAACACAAAGATGCGCGGAACCGATTTCAGCAGACTCTCCATGTTCCTCTGGAAGATGGCAGCAGCCGAGCGAATACCAAAAGGGCACCTGTGGTATATAAACAGTCCTTTGTGCGTGTTGATGCACGTCAATCTTTTCGAAGATTCAACCAGCTCCTGTGTCTTGTAGGCGCAGACTAGGTCCAATTTAGTGAACGACTTCCCCCCCGTTAACGTTGCAAACAGGTCATCTGCCTTGGGTAGCGGGTACTGGTCTTGTAACGAGACTTGGTTGATCGTTACTTTGTAGTTTCCGCAGATTCTGACTGTGCCATCGGTTTTCAACACCGGAACAATTGGACTGGCCCGCTCGTTGAACTTGACTGGTGATATGATTCCCTCTCGTTGAAACCTGTCCAGTTCGATCTCGACTTTCTTCTTCACCATGTATGGAACCGCTCGAGCATAGTGATGAACGGGCCTTGCATCGGGGACTAGATGGATCTGCATCTTGGTGCATCTGAAGTTGCCAATGCCTGGATCAAATAGCGACGGAAACTTGCTCAGCACTTGGGCGCACGAGGCATCATCCACTGAAGATAGTGCTTTGATGTCGTCCCAGTTCCATCGAATCTTTCCCAGCCAGCTTCTGCCGAATATCGTTGGACCATCGCCTGTTACAATCCATAGTGATAAATCATGCACAGCTCCATCATACGATACCTTAACTGTCGCATTGCTAATGACTGGTATGAGCTTTGTCTGAATCGGGCTCATTTTGGGCCTTTGTGCCTTGTTGCCCCACAGTTTCTCAAAAGCCTTCTGGCTCATAATTGACTGACTCGTCCCAATGTCCAACTCCATTGATACCGGAATACCGTTCAATTTGACTTTCAGCATGATAGGAGGGCTTTTGGTGGTGAAGGTGTGTACCCCATACACTTCTTCCTCGGGTTGAGTTGCCTCTCTTGTTTGTTCTGCGTGATCCGCGCCGGATCGATCATCCTCTGCCGACTCTGCCACGTGGTGAGTCGCAGCACTCTTGCACATTCGCTGGAGGTGCCCCGTTGTTTCGCAGCCTTTGCACACGTAGTGCTTGAATTTACATTGATGGACTCGATGATTACCCCGCAGCGCCAACATGGTGCTAATGGATTTGCATTCACGCCTGATGGCGAACTCAGAATTATCCTAGGTCTTGCAGCTGCAGACGTGTAGGCCCTGCCATATGAAGTTCTGCCTGCTAGCGATGTTATTTTATGCACAATACTTGCCGGTGAGCTTCGATGCTGGAAAGATATCTGTCTGGAATTATCACTTGTGGATATGAATGCCTGGGCTCTCATGATGGCCTTGCTCAGGTCTAGGGATTTGACGGACAGCAGCTTGGGAAGAATGATCTCGTGGCCTATGCCAAGCACAAGAAAGTCCCGCAGCATTGCCCCCAAAAATCCAGCAAATTCGCAAGTTCCCGCAAGGCGTCTCAGATCGGTGACATAATTCGCCACGTCCTGGCACTTGGAGCGGTGGTGCTTGTAGAAGCGATACCTGGCCATTTAGACTCTCTCCTTTGGCTTGAGGTAAGGAGAATCGCCCTGCGCTTGATCACTTTATCGTCCCCATCCAGCTCGTTGGTCACGACATACTGGTTGAGACACTCAACGAAGGCTTCCCAATCATCACCCTCTACAAATCTCTTTAAAATATCAATGGCAGCCATGACCACGTGAAATTTCATAATCTGTTACTCGTCGCCAATTGTTAAGTATGGAAGAATGCCACAAGACTGAGTACTGTGAGCTAAAACTGATGTGACCTTAGTCTCTTTAATACAGCTCTAGAGTGCCTAAGCAGCATGGCAAGCAACCTTTTATACTCCCTTGCACGAGCTGTGCAGGTGATCCTTGGGCCTCCAACAGTTGCGTCCTCGGATGACAGTTACAATGTTTACATACATAACACTATGTTCCACGGCTGTTAGTTGCAGCCTATTTGGCGTACCTCCTCCAGTTTTTGACCTTTCTCAGTTGATCTGTGATACCTTCCTCTGCAAAGATGAAAACAGAACTTTTTAAGAGAGGGTCCTTCTGCTGTGGTAGCCACACACACACACACACACACACACACATTAGTCACATTTACAAATGTAATTGTATTGCACAAATAAAAATATTACTTACAGTAACTGCTTGGCCAAGATCCTGCCATTTCTTTTTGATCTGTGTGTCGCTTCTCGGGGTCATGACCACTGCATTAAACTCTTCTGCAACTTGGTCCCAAAGTTTTGCTAGTAGAGAGGGTTTCAGTTTCTTTTATCCCATTCTCCCTTTGTTCTAAAGCACATTCCACCTCCTCTCAATGATGCCTACCAGGGGCTCAATTTCCTCTGTGAGACATCTCTTGGCCCTTACTGTAAAGTACTTACTCTACAGTATGAAACCACACGAGGCACATTCTGGGGACAAGGTCACTTTGTGACCGTAACTCTTTATTTACAGGACTCCAAAGACTATAACCCTGCGTGGGACCTCCCTTTTTATATCTGTGTGAACAGGTAAGGAGTGTCTCCCACAAGTTCACCCCTTGTGGTCAACGTGTGCATCTAGGTTGAGTGTATACAGTAATACAGTGGTGTTACATTGTGGTTACATACATGACATCACCTCCCCCCCCCCCCCCCCACAAAGTCTTATTGGGATCATAGGTTTAGTCTTTCGGGTGGTCTATGCTCCCTCATGGAGCGCCGCAGTTGGGGCTCTGCTTGTTGGACACTGATGTGAGTGTCTGTCACCTGTGATGATTCCGGCCTGTCCAGGCTGACCTCATCTGATTGCTCTTGTTGCTCGTTCACTGGCGGTGTTGTGAGCTCCATCTCATGGTCTTCTTCAGGTTCCTCCGTGTCGATGCTGAACCTTTTTTTTAAACTTGGTCCAGATGCTTATGGCATATCTGACCATTGTTGAGTTTTACCACGATGACCCTATTCCCGTCTTTGTCAATTACAATGCCCTCAAGCCATTTGGGCCCCATGGCGTGATTGAGGATGAATACTGGATCATTTATTTCTATCCATCTCGCCCTCGAATTACGGTCATTGTACTCGTTTTGTGACTTGCGCTTGCCCTCAACTATGTCGGTCAGGACTGGGTGAATGAGTTTTGAGTGTCCGTTTCATTAGTAGCTCTGCGGGCGGGACCCCCGTGAGCGAGTGCGGTCGGGATCTATAGGCCAGCAGGAGACGCGATAGGCAGCATTGTAGGGAGGGTCCTTGAATCCTGAACATACCTTGCTTAATGATTTGGACCGCACATTTCGCCTGGCCATTGGAGGCTGGCTTGAACGGCGCAGTACTGACGTGATTGATGCCATTGCCCGACATAAACTCTCAGAATTCGTAGCTTGTGAAACATGGGCCATTATCACTAACCAGGATGTCCGGCAAGCCATGGGCTGCAAAGATCGCACGTAGGCTTTCTACGGTGGTGGATGACGTGCATGAATTCAGAATGATGCACTCGTTCTATTTCGAGTACGCATCTACCACGATAAGGAATATCTTACCCATGAACGGGCCCGCGTAGTCAACATGAATGCGTGACCATGGCCTAGTGGGCCAGGGCCACGGGCTGAGCGGGGCCTCCCTGGGGGCATTACCCAGCTGGGCACACGTCGTGCACCTGCAAACACAGTGTTCCAGGTCTGAATCAATTCCAGGCCACCCATCGTGTGACCGGGCAATGGCCTTCATCAGCACAATGCCTGGGTGCTCGCTGTGGAGTTCCTTGATGAATGCCTCCCTGCTCTTCTGGGGCATAACTACCCAGCTGCCCCATAGTAGGCAGTCAGCTTGGATGGAGAGCTCATCTATCCGTCTGTGGAACGGTCTGACCTCCTCAGGGCATGCTCCGTGTGTGGGCGCCCAATCCCCATTTCTTAATCAGGGATAGGAGGGGATCTCTGTTGTCCAGATTTTGATCTGGCGGGCTGTGATGGGGGAGCCTGCGCTGTCAAAGGCATCGACAGCTATGACCATCTCAGCGCTTTGCTCCACTGCCCCCTCAGTGGTGGCCAGTGGAAGCCTGTTGAGCACGTCAGCGCAATTTTCAGTGCCGGGCCGGATGGAGTAGACATAAGCAGCCAGCGTGAGAGCCCATCGCTGTATGCGAGCTGATGCGTTGGCATTGATAGCCTTGCTGTCTGACAACAGAGATGTTAATGGCTTGTGGTCCGTCTCTAATTCAAACTTCCTACCGAAGAGGTACTGATGCATTTTTTTATACCATAGACACATGCAAGCGCTTCCTTCTCGACCATCCCATATCGCCTTCTGCTTGAGAGCGTGACCTAGAGGCATAAGCCACACGTTGTAGTTGACCCTCAGCATTGCCCTGCTGCAACACGCACCCAACCCCATAGGACGATGCATCACATGTCAGAACCAAATTTTTACAGGGGTCGTACAGGGTCAACAACTTGTTTGAACAAAGTAGGTTTCGCGATTGATCAAAAGCCCGTTCCTGACAGTCCCCCCAAAACCAATTGCAACCCTTACGCAGGAGCACGTGTAGTGGCTCCAACAACGTGCTCAAGTCCGACAGATAGTTCCCGAAATAGTTCAACAGTCCCAGGAATGAACGCAACTCCGATGTGTTGCAGGGCCTGGGCGCTTGTCGAATCGCCTCTGTTTTGGATTCGGTGGGCCGAATCACATCTGCATCAACCCTTCTGCCCAGAAACTCAATCTCAGGAGCTAAGAACACACATTTAGACTTCTTGAGTTGCAGGCATACCCAGTCCAGTTGGCGTAGCACCTCCTCCAGGTTGTGGCGGTGTTCCTCGGTGTCTCGACCCGTGATGAGGATGTCATCCTGGAATAGGATCGTTCCAGGAATGGATTTAAGCAGGCTTTCCATGTTTCTTTGAAAAATCGCGGCCGCTGATCGAATGCCAAATGGGCACCTGTTGTAAATGAACAGTCCCTTGTGCGTGGTGATGGTGGTCAGTAGTTTAGATTTGTCAGCCAGTTCCTGGGTCATATAGGCTGAAGTGAGATCCAACTTGGTGAACAGCTTGCTGCCTGCCAGCGTGGCGAAGAGGTCCTCTGCTCTCGGGAGCGGGTATTGATCTTGTAGGGACACCCGATTCATGGTGGCCTTGTAGTTGCCACAGATCCTGACAGAGCCATCCGCTTTTAGGACGGGAACGATGGGGCTCGGCCAGTCGCTGAATTCAACAGGCGAGATGATGCCCTCTCTCAACAGCCGGTCCAATTTGCTCTTGATCATTTCCCGCATCACATACGGCACCGCTCTGGCTTTGTGGTGCACTGGCCTGGCATCCGGGGTGATGTGTACCACTGCTTTAGTGCCTTTGAAAGTCCCGACGCCAGGTTGGAATAGTGAATCAAATTGTTGTAGGACTTGTGAGCACGAACTTCGCTGCACAGATTACATTGCATGAACATCCCCCCATTTCCAGTTCATCTCGGCTAACCAGTTCCTCCCCAACAGTGCGGGACCATTGCCCGGGACAATCCAGAGCGGCAGCCGATTCACTAACCCATTGTGTGTGACAGCCAACATTGCACTGCCTAGCACCGGAATGATTTCTTTAGTGTAAGTCCATAATTGTGTCTCAATACGTGCTAATTTGGGTCTACTGGCTTTAAGTGGCCATAGATTCTCAAATTGCTGAATGCCCATGAGTGACTGGCTAGCCCCAGTGTCCAGCTCCATGCATACTGGGATACCATTTAATAAAACCCTCATCATCATTGGTGGCGTTTTGGTGTATGAACTGTGAATATTCGCCACATAGACCCGCTGAAGCTCGGCTTCCATCGATTTGCCCCAAAAGTCATCCTGCCTCAAAGAACCCTCTTCTGGTCCATCTGCCTCATATCTTAGTCTGGTTGCAGGCTTCCTGCACATTCGAGCTAAGTGGCCACTGAGATTGCAGTTCCTGCAAGACAAACTATTGAAATCTGCAAGATCTAGCTGAGTGTTTTCCCCCACACCTCCAGCATGAGTTAAAGTTTCCATTGTTGGGAACAAAGGGACTATGGCCAGGCATTCCGCGCTGACTGTCCCTTTGACGGCGCTTAAGTACCCTATTAGTGGGTGTCAATGGCCCCATCCCAGGCCGCATTGTCCACTGTGATGGCGTAAATGTCCGTTCAGCCTGCCATCGTCTCTGTTGAAGTCCTATTCTGGGGTCGATTGCTGCCTGGGAGTGTCAGACTGCCCCTGCCTGCCTGCGGGGCTCTGAGTCGCATCGATGATGTTGACTCCTTGATCCATCGCCACGTTAGAGGCAGAATTGCGTGTGTATGATATTTTCGTCTCTTCCTCCCCCGCTATGAAAGTTTGAGCTATCAACACCGCCGCTTTCAAGGTCAAATCCTTGTTCTCAATTAATTTGCGGAAAATTCCCGCATGACCAATGCCCTTGATAAAGGAGTCCCTTAGCATCTCCCCCCTGCAGGCATCTGTGAACTTACAGAGGCTGGCCAAGCGCCGGAGGTCTGCTACAAAGTCCGGTATGCTCTGTCCTTCACGACGTCGGTGGGTGTAGAATCTGTGTCGGGCCATATGTATGCTACTCGCCGGTTTGAGGTGCTCCTCGATCAATTTGCTAAGTTCTTCAAAGGTTTTGTCTGCCGGCTTTTCGGGTGCTAGTAAGTCCTTCATGAGCGCGTAAGTCTGTGGTCCGCAGCTGGTCAAAAGATGAGCCCTTCGCTTGTCGGCCGCTGCATCCCCCAGCCATTCTTTCGTAACGAAGCTTTGTTGAAGCCTCGCGACAAAATCGTTCCAGTCTTCCCCAACACAGTACCGTTCCTCTGTGCTACCGGTGGCCATTCTCGTGGGTCGTGAATTCCCGTTTCTCGTCGCCAATGTAAAGTCCTTACTCTACAGTATGAAACCACACGAGGCACATTCTGGGGACAAGGTCACTCTGTGACCTTAACTCTTTATTTACAGGACTCCAAAGACGATGACCCTGCGTGGGACCTCCCTTTTTATACCTGTGTGATCAGGTAAAGAGTGCCTCCCACAAGTTCACCCCTTGTGGTCAAGGTGTGCATCTAGGTTGAGTGTATACAGTAATACAGTGGTGTTACATTGTGGTTACATACATGACACTTACAGCTTCCCCTTCCCTTGGATCCATCTTTTGCAGCTAAAATTTTAATGTCCAGATCGAGCTCCGATCCCAATGTGTTTTCACAAGCTCTTGATCCAGACCAGGAAATTCACTGTGGATGCGTGGACATACCCATCACATGGAAATTTTTAATTTCATTTTTTTCCGGCGCATGCTCACTGACTTTTCGGCGCACACTTGAAGCTCCTCCCCCAGATTTAACTTTGGGTACCGCAGCGCCAAAATTACATTTTATTTTGCCGAAAGTTGAATTTTTTTTTCCCGCCGCAATCGGGCACAAATAAATCGGCTGTACATCCTCCTGGGCTCTAAATATTGGCAAAGAGGAAACTAGAGCTCTCGGAACAATATGCCATGCAAAATATAGCATATTATTCTTGTGCGAAAGTGACCGTTTGTATCCCTAAAGCTTTGAATTGATTAAAAAAAAGACTTAAAGACTTACATTTATATAGCACCTTTCACGACCACCGGACGTCTCAAAGCGCTTTATAGACAATGTAGTACTTTTGGAGTGTAGTCACTGCTAGTAATAGAGGAAACACGGCAGCCAATTTGTGCACAGCAAGCTCTCACAAACAGCAATGAAATAAATAATCATAAAATCTGTTTTAGCTGTTGGTTGAAAAATGTTGGCTGGGACATTTGAAGAACTCCCCTGCTGTTCTTCGAACAGTGCCATGGGATTTTTTTTTTAGGTCTACCTGAGAGGGCAGACTCTTGGTTTAACGTCTCATCTGAAAGACGGCATTTCTGACAGTGCTGCACTCCTTCAGTATTGCACTGGAGTGCCAGACGAGATTGTGTGCTCAAGTCACAGGAGTGCAATCTGAACCCATTACCTCCCAACTCCGACACAAGAGTGCTATCACTGAGCCAAGGCTGACACCTTGTTAAGCAAACATTGGTTGAGTTCATTGTGGCTGATATGTTTCATTGCTGGCGAGATTGTACATTTCAAATGACTTTTTTGTTTCTTTTTCCTTTTTATAACGGTGATATGGAAATTTGTGTTAGGCTGTGTGCGACATCGGAATTGTAACAAACAGGGAACGCGCACATAAGTAAAATCTTTATATTACTAGTGGATCTCCAATAGAATTACATAGGATTGCATCGGATATACTGCACATAAACAGACCATTCGACCCAACCAGTCCATGTCAACATTTATGCTCCACTCGAGCCTCCTCCTGATTTTCCTCATCTAAGTCTATCAGCATCCCTGTTCCCTCATATGCTTGTCCAGTCTCGCCTTAAATGTATCTATACTATTTGCTTCAACCTCTTCCTGTGGTAGTGAGTTCCACATTCTCACTATTCTTTGGGTAAACTCTCCCATTCTACTGTCTCACCGAACTTATCACCCAGCTTGCCCAGGGAGGGCTACCCTTGCAAATCTCCTCCCTGTCCAACTCATCCCTCCAACCAATGACCATGTGCATTCTGGTAGTAGATCAGCCATCACGGATGATCTCAAAATCTCTTTGCAGAATGTCAGTTCACTTTCAAACAAGGCTGTTGCCATCTATGACCTTATCTTGGATGACTGCATTGACCCATAGCACCAACTGAAACTTGGCTGAGGGTGTCATGTATGTACTTTTGGGATCACTAGCCACGAGATGGCATTGTTGTTGGAGGTCATTGGGCTGCTCGCACGTGTGTGCAGCCCAAGTATAAAAGGCCAGCCATTTTGTATATTAGTCACTTTGGGCCTTAATAAGGCAGAGCAAGGTCATACCTCTTGGAGTTAAACAGTACTCAGTCTAACAGTTATTGCATACACGACATTTGGTGACGAGGCAACAAGAACATTTGCATGCAAAAATGAGCACAATTGGATTGTTGGAGCAATTTGTGGAAGGAGAAGATTGGGCAGACTTTGTGAGCCATTTGAGCCAGTTCTTCGCGGCCAACAAAATGGAGGAGGTCGGCGACGCAGATCGGTGCCGGGCGCTGTTCCTCACGGTTTGTAGTCCAAAAATTTATGGTCTGATAAAGAATCTACTCCTGCCTGTGAGTCCATATGAAGATGTGTGAAGACATATGAAAAATTGTGTACACTGGTACAGGACCACCTTAAGCCAGATGAAGGCATCATCATCTCGAGATACAGATTTTACACGCACGTCCGCTCAGAGGGTCAGAATGCGGCGGAATTCGTTGCCGACCTGAGTCTTCTAGCAGGACCGTGTAAGTTCGGAGCTGTGTTGGCAGACATGCTGCGGGATTTCTTTGTAATCGGCATCAACCACAAGGTGATCCTGCGTAAACTACTGGCAGTGGAGACGTTGGACTTGAACAGGGCCATCACGATCGTTCAGTCATGCATGACGACAGATAGAAGTCTAAAGCAGATATCAGTGAAAAATCAAAACTCAGCAAATACTGTAAATATGATTGATTCGACATTTGGCAGAGCGGCACATGGCAGGGCCTACCCGACTGCATACGCGAAACCTGTGGCTTCCCAAAGTCCGCCTGTGGGAATGCATCCAATTTCTCAGTGTTGGCATTGTGGGGGAAATCACCGGCACCAGCAGTGCCGATTTAAGCAATATAGTTGCAAAGGCTGTATGAGAGTGGGGCATCTCCAGCGCAAGTGTCCGCAGATGAGCAAGCGTGCTGCGACACACCACATGGAGGGTAAAGGTCAGACTAGCGCGGATCCGGATACGCAATCCGAGTTACCAGAGGAGGAAGTGTATGGACTGTACTCATTCCTAACTAAGAGCAAACCGATAATGATCAACGTGAAATTTAATGGGATGCCGGTATTGATGGAACTGGACACGGGGGCGGGTTAATCGACAATGAGCCAGAGGGCATTCGACAAGCTTTGGGATACTGAGGCTGTGAGGCCCAGGCTGAGTCCAGTCAATGCCAAGTTGTGCACGTACACCAAAGAACTCCTAATGGTGATTGGCAGTGCCACAATTAAAGTATCGTATGACGGTGTGGTTCACGAGTTACCGCTATGGATTGTCCCAAGTAATGGCCCAATGCTGTTTGGCGGGAACTGGCTTGAAAAAATCAGATGCAATTGGAACGACATCAAAGCATTGTTGCCAGAGAAAGATACATGTGCCCAAGTATTAAGCAAGTTTCCCTCGCTGTTCGAACCAGGCATCGGCAACTTCATGGGAGCCAAGGTACAGATCCATGTGGACTCGGATACAAGACCCATCCATCATAAAGTTCGGGCAGTTCCGTATATGATGAGGGAGAAGGTCGAAATCGAACTGGACATACTCCAAAGTGAAGGGATCATATCACCGGTTGAATTTAATGAATGGGCCAGCCCCATTGTTCCTGTGCTGAAAAGTGATGGCACAGTCAGAATCTGTGGAGACTACAAGGCTACGATCAACAGGGTTTCGAAACAGGATCAGTATCCGTTACCGAAGGCTGATGACTTGTTTGCAACGCTAGCCAGGGGAAGTCGTTCACCAAACTGGACTTGACGTCGGCCTACATGACACAGGAGCTGGTCAAGACGTCAAAGAGACTTGCGTGCATTAACACGCATAAAGGACTGTTTATTTATCACAAGTGCCCTTTTGGAATTCGCTCGGCTGCAGCAATATTTCAGAGGAACATGGAGAGTCTACTGAAGTCCATTCCCAGAACTGTCGTGTTCCAAGATGACATCCTGATCACAGGTCGTGATTCCGAGGAACATCTGAACAACCTGGAAGAGGTTCTATATTGTCTGGACAAAGTGGGACTCAGACTGAAACGCACAAAGTGTGTCTTCATGGCACCAGAGGTCGAATTCCTCGGGAGGAAATTTGCTGCTGGCGGCATCAGGCCCACGGACATGAAAACCAAGGCCATCAAGAATGTACCCAAGCCGCAGAATGTGACAGAGCTGCGTTCGTTCCTGGGTCTACTCAACTACTTCGGTAAAATCCTACCTAAATTGAGCACCTTATTAGAACCACTGCACATGTTGCTAAGAAAAGGCAACAACTGGGTGTGGGGTGCGTCTCAAGACAGAGCTTTTGAGAAAGCCACTAATCTGCTTTGCTCTAACAAGCTGCTGGTACATTATGACCTATGTAAACGTTTAGTATTGGCCTGAGATGCTTCGTCATATGGAATTGGTTGCATACTCCAACAAGCTAATGAATCGGGTAAACTTCAACCAGTCGTGTATGCTTCAAAAAGTTTGTCTAAAGCGGAAAGAGCTGACAGCATGGTAGAGAAAGAAGCACTAGCCTGTGTGTATGGGGTTAAAAAGATGCATCAGTACCTGTTTGGTCTTCGGTTTGAACTGGAGACAGATCACAAGCTGCTCATTTCACTGTTCTCTGAAAACAAAGGTATCAATACCAATGCTTAATCCTGCATCCAGAGTTGGGCGCTGACATTATCCGCTTATGATTATGTCATTCGCCATAGACCTGGCACCGAGAATTGTGCCGATGCTTTGAGCCGTCTGCCATTGCCCACACCAGAGCTGGAAATGCCACAGCCGGCGGACCTATTGTTAGTTATGGATGCTTTAGAGAATGAAGGAAACCCTGTCATGGCTCAACAAGTTAAGACCTGGACCAGCCAGGACCCGATTTCATCGGTGGTGAAGAGTTGCAACCTCAAAGGTGATTTATCCGCCATAACCAAGCAAATGTGCAAGGAGATCAAACCTTACATTCGTTGCAAAGACGAACTGTCTATTTAGTCGGATTGTATACTGTGGGGCAATCGTATTGTTATGCCCAAGAAAGGGAGAGAGAAATTTATACGTGAGCTACATAGCACACATCCCGGCATTGTAATGATGAAAGCCATCGCCAGGTCTCATGTATGGTGGCCGGGAATTGACTCTGAGCTGGAATCATGTGTGCCTCAGTGTAACACTTGCATGCAGCTCAGCAAAGTACCAGCGGAATCGCCACGGAATCTGTGGTCGTGACCATGGTCCAGGATTCACATAGACTTTGCAGGTCCCTTCATGGGGAAGATGTTTTTAGTTGTGGTAGATGCATATTCGAAGTGGATAGAGTGTATAATCATGTCATTCAGCACATCCAAGTTACCATTGAGAATCTCAGTGTCATGGTCTGCCTGATATTGTTGTTAGCGACAACGGATTGTGCTTCACCTGTCAGGAGTTTCAAGAGTTTATGAAACACAATGGTATCAAATATGCAAGGTCAGCATCATTCAAACCTGCATCCAATGGACAGGCAGAACATGCTGTCCAAATCATAAAGCAGAGTATGAAACGAGTAACCCAAGGGTCACTGCAGACCCGCCTGTTATGCATACTGCTTAGTTACAGGATAAGACCTCACATGCTTACCAGGGTCTCGCCTGCTGAACTAATGAAGAAGAGAGGTCTTAAGATCAAGCTATCTCTTGTACACCTGACTTGAATAATCATGTTGAATATAGAAGACAAAGTCAGCAAGGGTATCATGATCGCGCAGCTGTGTTAAGCGATATTTCTGTAAATGATCCTGTGTGTGTTCTGAGTTATGGTCAGGGTCACAAGTGGATCACTGGTACTGTCATGGCCAAGGAGGGCAACAGAGTATTTAATGTTAAGCTCAAAAATGGGGAAACATATGGATCAGACAAAGCTGCGGTACACAGACGAACCGGAACAGTCGGAGGAAGAGACAATCGACGACCAACCAACCTACCCCCAGTCATCAGAGGACTCAGTGGTCATCAGTGAATCGGGACTTTCAATCACTGACATGTTCAATGAAAATGGACTTTCAATCCCTAACATGGCCATTGCCATTCCCACCAGGTCAGCCACCCAGCCACCAGTCACAACAGACTCTGAACACTTACCGAAGGCTGGAGTTGAACTGAGAGGATCAACCCGGGAGCGTAAAACACCAGACCGTTTCAATTTGTAAAAGACTGAGTTAATATTTCAGAGGGGGTATTGCCATGTATGTACTTTTGGGATCACTGACCATTAGATGGCATCATTGTGGAGGCCATTGGGCTGTACGCACATGTGTGCAGCCCAAGTATAAAAGGCCAGCCATTTTGTATATAAGTCACTTTGGGCCTTAATAAAGCAGAGCCCAGGTCATACCTCTTGGAGTTAAACAGTACTCAGTTTAACAGTTATTGCATACACAACAGAGGGATAATGTCACACTTCCTTTCATCGAAGCCTCTCCTCCCGGTTATACCTTCTACCATTTGCCCCGCCCAGACCATCGTGGTGGCGGTATAGCTCTCATCACTAAATCATACCTTGGTCTGTTCCCCTACTCCTCCAGCACTTTCGCATGTTCTGAACATCTCGCCTTATTCCACCCCTTTCACCTCATTCAAAATTCTCGTTCTCTACCACCCACCCAAATATGATAAAAACGTTATCACAGATATATCCTCACTGCTTTCCTCCCTCAGCCTTTGCACCGAACGACTTCTCATCCTCGGTGACTTCAACCTCTATCTTGTGTGAGGATGGAGTATAAAAGCAGGGAAGTCTTGCTACAGCTATATAAGGTATTGGTGAGGCCACACCTGGAATACCGCGTGCAGTTTTGGTTTCCATATTTACGAAAAGATATACTTGCTTTGGAGGCAGTTCAGAGAAGGGTCACTATGTTGATTCCGGAGATGAGGGGGTTGACTTATGAGGAAAGGTTGAGTAGATTGGGCCTCTACTCATTGGAATTCAGAAGAATGAAAGGTGATCTTATCGAAATGTCTAATATTATGAGGAGGCTTGACAAGGTCGATGCAGAGAGCATGTTTCCACTGATGGGAGAGACTAGAACTAGAGGGCATGATCTTAGAATAAGGGGCCGCCCATTTAAAACAGAGATGAGGAGAAATTTCTTCTCTCAGAGGATTGTTAATCTGTGGAATTCGCTGCCTCAGAGAGTTGTTGAAGCTGGGACATTGAATACATTTAAGACAGAAATAGACAGTTTCTTAAACGATAAGGGGATAAGGGGTTATGGGGAAGTGGAGCTGAGTCCATGATCTTATTAAATAGCGGAGCAGGCTCGAGTATGGCCTACTCCTGTTCCTGTTTCTTATGTTCTTATTAATTCATCTCTCTTCTCTGAATTCACTACCCTCCTCTCCTCCCTTAACTTCTCCCTCCATGTAAATTCCTCAACCCATATTCACGGCCAACCCCTTGAACTTTGCAATCTCTCGTGATCTTGATATTCCAACCGTATCAATTAAAGATAAAGATAAAGCCATCTCTGACCATTTCCTCGTATCGCTCTCGACCCACATCCCCTTCACCAATCCAAACCTACTTCCTTCTACATCCACCCCTGGAAAGAGCTCTCTCAACACTCTCTTACAACTGCATTTATCAACTCAAAACTGTTCAACCGTTGTACCTCTTTTAACAATGACATTTCTGCAGCCACCGATCTGCCCAAACACACTCTCACCACCACCTTTGATGCCCTAGTACCTATTAAAAAGATTACTCTCTCCCACGCTAGCCATTCCCCCTCGTACAGCTCTCATCTTTGCTCCCTCAAGTCAAAAAGGTGCAGACTTGAATGGATGTGGCGGACAACTGGTTTAGCCAGATCTGGCTGGACACACATAAAACACTATCGGTTCCTACTCTTGTCTACAAAACTGCTCACTATTCCAGGATCATTCTGGATTGCAAAAATAACCCCCGGCTACTATTTCCTACTGCTAATGGTCTCCTTAAACCCCTCTCCCCGGTCTCCACCACACTCACCTCCAACAAGTGTGAGGAGCTCATGGACTTCTTTGTATCAAAGATTGAGACCATCCGATCAGTTGCCTCTGCGAGTTCCCTTCCTTCCCCTCGCCCACAGGGCCAAACTTCATCTGACGCTCCCACCTGCCCTCGCCCTAAATTTATACCTTTCTCTAGTTTCTCTTTGATCTCCCCTCTTAATCTCTCCAAACTCATCTTGTCCATGAGACCCACTTCCTACTCTCTTGACCCTATTCCCACTAAACTGCTGACCACCCAACTTCTTTTTTTGGCTCCCATGTTAGCCAACATTGTTAACGGTTCTCTGTTCTCGGTACCGTTCCCCTCTCCTTCAAATCTGCTGTCATCACCCCTCTCCTCAAAAAAAACAACCCTTGACCCCATTTTGCTTCCTAGCTGTCGCCCCATCTCCACCCTTCCTTTCCTGTCTAAAGAACTTGAACGTGTTACGCCTCCCAAATCTGTGACCATCTTTTCATGAATTCAATGTTTGAATCCCTTCAATCTGGTTTTCGCCCCTGTCCCTGCCAAAGGTAAACTATCCCTCCTCGTCCTTCTGGACCTGTCTGCAGCTTTTGACACAGTTGACCACTCCATCCTCCTCCAATGCCTCTCCACCAACATCCAGCTAGACGGGACTGTACTCGCCTGGTCCCATTCTTATCTATCTAATCGTAGCCAGAAAATCTCTTGCAATGGCTTCTCTTCCCACTCCCGCATCGTTACCTCTGTTGTCCCCCAAGGATCTCCTTGGCTCCCTTTTATTTCTCATCTATATGCTGCCCCTTGGCGATATCATCCGAAAACACGGAGTCAGTTTCCACATGTACGCTGACGGCACCCGCTCTACCTCTCCACCACTTCTGGCGACCCCTGCTTGGTATTAAATTGTCAGATTGCTTATCCGACATCCAGTACTGGATGGGCAGAAATGTTCTCCAATTAAATCTAGGGAAGACCAAAGCCATTATCTTTGGTCCCCGCCACAAACTGCGTTCCCTAACCACTGACTCCATCCCTCTCACTAGCATCAATCTGAGGCTGAACAAAACTTCGCAACCTAGGTGTCATATTTGACCCTGAAATGAGTTTCCAGCCACGGCATAACTAAAACCGCCTTTTTCCACCTCTGTAACATTGCCTACCTCCGCCCCTGCCTCCGCTCTTCTGCTGCTGAAACCCTCATTCATGCCTTTGTTACCTCGAGACTTGACTACTCCAACTCACTCCTGGCTGGCCTTCCACATTCCACATTACGTAAACTTGAAGTCATCCAAAACTCAGCAACCCGTGTACTAAGCCGCATCAAGTCAAGATCACCCATCACCCCTGTGCTTTCTGACCTACATTGGCTCCCCGGTAAACAACGCCTCGATTTCAAAATTCTCATCCTTGTTTACAAATCACTCCATGACCTTGCCCCTCCCTATCTCTGTAATCTTTTTCAGCCTCACAACCCCACAAGATGTTTGCGCTCCTCAAATTCTGGCCTCTTGAACATCCCTCATTATAACTGCTCAACCATCGGTGGCCATGCCTTCAGCTGTTTGGGCCCTAAACTCTGGAACTCCCTGCCTAAACCTCTATGCCTCTCTACCTCTCTTTGCTCCTTTAAGACACTTCTTAAAACCTACCTCTTTAAACAAGCTTTTGGTCATCTGCCTTAATTTCTTCTTTTGTGGCTCGATGTCAAATTTATCTGTTTTGTCTTGTAACACTGTGGTGAAGTTTTATTACGTTAAAAGGCGCTATATAAATAAAAGTTATTATTATCATTGATAATAACAAATAATTTTCTTCTGAATTCTCTGTTGGATTTCTTGGTGACCATCTTATATTGATGGCCTCTAGTTATGCTCTTCCCCACAAGTGGAAATATTCTCTCTTTATCCACGCTATCAAAACCCCCTTTCATAATTTTAAAGACCTCTATTAGGTCACCCCTCAGCCTTCTTTTATTGCATTTCTGGTATCAACCTTGCAAATCTTCTCTGCACCCTCTCCAATGCCTCTATATCCTTTTTTATAATATGGTGACCAGAACTGCACACAGTGTGCTCTAACCAAGGTTCGATACAGATTTAGCATAATTTCCCTACTTTTCAATTGTATCCCTCTAGAAATAAACCATAGTTTGCTCATGGTAACTAAGGCAAGTTTTATAACAATGGGGTCTTATATCATTTATCGCACAATGTATTATTATCACTAATTTACCGTGACTGAATAAATCAAATTGCATTTTATTACATTATTCTGGGATTTTTTACCAAATTTTGGTGATCAAATTCTCCCCATTTTACTGTGGCAACCATAATGAATAGCCTTGATTATTATCAATACTCCACAACCTGTCTAATTTTTATCCTGTAGTTTTTTTTAAAGACTAAGTACATAGCAAGATGTACCAGGTTGGAAGTCCATAGTCAATGTTTAGCAGCATTTGGGAGTGACTTTCCTGGGGATTTGCAGACAGAGAAAGTCATGAGCATTGTTAACACTGAAACACAAAACCATACAATCATAACCATTTGGCTCATTATACCTGTGCCAGATCTCACCAAAGCGAATCCTATCACCCCACTCTCTCTCCATAGCCCCGTATCATCTTCTGCCTCAAATATTTTTCCCTTAACATTCAGTGGGCCTACAATTTCCTCAGGAGTTCCACAAGACTCCTTGCAGGAGCCCAGCAGAACACACTAGAAAAGCAGCAGAGACCTGATTATACCAGTTCCCTGCTATTTCAGAATTGTCTAGTTGGTGTTATGAGGGGCAGAACCAACACCTTCTCCTCATAAGGCGAATGATGTTTGGAACATAGGAATTGCTAGAAAGCACACAATACAGCGATAATGGAGTTGTTGACTAATCACAGCAATCAATCGCTATCAATAAATCCTCCACAGAGGCAGACATGAACCAAAGTCACTTGTTCCTCCCAAGCGTGCTACACTTACCACATATCATGTCTCAAATTACTTATATAACTGTATCCTGAATTGTTATTTTCTGAAAGAAATCTTTCTAATTTGCCATTGAGAGCAGACACTCCTTGTGCAAAGCATTCCCACTTCTGTAAACACAATTGCTCTGTGCTTACTGAGAAATCCAGACCCAGAAGGGCCCAGGTTCTACCACAATGAATTACTGATCTCAGTTTAAAAAAATTAATTTCATGGGATGTGGGTGGCGCTGGTAAGGCCAGTATTTATTGCCTATCCCTAATTGCCCTCGAAATTGTGGTGGTAGTGAGCTGTATTCTTGAACCACTGCAGTCCATGTGGTGAATGTACTCCCACAGTGCTGTTAGGGAGTGAGTTCCAGGATTTTGACTGAGCGACAGTTGGGCTGACAGCAGAGGCCCAAGTGCTGACAGCTAGGTTTGTGAGAGGTAAATCCCACAACTGATTCAAAAGGGAATTGGATATATAATTGAAAAATAAAAATAGGTAGAGCTGTGGGGAAAGAGCAGGGGAGTAGGTCTAACTGGATAGCTCTTCTAAAGAGCCGGCACATGCACGGCAGGCCAAATGGCCTCCGTCTGTGCTGTAAGATTCTATAATTCAGCAAGTCGTACTGGGTATAGACATCAGGTGAGGGCGAGTTCAGGCTCGAGTGTGACGCCACAGTCGAATAGCCTGCCGACACGTGAATAATGGCCCCTTGGGTGAGATATCAGTTGATGAATGGCACGGTAACCCAGCAGTGAGTCAATACCTTCAGGACAGAAAGTTGACAAACATAAATCAAGGTTCCAAGAGCTGCTGCCGGTGAGGTGTTGGCTGGGAATTATCTTGGACGTGCACCTTGCTCTGCCCTCATAAGGTCGCCGGAAGTGTGATGGAAACCCCAACATGCATAAATGGTGTTTCTACTTCACTTCCGGTGAAGTTACATTGGTGAATGAGAGCAACATCAAGGAAATTATGAATGTTTATTTTCTCTTAAGTTCCCCTCTCTGGGGGCTCAATTTTCCCCAAGCCTATTTTCTGGTGTATTGCCAGAGTTACGCCAAGTTTTTTTAGGCCTGAAATGCCGCAGAAATATTTTGCCAAACTTTCCCCAATGTATAATCTGAATTTGGCGGCGCACACCACGTCCAGTCTCCTCGGGACGTGTGGAGCCTGCTGTCTGCGCCAAAAAATGAAGCCACATCTTCTGCACATGTGCGGAAAAAAAAGTTACGTTTTTGACGTCGTTCCAATGGACACACGTGCTCAGTCCAGCTCGGATTTGTCAATCAGCCATTTTTAAAGAGCCAGTGGTGTATGTGTGAGAAGGAGTGCTGTGTGAGAGCATTGGGAAAATCACAGCTGGAGCAATACAAGATGCAACGTGGACCAAGGACCAAGAATTTCTTGCTGGAAGAAGTGGAGGCTCCAGTTACTGTGATTGAGAACACATGGCAGGAGCTGGGCACCAGCAGAGATCACATAAAAGTTCCACCAAAAGAAATGATGAAACGCTGGAACCAAGTTGCAGAAGATTACTGTGCAATAGTGAACACCACGAGATCTGGAAGCCAGTGTAAAAAGAAATGGCAGGACCTTGGTCAAGTAGTTAGTGTAAGTAATATTTTCATTTATTCAATGCAATTGGAAATGTGACTAGCTGTATATATCCCACCCAGCAGAAAGACACCCTCGCTAAAAAGTTGTCTTTTCATCTTTGCAGAAGAAGGTGGCACATAACAAAAGGGAAAGAACTCGAACAGGAGGAGGCCCGGCAAATCTGCACCCACTGACAGCCTTGGAAGAGAGGATCACTGCTTTGATGGGTCCTGCCTGGAAAAAAAACAATCAACACTGCACAAGCTGGGCCCACACTCGAGAAAAAGGGTAAGTCCTGCAAATTCATTGTGGCCCTTTAAACTAACCCACTGCCTGAGCCTACTCATGCCACCCTACCCCCTCCTCTGCTGCTAACCATTTGTCTGTTCTGTTATATTTTGCAGAACTGGAGGCCAACCCTGATGATGCAGAAGAAGATTCAGATGAGGATGAGCCTGAAGAGGAGAACATCTTACAATCCAACCCTCCAGACCAAGAACATGCGGGGTGGGGGAGTGGACTGAGCTGGATGAAGCTCTCACTGTTGTACTGAATATGGAGGACGTGCCATTCATGGAGATGCCAGCCCTTTCTGTGATTCATGGTTTGAGTGTTGGTGGGACATTCCATGGTTTCACACCTTCTGAGGTTGTGGGTCCCAGTAGTGGGGTGCAGTGAGGCACACCCAGGGCCTCACTGTCCCAGGCTGTGGGTCCCAGTGGGATGCAGCGAGACACACCCAGGGCCCCACCGTCCGAGGCTGCGGGTCACAGTGGGATGCAGCAAGCCACACCCAGGCTGAGGAGGAGAAGGAGAGCTCGACCACGCTCTCCTGAGATGCAGGATGTAACAGATGTGGTTCAGATGATATAATTGAGTGCAGAGAACATTGACCTTACCCGATCACTCCTGGACATCATCAGTGGGGTGAGTGATAAGGTAGCGAGATGGTCGGGAGAAGTAACAACACTCGCCGGGACCATCAGTGAGGGAATAGTGGCCATGAGGGAGGGAATGTCAGAGATAGTGCAAGCCACGTCACTGGCCATGAGGGAGGGAATGTCAGAGGTAGTACTGGCCATTAGGAAAGGATTGTTGCAGTCCGCTGAGACACGGTCAGGGTGCATGAGGGACGGCATGTGTGAGTTAACTGCTACAATAAGGGAACATGCCCAGACCCCGCACCCAATGACAAAATCAACTGCCACTCCCACTGCAATCCCCACACCAGCCTCTGAAGAGCCCCAAGCCGGGCCCTTCAACTTGCGGCCTGACGCTGACACCCCCCCACTCTCAAGAGGTGCGCAGTACCTGAGATGTTAGGAGGAATAAGCTTGGTACCAAGCCCCAAATCACTGCGCCACCGCCTGTGGGCAGGGGTGGTGGAGAGTCCAAAACCAAGCGCTGCGGGCGGTCTTAGACTAAGGGGGATGAGGGATGGGTGCAGCCTTTCGTTGCTGCTGCTGTTGTTGTTATCATTGATACTGCTGTAACTGTTCTCAAATTAAAAGTTTTTTGTAAGTTATGTAAATTTACAAGTTTATGTGATCTTAAAGTTTTTAAGTGATCTTAAAGAGTGATATTAAAGTAAAGTTTGATACAAGAATAATTTTATTAAAGTTAAGTTAAGTACATTGTAAACTTTTGAATAAAATATATTTTACATTAAAACTGAATCATGTTCCATTAATACAACACAACATTAAGGAACAGCTCCAAACAATAGACATGTCCGTGCGGAATAGTTGTCGCTGAGCCCTCAGCCATCAGTAAAGCGTTCACGGATGAGCTGCTGGTGCAAGGCTCGAGCAATCGTTAAAGGAGCAGGATGGCCCGCCCTCCTCTGCCGTCGTGCTCCAACCTCAGGCACTTGCATGGCTTCCTCATCCTCATCCTCGTCATCCTCCTCCTTCCCCTCCTCCTGCTCGTCACCTGCATCTTCCACATCATTATCATCAGCCATTCTCACCGCAGGTGGGTCTTCCACTATCAGGTGCTGCTGCCCCATGGTGGCTAAGTTATGCAGCATGCAGCGTACAACAATGAACTGACCGACAGTCTCAGGGGAGTACAGCAAGTAGCCTCCAGAATGGTCCAGGCATCAGACTCGCTGTTTCAACATGCCAATAGTCCTCTCAATGATGCTGTACATCGCAATGTGCGACACGTTGTATTGACGGTCAGCTTCCATCTGGGTTCTGCGTAGGGGCGTCATGAGCCAGGTGGCGAGTCCATACTCTTTGTCTCCCAGTAGCCAGCTCTGCCCTTCTGGCTGCTGCTCAAACATGTCAGATAGAACGCTGTTGCATAGGATGAACGCATCATGGGTGCTGCCAGGGTATCTCGCATCGACTGACATGATGCGATGCATGTCGTCACACAAGAGCTGCACATTAATGGAGTGGAATCCTTTTCTATTCCTGTACATCTCAGAATCCTGAAAAGATGCTTGCAAGGCAATGTGGGTACAATCAATGCAGCCCTGTACTTTTTGGAAGCCAGCAATCCTTGAGAAGCCACAGCCCTGTCATGGATTGCTTGGGCAGTCATGGGGAGCTTGATGAAGTCATTCCTCCACGCATACAGTGCAGCCGTGACCTGGCGAATGGAGACATGTGTTGCATGTTGAGAGATGGCACACACATCCCCAGTTGTAGCTTGAAACGAACCGGAGGCATAGAATGAAAGTGCCACTGTAACCTTCACTTCAACTGACAAAGCAGTTCTGCTGACGCTTCCCGGCTGCAGGTCTGGTTTCACTAACTCACAGATCTCACGGACAACTTCTTTGCGGAAACGCAGCTGACACAGTCTGCAACACTCAGGTGCAGGTACGAATGCCTGTCGCGATATACCCAAGGTGGGTAAAGCCTCCTGCCCGGCACCCTTTGGGTTCTGATGCGATGAGCTCTAATCAATTGTCTCCTACGTAGCATCATGATGCAGAAGGCTCGCAGAAGGTATGGCATTGTCAGTATTGCCCCCATACGTAGCCAAACTTTCAAAGAAGCTCAAAACGGCAGGAAAGCAGGCAGCAAAGGTTTGCAGTTCTCTCTCTCCCCAAGATCTGTATGGATGGGCCACACACAAAGGTCTTGTGACCTTTCCTCTCTCCACCCCACCCCCCCTTGAGTCTCGTGACCTCTCTCTCTCCCCGAGCTACAAGCCGTAAGATCGGCTATCTCTCCCTCCTCTCCTCCCCTCTCTTTTCTCCTCCTCCCCCATGGCTTATTTTGTAGCCGAACCCCGAGCCGCTGTGTCCGGATGCGAGGCCGATTCTGCCGGCCAAACCATCAACCCTCCAGGCCTTCTTCAAGACATTCGGTGGTGGTGTGTGAGTGAGTTAAAAAATGAGAAAACTTGTGAAATCCAACAAATTTACACTTCTACGTTAACAGGTAAAATAAAGTTGAACTTTATTATTGATTTTGACAATGTTCTTGACTCCCTCCAAAATCTTCAATTTAAAAACAATGGCATCTTTTCAGTGCAGATTTGTGAATGTGCGCTGATTTCTTAACTCACCAGAAGGTTTTTTGGGAGTGGCCAGTTTCGCTAATGTAATGGAGAAAAATGTTGGCCAAACTGCGAACAATTGAAAAAACCGGCGCAAACATGAGGGAACGCTGCCTCTGAGGTGAAAAAAAACTGGCCTAGAAATATCGTAACTAAGTCCGTTACGACAGCGCAGATCGGAGGGGGAAAGTTTGAAGAAAAAAAATGCCAAAAATTTAACTCAATACACCAAAAAAAGCAGCCTACTCCAAAAAAATGGCGCAAATCACTGGGGAAAATTGAGCCCCTAGGTCTCCCCATATTGTGCACAGTAATTCCAAGGCACCTAATGGGTTCGGTAGTGTAGTGGTTATTTTATTGGACTAGTAATCCAGAGGCCGAGACTAATTCAGAGAATGTGAGTTCAAATTACACCATGTCATTTTGAGAGTCTGAATTCAGTTTAAGAAAAAATCTGGAAATAAAAAACTGTTGGTTTCAGTAAAAATGATCATGACTGCCAGGAGGAGTGGGAGGTCGGGGCCAGGAGGAGTGGGAGGTCGAGGCCAAGGAGTGGCCCAGGAAAGGAACAGCATGGGCCAATAGCGAGGTGCCGCGAGTTCCTGAGGAAGGAGATCAGAAGGATTATGCATGTGTGTATGAGCATAACATAAGAAATAGGAACAGGAGTAGTAGATTTGGCCCCTCGAGCCTGCACCGCCTTTTAATTAGATCATGGCTGATCTGATCATGGACTCAGCTCAACTTCTCTGCCCAAATCCCATAACCCTTTATTCCCTTATCGCTCAAAAATCTGTCTATCTCTGCCTTAAATATATTCAATGACCCAGCCTCCACAGCTCTCTGGGGCAGAGAATTCCACAGATTTACAACCTTCAGAATAAATTCCTCCTTATCTCAGTTTTAAATGGGTGGCCCCTTATTCTGAGACTATGCCCTCTAGTTCTAGTTTCCCCTAGGAGTGGCAATATCCTCTCTGCATCCACCTTGCCGAGCCCCCTCATTATCTTGTATGTTTCGATAAGATCACCTCTCATCCTTCTGAACTCCAATGAGTAGAAGCCCAACCTACTCAACCTATCTTCATAAGTCAACCCCCTCATCTCCGGAATCAACCTAATGAACCTTCTCTGAACAGCCTCCAATGCAAGTATATCCTTCCTTAAATACAGAGACCAAAACTGAATGCAGTACTCTAGGTGTGGCCTCACCAATACCCTGTACAGTTGTAGCAGGACTTCTCTGTTTTTATACTCCATCCCCCTTGCAATAAAGGCCAACATTCCATTTGCCTTCCTGATTACTTGTTGTACCTGCATACTAACTTTTTGTGTTTCATGCACAAATACCCAAGGTCCCTTTGTACTGCAGTACTTTGCAATTTTTCTCCATTTAAATAGTAATTTGCTTTTCCATTTTTTCTGCCAAAGCGGATAATCTCACATTTTCCCACATTATATGCCATCTGCCAAATTTTGGCCCACTCACTTAGCCTGTCTATATCCCTTTGCAGATTTCTTGTGTCCTCCTCACAATTTGCTCTCCCACCCATCTTTGTATCATCAGCAAACTTGGCTACATTACACTCGGTCCCTTCATCCAAGTCATTAATATAGATTGTAACTAGTTGAGGCCCCAGCACCAATCCCTGCAGCATCCCACTAGTTACTGTTTGCCAACCGGAAAATGACCCATTTATCCCGAGACTCTGTTTTCTGTTCGTTAGCCAATCCTCTATCCATGCTAATACTTTCATAATATATCTTCCCCCTCTTTATTATTTTTTAAGCTCTTTGCTGGTTTTTAAAAGATTCCCACTCCTCTGGCCTCCCACTAGTCTTGGTCACTTGGTATGCCCTTGTTTTAAATTTGATAGCATTCTTTATTTCCTCAGTTAGCCACGGATGGTTATCCCTTCCCTTTCC
This sequence comes from Pristiophorus japonicus, assembly GCF_044704955.1. NCBI lineage: Eukaryota > Metazoa > Chordata > Chondrichthyes > Pristiophoridae > Pristiophorus > Pristiophorus japonicus. The sequence goes on along the minus strand of NC_091977.1, from coordinate 489,883,021 downwards.
TTCTCATTGGAATACATTTTTGTTGAGCAAATGTTGAACTAGGCCCATACAGCCTGGAGCCTGGTCTCCACTCATTTTGGATCCCCTTGCCACTGGTAGCTGGTGTGCAATGGCCACCCCATGTTAAAAGAATTCATGCACAGGCATCTTCCACTCTTTAAGATGAAGTTCGGGACCTGGTACATCAGGACTCTCATGGACATCATCGTAGGTGGTCCCTCGTATCGAGGATGACTTGCTTCCACGCCAAAAAGGGATAAGTTCACAGGTGTTTCAATGAAGGATCTAATATTCCAGTTCCCGAAGTACATCCTGAGGGGTGGAAAATGTCTGTGCGTGCATTTTTTTAATGTGTGGTGGCCGTTACACACCAGGCACCATACAGGCTTGACAAAGCTACGTCTTGATCCAGTGGCAAGGATTAACCAAGACGACTGAAGACCAGCTCTGCTGCATGGACCTAGTGCGCACACATATCGCAATGTGGGCTGGTCCGTGCTGCCCCTGGGCCCATGCCTCATGGACAATCCCAACAGCAACATGCCGCACCGCTAATGTTGCCTGGGAACTCAAATGCTTCGACATAGACATCGCTGCCCTCAGCGAGACCCGGTGGGCAGGGGAAGGCCAGCTTAAAGAACAAGGTGGTGGCTACGCCTTCTTCTGGAAAGGTAAGCCAGAAGTAGAACACCGCCTCCATGGTGTAGGCTTCGCCATAAAAAACAAGCTAGTGGGTCATCTCAGAGACTCCCCTTGCGGGATAAACGAATGCCTCATGACTATTCGTCTTACCCTAGAGTAGAAGCTTACTGGGAACATAAAAACTGACTGCAAAAGCTTCTATAGATATGTGAAGAGAAAAAAATTAGTGAAGACAAACGAAGGCCCCTTGCAGTCAGAATCAGGTGAATTTATAATGGCGAACAAAGAAATGGCAGACCAATTGAACAAATACTTTGGTTCTGTCTTCATGAAGGAAGACACAAATAACCTTCCAGAAATACGAAGGGACCGAGGGTCTAGCGAGAAGGAGGAACTGAAGGAAATCCTTATTAGTCAGGAAATTGTGTTAGAGAAATTGATGGGATTGAAGGCCGATAAATCCCCAGGGCCTGATAGTCTGCATCCCAGAGTACTTAAGGAAGTGGCCCTAGAAATAGTGGATGCATTGATGGTCATTTTCCAACAGCCTATTGACTCTGGATCAGTTCCTATGGATTGGAGGGTAGCTAATGTAACACCACTTTGTAAAAAAGGATGGAGAAGAAAACGGGGAATTATAGACCAGTTAGCCTGACATCAGTAGTGGGGAAAATGTTGGATTCAATTATTAAAGATGAAATAGCAGCACATTTGGAAAGTAGTGACAGGATCGGTCCAAGTCAGCATGGATTTATGAAAGGGAAATCATACTTGACAAATCTTCTAGAATTTTTTGAGTATGTAACTAGTAGAGTGGACAAGGGAGAACCAGTGGATGTGGTGTATTTGGACTTTCAAAAGGCTTTGACAAGGTCCCACTAAAGAGATTGGTGTACAAAATTAAAGCACATGGTATTGGGGGTAATGTATTGACGTGGATAGAGAACTGGTTGGCAGACAGTAGGGATAAATGTGTCCTTTTCAGAATGGCAGGCAGTGACTAGTGGGGTGCCGCAGGGCTCAGTGCTGGGACCCCAGCTATTTAGAGTATACATCAATGATTTAGATGAAGGAATTGAGTATAATATCTCCAAGTTTGCAGATGACACTAAGCTGGGTGGTGGTGTGAGCTGTGAGGGTGATGCGAGTTGTGAGGGTGATGCTAAGAGGCTGCAGGGTGACTTGGACAGGTTAGGTGAGTATACTGCATCTGCCATACATTTGCCCAATGTTGATAAATGTGAGGTTATCCACTTTGGTGGCAAAAACATGAAGGCAGAATATTATCTGAATGGCGGCAGATTAGGAAAAGGGGAGGTGCAGCGAGAGCTAGGTGTCATGGTACATCAGTCATTGAAGGTTGGTATGCAGGTACAGCAGGTGGTGAAGGCGGCAAATGGCATGTTGGCCTTCATAGCGAGGGGATTTGAGTTTAGGAGCAGGGAGGTCTTAATGCAGTTCTACAGGGCCTTGGTGAGGCCTCACCTTGAATAGTGTGTTCAGTTTTGGTCTCCTAATCTGAGGAAGGACGTTCTTGCTATTGAGGGAGTGCAGCGAAGGTTCACCAGACTGATTCCCGGGATGACAGAACTTACATATGAGGAGAGACTGGATCGACTGGGCCTGTATTCACTGGAGTTTACAAGAATGAGAGAGGATCATAGAAACATTTAAAATTCTGATGAGACTGGACAGGTTAGATGCAGGACGAATGTTCCCGATGTTCGGGAAATCCAGAATCAGGGGTCACAGTCTAAGGATGAGAGGTAAGCCATTTAGGACTGAGATGAGGAGAAACTTCTTCACTCAGAGAGTTGTTAACCTGTGGAATTCTCTACCGCAGAGAGTTGTTGATGCCAGTTCGTTAGATATATTCAAGAGGGAGTTAGATATGGCCCTTACGGCTAACGGGATCAAGGGGTATGGAGAGAAAGCAGGGAAGCGGTACTGAGGTGAATGATCAGCCATAATCTTATTGAATGGTGGTGCAGGCTCGAAGAACCGAATGGCCTACTCCTGCACCTAATTTCTATATTTCTATGTTTCTATGGAACCAGTGTGCCACAGTCTTCAGCGCGTACTCCCCAACACTGGATGCTACAGATGAGACCAAAGAGGAATTCTACTCCAGCCTCGAACAATCCCTGTCCCGAGTCCCAGCAGAGGACAAGCTGATCCTCCTCGGCAACTTCAACACCAGAGTTGGAAAGAATACTGACCTCTGAGGGGGCAGGGAAAGCCAACTCCAATGGCACCCTTCTCGTGACAAAATGCTTAGAACACGGCCTCGTCATAACCATCAGACAGGCAAATATAAAGCCTCAAGGCAACACCCTCGCTCCAAGTACTGGCATCTGCTAGACTACTTCATCGACCGAACGAGGGACCACAAAGACGTGCGCATCACCTGTGCCATGACAGGAGCCGATGACTGCTGGACGGACCATCGCCTAATTCACTCTGTCAGCACCATCAACATTGCCCCAAAATAGCGACGGCAACAGAAACAGTGCCACAGGAAAATCAACACTGGAGCACTCAAAGATCCTGCTAAAAAAGCCCTAGTCAGCCATCGCCTCGCTACCAGCATAATGACGCCCAGTGACCCAGATTGTCCACAGTGCCTGGTCTGCCATCAAGCTTCCATAATTATCACCTGCAAAGAGATGCTCGATCACTCGACCAGGAAACACCAAGTCTGGTTCGATGAGAACGACAAGGAGATCCAGGAGCTAATATGCCGCAAGCGCAAAACATTCTTGGACTGGAAGCAGCAACACAACTCGAGGGCAAGAAAGCAGCTCTACAAATGTCTAAAGCCTGAGGTCCAACAGAAAACCCGTGATCTAAAGAACAGATGGTGGGTGGAGAAAGCTCAAGAAATCCAGCAGCTAGCCGACAACCACAACGTGCGAGGATTCTTCAGCGCAGTCAAGATGACCTATGTTCCAAGCATCCAAGGGCATACTGCGCTGCTGGCCAAGAATGGAGAGGTGCTCCTCAAGGACAGAGAGGCAGTCAGTGCCTGCTGAAAGGAGCACTTTGAGGATCTTCTTAACCGAGACTCTGCCTTCGATGTGAGTGTCCTCGACTCCAACCCGCAGCATGCCACCCGCCACCATCTTAGTACAACCCCAGCCCGGCACGAGGTTGAAAAGGCCATCTGACAACTGAAGAACAAGTCATCAGGAGCAGATGGAATCCCCACAAAAGCACTAAAACATGGCGGAAAAGCACTATTGGCGTGGATCCATGACCTCATCTCTCTTATCTGGAAGGAAGAGATCATGCCAAGCGATCTCAGAGAATCTGTAATCGTGACCATCTTCAAGAAAGGTGACAAGTCCGACTGGTAACTACAGAGGAATCTCCCTGCTGTCAATCACTGAGAAAGTCATCGCAAGAATCCTCCTCAATTGCCTTCTCCCCGTGGCTGAAGAGCTCCTCCCAGAGTCGCGATGCGAATTCATCCCACTAAGGGGCACAATAGACATGATCTTCACCGTGCGGCAGATACAAGAGAAATGCAAGGAACAGCACCAACACTTGTGCATGACCTTCATTGAGTTCACAAAAGCCTTCGACAGTGTCAACCATGAGGGCTGCCCTCAAAAGTTTGACACCATCCTCCACCTGCTCCACGATGACATGCAAGCCATGATCCTGACCAACGGATCCATCATAGACCCATTCCACGTTCAGACCGGGGTCAAGCAGGGCTGTGTCATTGCACCAATGCTCTTCTCGATCTTCCTTGCTGCAATGCTCCATCTCACCCTCAGCAAACTCCCTATTGCAGTGGAGTTAAACTACAGGACAAAGGGGAATCTGTTCAACATCCGCCGCCTCCAGGCCAGATCCAAGGTCATCCCATCCTCAGTCATCGAATTACAGTATGCAGACGACACTTGTGTCTGCACACACTGAGGCTGAACTCGAAGCCATCGTCAACACCTTCACCGAGGCGTCATGGGCCTTACACTAAACATCCGTAAGACAAAGATCCTCTATCAACCTGCCCCCGCCACACAGCACTGCCCCTCGGTTATTAAATCCACGATGAGGCCTTGGACAACGTGAACCATTTTCCATACTTCAGGAGTCTACTGTCAACAAGGGCAGACATCGAAGACGAGGTCCAACATTGCTTCCAGTGTGCCAGTGCAGCCAGTGCTTCCAGTGTTTGAAGACCAGGACCTCAAACCCGGCACCAAGTTCATGGTCTACTGAGCAGTGGTGATACCCGCACTCCTATTTGGTTCAGAGACATGGACTATTTACAGTAGGCACCTCAAAACACTGGACAAGTACCACCAATGCTGTCTCCGCAAGATCCTGCAAATCCACTGGCAGGATAGCGCGCCAACATCAGTGCCCTCGCTCAGGCCAACATCCCCAGCGTCGAAGCACTGACCACACATGATCAGCTCCGCTGGATGGGCCACATCGTCCACATGCCTGACACGAGATACCCAAAACAAGCGCTCGACTCGGAGCTCCGACACAACAGGCGAGCCTCTGGTGGGCAGAGGAAATGCTACAGGGACACCTTAAAAGCCTTCTTGAAAAAATGTAACATCCCTACCGACACCTGGGAATCCCTGGCCCAAGACCGACCAAAGTGGAGGAAAAGCATCTGGGAAGGCGCTGAACACCTCGAGTTTCTTCGCCGACAGCAAGCTGAAACCAAATGTCGACAGTGGAAGGAGCGCACGTCAACCAGGCCCCTCAACTACCCGTTCCTTCAACCACCGTCTGCCCCACCTGTGATAAAGACTGTGTCATGTATTCAACTGTCATTGTAATCCATGTATAAACTGACCTAAGTTGTACACCGTGAGAACACTGACCACTAGATGGTGAACTTGTGGGAGACACTCCTAACCTGGACTTTCAGGTATAAAAGGGGAAGCTCCACCCATCTTCTCCACTTCAGTGCTGGCTAATAAAGGTTACTGGTCACAGAGTGACCTTCTCTCGAGGATGGGCCTCGTGTGCATTTGTACTGTATAGTAAGGATATATTATTGGCGACGAGAAACTGGGATTTAAACCACGCGAGCATGGCCGCTAGCAGCACAGAGGAGAGGTACAGTGTTGGTGATGATTGGGACGATTTTATTGAGAGACTACAGCAAAGTTTCGTCACTAAGGAATGGCTGGGACAGGATTCGGCCGACAAATGCAGGGCTCATCTCCTGACGGTTTGTGGATCCAGGACGTACTCACTGATGAAGGACCTTCTAGCGCTAGAGAAGCCGGCAGACAAGACTTTTGAAGAGCTCAGTAAGTTGATCGGGGAACACTTTAAACCGGCAAGCAGCATGCACATGGTGAGACACCGGTTTTACACGCACCGGCGGTGAGAAGGGCAAAGCGTTCCAGACTTCGTGGCAGCCCTCCGGCGACTGGCGAGTCTATATAAGTTCCCAGATACATGCAGAGCGGAGATGCTGCAAAACATTTTCATTGAGGGCATCGGGCACGCTGGGGTTTTCAGGAAACTGATTGAGAACAAAGACTTGACCCCGGAAACGGCGGTTTTGATGGCCCAGACATTTATCTCCAGGGAGGAAGAGACCAAAATGATGTTTGACAAAAATCTTGGCTCAAATGCGGCAAACGACCAGCCATTGTTAACGCGGCACACAGTTCTCTAGGCAGACAGTGGCAATCAGACATGCCCCAGCTTGCAGTCGAACCCAAAGGGGGAATTCAACAGAGACAATGGCTAGCTGAACGGCGATTCATGCCATCACAATGGACAATGCGGCCAGTAATGGGGCCATCAACACCTGTTAATGGTGAGCTTAAGGACAGTTACAGAGACAGTCAGAGACGATCGACTGGTAATGGACCTTTTGTTTGCAACAATGGGGCCTCCAGCTGATGCTGGAGGTGTGGAGGCAAACACCCTGCCAGAGCTTGCAGGTATCAGCAATATACCCGCAGAAACTGCAACGTCAGCGGTCACTTGGCGCGTATGTGCAGGAAGCCTGCAGCCAGGTTGATGTACGAGGAGGACGGGCCCGATGTAAGCCCTACGAGGCCAAATGAATGCTGGGGGAAATCGTTGGAAGCTGAAGTTCAATGAGTTCATGTGGAGCACATATACAGTTCATATACCAGGACGCCACCGATAATAATGAAAGTGCTCCTCAATGGCATCCCAGTATCAATGGAGCGAGACACGGGGGCCAGCCAGTCCCTGATGAGTATCAAACAGTTTGACAAGGCCAGGAGGCCAAAATTATTGCCGATTGACGCACAGCTACGGACATATACAAAGGAGATCATTCTGGTGCTAGGCAGCGCCACGGTAGTCGTGACCCACAAAGATTCGGAGAACAGGTTGCCACTCTGGATTGTCCCGGGGGACGGTCCCGCACTACTGGGGAGGAGTTGGCTAGCTGTCATGAACTGGAAATGGGGCGATGTCAATGGAATTTCCTCTGTGGAGCGAATATCATGCTCACAGGTCCTGGACAAATTTGACTCACTATTTCAACCCGGCATTGGCACTTTCATGGGGACCAAGGTAGTGATTCACATAAACCCGGACACCAGGCCAGTACACCACAAGGCCAGAGTGGTGCCGTATGTGATGTGGAAAAAGATAGAAGGCGAACTGGACCGCCTGCTGAGGGAAGGCATCATCTCGCCAGTCGAATTCAGTGACTGGGCGAGCCCAATTTTGCCGGTGCTCAAGGCGGATGGGTCGGTCAGGATATGTGGTGATTACAAGGCCACCATCAATCGGGTGTCACTCCAAGACCAGTACCCGCTACCGAGAGCGGAGGACCTCTTTGCGACGCTATCCGGTGGCAAACCTTTTTCAAAATTGGACCTGACCTCAGCTTACATGACCCAGGAGCTGACCACCATCACAATACACAAGGGGTTGTTTGAGTACAACAGATGTCCGTTCGGGATTCACTCGGCCGTCGCGATCTTTCAACGAAACATGGAAAGTCTCCTCAAGTCGATTCCAAGGACGGTGGTTTTTCAAGAAGACATCCTCATCACAGGTTGCGATACTAAAGATCACATCCACAACCTGGAGGAGGTGCTACGCAGACTGGACCGGGTAGGTCTGCGACTGAAAAAGGCGAAGTGCGTCTTCCTAGCTCCAGAGGTAGAATTCCTGGGGATGAAGGGAACAGCAGACGGGATCAGACCTACCGCGTCCAAAACGGAAGCGATCCAGAGAGCACCCAGACCCCGTAACACAATGGAGCTGTGTTCGTTCCTGGGGCTCCTGAACTATTTTGGTAACTTTCTTCCCAAATTGAGCACGCTGTTAGAGCTGCTATACGTGCTCCTACGCAAAGGTCGCGAATGGGTCTGGGGGGACAGCCAGGAAACGACTTTTGATGGAGCATAACAAATTGCGCGCTCTAACAATCTGTTAATGCTATATGACCCATGTAAGAAACTTGTGTTAACGTGCGATGCATCGTCCTATGGGGTCGGGTGTGTGTTGCAGCATGTTAATGCCAAGGGTCAGTTACAGCCGGTAGCTTATGCCTCCAGAAGTCTGTCCCAGGCAGAAAGGGGCTACGGGATGGTAGAAAAGGAAGCACTTGAATGTGTATATGCAGTAAAAAAAATGCACCAGTACTGGTTTGGCAGGAAATTTGAGCTGGAGACAGATCACAAACCCCTAACGTCCCTTTTGGCTGACAAAGCCATAAATGCAAATGCGTCGGCCCGCATACAGAGGTGGGCACTCACGTTAGCCACTTATGACTACACAATTTGGCATAGACCAGGCACTGAAAACTGTGCCGATGCACTCAGCAGGCTCCCACTGGCCACCACCGAGGGGGCAACCGAGCATGCTCCTGAGATGGTCATGGCTGTTGAAGCTTTCGGAAGCGAAGGCTCACCCGTGACAGCCCGTCAGATCAAAGTCTGGACAAATAGAGACCAGCTACTGTCTTTAGTCAAGAAATGTGTCCTGAATGGGGACTGGGCAGCCACGTACTGGGCACGCCCTGAGGAATTTAAACCATTTCACAGGCGCAAGGATGAACTCTCGATTCAGGCCGATTGTCTACTATGGGGAAACCGAGTAGTCATGCCCCAGATCCGAGAACTCCACAATGAGCACCTGGGCATTGTCATGATGAAGGCAATTGCCAGGTCACACGTTTGGTGGGCAGGGATAGATGCAGACCTGGAACTTTCTGTTCGCAGGTGCAACACGTGTGCCCAGCTGGGCAATGCGCCCAGGGAAGCCTCCATTAGCCCCTGGTCCTGGCCCGCCAAGCCATGGTCACGCATCCATGTGGACTACGCAGGTCCTTTCATGGGCAAAATGATTTTGGTTGTAGTAGACGCCTACTCCAAATGGATCGAGTGTGACATTTTCAATTCAAGCACATCCTCTGCCACGATGGAAAGTCTACGGGCAATGTACTGCACCCAAGGTCTACCGGACGTCTTGGTCAGCGACAATGGCCAGTGCTTTACTAGCATTGAATTCCAGGACTTCATGGCAGGAAATGGTTATCAACCATGTCAGAATGGCATTGTTGAAGCCGGCCTCAAATGGCCAGGCGGAATGAGCACTGCAGATAATCAAACAGGGGATGCTCAGAATCCAAGGGGGTTCCCGACAAAGCTGCTTATCACACCTCCTGTTGGCCAATGGATTCCGACCACACTCGCTCACAGGAGTTCCTGCAGAGCTGCTAATGAAAAGGATGCTCAAAACCAGGTTATCCCTTATACACCCCAACATGAAAGAAATTGTTGAGAGCAGGCGCCGTTCACAATGTGACTACCATGACATAAAATGATGGAATCAATTATTAAGGATGTCATAGCAGCTCATTTGGAAAGAGGTGACATGATAGGTCCAAGTCAGCATGGATTTGTGAAAGGAAAATCATGCTTGAAAAATCTTCTGGAGTAGAGTGGACAAGGGAAAACCAGTTGATGTGGTTTTGGACTTTCAGAAGGCTTTCGACAAGGTCCCACACAAGAGATTAATGTGCAAAGTTAAAGCACATGGGATTGGGGGTAGTGTGCTGACATGGATTGAGAACTAGTTGGCAGACAGGAAGCAAGGAGTAGGAGTAAATGGGTACTTTTCAGAATGGCAGGCAGTGACTAGTGGGGTACCACAAGGTTCTGTGCTGGGGCCCCAGCTGTTTACATTGTACATTAATGATTTAGACGAGGGGATTAAATGTAGTATCTCCAAATTTGCGGATGACACTAAGTTGGGTGGCAGAGAGAGCTGCGAGGAGGATGCTATGAGGCTGCAGAGTGACTTGGATAGGTTAGGTGAGTGGGCAAATGCATGGCAGATGAAGTATAATGTGGATAAATGTGAGGTTATCCACTTTGGTTGTAAAAACAGAGAGACAGACTATTATCTGAATGGTGACAGATTAGGAAAACGGAAGGTGCAACGAGACCTGGGTGTCATGGTACATCAGTCATTGAAGGTTGGCATGCAGGTACAGCAGGCGGTTAAGAAAGCAAATGGCATGTTGGCCTTCATAGCGAGGGGATTTGAGTACAGGGGCAGGGAGGTGTTACTACAGTTGTACAGGGCCTTGGTGAGGCCACACCTGGAGTATTGTGTACAGTTTTGGTCTCCTAACTTGAGGAAGGACATTCTTTCTATTGAGGGAGTGCAGCGAAGGTTCACCAGACTGATTCCCGGGATGGCGGGACTGACATATCAAGAAAGACTGGATCAACTGGGCTTGTATTCACTGGAGTTCAGAAGAATGAGAGGGGATCTCATAGAAACTTTTAAAATTCAGATGGGTTTAGACAGGTTAGATGCAGGAAGAATGTTCCCAATGTTGGGGAAGTCCAGAACCAGGGGATCACAGTCTAAGGATAAGGCGTAAGCTATTTAGGACCGAGATGAGGAGAAACTTCTTCACCCAGAGAGTGGTGAACCTGTGGAATTCTCTACCACAGAAAGTTGTTGAGGCCAATTCACTAAATATATTCAAAAAGGAGTTAGATGTAGTCCTTACTACTAGGGGGATCAAGGGGTATGGCGAGAAAGCAGGAATGGGGTACTGAAGTTGCATGTTCAGCCATGAACTCATTGAATGGCGGTGCAGGCTCGAAGGGCCGAATGGCCTACTCCTGCATTTATTTTCTATATTTCTATGTTTTCCATGAATGCGAGGGCACGATGTATTGATGTCAATGACCCTGTCTTTGTCCTCAACTACGCTGCAGGGCTCAAATGGCTCGCAGGCACTGTGATTGCCAAAGAGGGGAATAGGATTCTGGTAGTTAAACTTACCAATGGACAAATCTGCTGCAAACACGTAGATCACACAAAAAGGAGGTTCAGCAACCCCATAGAAGAAGCAGAGGAAGAACACGTTGTAGAGTTCACTCCACCACAGGTGATCGAACACCGGACCCAATGAAGGAAAGCCCAGTTACTGTTGGCAGTCTGGACAGGCCTGAAGCACCGCAAACAGCAGACACTCAGGCCAGCGCCCAACAACCGGAGCCCCAACTCAGGCGTTCTACAAGGGAGCGTAAACCACCAGAGAGACTTAACCTGTGATCCCAATAAGACTTTGGGGGGGAGGTGATGTCATGTATTCAACTTTCATTGTTATCCATGTATAAACTGACCTAAGTTGTACACCATGAGAACACTGACCACTAGGTGGTGAACTTGTGGGAGACACTCCTAACCTGGACTTTCAGGTATAAAAGGGGAAGCTCCACCCATCTTCTCCACTTCAGTGCTGGCTAATAAAGGTTACTGGTCACAGAGTGACCTTCTCTCTAGTATGGGCCTCGTGTGCATTTGTACTGTATAATAAGGACATATTAGACTGTAGGTCCCACATTAAACTCTTCAGTTACCTGAGAACTCATTTTTAGTGTGGAAGTAAGTCATCCTCGATTCCGAGGGACTGTTGCTGATGATGATTAATAATACTGTTTTGTGTGATACAATGATTATAGCACCATGTAGATTACAACGTCTACAGAGTTTATTTATTATCCCATAGAAAACTTTATCTTGTTTCTCATATCAGTTCTCACCTTTCTCACTAGGTAGAAAAGGACCAGCTCGACAGCACTAACAAAAATAAAACATTCTGAGGGACACATCCACCATGACATTAGCTTGGATGATGTGGAATCTATATGGGTGGAGCTACGGAATACCAAAGGGCAGAAAACGCTAGTGGAGTTGTGTACAGACCACCAAACAGTAGTAATGAGGATGGGGAGAGCATCAAACAAGAAATTAGGGATGCGTGTAATAAAGGTACAGCAGTTATCATGGGCGACTTTAATCTACATATAGATTGGGCTAACCAAACTGCTAGCAATACGGTAGAGGAGGATTTCCTGGAGTGTATTAGGGATGGTTTACTGGACCAATATGTCGAGGAACCAACTAGAGGGCTGGCCATCCTAGACTGGGTGATGTGTAATGAGAAAGGACTAATTAACAATCTTGTTGTGCGAGGCCCCTTGGGGAAGAGTGACCATAATATGATAGAATTCTTTATTAAAATGGAGAGTGACACAGTTAATTCAGAGACTAGGGTCCTGAACGTGGTGAAAGGTAACTTCGATGGTATGAGACGTGAATTGGCTAGGATAGACTGGCGAGTAATACTTAAAGGGTTGATGGTGGATAGACAATGACAAACATTTAAAGATCACATGGATGAACTTCAACAGTTGTACATGCCTGTTTGGAGTAAAAATAAAATGGGGAATGTGGCTCAACCATGGCTAACAAGGGAAATTAAGGATAGTGTTAAATCCAAGGAAGAGGCATATAAATTGGCCAGAAAAAGCAGCAAACCTGAGGACTGGGAGAATTATGTAATACAGCAGAGGAGGACAAAGGGTTTAATTGGAGGGGGAAAATAGAGTATGAGAGGAAGCTTGCTGGGAACATAAAAACTGACTGCAAAAGCTTCTATAGATATGTGAAGAGAAAAAAAATTAGTGAAAACAAACGTAGGTCCCTTGCAGTCAGATTCAGGTGAATTTATAATGGGGAACAAAGAAATGGCGGACCAGTTAAACAAATACTTTGGTTCTGTTTTCACGAAAGAAGGCACAAATAACCTTCCGTAAATACTAGGGGACCGAGGGTCTAGTGAGAAGGAGGAACTGAAGGATATCCTTGTAAAGCGGGAAATTGTGTTAGGGAAATTGATGGGATTGAAGGCCAATAAATCCCCGGGGCCTAATAGTCTGCATCCCAGAGTACTTAAGGAAGTGGCCATAGAAATAGTGGATGCATTGGTGATCATTTTCCAACAGTCTATTGACTCTGGATCAGTTCCTATGGACTAGAGGGTAGCTAATGTAACACCACTGTTTAAAAAAGGAGGGAGAGAGAAAACGGGTAATTATAGACCGGTTAGCCTGACATCAGTAGTGGGGAAAATGTTGGAATCAATGATTAAAGATGAAATAGCAGCGCATTTGGAAAGCAGTGACAGGATCAGTCCAAGTCAACATGGATTTATGAAAGGGAAATCATGCTTGACGAATCTTCTGGAATTTTTTGAGGATGTAACTGGCAGAGTGGACAAGGGAGAACCAGGGGATGTGGTGCATTTGGACTTTCAAAAGACTTTTGACAAGGTCCCACACAAGAGATTGGTGTGCAAAATCAAAGCACATGGTATTGGGGGTAATGTACTAACATGGAGAAAACTGTTTGGCAGACAGGAAGCAGAGAGTTGGGATAAACGGGTCCTTTTCAGAATGGCAGGCAGTGACTAGTGGAGTGCCGCAGTGCTCAGTGCTGGGACCTCAGCTCTTTACAATATACATTAACGATTTAGATGAAGGAAGTGAGTGTAATATCTCCAAGTTTGCAAATGACACTAAACTGGATGGCAGTGTGAGCTGTGAGGAGGACGCTAAGAGGCTGCAGGGTGACTTGGACAGGTTTGGTGAGTGGGCAAATGCATGGCAGATGCAGTATAATGTGGATAAATGTGAGGTTATCCATTTTGGGGGCAAAAACACGAAGGCAGAATATTATCTGAATGGCGGCAGATTAGGAAAGGGGGAGGTGCAACGAGACCTGGGTGTCATGGATCATCAGTCATTGAAAGTTGGCATGCAGGTACAGCAGGTGGTGAAGAAGGTAAATGGCATGTTGGCCTTCATAGCTAGGGGATTTGAGTATAGGAGCAGGGAGGTCTTACTGCAGTTGTACAAGGCCTTGGTGAGGCCTCATCTGGAATATTGTGTTCAGTTTTGGTCTCCTAATCTGAGGAAGGACGTTCTTGCTATTGAGGGAGTGCAGTGAAGGTTCACCAGCCTGATTCCCGGCATGGCGGGACTGACATATGAGGAGAGACTGGATCAACTGAGCCTTTATACACTGGAGTTTAGAAGGATGAGAGGGGATCTCATAGAAATTTATAAGATTCTGATGGGACTGGACATGTTAGATGTGGGAAGAATATTCCCGATGATGGGGAAGTCCAGAACCAGGGGACAAAGTCTTAGGATAAGGGGTAGGCCATTTAGGACTGAGATGAGGAGAAACTTCTTCACTCAGAGAGTTGTTAACCTGTGGAATTCCCTACCGCAGAGAGTTGTTGATGCCAGTTCATTGGATATATTCAAGAGGGAGTTAGATATGTTAGAGGGATCAAGGGGTATGGAGAGGAAGCAGGAAAGGGGTACTGAAGGAATGATCAGCCATGATCTTATTGAATGGTGGTGCAGGCTCGAAGGGCCGAATGGCCTACTCCTGCACCTATTTTCTATGTTTCTATGACAGTTCCCTTAATCCCAGCTCAACCTCCATTTATGTGCCCCTCATTCCTTGGCCATCTTGCTGTCTCAGCCTCACTCCAAGACATCACTCTATGCCTCCTGCTCTGTTACACAGTTTCCACAACTGTATGACTTGTCAGGTCTCTCCAGGGGTATTCGGCGTCAACCATGTAGTGTGGACCGGAGTCAATTGTAGGATAGCCCGGATAAAGCAGGCAGATTCCCTTCCTTAAAAGACATCAGATGCCACCAACTTGAATCTGACCGTATTTCCAATTTTGTCTAAATACCCAGTCTGGCCTACAAGTGATGCCAAGTCCACACTGCAATTTGAAATCCTCTTTTAATCTACTGCTCTTCTTGAAAGCCCTCCCCAAACTCTTCTAAAAGATGTTGGATATAGTTCACAACTGGCAGTCATCCTCTTGGTACTGCATCCAAGCAGCCATCCTTGAAATGTAAAACTAGATAGTGTGCACTATTTAACTATGGGGGCATCACAGTCCAGCCACACATTTTAGAGCAGAACTTTCAGCATATACCAATCAGGAACAAAAATATTGGCTGTCCACTCGCTAAAAGCTAGCAGACAGGTACAAAAAGCAATGAAAAAGGCTAATGGACTGTTGGCCATTATCTCAAGGGGGCTGGAATACCAAGGGGAGGATGTTATGCTTCTGTTGTGCGCAGCCTTGGTCAGACCCCTCTGGAGTACTGCGTTCAGTTCTGGGCACCACATCTCAGGAAGGATATATTGTGCTTGCAGGGGGCGTAGCACATATTCACAGAATGATACCGGGGCCAAAAGGGTTAAATTATGATAGTTTGTATAATCTTGACTTGTATTTCCTTGAGTTTGAAAGGTTGAGGAGTGATCTAATCGAGGTGCTTAAAATGTTAAAATGATTTGATGGGGTAGATATGGAGAAATGATTTCCTCTGGTGGGGGAAATTCAGAACAAGAGGACATCATCTTAAAATTAGAGCCAGACCATTCAGGAGTGAAATTTGGACGCAGCTCTTCACACAGAGAGTGGAAATCTGGAACTCTCTTCTCCGAAAGACTGAGTCAATTGAAGCTTTCAAGACTGAGATTGATAATTTTTTGTTGGGTAAGGGTATCAAGGGATCTGGAGCAAAGGTAGGTAAATGGGATTGAGGTACAGATTAGCTATAATCTAATTGAATGCTGGCACAGGCTAGAGGGGCTGAGTGGCCTTTGATTTATCTCCCTCCTTAATCAAGTTTTAACATTTGCCTCCATCCTTCCTTGAGACCAACTAACCCAGAACAGACTGGGGATTTGGGACTCTCCTGTTCTGCATTGCCGATTACCACACCAGCTGGTGCCTGAACCCACTGAGGGAGCCGTGGATCTCTCCAAGTCTGCTAGTTAAATGATTTATCACTGGGCGCAGAAATAGTCAAATGCAACATTTCTGTGCGATGTCTGTAGGCTGACAACTGGAAGTGAAAGAGGAACGTTTAGGACGGACTGAAATTGGCTGCGAGGAGGGAAAGCAGATTATTATTGGTTCTCTTTTATATGAAAAACCCTTTTATTTTCACACAACAATTTTATTGTAAAGTTAAGAAGAATTGGTTACATCCCACCAGTGTATCATTTTGACAGATACATAGTCACTTCAGGAGTATATGTAACGGCAATTCTGTAGTGACAGTCTGCAGGATAATAATCTTCTTGAATGTCATAAATTATTATTTGTAAACCGGTCTCAGCCTCAGCCACTAATCTCCTATACTGACCCCTACTGGTAAACATCAGATAATGCAGAAAAGCTTCTCATGGTAGGGAAATAAATAAATTTAAAGCAACTGCTGTGCATTCTGTTGTGTCTATTTAAAGGGGATGATACCTCTTTTAGATCCCCTTGTAACATCATAATGGTCCAGGTCACTACTGACACTACTCTGGCCATTGTTCCCTTGAACTTTCCTTTCTTGTTCCTCTGAAACACCAAATTCACAATCCTGCTCACTGCACTCACTTAGCACAACCTAAGGCTCACTCCATTTCCTCCCATTCTAACATTCTTTTCCAGAACTGCAAAATTGGGCAATTCTTTTTCTCCCCCAGACTTCCCTTCCTCCAACAATCTACAGACTTATAAAACTCAAGCTTCGAGTTACCCAACCACAACTTCATTTTCACACTTTCTCTGCTACTCCTTTCATAAGAATTAGGAGCAAGAGTAGGCCATACGGCCCCTCAAGTCTGCTCCACCATTCAATAAGATCATGGCTGATCTTCGACCTCAGCTCCACTTTCCCGCCCGATCTCCATATCCCTAATTCCTCTAGAGTCCAAAAATCTATTTAGCTATGGTGGAGTCTTGTGCTATGGGTCTTGGCCTTTCGACTAGGTTTCCTGATATTAAAAAAAAGTTATGGGCCAGCACCCATCAGTGATGGTACAAGAAGAACTCTTTAACCTCGATTTTAATGTCCTCACTTGGCGAGAATGGTGCATGAGAGGGGTTACCGTTCCGAGGCCTCACTATCTACGCCCGGCGACATCTTATCCTACTGACTTTGAAGCCGGCCAAGGCTCCCACTGCAGGCAAATGAGGCCCTAATTTAAATGACATCACCTGTGCCGCGATGTGATTTTCACATAGTCAGGGTGAGACCCGCCTGGTGTCATACCCGCCAGAAAAACCTGGCGGGAGGCGTTAACTGGCCAAATTAAATTTAAAAAAATTACTTTCCTGTGAAATTCTTGTGGGCCGGGAGGAGCCGGACTGCTTCCCCCAGGCCCCACAAGGAATCCTCGGGTCACCCCAGGCCCGGCCTTGCCTCTCTCGGCGCTGGCACTGGCTGCCAAAGCCTTTGCCCAGCGCCAACTATGTGCCGTGGTCCCCGGCATCCTGAGGCTCCCAAGCCGATTCCTCACTCCTGTCAGCCGGCCCTGACATCAGTCCTGCCAGTTTCGGGTGGGAAACTGTCTTGGATTATTTAAATAAGGCCCAGGCCTCACTCTGAGATTCCCGAGGGGGTTTCCATTCTGCCCACACCCCTGACCATCCCGAACAGGCCCCCCAGTTAAAAATCGACGCCTGTGTGTCAGTAGCGATCGGTAATACATACAAATATACGAAAAATGATGGGAGAGGAAAAGATCTACTAGTTTATCCTGCCTGTCCCACACAATTGCAAGCCATATAGGGGCAGAAATTTCAGCCTCCCGGGTCCGTAATGAGTGTCTACAGAGCTGGGAAGGCATCGCAAAAGCCGGTTTTCAGCGCACAATACGCAAGTGCTGAAAACCGACTGTTCTGATCTGTCAAGCTGGTGCTTGACAGATCTTCCGTATCTCGGGAGCGAGGACATTTGCAAGGGCAAGATTGTGGGATTTACCCATATCTTGCCCAGCAAATGTCCTCAAAACTCTTGCACATGATAAAAGCAGGCGCATAGCCTACTTTTACAGGCGTAAGAGTTTTAAAATACACAAAAACATTTTAAAATAAAATTATAAAAACACATTTTATTGTTAAAAACCCTTCCCACTATCGTAAGTTTATTTTAAACCATAATTTTAAAAACTAAAAAAATCGGAAAAATATATATTTTTTAAATACATAAATAACTAATTTAAATTAATAAAAATATGTGGTGTATTTTTTTAATTTTTATTATTGGTTTTGTTATTATTTTTATTATGGGAGCTGTTTCTCATTCATAATAATGGAAACTGCAACTTACGGTGTTCACATAATTGTGAATGAGAACATACTTGCCCTGATTGGCTGCCCAGAGCTATGTGACTCCAGCTCCAGGCCTGCGCACGTCCCGATGTGCCTCAGGACTGGGAACTCGCGTGGGTGCAGAAGGATAAGGGACCCAAATTTCCCCAGAGTTGCTCCGTTTTTTTTGGAGCAACTTGATTTTTCTGGAGTATCTTTTTAATTGCAATTCTGGCCAGTGTAAGTGAGTTAGTTAGGTTTTTTTTTTAAGTTTAGTTTTTTTCCCAAAAGGGGGCGTTCCCAGCCACTTACGCCTGTTTTGGCCATTTAAGCGAGTTTGGCCAGCAAATAGTTGCTCCAAACTAACTTAGGCCAGCGTATGTTGGCACTTCTGTATGCACAGAAAAACCTTACCTAGAGTTAAGAAATCAGTGCAAGTAACTACATTAAAAGCACCACCAAGCACCAAACAAAGCACAAAAAGTAATAAGCATTCAATAAAAAATGAAGTAAATGATTAAATTAACAAGTAAAGAACTGAAGTAAATCCTACCTTGAACTAAAGTTGGCAGCAGCTGTCTGTGTGGGAGTTCCTTCGGCCTGGGGTAGGTGCGGGAGAACACGGAGAACACGGCATCTTAAGGGGGACGGAGGGAGAATGCTCAACGCGGCAGGCTAGGGAGGGGGGGTTCTGGGAGCTAAATGGGACATTTTAAGGAGGGGGGAGGTAAGAGATGCACTGCGGGGAGTCCCTTCGGCCTGGGGTAGGTTCAGGAGAATGCGGCATCTTAAGGGGGGGGGGAAGGGAGAATGCTCAACGCGGCAGGCTGGGGGCGGGGGAGGGACTGTGTGTTAAAACACAGCATTTTAAGGCAGGAGGGAGGGGAGAGATGCATGTTAATACACCATTGCGCATGCGCAACCGCTCCATCGCGCATGCGCAACGCTGCCGGCATTGAAACAGACGCTGGACCCTAGCCCCGCCCCCCCTGACAGCTCTGTTTAGCCAGTACAGCCCTAGCTCTGCCCCCTCACATTGTGCTGCGCCACGCTGCAGGAAAACAACACCCGAGGATCGGCAAGAATCATTACTTAATTTTTCTGCGCACTTTTTCTACCGGAAACTCGGCGCAGCACATGGAGGTGCACCGTTTTAGCAGGAGGGGGGGAAACTTGAGTAAGTGCGCATTTAAAAAAAAAAGTTTTTTTACCCGATTGCCTGTGGGAAGCAGCCGACCGGGATTTCTGAGCCATAGTCTCCTGGGAAAGATGAAAAACGAGGTAAAAACCCTGGTCCATGAGGGGGATTTAAAAAAAAAGAAATTTCCTCTCTGACCCCCT
Organism: Pristiophorus japonicus; assembly: GCF_044704955.1. Classification (NCBI taxonomy): domain Eukaryota; kingdom Metazoa; phylum Chordata; class Chondrichthyes; family Pristiophoridae; genus Pristiophorus; species Pristiophorus japonicus. The sequence goes on along the minus strand of NC_091977.1, from coordinate 489,863,562 downwards.
TATGCACTCAAAACTAGTCCAGGAGATCACTCTAGCTCTGCTTGTTATACCGTACCTACCTCTGTTAAGCGATGATCTCCGCCACAGCCAGACACAGCTCCAGCTTTCTCTTGAAGGAATTCAGCAATCAGTGTTCACTGCATGAGCCGGCAGTGTATTCCACGGGTCCACTTGATCTTCTCTAACTTATTCAGTTGGAACAATGTGTCTACACAAACACCATTTCATCCCTTCATCATCTTATAAATCTTGATCAAATCACTCCTAATTCTATGCTTCTCTAAAGTATATAGAGACCAAGCTCTTTGAGCCTATCTTGGTAACTAAGATGCTTTAGACTGGGAATTAAGCTTGTGGCCCTCCTCTGCATCCTTTCAAAAGCCTCAATATCACCCACCATGTGAGGAGACAAAGTCTGGACACAATATTCTAACTGAGGCCTAACCAAGGTCTTGTACAAGAACAAAACAGTAAGCTCTGTTAAAGACTTGCATTTATATACTGCCTTTCATGATCTCCGGTCATCCCAAAATGCTTTACAGTCAATGAAGTCATTTTGAAAGTGTAGTCGCTGTTATAATGTAGAAAACACAGCAGCCAATTTGTGCATGGCAGATGAAGCTTTGGTTTCATGTCTCATCAGTAAGATGACACCTCTGACAGTGCAGGACTGACCAATTGGAGAGGGGTGGAGCGCAGATATTTTTCGTTAGTAACCTTCAGGATTTTGCAGGCGGTGAGGGGCCTCCCGATAGCAGGTGGGAGCTTTGTACGCTTATGGAAATTGGGGGCTTATTATGTCAAAAGGATCCTGATGTAGTTTTAAGCAGGGCTTGGGTATGGAGATGCAGTCGGAAGAGGTGAGTCCAAAGCTTTATTTCGTGAGGCCAAGAGCAAGCAGGAGTGTCTCCACTGCACGAGACATCCCAGAAACGCCCTCTCTGCCATTTACCAGCCAAATGGAGAGGCTGGCTGGATGCAGATGGGTAGGCCTGCAGCATTAGGCCGCAGAGGGATCATCAGGTGAGGGTTGGTTGGTCGGGGGCTGGAGGGAGAGGATTCGGGCCAGAGGATCAGGGGGAGGGAAGCATTGGGGGAGGGACAAATCAGAAGCCTCAAGGTGGGGAGGGGTTCTGATTGTGGGGAGTACATGAGGCAGATATGCTGGATCCAGGAGGTAAGCGTAGAGGCACTTACCTTCTGGGTCCAGCAGTTCTTGCCTTACTTTAGCTGGTGGGTTCCTTGAGTCCTGCAGAACCCGACCAGCCACAGTTAAATTTGAAATGCTGGTTAAATCGCAGTCTCATTTTAATATTTAACTGGGCGACCCGGCTCCTGGGAGCAGGTTGGCTGCCCGCCTCTTGTCCTGCCTGCATTAAAACCGGAAGTTGGTGGGTTGGGGTCAGGATTCTGTTTTTTCAACATCTGTCTTTTGGGGTTAAAATTCTCCCCAAAACATCACCTGTAGTGTCCCACCCATCTCACCATTGAGCAGGGATACGGACACTAACCGTAGTGTCCCTCTTGCTGCCATGATTAAGATCAGCTGACTTGGCACATAGAGGGGAATCATACCTGATCATTACGGTTTGGTTGCTTTACCAACTGAGCATGTCACGGACTGAAGTTTAAACAAAGTTATTCAACTGCACAATTTTTCAATCAACAAATTAACTTGAAATCTCCGGTTCAAAAGTAGCTTTGCCTCCCCCGGTTGAGAAATCAATTCCAGCTCTCAGCCAAACAAGAACCCTCCTTCATGTCAGGTGTAATCAAATCCGAGGGCCAGCAGAATGTTCAACAACAGCGTGCGTGTGTCAATACGTGATGCTAAAATCGGCAGGTAGCAAATAATTATAAAGTAGGACACACCCAGATATTCTGAGGTACTCGGGATGCCTGTTGCATCGCTGGATTTCAGTTACCCTTAACAGGTGTACAAGTGCTCTGCCACCTATTTCACTGATCCACCTTGTCAGCATCTGTAGGTCCATCACTGGATGTGTTTTTTAAAAATAAATATTAATTCTCCACTGCATAAGAAGATTTTCTTGCCTGCTAATATCCCATCTCTCTTAAAGGTGTTGACTGCTGCTGGGGTATCGTACCCCCTCCAAAGTGTTCAGTATCCCCTCCAAGGGGTTCATTTGTTGTGTGCCAACTTAGACTCGTCTCAGCAGGTTATTTGACTACATATGGCGTCACATCCAAGCTTGGCCCTGTCCTCACGACATCTATGCATGTGCAGTTTCCAGTATAGGCCATTGGATATGGTGAATTGGAGTGCTTCCACAGCCTGATGTGTTAACTCAGCACAGACCAGAAATCAAACCTGGGATCTGCTTGTTCTGAGTGGCTCAATTCTGCGCTCGGCAGCATAATTACAAGCTCAAACATAGGACAAAATCTAATCACATTGAGCCCAGTTTTGGCCATTGTACTTCGAAATAAGTCAAACACATCTGTAACAGTTCAAAGAAAGGTCACAAGGATGATAGCAGCTTTAAAATTAATCAGCTATGGATCTAAATCTGTTCTTATTGGGAAAAATAAAATTCAGTGGCAGAGAAGATATTCCCAAATTTTTTTTTTAACCACAAAGGGAACATTTGGGTGGATGTGGGATCTTTTAGTGGAAGAGAGTTGGAGGGGGGGGGGGAGGGACAAATGGGGGGGACCCATGAATAAAAATATAAGGGGCAAGACCGTGTATCGGCAAAACCATGACTATAAATAGGAGGAAGGGCCGTGAATGGGCTAAACCATGAATTTAAATAAGGGGAAAGACTCTGAATGCGAAAAACCATGAACAAAAATAGAGGACAGAGCTGTGAATGGGGGGCATTAATATAAATAGGGGGCAGGGCTGTGAATGGGGGGGGGGGGGGGAACCATGAATATAATTAGGTGGTTTATATGTAAAATAATCTATTTTATATAGAACAATGGATACCTGGGAGTGGGTTACAGGCTGGAATCTAATAGAGAGTGCCAGATAATTTACATATGGAATAAAAGATACCTGATATTATGTTACAGACTGGAATTTAATCGAGGGGTTCAAATGGTTTAAATATTGAATAATAGAAGCGAGGAGTAATGGGAATAAAGGGAGCATGTTATAGGCTGAAGCCTAACTGAGGGGATTAGATAAAGAAATTTGCAATTATATAGTGCCTTTCACATCCTTAGGACATCACAGGTTCCTGAGTGAACTAATTTAAGTCGGTCGATTATAAATTAGCCTTATTGTCTTTCGACTATCGAGCTGAATGTGCGCATGTCGATATTGGGCATGGGCAGAATTAGGCTCTGCTGTGATGTTCTCCATAGGGTCAAAAAACTTGCAAACAGTCACAGTAAAGAAGTACTTTCCAACTTGTGGTCCCATGTCCTGGCAATTTATCCCTTCAAACCCAGGAAATTCAGTCCTATTGCCACTTATATTTCTTATTCACTAATTTGTTCGGTTTGAATTCTGTGGGCCTGAAGATTTGGAAAGAGCTTTGGCGCTGTTGCATCACCAGGACAGCAAAATGTGTTTCCATCAACAACTTGAAACAGTAGTTTAAAGGGAAAACACCAATGTAAATATTTACCTTTATATAGTTGTTTTTAAATTGAGAAACTCAGGTAACAGACTAAGGCCTATGGTGTGGGACAGCAACAGGATAAAAATAGGAAAGAAAATTATATTAAAGTTTGAAGATTGTTGAAGGAAATAAGGATGTCCTGCAAAAGAATAAGTTAGAGTAGAAGAAAAGTCTTGATTTCAACACACAGAGGATGGAGGGAAAAGGAAGATTGTGTAGGTCAGCACAATTTAGAGGGTCATGATGAGAAAACTCAGAGGAACACACAGATCTTTCCCAGCACTAAAGTGTTAGCTTAGATTATGTGCTCATGTCCCTGGAGGGGAGTTTAAATCCACAACCTTGTGACTCAGAGGTGAGAATGTTACCAACTGAGCCAAGTTGATATCACCCGATTTATATCACAGTCTCTTCCAATCTGCCTTATGTGCCCTCACCCTTCACCCAGTTTTCTTAGTACAGGTACTGATAAGTCTGAATCCTCCTATTGGAAAAAAAAGCACAGATCAGATCTTAAATAGCCTAAACCAACCATGGAAAACAAACTTCATCTGCCTTCTCAGGTGAATGTAAATGATCCTTTAGCATGCTTCGAAGAAGAGCAGGCAAGTTTTTCTTGTGTCTTGGCCAAAATGCATCCCTCAACCAACACTCAAACAGATTACTTGGTCATTTATCTCACTACTGTTTGTGGGATCTTGCTGCGCATACATTGGGTGTCGCATTTACCTACAACAGTGACTGCACTTCAAAAGTACTTCATTGGAGTGTTTTGGGACGTCCTGAGAACATGAGAGGCTCTATATAAATGTAATTTTTTTCTTTATAAAATCAAACTCTCTAGAATGACTCGTTAGAAAACTCACCTCGTTGGTTATCACGACTTCTACATCAGTTTATTAAATTACCCAAACTCCTCATTTAGATTCAGCCAGTAACTCTGCCAAAAGCAACCGTTATACATCATGCAAACCATCGATTTGATTCCAGCCTATAACTCATGCCCATGCATTCAGTTTTCTGACGGTTTTTGAAACTCTCTGCACCCTGTGATTGGATTACTGCCTTGTAATCAGCTCCTAAGTATCCAGTAGCCTCGATAGATAGGTTCGAGTCATCATCACAGTTTTGGAAGGAGCTGGAATGTGATTCTCCGGAGCCACACAAACAGAGAAAGATTATCAGCTCTGCCCCAGACTTGCACACACGTCAATGCACATGGCTTTTCATTAACAGCTGCATATATAGATGGGACCAAGACATTAAGGGATTAACATTAGGGACAGACTCCAACAGCACTGTCACTCAAGTTGTTGATATTTTTAGGTCTTGCAACAGATTGCTCAACCAGGAAAGCGCTTTCATACAATTTCCCTTCCACCTTCTGGTCCCAACCAACCTGTGGATTAGAACAAAAACAAGAAATATACTTGGAGCCCCTTCCAGCTAAAAGGCTCAGTGGGTAAATGGACTGTCTGGCGTAAACATTGCATCATATAGAAAGAAAAAACTTACATTTATGTAGCACCTTATCACAAACTTAGGATGTTTCAAAATATTTTATAACCAAAGGATTATTTTTAAAGTGCAGTCACTGTTATGTGCGCAAACACAGAAGCCAATTTGTACATAGCAAATCTGTTTTTATTTTATGTTGTTGATTGAGGGAGAAATTCTGGCCACGACACTGCCTGCTCTTCTTCCAGTAGCACCGTAGGATATATGAGTTTGAATATACTATGTGAGAATACAGTCTTTGCGGTGCCTTCCTTTTTAAGAGGCGGTACTAGCGGTGGTGATTTTGAATAGGCGGCATTGGGCTATTTCAAAATGGTTCTGGTCAAGGCAACGTTCATCCTTCAACTAATACCATCAATATATAAACTGATCATTAATCTAATTTGCTGTGTGAAGATTACCCTATATAATAATGGTAAATACACTTCAAAAATAATTCATTAGTTGTAAAGTGCTTTGGGACATCCTGAGGATGTGAAATGTACTAGATAAATGGATGTGCTTTCTTTCAATATAACTCCCATTGGTTAATAGTTAAAGCTTCCAGTGATCTTTGATCCATTAGAATTCTATACAATATAGTGAAAGTGGACTGGCTGCTTACACCGGGATTCTCTAGACTTACAAAACTAGAATAGGTCTTACAGAAAGAAGCTCTACTGAATAGTTTGCTTAGAAAACATGCTTGATCTTTGAAAAAAAGGTGGAGTCAACAATAATCACCAAAATTCATTTATAAACGGCAAGAAAAAAATATAACATATTTAACAAGTATTAAATAGAAATGAATTCTCCAGGAAAGCAATATGCAGTCAATAAATAACAAAGACTACTCATATTATGAATCCTTCTATCTGTGGGACACAAAACATTATGTACAATAGTCAATGCTATGCGCATTTCTGAGATGTCAATGGGAATGTCACTGCATACACACGATTTTTGTTCCTTCATACCAACCGGCAGCTAGTCTTACCTAAACAACAATATTAAAGATATGACCAAGCTTTATGCTGAAGCACGATGGATGCCTACTCTCTCAGGCGTGGAGATCTGAGGCTCACAACACACCACAGCTCAATCCAATGTGCAGAGGTCTGGGAGCCTGTACGCAAGGCTCAGCTTGGCCTGCAACTTGAATTCAACTTAAGCCCCATAATGCGGCTGAACTGTCTAGCAGGGCTCCAGATATAGCACCTTAATTAAAAAGGCGTTGAAGTGCAGGCTGCATTATATATAAATATACATTTTATTAAATTCCCTGAGGTGCACCTCTCCCTTCCCTTGTCCTCTGTTCTCTGTCCCTCTTCCCATCGAAAATTGCTCGCTGCAGAATGCTCTTTAGTGGCTGCTGGCGCCCAACATTGCAGCCCTGGCACATGCAGCAAGTCATTTTGTAATGTGCCTTGAGCATCATAAAATCATGTGAATGAGCTGATCTTGTTATCCAGTGAAGTCAGCTTCCTCATTGGCCCCATGATGGAGCTTTTAACGGTATGGCCACAATTAGGAATACAGTACGGAAGTACTGAAATATTTTTAAATACTGAAATCTTTAATATGTAGTTCTTGCAGAGTGTAAGAATAAAATATATTAAATCATTCCTCTTAATAGATAAAATTGGTCATTTCTATTCTAACACACATTTACCAAGCCGGTGTGAGCTACGCCTTTAAAAACTAACTTTCCTTTTCTTTCTCTGTGAGGTATTTCTCCAGATAATCATCCCCTGGTCTCTATTATTCTGCTTTTTCCTTTGTTCACCTGGCCTGACACATGGCAGCCGAGGTTGGTGGGTGGTATTGTCTGCACCCACTCTGTCAAGACTCGGTGTGAACGTCTGCTCAAAGGAGCCAGGGATTGCTCAGGTGTGACTCTCCTGTGGATCGTCCATTCTCCTTTGCTCTGCCATGTCACAGGCTCCACCATGCACATTGCTGCTGAGTAGAGTGGGGCAGATCTCCGCTCCATGGCATCGAGCATCAACACTTTGCAATGTTGCCCATTCTAATATATTCAATATGAAGGCAGTGCATAATCTAGTGTAGCACAGCCTTAAAATAGATACTGATGACAGATTACAAAAAAGGATCGAAAATTGTTAATAACCTTTTATAGACATCGCTACATATCAAGCAAAATGCACTCTTCATCAACTATCACCATTACTGTAATTAAAAACTCCACAAGTATATAAATAATGTATCTAAACAGCTTCAGGGAAGTTAGTTCACAGCTGCAAACTATTCCCCTGATTCAGAGGATAGTTAGAAATGCTTTGTGTTTGGATTTTATTTTGGGGGAGCAAATTTAGTGTCCATCAAGGTAAAACGGTGTTAGCACTGGAGAATACAACCATTTTCCACTTTCCCATCCATTTTAAGCATGAAGAACTTCCAAGTCAGGTACAGAATGGGTTAGCTGCAGAGCAAAGCTCCAACTACACTACCCATCAAGCACACCTAGACAAGGTAAAGCTCCAAGTATCACACACCACAAACATCACAAGCAAAATAACAAGGATCAAGACTGTGTAATATTTAATAAAACTGGAGGCAGCTGAGTTTTAAAAAAATCTGAGAGTCTATGAGAATATAAAGACCACAATTTATAAATGTTACTCCACTGGTGTGGACAAGAAAATAAAACTCAAACATATCCCCTGGGTTCAGAGACCAAGCGGTCATTTCATACTAGAATCTTTGCTTAAATACAATTACTTTCATTCCCTGTGGATGGCAGGTGGAGGTGATTTGTAAACACCGCTAGATTTGCAATTGTGATGTTGCTGACAGTTTTTTTGCAGGACCACATTCTGGGTCCTTACATGAGAGAAAAACTTCACAGAAAATTCTTGTGCAAAACAATAGTAGGAATTGTAGGCCAAACTGTTGTCTGCTGGTTGTCCGTACAGTTTCACTCAAGGTAGACAAACTGTCCCAAGGAAGGCCCCTGCCTGCTTCCCAGCCACCTGGTTGGTGTTAAGACGGTTTTGTGATGGGACGCCTACAGAAGTCAGTCAAAATCTGGGCTTGATCTGAATTGGTTTCCCTGCAAGAGAAGAGAAAAGTTATTGATAGCAACAGAATCATCGAACTTATAACACAGAAGGAAACTATTTGGCCCATCACACCTGTGCTCGTGCTAGCTCTTTAACTGGCTCTAGTTAATCTAATCCCACTTCCTTGCCCTATCCCAGTAGCCTTCTATATTCTTCCTTTCCAAATACTTATCCAATTCCTTTTCAAAAGATGTTATAATTTCTACCTCAATAGTCACCTTGACAAAATATTCCATGTTCTAATAATCCTGAATCTATGTCCCCCTGCTACCGATTCACTAATCAGTGGAAACTAGGTTTCCCTTTTTACCCTCACAAAACATTTCATAATTTAAACATCTCCTTAACCTTCTATCTTCCAGTGGAAAAACATCTTTCCTGATCTGTATGGTTCATATACTGAAATTGGTTGACTTGTCAGGGAGCTGGGTCAATGGCAACAGAAATTGACCCAAAAGATCCTCAAATTTAATCTGCAAATCTTAAAATGTTTGCTTGAAAGATTGCATTAGTACAAATCTGCATACAGTTAGTAATACTTGGGGGTGGTCATATACTGGGAACAGTTTAGTGAAGGGGGTCAATTCTAGCTTACAGTTTCCCACTGTAACCTGACAAGAGACTGGCGGAACCCTTGTTGACCTTCGGGACCATCATGTCTCAGTGATGAGTTGGTACTTGCAACTTCTGGTGTAAAACAAAGCCATGCAGGCTACGAGATATTCAAAAGTTTGCTCCCTAGTCTGTGCTGAGTTACCCAATACCTGACTTGGTAGAGCAGCATAGCAGCACAGAGCTTGTCGGAGAAGCAGGATAAGGAGAAAATCAACGAGGTTTCTCATCCCCAATCACTATTTCGGCAAGATTGTTGGAGGAGGGTGTGTGCGTATATGCCTGGGGTGTGTGGGAGAAAACAACATTGTTAGATTTGGCTGTTAGATTCCCCTCAGCTGACATTCGTTAATGCGGGATGAAAGAAAGATTTGCATTTATATAGTGTCTTGCACGACCTCAGAACGTCCCAAAGTGCTTTACAGCCAATTAAGTACTTTTGGAGTGAACGCACCACTGTTGTCATGTAGCAAACATTGGCAGCCAATTTACATACAGTAAGCTCCCACAAACAGTAATGAAATAAATGACCAGATCATTGTTTTTGTGATGTTAGTTGAGGAATAAATGTTGGCCAGGGCATCGGGAGAACATCTGGGATGTTCTATAAATAGTGCTGCGGGGTGTTTTACATCCACCTGAGGGGCAGATTGGTCCTCAGTTTAACGACTTGTCTTAAAGACGGCACCGCCGATGGTCCAGCACTCCCTCAGTACTGCGAGGAAATGTCAGCCTAGATTATGTGTGCCAGTCTCTGGAGCATGACTTGGACCCACAAGCTTCTGACTCAAGAGACGAGAGAGCTACCCTTGAGCCACGGTTGATACTAATGGGCACTTGTCTCAGAATGTAGTTGCTGCCTATGGAACTGTACCTCAGCATGACTCAGTAACTTCAAGAGAGGAAGAAAATTGAGAAACCGAAAAAAAGACACTTCATATAAATCACACATATTCCACTGTAATTAGAAGGGAATCAGCACCAATTGCAATTACCATTAAAAACACATCATTTGACACTGGACTGGAATTTTCTTACATGGACTACAAGTTCTATTAGCTAGCTTGGCAGAACATTGAAGAAGTGCTGTAATTCTGCGTTTGCAATTCCCTGCACTTCTACCAATATTAGAAATACGTTACACAGATGTAGAGGACTACCTCCAGCTGGTCCCAGTGACTCATTTTAAAAAGAGAAAAATAAAATATGGATATAATACAGGAACTGGGAGTCAATTCCTAACACTTCCATAGAGATTTTGGGTGCTACTCTGGTAATTAGTATGACTGTAGGGGATGAGAGAGATCAAATGAAAGTTACTCCTTTAGCTGTGTGCCAACTGGGAACATCATGGAGAAGGTTTTGGAGAATGAGATGCGATTGTGAGAAAGGTTATTTCTATAACTAAATATAACACAAAAAGCTGTGCAGGTGTAGGAGTATTAATGTGCTGTGCCACAGGTATGTTAATATGGATCTGTGATTTTCCCACATGCAGTAGGCGTAAGGGCTAGGAGCTCCTACATGGAATTAATTTTATATAGGAATATTACACCACGAAACACAGAGTGCATTACGTAACCCTACATTGGAAATTTTACTATATAACCACACAGAGTATTATAACCCCTCTAATAGAGAGTGCATTACGATATAATACATGCTGAAATGTTCCATCTCTGTGTTGTAGAGTGGATCACAGACAAGCGTTATACCCATGAACAGAATAAAGACCTGCCGTTTGAAATACAGCGAGACCTGCTCTGCTGAAGAAGCGCATTACTGTGCAACTCCCAGTCAGCTGTACAACCTGCTACACATTACAGGGAAGTGGTCATTAAAGTACTCGAGCAGGACCATCGCATTTGTGGCGCCTACCCCAAAGGAGGCCCGAAAAGTCAGTTGATGCCATGGCCTATCGATGCAGTGCAGGTGTTCCGGAGAAGGTCTCCCCAAACACGGCTCAGTCCAACTTTGCAGCTTGCAAAGCAGTGTTCGAGCTGACCTTCTGATCCCATATCCTCTCCACTACCAGACCATCTACTTCCACCTCCATCCCTGCCTCAGCACATCTGCTGCTGAAACCCTCATCAATGCTTTTATTATCTCCAGGCTCGACTACTCCAATGCTCTACTGGCCAGGATCCCATCTTCCAACCTCCATAAACTAGCTCACCTAAATCTCTGCTATCCGAATCCTAACTCGCACCAATTCCTATTCACCCATCACCCTTGTGCTCGCTGACCTACATTGGCTTGGTCTAGCAACGCCTCGATTTTTAAAACTCTCATCCTTGTGTACAAATATCCATTTTGCTAACAAGTCTATTATGTGGTTCTTTGTCAAACACATTTTGAAAGTCCACATATACATCAATCGTACTACCTTCATCAACCCTCTCTGTTAAAGAACACAATCAAGTTAGAGGACTGCCAACCTTTTAAGTACATCCTCTTTATCTATTTTTATCTCTGTGGTAGGCTCTGTCAGGCTTATCAGGAGATGGACTGAGCTAAATTTCCTGGTGGAGTCCAGTCCCGGCTTCTTGATGTGTGGGCGGGTGGAAGCTCCCATCCCTGAAATTCCTGGCCTCCTTTGAATGTACTCTGGTTCTACCTCATCCGTCCTCCAGCACTTATGATAGAGATGAGCCTGGCCTTGGAATGTCAGCCCCCTTGAACACCAGCAGCATTGGTTTCCTCAGTCACTGCTGAGAGTATTATTGGAAAGTGTCACAAATGACAAAGTAGGTTAAAGTCCCGACATCGACCCATTTGTTAGTGAAAGTAGAAGCTGTAGGCATGTCCTCTCAGCTTCCACAAGTGGTAACGAAGGCACTGGGCATTAGATCCATTATGGTTTTATAACAACATATGTCTTTAAAGTTGTAATACCCGTAAAAAGAAGGCATTTTCCTTAAGATATGCTGCTCTGTCTTCAAGAAGCTTCAGAAAAAAGAGAGCTTGAAATATGCATTTGTCCCAACATAGTTGAAGACAATAGCGCAGGACCTGTAAAGATGCTTTAATATTGCTCAAGACCCATGTTAGAGATGATGACAATGACGGGCTAAACGTGCCACGAACATGCCCAGTCCGACTGCTGGGAAGACTGTGGCCGGGATTTTAACTCTCCTCGTCCAGCGAGAATGGCATGTGGGAGGGGTTAAAATTTGAAAGTTCTGGCTCCAAACCACTGGTCCCGGCTGGCAACATTCTTATGACGGTGACTCATGACATTGACGAGGCTCCCACTAAAGGCAGGCGAGGGCCTACTTAACATTCATATGCCACGGCCCGATGATGTCATCGGCGCCGCAACGTAATCTTTACTTCCAGGGAAAAGATTTACAATATTGAAAAAATATCAGATGGCTGGTAATGAGATTTTTATTCACCAGAATGATTGTAAAGGGAAACAAATATTTCCCGCGTAAATATTCCTTTACAGTTGTACGTGAAGCCTTAAAAAAATATATATTTAAAATTTAATTGGACATCAATTATGGGGAAACGTTATTACAACATGCTGAGAAATCTGCCATACAGCTATTGAAGTGTTACATAGAGCCGCAGATACATCTTAAAAAAGGCAGCAAAAGTTGAATGGGCTGCAAGAAAGCTTTACTTCCCAGTAGCAGACCACATCACGAAGCAGCGCACTACTGACAGTAAAGGCATCAATTCTTGAGTAAATATTTGTATTTTTTTTTTAAACTAAAATTAACAGCAAAAATAACAAAAGGACATTTATGTGGAATATTGCTAGTTTCCTTCCCCTTTAAGCCAGTGACACTGCAGGGTTAGGATCAAGTGACTTGATATCAATGTTTTCTCCGAAGGGACTCATGTTTATCCACCAATCTCTGGTGAATAGATAGTGACTTAGAAAGTCACAAATAGAAGCATTCTTTACAAAGAGCAGGTGCTGGAATGCACTCAAGCCAACAATCGATTGTATTTTAAACACTTTCTGCGTTTAGTCTGCGTAAATATTTACATCCAATGAATTTCTATTATACTAGAATCATAGAATGGTTACGGCATGGAAGAAGGCCGTTCGGCCCATCGAGCCCGTGCCGGCTCTCTGGAAGAGCAGCTCAGTGAGTCCCACTCCACCGTCCTTTCCCCATATCGCTGCAAACTTTTTTCTTTCAGGTACTTATCCAACTCCCTTTTGGAAGCCATGATCGAATCTGCCTCCACCACCCTTTCAGGTAATGTTTTCCAGATCCTAACCATTCACTGTAAAAAAAGTTTTTTCCTATGTTGCCTTCCATTCTTTTGCCAATCACCTTAAATCTGTGTCCTCTGGTTCTCGACACTTCTGCCAATGGGAACAGTTTCTCTCTATCTACTCTGTCCAAACCCCTCATAATTTTGAACACCTCTATCAAATCTCCTCTCAATCTTCTCTGCTCCAAGGAGACCAACCCCGGCTTCTCCAGTCTCTCCTCCAGTCTTGAAAAAGGAACCAATCAAGTATTGAAAGTTTGCAATATTTGCATAATGGAGATGTTATACTGAATGTTTAACACTGGACTGACTGTTCAGACCAGTCTGCCACTATAGCTTGATGCGATGTGACAAGAGGGGAACAGTATGACACAAACAAGTGAATGTGTAAGACAGAATGCGAGACAGAAAACAAGGCCGAGAGATGGAATCCAAAAGTGACAGACAAAAACACATACTATGTCACAATGACAGCATGCCCTGTCACAGTGACGAACCTGCACCAAAGCTGTGACCCCTCACAGGCCTAAACTTGTCACATCAAAAGAAGTGAGAAATTAACACATTTACACTAAATACCACACAACTTCCAAATTAATCTAATTTTAAGAGGTAGCTGCATTCATATGCTGCCATTAGTTCAAGAGAAGAGATAATGAATAGCTGCTGGGAGATCAAGGCTATCTGCTACACCCATGGTTGCTTACCTCCGTGAAACAGCCAATGAAAAGACCTGCAGAGTGAAAGAATGAGGTCCATGCTGCCACCTGAGTCTTGGTGGAATAGATCATTAGCATCCTGAATGGGGTCCAGCAGTGGTTATGTGACTGAATTAGTAATACAGACATTTACACTAATAATCCTGAGAACGCGAGTTCAATCGCACCATGGCAGTTTGAGAATTTGAGTTCTGTTTTAAAAACAAACTGGCAATAAAAAGCTGGTACCAGTAAAAGTGACCAGGAAGCTGTTGGATTGTTGTAAAAACCTAACTGGTTCATTAATGTTCTTTATGGAAGGAAGCCTGCCGTCCTTACCCAGTCTGGCCTATATGTGACTCCTGTCACCACACCAATGCAGTTGTCTCTTAAAATTGCCATCTGTAGTGACCTAGCAAGCTACTGAGTTGTATAAAATCACAAAGAATTGCAGTGGTTCGAGATGATGGCCCACCTTCTCAGGGCATAAATGCCAGCCTTGCCAGCGACACCCACACCCTGAGAATGAATAAAGAATAAAAAAATAACTTGTTGGGTGTCTGACAGCAATTGAAATTCCGGATTCAGCTGACAAACTGTTTAAGCTTTGTTTCAGCAGTTTATGATGTCTCGTCTCCCGCACCCCTTGTTCGCAATACTTCCATTTTAATACACTGCCAGCCTGTCTTCCCAAGGAAAGAAAAGTCCCTGATGGAATAAAATTGGAATCAGGAGCCTCGTTATCAACATTATGAAGCAAACTGATTTATTTTCAATGTAAGCCTCACTCAGCACGAACACAATTTCTTAATGTGCACAACGCATAATCAATTACTCAGACTTAATAGCAGCGGCATAAAAACAGCAGTCACTTTATTAGGCTGTTTGTGTCCTGCATTGCGAATGAACTGCTACTGTAATTAAGGCTCCCTTTAAAAACTGCTGCCTTTCGCACATTTTTAATGGTCTTGTGGCTTCAGATTGTACTAGGACCCTGCCTCTCAGCCATTATAGGGTTGGGGTTAGACACAAACATTTCATTAATGTTTACACATCTCTCCAAGGTATTCCTCAGCCAGGGAATGGAATGATTTACCATTTTCGGGCCCTTAGTATCAGCACATCACTCTACCAGGCCAAGTACAACATGGTTTCTGTTACTATACCCCAACAATCTCAAAACAGCTCCCTCTATTGTACCAGCATGCTATTTTGTTCACTTCCCACACCAGCCATCCTGTGGCCTCTCAGCGAGACTGTCAATTTAATGCAAAACTGGCGTCAGTTTTAAAATCTTTTTGTTGTGAGCTTATGCCGACATAAGAATTAAGAATGCATTGTGGGGACTTATTCATAATTAGCATAGGAATAGGGCCTGAATGAGCTTTATGCACAAAGTATGCACGGGCTTTGAGCAGATTCAGCACCAGTAAACTGCACTTGGGGTGCTGGGCACAATAGAAATGATTATCCTGGGTCTGTCTGTGCTTAGGGTACTGATTCCCCACGTACAGTGAATATTGGAAAATCTAGCAGGTTGGGAGGAACTTATGTGACTTTCCTCCATTTAAATTAATGGCGGAAAATCAGGTGTATTCCTTCACAGGCATGCACTCCGACCAGTCTGATTTTCCAGCAGTTGCTGCGCTCAGGAGATGCAGACCCAAGAAAATATCCCCTATTAGGTGCTTAGCAGATTTCAGTGCCCAATAATGTGCAGCATTGGTTCTGATATCATGGACCTTATTATTACCCATAATTATACACAGGCAGAGACAAACGTGGAACCATTTCAGAATGAATACTTATACATAGCACAAAACAAAAATACACAACTGGGTGGCCTCATGAAAGTTGCAAGGTTGGCAATGTGGCCCTGCATCAAAAATGAACACTACGAACATATAGGGACAATGCAATTTAGGAAACTGAATAGCTTACAAGAGTTTTAGCTTGCTACGAATGACAAATTAAATTCTAAATGAAGAGGACATTATAGTTTGTTGGAATATATTGCAGCATTAAGTTAATAAAAAAAAAAAGTTTCCTTTCAGGGTCTGTAATATTCAGTGCTATCTGTGGAATATTCACCTGAGGAGGTGGGGGGGGGAGGAAGCATGGATGAGGTGACCTCAGCATGATGCGTCTAACGATGGAAGAGTCAACTCTCTGTGGAAGGCTCTAAGTCAAGACCTGAGCCTTGTCGATCAGAACCTACCCAAGGGAGTTTTTGATGACTGACCAGCCAGCCTGGCTCCTCAATGGGACTAAAGCTGTAGATCTTCCATTTGAAGCTGTCATTCTTCCCACTCAGCTCCAGATAACTCTAAGTGAATAACAGATAGAGTGTTCCTAGTTCAACCAGCAAAAATTCATCTTTTGCTCTTTGGTCTTTTCTAACTTCCTTGGCAGTTGCATCATAGAGTGCACAGATGCTCTTGTACATGGAGTGCTATGAAAATACAAGTTGTTGTTGAGCCAATTTTCAGCCTATTAGTGGGTGGTATAGCATGTTTCTCCATTACTGTCTTTCCCATTCTACACCCAAGAAAGTGTGGGGAGACTTAAAAATAATTCCCATGGTAATTATATTCCCACAGATGCACAACTTAGCTGGCAGTAACTTGGCATTCTTTTTCAGAGCGTCCATACAATCAGACAGCGAGAGAGAGTGAGCAAACCATTTTGTGGTTTAAAAGCGGATAGGGCAGGTAGCCACAAATTAAAAAGGATCCCTCATAACACATCTTTATACTCAAGATTGTACCCACACTGTCCAAAATTTGTGACAGGAGGAATACGCTGAGGGGTGTAACGTGGGTTTGGAGAGGGTGTGGTTATAGGGAAGCAGAGAAGAACAAAAAGAAAATAGAAACAAAACTGAGGAAATGGGTCTTGATATTACGCCACAATGTAGTAGTGAATTCTGAACGCATTAATGTGAAATTTCTTTCTGCACTATTGTAACAGAGGTGTTAACCAGCTTGTTTCAAACAGGTTAATTTAAAAAAAGAGTGGAGGAAGGAATTTCATACAAGCTCATTCAACGTCCATCGACTAGTATCCACAGTGGAATTTCAAACCCACGAAATACTAACAGTGGGAATGGCATGTCACAAAACTATACTGAAGCATCACTTGTGCCATGAGCTCAAATATTTAGAATTCAAACACATTTTACCAACCTACCAACCTGAAGGGTGGATATAACATTTATTTTTATCCCTTTGTCGACTTTAATGGAAAGTGCTTTTGTTAAGCTGTATTGATATTTTCCTAAAGCTTTCGGTCTCTTCAAAATATATTCAGATGGCCCTGGCACTTTCTTAGCAGATGGATATAAACAAACTTTATTTGGGATGTAACCGGCTCTGGCATTGATTCATGACCTTTTTGCTAATTTATGTAAAAACAGTGGAGTCTATTTAACAGCTCTCTGCCCTTAATAAAACACCTATACATCAACCAAATGCAAAGCGATCACTAAGTTCAGCATAATTATCTGTATTTAACCCTTGCAGAGCCCAGACGTGAATTGGAGCAGATTGAAAGCTGACAGCATTGCAAGGTATTATATGCCACAAGTGTTGCTGTTTTTTACTTACAAGTTTATGTCTCTGCTAAGCATTAGTACAATTTTTTGGGTTAAACCCCTTATCCTGGTGTATGCCTTTGTTTTTTCCATCCTCTCTTTAAAGCTGTGACTCATGCTCAGTATGTTTCCACAGATGCCAGCACTTCTGTGTGAGAGCGCCTGGGTGGAGGTGGGGAGGGAAATCACAGTTGAACCCGACTCTGCCCAACTTTTATGAGTCACGCTGAAGTCTCTGGACAGCAATCAGGAGTGGTAAACAATTTCACTCCCCTTCCCAGCCCAGGGACGCCTCTTTTTTCGTTCCTTTCTCCCCAGCCGCAGTTCGTTTTGAGATTAGCAAACTCAGCATAGACTGGCGATCAAATGTGGTTTGTATAGCTCATTACTGCACTGAGTTATCAGGGGAGCTGGCTTACTCACTGTAATGTTTACTACTGCGTTTGGGCAGTCTCAACTCAGTTCTTCGAAGTTCAGCACTTCCAGTTCATGTGCAGCACCGTTACGTGGAGATAATTGGGTAATCTGTATGGATAGTAATCCATTCCCTTGTAATAATGCCCTCACCTACAAATACTGTCATTAAAAACTGTTTGAAATAATAGATACTTTAAGTTTAAATTAAGTTTCTGCTGGGTGATTTTGGGTTGCTTCATAGGGCATTACAATGAGCATCACTCTGCAACTTCTCATTAAAATACCCTGGTCTGTTCTCCTAAAACTTGTAGAAAATTAAAGAACAAACTTTCATCATTAGGACTTCCCAAAATATTTACAGCCAATGGATTACTGTTGAATAGCATTCACTGTTATTCACCAATTCTATCCCTTTCCCTGGCAACTGTCTGAGGCTGAACCAGACTGTTCGCAACTTCGGTGTCATATCTGACCCCAGGATGAGCTTCCGACCACATATCCACGCAATCACTAAGACCACCTATTTCCACCTCTAACATTGCTCGACTCCACCCATGCCTCAGCTCATTTGCAGCTGAAACTCCCATCCATGCCTTTGTCTCAACTATGCTTTTGTTACCTCTAGACGTGACTATTCCAATGCACTCATGGCCGGGCTCCTACTTTCTAGCCTCTGTAAACTTGGTCATCCTAAATTCTACTGCTTTGCCCTAACTCGTACCAAATCCCGTTCACCCATCACTCACTCCTGGGCTTGCTGACCTACATTGACTCCCGGTTAAGCAATGCCATGATTTAAAAATTCTCATCCTCGTTTTTAAATCCCTCCATGGTCTCGCTTCTCCCGATCTCTGTAATCTCCTCCAGCCCCACAACCCTCCGAGACAGCTGCTCTTCTTCAATTCTGGCCTTTTGAGCATCCCCAATTTTAAATGCTCAACCTTTGGCGGCTGTGCCTTCAGCTGCTGAGGCCCTAAGTTCTGGAATTCCCTCCCTAAACCTCACTACCTCTCTTTCCTCCTTTAAGACCTATCTCTTTGACCAAGCTTTTGGTCGTCTGCCCTAATATCTCCTTATATGGCTTGGTGTCGTTTTGTTTGATAACGCTTCAAGCACCTTGGGATGTTTTAGTATGTTAAAAGTGTTAAATAAATTCAAATTGTTGTTGTTATGTAGGAAAATACAGCATGTCAATTTTCACACAGCAAGATCCTACAAATAACAAATTCATGTATTTTTGTGGCATTAGCTGAGGGAGAAATGATGGTTGGGCACTGGAAGGACCCCTGCTCTTCTACAAATGCTGTCATGGCATCTTTTATGTCCACATATATAGAAAGATGTGACCTCGGTTCAATAACTCATTTGATAGGTAGTACCTCGAACAATGCAGCACTCCCTAATAACTGAAGTGCTAGCCTAGATCACGGACTTCATTCATATTTGGGCTTGAACCCATTAGTGACAACAGTGCAAAAAACTGTGCCAAGCTGACACTGAACTGACAAATTCATTGAACTATTTTACAATCATATGTTTTGTAAAATTACACATAATGGGCCCAAGTTTCCACATGATTTGCACCTGATTTTTTAGGAGCAACTGGTGGAGAACGGACTATCTTAGAAATTGCAATTCTCCACATTTTATTTTCTGCAGTTCTAGTCAGGTAGAACAGTTCTACTTTGGAACAGAATTTTTTCTTCAAATGGGGCCTGTCCGGCCACTGACGCCTGATTTGAAAGTTTCCACAGTGAAAACGTACTCCAAACTAAAGTAGAATGGAGCAAGTGAAGATTTTTGTAGAACTGAAAAAACCTGTTCTACACATTAAAAAATCAGGCGCAGGTTACAAATTAGGCGTCCAGAACGAGGTGGGGGGGGGAAGGGAAGTCATTAAATTCTATAATAAATCCTTATTTATACTTATACAAATATTATACAAATAAATCCAACCTGAATAAACATTTATAAGCAAAGAAAAGATTAAATAAACCATCTTCCTACCTGTGTGAAAGTGCTTCAGCCAGGGAGAATTCTGCAGCCATTCATGCCGCTGAGCGGGAGGGGGGGGGGCGCGAGAGAAAGCCGTTCGTGCCGCTGAGCGGGAGGAGGGGGGTGGGGAGGAGAAAGCGGTTTGTTGTTGTGGAGGGGAGGGAGGGGAAGGAGACAGCGGTTTGTTGCCGCGGAGGGGAGGGAGGGGAAGGAGACAGCGGCTTGTTGCCGTGGAGGGGAGGGAGGGGAAGGAGACAGCGGCTTGTTGCCGTGGAGGGGAGGGAGGGGAAGGAGACAGCGGCTTGTTGCCGTGGAGGGAGGAGAAGGAGACAGCGGCTTGTTGCCGCGCAGGGGAGGGGAGGGAGGGGAAGGAGAGAGCCGTTTGTTGCCACGGAGGGGAGGGAGGGGAAGGAGACAGTGAGAAGGGTAGCCTCAGTGCTGATGGCAATGTGATTTTATTAAAAAATGTTCAAAAATTAAACAGCTACAAAGAACTACAAAAATGGCCGAGTGCCAATGTTTTTTTTCACACTGAGCATGCGCGAACGCTCCAACGTGCACGCGCAGTGTTGCCGGCAGGAAAAAAACTAATTTAAATAGTACCCGCCTCCTCCCACTTACAAAGTCGGCGCGAGTGTAGGCTCCGCCCCCCTGGGCGCCGCGCCAAACAGACAAGGAGCTGCAAAGCGCTCAAGAATAGCGCGTTTTTTTTCTGGCGCCGTTTTAGGCGCGAAAAACGGGCGCCCAGCTCGGAGGGTCGCCCGTTTTTTATCCTGTGGAAACTTGGGCCCTATGGACCTATTTATTATTGCCAAAATTTCTCTTCCCACTTCATTACGTGAAGGCACTTACTTACTCCTTAATAAGGTACATTTCCACAGGCAACAGATGTTATGCAGTACCTCACCCAACTGCCGATTATTCACGCGTGAACCTTGAGTGTAAATAGCAACAGTCACTTCTGCTGTGGGGAGAAATCACATCCTAGCCTGACCTTGCCATCCATATATGGGACTGCTGGTCAGAAATTTGGAGTGAGAACAGGGCTCACGGTGCCGACCCTAATCCAGGGGTGTTGAATCCAACTGTAATGGCCCTACAGCCAAACAGCGTAGAACTGGGAATGAATCCTAGATCATCTTGTCTACGTGGCTCACCAATTCATTGTAGAAACATGCTGAAATCTGGTTTACATAAAGTTAAATAAAGGCCTCAGATAGTAGTTGTCATACTTCCCACAGTGCCATTTAATAGTTCATTTTATGATTTCACCCTCTTAAAGAAAATGCATTAAAAAAATACACCATGAATAACAAAATGCTCTCCCAAACCTTCACTGACGATGACATACATCTAAACTCCATAGGCAAATTTAGTATAAATATTGCCCTGGTTTCAAAGAATAAATCTTCAACCCTGCCCAGTTGCCTTCCACAGTCTACCAATCCCTAACCCATTGACACAGAATGTCCATTGGAGAATCTCATCCATTACTTATTCCTAGGCCTTCCACCATGATCACGATATTTTCAGCCTTAGTGCTTTTTTTATTTTTCAGGTTCGCTGGAATATCGCCCATTTTAAAAACCGCTAATTCCCCCATTTTATTTGGGCGATAGCCTTAGCGATCATAGTATTCAGCAATGTATTCAGTCATGCAAAGCTGGCATCCATAGCAACGGCCGTTCTGCGCATGAGCATTTTTTTTCCAGCAAATAACTTTTCCCGCGATTTGGGAGTTCAGGGATCATCTAAGCATGCTCAGAAGATGGAAAGAGAGGGAGAGAGAGAAACAGAGCGAAGGAAGCTGAAAATAAATCTGTGGAGGGTGAAAAATGTTAAACCAATCGAGCGATAGTAGTTTGCAGCAGGAACTGTCAGGGAGAAAGAGGGCAAAAGCCTTCTCTGATGAGGCCAATGAGCTCGAAAATCGGTGGAGCCAATTAACACTGGATGGGAGTGGGAAACCTCCCTACCGCACATATCAAAAAATATGGGGCCATATCGCCACCCTACTCTCATCGGTGGCCCACGATAGGTGTGAGGCAGATCAGTGCCGCAAGCGGTGGAACAGTCTGATTGCATCGGCAAGAGTAAGTATTCAATTGTTACATTTTAAATTGTAATGATTCACTGACTCATTAATTAGATTGTAAATCTTCTGGATTGTAATTAAGCTGGGTAATCTTGGGTAGCTTCCCTGCTAAGATTTGGACTGGGGTCAGGACCTGCGCCCTTTAAGTCTAATTTTGCTGAGCTGCCTTACATTTAATCAACAGTATTAATTATTATTATTTAAAGGAATGACTGGAAACAGACAGACTGCAAACATTCGGCATATTTACCACTTTAATTCAGAAGGAGAATTCTTGTGTGCTGTGAGCAAATCTTTAACTTGGGCACCGTCTCCTTTTTGGTTACGTTGGTGGATGGGGCAAGACTGAGCACTGAAAGGGTCCGGTCACCTTTACCCAGACAGTGAGAATCTCTCCGGCTGCTGAAACTCACAGTGACCCAGCCTGGACTGGCAGTGAGCTGCCCTGGGACACTTTGGGAATTAGCTCCGGTCACACGAGGTCTCTGAGCACAGCCCATGGACACGGTGCCCCCTCCCATTACATTGTCAAGCTCACCAGCGGTCCTGATTCTCCCCCCCCTCCCCCCAGTTCATCGATTCAAATAAACCGTCTACCTCCCCTCAGGCTCCAAATGGCACAGCCCGTGGTTGGGCCTTTCCTGGAGATTGTACACGACATGTTTGGTGTCAAGCATAAGCTCATAAACACGATCTTATTAAATATTTTCTCTGAACATAGATGTTATAACCATGCATCCATTGCGGATACAAACTGTATCAGCATATAACCTTAACGATGAATAGCATGTGGCGTGACTTATTATGGATTAGAATATCTGTTGTGTTTCCGTAATAGTACCTAGTCAATTAG
Organism: Pristiophorus japonicus; assembly: GCF_044704955.1. Classification (NCBI taxonomy): domain Eukaryota; kingdom Metazoa; phylum Chordata; class Chondrichthyes; family Pristiophoridae; genus Pristiophorus; species Pristiophorus japonicus. Next base: position 489,840,891 of record NC_091977.1, on the reverse strand, counting down.
TTTATGCCATGCTCTTGTCATGTTTGCAGAGGAAGCTATCTAAGAATCATGCCAAGCAGAGGCGGACCAGAAGAGGGACTGCTGAGCTGCACCCTGACTGGCCTGGAAGAACGTGCCGCAGCATTAGTGGGCAACCATAATCGTTGTGCCACCCGTGATGGTGCAGATCCCGTTGTTGTGCCACGTGAGTAATGTGTAAATCAGTAGTAAACCAGTGGTCATTTAAAGTAATTTAATGACATTTCATTATAATATATGAATGATGTAATGTTATGCATGCAGTTTCAGTAGTTTCATGTTAATCATATGTAACGTCTCTCGTTCACATTTATTGCAGTAGTGTTGCTCCTCGTACACATGCCAGCGCAGCGCAAGCATTCTCATGTCTCCCCTTCTCTTCTAATAACTTCAATTATATTTTGCAGCTCCCCAGACGCAAAGGGAGGCCCCTGTACCAATGCCTGTCCTGCTGCAGGTCGTCATCACCACGGGTGACGAACACCAAAGTGAGGAGGACGACGAAACAGAGCCTGATTTTTCATCTGTGGTACCTGCGGCCACGTCATCCTCAATGGATGAAGTAGCCGGGCCAAGAGGCTTGCAGCAGGCCGCTCCAAGGCGTCCAGTGTCCACGACGACCCCGCGGAGGTTGAGTTGGCGAGGTAGGCAGATGTCAATGAGGACACGGTGTCACTGTCAAGGGCGAGCATCGACATAGGTCGAGAGCTCCTCCAGGTGCTTGGTGGGTTGACCGGCAACATTGCCACATTGTCTGCGAGAATAACGGAGGGCATGGAGTGGATAGTTGCAGTAACGGGGCAATCAACCAACTCTGTCGATGCCTTGCGGCATGCGATTGTTCCGTGATACGGCACTGTGCTGTACTACCAACCACCACAACAGATGCGAGACCGGCGGAAGACGTTTCTTCACAAATGTCTTCTCCTCCAGCCACTGAGGTCATTCGCCGACGTCACCGCCCCCCCCCCCCGCCCCCCCCCCAACCACACCTCGGCCACAGCAGCAGCCCTTGAGGTGCTCTGCTGCAAGACGTCTTGATCCCATTACTCGGGCATTACATGCGAAACGGGAGGGGGGGGGGGTTATGACAAGGGGCGGGGGGTTCAAGGTATAGGAGGGAAGCGTGGCCGCAGGTGGGCGGGGGGGCGCCGGTCCTGTATATTGTTATAAAAAAAAATTGTTCAATGTTGACTGTTGGGGATGGTGGGAGGGTGTTGTTATATTGTTCTGTTAAAAATGTTGTTCCCTGTTGGGGGTGTTATATATGTTTGTTAAAAATGTTTTTAAATTACCTGTAATTTTAATTAATGTAAGGTAAAACATCAATACAATGGTTGGAAACATTGGCCAATGTAACGCAACTGTAACTGTCACCAACGTAACTTCATGCAAAGCGTTCATTTATGAGCTGCTGACGCAAGAGTTTTGCAGCTGCGTAACTACCACAGGGCTTTTCCAGTGGGGGGGGGTGTGGGTGCATGGGTTCATCAGCAGGCTGATTGTCCTCCCCAAGGTCCTTGTTCTCCTCGTCCTCCTCCCCTCTCTCCTGAGGTGGACCGGCGGTCCCATCTGGTAATTGTTGTCCTCTCCTAATAGCTATGTTATGCAACATGCAGCACACCACAATGAACTCAGCAACCTGCTCAGGGTGGTATTGTAGGTTGCCTCCCGACTGGTCCAGGCATCTGAAGTGCTGCTTCAGAACTCCCATTTGTCTTTTCAACGATATTGCGTGTAGCTAAATGGCTGTCATTGTACAGTCTCTCGGCTTCTGTCTGGGGCTTACGTAGGGCGGGGGGAGTTCATGAGCCAGCTGGCAAGGCCATATCCTTTATTCCCCAGCATCCAACCATGACCTTGTGGCTGACTCTTAAACAGGTCAGAGACAGTGCTCTCACGCAAGATGTGAGCATCATGGATGCTCCCTGGAAAATTTGCATTTACTGCCATGATTATTTGCTTGCGGTCGACAACGAGCTGCACATTCACAGAATGGAATCTCTTTCGGTTCCGAAACACCTCTGCATCCTGTAAGGCTGCTCTCAGGCCGATGCTCGTACAGTCTATTGCTCCCTGCATCTTGGGGAAAGTTTGCTATTCTCGATAAACCCAAAGCCCTCTCAGTCTGTGCCTCCCTGGTCATAGGGAAGTTTATAAACTCTATCCTGCATGCGTAAAGGGCTTCAGTCACCTGTCGAATGCAGCAATGTGTGGTGTGTGAGAGATATCGCAAATCTCGCCAGCTGAGGCATGAAAGGAGCCCGATGTGTAGAAGGACAGTGCCGCAGTAAACTTAACCTCAACGGGCAGTGCGGTCCTGATGGTGCTGGTAGGCTGCAGATCTCCCTTAATTAGCTGGCATATCTCACTGATGACCTCCTTTCGGAATTGTAGCTTTCTAATGCACGTTTTATCGGACAAGTCCAGGTATGATCGCTTATCCCTGTAAATGCGTTGGGTGTAAACGTCTCCTCCTTATTAGCAGTCTGCCACCTCTGTGATTGGGCACATAATGCTCTTCAATAAACCTTCTCCCATCTCTATTCTGCAGCATGTGATTAGTCATCAATACTGGTTGAAACATTACAGGCCACATCACTGTAAATGCTCTTAATTTGTCCTCAACAAATATAAATGTGATTAGATGATTGGCAAGACTCAAAAATGCCCTTAAAATCACTCACAAATTGCTTCTCCTTACAAGCACTTCAAGCAGCCTTTTATTAAAGATTCTCTGAGTTCCAAAATGGTGTCCGTAGTGCCGCGTTGTCAGGTGATTGCAGCTTTTCTTCAGCGCCTTTTTGGGCCAGCGATCATTTGGGATAATATTCTGGGCGAAATGCCGAAAGTAGCGCTCGGCGATCATCTGGGCGATAATCGGGTGCTAGTTTCCATTATAAACAATTTTTTCAGCCTTGCACGAGGATGACGTCATATTTTTTAAAAAATAGGCCAGGCGATGCAATTCATTCCTGTATGCCGAAAATTGCACCACCGATAAATGGGCTATAATTGGGTGCTAGTTTCCATTTTTCATCAAAAATGGGCAATAGTCTGAATCTCAGCACTATATGGGCGCTAAATGGGCGATGATGTGCCGAAAGTCTAGCGCTTTGTGCCTTCTGTTCCATTCCCAGATATTTATTCGCCACTTTTTTTCCCGAAGGCGTTAAATCAATGCAGCATTAGCTCCTCTTTCTGATAACCGGATTAAAAAGGTGACTATACAGGGCACCAGGTTGACTATTAAGCAATCGTTTGCATGGTGAAAAATCTGGTTGGCTGACAAGTTCTTTTGTAACCTCTGATTATACACAAATTAGTGGAAAGCCTCAGGAACTTGAGCATGCTGCCTCACAGATTGCAGGCAAGATCAAGTGCTGCATCTTTTGGCAATGATAAAAGATAGGAGGATAAGGGTAATGTATTTACGTGGATAGGGAACTGGTTGGCAGACAGGAAGCAAAGAGTAGGAATAAACGGGTCCTTTTCAGAATGGCAGGCAGTGACTAGTGGGGTACCGCAAGGTTCAGTGCTGGGACCCCAGCTATTCACAATATACATTAATGATTTAGACGAAGGAATTGAAAGTAATATCTCCAAGTTTGCAGATGACATTAAGCTGGGTGGCAGTGAGCGTTGTGAGGAGGATGTTAAGAGGCTGCAGGGTACTTGAACAGGTTAGGTGAGTGGGCAAATGCATGGCAGATGCAGTATAATGTAGATAAATGTGAGGTTATCCACTTTGGTGGCAAAAACAGGAAGGCAGAATATTATCTGAATGGTGATAGATTAGGAAAAGGGGAGGTGCAACGAGACCTGGGTGTCATGGTACATCAGTCATTGAAAGTTGGCATGCAGGTACAGCAGGTGGTGAAGAAGACAAATGGCACGTTGGCCTTCATAGCGAGGGGATTTGAGTTTAGGAGCAGGGAGGTCTTACTGCAGTTGTACAGGGCCTTGGTGAGGCCACACCTTGAATATTGTGTACAGTTTTGGTCTCCTAATCTGAGGAAGGACATTCTTGCTATTGAGGGAGTGCAGCAAAGGTTCACCAGACTGATTCCCGGGATGGCGGGACTGACATATGAAGAAAGATTGGATCGACTAGGCTTATTATATTCACTGGAATTTAGAAGAATGAGAGGGGATCTCATAGAAACATATAAAATTCTGAAGGGATTGGACAGGTTAGATGTGGGAAGAATGTTTCCGATGTTGGGGAAGTCCAGAAGAAGGGGCCACAGTCCAAGGATAAGGGGTAAGCTATTTAGGACCGAGATGAGGAGAAACTTCTTCACTCAGAGAATTGTGAACCTGTGGAATTCTCTACCACAGAAAGTTATTGAGGTCAGTTTGTTAGATATATTCAAAAGGGAGTTAGATGGGATCAAAGAGGGATCAAGGGGTATGGAGAGAAAGCAGGAATGGGGTACTGAAGATGCATCATCAGCCATGATCATATTGAATGGTAGTGCGGGCTTGAAGGACCAAATGGCTTACTCTTGCACCTATTTTCTTGTTTTTATGACACAAAAAATCTGCAAAGGGACATAGACTGGTGAGTGGACAAACGTTTGGCAGATGGAGTATAATGTAGGAAAATGTGAGGTTATCCACTTTGGCAGAAAAAATAGAAAAGCAAATTATAATTTAAATGGAGAAAAATTGCAAAGTTCTGCAGTACAGAGAGACCTGGGGGTCCTTGTGCATGAAACACAAAAAGTATGCAGGTACAGCAAGTAATCAGGAAGGCAAATGGAATGTTGGTCTTTATAGAGTATAAAAGCAGAGACGTCCTGCTGCAACTGTACAGGGTATTGGTGAGGCCACACCTGGAGTACTGCGTGCAGTTTTGGTCTCCGTAACTAAGGAAGGATATGCTTGCATTGGAGACAGTTCAGAGAAAGGTCACTAGGTTGATTCTGGAGATGAGGGGGTTGACTTATGAAGATAGGTTGAGCAGGTTGGGACTATACTCATTGAGAGGTGATCTTATCAAAACATATAAGATAATGAGATGCAGAGGATATTTTCACTCATAGGGGTAACTAAATCTAGGGGGCATAGCCTCAGAATAAGGGGTCACCCATTTAAAACTGAGATGCGGAGGAATTTCTTCTCTCTGAGGCTTGTAAATCTGTGGAATTATCTGTTTCAGAGCTGTGGAGGCTGGGTCATTAAATGTATTTAAGTCGTAGATAGACAGATGTTTGAGCGATAAGGGAATAAAGGGTTATGGGGAGCGTGCAGGGAAGTATAACTGAGTCCATGATCACATCAGCCATGATCCTATTAAATGGCGGAGCATGTTTGAGAGGTCAAATGGCTACTCCTGCTCCTATTTCTTGTGTTCTTGTGTTACGTTTCTCAGAAGCATCTCAGTGCTTCACATACAGTGAATTACATTGAAGTTTAGTGTCAGTTATTTGGACAAACATGACAGCCAATTTTTGCACACATCAATAAGATGAATGAGGCATTTATTTGAATTTGGCTGAGGAAGAAATGTTGGCCAGGACATCAAAAGAACTCCCTACACTTCTTCAAAGAGTGGCATAGGATATTTAATGTCAATGGAACCACCAAAACTGACAGGCAAGAGTCTTGACGTAACATTTCATATGAAGGATGGCACCTCTAACAATGCAGAACTCACTCAGTACTGAACTGGATTGTACGCTCAAGTTCTAGGGATTTGAACCGACAACCTTCTGACATGGATGTCAAAGTGCCATCCACCGTCAGAGACTGCTAGGGTGAGTGAGAGATATAGGGCTGGATTTACCGGTCCTTTGCGCTCTAGGGTATGAAAGGCGGCGTTCAGGTCTCCTGTGTCCCGTCGCGATGCTCCGGTCCGTTTTTGCGGTGGCGCTGAGCAGCTGTGCCGGGTGTGCCACGCCTCTCGTTGCGACACCGGCAGTACTTTCAACTTTTGCCCGATCCGTCGGCCCACAATGGCCGCCTGGAAAATCAGTGCGGTCCATCATAGCCAGCGGGGCAGAGCAAGGTAAAGTACTCGAGTGTTTCTTCGTTTTACTTTTTTTAGCGATTTGTGTTGTGGTGGCATGGGCAATGTTTTGGGAATGTTTTTGTGTTTATTTGTTTAAGGTTTCCCAACCCCATCCCCCATCCCCCGCCCTCTCTCAGAGCACACACAGCCTGGCAGTTTAGTTCGCGAGTTTCCCATCCTTGCGCCACGGAAAGTGTACAACGCCTCCCTTCGCGCTACGCCCCCGACGCAGCGTCCAGATGCCGAAACTACTTCACCAAAGCGGCCTACAGCTTTCCCGCCCCACCTCCGTTTTCGCCCGGAAAACAGAAAAGCCTAAAATCCAGTCCATAGAATGAGAAAGAACAAGGTATAGACAGCTAGAGAAAAACTGCCACCTAACAAGCTGACTCTGGAAAGAATGGAAGCATTAATACTGTCTTGTGATGTTGCCCCACCCTGGGTGGGGATTGTTATGAAGCAGTTATTCTTCCCTTTCCATCAGGATCTCCTTTCAAAAAGGCAGTTTTTCCTCTTTTCCCCCCCTAAAATAATCGGATACCTTTGAACAAAATATCAAAATGATCTTATTTTTTGTTTTATTTAAAATAGTTGAAGTGTTTGAATGCTGGTGACATTGTCTAAGGAACCCGCTGGAAGGAGTTATTGAGTCTGAACGAGTGAGGGGACAGATTAGTGTAAATGACATGTTTACTGAAGCACACTAGGTTAATGACTAGGTCTGTGATGATGTTAATTCAACTCTTTTGGACTGCTGTGCTCAACACCTTGCAAAATGCTACAATGTCTATCTACAGGAAGGCAAAATGATACAATAAGCTAGGCAAGAATGATGTCTCAATGACTGCATTCCCTACCGCAACTTAAAAAATAATAATTTAGTGCAGGGATGTCCATGTCGGTGCATACCGTGAGGGCTGGGGTACCACGTGTTAAGTTTATATCTACATCCCAGTAATTCGCATATATTTTAAGAGGTTGATACTAAAAGATATTCCTGTTTGAGTTAAGATTTATCCACCAAAGAGGCAGCAGTGCCATTTCAAAACCTCCAGCTCCACAAAATTCAAACAGGGCAAATCAGCACAAATGGAATTGAGTTACCAAGGCTTCAAGGACCAGATCGTCAGCATTGAAGGGTAGCAATATGGCCTTGGGCTGTAGGATGGAGTCCCTTGGCTAAGCATATAAACGGCATAGGGTTAAGCTATATTAATAAGGTGCTGGATTGAATCCCTGATCTGTGCTGATAACCAGGGCAGCAGTTGGAAAATAACAATTATAAAGCAAGAATGTGCATTTATTATAGCGCCTTTCATGACCTCAGGAATTCCAAAGTGCTTTACAGGCAATGATGTACTTTTGAAATGCAGCCACTGTTCTCATGCATGAAACGTGGCAGCTAATTTGTACAGAGCAAGGTCCCACAAACAGCAATGAAATCAATGATCAGGCTACCTGTTTTAGGTGTTGGTTGAGGGATAAATATCGACCATAATATCGGTAGACTCCCTTGCTCTTTTTCGAATAGGAATGGGAGCTTTTACGTCCATGTGAGATAACAGATGGGGCTTTGGTTTCGACAACACCTTAGACAGTGCAGCACTCTCTCAGTGCTGCACTGAGGTGTCAGTCTAGATTTTGTGCTCAAGTCTCTGGAGTAGGACTTGAGCGCACAACCTTCTAATTCAGAAGCAAGAGTGTTACCAGTGAGCCAAGGCTGGCACCGGTTAACCTCACCATTCCTCAGTTGGGGAAGGGGAAAAAAATTAACCAGAATTCCTGGTGCTGATTGCTTTCCTATGACTCTCCTCTGGAAAAGTGCATATGTGTGAATGCTGTCCAATGAAAGGATTCAAGAACTCCAATATTGCTTTTTCCATCTAGGCTAAATCTTTGGTGAGCTACTGGAGTTCTGCAGAAGTTGGTATCCCTGTATTAATCGCTACCTTCAAGGGAGAAATATGTGATCTGAATCAAGGCAAAATTGGGAACCATTGCCCAGGTTCACCACAAGTCTAAGTTTACAAAACATGACCAATTTTCCCTGCAGCATGATAGAATCTTCAGACCAGTTAGCCCAGCTATTGAGTGCAAAAGACAAGTCTGAAGTATTTGCAAACATCCTCAGCCAGAAGTGCTGAGTGGCTGATCCATATCAGCCTTCTCCTGAGGTCCCCATCACAGAAGCCAGTCTTCAGCCAATTCGATTCGCTCACGTGATATTAAGAAACAGCTGAGGCATTGGATATAGCAAAGGCTATGGGTCCCAACAACATCCCGGCTGTCGTGCTGAAGACTTGTGCTGCAGAACTAGCTGCGCCTCTAGCCAAGATGTTCCAGTACAGCAACAACACTGGCATCTATCCGACAATGTGGAAAACTTCCCAGGTATGTCCTGTTCACAAAAAGTAAGATAAATCCAATCCGTCCAATTACTGCTCCACCTGTCTACTCTCGATCATCAGCAAAGTGATAGAACCTTAGTCTAAACATGGACAAAAGAGCTGAATTCCAGAGGTGAGGCGAGAGTGACTGCCCTTGACAACACGGCAGCATTGAACCGAGTGTAGCATCAAGAAGTCCTAGTAAAACTGGTCAATGGGAATCAGGGGGAAAACTCTCCACTGGCTGGAGTTAGACCTAGAATAAAGAAAGATGGTTGTTGTGGTTGGAGGTCAATCATCACAGCCCCAGAACATCGCTGCAGGAGTTCTTCAGGGCAGTGTCCTTGGCCCAACCATCTTCAGCTGCTTCATCAATGATCTTCCCTCCATCATAAGATCAGAAGTGGGGATGTTCACTGGTCTCTACTTCATAGACAAAGGCTCAATTTTCCCCAGTGATTTATGCCGTTTTTTTGGGAACTGGCTGTTTTTTTTGGCTGTTAAAAAACCACAGCTTCCCCAATACTCCAGGTGAGGCCGCACCTGGAGTACTGCGTGCAGTTTTGGTCACCTTTCTTAAGGAAGGATATACTAGCTTTGGAGGGGGGACAGAGACGATTCACTAGGCTGATTCCGGAGATGAGGGGGTTACCTTATGATGATAGATTGAGTAGACTGGATCTTTACTCGTTGGAGTTCAGAAGGATGAGGGGTGCATGCAATAAAGGTGTAGCAGTTATAATGGGTGACTTTAATATGCACATAGATTGGGCTAGCCAAACTGGAAGCAATACGGTGGAGGAGGATTTCCTGGAGTGCATAAGGGATGGTTTTCTAGACCAATATGTTGAGGAACCAACTAGGGGGGAGGCCATCTTAGACTGGGTGTTGTGTAATGAGAGAGGATTAATTAGCAATCTCATTGTGCGAGGCCCCTTGGGGAAGAGTGACCATAATATGGTGGAATTCTGCATTAGGATGGAGAATGAAACAGTAAATTCAGAGACCATGGTCCAGAACTTAAAGAAGGATAACTTTGAAGGTATGAGGCGTGAATTGGCTAGGATAGATTGGCGAATGATACTTAGGGGGTTGACTGTGGATGGGCAATGGCAGACATTTAGAGACCGCATGGATGAATTACAATTGTACATTCCTGTCTGGCATAAAAATAAAAAAGGGAAGGTGGCTCAACCGTGGCTATCTAGGGAAATCAGGGATAGTATTAAAGCCAAGGAAGTGGCATACAAAATGGCCAGAAATAGCAGCGAACCTGGGGACTGGGAGAAATTTAGAACTCAGCAGAGGAGGACAAAGGGTTTGATTAGGGCAGGGAAAATGGAGTACGAGAAGAAGCTTGCAGGGAACATTAAAGCGGATTGCAAAAGTTTCTATAGGTATGTAAAGAGAAAAAGGTTAGTAAAGACAAACGTAGGTCCCCTGCAGTCAGAATCAGGGGAAGTCATAACGGGGAACAAAGAAATGGCAGACCAATTGAACAAGTACTTTGGTTCGGTATTCACTAAGGAGGATACAAACAACCTTCCGGATATAAAAGGGATCAGAGGGTCTAGTAAGGAGGGGGAACTGAGGGAAATCTTTATTAGTCGGGAAATTGTGTTGGGGAAATTGATGGGATTGAAGGCCGATAAATCCCCAGGGCCTGATGGACTGCATCCCAGAGTACTTAAGGAGGTGGCTTTGGAAATAGCGGATGCATTGACAGTCATTTTCCAACATTCCATTGACTCTGGATCAGTTCCTATGGAGTGGAGGGTAGCCAATGTAACCCCACTTTTTAAAAAAAGGAGGGAGAGAGAAAACAGGGAATTATAGACCGGTCAGCCTGACCTCAGTAGTGGGTAAAATGATGGAATCAATTATTAAGGATGTCATAGCAGTGCATCTGGAAAATGGTGACATGATAGGTCCAAGTCAGCATGGATTTGTGAAAGGGAAATCATGCTTGACAAATCTTCTGGAAATTTTTTGAGGATGTTTCCAGTAAAGTGGACAAAGGAGAACCAGTTGATGTGGTATATTTGGACTTTCAGAAGGCTTTCGACAAGGTCCCACACAAGAGATTAATGTGCAAAGTTAAAGCACATGGGATTGGGGGTAGTGTGCTGACGTGGATTGAGAACTGGTTGTCAGACAGGAAGCAAAGAGTAGGAGTAAACGAGTACTTTTCAGAATGGCAGGCAGTGACTAGTGGGGTGCCGCAAGGTTCTGTGCTGGGGCCCCACCTGTTTACATTGTACATTAATGATTTAGACGAGGGGATTAAATGCAGTATCTCCAAATTTGCGGATGACACTAAGTTGGGTGGCAGTGAGAGCTGCGAGGAGGATGCTATGAGGCTGCAGAGTGACTTGGATAGGTTAGGTGAGTGGGCAAATGCATGGCAGATGAAGTATAATGTGGATAAATGTGAGGTTATCCACTTTGGTGGTAAAAACAGAGAGACAGACTATTATCTGAATGGTGACAGATTAGGAAAAGGGAAGGTGCAACGAGACCTGGGTGTCATGGTACATCAGTCATTGAAGGTTGGCATGCAGGTACAGCAGGCGGTTAAGAAAGCAAATGGCATGTTGGCCTTCATAGCGAGGGGATTTGAATACAGGGGCAGGGAGGTGTTGCTACAGTTGTACAGGGCCTTGGTGAGGCCACACCTGGAGTATTGTGTACAGTTTTGGTCTCCTAACTTGAGGAAGGACATACTTGCTTTTGAGGGAGTGCAGCGAAGATTCACCAGACTGATTCCCGGGATGGCAGGACTGACCTATCAAGAAAGACTGGATCAACTGGGCTTGTATTCACTGGAGTTCAGAAGAATGAGAGGGGACCTCATGGAAACGTTTAAAATTCTGACGGGTTTAGACAGGTTAGATGCAGGAAGAATGTTCCCAATGTTGGGGAAGTCCAGAACCAGGGGTCACAGTCTGAGGATAAGGGGTAAACCATTTAGGCCCGAGATGAGGAGAAACTTCTTCACCCAGAGAGTGGTGAACCTGTGGAATTCTCTACCACAGAAAGTAGTTGAGGCCAATTCACTAAATATATTCAAAAGGGAGTTAGATGAAGTCCTTACTACTCGGGGGATCAAGGGTTATGGCGAGAAAGCAGGAAGAGGGTACTGAAGTTTCATGTTCAGCCATGAACTCATTGAATGGCGGTGCAGACTAGAAGGGCTGAATGGCCTGCTCCTGCACCTATTTTCTATGTTTCTATCTTATAGAAACATTTAAAATAATGAAACGGATAGACAAGATAGAGGCAGAGAGGTTGTTTCCACTGGTCGGGGAGACTAGAACCAGGGGGCACAGCCTCAAAATACGGGGGAGCCAATTTAAAACCGAGTTGAGAAGGAATTTCTTCTCCCAGAGGGTTGTGAATCTGTGGAATTCTCTGCCCAAGGATGCAGTTGAGGCTAGCTCATTGAATGTATTCAAATCACAGATAGATAGATTTTTAACCAATAAGGGAATTAAGGGTTACGGGGAGCGGGCGGGTAAGTGGAGCTGAGTCCACGGCCAGATCAGCCATGATCTTGTTGAATGGCGGAGCAGGCTCGAGAGGCAAGATGGTCTACTCCTGTTCCTAATTCTTATGTTCTTATGTTCTAATCAATTTGCACCAGCGTAACTCAGTTAGTTACGATTTTTTTTTAGGTAAGTTTTTTTTCAGCCAAAAGGGGCGTAACCTGCCACCGGCGCCAATTCTGGCCAGTTAGGCAAGTTTGGCCAACTAAGAGTTACTCCAGTTCTTCTTAGGCTAGCGTATGTGAAAAACTTGCTGGAGAGTTAAGGAAATCGGCGCAGGTAAGGAAATCAGTGCAGGTAAGTGCAGCAGATGCCCGGACAGCAGCAGCAGGAGAGGTAAGAGAGAGGGGGGGGTGGGGGGGAACTTTCGGTATAGTTAGGTGCAGGGACCGGGAGGGAGGAAGCCATTCGGCCTGGGATAGAGGCAGGGGAGCAGACCGGGAGGTCACTCGGCCAGGGCTAGGGGCGAGGTAGCGGACCGGGAGCCCACTCAGGGCCAGGCGTGGTAGCGGACCGGGAGGCCACTCGGGGCCAGGGTCGGGCGGGGGAGTGGACCTGCAAGCCCTTCGGCCAGGGCTAGGGGCGGGGAAGCGGGACCGGCAAACCACTCGGGGCTAGGGTCGGGCGGGGGAGTGGGACAGGCAAGCCACTCGAGGCTGGCTGGGAAAGCAGACCGGCAAGCCCTTCGGCCAGGGCTCGGGACCGGCATCGGGGGTGGGGAGGGTGGGGAGACTTTAATAATTGGAGGTAAGCTGCTGCAATGTATTTTAATGTGTTTTTGAGTTGCTGCAATGTATGTTAATGTGTTTTTAAGTTGCTGTATTGTATTTTAATGTGTTGCGAGCTGGCTGTATGTTTCACTTTGCAGCCTCAGCCCGCACTGTGTCCCTGGTTACCGTGGCAACCCGATCTTTTTGGCGTAGATCAAGCTCCACCCCCAAAACTAAAGGACAGGTTGGGCTGCGCCAAAATGAAGAAATCCAATGAAGAAACTTAGAACATATTTTTGGGCCGTATTTGGGCCCCCAAAAAATGGGCGTAACTTTTCAAGTACACCAAAAAAAAACTTGGGGGAAAATTGAGCCCAAAGTAAATTAAAACAGAAAATATTACAACAACAACTTGCAGGTTATTGGTGAGTAAGTGCCGCCTGATAGCACTAGAACACCTTCCATCACCTTACTGATGATTGAGAGTAGACTGATGACTGCACAGTGTTTAGTGGTATTCGCAACTTCTCAGATAATGAAGCAATCCATGCCCACATGTAGCAAGACCTGGATGACATTCAGATTTGGGCTGGTAAGTGGCAAGTAACATTCGCACCACACAAGTGCCAGACAATGAATATCTCCAACAAGCGAGAGTCTAACCACCACCCCTTGACATTCAACGACATTACCATCGCTCAATCCCCCACCATCAACATCCTGCTATTGACCAGAAACTTAACTTGACCAGCCACATAAATACTGTGGCAACAAGAGCAAGTCAGAGGTTGGGTATTCTGCGGCGAGTGTCTCACCTCCTGACACCCGAATCTACAAAGGCACAAGTCAGAAGTGTGATGAAATACTCTCCACTTGCATGGATGAGTGCAGTTCCAAGAAGTTCGATACCATTTAGGACAAAGCAGCCCGCTTAATTGGCAGCCCACTCACCACCTTAAACGTTCACTCCCTCCACCACTGGCGCAACGTGGCTGCAGTGTGTACCATCTACAAGATGCACTGCAGTAAGTTGCCAAGGCTTCTTCGGCAGCACCTCCCAAACTTGCGACCTCGACCAACTAGAAGGACAAGGGCAGTAGGCGCATGGGAACACCATCACCTGCAAGTTCCCCTTCAAGTTACACATCGTCCTGACTTGGAAGCACATCGTCGTTCCTTCCTCGTCGCTGGCTCAAAACCCTGGAACACCCTCACAGCACTGTGATAGTACCTTCACCACGAGGACTGAAGTGCTTTAAGGTGACTCACCATCACCTTCTCAACGGCAATTAGGGATGGGCAATAAATGCTGGCCTTGCCAGCGATGCCCACATCCCACGAATGAATAAAAATATAGTCAATTTTTTTGGCCAAGGGATTTGCTTTGCCAGAAAAAAAAAATCACAATGTGGGGACACCAAGTCTTCAAGAAGATTCCAACCAAAAACTGTAAATGTTGTGAATACCTGGAAGGTCGGTCAGCTTTGTGGGTCTTTCCAATGCCCAATTGTTTTTTTTATAAAACCTTGGTTGTGGGGTATACAGCCATTAGCTGCTTCTTTGGTGATAGATGCCAGTATATCTGACTCTTAACTTTACCACTTGGCATTACCAAATTTGGTTCCTTTATCCCTACGGCAGACGTAGCATTAACGGCATAGACAGATAGAGCCAGCTCAAGGGCGTTGTAGAATTCAAAGTACGAGAGCGGCAGAATTAAAGCAGCTTTAGATGAAGAACATAAGAAATAGCAGGAGTAGGTCATACGGCCCCTCCAGCCTGCTCCGCCATTTAATAAGATCATGGCTGATCTGATCATGGACTCAGCTTTACTTCTCTGTCCGCTCCCCATAACACTTTACTCGCTTATCGCTCAAAAATCTGTCTATCTCCACCTTAAATATATTCAATGACCCAGCCTCCACAGTTCCCTGGCTGACCTGCTGATTATTGCCACTATTTTGTTTGTATAACACTCCCGTGAAGTGTCTAAGGATGTTTTACAACATCAAAGTTGCTATATAAATGCAAGTTGTTGTTGTATTTTCTGTTTTTATTTACTTTGTCTCTGAAGTAGAAACAGATGAACATTTGATACTGATGAACAGGTCTCACCTGAAAAGCTAACCTGTCTTTTTTCCAATGCACTGAATGACCTGCTGTGTATCTCCAAGATTTTTGTTGTTTTCAAATCATTTACAATTTTTCTTCTCATCTCGAAATGGATTCAGCATTCCTAGAATTATAGAACAGTATGGCACAGGAGGAGGCCATTGTACCGGTGACAGTTCGCTGAAAGAGCACTTAGTCTCAGTCTTCTGACTTTTCCTCATACAGTTTAAAAAATTAAATATATATATATATATATATCATATATATTTTAGATATTTATATATATATATACGCTTCCATTTAAAAAAAACTGATTTGAACACCTCTATGAGATCGCCTCTTAACCTTTGTTCTAATGTAAATTTCCAAGTTTCTCCAGCCTCCCATCTCTAGCATCATCTTTTAACCTCCCCTCTATAGACTTAACATCCTTCCTAAAGTAAGGTGCTCAAAACTGAGGCTTAACCAATATTTTGTATAGATTTGGGATTACTTCAGTGCCTTGGCTCAGCGGTAGCACTCTCGGCTCTGAGTCAGAAGGTTCAAGTTCCACTCCAAAGACTTGAGCACATATCTAGGCTGACACGCCATTGCAGTACTGAGGGAGTGCTGCACTGTTGGAGGTGCCATCTGTCGGATGAGACGTTAAACTGAAGCCTCGTCTGCCCTCTTAGGTGCATTCAAAAGATCCGATGGCATTATTTTAAGAGCAGGGATGTTTTCCCCTGTGCCCTGGCAATAGTTCTTCAGAATCAACGTCACTTAAAAAAAAAACTGATTATCTGGTTTATTACTGTTCGTGGGATCTTTCTGTGCACAAATTAGCTCTCATGGCTGAGGTTGTGAAAGGCGCTATGTGAATGCAAGTCTTTCTTTCTTTACTTAAAAAGTGCCCAAAAATAAAATATGATGGCTAACCCAGCTGCCCTGATGGGTATCCCTAGTGAGCAGCTGAGCCACAGAGACAAAGGTGGTTCCCAGTCTGTGTTGAGTTAACTGGCCTTAGCGCCCATGCTAACGAGGGGACAACTGACCAAGGTTCCTACTGCTGATTGTTATCTCGCAAACCCATGACGGAAAGTGTGATGTGTCGACTTCCAGTGAGGATAGGATACAGCTTGGCTGTGATCTGTTTGTGGTAAGACAGCCTGCTGGCACTCAGTATATATGGCTTGCAAGTGAATAATAGCTGCTTTCACAAGGAACGACAAGGTGCTTGTGGAACAGCACACCCCAGCAAGGAGTCAATACCTTCAGAAGATGAAGAGATAAAGCTGCGAAGCAAAATGTTTGGAAACGTATTTTGTGCAGAGAGGAGTGAAAGGGGTTAATAAAAGCATTTTTTGGAGATATATTACAATTCACCAATCATAAACCTAACAGCTAAATGCTCCCTTATCTGAGCTATTATCTGACACAGACACGACATGGTAACATCCAAAAGCTATCAATTACTCTGAAGAAAGTCTATTTTATCCCCTGCACCACCTTATTACCTATGCTCCAGTGACATGTCAAACAAACCTATTCAGCTGTTAAGTGCGCGCAGTGGTGCTGTTAAAAGGTGGTAGTGAACTCCTTCCATTATGATTATGACCATGAAATATGACAATAAAATGACATGTGCCAGGATCTCAAAAGCCTGCTGCCTGCCGAGCTGAACTCTTGTTTATAACTGTTCAAAGAGGCATATCTCCGGAAAATGTTTACAAAAGGAATCACTCAGAGCTGTAAAGACCGATCTCTCTCTCCGGTTGTAGTCAGGATGAATGCTGCCATTTACTCCTCGCTAAACGGGCAATTGGGAAACAGAAACATCTGCTCATTTCCCTGAGACTTTTGTGCTCTTTCGCGAACAAATTAAAGTACGACAAACGATCAGTAATTAAATTGCCGCATGCATGAGGTGATCTGCGAGTAGTGCAGTCATCTTGAAATTATCAGTCCCAGCACATTTTTAAGCTGGCTTCAAACTATTTAAATGGAGGATGAAAAATGGAAAATTAGAATCACCTCTGAAGTGGCAAGCTGTTTTTGTTCAATGCTTGGGTAGTGACCTAAACTCCAGTAGATGACCAGAAACCATCAGGATCGCTTGTCTGCTCCTTTAGTCTTTGATACCTCCAGTTCTCTTTCTGTGGCGCCCTTAACCCTTTCACAGCTGTTTCCGGAGACTATACTAATTAACTATTCTATGGCTCTGCATGTTATGTCAGAGATGACTTTGTAACCTGTGAGCTTTCTGCTTTGGACAGTACAGATGCAGTGCATTAAGGACATCACTTTTAACCCTTACAGTGCTTTCATCTCCAAGAAATTCTGTACTCCCCAAGCCCGGTCTCTATTTAAAAAACAATCTCAAACATTGAATTGCTTAATATTGCAGTAAAAATGTTATGAATATTAAAAAAAAATTGTTCTTGTGATGTGGCCGACATTGGCAAGTCTGTATTCATTGTTCATCCATAGTCGGCCCGAAAAGGTGGTGGTGATCCCACAATGGTGTTAAGTAGGGAATTCCAGGATATTTACCCGGTGATGATGAAAGAATGATGATATATGTCCAAGTCAGGATGGTGTGTGAATTGGAGGGGAACTTGATGTTCCCATTGACATTGCTGCTCTTGTCCTTCTAACTGTTAGAGGTCATAGGGGAGCCACATGCAGACATAGTAACCTTAGTGAGTTGCGGCAGTGTATCCAGTAAAACGTACACAGTGGAACCCCAGTGTTGGATATTGAGTATTTAAAAAAACCAGTCAATTCCTGCTGGTTTCTCGCTCAACCTGGGGGACTAGCTGGTATAGTGTCATGGAAATCTCTGACTCTTGCACAGCTCCAAACGCTTTGTAAAATTGTGATTTCTATTTTCCCTGCATTCTGATCCATTTTCTGTATATTATATCTACATTGCGAGTTTTAAGAACTTTCTTTTTTAACGCTTAGATTGCCAGCTGGTTTGCGGAAACATCGGTCAGTCAGATCTTAGTTCACATGCCATGAAGCAAAAGCTAAAATTACAATAGAGCTATTACTAGCTTTATTGCTGTAATACTAAACCTATAGAATGCTGAAAGCAGATTTGTAACTAAAAATTATTTGCAATACTGCACTTTTGCTTCCCTTTCCCCATATACTCTCTCCTATATTCTATCATATTGACTTCACATTTTTCTATAATTTAGTCCTCCTTTCCTGATGACAATGACTCCTTGTTGGGGTGTGGCTCCACTGGGACAGGTCATGCCTGATGCCTTTCTCAAGTGTGCACCTTTCATGTCTGCCAATGAGTGTTGCCAGGCAGGCTGTGGAGGGCATCAGAGCCAGGGCAAATCTTGTCCTTTATTCATGCACGCATTCTTCCGATGGAGATTGCTTTTTCTGGGCTCTTTAACCTAATTCATCCGTTTTAATTGATTTTTTCCTCTTTTAAAAAAAAGTTTTCTTCCTCTTTGTGGTCTCGCCATTTGGAGGAGGGACCATCTTCCAACAAAATGCCCTTTGATTGGCTGAAAATTGATGCAAAAGACCGACATGGTTGCACCTTTGAGGTGATCAGATCAATATGTGACTTGTACAACAAACATGTCAAAACTGGAAGGTCCATCTTGGAGACTCATTCTACAATGCTAACTTGCAAGGCAAGTAAATGGGATTAGAGCAGCTCCAGCTGAAGAGCAAACACCAGCAAGGTATGATGGGTCAAATGACTTCCTTCATGTAATTTCTATGATTGTTATGCTTTTTTCCCCACCTTCAAAACCCTCTTCACAGTCTTGGTATTTGACCATGCTTTCAGTTATCTCCCTTTACTCTGCTACTACTGCTGGGCATCCATTTCTTCTCCATAAATGACATCAGGATGTTTACTACATTAAAGCTGATGATGATGTTATGAGCAGGTGATCAAAAAGAGCCAAGCGTTCCAGGTTTGATCTGTGATGTGTGCTGAGTTAAATAATCTAAACCAGTGAGGCAGCAGAGATATTACAATTGGCCTTAGTATCCTTGGGTTAGGGAGGCTAAAACTGGTCAGGCTGTCTAATCATTGTTACACAGCATTCTCTGCTGGAAGTATGGGTGTGTGGTCATCAGAGCCAAGACAGCCCTACTATAAATTCATCTGAAATTGGGGCCAAACATTCAAAAAATAGACAAGATGTTGGTTCCATTGTGATTGTACATACCCAGTACTTCCCCTGCCCTTTCCTCTTCTACTTCAGAATCAGCTTTCTCTTCAGAGGATGCAGACGAGTGAAGCGCAATGAAGGCTGGCAGCCAATGCTGGCTGCTGCTGCTGCTGCTCGATTCTCCGGTGTTGACAGAAGAGTCAGCTCTTTTCTCTGTGGACACTTGTCTCGAGGTCTTCCCCTCCAGCTCTCTGCCAAAGGTTGAGAAAGCCATGTTAACACTTAAAAAAAAAAACTCGTAATTTGATAGACGAAGGGATTCCATTTAATTGGAAAGACAATACTTTTTGGATGCTACTGAATTGCTACGTGTTCCCATGTGCAGTACACCCTTTAACCCAAATGGAACACAGGGCCTGTTCCAGAAGGAGAAAAGTTGTGTCAATTATCTTTGTTGAAATCAATAGTTAAAAGAGTTAAAACCTGATAAACATGTAACTAGTTTGCCAAGTGTAGCTCTGCTTTGAGCAGGATTTCACTGATTCTAGATTTAAATATAAGCTATTTGCAAACTGTACAGTACCACTTCAAATGTTCATTCGACAATTCTACTGGAAAAAGTTAACTGTAGAATTTTTTTTTTTATCCCTCCTCTCTTTCAGTCTCTGCCACGTGCACAAGTCATAAGAACAAACAGGCAACTTTATCACTGGTTTCTGCCAGCACCGCACTGTTTTTCTTCAGATGAGAAATGTGTGTGAACCAGGATGGACTCGTCCCTATGATTTCCTACCTTGCCTATGGCGTGGGATCTGTCACATAAGGAGAACTGCAGAGATAAAGCTGGAACTCACAAAAAATCTGAAAGCCTCTCTCCCCTTAAATGGAGGGTGACACGACAGCCGCTCTTTTTTTAAAAAAAAGGTATTTCCCCTTAACTCCCCCCCCACCCCAAAACATGAGAGCAAGTTACTTCGGGTTTCTCTGAATGAAACCTTGGAGTAGTGTGAGAAGGGACTGGGGAATTTTTCCTGCCTTCCAGTATTTGCCTTAATTTAATGGCGTGGCTGAAATTGAGAATTCAGTGCGAACAGGTTTAAATCTTTCTGATGTTTTTACCATATTACCTGCTTTTTTTGTACAGAAACCTGAAGTGAAGATTTCTTGAGCAGGAGCCTATAAGGTCCTGGGGGAGAGAATGGGAACTGACCTCTGATCACCCTCACTTCCATACAGAAATGTCATCTATTCAGTGCAACACATGGCAGCATGGTAGCTTGTTGCACGCCTGTTCTGCAAGGTGAAATGTGCACACTTTTATTGAGTCTGTTGGTTTTCCTTTGATCCTGCATTAAAGTCATGCTGCAAGCAGCCATTTTGTGTAGAGTCATACCATCATGAACTGTGAGGAGGCATTATGTCTCATGGTGCCCAGGTAAGAAAAATAACTATTTCTAGATTGCCTATGATATATTGGTCCTCTCCACCTCCAATTCCTGTCTCTGCAATGGGTTAAAATTCAGAGTCGAAGAGCAAAGATCAGCAGTGAGTGCACAAACCATGCAGTCCAATCACTGATCTCTGCTGTGAAATAAGAAGGCATTTGGGATGTTTATTTAGAAATAAATGTGGGCCCAAGTTTCGGCCTCAGTTGCTCCTGATTTTTTGGAGCAACTGGTGTAGAACGGAGTATCTTAGAAATTAAATTTCTCGGCATTTAGTTTGCTCCAGTTCTAGTCAGTTAGAACAGTTTCACTTTGGAACAGAATTTTTTTTTCAAAAGGGGGCATGTCCGGCCACTTACGCCTGTTTTCAAAGTTTCGGCAGTGAAAACTTACTCCAAACTAACTTAGAATGGAGTAAGTGAAGATTTTTGTACGCTCGAAAAAACCTTGTCTACACTTTAGAAAATCAGGCGTAGGTTACAAATCAGGCGTAGGGAATGTGGGGTGGGGGGGAGGTTTAAAGGGAAGTTTACAAACATTAAACACTTCAGTTTTACAACTAAAGAGCCATCATCAATAATAAATGATAAAAACATCAATAAATCAACCAATAAACCAATCAAAAAAAATTACTAAGAAATATTATTTTTTTTTAAATCAATAAATTAAACATTTTCTACTTACCGACTGCAGCACCGGGAGCCCTCCAACAGCGTGCTGGGATGCCCCCCCCCCGCCCAGTGTGTCTCTGTCAGTGTCTCTATCTCTCTGTCTGTCTGTGTGTGTCTCTCACTCTCTGTCTGTCAGTGTCTGTGTTTCTGACAGCGAGGGGTGGAGGGGAGGGGGAGGTTGGGGAGGTGGGGTGGAGGGGTGGTGGAGTGGGGGTGGGCGGGGAGGGGGGTGACAAGTGAGGGAGGGGGGGTGAGAAGGCAGGGAGGGGAGGGGGGTGAGAAAGGAGGGAGGAGAGTGGGGGGGGAAGAGAAGGGAGGGAGGGAAGAGAAGGGAGGGAGGGGGGGAAGAGAAGGGAGGGAGGGGGGGAAGAGAAGGGAGGGAGGGGGGGAAGAGAAGGGAGGGAGGGAGGGGAAGGGGGGAGAGAAGGGAGAGAGAGAGAGAGAAAGAAAGGAGAGGGAGGCTGAACGGGCCGGGCCCAAGACTTCGAGCTTAGACTTACCGGATTGACAGGTAGGTGGCGTCGGGTCCGGGGGGGGTCGGGAGCGTGGATCGGGGCGGAGGGGAGGGGTCGGAGATCGGAGGTCGGTCGGGGAGGGGAGGTCGGGAGCGGGGGAAGCGGAGGTCGGGTCGGGGGGGGGGGGGGGGGGGAGGGTGTGGGAGCAGGAGTCAAGTCGGGTCCGGTCCGGAGGAGGCAGCCTTATGCACGCAGCCCCAGTGAGGCCATTCGGCCAGGGCTAGGGGCTGCATGCTTCGGGCCCCTCCCACACAGTTTTGGGCGCCTGGAGCTACTGCACTTGCGCGCCCACCGTAGCGCGCATGTGTAGAGGTCCCGGCACTGTTTTCAGCGCAGGGACCTAGCTCCGCCCCCTACAGCTTGTGCTGCGCCGCGCCGAGGGCCAGAGGACCTGCAGGGAGCCGGAGAATCTGGAAGTTTTTTTCAGGCGCACTTTGTGGCGTGAAAAACGGGCGTCCAGGTCAGGGCTGCGCCGTTCTAGGTGCGGCCCGAAACTTGGGCCCTGTATTTCTTACACCCCTCTTCTGAAGGATCAAACTCATGGTGGGCGATGGTTTTGCGAACAGTGCTTTGTCCAAGTGGCTATTTTTCACGTGTTGGGAGGCTATTTGACCATAGAGGATATTACAGCCAAGCTTGATTCTCTTTTCACCTAATGTTCATGCTCACACACTTTCCAGCATGGTTTACTAGATAGCAATCATAATCTGGAACCCTGGTTGTTCTTTTTCCTCTCTCTAGCCATGGGGCAATACAGCAAACTGTAGCACCCCCAACTGCCAACCCTGCTAATATCAGTTAATTCAGCACAGGCAAGAACGTCCTTGGTCTGCGTGACTCTTCATCATAACAGGTAGTGATTCACACATTAAGGCCCCAAATTTCGTCCCGCGGCGAAAACGGCGCACCTCCGAGCTAGGCGCCTGTTTTTCACGCCGAAAACTGCGCTTAAAAAAAACTCCGATATTCAAGGAGCTCAATGTCTGCTTGGCGCGGCGCGCTCTTCGCAGCAGGAGGCGGAGCCTAACACTCGCGCCGATTTTCTAAGTAGCAGGGGGCGGGTACAATTTAAATTAGCCTTCGTGGTGCCGGCAACCCTGCGCGTGCGCGCGCAGTCTCACACAAACATTGGCACTCGGCCATTTTTAAAAGGACTGCAGAAAAAGTGAAGATTTGTTTCTTGGACCCCTGCAAAGGCTTGTAATTTAATTTTTTTGATATTTCTGTGTGTGAAGGAGTGCTTTTAGCAGCACTGCTGAATAAATCACCTGCTGAAATCAGTGAGTTCAGCTTTTCACTGCTAAACTTGCAGAACCGGTGCTGCATTGGTGCATGCAAATTAAGGACTGTGTGTTTGGAGAAATAAGAGTGCCAATTCAACTTTGCAATGGATCAATGGCCTCAGTCCCCCTCACAGCTCGCAGGCTGCTGCTGTATCTTCGGCTGCCGTCGAGCCACTGACGCCGCCCCTAAAGCGTGGCCGAATGGCCTCAAGCACCATAAAGAGCTGCGTGTGTCAGGTATTGATTCTTCGGCTGCCGGCCAGCCACTGACGCCGCTGATATCCCAAGGCCGAATGGCCTCACGCCCGTCCGCTGCTGATTCTTTGGCTGCTGGCTAGCCACTGATGCCGCTGCTATCTCATGGCCGAATGGCCTCACGTCGGTCCGCTGCTGATTCTTCGGCTGGCTGCCGGCCAGCCACTGACACCGCTGCTATCCCATGGCCGAATGGCCTCAAGTCCATCCGGGTGTTGCTTCTTCGCGGCCAGCCACGAAGAGAATGAAGGCCTGCCTCAAGCACCGCAGCTCAGCTCGAAGCTTGCTGCCGCTGCCGTCGAGACACTGATGCCACACCCCCGCCTGTCTCCAACACGAAAGGCCTGCCTGAAGCACAACAGCTCGAAGGTTGCTGCTATTTCACACAGGTAGGAACATAGTTTATTTAATCTTTTCTTTGCTTATAAATTTTTATTCAGGTTGGATTTATTTGTATAATATTTGTATAAGTATAACTAACGATTGATTGTAGAATTTAATGACTTCCCTTCCCCCACCTCCACCCCCCACCTCGTTCCCTACGCCTAATTTGTAACCTACGCCTGATTTTCTAAAGTGTCGACAAGGTTTTTTCGAGCGTACAAAAATCTTCACTTACTCCATTCTAAGTTAGTTTGGAGTAAGTTTTCACTGCCGAAACTTTGAAAACATGCATAAGTGGCCGGACACGCCCCCTTTTGAAAAAAAAAATTCTGTTCCAAAGTGAAACTGTTCTAACTGACTAGAACTGGAGCAAACTAAATGGCGAGAATTCCGATTTCTAAGATACTCCGTTCTACAGCAGTTGCTCCTAAAAATCAGGAGCAATTCATGGCGAAACTTGGGGCCTAAGTTACCAGACTTGCAGGTAAGTTTTTCCTTAAGGTTCTTGCCAAACTTCAGAGAATGCAGAGTAAAATACCTTGTGACCAGTCATTTCTGTCTCAAGCTCCCAGTGGTGATAACCCTGCGTTACCTTTCAGTCTTGTCTGCGAGTTTGACCTGTTTTGAAGTCGTGGCCTCCTCTGCCGCTCCATCCAGACCCGTTTCAAAAGCGTGTTTCCGCTTGTCGCTTTTCCGTTGTCGGTGCTGTAACTTGCACTTGGAGCCCTGTGTGCAGCTCCCAGTTCTGGAGAATTCGGGACAGACGAGTGTGTGTTTCTTCTTGCACTAAAGAAGGAAACAATTTTTTTTAAAGTCAGAAAGTAGTTCTGTAATTCCTCATATATATCTCAAACCTACTAAGGACTTCTTTTGCAGTCTGTGACGAGATACCTGAAACTATACTAATTCTTGAAAGACACAAGTACAACAGGCAAAAGTAAGCATTAACGTCCCTCTCTGCTCTCTCCCTTCTCCACCGAAATCCCGTATTCAATTAGTTGATTTCCACATTATTTTAAAATGAAGCGTTGGGCCTTGAAGTAATCATCCCAGCAGGAACACACCACCAGCTGACAGGGCAGCTTTAAGATGTCAAAAACAGTGCTGGAGGGTGTGAGGAAGAGTGCAGCAAGTATAATGAAGTCTACTCTGTGATGAATCAGTTTTAGAAATCAAAGCTGGAGGCAAAGGGGACTGTTGCACTGAGAGCCAACAGTAAATGAGAGATGTATTTGTACCTTCACCACATGTGTCGACACAAGACCTTACAACTCAGAAGCGAGGCTGCTAATTTGGGTCCAATGGAGACTCACGTTTTGGGCTGCAGCTCTCAGGATCCAAGGAATCAACCTCCTTTCTTCGGTGGAGCATTGATAGGCAAGTGTATATTGCCAAAGTAAAACAGTTGAAGTCACCTCTAAGCCTAAGCTTTGCAGGCCGTCTTGATGTTGTTAGTTGTGGTGTGAGGCGCAGCGGTCAGATGCAACTGACGTGTGTGAGGTTTGTTCATTTTTTTTTGCGCCCTGCATGCTGTCGAAAAATGATTGAAACGAAAACTGCTGGGAATGTGCAGACAAATTTGGAAACACAACAGGCTTGTTAAAGAATGTATTGCCATTTCAAATATTTAGTGACTGCAAAAGCGGAATTTCACAGTGGAGTCCATTACACACTTGTTGTGTACTCTGTTCCAGATATCAAATTCCTGCAGGATCAATTCAACCCATAAAACTGATGGATGCCTTAGTTATCGTAAATCATCACACGGGCTGAATATTGAGGCTCAACCAGCACAGTGCGAGTTGCTAATTAAATGTTTCCAGTTGCACAAGAACAATTTTGTGTTTTCTTCCCTCAGGTGTTTTTTTTTAAACCAGGGCCTCTTCAAATTTATAGCAAACTTAAAACAAGTGGAGGAAAATAAAGCATTTCCATTAAAAGGGATCAGGAAAAAAAATACATCTGGCAATCAAACAGCAACAGATGCCGAAGAATGATGGGATTGTTTCTATAAAGATTAATGGATACCTGGGAGTGAGTTACACGTTGGAATCTAATCAAGGGGTTCAGATAGTTTCTGTATCGAATAATTGATACCTGGGATCTAATTGAGGGGCTCAATTACCTGGAGTTAGTTACAGGCTAGATTCTGATCAAGGAATTCTGATAGTTAATGTTTAGAACAATGGATATCCGAGAGTGAACTACAACCTAGAATTTAAGGCGGTCATGTAGAGAGCAATAAAAAAAATTTTTATTCGTTCATGGGATGTGGGTGTCGCTGGCAAAGCTAGCATTTATTACCCAACCCTAACTGCCCTTGAAAAGATGGTAGTGAGCTGCCTTCTTGAACCGCTGCAGTCCGTGTGTTAGGGAGGGAGTTCCAGGATTTTGACTCAGTGACGATGAAGGAACGGCGAAATCTTACGACAGCTATATAAGGTATTGGTGAGGTCACACCTGGAATACTGCGTACAGTTTTGGTTTCCATATTTACGAAAGGATATACTTGCTTTGGAGGCAGTTCAGAGAAGGTTCACAAGGTTGATTCCGAGGATGAGGGGGTTGACTTATAAGTAAAGGTTGAGTAGGTTGGGCCTCTACTCATTGGAATTCAGAAGAATGAGAGGTGATCTTATCAAGACGTATAAGATTATGAGGGGGCTTGACAGGGTGGATTCAGAGAGGATGTTTCCACTGATGGAGACTCGAACTAGAGGGCACGATCTTAGGATAAGGGGCTGCCCATTTAAAACAAAGATGAGGAGAAATTTCTTCTCTGAGTTGTGAACCTGTGGAATTCGCTGCCTCAGAGAGCTGTGGAAGCTGGGACATTGAATAAATTTAAGATAGAAATCGACGATAAGGGGTTAAGGAGTTATGGGGAACGGGCAGGGAAGTGGAGCTGAGTCCATGAGCAGATCAGCCATGATCTTATTGAATGGCGGAGCAGGCTCGAGGGGCCATATGGCCGACTCCTGTTCCTATTTCTTACGTTCTTATGTATACTTCCAAGTCATGATGGTATGTGAAGTATGAAGGAATAGTCTAGTTGAGGAGTTGGCATCAAGATTAACATAGAAACATAGAAAATAGGTGCAGGAATAGGCCATTCGGCCCTTCGAGCCTGCACCACCATTCAATATCATGGCTGATCCTTCACTTCAGTATCCCTGTCCCGCTTTCTCTCCATACCCCTTGATCCCTTTAGCCGTAAGGGCCATATCTAACTCCCTCTTGAATACATCCAATGAACTGGCATCAACAACTCTCTGCGGCAGGGAATTCCACAGGTTAACAAACTCTCTGAGTGAAGAAGTTTCTCCTCATCTCAGTCCTAAATGGCCTACCCCTTATCCTAAGACTGTGTCCCCTGGTTCTGGACTTCCCCAACATCGGGAACATCCTTCCCGCATCTAACCGTTTCTATGAGATCCCCTCTCATCCTTCTAAACTCCAGTGTATAAAGGCCCAGTTGATCCAGTCTCTCCTCATATGTCAGTCCAGCCATCCCTGGAATCAGTCTGGTGAACCTTTGCTGCACTCCCTCAATAGCAAGAACGTCCTTCCTCAGATTAGGAGACCAAAACTGAACACAATATTCCAGGTGAGGTCTCACCAAGGCCCTGTACAATTGCAGTAAGACCTCCCTGCTCCTATACTCAAATCTCCTAGCTATGAATGCCAATATGCCATTTGCCTTCTTCACCACCTGCTGTATCTGCATGCCAACTTTCAATGACTGATGAACCATGACACCCAAGTCTCGTTGCACCTCCCCTTTTCCTAATCTGCCGCCATTCAGATAATATTCCGCCTTCCTGTTTTTGCCACCAAAGTAGATAACCTCACATTAATCCACATTATACTGCATCTGCCATGCATTTGCCCACTCACCTAACCTGTCCAAGTCACCCTGCAGCCTCTTAGCATCCTCCTCACATCTCACACCGCCACCCAGTTTAGTGTCATCTGCAAACTTGGAGATGTTACACTCAATTCCTTCATCCAAATCATTGATGTATATTGTAAAGAGCTGGGGTCCCAGCACTGAGCCCTGCGGCACTCCACTAGTCACTGCTTCCCATTCCGAAAAGGACCCGTTTATCCCGACTCTCTGCTTACTGTCTGCCAACCAGTTCTCTATCCATGCCAGTACATTACCCCCAATACCATGTGCTTTGATTTTGCACACCAATCTCTTATGTGGGACCTTGTCAAAGGCCTTTTGAAAGTCCAAATACACCACATCCACTTGTTCTCCCTTGTCCACTCTACTAGTTACATCCTCAAAAATTTCCAGAAGATTTGTCAAGCATGATTTCCCTTTCATAAGTCCATGCTGACTTGGACCGATCCTGACACTGCTATTTCATCCTTAATAATTGATTCCAACATTTTCCCCACCACTGATGTCAGGCTAACCGGTCTATAATTAACCGTTTTCTCTCTCCCTCCTTTTTTAAAAAGTGGTGTTACATTAGCTACCCTCCAGTCCATAGGAACTGATCCAGAGTCGATAGACTGTTGGAAAATGATCACCAATGCATCCACTATTTCTAGGGCCACTTCCTTAAGTAGTCTGGGATGCAGACAATCAGGCCCTGGGGATTTATCGGCCTTCAATCCCATCAATTTCCCCAACACAATTTTCTGCCTAATTAGGATATTCTGCAATTCCTCCTTCTCACTAGACCCTCGGTCTCCTAGTACATCTGGAAGGTTATTTGTGTCTTCCTTCGTGAAGACAGAACCAAAAGTATTTGTTCAATTGGTCTGCCATTTCTTTGTTCCCCATTATAAATTCACCCGAGTCCGACTGCAAGGGACCTACGTTTGTCTTCACTACTCTTTTTCTCTTCACATATCTATAGAAGCTTTTGCTGTCAGTTTTTATGTTCCCGGCAAGCTTCCTCTCGTACTCTATTTCCCCCCTCGTAATTAAACCTTTTGTCCTCCTCTGCTGAATTCTAAATTTCTCTGGTTTGCTGCTTTTTCTGGCCAATTTATATGCCTCTTCCTTGGATCTAACACTATCTTTAATAGTAGCTATCGTATGATGGGAACATACTTCTTTTTAAAAAAGGTGAAAAGGACTGGCTTGGAAATTACAGGACGACAGATACTTGGAAATGAGTTATAATTGAGGGGTTCAAATGGTTTATAGGATAACTGCCATTGGGTTACAGGCTAGAACATGGTAATAGGCTTTGGATGGCTCATGTATGGAATAATGAATACCCAGGATTGAGTTCCAGGTTGGAATATAATACAGGGGTTCAGACAGTTTATATAATTGGCAGTGAGTTACAGCTTGAAACCTATTCATGAAGTTTAGATATCATCAGGGCCACTGATTTATGGCAACTGAATGAGTCAAGTTCAGTTTTTACTACATATAGTGATTGAATTTTTGCTGGTATTTTGGGGATTAAATTCAATGATTCTGTAAAAACTGTAAATCAGCAGCCTGAACAAAAACATCTTAAGCTCAATCACCGTAAGACTAAAGCCTTGAAATAATAGCAGAGATATATGTTATTAAACACAGTAGATGAAGTTCACGTTAGCTTTATTAAGTTTAGGGTGGCTACCTGCTACTGCACATCATCAATATGTGGAGATCAAAAATAAAGGTTACTAACTGAGTGACAATCACTTCAAGTTCATGAAGCAACACTTAACAATTGGGCATTGGAAAACAATGCCTACATGGGACAATAGATTGATGGTAGAGGTTTATAATATATCAGAACACTAAGAAGCAGCTAATATTTTATATCCGTCTGCCATTTCTTACTCTTTAGATTGGGCACCATGCAGGTCCACTTTGATTAATTATTGCTTCTAAGGGTGTGAATGTAGGTAGTGAAACTAATAAAAACTGATACTCACTGGCAACATCCACTATTTTAGTAATATCAGTTTTATTTGTATTTTGTTTGTAAGAAACCAAGCTTAAAAGGTGAGGCCAATAGTGCAGAATGACACCAAGACATAAATTAGCAAAGGAGGTGGTGAATTAAATCAGGAAATATTGATTGGGAGACACTGAGCTTGGGTTTATATATCCTGCAGACTGTAGGAGGAAAGAAAAAGTCAGGGAAGACTGCAGCTCCACAGTTTTGAGGTCCATCCATGACCTCCTCCTCATCGCTATCTACAGGCGACCTTACGGTATTATCCAGAAGCAAGGGATCAGCTTCGATGTTTGCTGATGACACCCAGTTTTACCTTGCTGCCTCCTTCATTAATCCAAAGATTGTTGCCAAACTTCAAATTGCCCGTCTGATATTAAGACCTCTATGAGCCAAAACAGCCGAATGTTGGCAAAACTGAGATTATCCAACTCAGCTCCTATGCCACCGGCTTTACCATCATCAACCTCCCTGACCATCATCTAATGTTGAGTCATGAAGTACAGAATGTGGTGTTCTGATTGACCCCGAGTTCAATTTCTTCCCCCACATCCATTCTTTACCCAAACCTCTTTGTTCCACCTCCAGTATCACTGCCCATCTTAACTATTTTTGCCCTTCCGCTGCCAAAACTCTATTCTATCATCTCAAGGTTTTACTTCCTTAGAGCCCACTTAGCTAGTCTAACTGCCTCAGCCTTCCCAAAGCTTTAAATCATCCAAAAGCCCCAGTCGACATTCTCACCATCCAAGCTCCACCATCATTGAACCATCTTCCACCATCTTCATTTCAAAATTCATATCCTTGCCTTAGCTTCACCCACCCTACCTTCAAGATCTCCTCCTTTCATCCCCGCATGTACACTTTGCTTCTCTAACTGCTGACTTCTTTGTTCTCTCTGCTCCACTATTGGTAGCCATTCATTCAGTCATCATACTCCTGTCCTTTAAAACACGATATCTAGTTCCCTCCACCTTCCTCTCTTTTCAAAAAACCTCTCCACACCTCTTTGATAGTGTGTTCATTTGGTCACCCTCGCTTCTCTTAGCCTTGTTCCATGGCCAATGTCTACCATGTCCTTTGCCTCCTTATTATTAAGTACTCTGAGACGCCTTCCTACATGTGAGATGCATTCTATAAATGCATAGTTGTTGTTGCCAAATTGACTTGGAGTAGGAGAATGGTGCGACACTTTTAGCATGCAAGGTTGAGGAAAAAGCTTGCATTTACAGCTTAGAAGGAACAAGATAGAACTTGCTTTAGAGAGACATTTACAGTCTCAGGGATGTGGGACTGTTACATTCACCCTCTAGCAGATTAACTGATTGGGCCTGGTAATGTCATAATAGGTGAAGTGTCACAACTTCTCAATAACACTTATAATGAAAGTTTAGCCACATTCAATGTACAGTGCTACCAATTTTGTGATGGTGGCACATCACACCATTCAATTCCAACCTTGCCATCATGTACTTGAAGAGCGGCAAAGGGAAAAGGGGTAAGAGTTGAGAATAATGCCTGTCTGTTTCTAGCCAGGAACATCTCAGGTTCAGTATTGTTGGTCTTAACTGGGTTGATAGTAGCGTTACAACAATCAGCCTCGACACCTCTGGACTATGGGGACGGGCAGAACATATCAGCTTGAGCTCCTGCTCCAGATTGTTATCTAGGTGCTGGAAGCACAGGTGAATTTCATGTGAGGAAAGCACCAAATCCCTTTAGGATTATCCCAATAACATACAGACACTCATACTTGGCTCGGCTACATGGTTGAGGTACATGTTGCCGGTATCGTTGGATGAGTCAACATTATTAGATGAGGGAAGAAATGTTCATATTATTTTTATATATCAACCAAAAATTGATTTGATGCATTCATATAAGTCATTGTTCCATTTGTACAAGTTCTTAGGATGCAAGTTTTCCAGTTAGCCTCAACACTGCATTCTCTGACTTCCAGTATGACGAACACCAACTGTTCTGCTCATACTTAGTGGCTCATATTACAAAGTCTGCCATCAGGTACCAATGGCACTAGGAACATGATGTAAAGAGCAACATATTAATACTGCCAAAATTGCCCCTTTCTGTCAGGCCTCTGGCTGTCTGAAAGCGGCTGCAATGGGTTAGTGCGGAATGGCCGCTGAATCTGTGGCGGGGCCGCCATTATAAAAATTGCCCTTCGTCAGGTTTGGAGTGGTGTAGGGGACCGCTCCGCCCATTTTCCTGCCGCGACCTTACCGACCGGTGGTGACCCCTTCCCGAAATTGCCTCTCGGAAAATTGCCCCTTTCCCAGAACTACCCCGCGGGAGCGCCGCCGCCGCCGGTCAGTGCCCCCAACTTTTGTAGTCTACACTTTCTGTGGCTTGGCCGCGTGGCCACCCTTAAAGGGGATGTGGCGCTACCGGCGACACCATGTTATTTTCTTTTGTTGGCCGACTGCCAGGTCGGGCCAACAGGCAACCTGGCATCCCCTCCTTGGTGCCGGGCCACTGGCCCAGCCGAAACCCTCCCTGGTGGCCCAATGTTTGCCACTAAAGTGGTTGCAGAGTTCGCAGCGGCCCTCCCCTTTAACTGAGGGCGCTGATGACTGGTCGGGGCGGCAGACCCGCTGCAAGGGCACTTCCGCCCCTCAGCCGCCACAACTTCTGCCCTGAGCCAAAAAAAATGTCAAAGATGTGAATGTCTCCAGTATCGCCGCCTCATGGACTGGGGCAGAGAAAAACTTTCAAAAACGGTGGGCGTGCCCCGTTTGGGGCGGGGCTCAATTCCGACCCCTACAGGTGTTGTGGTTTGTAAAAAGATTTATTTCCTTCAGTAACATTGTGTTCTAGTTAAATTTCGACCAGAGCTCTGATCGTCCAAAGTATGGCAAAGGGTTTCAAGAGTCTCTACCCGTACCAAAATACTTATTAAAAATGAATTTTTTTATGGGAGTTCAACTGAGTCCGACAAGGTTATATTGGAACAGCTGGGAGTGTTGCTGAAAATCTAGCCAATTGAACCAGAGAATCTCAGCTGGTAATTACACAACAGTGTCGTTTGGTTTTCTTTTTACTAAAGTTATTTTATTTCCCCCCTCGCTCTCCTGAGGAACAGAATTAATATTTAAAATGTGAGGAATAAACAGAACATGACATAAGAACAAGAGTAGGCCATTCAGTTCCTCGAGCCTGTTCCGCTATCCAAATAGATCATAGCTGATCTGTACCTCAACTTATTTACTGGCCTTTTCTCCATATCCCTTGATACCCGCACCCAACATAGCTGACATGCCAATATGCTAACTTTTGTGAAGTGTTGCGCTGCCAGTGGGACTTTGCATACTGTGGGCACAGGTCAGAAAATTAGGTCTTGGACTTGCATGTGTTTCGCAGAGAGCCTATTACTCTGAGCAGCAAGTGGGACCAAAATAATTAGTCCAAGCTACCTCATTACAAAGTATGACAAAGTGTTTACTGCACATAAATAGGCCATTTAGCATAACAGATCCATGCCGGTGTTAATGCTCCACACATGCCTTCTTCCTCCCTTCTTCATTTAACCCCATCAACATATTCTAACATTAAAATATCTAAATATCACATTCAAGAACCAAATATTTTAGCTGTTGGTGCAAGTAATGTTCTTAAAAATTGGGTGCATGGGAGTCTTGGGCAGCATCTTAAAAATGAGAAGGTAAGTTTCCAGTTCATTTACTTATGCATTTTCTCTTCACTTGGTTGCATTCCTCCCCATTAATTAGCTGATTTTGCTGGGCAGTTCAATTTTTTTTCTCACTTTCACTATTTTCCTACATTATTCTTGCATACTGCAGGATTTGATGTTTATTTTATGCATTCTTGGAATGTGGGTATCAATGGCAACACCAGCATTTATTGTCCACCCTAATTGACTTTGAGAAGGTGGTGGTGAGCTTCAGTCAATGTAGTGAAGGTACTCCCATAGTGCTGTTAAGGAGGGAGTTCCAATATTTTGACCCAGCGACGATGAAGGAATGGTGATATATTTCCAAGTCAGGACAGTGTGTAATATGGAATGGAACTTGCAAGTGATGGTGTTCCCATGCGCTTGCTGCCCTTATCCTTCTAGTTGGTAGAGTTTGTGGATTTGGGAGGTGCTGGCGAAGAAGCCTTGGTGAGTTGCTGCAGTGCATCTTGTAGCCAGTGGTGGAGATAGTGAATGTTTAAAGTGCTGGATGGGGTGCCGATCAAGTGGGCTGCTTTGTCCTGGATGGTGTCAAGCTTCTTGAGTGTTGTTGGAGCTGCACTCATCCAAGCAAGTGTAGAGTATTCCACCACACTCCTGACTTGTGCCTTGTAGATGGTGGAAAGGCTTTGGGGAGTCAGAAGGTGAGACACTCGCTGCAGAATACATAAGAAGAAGAACATAAGAAATAGGAACAGGACTGGGCCATATGGCCCTTCGAGCCTGCTCCGCCATTCAATAAGATCATGGCTGATCTGATCATGGACTCAGCTCCACTTCCCCGCCCACTCCCCATAATCCCTCATCCCCTTATCGTTTAAGAAACTGTCTATTTCTGTCTTAAATTTATTCAATGTCCCAGCTTCCACAGCTCGCTGATGCAGCGAATTCCACAGATTTACAACCCTCTGAGAGAAGAAATTTCTCCTCATCTCTGTTTTAAATGGATGGCCCCTTATTCTAAGATCATGCCCTCTAGTTCCAGTCTCCCCCATCAGTAGAGACACCCTCTCTGCATCCAGCTTGTCAAGCCCCCTCATAATCTTATACATTTCGATAAGATCACCTCTCATTCTTCTGAATTCCAATGAGTAGAGGCCCAACCTACTCAACCTTTCCTCATAAGTCAACCCCCTCATCCCTGGAATCAACCTAGTGAACCTTCTCTGAACTGCCTCCAAAGCAAGTATATCCTTTCGTAAATATGGAAACCAAAACTGCACACAGTATTCCAAGTGTGGCCTCACCAATATCCTGTATAGCTGTAGCAAGACTTCCCTGCTTTTATATTCCATCCCCTTTGCAATAAAGGCCAAGATTCCATTGGCCTTTCTGATCACTTGCTGTACCTGCATACTATCCTTTTGTGTTTCATGCACAAGTACCCCCAGGTCCCGCTGTACTGTGGCACTTTGCAATCTTTCTCCATTTAAATAATAACTTGCTCTTTGATTTTTTTCTGCCAAAGTGCATGACCTCACACTTTCCAACATTATACTCCATCTGCCAAATTTTTGCCCACTCACTTAGCCTTTTGCAGATTTTGTGTGTCCTCCTCACACATTGCTTTTCCTCCCATCTTTGTATCATCAGCAAACTTGGCTACCCAGCCTCTGACCTGCTCTTGTAGCCATACTATTTATGTGGCTGATCCAGTTACGTTTCTGGTCAATGGTGACCCCCAGGATGTTGATGGTGGGGGAACCCAGCGATGGTAATGCCATAGAATGTCAAGGGGCAGTGATTAGACTCTCGCTTGAAATAGTCATTGCATGGCACTGTGTGGCGTGAATGTTACTTGCCACTTATCAGCCCAAGCATGTCACCCAGGTCTTGCTGCATTCGGGCATGCACTGTTTCATTATCTGAGGAGTTGCGAATAGACCTTTTAAAAAATTATTTATTCTTGGGTGTCGCTGGCAAGGTCAGCATTTATTGCTCAATCCTAATTACCTTGAGAAAGTGGTGGTGGGCCGCCTTCTTGAACTGCTGGGAGCAGTTTTATGATACAATTGAGTGGTTTGCTAGATTACTTCAAAGGTCAATTAAGAGTCAACCACATTGTCCTTACAAAGAGGTGAGGATGTGCATTCCTTTGTGGGCATTCAAACATGCAGCATGAACAAGATATTATCGTAAAGAAGAAATAAACATTTGTAGGTGTGATGACCTTTGGGGCAGTTTAGCGACATTACCTTGGGACTTGTACATGTCTAGAGTGCTGGATTCTTTACCTCCACTTTACCAGACAGACCGACACAACGTTGTACCACCTACATTCAACATTTGGATCGGGGACAGTTTAATTTCTTGAAATGAAGGTTACCATAGCAGTAAGCATTCATGGTCCCGGATCCTTACAAGCCATCTCAGGAGATACCCCCCACACATGTATCAGGGAAGTGACACTGGCTATGTTTCTAAGGTGTAAAACCGTCATCACTTTTCCTCTGGAAAGGAGATAATAGTTGGACATGACACACAACGGCAACTCGCTCGCACTTCTGCTTTTAGTGGAGGGTAGTCTTTAGTCCAAAATGGAGCTATCATTCTTTGGCGCACTTCCTATTGCAGGGCTTCCTACATCAAAGGAAGCAGTGTTACCCATGCCCCCATTGTGTGAACAATTAGCCAATTTTCTGTCATCACCACAACTTATGGTGAGCAACAGCTCTTTAATAGCTGCTCCTTCACCAGATTTTGTGCTCCCAAAGACAAACTACTTTGGCTCCTGGTCCAGTAACACCTCAAATTTGAAATTCTCATCCTTGTGTTTAAGTCTCTCTATGGCCTTACCCCTTCCTAGCTCTGTAACCTTCAACCTTCTCCAGTCCTACAACACACAGAGAACTCTGCATTCCTCCAATTCCGACGTCTTGTAGATTCCCAATTTCCTTCCCTCCACCATTGGTGGCTGTGCCTTCAGCAATCTAGGTCTTAAGCCGTGGAATGTTCTCCCTAAACCTCGTGTGTCTCTCCTTTAAGACACTCCTGAAAAACCCACCTCTGACCAAGCTTTTGGTCACCTGCCCTAACATCTCCTTAGAAACATAGAAATATAGAAGACTATAGCACGGAAGGAGGCCATTTCGGCCCATCGTGCTGCACCGGCCGACAAAGAGCCGCATGGCCTTCGGTCAGCAGCCCTGAAGGTTACATATCACCATCATAGGCAGTCCCTCGAATGAGGATGACTTGCTTCCACATGGGTTCACAGATGTTTCAATGAATGACCCGATATTCCAGTCCTGAACTCCAATTGAAGGGGTAGAAGATGTCTGCGTGTGGATTTTTTTTAACGTGTAGTGACCGTTGCACATCAGCCACCACACAGGCTTCACAGAGCTAGGCCTTTATCCAGTGGCAAGGGTTAACCAGGACGACTGGAGACCTGCTCTGCTGCACGGAACTAGTATGCACACATATCGTAGTGGGGGCTGGCCCGTGCTTGCATATAGATTGTAAGTGAGTTGCATAACTGAGCAAGATTAAGAGAGATTACAGAATAAAACTATTGTCGTAAGTTAAGATAAAATAGATACCAGTGATAGAATAGCTATCAGGCAACATTCCCACTGACACCTGGGAATTCCTGGCCAAAGACCATCCTAAGTGGAGGAAGAGCATCTGGGAGGACGCTGAGCATGCAGAAACCAAACACAGGCAGCGGAAGGAATGTGCGGCAAACCAGACTCCCCACCCACCCACCCTTTCCTTCAACAACTGTCTGCCCAATCTGTGAAACAGACTGTGATTCCCGTATTGGACTGTGCAGTCACCTGAGAACTCACTTTTAGAGTTAAAGCAAGTCTTCCTCAATTTCGAGGGACTGCCTATGATGATGGCTATCAGTGATAATAAGATATATTGCCAGAGCCATACACAACGACATCAAATGCACACAATATCCTTTGTAGTGGAGCAATTAAAACTATCCTGCCAATTTTAATCCAGAGTGTCTCTGAAGAATTTAATCTGGTGAAATGGGTACTCACAGTAAAGACTCAAAGTGATATGGATTTGAAAAAACTTAGAGATACAAAAACATATTTGAAGGGTGTTGATACATCTGTGGATGGCGCAATAATGAGAGGTTCATCCAAATAGTAGGATGCTGTTGGACTTCAGAAGGTACTTTGTTTGATTTGCCAGTAAAGTAAAATTAGAACTTAATAAAGACAGATATTTTTTTTGAGTAACTGAGCTGTCATTTCTTAGCGACATCATCACTAGGAATAATATTCAGCTTGACAAATTTCAGTCCATTGCACTTTAGGGGCATCAAGGGATATGGGAATCAGGTGTGAAGGTGGAGTTGAGGTCAAAGGTCAGCCATGATCTTATTGAATGGAGGAGCAGGCATGAGGGGCCATATGGCCTACTCCTGCTCCTATTTCTTATGTTAAACAAGGAACATGTATATTCAAGGTCATATTTAGCACAAACAGTACAGGGCGTGTTATTTAGACATAATTGCCACCTCCCCTTTCAGGGCGGCTGCTAACAGCGGCATCAACCGAGGAGGCACTGCACCTGCGGGGCAATTTTCGAAAGCGGTCGCCGCTGGTCGGCAAGGTGTCTGTTTCGTTGCTTTGGAAATGCTATTCGTTAACTCCTCGAGATCATTCTTACTTTCAGCAGCAATAACAACAGTTACGTATAAACCTATGAACTATGGCGGAAAGATAAAGAGCACCACACAACTGCGACACCCCTTACACGAGAACATTCTACATTCCACCCTAACCGGAGCCATGTGATCTCCTGGGAAAGGCAAAAAACAGATTAAAAACCCAGACCAATTGGGGGCAAAACAAAATCTGGGAAAATTCCTCTCCAATCAATCTAGGCGATCAAAACTAGTCCAGGAGATCACTCTGGCTGGAGCTTGGTGTCAAGCTTTGTCTGATAACACTCCTGGGATGTTTTACTTCATTAAATATGCTATATAAATGTAAGTAGTTGTTATTATTTAAAGAAAGCAAGTACAATTTTCTCAACCAGTCTTCATACCTCAAGGAAGGTGACGCTCTTTCTGATCTTCCACTTCCCCATCACTACAGGGAAATAATCTCTCTCCGCATGACACCCAAGACTAAGAGTGGAATATGCAAGCCAGCCTGCATCCCACCACTCCAAATCCAGGCTCTCAAACTAGAAATTGGAACACTATACTAGAGATTGTTAAAGCAGTTATCTCTTCGTATGACTAAGGATTACATAGATAATCACAGAGGTGATGCACTCCGTTAATGGACGCAATTTGTTAAATAGGTTTGCAATTGTATAAGTTACATAAGGAGTGATCCTATCGACATCATTTTACAGGCTGCTGAAGACACGGCTGCCAATGATGGATTGAAGGAATTCAGGGATGCACAAGGTGCCGGAATTGGAGGAACCCACAGTTCTCAGAGTGTCGTAGAGCTGGAGAAAGTTACAGAGATAGGAAGGGGTAAAGCAATAGAGAGATTTGAACACAAGAATGAGAATTTTAAATTTGAGGCGTTGCCGGACCAGGAACCAAAGTAGCTCGACATCAATTATAAGATTTCATTTAATTGAGAACCGACTTTGTAAAGTCAGTGTCCCAAGCTTTTCATAAAACAGCCCGTAAAATGATATAGATAGAATCACTCATTATGCAACTCCTGCAATTACAAACCTATTTAACAAATTGCGTCCATTAACAAAGTCTATCACCTTATGATTATCTGTATAATCCTTGCTCATGCTAAGAGATATCTATTCATATTTAACTAATGGATTTCACTAATCCACATTCAGCCCCATATCTGCTGTCAGCTGCTCATGAAAGAGCATTTTTTTTGTAGTACTTTTTGATCTCCATATCGCACCCTTCTGCCTCAGCATTGGCCTCTTTCTGTCAGGTTGCAGTTGTGGCCCAATGCTTGGCTGATGGTGCACTTTACAGCGTAAGGCAAGTCCGTCCACAGATTCCCAATTTCTCTTACCCCCACCAAGATAAAGCTTTTTTTTTGATATTTTGCTGCTTTTTAGAACCCTTGAGAAGTGGAATCCTGTCATGAGGCAGTACTGGTCAATTTTGGGTGGTTCCCCAAATTAAATTTGAAGGAAAAAAAACAAATTGGAAATGCACAAGTCAGTCAGCATTTGAAAGTAAATGTTATAATTTTCTTTGGGGGGGGGCGGTGCTCATGCTCAAGGGTCTCTGCCCCAATTTTCTCTTTCAGACGTTGTGTATTTCCAAGTTTTTGTCACAATTTCTGACTTTCAGCAATGGTAGGTTTCACTTTTTAGCTTCAGATTGGTGAAATTTCAAGATAGTGGGTATACATCTGTGGCGCAAAATGACACTTAATATTGCACAATCAGTACTAAATTGACAATCTCACTCAGAGGGGCCCCTGAGGATAGCTTTTGTGAGAAGCTGAAATGTCACCCTCTGCATTAAGGGGTGCTCTTCGGAGGTTGGAGAGTAAGGCACATTTTGCTGGGGTAAGGTTCACTCTAAAGATAGTTGTCCTATATATGACTCAAGAATGCTAGATGCCAATAATGGATCCAAGAAGTGGATAAACATTTCAATTTCCAGGAAAAATCTACTCATCTCTTCCACCCCCTTTTATTCTCGCCCAAGAAAAGGATAAAAAGGATTGTAGATGCTAATATAAGTAATTGAGAAAGGGTTCCCATTAAATAGACTTATTCTAAAGTAAAAGGAACAAGTTTCCATTATACTTTTGGACCATACCCATTGTTTTATATATTGTGACCATATTACTTTGGTTGTCTTGTGCAAGGACCCTAGTTATATAAATTGGAATCTGCCTTGAAATGAATGTAACCCAAAAGGAAATTCCTTCCAGCCAACTTTTAAATTTCTAATTAAAAAAAATGCCTGCTTAACTTTTTTTTAAGCCTCCTTGCCCCACCCACCCATTAAAAGCTGGTACACAGATACAAAAAAATAATAAAGGCTAATAGAATGTTGGCCTTTGTCCCAAGCAGAAGTTGGAATACAAAAGTGAGGACGAGATGCTTCAGTTGTAGAGAGTCTTGGCCAGATCTTGGAGTACTGCGCTCAATTTTGGGCTTGACCCTCAGGAAAAGATACATTGGCCTTTGAGGGAGTACAGTGCAGATTCACCAGAATGATACCAACATTAACAAATTCAATTATGAGGATAGGTTGGAGGGTGACCTCGTTGAGATCTTTAAAATGATAAAGGGAAATGATAGGTAAATACAGAGAAACTATTTCTTCTTGTGGGGGAAATCCAGAACAAGGGGACATAATCTTAAATTTAGAGCTAGGCCATTTAGGAATCACATTTTCACACAAAGGGTAGTGGAAAGCCTGAACTCTCTCTAATAAGGCTGCTGATGCTGGATCAATTGAAATTTTCAAGACTGAGTGTTAGATGTTAGATAAGGATATGGAGCAGACAGGTAAAATGATTTAAGGTACAAATCAGCCATGATCTAATTGAATGGTGGAATAGGCTGAATGGCCTACTCCACATCCTATGCTACCAAATCTCTCACAAGTTGCCACAAGGAAGTGCACAAGAAAAGATCTAGAGTGACAGTCCCTTCAATTATCCATCATCTGCAAGCACCGGCCTCCCAACCTGGTGTCTCACCTACACAACACAAGGGGAAAGGGTAAACACCAACAAAAATGAACATCCTGCCCCAAGCAGCAGAGTGCACCATATCATTAACAGCTCACAACTTACATCCGAACAGTCACGTTAACTCATTTAGTCTGATAATTCTCAAAAGAAATAGACGAGAGGAAACAAAGTATTGGAACAATTTGGACTTGAATTCCTAATGTTATTTAATTTTTGCCTTCATGGAACTTTTACCCTCCCTGGCAGTGTGATGTGTCCTCCTGCCTGAGTCAGATCTGTGGGCACTTTGATTGATGTTGGTTACATCAGAAGACCAAATTTGAAAATGAGTGGGTGGGAATCAATCTGAAACTCACATTTCCTGCAGGTAAGAACTGGGTGTGTAGAAATGGATTGCATTTATATGGGAAACTAAAAAGGACATACAGGGTAGGATAAGGCAAAAAAGGGAAGCTTATGTCATGTACCGAGAGTTAAACACTGCAGAAAGCCTGGAGGAAGCGCAGGGGTGAAATAAAAGGTAAATTAGGAAAGCAAAGAAAGGACGTTAAAAAATATTGACAAGTAAAATCAAGGAAAACTGCAAAGATGTTTTATAAATACATAATGAGCAAGAGGATAACTAAGGCACGAGTAGGGCCTATTAGAGACTAAAAAGGTAACCTGTGAGTGGAGATGAAAGACATGGGCATGATTCTTAATGAATACCTTTTTATATCCCCGTTAAAGCAAGGCAGTTTTCACCCGGGATAGGTGGGCGCTACCACCTCCCGGGAAATTGCCTTGGAGGTAGCGGAGGTGATGATCCGGCAGCGCTGTACCCCGCGGTTAGCACCCGGGCCGCTGCACAACCGGCGATGACGTCATCGGCGTGTGCAACAACCCCTCACCGCCCTGACCTTTTAATGGGCCGCGAGGCTGGTGCGGGCTGATGTCAACGGCAACTTCGTGGGTCGTGAAGCTGGCAGACATCCGCTCTCGGAGCACTGTTTAAAGGAGAGGCCTGCAGCGCCCCTGGAAGCCCTAGCATGTGCCGGGCCGCCATCATGCTGCCCGGCACTCCATCTTGGGTGCCGGGCTGCTGGCCCGGTCTCATGCTGCCCTGGTAGCCAAGTTGCGGCTACCAAAGGGCCGTGCGGAGAGCACAACGGCCCTCCCCTTTAATCCAAGGGGAGGGGCGCTGTAGCACGTATGCGCTATATGGAGCATCTGCGTAGCGCCGCACTCAGCGTCACATTACCAATCCGGGATCTGTCCCAAATTGAAGAAGAGCACCGGAAACAGCGCTCTGCTTCCTTTGAGGGGCAGTAGGCCCAATTTAGCATTGGGGGCGGGACTTCCGTGCCGGGCACCAAAAGTCCCTGCCCCGGAAGGTTACCGTCCCCAATCGAGGCACGGGGCAATTTCGCCCCCACTTGTGTCTGTCTTCACAGATGTGAGGGACGATGCAGACACTGTAGTCAAAGACGAGGAGTGTGAAATATTAGGTGAGATAAACAGTGAAAGAGGAAATATTAAGGGGGTTTAGTATCTTTGAAAGTAGTTACATCGTCAGGTCTGGATGAAATGTATCCCAGGTTGTTAAGAGAAGCAAAGGAGGAACTACTGGAGGCTCTGACAATCATTTTTCAAAATTCTCTGGCTACAGGCCTGATGCCGGAGGGCTGTTAACATTATATAGGCGTAGCGTCCAGAACCCTTGGGACCGAGGCTGTGTTCGGGCGGCCCCGTCGAAGAGGAGCTGGTCGGGTGGGCCCTGCCGAGGAGCTGGTCGGGTGGGCCCCGCCGAAGAGGAGCTGGTCGGGTGGGCCCCGCCGCCGAGGAGCTGGTCGGGTGGGCCCCGCCGAAGAGGAGCTGGTCGGGTGGGCCCTGCCGAAGAGGAGCTGGTCGGGTGGGCCCTGCCGAAGAGGAGCTGGTCGGGTGGGCCCTGCCGAAGAGGAGCTGGTCGGGTGGGCCCTGCCGAAGAGGAGCTGGTCGGGTGGGCCCTGCCGAAGAGGAGCTGGTCGGGTGGGCCCTGCCGAAGAGGAGCTGGTCGGGTGGGCCCTGCCGAGGAGCTGGTCGAGTGGGCCCTGCCGAGGAGCTGGTCGGGTGGGCCCTGCCGAGGAGGAGCTGGTCGGGTGGGCCCTGCCGAAGAGGAGCTGGTCGGGTGGGCCCCGCCGAGGAGCTGGTCGGGTGGGCCCCGCCGAGGAGCTGGTCGGGTGGGCCCCGCCGAGGAGCTGGTCGGGTGGGCCCCGCCGAGGAGCTGGTCGGGTGGGCCCCGCCGAGGAGCTGGTCGGGTGGGCCCCGCCGAGGAGCTGGTCGGGTGGGCCCCGCCGAGGAGCTGGTCGGGTGGGCCCCGCCGAGGAGGAGCTGGTCGGGTGGGCCCCGCCGAGGAGCTGGTCGAGTGGGCCCCGCCGAGGAGCTGGTCGGGTGGGCCCCGCCGAGGAGGAGCTGGTCGGGTGGGCCCTGCCGAAGAGGAGCTGGTCGGGTGGGCCCCGCCGAGGAGCTGGTCGGGTGGGCCCTGCCGAGGAGGAGCTGGTCGGGTGGGCCCTGCCGAAGAGGAGCTGGTCGGGTGGGCCCTGCCGAAGAGGAGCTGGTCGGGTGGGCCCTGCCGAAGAGGAGCTGGTCGGGTGGGCCCCGCCGAGGAGCTGGTCGGGTGGGCCCTGCCGAGGAGGAGCTGGTCGGGTGGGCCCTGCCGAAGAGGAGCTGGTCGGGTGGGCCCTGCCGAGGAGGAGCTGGTCGGGTGGGCCCTGCCGAAGAGGAGCTGGTCGGGTGGGCCCTGCCGAGGAGGAGCTGGTCGGGTGGGGTCCCATCTTGGAGGTGGTGTTCGGGTGGCCCCGTAGTGGAGGATGTGTTCGGGCGGGCTGGAGAGGAGGCCCCGAGGTAAGGGCAGTGGCGGCGATGAGGCGAGGCCCGAGGTCGGGCAGTGGCGGAACCTCGAGATCGGCCAGTCTGGATTCCGGAACATTTTACGGATTCCGGACGACCCTGCCACCAATAAGTCCAGAGTCCGGATCATTCTGGAACTCTGGATTTTGGACACTGCACCTGTACCGATGTTTAAAAAGGGAGTAAGAGATAGACCAAGTAATTACAGACCAGTAAGCCTAACCTTAGTGGCGGGCAAATTATTGGAAAAAAATTCTGAGGAACAGCATTAATCATTTAGAAAGGCACGGATTAATCAAGGACAGTTAGCATGGATTTGTTAAGGGAAGGTAATATATGACTAACTTGATTACATTTTTTGAGGAGATAACGAGGAAGGTCGATGAGGGCAATGCGTTTGATGTTGTCTACATGAAACATAGAAAATAGGTGCAGGAGTAGGCCATTCGGCCCTTCGAGTCTGCACCACCATTCAATATAATCATGGCTGATTTTAGCAAGACTTTTGACAAGGTTCCACATGGCAGACTGGTCATAAAAGTAAAAACCCATGGGATCCAAGGGAAAGTGGCAAGTTGGATCCAAAACTGGTTCAGTGACAGGAAGCAAAGGGTAATGGTTGACGGGTATTTTTGTGACTGGAAGGCTGTTTCCAGTGGGGTTCTGCAGGGCTCAGTATTAGGTCCCTTGCTTTTTGTGGTATAGATAAATGATTTAAATTTTAATGTAGGGAGCATGATTAAGAAATTTGCAGATGAAACAAAAATTGGCCGTGTGGTTGATAGTGAGGAAGAAAGCTGTGGACTGCAAGAAGTTATTAATAGACTGGTCA
Source organism: Pristiophorus japonicus (assembly GCF_044704955.1). Taxonomy (NCBI): domain Eukaryota; kingdom Metazoa; phylum Chordata; class Chondrichthyes; family Pristiophoridae; genus Pristiophorus; species Pristiophorus japonicus. The sequence continues at coordinate 489,796,471 of NC_091977.1, read as the reverse complement.
GGTGGGCAGAAGTGACAAATGGACTTAAATCTGGAGAAGTGTGAGGTATTGGGGCAGAATTTGTGGTTGGTATGATGGCCTTTGAAATGGACAGCAAGTTCGGGATTTCCGCGTGTGCTTGCGCTAAATCCCGAAGCTACGAGTTGTCACCTTCCGACTTCACAGATGTTCTGCACCGACGGGGAAATCCTAATTGCTGGAGCCATGTTAGGCTAATTGTCCACTACCTGCCCAGCAACTATGCCTGAAAATTTTATGGTAGGTGTAAACAGGCGCAAGGCATGTTTGCACAGCAAGGAGGATATCTCCTGACAAATCCAAGTAATTAAAAAAGTTTTGAGGCCAGAAATGGAAGCATTTGCCCTGAAAAGTATTTATTGTCCATGAAAAGTAGGGAGGAGTGGTTGGTCCATTGAGGGTTTTATTTTTTTTTGCATCTATGTGGAGAATAAGCTTAAAAAAAACCCGTACAGAAAGTGGAGGAAAGGAAGAAAAACAAACCATCATTACTAGAGCTTTCCAGGACTTAATGTGCATAAAAATCTATGTTATAAATAATGAGGCACCTTCTGTTTGCTGATTGGAGCACCGTTCCACGTGATCCCAGGTACGCATCCGCACACAGTGCGCCCCTGGGATCCATGTTGCAGCATCTACCAGCAAGTTCTCAAAGGAGTATCTCCATCAGGTAAGTGTGCATTCTGTTCGGATGCCGGTGGCATAACCCGTAGTTATACCACAGACCAATTCATTTGGGGAGGGCTAACAAGACAAGGGAATACACATTAAATGGTAGGATACTGAGAAGTGTAGAGGAGCACAGGGACCTTGGAGGGCATGTCCACAGATTCCTGAAGGTGGCAGGACAGATAGATAAGGTGGTTAAGAAGGCATACAGGATACTTTCCTTTCTTAGCTGAGACACAAAATACAAGAGCAGGGAGGTTATGCTTCAACTGTATAAAACACTAGTGAGGCCACAGCTAGAGTGCTGCTTACAGTTCTAGTCACCACATTACAGGAAATATATGATTGCACTAGGGAGGGTACAGAGGAGATTTACAAGGATGTTGCCAGGACTGGAGAATTTTAGCTATAAGGAAAAATTGGAAATGCTGGGGTTGTTTTCTTTGGAACAGAGGAGGCTGAGGGGAGACCTGATTGAGGTGTATAAAATTATGAGGGGAAAGATAGAGAGGACCTATTTTTCTTCGCAGAGAGGTCAATAACCGGAGAGCATAGCTTTAAAGTAATTGATAGAAGGATTAGAGGGGAGTTGAGGAGAAATTTTTTCACACAGTGGGTTGCGGGGGTTCGGAACTCACTACCTGAAAGGGTAGTAGAGGTAGAAACCCTTACGGCATTTTTAAAGCACTTGGATATGCACTTGAAGTGCCGTAATCTACAGGGCTACGGACCAAGAGCTGGAAAACGAGATTAGGTTGGTTAGCTCTTTATCGGCCAGCACAGACATGATGGGCTGAATGGCCTCCTTCTGTGCCGTAAATTCCTATGATTCTATGAGTAACTTAACTTCTCTCGGTGTCAGCAAATTGATAGACTGTTTGGGCAGGTACAGCAGGAGCGGCGAGGTTGGGTCACAGGAGCAGCAAGTGATCGTGGAGCGATGCGATCGGGGCCCAGGAGAGGCGTGAGTTTGGGGCCAGGAGAGGCGTGGGTCCAAGGGCAGCATGGGCCAGCCCGCACTGTGATTGTGTGCACACTGGGTCCGTGCAGCAGAGCTGGTCTCCAGTCGTCTTGGGTAATCCTTGCCACTGGACCAAGACCTAGCTCTGTCAAGCCCGTGTGGTGGCTGGTGTGCAACGGCCACCACACATTAAAAAAATCCACGCACAGGCATCTTCCACCCTTCAGAATGTAGTTCGGGACTTGGAATATTAGGTCCTTCATTGAAACACCTGTGAACTCATCCATTTTGGCGTGGAAGCAAGTCATCCTCGATACGAGGGACTGCCCATGACTGAGAGCAGTCATAAACAGTAACTAGGTGACACCAAGCTTGGGATTTTAAAAGTCTGAAGATTGTAGGAGAAAGAAAACAGCTGAGGGAAGTGAGGGGTTGGGAAGGAAGAGTTTGTTCAGTATTAATTTCAACACAGTGAAGATAGGGTATTTGAAGTTTATAAAATTCAGTCGAAAAAACATCTATTGATAAATAGGACCAGAAAGCTTGCCATCAAAATTAGGTGAATCAAAAGAGAGGCCCCATTCAGAAGTATCTAATAAAAAAAAACTGTCCAAAAAATTAAGAAATATTAAAAGTTTTATCTACAGAGCTTGATGTAGCTTAACTGGGTCTAATTTGAACATCTATCTAATATTTGCACCAAATGTCAGTTTGGCTCAGTTGTTAGTACTTGTGCTAGTCAAAAGGTTGTGGGTTCAAGCTTCACTCAGAACTTGAGCAGACAATCTAAGTTGACATTTCAGTGCAGTATGAAAGAGAGGTATCTTGTTGAAAGTGTTGTCCTTTGGATGACATTAAACTGAGGCCTCATTTGAACATAACATACAAAATAGGGGCAGGAGTAGACCATTTGGCCCCTTGAGCCTGCTCCGCCATTCAATAAGATCATGGCTGAGATAAGATTTGATCATGGCCTCAACTCCACTTCCCTTCCCACTTCCCATAACCCTTGACTCCTTTATGGTTCAGAAATCTGTCTATTTCCAGCTTAAATATATTCAATGACCCAGCCTCCACAGCTCTCTGGGGTAGAGAATTCCAAAGATTCAGAGAGGAAATTCCTCCTCAATTTCTATTTTAAATGGGCGACCCCTTATTCTGAAACGATGCCCCCTAGTTCTAGATTCCCCCACAAGGGGGGACATCCTCTCTGTATCTACCCTGTCAAGCCCCCTCAAAATCTTACACGTTTCAATAAAATCACCTCTCATTCTTCTAAACTCCAATGAGTACAGGCCCAAACTTTCTTCATAAGACAACCCCTTCATCTCAGGAATCAACCTCGTTTGCTTGCTCAACTGGATATAAAAGGACTCCTTGGCATTATTGAAGAGCAGGAAGGAAAATTTTCTCAGTTTTCTGGCAACATTTATCCCTCAACATACACCATAAAAGACAAAATGACTGGTCATTTAAAAAAATATATTTCTTGGGATGTGGGGAACACTGGCAAGGCAACATTTATTGCCCTTCTCTCATTGCATTGAACGCATGAATAGTCAACCACAGAGTGTGGGCTGGATTCACACGCAGGCCAGACTGGGTAGAGGTGGTAGGTTCCCTTCACTGAAGGTCACTAAGTGAACCAGTTAGGTTTAATGACACTCCTGCCACATTGATGGTTATTTTATCTGGGGTTAGTTCATAATTTACTAGATTTGTTGAATTCATAGAAACTATGGGCTCAATTTTCCCCAAAGCTTTTTTTTTGGCGTACTTGACGAGTTATGCCTGTTTTTTGGGGGCTCAAGTACGCCCGAAAAAATTTTCTAAGTTTCCCCGTTGGATTTCTTCATTTTGGCGTGGCCTAACCTGTCCTTTAGTTTTGGGGGTGGTCTGCGCTAAAAAGATTGGTTTGTCATGGTAACCAGGGACAATGCGAGCTGAGGCTGCAAAGTGAAACATACAGCCAGCTCCCAACACATTAAAACACATTGCATCAACTTAAAAACATGTTAAAATATATTGCAGCAACTTATCTCCAATTATTAAAGCCGGTCCCGCTCCTAGCTCTGGCCGAAGGGCTTGTCAGTCTGCTTGCCTAGCCCACCCCGAGCCCCTTTCAGGTCCAGCTCCCCCACCAACCACCCCCTCCCTCGCCCCCCCCCCCCTCCCTGTGTCTTGCCTGTCCCAAATCTCCCCCCCCCCCACCCCGAGTGCCTTGCCGGTCCCGGTCCCCCGCCCCTAGCCCTGGCCGAAGAGCTTGCCGGTCCCGGTCCCCCGCCCCTAGCCCTGGCCGAAGAGCTTGCCGGTCTGATCCCCCGCCTGACCCCGAGTGCCTTGACGGTCCTCTCCCCCGCCTCTATCCCAGGTTGAATGGCCTCCTCTCTTCCAATCCCCGCACCTAACTACACCCGAAAGGCTTCCTCCCACCCCCTCTTTACACCCCACCCCCTTCCCCGGCCTCCACCTCTCTCCTCCCCCTAACTCTCTCCCCCTCCTCCCCCACTCTCTCCCCATCATCTTTCCTGCTGCTGCTGTCCGGGCATCTGCTGCACTTACCTGCGCCGATTTCTTTAACTCTCCAGAAGATTTTTCTGCAGAGGCCACATAAACTGGCTTTTCTAAGCAGAACTGGAGTAATTCCCAGCTGGCCAACCTTGCCTAAATGGCCAGAATTGGCTGGAAAAAAAAACTTACCTAAAAAAACCATAACTGAGTTACGCTGGTGTAAATTGATTGTGTTTTTTTTTTAAAAACTTAGGCCAAAAAAAAGCAGCATGTCCAAAAAAACGGCGCAAATCACTGGGGAAAATTGAGCCCGTAGAAATTTACAGCGCAGAAGGAGGCCACTTCAGCACATCGTGTTCACGCCGGCCGACAAAGAGCCACATGGCCCTCGGTCAGCAGCCCTGAAGGCTACATATAAACCAAAGAACAATGGCGGACAGGTAAAGAGCATCCGGTCCAACCAGACCACCCCACACAACTGCGATACCCCATGTATCGCAGTATTTTACACTCCACCCCATCCGGAGACATGCGGTCTCCTGGGAGAGCTAAAAAACAGATTAAAAACCCAGGCCAATTGAGGGAAAAAAATATGAGAACATTCCTCTCCGACCCATCCAGGCGATCGAAACAAGTCCAGGAGACCACTCTGGCCTTACCAGATTCCCTGAAATACTTACCATCGTAGCTGCGCCAGCCAACAAGAGGTTATCCAGCCTAATTCCACTTAGCAGCTCTAGATCCGTACCCCTGCAGATTACAGCACTTCAAGTGCCCATCCAAGCACAGTTTAAATGTGGTAGGGTTTTCGCCTCTACCACCTTTCCAGGCAGTGAGTTCCAAACCCCCACAACCCTCTGCGTGAAGAAGCTTCCCCTCAAATTCCCTCTAAACCTTCCACCAACCACCTTAAACCTATGTCTCCTCGTAATTGACCCCTCCACCAAGAGAAATAGGCACTTGCTATCCACTATATCCAGGCCCCTCAAAATATTATACACCTCAATGAGGTCTCCCCTCAGCTTCCAGAATAAACCCAGCCTATCCAATCTGTCCTCATAGCTAAGATTCTCCATTCCACCTGTTCTCCAGCACCATGCCTGAATCCAAAGATTAGCCCTCCCTAAGTACATTACCTCACACTTCTCTAAATTAAATTCCATTTGCCATTGTTCTGCCCACCTGACCAGTAGATTGATATCCTCCTGCAGTCCATGACTTTCCTCTTCATTATCAACCACGCAGCCAATTTTAGTTTCACCTGCAAACTTCTTAATCATACGCCCTATATTCAAATCTAGATCAGTGATTTATACCACAAAAAGCAAGGGACCCAGTACTGGGCCCTGCAGGAACCCCACTGGAAACATCCTTCCAGTCACAAAAACATTCATCAACCATTACCCTTTGCTTTCTACCTCTAAGCCAATTTTGGATCCATCTTGCCGCTTTGCCCTGTATCCCATGGGCTTTTACCTTCGTGACCAGTCTGCCATGTGGGACCTTATCAAAAGCTTTGCTAAAGTCCATATACACTACATCGTATGCACTACCCTCATCGACCCTCCTGGTTACCTCCTCGAAAAATTCAACGTTAGTCAAACACGATCTTCCCTTAACATATCCGTGCTGACTGTCCCTGATTAATCCTTGCCTTTCTAAATGTCTTTCAGGATTTTTCCCAATAATTTTCCCACCACTGAGATTACGCCGACAGGCCAGTAATTACTCGCCAATTCTTAACCAAGGGTACCACATTAGCAGTCCTCCAGCACCATGCCTGAATCCAAAGAGGACTGGAAAATGATCGTCAAGGCCTCTGCTATTCTGAATATATAAAACTGAATTCAATATCACAATTTGCCATGGTGGAATTTTGAAGTTACACCGACAACTTGCATTTATATCGTGCCATTTATGCAGAATGATGCACCAAAGCACTTCATAGAGGCACAATGAAAAAACGGCTGTTGAACCAAAGCAGATCATAGAATGATACAAGACAGAGGGAGGCCATTCAGCTCAACGTGCCTGTGCTGGCTCTCTGGTAGAGCTATTCAATTAATCCCACTCCCTTGCTCTTTTACATAGCCTTGTGAATTTTTTTCAAGTAATTATCCAATTCTATTTGAATATCACTATTGAATCTGATTTTACCACCCTTTCAGGCAGTATACAAATATTTTGTATCAGTCTTTACGGTTGAGGACACTAACAATATTCCAACAGTGGATAGTCAAGGGGCTATAGGGGCGGAGGAACTTAACACAATCACAATCACTAAGGAGCTGGTACTCAGTAAGATAATGGGACTAAAGGCAGATAAATCCCCTGGACCTGATGGCTTGCGAGAAGTAGCGGCAGGGATTGCGGATGCATTGGTTGTAATTTACCAAACTTCCCTGGATGATGGGGAGTTCCCAGCAGATTGGAAAACTGCAAATGTAACGCCCCTATTTAAAAAAGGAGGCAGACAAAAAATAGTAAACTATAGACCAGTTAGCCTAACATCTGTGGTTGGGAAAATGTTGAAGAGTCCATTATTAAAGAAGCAGTAGCAGGATATTTGGAAAAGCAAAATTCGGTCAGGCAGAGTCAGCATGGATTGATGAAGGGGAAGTCATGATTAACAAATTTGCTGGAGTTCTTTGAGGATGTAACGAACAGGGTGGGTAAAGGGGAACCAGTGGATGTGGTGTATTTGGACTTCCAGAAAGCATTTGATAAGGTGCCACATAAAAGGTTACTGGACAAGATAAAAGTTCACGGGGTTGGGGATAATATATTAGCATGGATAGAGGATTGGCTAACTAACAGAGAACAGAGAGTCGGGATAAATGGTTCATTCTCTGGTTGGCAACCAGTAACTAGTGGGATGCCACAGGGATCAGTGCTGGGACCCCAACTATTTACAATGTATACTAATGACTTGGAAGAAGGGACTGAGTGTAACGTAGCCAAGTTTGCTGATGATACAAAGATGGGAGGAAAAGCAATGGGTGAGGAGGACACAAAAAATCAGGCTAAGTGAGTGGGCAAAAATTTTGCAGATGGAGTATAATGTTGGAAAGTGTGAGGTCATTTTGGCAGAAAAAAAATCAAAGAGCAAGTTATTATTTAAATGGAGAAAGATTGCAAAGAACTGCAGTACAGCGGGACCTGGGGGTACTTGTGCATGAAACACAAAAGGATAGTATGCAGGTACAGCAAGAGATCAGGAAGACCAATGGTATCTTGGTCTTTATTGCGAAGGGGATGGAGTATAAAAGCAGGGAAGTCTTGCTACAGCTATACAAGGTATTGGTGAGGCCACACCTGGAATACTGTATGTTTTGGTTTCCATATTTACGAAAGGATATACTTGCTTTGGAGGCAGTTCAGAGAAGGTTCACTAGGTTGATTCCGGGGATGAGGGGGTTGGCTTACGAGGATAGGTTGAGTAGGTTGGAATTCAGAAGAATGAGAGGTGATCTTATCGAAATGTATAAGATTATGAGGGGGCTTGACAAGGTGGATGCAGAGAGGATGTTTCCACTGATGGGGGAGACTGGAACTAGGGGGCATGATCTTAGAATGAGGCCACCCATTTAAAATAGAGATGAGGAGAAATTTCTTCTCGCAGAGGGTTGTAAATCTGTGGAACTCGCTGCCTCAGAGAGCTGTGGAAGCTGGGACATTGAATAAATTTAACAGAAATAGACAGTTTCTTAAACGATAAGGGGATAAGTGGTTATGGGGAGTGGGCGGGGAAGTGGAGCTGAGTCCATGATCAGATCAGCCATGACCTTATTGAATAGCAGAACAAGCTCGAGGGGCCGTATAGCCTACTCCTGTTCCTATTTCTTATGTTCTTATGTACATTTCAGATCACAACAACTTGCTGTGTATAAAAGTGTTTCGTTATGTTATCTTTGGTTCTTTTGCCAATTACGTGAGAGTCAGCTGTGGCTCAGTTAGTAGCACACTCACTTCTGAGTCAGAAGGTTGTGGGTTCGAGTCGCACGCCAGGAATTTGAGCACATAAATCTAGGCTGATACTGCAGTGCAGTGCTGAGGGAGTGCTGCATTATCGGAAGTGCTGTCTTTCGGATGAGATGTTAAATCGAAGTCCCGTCTGCCCTCTGAGGTGGACGTTAAAAATCCCATGTCACTATTTCAAAGAAGAGCAGGGTAGTTATCCCTGGTGTCCTGGCCAATATTTATTCCTCAATCAACATAACAAAAACAGATTATCTGGTGATCATCACATTGCTGTTTGTGGCAGTTTGCTGCGTACAAATTGGTTGCCACTTTTTCTACATTAAAACAGCGACTACACTCCAAAAGTATTTCATTGGCTGCAAAGTGCTTTGAGATGTCCGGTGGTCATGAAAGACACTATACAAATGCAAGTCTTTCTTTCTTTTACCATGCAGCTGTGACCCTTCTGCCACTGGCAAATGTTTCTCCTTATTTTCTCTATCCAAACCATTCATGATTTTGAATGACTATCAAATTTTCTTTTAACCTTCTTTACTGTTAAGGACATTGGGAATGGGGTTGGTAGTCTAATACTATATGTACTATACGATCATACTTATTACAATTGTTGTTTGCGAGGCCTTGCTCCGTGACAACTGGCTTGCATGTTTGCTGACAAGCGCGTAGACTTCAAGAATAATTTATTGTTTGTGAAGCACTTTGGGACTGCCTGATGACATGAAAGTTGCTATTCAAATGCAAGTTGTTTCTTTCAAAGTGTCTTTGAAGTAAACAAGGATTTTTGAGCCCATGTTCAATAAACTTTTTTTTGACTTGGGTAGGGTAAAATCTTATTATTTGTGCCAAGAACCCAATTTTACTTTCAAAAGAATTATTAGGTTGGAGTTTTCAAATGGGCATGTCTGACTGATAATACTCTGGCAAAAATATTCGAAAATATTTTCAATAATCAAGTACATCTTTGTGATGGGGCAGGAATCACTCAACATCAGCAGGATCAAGCAGCTCATTCCAGAAAGGAGGACATGTTAAATTAGTGACAATTCCGAGAGAGACTCTTACCTCTCCCACTTGTCAAACTGGTTAATTACACACACAGCAAGGTCTTCTGATCAAACATGCTGGGTCATAAAAAGGGATCCCTTCAGTATTCACCCCTTGCTATATGGGCACCGAGTAATGTACTGCATTACTTGGAGAAGTTGCAGGGGAATCATCAGACTGAAAGCATGCCCAAGATATAACTGAAAAAAAACTGTAAAAATTTTAAAAACAAAAAGGTCAAAAATTCAGCTGGAGTTGGAATCTGAATTATAGGTGTTGATGGTGAGAATGAAGTAGGAATGGATACAGGTCATGTTGCAGAGGTTGAGGTAGCCGGACTGGGTGATATATCGGATATGGGATTTGAAGCTCAGCTCTGGGAAAATAAGACAGCGGTTGCACTGTCGTGTGCAATCTACCTACAACCCATCAGGCCTAGAGGAGGTGATAGGTATTTCAACACAATTTTAATGGCCAATTACAACTGAGGGGAGAGCTGAAATCAGGAAATTCTGGTTTCTGATGCATCTACTGGGTCTAATTAATTTCTGCAAATACGTGGATGCTCTGAGCCATGGAGTCTTAGGCAAGAGTCAATATCAACATTACACACATCAAGCAGGTTCAGGGACACATGAATGTTGAAGTACGATCTCCTGTTCCTGAAGGAGTCCCTGAAGAACTTACATTCTCATCCAGACTTTAAGATACTTTTCTTCTACCTTAGGATCAATCCCAGCTAAAGAAAAGTCTGTCAGTTCCACCACTGCAGCTATGTTGGACAATAATTACCACTGGCTTCCAGCACTGTTAAGATTGCCGTATGGGGGAGAGGGTGGGTCACAACTGGAAGAGGAGTTGATCCATCCACAGAGAGATGAGGAAGATCTAGGGGGTGGGAGCAACTAACCTTGGACCCAGTGTCACGCATCACCTCAGATCATCTTGAGAATGTCAGTGGTGGATCAAAGAGAAACAGGAGAAAATAAAAAATACAAGAATTTATTATTTTTATTTTGTACGCTGCGCCCTTGATGGGTAGGGGGGTAATTGTTTAAAAAAAAATGGACTCACACAATTACTACTTCTCAGTTGATTCAGAACATTCTGCCAATTCTCTGGGGCCTCTTGCTGCAGTTTAACACCATGTCAGTAACGACAGTCAGCACTTTTGGTGTTATTTAGAGAATATTATTTAACCTGCTGAATGCCCAAAGAGGCATTGACTTGGGAAAATATATACATGATCAGCGCTTCTGGATATATATTTATAGACTAGCTTCAATCCTCTGGGGGTCTACAAGATTTTTTTCTTTCCAACTCTCTATTTTTACTGGGCAACTATAAAAATGAGAGAGTCAGCATTTGTACTCCACAGTACATGATGGCAATACCTCAAGTACAGCGTCACAGATTCAGCTTTTTTTAATCAATAAAATACACACAGGTTAAAAATGAGCACTTTCCCCCCACATTGTCTGTGTAGAGGAATTCAAAGGAAAGAAAGAACTTGCATTTATACAGTGCTTTTCACGACCTGAGGACGTCCCAAAGCACTTTACAGCCAATGAAGTACTTTTCCTTCTTCCGTCATTCTTCTGTCTCTCTCAATTCTTAAATCTCATTGGTTAAGGAGATAGTGTTGGTCCCGTCGTTCATCAAGGTCCCAGATGCCTCATTGCCCTTCACGCACCGTTATCAACTTGCAATTTGCAGTGCAAACATAGAATCATAGAATAGTACAGCACAGAAGGAGGCCATTCGGCCCATCGAGTCTGCACCGGCTCTTTCGAAGAGCAATCCAGTTAGTCCCACTCCCCTGCTCTTTCTCCATATCCCTGCAATTTTTTCTCCATCAAGTATTTATTCAATTTCCTTTTGTAGGCTGTATTCAGTACCTGAATCTGTATTCAGTACCTGATCAGGCAGTGCATTCCAAGTCCTAACCACACATTGCGTAAAAAAGTTTTTCCTCATGTCAACCCTGGTTCTTTTTGCCAATTACCATAAATCTCTGCCCTCTGGTTATCGACCCTTCAGCCATTGGAAACAGTTTCTCTTTATTTACTCGATCTAAATTCGCCATCTCTGCTCTCTGGAACCATTTTGGAGTTGAAGGGCTAACCGATAGATACCCCGCCCCCAGCAAATTCTGGGCCAACATATTTGAGGACGTGTAGTCACTGTTGTAGTGTGGGGAAATGCAGCAACCAATTTGTACACATCAAGATGCCACAAATATGATAATGACCAGATCATTTGTTCTTTTAGTGATGTTAGTGGAGGGATACATATTGGAAAGGACACTGGGGATAACTCCACTACTCTTCTTCGAAATAGTACCATGGGATCTTTTATGTCCACTAGATGCAGCCTTGGTTTAACACCTCATCCAAAAGTCGGCACTTCCAACCACTCCCTCAGTACTGCACTAGAGTGCCAGGCTAGATTATGTGCTCAAGAGTCTGGAGTGAAACTTGAACCCACAACCTTCTGACTTTCTAAGGCGCGAGGGCTATCACTGAGCCATGGCTCAAATGAGAACACACAATGTAAATAGGCATTTAGACTTTCAAAAAGATCATTTAAAGGGGCAAGAGGATTAACAAGGCATCATCACAGCCTCTGTCGTGGTCCTCAGATACATTGGCCCAGTATTTGTTGGAGTGGGGCATCTAGCGGTGTGCCCTGTTAAGACTTTTTCTGCTACCCTTCAGCTCTAAAAATGTTTGCGCTGCAAATTGCTTGATATACGAGTTGATAACAGTGCGGGAAGGTCAGTGGGGCATCTGGGATCTTGGTGAATGATGGAACTAACACTCCATCTCCTTAATCAATGAGATACAAGGATTGAGAGAGAGAGAGAGACACACACACAGAGGAATGACGGAGAAGGAAAATGCGTGAATTAGAGTCAAAGCAGGTATAGAAAGAGAAATATAGAGGGAAAGATTTGATTGAGAGAGAAGAGAGAGATAAAGGAAAAGTTAGAAAAATTGTAAAAATTAAAATAAAAAAAAATCTCTAAGTAATTTATTATGAGACTCCATAGTTTCAACTGTTCAATTTCTGGGCTGAAGAAATTGAGTGGCATTGCAGGAATATAAATCTCATCATGAAAAGGATCCTTATGCTGTTAAGTACCAGCCCTAACTTTCTACGGTAGATTTACTTCATAATTAATGGATAAAAAAATGCAGCAGCGGCCTGTAGAAACATAGAAAATAGGTGCAGGAGTAGGCCATTCGGTCCTTTGAGCCTGCACCACCATTCAATATGATCATGGCTGATCATTTTTGCAACTTTAGTAACCCATTCCTGCTTTCTCTCCATACCCCTTGATCCCTTTAGCCGTAAGGGCCACAGCGAACTCCCTTTTGAATATATCTAACGAACTGGTCTCAACAACTTCCTGTGGTAGAGAATTCCACAGGTTCACAATTCTCTGAGTTTCTGGAAGTTTCTCCTCATCTCGGTCCTAAATGGCTTACCCCTTATCCTTAGACTGTGACCCTTGGTTCTGGACTTCCCCAACATTAGGAACATTCTTCCTGCATCTAACCTGTCCAATCCCGTCAGAATTTTATATGTTTCTATTCTTCTAAATTCCAGTGAATATAAGCCTCGTCGATCCAGTCTTTCTTCATATGTCAGTCCTGCCATCACAGGAATCAGTCTGGTGAACCTTCGCTGCACTCCCTCAACAGCAAGAATGTCCATCCTCAGATTAGGAGACCAAAACTGTATACAATATTCAAGGTGTGGCCTCACCAAGGCTTTGTACAACTGCAGTAAGACTTTCCTGCTCCTATACTCAAATCCTCTCGCTATGAAGGCCAACATACCACTTGCCTTCTTCACCGCCTGCTGTACCTGTATGCCAACTTTCAATGAATGACGTACCATGAGTGAGGTCTCGTTGCACCTTCCCTTTTCCTAATCTGTTACCATTCAGATAATATTCTGCCTTCCTGTTTTTGCCACCAATGTGGATAACCTCACATTTATCTACATTATACTGCATCTGCCATGCATTTGCCCACTCACCTAACCTGTCCAAGTCACTCTGCAGCCTCTTAGCATCCTCCTCACAGCTCACACTGCCACCCAGCTTAGTGTCATCTGTAAACTTGGAGATATTACATTCAATTCCTTCGTCTAAATCATTAATGTATATTGTAAATAGCTGGGGTCCCAGCACTGAACCTTGCGGTACCCCACTAGTCATTGCCTGCCATTTGAAAAGGACCCGTTTATTCCTACTCTTTGCTTCCTGTCTGCCAACCAGTTCTCTAACCATGTCAATACATTACCCTCAATACCATGTGCTTTAATTTTGCACACCAATCTCTTGTGTGGGACCTTGTCAAAAGCCTTTTGAAAGTCCAAATACACCACATCCACTGGTTCTCCCTTGTCCACTCAACTAATTACATCCTCAAAAAATTCTAGAAGATTTGTCAAGCAGGATTTCCCCTTCATAAGTCCATGGTGACTTGGACCGATCCTGTAACTGCTTTCCAAATGCGTTGCTATTTCATCTTTAATAACTGATTCCAACATTTTCCCCACTACCGATGTCAGGCTAACCAGTCTATAATTCCCTGTTTTCTCTCTCCCTCCTTTTTTTAAAAAAGTGCGGTTACATTAGCTACCCTCCAATCCATAGGAACTGATCCAGAGTCTACTGAATATTGGAAAATGACCACCAATGCATCCACTATTTCTAGGGCCACTTCCTTAAGTACTCTGGGATGCAGACTATCAGGCCCTGGGGATTTATTGGCCTCAGTCCCATCAATTTCCCTAATACAATTTCCTGACTAATAAGGATTTCCTTCAGTTCCTCCTTCTCGCTAGACCCAGAAGATTATTTGTGTCCTCCTTAGTGAAGACAGAACCAAAGTATTTGTTCAATTGGTCTGCCATTTCTTTGTTCCCCATTATAAATTCACCTGATTCTGACTGCAAGGGACTTACATTTGACTTCACTAATCTTTTTCTCTTCACATATCTATAGAAGCTTTTGCAATCAATTTTTATGTTCCCTGCAAGCTTCCTCTCATACTTTATTTTCCCCCTCCTAATTAAACCCTATGTCCTCCTCTGCTGAATTCTACATTTCTCCCAGTCCTCAGGCTTGCTGCTTTTTCTGGCCAATTTATATGCCTCTATCTTGGATTTAACACTATCGCTAATTTCCCTTGTTAGCCACGGTTGAGCCACCTTCCCAGTTTTATTTTTATGCCAGACAGGGATGTACAATTGTTGAAGTTCATCCATGTGATCTTTAAATGTCTGCCATTGCCTATCCACCGTCAACCCTTTAAGTATCATTCGCCAGTCTATCCTAGCCAATTCACATCTCATACCATCTAAATTATCTTTCTTTAAGTTCAGGACTCTAGTTTCTGAATTAAGTGTGTCACTCTCCATCTTAATGAAGAATTCTATCATATTATGGTCACTCTTCCCCAAGGGGCCTCGCACAAGATTGCTAATTAATCCTCTCTCGTTACACAACACCCAGTCTAGGATGGCCAGCTCTCTATTTGGTTCCTCGACATATTGGTCTCGAAAAGCAACCCTTATACACTCCAGGAAATCTTCCGCCACTGTACTGCTACCAGTTTAGTTAGCCCAATGTTTATGCAGATTAAAGTCACCCATGATAACTGCTGTACCTTTATTGCATGCATCCCTAATTTTCTGTTTGATTCCATCCCCAACCTCACTACGACTGTTTGATGGTCTGTACACAACTCCCACTCACGATTTCTGCCCTTTGGCATCCCGCAGCTCTACCCATACAGATTCTACATCATCCAAGCTAATGTCCTTCCTTACTATTGTGTTATTCTCCTCTTTAACCAGCAACGCCACCTACCTCCTTTTCCTTTCTGTCTATCCTTCCTGAACATATTGAATACCCATGGATGTTGAGTTCACAACCTTGGTCACTCTGGAGCCATGTCTCCGTAATCCCAATTACTTCCTATCCGTTAACAGCTATCTGCGCGGTTAATTCATCCACCTTATTACGAATGCTCCTCGCATTGAGTCACAGAGCCTTCAGGCTTGTTTTTTTTTAAACATTCTTTGTCCTTTTAGAATTACGTTGTAATGTGGCCCTTTTTGATTTTTGCCTTTGATTTCTCTGCCCTCCACTTTTCCTTATCTCTTTTCTACCTTTTGCTTCAGCCCCCATTTTACTTCCCTCTGTCTCCCTGCATAGATTTCCATCCCCCTGCCATATTAGTTTAAACCCTTCCCAACAGCACTAGCAAACACTCCCCCTAGGACATCGGTTCCAGTTCTGCCCAGGTGCAAATCGTCCAGTTTGTACTGGTCCCACCTCCCCCAGAACCGGTTCCAATGTCCCAGGAAGTTGAATCCCTCTCTCTTGCACCATTCCTCAAGCCATCTTAACTATCCTGCTATTTCTACTCTGACTAGCACATGGCAATGGTAGGAATCCTGAGATTACTACCTTTGAGGTCCTACTTTTTAATTTAACTCCTAGCTCCCTAAATTCAGCTTGTAGGACCTCATCCCGTTTTTTACCTATAATGTTGGTACCTATATGCACCACGACAACTGGCTGTTTACCCTCCCCCTTCCAGAATGCCCTGCAGCCACTCCAAGACATCCTTGATCCTTGCACCAGGGAGGCAACATACCATCCTGGAGTCTCGATTGCGGTCGCAGAAGCGCCTATCTATTCCCCTTACAATAGAATCACCTACCACTATAGCTCTCCCACTCTTTTTCCTGCCTTCCTGTGCAGCAGAACCACCCATGGTGCCATGAACTTGGCTGCTACTGCCTTCCTCAGATGAATCATCTTCCCCAACAGTACCCAAAATAGTATATCTGTTTTGGTGGGAGATGACCGCTGAGGACCCCTGCACCACCTTCCTTCCACTGCTCTGCCTGATGGTCACCCATTCCCTATCTGCCTGTGTACCTGCGGTGTGACTAACTGACTAAACGTGCTATTCACGATATCCTCAGCATCGCGGATGCTACATGGAGGTTGATGGTGAGCTGCCATTTTCGCAAGGCTAACGGCAAATCGTCCAGCAATTTGTGGGGATTTGCACCTCACAGGTATCTCTTCATTGCCATAAGGTGCTCCATGATTTGCGTACTAATAACAGCATGCACATTAAACTCCCAGTTATTTTACCAGCAAATACTGGGCCACTCTATGAAAGATAGATGTAATGTAGAACATCGATAACAAAACAACCTCAAGTGCAAAACATTAGCTGCAGATAATTTCTTGATAAATTGACAGACTGAGTATTTAATGAAGAGAGATTCAGGAGCCTGCAAGTCAAACTGGATTACTAGACAACAGAGGGGGGATGGAGGGAAGCAATAGACCCTATTCTTGGTAGTCTGTCGTATCCAACAAAGATGTTGATGTGCTAATCATCAATGGCATGTGTCTTCAAGTGGCTGTATAGGCCAATTCTGGATGCACATAGTCTCTTGCACGTCGGACAAGGGAAGTTCGATGTGCCTGATGCTGACAGTACTGCCACCTGATGTCGTCTATCTCTAGTGTCCCGCAGGCGTTGACATCGGCTTTCTTCGAAGGTCTGGCGGGCAGTCCTTGTGAGGGTTCGCCAGTGGATTTTATTAGCTGCTGTATTCTCGAGTTCCTTTGGTCGGATGCCACAGTACTGGAGGTTAGCCTTGATGCAATCTTTGTAGCGTTTGCGGGGGCACCCCTGGTATCTTCGATCTTCACAGAGTTCACCGTGAAGAAGCTGACGAGGGATCCTTGACTCATCCATGCGGATGACATGTCCAGCCCACCGGAACTGGGCTCGCATGATCATTACCTCGATACCAGTTGATTGAGGTTCTGGAGAGAGCACAAAGTTTGACACCCGGTCTTGCCAGCGTATGTGGAGTATAGATCTGAGACTGCGCATATGGAAAGCTTCCAACTTTTTGATGTGACGTCTGTAGGGTGTCCAGGTCTCACATCTATAAAGGAGAGATGAGAGAATGACTGCTCTATACACCAACAGTTTAGTTGACAGTCGGATGTGGTTGTGACTCAACACCTTAGTGGGCAAGCGACCAAGTGCCTGGCTGGCTTTACAGATCCTTGCATCAATCTCCTTGTCCAAGGACCCATCACTTGATATGGTGCTGCCAAGGTACTTGAAGCTGTCCACTGACTTTAGTTGTATACTGCCGATGAAGATTGTGGGAGCAAGTGCTGTGGTGCCAGGGCAGGCTGATAGAGAACCTCGGTTTTACTAAGGCTGATGGTTAGGCCAAACAATTCTGTTGCCTCAGCAAATTTGCTGACTACAAACTATTGGTCACTCTCCTTGTGTGCCATGAGGGCGCAGTCGTCAGCAAAGAGTGCCTCTAGGATGAGTCGTTTCCGTACTTTGGTCTTTGCAGCAAGGCGGCGGAGGTCGAACAGTGAACCATCTAATCGATATTTCAGGTAGACCCCAAACTCCAAGTCTTTTATGGCATAGTTCAAGACGCAGGTAAAGAATAGGTTGAACAGAACTGGAGCGAGTACAGACCCTAACAGCCACCACAACAGGCAAAATGTACAAGGGACCACTCAAAAATTGTACACACACTAGATGTGATGTACTCTGCTTGAATTCTCCAAGTTTCATCCTTCCCTGATGGATGAACTCCAGAAAGCATACAACCAAACAGGTATGCTTCTACACACTTCTAGTTAATGACTCCAAATCCATCTATTTTGGATGATGATTGGGAAAAAAAATCATGACCGGCCTCCCTTAGATCTAACCCAATGCCTATGGTGCTTACTGAATATCGTATGAAGCATGCAGGCTGGAATCTCTTCACTGCCAATGGATAGAAGATCTCTGCTGCCATGAAGCTGTAACACCTTTCTCCCCCGCCCCTTACTCTGAACAAACACTTGGCTGAAGTATCCGTGCTTGATTCGAACAAATGATGCATGCTTCTGCCTAAAGTTGGAGACATAACAGTCTGGCCCCTTCCTGAATGAAGATTCTTCACAGATATCACAGCTTACTTTCACAGCTTACTTCCAATGATCCATAATATATTTGCAGCAGACCAACAAGATGGGGTAAATGTTAGGCAATGCTAAGAATGGCCTAAACCAATGCCACCTAAAATATAGGAAAGATCGGCGATATCGCAAGTTAAAAAAAATTGTCTAATGACGTGTAACTATGACCACAGCCTAAATGTATTAATGTATACTGTATGTATGTGTATCTGAGTTCACAGATGTACAATAACTCATGAAAACCAATGTAAAACTCTGAAAAATAAGTTGACTCAGATAGATTCCATAATCAGACACTATCAACTGTTTATAACCAATATGGATCATAAATACTGATCCTATATATTATTATAGATTCTAGGATAGGTATTGAATGGGTGCAGGTAGGTTAAGATCTATCAAAAAGGGATTACTTGGGGTAAATGGGCTTTTTCTCATTTTGTCCCTAGTATATTGAAATATCGCATCACCAACAGCTCTCGTATATCTTACTACAGCTACTCAGTATTTAAATACATATCACACACTATTATTGATGCAAAGTGATACAAGACCTTCCTAGTCTGTATTATGCAGCTACTTAGAGACATATTCAACCAAGCATGAGAGATGGGATGTTAGCACACTTAAAAAAAAAGAAGTGGTTTGGTTACATAGGGATGAGCTGCATCATCCTCACAATTGCCACCCCAAGTCAATCACATCGAATGGGGAAAGTTTTAAGTTGTGTAGCAATCACAGACCAGGGGTGGGGGGAGGAGTGGGGGGAGAAGGGAGAGGAGTGGTAAGTGAGTTGGGTAAATAATTCAGCCAGTTACCGACTAAATATATTAACAGAAACAGTTAAAGAATAGAAGCATGGGAAAAGAAAATGTAATCTGATCATCAACAAGACCATCCACAATTTGCACTTGTGGACTTTCACCTTCACCTGGATAAAATGATTTAACAACAGCTCTACAATGTTAGTCTATCATCATAATCAAGTTTACTCACCAGCACAACTTGTATTCCACAGAGGATGGAACAGAACTGGAGCCATTGTATTCCATAGCGTATTAAATCACCTGTTTATACTTGTCATTTCAACGAGAGTGAAGGTTATAATGACTGCTTAAGCAGCAGGGGAGATGAACAGTGCAGTGGGATAGCATACTGTCCCTTCATCTTTAGTACCTAGATTTCAGTCAGCATAGACTGATAGTGGGTCTCTTTCAGTCTGTTAGCAGGAAAAATTCTATGCAAAATGAGTTTCAACCCAATTTCTAAAAGGCATATGCCCACACCATACCTGTGCCCCTAATGTAATAACCTTACTCAGAGACCACAGGATAACTGTTGCAGGAATGAAAAAAAATTAATTCTGTGCAGTAGGTTTACAGTTTTTCTAAAATTGTGTCTGGTGCATAAAGCAGGGGAGCTTTACTGAGCATCTAATAATGCTATGTGCGAGTGTTTGATGTTGACTAGGTGTCTAAAATGGGACAGTGTTCCATTTACTAGCATTAACATCCCTCAGTCCGATGAGCACAAAATGTATCCCTCCCTACCACACACAGAACAGTAACAGCAAATTTTGAAAAGGAGTTCCCTTTAAAAGAAACAAACCAAAACTACTCGTAACAAACAGTACTGTCAATAAACTTTTCCTTCTATAGTATTCACTTTAATGTACCTTTGCTCCCAATGGGCAGTATCCCTTCAGGAAATCTCGGCAAACTTCAGCTTTCCTGGACACATACACGTGGCTGTAAGGGCAGTTGTTGTTGTTGCAGATCCCTCGGAGATAGTAAGAGCAAACTGGCATCTACAATGCAAGCAGAAAATAACATATTGAACTTTTATGAGCCAGGCATTCCAATTGCTGATCAATGAAAATAGAATAAAGGACAAACAGCAATTGGCAAACGGCCGACTGGTTCAATTTCAAGTTGTTTTTTTTTTTAAGTACCTGCTTGCGCTTTCAACAGTTTCTAGTTCCCCTTAAGTGAACGTTGTCCCTTAGGATCTGAAAGTTGTAATTTTTATTGAACATCTGCATAGATGCATTATCCACCAACTAACAATTGCTTGTACTTGCCATAATCTGTTTACTGGAATGCACGTAGTCTGATGCTACGCTATCAATCAATTCAGTGTTGCGGAATATCGAACAGAGCTTTTATAGACTTAAATGCATTTTGGTAATGCTGCTTTAAAAGTGTTCTGGGATCATTGCATTCTTTCTATCCGCTATAGGTAATATTCTGCTTTGCTTTGATACACAACTAGAGAGGACCAATTTCAGAGTGTAAAAAGTCAAAGATCCCACCTCCACAACTCACGTGTCTCTATAAAAGATACACGTAGTTCAATATAATACTTATTCACAATTTATAGAACACAACAAAAGGATCAGAAATAGTAATCCTAGAACCATATAATGTTTAATCAAAAATGTTCTTAGCAATCTTAAAAATAGAGCCAGGTCATTCAGGAGTAAATTCAGGAAGCACTTTTTGCACATAAAATGTCATGGAAATCTTGAATTCTCTCCCCCAAAAGGTTGTAGATGCTGGGTCAATTGAAATCTTCAAGACTAGGATTGATAGATTTTTGTTAGGTAAGGTATCAAAGGATATGGATTTAATGCAGGTAAATGGAGTTACAAAGAAACATAGAAAATAGGTGCAGGATTAGGCCATTCGGCCCTTCTAGCCTGCACCGCCATTCAATGAGTTCATGGCTGAACATACAACTTCAGTACCCCATTCCTGCTTTCTCGCCATACCCCTTGATCCCCCTAGTAGTAAGGACTTCATCTAACTCCCTTTTGAATATATTTAGTGAATTGGCCTCAACAACTTTCTGTGGTAGAGAATTCCACAGGTTCACCACTCTCTGGGTGAAGAGGTTTCTCCTTATCTCGGTCCTAAATGGCTTACCCCTTATCCTTAGACTGTGACCCCTGGTTCTGGACTTCCCCAACATTGGGAACATTCTTCCTGCATCTAACCTGTCTAAACCCGTCAGAATTTTAAATGTTTCTATGAGATCCCCTCTCATTCTTCTGAACTCCAGTGAATACAAGCCCAGTTGGTCCAGTCTTTCTTGATATGTCAGTCCTGCCATCCCGGGAATCAGTCTGGTGAACCTTCACTGCACTCCCTCAATAGCAAGAATGTCCTTCCTCAAGTTAGGAGACCAAAACTGTACAAAATACTCCAGGTGTGGCCTCACCAAGGCCCTGTACAACTGTAGTAACACCTCCCTGCCCCTGTACTCAAATCCCCTCGCTATGAAGGCCAACATGCCATTTGCTTTCTTAACCGCCTGCTGTACCTGCATGCCAACCTTCAATGACTGATGTACCATGACACCCAGGTTTCGTTGCACCTCCCCTTTTCCTAATCTGTCACCATTCAGATAATAGTCTGTCTCTCTGTTTTTACCACCAAAGTGGATAATCTCACATTTATCCACATTATACTTCATCTGCCATGCATTTGCCCACCCACCAAACCTATCCAAGTCACTTTGCAGCCTCATAGCTTCCTAATCGCAGCTCACACTGCCACCCAACTTAGTGTCATCCGCAAATTTGGAGATACTACATTTAATCCCCTCATTAATGTACAATGTAAACAGCTGGGGTTCCAGCACAGAACCTTGCGGTACCCCACTAGTCACTGCCTGCCATTCTGAAAAGTACCCATTTACTCCGACTCTTTGCTTCCTGTCTGCCAATCAGTTCTCAATCCACGTCAGTACACTACCGCCAATCCCATGTGCTTTAACTTTGCACATTAATCTCTTGTGTGGGACCTTGTCGAAAGCCTTCTGAAAGTCCAAATACACCACATCAACTGGTTCTCCCTTGTCCACTCTACTGGAAACATCCTCAAAAAATTACAGAAGATTTGTCAAGCACGATTTCCCTTTCACAAATCCATGCTGACTTGGACCTATCATGTCACCTCTTTCCAAATGCGCTGCTATGACATCCTTAATAATTGATTCCATCATTTTACCCACTACCGATGTCACCTGACCGGTCTATAATTCCCTGTTTTCTCTCTCCCTCCTTTTTTAAAAAGTGGGGTTACATTGGCTACCCTCCACTCCATAGGAACTGATTCAGAGTCTAATGAATGTTGGAAAATGACTGTCAATGCATCTGCTATTTCCAAGGCCACCTCCTTAAGTACCCTGGGATGCAGACCATCAGGCCCTGGGATTTATCGGCCTTCAATCCCATCAATTTCCCCAACACAATTTCCCAACTAATAAGGATTTCCCTCAGTTCCTCCTTCTTACTAGACCCTCTGACCCCGTTTATATCCAGAAGGTTGTTTGTGTCCTCCTTCGTGAATACCGAACCAAAGTACTTATTCAATTGGTCTGCCATTTCTTTGTTCCCCGTTATAACTTCCCCTGATTCTGACTGCAGGGGACCTACGTTTGTCTTTACTAACCTTTTTCTCTTTACATATCAATAGAAGCTTTTGCAGTCCATTTTACTGTTCCCTGCAAGCTTCCTCTCGTACTCTATTTTCCCTGCCCCAATCAAAGGTTGGCATGCAGGTGCAGCAGGCGGTTAAGAAAGCAAATGGCATGTTGGCCTTCATAGCAAGGGGATTTGAGTACAGGGGCAGGGAGGTGTTGCTACAGTTGTACAGGGCATTGGTGAGGCCACACCTGGAGTATTGTGTACAGTTTTGGTCTCCTAACCTGAGGAAGGACATTCTTGCTATTGAGGGAGTGCAGCGAAGGTTCACCAGACTGATTCCCGGGATGGCGGGACTGACCTATCAAGAAAGACTGGATCAACTGGGCTTGTATTCACTGGAGTTCAGAAGAATGAGAGGGGACCTCATAGAAACATATAAAATTCTGACGGGGTTAGACAGGTTAGATGCAGGAAGAATGTTCCCAATGTTGGGGAAGTCCAGAACCAGGGGTCACAGTCTAAGGATAAGGGGTAAGCCATTTAGGACCGAGATGCGGAGGAACTTCTTCACCCAGAGAGTGGTGAACCTGTGGAATTCTCTACCACAGAAAGTTGTTGAGGCCAATTCACTAAATATATTCAAAAAGGAGTTAGATGAGGTCCTTACTGCTAGGGGGATCAAGGGGTATGGCGAGAAAGCAGGAATGGGGTACTGAAGTTGAATGTTCAGCCATGAACTCATTGAATGGCGGTGCAGGCTAGAAGGGCCGAATGGCCTACTCCTGCACCTATTTTCTATGTTTCTATGTTTCTATGTTTCTAAACCCTTTGTCCTCCTCTGCTGAGTTCTAAATTTTTCCCAGTCCCCGGGTTCACTGCTATTTCTGGCCAATTTGTATGCCACTTCCTTGGCTTTAATACTATCCCTGATTTCCCTTGATAGCCACGGTTGAGCCACCTTCCCTTTTTTAATTTTACTCCAGACAGGGATGTACAATTGTTGTAGTTCATCCATGCGGTCTCTAAATGTCTGCCATTGCCCATCCACTGTCAACCCCTTAAGTATCATTCGCCAATCTATCCTAGCCAATTCACACCTCATACCTTCAAAGTTACCCTTCTTTAAGTTTTGGACCATGGTCTCTGACTTAACTGTTTCATTCTCCATCCTAATGCAGAATTCTACCATATTATGGTCACTCTTCCGCAAGGGGCCTCGCACAACGAGATTGCTAATTAATCCTCTCTCGTTACACAACACCCAGTCTAAGATGGCCTCCCCTCAAGTTGGTTCCTCGACATATTGGTCTAGAAAACCATCCCTTATGCACTGCAGGAAATCCTCCTCAACCGTATTGTTTCCAGTTTGGTTAGCCCAATCTATATGCATATTAAAGTCACCCATGATAACTGCTGCATCTTTATTGCATGCACCCCTAATTTCCTGTTTGATGCCCTCCCCATCATCACTACTACTGTTTGGAGGTCTGTACACAACTCCCACTAGCGTTTTCTGCCCTTAGGTGTTCTGTTGCTCCACCCATACCGATTCCACATCATCCAAGCTTCCTTACAATTGCATTAATTTCCTCTTTAATCAGCAACGCCACCCTGCCTCCTTTTCCTTTCTGTCTATCCTTCCTAAATGTTGAATACCCCTGGATGTTGAGTTCCCAGCCTTGGTCACCCTGGAGCCATGTCTCCGTGATGCCAACCACATCGTATCCGTTAACTGCTATCTGCATAGTTAATTCGTCCACCTTATTCCGAATACTCCGCGCATTGAGGCACAGAGCCTTTAGGCTTGCCTTTTTAACACACTTTGACCCTTTAGAATTTTGCTGCAAAGTGGCCCTTTTTGTTTTTTGCCTTGGGTTTCTCTGCCCTTCGCTTTTACTCATCTCCTTTCTGTCTTTTGCTTCTGTCTCCATTTTGTTTCCCTCTGTCTCCCTGTTGAGGTACAGATCAGCCATAATCCAACTGAATGATAGAACAGGCTCGAGGAGTTGCACAGCCTACTCCTGTTCCTATGGGCCCAAATTTCATCAGGAGTTGCACTGTTTTTTTTGGTGTAACTTGATTTTTCTGGTGTATCTTTTTAGTTGCAAATATGGCCATTTAATTTGCGCCAGTGTAAGTGAGTTAGTTAGGTTTTTTGTTAGGTCAGTTTTTTTTTCCAAAAGGGGGCGTTCCCAGCCACTTACACCATTTATGCCAATTTGGCCAGAAAAAAGTTGAACTAAACTAACTTAGGGCAGCGTATGTGTCCACTTTTGTCCGCACAGAAAGACCTTACTTACAGTTAAGGAATTGGTGCAAGTAAGTACATTTAAAGCACCACCAAGGATCAAACAAAGCACAAAAAGTAATATGCAATTCATTAACAAATAAAATAGTAGGAACCCTGCACCTAAAACACCAAGACCAAAGTAATATTCTTCCCTCATACTGTACCTTAGCCACAACTGCAGAAAATCAACAACAACAGTGACATTTTCTGCACTGGGAACTAGATTGGTGCTAGCAAAACTCCTTTCACATAGAGTTCCTGACAGCTGACAGAGAGGGAACATTTTCATGCTGTAATTTGGATTCTGACTCGAGTCCCAGAGGTGAAAGGACAATGTGCCAATCCACTGGATCACCCAGTCCCATGGTTTATTTTATTCCCACGGATTTGGAATTCTCCATTTTGATGCTTCCACATATAAAGAGAAAGAGGAGGTTATCAAGGTTTTTGACACAATATTCTTATAGGTATTGTATCTGTGGACTCATCGCCCGATGTCAAACTCTTGTAGAAATAACAAATGGGAAACAACAACAGAAATCTTTTGATGCTCACCCATGAAGAGAGCCCATTCGGCCAGGGCTCGGGACGGCGTGCTTCGGCCCCTCCCACACAGCCTGCAGTGCGTGTTTGCTGAAACGGCCTGCCAGGAGCTACTGCACATGCGCGCAGACTGTAGCGCGCATGTGCAGAGGTCTCGGCACTATTTTCAGCGCTGGGACCTAGCTCCACCCCCCTCTCTTCATCGTACGCCACGCCAGCTCCACGGATGGCCCGAGAATCGGCCATGATCGCAGGGAGGTTTTTCGGCGCTGCTTTTGAGGTAAAATGTCAGCGGGGGGCTCGGAGGTGCGCAGAAAAAAACGGAGGGCCAAATTTGGGCCCAATGTAACTATGTAATGCACACAAGGGAGTAATTACCTATTTGAATTTTTAGGAATCAAGATAATCAGCCAATTGTGCTACACAAAGTTTCTTGATGAAATGCTGCCTCTTTTTTATCATCACAATTTTTTTCCAAGATCAACAAGAACTGTAGAACAAGTGCACTTTCCTCTGATGTCCAAAATTAAAAATAAGCTTAACAAAGTCCAAGTATTAAACACATATCCATTAAAACACCAAAGAAAGGCATAACTGAGCTCATTAAGAAAACATTTCATCTGATGATTTTCATAGCAGTGAGTGTTTTTAACATCAGTCAGATGTCTATGGAAGAGGTATCAAAATGATGTCATTCAGAAAATCAGTGTTTCAGACAATAAATAGTTGACTGAAAACGTTATCTCGGAAACCCAATCATTATTGCAAGATCCTTTTGAGCTGGGAAAGGTAATCCTGAAACAAGGCGAGCATAGCGTGACTTTTTGGGGGTAGGAGAGATCTGACCTGAGGAAGAAATTTTAAAGCTCTCCTCATATTTTCCCTTCTTCATTTTTTCCCTCTGATTTTTTTATTCTCTGCAGGAGTCAACTCATTCTGGATATGGTTCCTGGACAGCAGCTTCATCAATTGGCTCTTCATCAACTAGCTCTTCATTATGTCGGCATCTGGACAGAAAGTACTTGCAGCCTATTGAAAATGGGCCAATCAAAGCCAAGCCAGATCTTGCTGCAGCCCATGCGTGCTTGAGTGTAGACACACATACATTAGTGGGATCCTTCACCAATTTTCCAATCCCTAGCCCTGCTGAGATCAACTATAATGTCACTGTAACCAAGATGATGCATTCTTATCCAAGGGATTAAATTCTGGAACCATCTGGTGTGTGTCACTTAGGGCTGTGCAATATGATGCAATTATTCAGCAAGCCATCAGCGGAGCTTCTCATGCCATAAACCATTCAGCGGCTAAATAGTGTGGCGTAGCCTCTGAAGATACTGATATGCATTCTCTCTGAGTGAATTGGGGTATGTTAACCTCCTCCATGGATGATCAGAATATCGGCATGTGGAGCAGGGGGAAATCACAAGCAGGAAGTTTACAAGGGCACAAACCACTATCTTACCACTCCATGGAACATCCTACCAGAGCAGTGCAGCACTCAAGAAAGATCAGGTGTATAACAATATAATGTTCAGAATGAGAAAAGGCCATTTAACCCATCAAGACTGTTTTATCTAGAGGCTTTACATGTTGATTCGGTCGTGGATATCCCCCTCCCTACCGGTCGATTCTTTACCTTAAGGAACACTAAGCTCCTTCCCTACCAACTCTGAAAAAAAATCATGCAGTGCTCTTAAATATATCTACAGCCTTCAATCTGGCTTAACAACAGAAAAGCTAAACTTATGTGGAACAGTTTTTAAATTGATAAGAGTGAACCATTAGGTTGGAGTTTTTTTTTAAAACCTTACAAGTATTAAGAGACTCAGTACATTTTGTAAAGCTAACTGCAACTTTTAAATTCCATTTTTGGTTTTTAATGTTGTAAATGTGAGGTTAGAAAATTTAATGTTCCACAGATCACATTTGGATAACACCATACAACATCGCCTAGCTTGGAGCAGCTGTTCTTTTCTAGTTATCACGTTCATTGTGAGCTCAGCAAACAACAGGATTACTTGAATATGCTAGGAATTCCAGAACCTGTGTAATTAACCTTTCGCCCACACTGGGAAAGGTTTCTCATTCCACCAACCAAAAAAGAATCAGGAAAGACTTGTGCTTTAATTTAAATTTCTTAAATGTTTGTGTCGCTAACGAAAGAAATCTGTTCTTGGCATGTTTAGCGACTAAGGGGGTGAAATTCCGTTGCGCCCCGTTTGGGGGTTGTAAGATCCTTGAGGCGGGACATTTTACGCCATGCTCATAAGTCCTGTCCTGCTCGAAAAATTTGCTCTACCACCCCCGAAAGGAAGCGCTCTACTTCCTTTCTGGGGCAGAAGTGAGGCGGACAGGTTGGGAGCAGGGCACAGGTAGGGATAGCAGATAGGGACGAGATAGCAGATCCCTTCCCTGAGAACAATTGACTTTGTACAACAATCTGGCAGCTTTCATGGTCATTCCTTCTGGTTCCAGCACAGAAATGAACAGATTTAATTAATTTCATTTCACAATTTTCTATGCTGGGCTTTGAACTCTGGATTCCTAGTCCTAAAATGAAATAATGGCTCCTGGCTATCTGGGAGGCATTGATAAGTGATTGTGAAGAAGGGAGAATTCTGAGTAAAATAGATTACGAGGAGAAAATAGGAGGGCAAATCACCAGTTTTAGGACCCAAACAGGTGATTTAGGGTGAGGGTCCAGTGCAGTACTGAGCAACTGCTAAAGTTTTGTAGGTCTTTCACATGAAAGGACCTCCCTGCCTGGCCAAGTGAACATGATAAAAAAAAAACTGCAGTGGGAAGACAGTAATGTTTGCATTCTGGAGTGATGAAATTCATCGAGACAAAGAGCCTCCTTCATCCAATTCTATCTAACGGTAGGGGACTCACATCCAATGACTTCAATTTCACTATTCCATATTGGGCCAGCTTGCCATCTTAGACTTGATGTTGTTTTGATCGGTGTTAATTATAGTATCTCCAAACTACAGCCAATGGCTTACAAACCCTGGCTACCTGTCCCACAAAGCCCCAGTGCTCATATTTCTCACTCTACTGGATTTATCTGCTTGAAGTTCATGGGCCTGGGGTTTTGGAAAGGCCACTCTCAGCCTCAATGGTGAAAAACATTCTCCAATCATTTGACTATTCGGACTGCTCTTATATGAAATTAATTACACAAAATCAGTTTTTAAAACTTAGAAACAGTGGTTAGTTTTCAACCTCATTGGTCGATATGTGGTCTTTGCAGCTCCAGAATGCAATTAAATAGCTCATGAACACAAAAAGGTTAGACACCCCAGCTCTAATCCAGAGGCAATATAAAGAAAAGTATTTGAGATTGCAGTGTTCAACAAAGGAAAAAATGTCTCTATTATCAGTTCTTTTACAGCTAATTTAACAGTTTGGAGCATGTACACATTTCTTAGAATGAAGCTATAAACAAGAGAAACTTGCATTGTTATTTCAATTAACCTGCGTTATACCCTGGTGCATCGAGATATCAAACGCGACGACACTGCATCCATTAACAAAAGGTTCTGAAGCGTCCCCTCGCCATTATATAGCGTTTATACAAGGGAATCAGACATGGAAGCTAATGAAGCTGAACATAACAAGAGGTCCTAAACTGCACACAACTGAATTTTCAAGCTCTATTACAGGGGAAAGTGCTGATTCTCCATAAGCAGGGGGAGAGAAAATACACAGCAGCGGGCAATGGCTTCTGTCCTTGCCTCTATTAATCTACAGAACAAGCTTCATCATCTGTATGTTACATATCCCAAATTCATCATCTGTGAATGGATGATTTTTCAACACTGATGGTGCAGAAACAGCACATATTTCTTTCGACAATGAGATTCTCTCTGTTGTTACCTGGAGCAAGCTCTCTTTATAAAATGAGACTGGTCTGAAAGAGGGAAACTTGAAAGGCGCAGTGGGGACAGAGGAAGGGGGCTTCTTAGAAAGGAAGTTTCTAAGTTCAGAAGGCCCTCATTAAAGAGGAAATATTCAAACTTAGGGTGGGGAAGGAGCCCTCCTTCAAAAGGGGAGAGGAGCAGTTGGGGAGGTGGGGCCCCTTAAAGAGGGCACTTTCAAAGCTGCAGCAAGCAGGCTCTACATAGAGAAAATATCCTCCTTTAAGTGCAGATAACCACTGAAGCAAATGCTCAATTAAGGGAATTTTGTCTCCTAATTAAACTGCTAAATTAGCTACAAATCTGTACTTCCAACTTGTTCTTTTTTCTGTCTTCAGATAAAACATCATGGGGGAGGAGAAATCATTTCACTATAAATTGATTCTTTTATTTGTGCCACATTTTATTTGATAACTTTTCTGATAAGGGAAATCATCTGGATACATACTTGAAGGGAAAAATTTGCAGGGCTATGGAAAAAGAGCAGGGGAATGGGACTAATTGGATAGCTCTTTCAAAGAGCCAGCACAGGCACGATGGGCCGAATGGCCTCTTTCCGTGCTGTATCATTCTAAGATTATATTCCATGATTCTATTTCATTTTTGTGCAGGACTTCACCTGGGTTTTAAAAAAAAGACAAGAGAAAATTAAACAAAACAGCAAAGAGAATTTACATTTATATAGTATCTTTCACAACCTCAAGATATCTCAAAGTACTTTACAGCCAATTAAGTACTTTTGAAGTATAGTCACTGTTGTAATGTAGGAAATGTGGCAGCAAATTTGTACACCATGGGCTAGATTTTTGACGGCTTTGCGACCAGGTTTTCGCTGCGATTTGACCCTCCGTGGTGAAAACCCGTTCGGCGGGATCTTTGTGGTACCTTTATGTGGCGGCACTTCCACGTACCGCCGGGGAGAGGTACGCCAACATGCAACATCACAAATTGTGTTTGTGATCAATTTTTGGCTCTCAGGACCTGTATTCTGCATCCAGAATAGCAACAGGTCAAACCTGTCAGTGCAGCCCTACCAGCAGCTGTAAGTGTGAAGGCCTGAAAAAAAAGTAAGTTAAAGTTTTTATTTTTAAATTATTTTTCAGTGATTTAGTAGGTAAGGGTTTTGTGAATGTTTTTTCAATCTCCACCCCCCCCCCCCCCCTCCCCCAGGGACTCTCTTGCAGCACTATTGGCCCCGAATTTAAGTTGCCGAAATTCGCAGTTTGCGCCGCGAATCCTCGTTCAACGCTGATTTTTTACCATGCAGAATTAAAGGCTGAAAAGTGGGCCTAAAAATGGTAGCACAGTGAAAATGGTTATTTTGACGTAAAACTACTGTTTTTGCTGAAAACTGAAAATTGAGCACCATGTCTCACAAACAACAATGAAATAAATGACCAGTTCATCTGTTTCTAGGTTTTGATTGAGACGAAAAATAGTGGCCAGGATACCAGAACTTCCCTGTTCTTCTTCGAATAGTGCCATGAGGTCTTTTACGTCCACGAGGGAAGGCATGACCTCGATTTAATGTCTCTTCTGAAAGAGGTTGGGGCTGAAATTGCCCCTTTCTATAAGGCCCTTGGCCATCTGAAAGCGGTAGCCACGGGTCGGTGCGGACTGACCGTGGAGTGGCCTCCTTTACTTTTAGAGCGGTGTAGGGGACCGTTTCGTCCATTTTCCCACTGCTTCGTGCACACGCGACCCCTTATCGACCTGCGACGACCCCTTTCCGAAATTGCCCCGTGGAAGCGGCACCGCCACTTTTTCTGTCGGTGTCTTTTCAGTGTCTTGGTGGCACTGCCGGTGGCTCCATGTTTTTTTTTGTCGACCGACTGCCTGGTCGGGCCGACAGTCATGCCCACGGGTTCGGCCAGGCCGCCACCAGGCAGCATGGCACCCCCGTTTGAGTGTCAGGCCACTCGCCTGGCCGAAACCCTCCCAGTGGACCCAGTGTTTGCCACTGAAGTGGCTGCAGAGTTCCCAGTGGCCCTCTCCTTTAACTGAAGGGGAGGGACGTTGTGATGTGCCAGTGCGATGACTTTGAGCATCGGCCACTCCGACCAGCCCCCATTCCGCTTACTAGTGGCAGCTACTCCGATCCAACCGCACTTCTGCCCCTCTCCCCACATCAACACTGCTCTGACCGGAAACATCAAGCAAAAAGCTGAATTTCTCCGGATTGCCCATTAGGGCGGACGGAACACTTCAAGAACGGTAGGTGTGACTTATTTCGGGCGGTGGCCAATTTCGACCTTGGTATTTCTGACAGGGCAGCGCACCCTCAATACTGCACTTGAGCGTCAGGCTAGATTATGTGGTTAACTGTGGAGTTAGACTTGAACACAGAACCTCAGAGCTACCACTTAACTAAGACTGAAGTACTATTTAGGTGATCCCAAGCTTTAGTTGTGAAATCCCATAAACCAGGAGTCTATGTTTTGTCTTTGTGGGCCACATAGGTATGGACCATGGAGTTTCAGGGGCTATATATAATATTTAAATCCATGTTCCCATTAATTTGCTTATATTTCAAGTTTCTAATACAAACAGATCTAAGTGTTCGCATTGAACTTATCCTCCAAAATCTGCCCATTCTAAAACTCCAAGCCCACAAATTTCAAAGAAGTATGTGCAAAAAGAGGATCAAGTTAACTGGGTTTTGAGGGCTGGATTATCTTGGTTTGGCTGTCACACGACATTACATAAAGATTACAACATGCCCAATTAGTCCTTGTTGGTGTTTTGCCTCCATATGAGCAGTTGTCCTAATCCCACGTGACTGTGGTGTTTCCATGTCCCTTCATTCTTCTTTCCTTCAATTATCTACTCTTAAATGTTGATATGGTCTCTGCTTAAATCACTAACTCCAGTAGTGCATTCCATAGCATCACAACCCTCTGTGTAAAAAGACCAACATCTTTTCTATTTAATTGTTGATGTATGTTCCCTTTTTGTAGTCCCCTTAACTATGTGATCATAAACTGGACATCGCTGAGAAGGTAAACCGAGGAAGGTAGGGAACCTTTGGTTCTGGAAAGTTAGGAATTCAAGTACGAGGTGAGTCTTGGTTTCAATGTACTGAGGATGCAGATGTGTGTGCAGGATGGTGTGTGTGCAGGATATGGCATTTAGAGCTCAAGAGGAACAAATTGTCAATAAGAGAGGCAAGAAAGAATGGTGATCTGGAACAGAAAGTGAGATGCTTTCCTACAAAATGGGAGAGCTAAAAATAAATGTTTGTGGGAGACTCAAAATGGGAGGTGGTGGGAATAGGGGAGTTCTTTGTAGCAAACGTAATGTTTTTAACCTAGAAATGTTTGTGAATGAAATGGATGCGGTTTAATAAAAGGCAGGGCTAAATAAATCATGCAAACGCAGCAGTTTTCTCCAGCTGAACACAAATGGAAAGCTTAACACAGTGAAGTGACAATTTGCTCAATCATTGTAAAAACAATAAGGAGGGAAGACTTGCCCGGTAACAATTTGCACTCTGTTCTCAATTTATTGTAAACTGCTGAATAACCGTTTACTCTGCAACACACATTTTGTTTACCTAGATAGATAAGAGTTTCCAGTAACTTTATCACAGCAGAGGGAAGCAAAATAGCAATCACTTCAGAAGTGTCACCATCAGGCCTCTTTAAAAAAAAAAAAATGGTTGTCAACGGTAGTCTTAAAGTTTTGTTTTCAGATGAAGGTGGATCTTCAACCGCCCTTCTTGACAACCCGTTCTTGCCGCTGATCACACTCCGTAAATACTTTCCTGCATCTGCGCTAAACTTGTCCTTCACAACTCTAAACTTGTGCTCGCTTATCCTGCTGCCCTGGTGTATTTGAATATATTGCTTCAGATTTACATTTTCTTTGAGTAGGGAATGGTGGATACACATTTGAAGCAGAGAAATATACAGGAATATGCGGACACTAGGGCTGATACATACACGATGAGTCGAATGGCCCCCTTCTATGCTGTAAACATCTATTGTACCTCTTAATCCTTAATATACCTCTATAATGCGTCCTTTGAGATATCTCTGAGGCGGAAGTGCCCTTGTTTCTCATTTCTCAATGAGCTGTTTCTCATTTCTCTAGCCTCTGATATCAAGAAAGCGAGAACATATGGAACAACAAATGTCTGACTAAACTGTACAGTCCTGTAGAGAAACTGGAAGCATTGTCCAAAATATATTACTGAATGATCTGATCTGAGCAGCAAAGAATCTCCATCTGGGGCAAAACAAGTTGGCATAGGTCTAGGACCTCATATGATGTGGGAATAGAAAGCCATGTGCGGCATTACCTATCTGTGAAGACATTTCCATATTTTCACGCCTGCACTCACCATGGTTTCCACAAAACCCAATGAGGTAGATTGTGCTACTACTATGGGCCCAAGTTTCCTCCGAGCTGGGCGCCCGCTTTTCGCGCCTAAAAAAAAACTCGCGATTCTCGAGCACTTTGCAGCTCCTTGTCTGCCTGGCGCGGCGCCCAGGGGGGCGGAGCCTACACTCGCGCCGATTTTGTAAGTGGGAGGGGGCGGGTACTATTTAAATTAGTTTTTTTCCTGCCGGCAATGCTGCGCGTGCGTGTTGGAGCGTTCGCGCACGCGCAGTGTGAAAAAAACATTGGCACTCGGCCATTTTTGTAGTTCTTTGTAGCTGTTTAGTTTTTGAACATTTTTTTATAAAAATACATTGCCATCAGCACATCAGCACTGAGGCTTCTTGTAGCAGTGAGAAGGCTGCAGGAAGCTTCGGAAGTTGAGCCAGCCGTTTCCCGACGACCTCCCCCTTTTGCCGTCGGGAAATGGCTCCTCAATTTTTGAGGCTTCCTGCAGCCTTCTCTCTTCCCCCCCCCCCCCCCCCACCCCCGCGTTCGGTCGGCTCCCTCCTCCCCTCCCTCCCGCGTTCGGTAACGGCTGCCTCGTTTTGTGAGGCTTGCTGCAGCATTCTTCCTGGCTGAAGCACTTTCACACAGGTAGGAAGATGGTTTATTTAATCTTTTCTTTGCTTATAAATGTTTATTCAGGTTGGATTTATTTGTATAATAATTGTATAAGTATAAATAAGGATTCCCCACCACCTCGTTCTGGGCGCCTGATTTGTAACCTGCGCCTGATTTTTTAATGTGTAGAACAGGTTTTTTCAGTTCTACAAAAATCTTCACTTGCTCCATTCTACTTTAGTTTGGAGTACATTTTCACTGTG
This sequence comes from Pristiophorus japonicus, assembly GCF_044704955.1. Taxonomy (NCBI): domain Eukaryota; kingdom Metazoa; phylum Chordata; class Chondrichthyes; family Pristiophoridae; genus Pristiophorus; species Pristiophorus japonicus. The sequence goes on along the minus strand of NC_091977.1, from coordinate 489,761,843 downwards.
GAAACTTTCAAATCAGGCGTCAGTGGCCGGACACGCCCCCTTTTGAAGAAAAAATTCTGATCCAAACTAGAACTGTTCTACCTGACTAGAACTGCAGAAAAAAAAATATGGAGAATTGCGATTTCTAAGATAGTCCGTTCTCCACCAGTTGCTCCTAAAAATCAGGCGCAAATCATGTGGAAACTTGGGCCCTGTGTGTGGAGGATGCAGAAAATTAAGAATTTTTTTGGGGGGGGGGGTTCCTTCTCCATTTTATTTTTCCTGCACCTCTTCAAGGATGCATTTACCACTCAGACTGGTAGCTGCAGTTTGGGTTCCAGCCAGGCAGAACCCTGTTTATATTGCTTGGCTCCTGCATGGCATCCCTTTAAAACTTTGGAATCCTGGCTAAAATTAGGTTATGGTGACTCAATTTGCAGGTACACACACCTGTGTTTGTGCCTCAGGGGAAGAATCTTGCCAATATATGTGGTTTATAGCCACCCACTTATCTGACTAGGTTACAGTCAAACAAAAAGCTTTCTTTCCGAACTCTACCTACAGCACACTTGCTGGGGGATTGCAAAATCCCGTGCAGGAATCATCAATCATAGGCAGTACCTTGAAATCGAGGAAGACTTGCTTCCACTCCTAAAATGAGTTCTTTGGTAGATGAACAGTCCAACACGAGAGCCACAGACCTTGTCACATGTGGGATAGATATTCGTCAGGGCACTGATTTACCACACACTCCCTCTGCTGCCTGCGCCTGACCTCTTCACGCTTGCAGCCTTGAGTTTCGAAGAGCTCAACGCCCTCCCGGATGCACTTTCTCCACCTAGAGCAGTCTTCGGCCAGGATCTCCCAAGTGTCAGTGGTGATGTCGCACTTCACCAGGGAGGCTTTGAGGGTGTCCTTGTAATGTTTCTGCTGCCCACCTTTGGCTCGTTTGCCATGAAGGAGCTCCGCATAGAGCAATTGCTTAGGGAGTCTCTTGTCCGGCATGCGAACTAAGTGGCCTGCCCAGCGAAGCTGATAAGAGTGTGGTTAGTGCTTCAATGCTGGGGACGTTAGCCTGGGCGAGGACACTGATGTTGGTGCGTCTGTCCTCCCAGGAGATTTGCAGGATCTTGCGGAGACATCGTTGGTGATATATCTCCAGCGACTTGATATGTCTTCTGTACATCGTCCATGCCTCTGATCCATACAGGAGGGCGGGTATTACTACAGCCCTGTAGACCATGAGCTTGGTGGAAGGTTTGAGGGCCTGGTCCTCGAACACACTTTTCCTCAGGCGGCCGAAGGCTGCACTGGCGCACTGGAGGCGATATTGAATCTCCGCATCAATGTCGGTGTCTGCCTTTGTTGACAAGAGGCTCCGAGGTATGGGAAGTGGTCCACGTTGTCGAGGGGCATGCCGTGGATCATGACAGGCTGGTGGAGGACCTTTGTCTTACGGATGTTTAGCGTAAGGCCCATGCTTTCATATGGCTCGGTGACTACATCAACTATATCCTGAAGTTCAGCCTCAGAATGCGTGCAGACGCAGACTTTGTCTGCGTACTGCAGCTGGCTGATCTTGGACCTGGCCTGGAGACGGTGAAGGTTGAACAGGTTCCCACTGGTTCAATAGTTTAGTTCCACTCCAGCGGGGAGCTTGTTGATAGTGAGGTGGAGCATGACAGCGAGGAAGATTGAGAAGAGGGTTGAAGGGATGACGCAGCCCTGTCTGACCCCGGTCCAGACGTGGAATGGGTCTGTAATGGATCCGCTAGTAAGGATCACGGCCTGCATGTCGCGTGGGGCAGGTGAAGGATGTTGATAAACTTTTGGGGGCATCCAAAACAGAGGAAGACGCTCCATAAGCCCTCACGGTCGACAGTGTCAAAGGCCTTTGTAAGATCAAAAAAGGCCATGTATAAGGGCTGGTGCTGCTCCCTGCATTTTTCCTGCAGTTGTTGTGCTGCAAAGATCATGTCCGTTGTTCTCCGTACGGGACGAAATCCGCATTGTGACTCCAGGAGGAGCTCCTCGGCCACAGGGAGAAGACGGTTGAGGAGAACTCTAGCGACAACTTTCCCAGTAGTTGATAGCAGGGAGATTTCCCTGTAGTTGCCGCAGTCGGATTTGTTCCCCTTTTTAAAAATGGACACAATCGCTGCATCTCTGAGATCTCCTGGCATGCCTCCTCCCTCAAAATGAGAGAGATGAGGTCATGTATCCATGCCAACAGCGCCTCTCCACCATATTTTAGCGCCTCAGCAGGAATTCCATCCGCACCTGTAGCCTTATTATTCTTGAGCTGTTTTATGGCTTTGCCTACCTCGTGCAGTGTTGGGGTTTCACTGAGGTGGTGGTGGGTTGCGTGCTGCGGAATGGAGTTGAGAACACTCGCGTCAAAGGCAGAGTCTCGATTAAGGAGACATTCAAAGTGCTCCTTCCAGCGGGCCCAGACAGCCTCGGTGCCCTTGATGAGTGTTTCCTCGTTCTTGACCAGGAATGGGATGGGGCCTTGGGAGTTTGGACCATAGGTGGCCTTGACTGCAATGACGAATCCTCGCATGTCGTGGCTGTCGGCTAGTTGTTGTATCCCCTGCACTTTCTCCATCCACCACCTGTTCTTTAGATCCCGGGTTTTTTGTTGGACCTCAGCCTTGAGCCATCTGTAATGTTGCTTTGTAGCTCCCAAGTTGGGTTGTTGCTTGAGGCTCAGAAATGCTCTGCGCTTACAATCTATTAGTTCTTGGATCTCCTGATCATTTTCATCAAACCAGTCCGGGTGTTTTCTGGCATTGGTTATGGAGGCCTGGAGGGCAGACCAAGCGCAGTGGGCATTGAGCATCTTAGGGTCATCAAGGCACGCCAGATTGGCTGTGAGGCGCTGGCTGTATAGGATTCTCTTAGCTGGGTCTTTAAGTGCCCCGGTATTAACTTTTTTGCGGCACTGCTTCTGCTGTCCCCTCTGCTTTGGGGCTATGTTAATATTGATGATGGATCGGATTAGGCGATGGTCCATCAGCAGTCGTCAGCTCCTGTCATGGCGCGGGTGATGCGCACATCCTTGCGATCCCTGGCTTGGACGATGATATAGTCCAGCAGGTGCCAGTGTTTGGAGCGAGGGTGTTGCCACGATGCCTTGTATTTGTCCCTCTGGTGGAACAGGATGTTGGTGATGAGGAGTTCGTGTTCTAGACATTTTGTCAGGAGTAGGGTGTCGTTGGAGATGGATTTCCCCACCCCCTGCCACCTCTCCCCACCTCTCTGCCAATCACACCTCCCCAGAGGGCTGTGTCTTTGCCGACCCTGGCATTAAAGTCACCTAGGAGGATCAATTTGTCGCCCATGGGGTCACGGGACAGGGATGTCTCGAGGTTGGAATAAAAACCCTCTTTAGCCTCATCCGTCGCATCGAGTGTTGGGGCATACGCACTGATGACTGTGGCGCATTGGTTCCGGGATAGGGTAAGGCGAAGGGTCATGAGGCATAGAAACATAGAAAATAGGTCATTCGGCCCTTCTAGCCTGCACCGCCATTCAATGAGTTCATGGCTGAACATGCAACTTCAGTACCCCATTCCTGCTTTCTCACCATACCCCTTGATCCCCCTAGTAGTAAGGACTTCATCTAACTCCTTTTTGAATATATTTAGTGAATTGGCCTCAACAACTTTCTGTGGTAGAGAATTCCACAGGTTCACCATTCTCTGGGTGAAGAAATTCCTCCTCATCTCGGTCCTAAATGGCTTACCCCTTATCCTTAGACTGTGTCTCCTGGTTCTGGACTTCCCCAACATTGGGAACATTCTTCCTGCATCTAACCTGTCTAACCCCGTCAGAATTTTAAACGTTTCTATGAGGTCCCCTCTCATTCTTCTGAACTCCAGTGAATACAAGCCCAGTTGATCCAGTCTTTCTTGATAGGTCAGTCCCGCCATCCCGGGAATCAGCCTGGTGAACTTTCGCTGCACTCCCTCAATAGCAAGAATGTCCTTCCTCAGGTTAGGAGACCAAAACTGTACACAATATTCCAGGTGAGGCCTCACCAAGGCCCTGTACAACTGTAGCAACACCTCCCTGCCCCTGTACTCCAATCCCCTCGCTATGAAGGCCAACATGCCATTTGCTTTCTTAACCGCCTGCTGTACCTGCATGCCAACCTTCAATGACTGATGTACCCAGGTCTCTTTGCACCTCCCCTTTTCCTAATCTGTCACCATTCAGATAATAGTCTGTCTCTCTGTTTTTACCACCAAAGTGGATAACGGCGTCCGTTAACCCCACAGGGGGAGTCTTTGAGGCGGCCGACCAGTTCATTTTTGACGGCAAAGCCGACTCCATGAAGGCAGTGTTGTTCCTCTGGTTTTCCTTTCCAGAAAAAGGTGTAACCTCCACCATGTTCCTTGTGCTGGCCTTCCCCTGCCCGCCAAGTCTCGCTTAGGGCGGCGATGTCAATGTCAAAACGTCTAAGTTCCTGGGCAACTATGGCAGTGCGGTGTTCTGGCCTGTTGCTGTTGGGAGTTGTCCATGAGGGTCCTGATGTTCCAGGTCCCGAACTTCATATTAGATGAGTGGAAGATGCCTGTGCGTGAGTTCTGTTAACGTGGGGTGGTCGTTGCACACCGACCACCACAAGGGCTTAGCCGAGCAAGGTCTTGGTCCAGTGGCAAGGGGGTCCAAGACGACTGGAGACCAAGGACTGCTATATGAGCCTAGTTCCCTGCGGCGAGATGTTGGCCACAATCTCGGCGCTGAGTAGCACCCGTAGGTGGTCTGCTGTAGGGGGCAGGCATTGAGAGGGTCAGCGATCCGCTGGAGTTTAGTGTGGAAGGTCAGAGTGGTCACAGCCATGGTACTCACCATGTGCTGGGGAAGAGGAGGCCAGGTCATCAGCAGGGAAGGAGAGGCCTAGTCGTTGTTGGAGGGGAGGAGGCCCGATCACCGTTAAGGTGGTGAGGTCCAGCCGCCGTTGAAGGAGGAGGAGAGGCCAGCTGTCATCGCTGATGAGGAGGAGGCCCAATCGTTGCCAAGAAGGATAGGCCCAGCTGCCGTCGCTGGAGGAGGCCCGATCTCTGCTGGAGGAGGCCCGATCGCCACTGGAGGGGGCCCGGTTGTCGTTGGGAATGGCCCAATCGTCGTTGGAGGGGTGGAGGCTCGATCCCCATTGGAGGGGGTCCGATCGCTATTGGAGGGGCCTGATCACCGATGGAGGAGGCCCGATTGCCATTGGAGGAGCCCCGATTGCCGCTGGAGGGACCCGATCGCCAGAGAGGAGGCCCGATCGCCGATGGAGGAGGCCCGATTGCCGTTGGAGGGGGTCCGATCGCCATTGGAGGAATAGTTCATAAAGGGCAGCACTTTATCATAAATGGGGATGGTATGGTGTTGAAAGAAAAGTTGCCTAACTGCAGTGACGCGAAAGTTGCAATATGCATTACATTCTACATCTCCACCTTTTAGCTTTCCCTCCTGGAGATGCAATGGCTTTGATCTGAGTCTTTGTTCTTAGACTTCTGCCAGTGGTGCTTTGTAACGCAACTGTGGTTAGCAACTCAACGGTGGTCCACTCTAGGGTTGGGCATGAGGAGGAAACAGAAGCACACAGCTGACATTGTTTAGCCATTTGTGTGTCATGCTACTTGCCATTGTGCAGCCTCTGCAACAATAATGTGCATAAAATCATAGAATGGTTGCAGCACAGGAGGCGGTTAACGTAGGTTAACGAACAGAAAAAACCCTCCACATAAAAAACAAAATAGTATTTCTAATCATTTGTAGATTTACAAACGTGCCAACTAATGGAGACGTGGAGAGATTTACTTTAATTACTTACAGAAACAAACTGCTCTAATCTTTGCCAATTTTATTTTTCAAGGTTTTTTTTATTGTTGAATATTTAGTAATTGTAAAAAACGAGCTTAGCCAAGGTATTGGCTTTTTGTTGCTTCTGCCCGAGAACGTGATGAATGGCCCTAACTGCACTGCTCCTTGTAATAATGCAGGTTAACGGGGAGCAGTGGAACTGGGAGCAAGGTTTCTGCTTCCTAGAGGCTTCCTGATCCCATAAGTAATAAATCAAACATGCTGGTGATGTAGTTTGCAAATAACACTCAGGCCTTTTCTGATTTGGAGCTGGCTGCAGCCGTTTAAACAGACAGTATATCCTGTCTTGAGGCAGCTGGTAAAGGGCTTGAAGGGTGCACATTTGTATGCTGTTCTCAATTGCTGCACTCAAACTCTTCCCCCCTCTCTCTTATGGTATTATAGCATTGCAAGGGAAGGGGAGAAGAGGAGGGCGTAAAAGTTGGGACGGAAAAGTTAGACCCAGTCCTGCCTATTAAAGTGGCTCCTTTTTCTTTTTTATATTTCTCTTAAGCTCTAAATATTCATCCAATTGACCAACTATCTTCAGCATCCTAGGCCCAACTATAATCAGCTGCTTCATCAATGATCTTCCTTCCATGATAGAGTTATAGAAGAAGGGCTGTACGTTGATGATTACACATTATTCAATACTATTTGCAAATCCCCAGATAATGAAGCAGTCCATGTCCCCATACAAGACCTGGACAATATTCAGGCTTGGGCTAATAAGTGGCAGGCAATGACCATCTTAGGCATTGACCAGAACTCAACTGAAATAACCAAATAAATACCACAGCTACTAATGCCTGTCAGAGTATTCTATGGCAAGTGTCTGAACTTCTAACTCCTGCAGCCTCTCCACCATTTACAAGTCACAAGCTAGCCTGAATGGGTGCAGCTGTAAGAACACAAGAAGCTCAACACCATCAAAACAGTCCAGTTGATCAGCACCCCATTTATGAGCTTAAATATTCACTCCCTCCACCAATGGCGCACTGTGCCTGCAGTGTGTACTATCTACAGGATACACTACATCTCGCCAAGGTTTCTTCTTGAATCATAGAATGGCATTCAGCCTGTTGAGCCTGTGCCGTTTCTTCGGCAGCACTTTCCAATTTCGCAACTTCTAGCACCCAGAAGGACAAGAGTAGCAGGTGCATGGGAACACCATCACCCTTACATTCGCTTCCAAGTCACACACCATTTTGACTTGGATATAGATAATCGCGATTTGTTTATTGTCACTGGGTTAAAATCCTGGAACTCCCTACCTAACATCACATGAACTTAAGCGGTTTTAAGAAGGCGACCCAACACCACCGTCTCAAAATCACTGCGACTTCGCTGTGTGGAAGATTCATTGCACCGTTTCCTACACAGCAAAGTCACAGTGATTTAAAAAAAAAATTTTTCAGGATGTGGGCATCGCTAGCAAAGCCAGTATTTATTGCCCATCTCTGTAGAGATTCTCCTTCAACCAACAGTATCAAAGAACATATGTCTACATAGCAATTGTGACTATACTTAAAAGGTAATCATTGGTTGTATAGCCCTTTGGGATATTCTGAGATATCAAACGGCTCTATATCAATGCCTGTTCTTTCTTTACAAGATTGAAGGAAACTTGCAATTTGCGTTTGATACATTCAAGCAGACATTTTTTTATTACGGTTTCACGCACCTATTATAGGGATCATCGTCAATCGATCAGAAATAAACACAACTATTGCTTTATGAACGAGAAGAAACAAAAAGCAAACCAAACAAGACGCGTTGAGAGACAGTACCCTCAAATGTGGTTTTGTTAAGACCAGTCAAGATGCCGATTAACCTGCTTCAAATTACATTAATATTTTACAGCTTATTTTATACGTAGCATCTGTGTAATTTATCGATTAAATATCAATGACTGTCATTGAAATCTGAGTTATGTTGTACACCTGTAAATCCAAATGTTCTGGAATTTATCACTTAGCTCCATTACTTGGGGGATCTATGAAGACCAATATTACGAAGAATAACAAGTGCACTACAATGGGCCTTGGATAGGAAAAATCAGCTATATTTCCTGCTTCTGATCAATGTTCAGTAACTCTTGATGATCCATGTGTGTAATTGTGTGAGAGAGAGGGAATGAGTGAGAGCGGGTGAGTGTGTGAGAAAGTGCGAGTGAGACACCGTGAGCAAGAGTGCGAGAGAGAGAATGAGAATGAGAGAGCAAGTGTAAGTTTAAGAGAAAATGTGAGTGCGAGATGAATGCGATAGAACATCTACGAGAGTAAAAATGCATGAGAGCACATTCGAGAGAGAATGTGTGAGAAAGATTTTGTATGTGTGAGAGAAAGAAAATATGAATGTGTGTGGTCACACGAGAGAGAGAGCACTGCTTGACATTAGAATAAGGCTCGGCTGTGATCTTTCCACATGATAGCAGGTGTCAGCACCTCCAGGAAAGAAGGGAAGAACATTGGAGGCAGGGGTGGGGGAGGCAACACAAACATACACAAGTACTTATTTAGGAGTGTTTTTGAGCAGAGGAGCAGTTGATGATATGGAAAATGTTGATGAAAAAACTTCACTTTCACAGTTCACAACGTAACCTGTATTGTTTGAAATACTGCTGTCATAAAATGTTTGCTCTCTATTACACTACACATGGAAGTGGAATAAAACCCGATGAAATATTTTCACTTCATTCAATTCTTTTGAGATCATAAACAAGGCAGAGACGACAGCCATTACTGAATCTGATCTATCTGATGCTGACACAGCCCAAGGGAGCCACTCCTTGGTGCTATTCCCCAAAAACCATATTTACCTGCTGTGAAATTTGACCTGGACTAATCGAAAAGTAAAGTAGCTTCCAGTATCAATACATTTATTGTCTGAGTGCTGGATTACTCTGGGATTCAAGCTGATTAAGAAACCATTACTTTCCTTCCCTCTGCTAATTTTCTCTTCTCCCTTCCAGAAGATGTTGACTCTTATTTGCTGCAGTGCCACTGGCATCGGCTGCCCTCAAGTACCTTGTTCCCGTGGTCATTCTTCATGTATAATCTGTGCAGCGAATGTTAGAATCATAGAATGATAAAGCCCAAGGGATTCCAAGGGAAAGTGACAAGTTGGAGCCAAAATTGGCTCAGTGGCAGGAAGCAAAGGGTAATGGTCGATAGATGTTTTTGTGACTGGAAAGCTGTTTCCTGTGGGGTTCCGCAGGGCTCAGTATTAGGTCCCTTGCGTTTTGTGGTATACATCAATGATTCAGACTTCAATGTAGTGGGTATGATTAAGAAGTGTGCAAATTATACAAAAATTAGCCCTGTGATTGATAATGAGAAAGAAAGCTGGAGACTGCAGGAAGATATCAATGGACTGGTCAGGTGGGCAGAAAAGTAGCAAATGGAATTCAATCTGGAGAAGTGTAGGTAATCCATTTGGGGAAGGCTAACAAGGCAAGGGAGTACTCAATAAATGGTAGGATACTGAGAAGTGTCGAGGAACAGAGGGACCTTGGAGTGCATGTCCATACATCCCATTGGTAGCAGGACAAGTAGATAAGGTGGGAAAGAAGGCACACGGGATACTTTCCTTTGTTAGCTGAGGCATAGAATATAAGAGCAGGGAGGTTATGTTTGAACTGTATAAAGCACTAGTCAAGCCACACAGCCTAAGACCCTCACGGTTGACAGTTCTGGTCACATTTCAGGAAGATGTGATTGAACTAGAGAGGGTACAGAGGAGATTTTCAGGACTGGAGAACTTTAGCTATGAGGAAAGATTGGATAGGCTGGGGTTGTTTTCTTTGGAACAGAGGAGGCTGAGAGAAGACTTGATTAAGGTGTATAAAATTATGAGGGGCTTAGATAGAGTGGATAGGAAGGATCTATTTCCCCTAGCAGAGTGGTCAAAAACCAGGGGGCATAGATTTAAAGTAATTGGTAGAAGGATTTAAAGGGATTTGAGGAGAACTTTTTTCACCCAGTGGGTGGTGTGGGTCAGGAACTCACTGCCTGAAAGGATGGTAGAGGCAGAAACACTCATCACATTTAAAAAGTACTTTGATATGCACTTGAACTGCCGTAACCTACAAGACTGCGAACCAAGAGCTGAAAAGTGGGATTAGGCTGGATAGCTCTTTTTCGGCCGGCACAACCACGATGGGTCGAATGGCCTCTTTCTGTGCCGTCAATTTCTGCGATTCTATGAAAGCACAGAGAAGCTGGGAGAAGAATATACTTCCCTGGCTCTGTCCCCCTGTAAATGTTTCCCAAGTATTTATTCAATTCCCCTTTGAAAGTTACGACTGAATTTGCTTCCAACACAACCTTTCAGGCAGTGCATTCCAAATCACAATAAATCTGTGTTCTGGTTACCAATCTTTCTGCTACCGGAAACAGTTTCTCCTTATTTACTCTATCAAAACTGTTTATGATTTTAAACACCTCTATCAGATCTCCTCTTAACTTTCTTCTCCCAGCTTCTCTACATAACTGAAGTCCCCCATTAGTACAATTCTAATAAATCTTTACTGCACCCTCTCTAAGTCTTGGCATCCCTCCATAAATGTGGTGCCCAGAATTGAACACAATACTCCAGCTGGGGCCTAACTATTGTTTTATAGAGGTTTAGCATAACTTCCATGCTTTTGTACTCTTATGCCTCTATTAATGAGGCCTCTATGCTTTTTTAATGGTTTACTCAACTTGTCCTGGCACCTTCAAACATTTGTGTACATATACTCCCTGGTCTCTCTATTCCTGCACCCTCTTTAAAATTGTATGATTTTGTTTATATTGTCGTTTCTCATTCTATCACATTCACTTTCACTGAAACATGTACTTTCATCTGCCATGTGTCTGTCTATGTCCCCCTGATGTCTGTTACAATCCTCCTCATTGTTTACTACATTTCTAAGATTTGTGTCATCAGCAAACTTTGAAATGATGCTGTATACCCAAGTCTAAGTCATTAATATATATAAAAAAGAGCAGTGGTCCTAATACCAACCTCTGGGGAACACCCACTGTATACTTCCTTCCAGTTTGAAAACAACTGTTCATCACTACTCTCTGCTTCCTGTCCCTTAGTGAATTTCATATCCACACTTGTCCCTTCAATCCCAATGCCTGTTGGCAAGTTAATATTTACACGGATTGGGGGAGGGGCAGATTTGACCTGGTTCTCACCCATTCGCCACATTCCAGTAAGAATCACTGTGTAATGATCAAGTGGGGAAGCCCTGGCTGATTTTCTCCCTCCCTAGTTTAAGGATGCCGACGTTGATTGTAGCCAATGCTTATGACTGCACCGGGGAAGATTCGCCAATTTAGCACAGACTAGGTGAGAACGGCTCAGTTCTAAAGCACACTTACCAACTGAACCGTCGATTCAGCATCAAGAAACTAGCCTTAATGAAAGTGACAACTGTTCAAGATAATTCATTTTTACACTAGATAAAAATAAAACCTTTACCTTATCTTTTGAAACTTTGTGTGAAAAAGGGCATGTCCCATCGGTTTTTTTGCACGTTCCACGTAGGAATCTGCCAAAACGAAAGTGGAGATTAAAAACTGCCATGGGCCTCTGCAGCTTTCGATAGCCCTGAAGTGACTGCCTGCGACTGTTCCAAAGGAGTGCTGTTTTGACTGCACAGTAGTCACTTTACATAATGAGTATACACCACCAAAACAGAAATGAAACAAGTTGGCTGGTACTGTATAACTACGGGGAAAATGGAAGGTTTTAGTACAGTGGTTTCCTGTCGCAATGTCAGACACTTGGATAGATACAGACATGCAACACTGTTCCAAATTATATTTTGCATCGGCAGGGTGCCATCCAGAACTCCCTCTGCATCATTCTTACATCAGATATGAACATAGTTCTGCAAAAGAATGGGTTTCCACTTTGCATTCTGTGTTGCCCATCTCTATCTGTAACGGCCCTAGTTTCTATAATATTTTTTTGAATTTTAAGACATCTCATTTTGATGAGAATAAATTTCACCCAATAAATGGTTAATAATAATCTAATTCACTGGTATGGACGCACCTTGTACAGACTGCTACTTTTTCAGGGTCGTGTATGTAGGGACAATTGTCTCCTCGATTGCACTTTCCAAACCTGTTGTAGTACATGCAATATTCCTTCTTCTTGGATTTCTTCTGCTTGGCCAGTCTGATTATAGCCAGGCTGCGCTGCACGGCACGGCTGTGGGCACACAATATTTGGTTAGTTATAGGAAACTAGAGTCAAATCTTTCCAATCTATGTTAATTTAATTTAACACTGACAATAACTCTTTTAAAATAAGTGAATAACATTAATAGTAAAATCTATGAGGATACAGTTAGGTCCCATATGCAGTACAATGAAGAAAATGAAGAGGGCCTTGAGGCATTCATAATTCCTCTCATGGCAAGCTCTTCATCTTGGGTGCATGACATCACACGAGTGGGGAGAGAGGGGAGGAAGAAAACAAAATCACATCAAACTGAAAGCAGACAGTTGTACAAAGTGAGCGAACACAATCCAGGATTACTCGAGCTCTTCTAAAGGTGGTTGGCATTGGCCTGGGAGAAGGCTGTTTGCCTGGATTCATGTCTGTGGAAACAATGCACGAGGGCTTAAGAAACTTTCGAGTAGGAAACATCTTTAATAACCTTAATTGCATCCAAAGCTACAAGAAACATCGCAAAGGTACGGTTGACCCTATAATCCCCACAATCACAAACTATGATCATTATCTCTGAATTTCTAAAAAGGTTCCATGGCACACTGGTTAGACAGCAGTCAAAATCCTCCACAATGGTAGCTATTATTCTGTTTTTACTGTATTGTTTTTAAAAATGTTTTTGGGGGCAGGGGGAGAACATGAATGGAATTCTTAGTTATGGGACTAGAACTAGGTCACAGTGTAACCGGTTGAATAGTCAGTCTGTCCCTATGCTTCTGCCAAGACTTCTTGCCCTTGTAGGGAAGTCTTCTCTTCTTAGGCAGTACCTCGAATCGAGGATGACTTGCTTCTACGCCAAAAAGGGATGAGTTCAATGAGTTCACAGGTGTTTCAATTAAGGACCTAATATTCCAGGTTCTGAACTACATGTTGAAGGGTGGAAGATGCCTGTGCGTGGATTTTTTTTAGCGTGTGGTGGCTGTTGCACACCCTTGAACTAGGTCTTGGTCCAGTGGCAAGGGTTAACTAAGACAACTGGAGACCAGCTTTGCTGCACGGACCTAGTGTGCACACATATCACAGTGTGGGCTGGCCCGTGCTGCCTCTGGACCCTCGTCTCTTCTGGGCCCCGAACTCACGCCTCTCCTGATCACGTTGTTCTGCAATCTCTCGCCGCTCCTTCGCCCCGACCTCGCTGCTCCTGCTATACCTGCCCATGCTCCAATCACTAACGTGGGGTATGGTGACGCCCAATCTAGTTGTTCTCTTCACAGCAGTCACACGCTGTACCCTGTAGTGGTATGCTGCCACGCTGCTCCCAAGCCAGGAAGTGCCTGGTACCCAGTTGACACCTCCTCTACAGCAGCATGGCTTAATTGTTAACTCACTTGCCAAGTTGAGAATTGTGACCACTAAAATTGCAGCCCAGCATTCCATTGCTCAGATCTCTGGGATCCAGTACATCATCTAAGTGCAGACTTTACTAAAACAATGCCAGGTGTCGTGAATCCTGAACCGATATACTTGGCTTGCAAAACCTGACCCATTGCTTTTCTAAAAGCCAATAGACAGGTGCACAAATCAATCAAAAAGGCTAAAGGCCTTTACCTCAAGGGGTCTGGAATACAAAGGAGAAGTAGTTATGCTTTGGTCTGACCTTATATGGAATACTGCATTCAATTCTGGGCACTGCACCTCAGGAAGGATATGTTGGCCTTCGAGGGGGCAGATTTACCAGACTGATACTGGAGCTAATAGGGTTAAATCATGAAGACTGGTTGCATAAACTTGGTTTGTATTCCCTCGAGTTTAGATGGTTAAGGGGTGATCCAATTGAGGTGTTTAAAATGATAGAAAGGGAGCAATTCTTCCCCTCCTTTTTTGAGAGGGCTGACTCTTGCAAGAGTCCAGTTCTAGGCCCTAGGTTTTGAGGCCCTCCTGTACCTTGGCCAGATTCTCTTTCCATGTGTGAGTCTCGACAGTCTGTTGATGGCATGGTGATTATAGGTCGGGGCCTTCAAAGCAGCGCGGTGGCCCGACCCGGCATTCGGCGCGGCTACCCCGACCTGCAAGGACCATCAGCAGGTCGGGGTCTTCAAAGGAGCATACCACTTCAAGGTGCAGTGCGAGCCGGTTCAGGAGGGCGACGGCTGTGAAGTGGGAAACTGGATTAGACATCACCATAACCCAGGTTGGTGATTGGAGCGTGGGTAGGTACAGCAGGAGCAGCGAGGTCGGGGCAAAGGAGTGGCGGGAGATTGTAGAGCGACGTGATCAGGGCCCTGGAAAGGCATGAGTTATGGGGCCCAGAAGAGGCAAGGGCCCAGGGGCAGCACGGGCCAGCCAACACTGCGATATGTCTGCGCACTAGGTCCGTGCGGCAGAGCTGGTCTCCAGTCATCTTGGTTAATCCTTGCCACTGGAGCAAGACCTAACTCGGTCAAGCTCGCGTGTGTAATGGCCACCACACGTTAAAAAAATCCACGCACAGGCATTTTCCACCCTGCAACATGTAGTTCGGGATTTGGAATATTAGGTCCTTCATTGAAACACCTGTGAACTCATCCCTTTTTGGTATGAAAGCAAGTCATCCTCGATACGAGGGACTGCCTATGATGATGATTAAAATGATAAACAGATTCAACAGGTAGATAAAGATCGATTTCCTCTGGTGATGTAATCCAGAACAAGAGGGCACAATCTTAAAATTAGAGCCAGGACATTCAGGACTGAAATCAGAAAGTATATCTTCACATAAAGGATAGTAGGAATCTGGAACACTCTCCCCCAAAAGGCTATGGATGCTGGGTCTATTGAAACTTTCAAGACTGAGATCAATAGATCTTTGTTCGATAAGGGTATCAAAGGATATAGAGCAAAGGCAGGTAAATGGGGTTGAGATACATATCAGCCACGATCCAATTGAATGATGGAATGGGCTCGAGGTGTAACTGAATGGTCTACTCCTGTTCCATCTTCTTACGTTTCTAAAATAATGGGAAAACATACTTCTACTATATTAAAATCAAAACTTTCACATGAACCTATTTCCAAAGTTCACCATCATGGAATCTTGTGGGAATAAAATGGCTTCTATCGGCATCTCTTACAAAATCTGGGCTGCAAGTCACACCTTCACGCAGGTTTGTCACAGCAAGTTTGTCTGAAGCTGTGATGCAAGAAGCTATATCTACAAGGCCATTCTCACTTGCTGTAACACTCACAGGACTGCCTTCTGTGCTAGTGTGACTGAGGCACAGCAAATTAATGTACAATTTACACTGACAGTACACGTCAGAGCAAAACTCAACCTCCAATTTTAGATTAACCCCCAAGTTATGCAAATCTGGAAAATAAAATAAGACCATCCTGTTATAAACCAGAACAATGAGGAGATACATTAACTGACCTTGCAATGTGCCGATGAGCAACCGCTTTGGTCAGGCTGCTGGGTAGATAGAAGTCATTGCTGTCAAAATCAGCTTCCAACCTAACTGTTTGAAGGAAGGGAAGAACAAAAAAAAAATCAGACTCCTTCAGTCTACCCTTTCTCTTACAATCTGCAGTTCTTAACTATAAAGCTTGACACCACTAAATCATCAGCTCTTTATCTAGCTCATCTTCTGTTCTACTACTTCCAACATTAATATGCTGTGCAACGTGGGTCCAGTTCACATAAGCTTCCTCAATTAAAAAATGCTGTACACCTGAAATCAGCTGTACAAAAAGTCAATGATGTGAATTCCGCACATACTGGTAACTTAATACCAGACTTGAGCACAAGACCGGAGTGTGCAAACCCTATTCTGCACATCTGTTTCTTCCCTGGAGAGAGAAATGGCTGCAGAGGACATAAAGAATTCAGTTTAACCTTATGGAGGGTGGAGGCAGTACAGGATATATATGTGTGCTAATGCAGAGCCTATTTTGACTGACCGTGTATTGTTACCAGGGGGATCAGCATGGCTGGGATTCATTAGCTCTGTGAAAATTGCACTTAATTGACTAGAAAGAAAAACAGAGAATGAGAAAAAGCTAATTGACACATTGAGCCCACACTCCTTCTAACTTATTTTCAACTGCAGAAACAGAAAAATGCTGGAAACATGCAACCGGTCAGTCAACATCGTGGCTTCTCCTTTCGTGCCATCGTGGTTACCTCCTGTGTATCCATCCTTGCTCCCCTCCTGTTGTACATCTAAATGCTACTCCTTGGAAACAACATCAACAAGCACAGCTTCCACAAGTATTGTGATTACGCCCAGCCCCTTGTTGATGTCTTAGTGTGCATTGTCAGCATTTTCTATTTTAGTGCAGATTGCTAGCATTAGTGCTCTTTCTTATTTTATCATAGTTTAGATTGTTTCTTATTTGTTTAGAGATGATAAACAACAGATAAAACTACTAAGGAGGACAACATGAAAATGTGCTTGCCACTACTGCTTGAAGGTGACTAAGTGAAAATGATGAAACCGTAGCCAATTCTGAATCTCAGAGTCCGGTTTAGAGGGTGGCAGCAACTAGATAATGTTGATCATTGAAAACCAACCATCAAAAGTCAGTTGTTTGATTGCTGCCTTTGCCGTGTGCCTGTGCAATCCATCCCGGTTTCACAAATTACCCATTTCGCACGTGCACATGCTTCCTTTTTTATTATAATAAATGCCCTGCTCCCCACTTACAAGCCCATCTCTATCCTACCCTCTTTGAATTGGCCATATCATGGCTATTATTAAAAAAAGGGAAAGACTTGCATTGTATATTGTCTTGCACCACCTCAGGAAATCCCAAAGCATTTTACTGCCAATGAAGTACTTTTGATTTGTAATCACTGTTGTAATGCAGGAAATGCGACAGACAATTTGTGCACAGCAAGCTCCCACAAACAGAAATGTGACAATGACTAGATAATTTGTTTCAGAGATGTTGGTTGAGGGATCAATATTAGCTAGGACACCAGGGATAACTCTGCTATTCTCCTTCGAAACAGCATCATATGATCTTTTATGTCCAACTGAGGGGGCAGAATCATTGGTTTAATGTCTCATCCGAAAGATGGCACCGCAGACAGTGCAGCACTTCCTCAGAGGTACTGCACCAGAGTGCTAGCCTAGATTTGTGCTTACATGTCTGGTGTGGGGCTTGAACCCACAACTTTCTGACAGAAGAAACGCATGCTACCACTGAGCCATGGCTGACACCTAATGTGCACTGATAACAACACTTCATTTTTATTTTCCTGTTCTTCTTACAATATTTCCTCTTCCAAAGCTGTTGATTCTTTGTTGGGCGCTGTTCCATAGACAGCAATGTCCCTGCGCTCTCATCTTTTCAATAACTGTCTGTGATAACATAATCCAAAACTCTAGTATCCTTTGAGTAATTAAGTTTTGCCCAATTTCTCTTTTAACAACTATCTTCCTAATTTTTAACTTGTCACATGTGATGCAACTTTGGGTCTGATAAGATCAGTTCTATTTGCAAATGCACTATTCTGTTTGGCAGAGAAAAAGTCAAAACGAATCATCATTAATATCCTTTTGCTTCTTTTTTCTATCTATGTTGATCTTTTGATATTTCGAGAACTGTTGGCACCATGAGAGGAAAGTTACATAGTGACACGACACAACCTCAGCAATAAGTAGCGATAAAGTCAATAACCATCTGTATGTTAATTCAGCTTTGCCTCACCATCGGGTGGGGTAACTGCTTCCAGCCAGCTGATTAACTGAGTTACTGATTAACTCTACTGATGTTCACCCAGTTAGCCCTTCATTTAGACACTCCACTGAATTATTGAGGGAGTGCTGCACAGTTAGAAGTCCTATTCCTGAGACATTGGAGGGAGCAGTGTGCGGCGGCCAGGCCCGGAAATCAGAGTGGTCCCGGCCTGCAAGACCATCAGCAGGCCGGGGCCATTGGAGGGAGCAGCATACGGCGGCATACCACTGCAGGGAGCAGCGCGTGCTGCTGCAGGAGGGCGACGGCTACGAAGCCAGGTCGCTGATTACAGTGCGGGCAGGCACAGCAGCAGGGGCGAAGGAGCGGCAAGAGTCCGTCAACGGAAATGACTGGGGCCCAGGAGAGACGTGAATCTGGAGCCCAGAAGAAGCGAGGCCCCAGGCGTATCACGGGCCAGCCCACACTGCGATGTGTGTGCACGCTCGGTCTGTGCTGCAGAGCTGGTCTCCAGTTAGTCTTGGATAATCCTTGCTGCTGGACCAAGACCTAGCTCTGTCAAGCCCGTGTGGTGGCTACCACACGTTAAAAAAATCCAAGCACAGGCATCTTCCACCCTTCACGATGTAGTTCGGGATCTGGAATAATAGGTCCTTCATTAAAACGCCTGTGAACTCATCCCTTTTTGGCATCGAAGCAAGTCATCCTCGCTTTGAGGGACTGCCTATGATGATGACGATGATGCGCTCTCATATCCATTATTCCTCACCGCCCTTTATTCATAGGGAAGCCTCAACAGTGAGTGTTGGCGTGCTATTCAACTGGGTAGGAAATCATAGATATGCCTGAGTCGTTGTTCACCTAGTGTCCACAGACATGCACTTCTAAAAATGGGGAGGCAATAATTGAGGGGGAGGAAGCTAGAGCCATCCCGCCCTGCATCAAAGGAGACAAATAGGTGGGTAGAGGAAAATTTTTTTTAAAATCAGTTTCTTCTCCTGGAAAGTGCATACTTTTGAATGTGGGGGACGGGTATTCAGGGCTTTTTAAGACTGGTGCTGAGGCATATTCTAGGGGCAGAGTAGAGGAGGATCATTATTCTATATTTGGCTGTGCTATAAGTGACCTGGGTATGCTTGAATCCGATACTAAGGGCTCAATTTTCCCCAATTATCTGTGCCGTTTTTTTTGGAGTGTTATTTTGGAGTAAATTAAAATCTCCAAGTTTCCCCATCGTTTTTGCGCCAGCGTAATTCACTTTGGTTTGTTTTTTTTTAGGTTACAATTTTTTTACCCCAATGGGGGCCTGCCACCTGTGCCAATTCTAGCTAGTTATGCAAGTTTGGCCAACTACGATTTTTCTTAAGACGGCGTATGTGTTCACTCCAAAAAACTTTCTGGGCAGTTAACAATTCAGCGCAGATAAGAGAATCAGCACAGAAGATCCAGTTCCACGGCTGGGACAGCAGCAGCAGCGAGAATGGGTAATTATAACCTCTTTTACTTATGGGTTCTGTAGTACTGTAACAATTTCCTTTTTGTCTTTAATCTTGAATTAACTTTAATCTGGGTCTTTCGGCCTGGGCTAGGAGCGATACCGGCTCTGGGGGAGGGAGGCCTTTCGGCCTGGGCTAGGAGCAGTACTGGCTCCGGCATAGGTGGGGGGGGGGGGGGGGGGGGAACCTTTCCAATTCAGTTTACTTTTGGCACAAAGACTCTTTAATATTTTCATGTTGGTAAACTGCAATGTGCTTGTGCAGGTTGCTGTGAGCTGGCCAGAATGTTTTGTATGTTTCACTTTCCAGCCTCAGCCCGTAGTGTGTCCCTTGTTACCCTGGCAACCTGATCTTTCTGGTGTATTAAGGTCCACCCACGGCGCTTAAGGACAATGTGCGCCAGGCCATCTTCACAAGTTAAAACAGGGAAACTTTCAACTTTTTTTTGGCGTAGTCGGGCCCCCCAAAAAACGGGCTTAACTCTTCAAATACGCCAAAAAACGGCATTGGGGAAAATTGAGCCCTATGTGACTAAAGTGGCAAACATTCCAATCCCCTGCATTGACCATCTTTCACCTTGCTGAGCACAAATAAAACTCTATTTAAATAAGACAAATATGCAGGACCTAAAGTTAAATTCAACTTGGTGAATGATCAATAATTAGGAACAAAAGTGCCCATCTCCCATAATCCCGTCTTGTGTGTGCGCATGCATGAATCTCCATCTCTGTTATTCCCTCTCAAAGAAGGGTTCATTCCAACTGAACTGCGACCACATCTTGTATTTTACATAAATCACAGGGCAGAAGCAGGACTCTGCGAACAATAGAAAACAACTTCAGTTACATGACAACCTGTCCACATCACAGAGTGAAGGAGTGCAATTTAATTGCAGAGGACCCAGTGCTTGGTTGACTGGAGTCATCAATGACATAGGTGTTGTCAACCTGGCTCCCCATCTGTTCGATTGCGAGTAAGTGCTTACGTCAACTAATTTGGGCATGTTTTACACGCTCAGGCATTAAGAAACTGTCACAAAAGGGAATGGAAGCACAACGAACGGAATAAACAAGATCAGGAAATTAAAGAGGATACTTGGAGGTGAAGCTAACCAGTGTACCTGGAACACGTGTAAACATCTTGAATTCTCTTAGGGAAAAAGAAGGGCGGTAAGAGAAGGGATAACCAGCCGTGGATAACCAAGGAAATAAAGGAAAGTATCAAATTAAAAACCAATGCGTATAAGGTGGCCAAGGTTAGTGGGAAACTAGCAGATTGGGAAAATTTTAAACGACAGCAAAGAATGACTAAGAAAGCAATAAAGAAAGGAAAGGTAGATTACGAAAGTAAACTTGCGCAAAACATAAAAACAGATAGTAAAAACTTTTACCGATATATAAAACGGAAAAGAATGACTAAAGTAAATGTTGGTCCCTTAGAAGATGAGAAGGGGGATTTAATAATGGGAAATGTGGAAATGGCTGAGACCATAAACAATTATTTTGCTTCGGTCTTCACAGTGGAAGACAAAAATTGCTGGTCACGGGAATGTGGGAAGGGAGGATCTTGAGATAATCACTATCACTAGGGGGGTAGTGCTGGACAGGCTAATGGGACTCAAGGTAGACAAGTCCCCTGGTCCTGATGAAATGCATCCCAGGGTATTAAAAGAGATGGCGGAAGTTATAGCAGATGCATTCGTTATAATCGACCAAAATTTTCTGGACTCTGGGGAGGTACCAGTGGATTGGAAAGCAGCTAATGTAACGCCTCTGTTTAAAAAAGGGGGCAGACAAAAGGCAGGTAACTATAGGCCGGTTAGTTTAACATCTGTAGTGGGGAAAATGCTTGAAGCTATCATTAAGGAAGAAATAGCGGGACATCTAGATAGGAATAGTGCAATCAAGCAGACGCAACATGGATTCATGAAGGGGAAATCATGTTTAACTAATTTACTGGAATTCTTTGAGGATATAATGAGCACAAAGATTAGTGGGAAAGCGGGTTGTGTAGAGGACACAGAGAGGCTGCAAAGAGATTTAGATAGGTTAAGCGAATGGGCTAAGGTTTGGCAGATGGAATACAATGTCGGAAAATGTGAGGTCATCCGCCTTAGGAAAAAAAAACAGTAAAAGGGAATATTATTTGAATGGGGAGAAATTACAACATGCTGCGGTGCAGAGGGACTTGGGGGTTCTTGTGCATGAATCCCAAAAAGTTAGTTTGCAGGTGCAGCAGGTAATCAGGAAGGTGAATGGAATGTTGGCCTTCATTGCGAGAGGGATGGAGTACAAAAGCAGGGAGGTCCTGCTACAACTGTATAGGGTATTGGTGAGGCCGCACCTGGAGTACTGCGTGCAGTTTTGGTCACCTTTCTTAAGGAAGGATATAATAGCTTTGGAGGGGGTACAGAGATGATTCACTAGGCTGATTCCAGAGATGAGGGGGTTACCTTATGATGATAGATTGAGTAGACTGGGTCTTTACTCGTTGGAGTTCAGAAGGATGAGCGGTGATCTTATAGAAACATTTAAAATAATGAAAGGGATAGACAAGATAGAGGCAGAGAGGTTGTTTCCACTGGTAGGGGAGACTAGAACTAGGGGGCACAGCCTCAAAATACAGGGGAGCCAATTTAAAACCGAGTTGAGAAGAAATTTCTTCTCCCAGAGGGTTGTGAATCTGTGGAATTCTCTGCCCAAGGAAGCAGTTGAGGCTAGCTCATTGAATGTATTCAAATCACAGATAGATAGATTTTTAACCAATAAGGGAATTAAGGGTTACGGGGAGCGGGCAGGTAAGTGGAGCTGAGTCCACGGCCAAATCAGCCATGATCTTGTTGAATGCCAGAGCAGGCTCGAGGGGCTAGATGGCCTACTCCTGTTCCTAATTCTTATGTTCTTATGTTCTTTCTCTCAACATACACACTATCTGAACACCTCAAACACAAGAACCTAAGAATTAGTAACAGGAGTAGGCTATACGGCCCCTCGAGACTGCTCCACCATTCAATAAGATCATGACTGATCATCGACCTCAACTCCACTTTCCCGCCCGATCTCCATATCCGTTGATTCCCCTAGAGTCCAAAAATCTATCTCTCTCAGCCTTGAATATACTCAACAATTCAGCATCCACAGTCCTTTGCGGTAGAGAATTGAAAAGATTCACAACCCTCCGAGTGAAGAAATTCCTACTCATTTCAGTTTTAGATGGCCGAACCCCTATGCCCCCAGTTCTAGATTCTGCAGCCAGGGGAAACAACCTCTTGGCATCTATCCATGGATGTATCACTTTTCCCATAGAGTTTTTATTTCTCAATGAAATGTATATTTGTTGAGAATTTTGGAATATTTCTGGACTAATGACCATTAATTCGCTGAGAGTAAGCTATCCAATTGTCTTTATATACACAATAGGAAAGCCCTTTGACAGGGTTACTGCTAAATAATTTATTGATTTACATAGAAATACATACAAGCTACAGCAAAAAACCGGGCCATTGAAACCAACCAATATGTGTCGGCATTTACCTTCTATGCAAGCAAACAATCGTAATCATGATTACCCTCCCTGATCTCATATCCCTTCATCCATCTTTACAATCTGATCTTGAATGTTAACATAGTAGCAGAAACTAACTCTGGAAATGAATGCTCTGATTTAAATCTCTTACATTTAATCTTGTATCTCCCTCATTTCAAAGACTGCAAAATCTATTAAAAACAATTTGTTTTTATCTACCCTGTCCCATACTTTCATTATTTTAAACACTGCTATCATATCACCTCCTAATCTGTATTGTTCTAACAAAAATGTCCCAGTTTCTCCTTATCCTCGGCATCCTAGTGAATCTGCATTGTACCATTTCTAAAGTCTCAATATTCTTCCTATGGTATGGAGCCTAGTACTGTACAAGTACTGTGAGGTGTTATTAAGGTTTTAAATAGGATCATTACCTCTTGACATTTTATTGTATACCTCTTGTGATAAAACCTAGAATTCAATTAACTTTTTTTTTACTGCCTTATCAACCAGAGGTGATGCACCTAATGTCCTGTGAACCATTGCCCCCAAATCATTCTGCTCTTCTACAGCACTGAGAGCCTACTTCCATTCAAAGTATGATTACTGCAAGGTTTTTCCACTAAAATGCATCACCTCACACTTACTGGCATCAAATTGCATCTTTTAACCCATTCCCCCATCTCATCAATATCCTTTTGCAAGTTTCTCTGATCTTCTATAATAAATGATACCTCCTAGTTTGATATCATCTGCAAATTTGAACATCACTCCCTCTAGGTCTGTATCCAAACTATTGATATGTACAATGAACAGAAGTGGCCCCAGAATTGAACCCACTCCCAACCAATCTGAAAAACTGACTAATTCCTCTTACCTGTTTTTCCCCTTCTAACCAATTTTTAATCCAATGCTATCCTCCTGCTAATTCCATACCTCTTTAATTATCTGCAGTAATCTCCTGTGTGGCGTCTCATCAAAAACTTACCAAAAGTCCATGTACTCTTACATTTCTCCCATCTCTATCCTCTCACAGAAGGTTGAGGTTTGCCAAGCATGATCGTCACTTTTGAAATCCTTGCTAGCTACTTCTAACTATTTCCTCTATCTAGATATGTGGTCATTTCATCCTTAATCGAAAGCTCTAAATATTTTCCCGACTGCAAATGTTAAGCTAACTGGCCTGTAATTAGCCAGACAAGCTCTGTCTCCCTTTTAAAAAATTGATACAGGTTGAACCTCCCTTTTCTGGCACCCTCGGGACCTGGTCTGTGCCGAATAATTTTGCTGGATGAGGGGAGATCAGCGGCCGGGGGGGGGGGGGATCGGCACCCCGGGCTGGCCCGAAGTGTCGGCAGGTCCCGGGCGGGCTGCGAAGGATATGTCAGCGGGCCGGGCGGACCCTGCGGGTCCAGTGTCAGCGCGACCCCAGGGGCGTTGGCATGGCCCCAGCGGGTCGAGTGTCAGCGCGACCCCAGGGGCGTTGGCATGGCCCCAGCGGGCCGAGTGTCAGCGCGACCCCAGGGGCGTTGGCATGGCCCCAGCGGGTCGAGTGTCAGCGCGACCCCAGGGGCGTTGGCATGGCCCCAGCGGGTCGAGTGTTGGCGCGACCCCAGCTGACCCGAAAAGTTAACTCTGCTTCCTCTCCAAAGGTGCTGCCTGACCTGCTGAGATTTCCAGCATTTTCTGTGTTTATTCCAGATTCCAGCATCCGCAGTATTTTGCTTTTGTATCAGGACTCGCCTGTTCTCCGATATCTTTCTCTTTAGTAAAGACTGATGCGAAGTACTGATTAAATATTCATTTTTGATCATCATCCATAAATCGACAATCCTCTCCTCTCAGATGTCTTACCTCACTTTTAGCAATTCTCTTTTGAATGATATATTGTAAAATACTGTTCCTTTTGATGTTTTTTTTTAATTTCTTACTCTAAGCTTTCCTTATCCTGCTTTTAACACCGTTTCTTGCTTTTTATATCCTCCTTTAGTTTTTTCATCATAATTGTAGTTGCTCATCCTCATGAGCCCCCTTCTTCAATGTTAATTTGTTTCTAATATTTATCCATGACATCCTAAAACAACTTCAATTTATACAGCGCTCTTAATATAGAAAAAACACCCCAAGGCACTTCACAGAGGTGTAAAGAAAGAAAAATACTTGTATTTATATAACGCCTTTTATGACCTCACGATGCCCAAAGCTCTTTATAGCCAATGAAGTACTTTTGAAGTGTAGTCTCTGTTGTAATGCAGGAAACATGGCTGCCTTGCGACAGCAAGATCCCATCATAAACAATGAGATAAAATGACTATATAATCCATTTTAGTGATGTTGATTGAGGGATAAATATTGGTCAAGACACTGGGGAGAACTCCCATGGTCTTCTTCAGCGCAGTCAAATGAAAAAATGGACAGCAAACCAAAAAAAGAAGTTAGCTTAGTCAAAGTGGTGCTTTATAAGAACAGCTTTAAAGGGGAGGAAGTATTGATGGAGGTGGTTACGGAAAGAATTCCACAGCATTAAGGCCGGAACAGCTGAAGGCACAGTTGCCAATGCTGGGGCGAAAGGAGAGGAGAATACACGAGAGACCAGAGTCATAGGTGTTGTGTATTGCTCTGGTACATTAAATGTACGATAAGTACAATGGTGCACCACAGAGGGCGCTGTGGTGGGAGACCTGAAAGTACCTGCACGAGGCAGTATAAAAGGCTGCCCACCACACCTGTGGAGCACTCTGGAGCTGTTCAATAAAGGACTAACGTCACAGCAGTTAGTTCAACACCAGACCGTGTGGAGTCAGTGATTTGTGTGCTACATACACCACATTGGCGACAAGAAAGCGGACAAATTCCACGCAACCATGGCTACTCCGGGCTCGCTAAAGGATTTTACCGTGGGCAATGATTGGGAGGCCTTTACGGAAAGGCTCGAGTACTACTTCACAGCAAACGATCTGACGGAGGACACGAACGCACAGAGAGAAACGTAAAGCGATATTGCTTTCCAGTTGTGGCGATGAGGTTTACTGTCTCATCAGGGATTTGCTGGCACCCGGGAGCGCCAGGGACAAGTCATATGAGGAGCTGACTGAACTCATTCGTGACCAGTTGAAACTGAAGGAGAGCATCCTCATGGCCAGATACAAATTTTACCATCACTGCAGACCCAAGGGCGAGGATGTCACCAAATATGCTGCGGACCTCAGGAGACTCGTGGCGCTGTGTGATTTTGGCGCACACCTTGACGAGGCGTTGCGGGATGTTTTCGTCATGGGGATTGGCCATGAGGGCCTCCTTCACAAGCTGCTAGCCACGGAACACACAGTCACCCTGACAAAGGCCATCACCGTCAGCTGGGCATATATGACCTCGATGTGCAGCACCAAGTAAATGATCCACACAGTCTCGAACCCAGCAGGCACTGTCCACAGGATAGCGCCCACCACGGACAGAACTGCAGAGCGTGGCTCTGCCCGGGGCAGAGAGCACGGACCTCGGGGTCCTGGAACTCAGAGTCCGCTGAGGGGGACCAATCAAGCAGCACCATGCTGGTGCTGCAGAGGAAGCCATGGGGCTCACCGGTGCAGGTTTGCGGAGTACACGTACATTAAAGGCCACCTTCAGCGCATGTGTAAAAGAAATCGGACTCACCATGTGGCTGAGGAGATGGGGGATGATCCACTGTTCAGTGAGGAGCAGACAGAAGATGATGAGGCGTTGGGACTGTATACGTGCACCGACGATTCGCCCCCAGTAATAATGGAAGTAAAAATTGACGGAGTCCCAGTGGGATCGGGTCCGTCGTTGATGAGTCAGAGAACTTTTGATAAACTGTGGGGGAACCCGGCTGCACGACCCAAGCTGGTCCCGGTCACGGCAAAGCTGCGTACTTACACCATGGAACTGATAGCTGTACATCTGCTCTGCCGAGAACAGGTATCTCACGGGGGCGAGACACACGGTTTACCTTTATGGGTCATTGCAGGCAATGGGCCGACGATCCTCGGCAGAAGATGGATGGGAAAGGTCCGTGGGAGCTGGGAAGACTTCTTCACTCCCCCACAAACTGCTGCTCCCCGGGTTTCCAAAGGGCAGCGGCAACTGAGCTGGAGCTGCAGCAGCAGCCCAGAACTCCTGGCCCCAAGCAATCCTGCAGCCTCAGCCTCCACACAAGGTTACGGGTGCGGACCCATTGCCGGGGTGCGGGCCGGCGGGGTGCTGCGGTCCATCAGTGGCCGGGGGACCCACGCAGCAGAACAAGCGGGCGGCAGCAGCGGCCGCGATGGTGGCGGCCACGGTGGCAGCAGGAAAGGCGGCCACGGCGAGAACTGTAACGAAACGCCGCGCCGAGTTTGAGAGCACCAGCATCGAGTAAGTCCAGCATCAGCGCCAGAGGAAGAGGATCGTGGACAAATGCCTGAAACCTTTCCCCAAAACACTGCAAAATTCCCTCTCCCCACCTTCTGTGTTTCCCTTTCCCTCCTTCCATGTTTTTTCTTCTTCTTTCTAGGCCAGCTGAACACCTAAGATGGCGGCGCCAAACGGAAGCCTCGTGGGAGCCACAAGATGGCATCTTAAAAGGGAAATGCTCCTGGGCGTCTTAAAAGGGCCTCACACCACTGCGGTCCCCACATAAAAACTTTTGGACTTTTGTAAGGCTAGAGCGAGCCTAAGTGTGCCATGTGAATGTAGGATGATGGACTTATAACAAGAAATAATATTTTAATGCTGGGTGGTCACTGTGTTTAAAATAATGGACATGAATTGCGAATTACGACAAGAGTTAATATTTCAATGCTAAATGGTCACTGTGTTTAAATTCAGAGACGTGGATCCGTGACCAACATTACCAATGGGCTAATGCGTTTTTTGATTTCGGGGATTCCAGCAACGGCTTTTTGAACTGGGGCGTGCAGTGATGTTGTGTATTGCTCTGGTACATTAAATGTATAAGTAGTACAATGGTGCGCCACAGAGGGCGCTGTGGTGGGAGACCTGAAAATACCTGTACGAGGCAGTATAAAAGGCTGCCCACCACACCTGTGGAGCACTCTGGAGCTGTTCAATAAAGGACCAAGGTCACAGCAGTTAGATCAACACCAGACTGTGTGGAGTCAGTGATTTGTGTGCTACATACATCACAATAGGCGTGGAGAGTTCCTGAGGGGATTGTAGGGTTGGAGGAGGTTACAGAAATGGGGAGGGGAGAATTGTAAATTGGAGGTGTTGGATGACCGGGATGCAACGTAGTGATGAGTGAGTGGGACTTGGTGTAGGGTAGGATGTGAGCAGCAGAGTTTGGATGAGCTGAAGTTTACAGAGATGGAGGATGGGAGGCCAACCAGCAAAGTCTGGAGGTGACAAAGGCATGGATCAGAAGTTTGTACACAGATAGGGTAAGACTAAGGCAGGGTGGAGATGTTGTGCAGGTAGAGGCAGGCGGTCTTTGTGATGGAGGATATGAAGTTGGAAGCTCACCTTGGGGTCGAATAGTTAAACTATAAATAGTTTCCTTTTTAAAAAAAATGAAATATATTATTCTGCACCTTTGCAAACTATTTTTAAAAACATCCCACTATTGCTCTGTAGTCCTGTGTGCCAATTTCTCCTTTTACCTCACCTCAGACAGCTTAAGAACATAAGAAATAGGAGCAGACGTAGGCCATTTAGAAACATAGAAAAATAGGTGCAGGAGTAGGCCATTCGGCCCTTCGAGCCTGCACCGCCATTCAATAATATCATGGCTGATCATTCCTTCAAGTACCCCGTTCCTGCTTTCGCTCCATACCCCTTGATCCCCTTAACTGTAAGGACCATATCTAACTCCCTCTTGAATATATCCAGTGAACTGGCATCAACAACTCTCTGCGGCAGGGAATTCCACAGGTTAACAACTCTGAGTGAAGAAGTTTATCCTCATCTCAGTCCTAAATGGCCTTCCCCTTATCCTAAGACTATGTCCCCTGGTTCTGGACTTCCCCAACATCGGGAACATTCTTCCCGCATCTAACCTGTCCAGTCCCGTCAGAATTTTATATGTTTCTATGAGATCCCCTCTCATCCTTCTAAACTCCAGTGAATAAAGGCCCAGTTGATCCAGTCTCTCCTCATATGACAGCCCAGCCATCCCTGGAATTAGTCTGGTGAACCTTCGCTGCACTCCCTCAATAGCAAGAACGTCCTTCCTCAGACTAGGAGACCAAAACTGAACACAATATTCCAGGTGAGCCCTCACTAAGGCCCTGTATAACTGCACTAAGACCTCCCTGCTTCTATATTCAAATCCCCTAGCTATGAAGGCCAACATACCATTTGCCTTCTTCATTGCCTGCTGTACCTGCGTGCCCACTTTCAGTGACTGATGAACCATGACACCCAGGTCTCGTTGTACCTCCCCTTTTTCTAGTCTGCCGCCATTCAGATAATATTCTGCCTTCGTGATTTTGCCCCCAAAATGGATAACCTCACATTTATCCACATTATACAGCATCTGCCATGTATTTGCCCACTCACCTAATCTGTCCAAGTCACCCTGCAGCCTCTTAGCGTCCTCCTCACAGCTCACACTGCCACCCAGTTTAGTGTCATCTGCAAACTTGGAGATATTACACTCTATTTCTTCATCCAAATCGTTAATGTATATTGTAAAGAGCCTGATCCACATTTAATAAGATCATGGCTGATCTGATCATGGACTCAGTTCCACTTCCTTGCCCGCTCCCCATAACCCTTTATTCCCTTATCGCTCAAAAATCTATCTATCTCAATATATTCAATGACCCAGCCTCCACAGCTCTCTGGGACAGAGACTTCCATAGATTTACAACCCTCAGAGAAGAAATTTCTCCTCATCTCAGTTTTAAATGGACGGCCTCTTATTCTGAGACTGTGTCCCCTAGTTTTAGTTACGCTATGAGTGGAAATATCCTCTCTGCATCCAACTTGTTGAGCCCTCTCATTATCTTATATGTTTTGATAAGATCACCTCTTATTCTTCTGAACTCCAATGAGTATAGTACCAACCTACTCAACCTATCTTCATAAGTCAACCCCCTCATCTCCGG
The DNA here is from genome assembly GCF_044704955.1 of Pristiophorus japonicus. Taxonomy (NCBI): domain Eukaryota; kingdom Metazoa; phylum Chordata; class Chondrichthyes; family Pristiophoridae; genus Pristiophorus; species Pristiophorus japonicus. The sequence goes on along the minus strand of NC_091977.1, from coordinate 489,732,061 downwards.
TATCAACCTTCTCTGAACAGCCTCCAATCCAACTGTAGCCTTCCTTAAATACAGATCCCCCTTGTAATAAAGGCCAACATTCAATTTGCCTTTCTGATTTCTTGCTGTACCTGTATGCTAACTTTTTGTGTTTCATGCACAAGGACCCCCAGGTCCCTCTGTACTGAAGCACTTTTTCTCTATTTAAATTATAATTTGCTTTTCTATTTTTTCTGCCAAAGTGGATAACCTCACATTTTCCAACATTATACTCCATCTGCCAAATATTTGTGCACTCACTTAGCCTGTCTATATCCCTTTGCAGATTGTTTGTGTCAACCTCACAATTTGCTTTCCCACCTATCAATGTATCATCAGAAAACTTGGCTATATTACACTCGGTCCCTTCATCCAAGTCATTAATATAGATTGTAAATAGTTGAGGCCCCAGCACAGATCCCACTAGTTATTATTTGCCAATCGGAAAATGACCCGTTTATCCTGACTCTCTGTTTTCTGTTAGTTAGCCAATCTTAATCCATGCTAATATATTACTCCAACCCCATGAAATTTTATCTTGTGCAGTAACCTTTTATGTGGCGCCTTACTGAATGCCTTCTGGAAATCCAAATATACCACATCCACTGGTTTCCCCTTATCCATCCTGCTCGTTACATCCTCAAAAAACTCCAGCAAATTTGTCAAATTGATTTCCCTTTCATAAAACCATGCTGACTCTGCTTGATTGAATTATGCTTTCCCAAATGACCTGCTACTGCTTCTTTAATAATGGACTCCAGCATTTTCCCAACGACAGATGTTAGGCTTACCGGTCTATAGTTTCCTCCTTTCTGTCTGCCTCCTTTTTTTAAATAGGAGCGTTACGTTTGAGGTTTTCCAATTCGCTGGGACCTCCCCAGAATCCAGGGAATTTTGGTTGAAATTACAATCAATGCATCCACTATCTCTGCAGCCACTTCTTTTAGGACCCTAGGATGCAGGCCATCAGGTCCCATTATTTTACCGTGTACTACTTCTTTAGTGATAGTGATTGTATCTCCCTCCCTATAGCCATTGATTATCCCCTATTGGGATGTTTTTAGTGTCTTCTACCGTGAAGGCAGACACAAAATATTTGTTCAAAGTCTCTGCCATTTCCCTGTTCTCCATTATTAATTCCCCAGTCTCATCCTCTCAGGGACCAACATTTACTTTAGCCACTCTTTTACTTTTTATGTACCTGTAGAAACTCTTACTATCTGTTTTTAATATTTCATGCTAGTTTACTTTCATAATCTACCTTCACTCTATTATTTTTTTAGTCATTCTTTGCTAGCTTTTAAAAGTTTCCCAATCCTCTGGCCTCCCACTAGTCTTGGCCACATTTGGTTTAAATTTTATACCATCCATTATTTTCCTTAGTTAGCCACGGATAGTTATCCCTTCTCTTACAGCCTTTCCTTCTCATTGGGATATATTTTTGTTGAGAGTTATGAAATATCTCCTTAAATGTCTGCCACTGCGCATCAATCATCCTATACTTTAATCTATTTTCCCAGTCCACTTTGGCCAACTCTGCCTTCATACCTTTGTAATCTCCTTTATTTAAGCTTAGGGTTTGAGATCCAACTTTCTCACCTTCCAATTGAGTTTGAAATTCAACCATGTTATGGCCACTCATTCCTAGAGGATCCTTTACGAGGAGAACGTTTATTAATTCTGTCTCATTACACAATACCAGATCTAAGATAGCCTGCTCCCTGGTTGATTCCGCAACGTACTGTTCAAGGAAACTATCCCGGATACACTATGAACTCTTCCTCAAGACTACCCTGGCCAATTTGCTTTGTCCAATCAAAATGAGGGTTAAAATCGCCCATAATTATTGCCGTTCCTTTTTTTTTAAACAAGCCTCCATTATTTCTTGATTTATACTCCGTCCACCAGTGTAGCTACTGTTAGGGGGCCTATAGACTGCCCACCAGCGACTTTTTCCCCTTATTATTCCTATCTCCACTCAAACTGATTCAACATCTTGATCTTCTGAGCCAATATCGTTTCTCACTAACACACTGATCTCATCCTTTATTAACAGAGCTATCCCACCTTTTCCTTTCTGTCTGTCCTTCCGAATTATCAAATACCCCTGAATATTTAGTTCACAGCCTTAGTCGCCTTTCAACCATGTCTCTGTAATGGCTATCATATCATACCCATTTGTATCTATTTGTGCCGTCAACTCATTTATTTTGTTACGACTGCTGCGTGAATTCAGATAAAGAGCTTTTAAATTTGTTATTTTACCATTTTTTCCTGCTTTGACCCCACTTTCTGATTCACTTTTATGTTTATACATGCTGTCCCTTCCTGTCACGCTCTGGTTTTCATTTCCCCCAGTGCTACACTGCTCTACTGCCTTCTCCTTATTCTTTGACTTTGTAAATTTCCGCTCACTTGAACCCTCCCCCCACTAATTAGTTTACAGCCCTAGTTATGTGATTCGCCAGGACCCTAGTCCCAGCAAGGTCTAAGTGAAGTCTGTCACAACGGAACAGCTCCCTCTTACCCCAGTACTGGTGTCAGTGTCCCACGAACTAAAACCCATTTCTCTCACACCAGTCTTTGAGCCATGTGTTAATCTCTCTGATCTTATTTACCCTATGCAAATTAGCTCGTGGCTCAGGTAGTAATCCTTTGTAGTTCTGCTTTTTAATTTGGCCCCTAGCTGCTCATACTCCCTCAGCAGAACCTCTTTCTTTGTTCTACCTATGTCGAAGGTACCATGTGGACCACGACAACTGGATCTTCCCCCTCCCGCTCCAAGTTCTTCTCCAGCCCTGAGGAGATGTCCTTTCACCCTGGCACCAGGCAGGCAACACAGCCTTCGGGACTCACACTCTCGGCTGCAGAAAACCTTATCTATCCCCCTAATGATACTGTCCCCTATCACTACAATGTTTCTTTTTACTCCCGCCACTTGAATAGCACCCTGTACCACGGTGCTGTGGTCAGTTTGCTCATCTTCTCTGCAGTCCCTGCTCTCGTCCACACAGGGAGCAAGAATCTCATACCTGTTGGCTGAGGCTCCTCCATCACTACATTCTGGGTCGCCATACCTGCCTCACTCGTAGTTACACCCTCCTGTCCCTGACCACGGAACAAACTTGAATGAATTAATCTAAGAAGTGTGACTGCCTCCTGGAACGCAGCATCCAGGTAACTCTCCCCCTCCCTGATGTGTCACAGTGTCCACAGCTCGGACTCCAGCTCATCAACACGGAGCTGAAGTTCCTCGAGCTGCAGACACTTGCTGCAGATGTGGTCGCCATGGACCTCAATGGGGTCAACCAGCTCCCACATGCAGCAGCAGTAACACATCGCCTGCCCTGCCATCTCTAATGTTTTTTAAGTTAATTAAGTTTTTAATCCCAGCTTTTAATTCAAACCAATGCCCCAGAAGAGAAGAACTCGCCAACCAATCACTTTCCTTCTTTCCTGTGACATCACACTTTGATTTTGGTTCTTTTTACTCCTTGTGTTCAGGTCAGTGGTGCTGTTTGGGTGGCTGCTTACGCCTTAACTTTCTAAAATCTGTCCAAATCCAAGCTGGTGTTCTAGATTTGGCAATGAGTTCTTCCCTTTCTTGCTGCATCTTAAACCTGGTAATACGATGGTCATTTCTCCCAAGGTGCTCAGCCATATTTAGCTCATTTAACTGATCTATTTCATTGCCCATAGCCAGATCTAGCAACACCTCTGTCCTGTAGACTTACTAAAATATTTCGAGGAAGGTATCCTGGACACATTTTGGAAATTTCTTTCCTTTTTCTCTATTTATTCCCTATATGTCTCAACTGATAAGTGGATAATTAAAATTTCCCAAAATAATAATTTAATTATTCCTACTCATCTCTAATCCTACTGCAGATTTCCTCCCCACAACTTGGAGGTCTGTGGTACACTCCTACTAATGTATCAAACTTTTTAACAAAAAAAAGATATTATGTGCCAACCATATGGGCACTGTCCAGTCCCTTGTCTACATTAGCCCTCTCTAATGACATGGCTTCCCTCATACAATATTGGCCCTGAATTTGCGGTCGTAGGCTTCCCGCGGGGAAATGCCTCCGATCCGCAAATAAAATGTTTGCATATCTAGTGGTGTGGGAGGTATGGAGCCTTGCGATCTGGACTTCTCCGAGTACCCACGGGTAGAGACCCACATATCCCAGTGGCGCGTGCAGTTCGCAAGCGCCCCTGGGATCACATGGGCCGGCCCAACGAATGAAAGAAGGGATCTCCATTCATGCTTGTAGGGATTCTGTTTGTACGGAATCCCCATAAACATGAATAGGAATATCCCCCAAAATATATCTACACATCAAATACATTTAAAAAAAAATTACATATTTAAAATTAAAGTGCATTTAATTAAATATTTTAAACAAAAATTTAATTTTTTGAAAAATAAATTTACATGTTTTAATGGACTAAAAATAAACTTACAAAAGCAAAATACTGCGGATGCTGGAATCTGAAATAAAAACATTTTAATTTAAATGAATGTTAAATATGTAGTTTATTTTCTATTTTTTATTGTGTTTTGGGTGTTTGGGGGGGGGGTTTCTCATTCATAGTCATAGGAGTTCCGGACTCACGGAACTCCTATTATTATGAATGAATGCTGGAAATCTCAGGCAGCATCCTGTGGAGAGAAAAACAAAGTTAATGTTTCGGTTCGACAAGTTTTGCTGCCTGACCCGCTGAGATTTCCAACATTCACTGTAAAAATAAACTTACCTTATTGCACATGGTTTTTAATGTATAAATGATTGATAACAGTTTATTTTTTTAATGCTTTTACCAGATGTAAGAATTTGTTGGGCAAGTAGCCCAACTCTCTGCCTACGAATGCCCTTTTCTCGGGGATTCGTACGATCGGTCAAGAAAATTCTTGCATACGCACCTTGTAGGGGATGCAAATTATGGCTCACTGAGACTCTGCCTTCTTTCTTATCTTTTCAATCCCACCTAAATATATTGGGCCTGAAATTCCGATGGAGGTCTTCCCACGGGCAAACGAGTGAAATAGGGAAAAAAGATCCGCACTTACCTGTTGCTGCTGCACCCGTTCGAACTTCCGAGCCTGAGGCCTCTGGTGATTGCGCATTGCAGCACGTGCACGTGGGGACGTGCGCAGGCCAGAAGCTGGAGACAGCAGCCAATCAGGTTAGTATATTTTCTCATTCATAGTAATAGGAGTTCCGTAAGTCCGGAACTCCTATTACTATGAATGAGAACCTCTCTCCCCCGCACCCCCCCACCCAAACACAATAAAAAATAGAAAATAAACTACATATTTAACATTCATTTAAATTGAAGTTCTTTTAAAAAAAAAAGTTGGGAAAATATTTTTTTTATAAGTTTTTTTTAATTAAGCCTTAAAATAAACTTACCATAGTGGGGGAGGGTTTTTAAAAATAAAATGTTTTTATAACTTTATTTTAAAATGTTTCTGTATTTTTAAATACTTGCGCCTGTAAAAGTTGGCTATATGCGTGTTTTTTCAGGAGCAAGATTTTAAAGGACATTTGCAGGCCAAAATATTCGTAAATATCGGAAATCTTGTCCTGCAAGTGTCCTCGCTCACGATTTGCGGATGATCTGTCAAGCCAGAAACTTGTCAGATCGGAAAAGCCGGTTTTCAGCGCATGCGCATTGCGCGTTGCGCGTTGAAACCCGGCTTTTCCGATGCCTTCCCGGGTCCGTAGAAACTTCGTACGGACTTTGGACATCGGAATTTCAGGGCCATTATATTTTTGGAAATATGTTTGTTTTCCATTCATGTCCATGTTGCAGTCAGGTTTCTGAAAATACTATTAAGTCCACATCTTCCTGTAAAATAATCACTTCCAGTTTCCCCATTTTATTTCCCACGCTCTGGGCAATGCAATAACTGCATTTGAACCATTTTGCTTTCTTTTTTTTAAAAAAGTAAACCTTTCTACCACTTTTTTTTCCCCTCTAAGTTACCCTCTACCGTTAAGTCTTTTCCCAGCTTATAACTTGTACATTTAAGATTATTCCTGTCCTTGTTGCTAAATCATTTGCTGCATGAATATGTTTCTCATCCATTTTTCCTTTCACTGATAGCTAATCTTGGCTCATTTTATTTTCCTAGCCATCTCCACTTCTTTGTCTTCACTTCCCTATTTAAATGTTTTGGGCAATACATTAGCTCCCTCTTGGATCAGATGCAGCACATCTTTGTGGAATAGCTTCCGTCGGACCCAAAATTGCTGCCAACGCCCGACAAAGTGGATTCCATATTCCTGACACCACACCTTTAGCCATGCATTGATTTCACTCGTCTTCCTATTATAGTACACGGCTAGTGAAGTAATCCTGAGAGGACGATCTGCGAAGTCCTAATCTCCTGAATTAATTTTGCAGGACTTTACTTATATCATTGGCTCCCAGAGAGACCACGATAATTGGTTGCTTGAAACTTCTATATCTAACATTAATAACACAACGGCCCATAATTTTCGGCCCTGACAAGGTGTGTATAAGCCCACTAGGGCCACGCAAGTTCCAGGTTTTCGAGTCGCAAAACCCGGACCTTGCAATCTGTAAAGAATCTACTTGACAGATCCAACGTATCCCCGGGAAAAGGGCATCCGCGGACAGAGAGTTGGGCGATTTGCCCAACGAATGCCCATGAAATTTTTACGCCTGATAGCAGCAGGCGCAAGGCCTGCTTTTACCAGCGTAAGAATTTAAATGAACTAAATATATATATATTTTTTTTTACATTAAAAAACACGTATAAGATATAGTTATTTTTAGCCCATTAAAACATTTAAATTTATTTTTCAAAAAATGCCCCCCTGCCCTGTCCCCACACCCATTCTGGGGGGGAGGGGTGGGGGGGGAGTGCAGGGGGGCATTGTCTCTATGCACACAGTATCTAAGCAGGATGTTGGAGACCTCATAATCAAGTTTTACCCTTTGACACAGGTATTGAATTTCTAACATTGGTGGTGGTGACATAGTACTCACAAGATCATAAAGACAGCTGATTAAGCAGAGCTTTTAAAGGTTTAAAAAACACTCCTACTTTGAGGTGGCTTCTGACCTTTTGGGGAGTTGCTTCTGGACTTGTGAAACAACAGTACCAGATGGATGGAACTGAATGGCCACAAATAGAAGGAAACAAATGAAAACAAGCACTGTATAATAGGAACGTCTAGTCGATAAGAAGAACTGCACCCCAGCCAACGAAGGAGGGAAGAAGAATGAACGCGGACAATGGGCCTGCTATTATAACGAGAGGATTCAATATTGACTAACTTATGATAGTAAGTGTGCAAATATATTCAATATTACAAATTATCGTGTTTGTTTTCTCTGTGCTGGGGACACCTATCTTCAGGCTTAATGGAGTGGTAGGTCTACTTTGCTAATTACGGAATTTTCAAAGCATGTGTGACTCCGTGAGTGAGAGTTAAATAGAAAGAGAAAAGGAAGGAAAGGTGCTGCAACGCTTCTGCTACTTACAACCTCTAATGCTGTGTGCCCTCTCTCTGCCAATAATTTTGATAGTGGCCTCTTCCAATGGTGTTAGGATCTCCTCCTGTTCTCGTACTCTCCTTTCTGATGTGTACCAACTTCTCTTGCAAGAAGATAGAAGTGGGCTAGTATGCACCCTCTTGAAATGTTATCAAGAAGGGAGTACGCTTCGTAGTGTGCATGATGACGGGAAGAAGCAGCAAGTGGGGTCAGTGGTTGTGACGGTTGGTAAACAAAATCATACATTTTAAATGATTTAAAAAACTGTTCTGGTCCATAATTACATTAAGGGTTTGCGGGGAGGTGGTGGTCAGAAGAGAAAGAGTTGGCCTATACACTATCAAGGTAAATTTCTGTCCAGACCTATCTAGCTTCCCTGTAAGCACCCCACCTCTCCTAAATCCAATTGAGCACATGCAAGCTTGGCTCAGTTGGTACCACTTGTTTCTGTTTCAGAAATTGGAGAGATTGAGCCCCATATCAGGTCAAAATCTAAGCTGATGCTCCAGTGCATAATGAGGAAGTCATCACCATCATAGGCAGTCCCTTGGAATCGAGAAAGACTTGCTTCCACTCCTGAAGTGAGTTCTTTCGTGGCTGAACAGTCCAATACGAGAGCCACAGACTCTGTCACAGGTGCGACAGACAGTCGTTGAGGGACTGGTTTGCCGCATGCTCTTTCTGCTGCCTGCGCTTGACCTCTGCACGCCCTCGGTGTTGAGATTCGAAGTGCTCAACGCCCTCCCGGATGCACATTCTCCACTTAGGGCCGTCTTTGGCCAGCAGAGACACCCAGGTGTTAGTGGTAATGTCGAACTTTATCAGGGAGGCTTTGAGGGTGTCCTTGTAACGTTTCCGCGGCCCACCTTTGGCTTGTTTGCCGTGAAGAAGTTCCGAGTAGAGCACTTGCTTTGGGAGTCTCGTGTCTGGCATGTGAACTAGGTGGCCTGCCCAGCGAAGCTGATCGAGTATGGTCAGTGCTTCAATGCTGGGGATGTTAGCTTGGACGAGGACACTGATATTGGTGCGCCTGTCCTCCCAGGGAATTTGCAGGATCTTGCAGAGACATCGTTGGTGATATATCTCCAGCGACTTGAGGTATCTTCTGTACATCGTCCATGTCTCTGAGCCATATAGGAGGGAAGGTATTACTACAGCTCTGTAGACTATGAGCTTGGTGATAGATTTGAGGGCCTGGTCTTTGAACACTCTTTTCCTCAGGTGACCGAAGGCCGCACTCGTGCACTGGAGGCGGTGTTGAATCTCCGCATCAATGTCTGCTTTTGTTGACAAGAGGCTCCCGAGGTATGGGAAATGGTCCACGTTGTCGAGGGCTGCGCCGTGGATCTTGATGACTGGCCGGGGGGGGAGGGGGGGGGGGGGGGAGGGGTGCTGTGCGGTAAGGACAGGCTGCTGGAGCACCCTTGTGTCTTACGGATGATTAGCTTAGTTTTCATATGCCTCACTAAATACATCGACTATATCCTGGAGTTCAGCCTCAGAACGTGCAATGACGACAGTGGTTGGGGTGAACTTGGACCTGGCCTGGAGGTAGCGTAGGTTAAACAGCTTCCCATTGGTTCTGTAGTTTAGTTCCACTCCAGCAGGGAGCTTGTTGACTGTGAGGTGGAGCATGGCAGCGAGGAAGATTGAGAAGAGGCTTGGAGCGATGACGCAGCCGTTTGACCCCGGTCCGGACGTGGATTGGGTCTGTAATGGATCCGTTGGTAAAGATCATGGCCTGCATGTCGATGTGGAGCAGGCGAAGGATGTTGACAAATTTTGGGGGCATCCGAAACGGAGGAGGACGCTCCATAGACCCTCGCGGTTGACAGTGTCAAAGGCCTTTGTAAGGTCAAAGAAGGCTAAGTATAAGGGCTGGCGCTGCTCCCTACATTTTTCCTGCAGCTGTCGCCTTGCAAAGATCATGTCCGTTGTGCTCCGTAGGGGACAAAATCTGCACTGTGACTCCGGGAGGAGCTCTTTGGCCACAAAGAGAAGACGGTTGAGGAGGACTCTAGCGACAACTTTCCCAATGGCTGATAGCAGGGAGATTCCCCTGTAGTTGCCGCAGTCGGACTTGTCCCCTTTTTTAAAGATGGTCACGATTACTGCATCTGAGATCTCCCGGCATGCTCTCCTCCCTCCAGATGAGAGAGATGAGGTCGTGTATCCGCGCCAACAGTGCCTCTCCACCATACTTTAGCGCCTCAGCAGGGATCCCATCCGCTCCCGTAACCTTGTTGTTCTTAAGCTGTTTTATGGCCTTGCCTACCTCGTGCAACGTTGGGGTTTCACTGAGGTGGTGGTGGGTCGCATGCTGCGGGATGGAGTCGAGAACACTCGAGTCAAAGGCAGAGTCTCAATTGAGGAGATCTTTGAAGTGCTCCTTCCAGCGGGCCCTGACAGCCTCGTTGTCCTTGATGAGTGTTTCCACGTTCTTGGCCAGCAGTGGGGTGGGGCCTTGGGAGTTTGGACCGTAGGTAGCCTTGACTGCGATGAAGAATCCTCGCATAATATGGCTGTCGGCCAGTTGTTGTATCTCCTGTGCTTTCTCCATCCACCACTTGTTCTTTAGGTCCTGGGTTTTTTGTTGGACCTCAGCCTTGAGCAGTCTGTAATGTTGCTTTGCTGCTCCTGAGTTGGGTTGTTGCTTGAGGCTCAGAAATATTCTGCGCTTGCGATCTATTAGTTCTTGGATCACCTGATCATTTTCATCAAACCAGCCCTGGTGTTTTCTGGTTGAGTGACGAAGTGTCTCTTCACAAGCACTGGTTATGGAGGCCTGGAGGGCAGACCAAGCGCTGTGGGCATTCAACATCTCAGGGTCATCAAGGCACGCCAGGTTACCTGTGAGGCGCTGGCTGTATCGGCTCCCTTAACTGGGTCTTTAAGTGCCCCGGCATTGATTTTTTGCGGCATTGCTTCTGCTGTCCCCTCTGCTTTGGGGCTATGTTAATGTCGATGATTAGGTGGTGGTCCGTCCAACAGTTGTCAGTTCCTATCATGGTGCAGGTGATGCGCACATCCTTGCGATCCCTGGCTCGGACAATGACATAGTCGAGCAGGTGCCAGTGTTTGGAGCGAGGGTGTTGCCATGATGCCTTGTATTTGTCCCTCTGGCAGAACAGGGTGTTGGTGATGAGGAGTTCATGTTCTAGACATTTTGTCAGGAGTAGGGTACCTCTGGAGTTGGCTTTCCCTACCCCCTCTCTGCCAATCACGCCTCCCCAGAGGGCTGTGTCTTTGCCGACCCTGGCGTTGAAGTCACCTAGGAGGATCAATTTGTCGCCCGCGGGGACGCGGGATAGGGATGTTTCGAGGTTGGAATAAAAACCCTCTTTGTTCTCATCCGTTGCATCGAGTGTTGGGGCGTACGCACTGATGACTGTGACGCATTGGTTCCGGAATAGGGTGAGTCGGAGTGTCATGAGGTGTTCGTTAACTCCGCAGGGGGAGTCTTTGAGCCGGTCGACCAGCTCATTTTTGATACCGAAGCTGACTACGTGAAGGCGGCGTTCTTCCTCTGGTTTTCCTTTCCAGAAAAAGGTGTAACCTCCACCTTGTTCCTTGAGCTGGCCTTCCCCTGCCCGCCGGGTCTCGCTTAGGGCGGCAATGTCGATGTCAAAGCATTTAAGTTCCCAGGTGACTATGGCGGTGCGATGTTCCGGCCTGTCGTTGTTGGAGTTGGAGTTGTCCATGAGGGTCCTGACGTTCCAGGTCCAGAACTTCATGTTAATGAAGTGGAAGATGCCTGTGCTTGAGTTCTTTTAACATGGGGTGGCCGCTGCACACCGGCAACCACACGGGTTTGACAGAGCTAGGTCTTGGTCCAGTGGCAAGGAGGTCCAAGACGCTGGAGACCTGGCACTGCTGCATGAGCCTAATTGTCTACGGCAAGATGTTGGCCGCAAGCTCGGCGCCGAGTCGCGCCCTTGATGGTCGGTGGCCCGAGGCTTTGTTGGGGGCAGGCATTAGAAAGGTCAGTTGTCTGCTGGAGTTCTGAGGGATGTTTTAAAAGTTTTTTCTAAAGTTTTCCAAAGTTATTTAAAAGTTTCTCCGGAGGTTTCAAAAGAAAAATTCTCAAAGTTGTTTAAAAGTTTAAAAATGTTGCCAAATTGTTTAAAAAGTTTCTTAAGTTGATTAAAAGTTTAAGAGTAGATTAAAAGTTAATTAAAAGTCTAAAATGTAAGTCATAGTGTGCAGCCCAATCAGTGTTCACCGCTAACGATTGATTCCTGGGATGAGAGGCAGCTGGTAGCTGGTAGAAGAGCTCGTCAGCCAGCCGGCCCGGCCCGGCCCAACGACGCACTCCGGGTCCCTTCGGCCAGCCGGCCCGGACCAACGCGCACTCCAGGTCCCTACGGCCAGAGGGCTTGGCTCAACGATGCACTCCAGGTCCCTTCGACTGGAGGGCCTGACCCAACGGCGCACTCCAGGTCCCGTTGGCCAGAGGGCCTGATCCAACGATGCACTCTGGGTCCCTTCAGCCAGCCGTCTGACCCAGCCTCGCACTCCGGGTCCCTCCAGCCACAGGTTCTGTCCCAGCGAAGCAGTCCAGGTGCCTTCGGCCAGAGGGCCTTACCCAATGACGCACTCCTGGTCCCATCGGTTGGAGGGTCTGAATCAACGACGCACTCCAGGTTCCTTCGGCCAGAGGGCCTGACCCAACGACGCACTCAGGGTACCTGCGGCCAGAGGGCCTGGCCCAACGAGACATTCTGGGTCCCTTCAGCCAGCCGGTCTGACCCAGCCTCGCACTCCAGGTCCCTTCGGTCAGAGGGCCCGGCCCAGCCTCGCACTCCGGGTCTCTTCAGCCAGTCAGCCTGGCCCAACGACAGGCTGTACCTGCCCTAGGTCATTAGCGGTGAACACACAATGGGGAAGTATTGCAGTGCTTTCCTTTATATGAGATTTTAAGGGATGTATCTTAAGAGAAGCCATGGTAAAGCAGGAAGTTCTCCAGATGTCCTGGCTAACAATCTTCCCTCAACCAACATAATCACAAAAAATGAGGCTGAGGCCTAGAAATTCGATATGGCACGGAAATGGGCAGTAGTACCGTGGCGCAAGATTTGTTCGTGCCCGATTAGAAAGCATTGCCAGTTAATTTGAATGATTTCAGCGCAGAGTCCAGTGACGGATGCTCTGCTTCAGGCTGTGTGCTCAGCAGCAGGTGTAATGTTGTGACGCTGTAGCGTCCCTGAAGCGAAGCTGCGTTCTCTTACATAAGAACATAAGAAATAGGAGCAGGAGTAGGCCATTCAATAAGATCATGGCTGATCTGATCTTGGCCTCAACTCCACTTTCCTGCCCGCTCCCCATAACCCTTTACTCCTTCATCGCTCAAAAATCTGTCTATTTCCACCTTAAATATATTCAATGCCCCAGCCTCCACAACTCCCTGGGGTAGAGAATTCCAAAGATTTTCAGCCCTCAGAGAAGAAATTCCTCCTCATCTCCATCTTAAATGGGCAACCCCTTGTTCTGAAACTATGCCCCCTAATTCTAGATTCCCCCATGAGGGGAAACATCCACTTTGCGTCTACCTTGTCATGCCCCCTCAGAATCTTTCAAAAAAATCACCTCTCGTTCTTCTAAACTCCAACGAATATAGGCTCAATCTGCTCAACCTTTCTTCATGAGACAACCCCTTCATCTCCAATGCAAGTATATCCCTTCTTAAATAAGGAGACCAAAACTGTACGCAGTACTCCACGTGTGGTCTCAGCCCTGTACATTCCATCCTTTGCAATAAAGGCCAACATTCCATTGTCCCCTTAAAGCAAGGCTATCATTTTTGAAAGCAGCCTCAAGCCCTTGAAGCTCAACTGTGTAATGAAAAAAAAACATAAAAAAAACTCCAAACTAGGCAGCCTTCATCTCTTAAAGCTGAACTGCCTTCCGCATGTAAAAAAAATGGTAAATGTCCTTCAGCGCCGACACAAATGGCTCAACAGACCAGGGAAAGGGCACCTTGTGTCTCGCAGGCAGCACTCCAGCTTTGTGCAGGGTGTCAAGGCTGGAAGAAGGTTCTCTACCCACAGGCGGCCAGGAGGCCTTCCAGAAAGAAGGATGTGGGACCAGATCGCCGAGGCGGTCACTGCCAATAGTGTTGCCCCTAGGACTTGGCTTCAATGCCCAAAAAAGTTTCACGACAGACATGTGGTCAAGGTCAGTCAATGAATCTTCAAAAGCCATCGCCTATCAACTGTACCACTGGTCTCACACATTGGTTAATGCACAATCCCCCCTCACGCCCCCATCATTCACCTACCAACAATCTCTACCAAACTGGAGGCCTACCTCGCTTAACCTCATTCCCTTGGAGGAGACAGTGTTGGCCATTCTTGGCAGGGGCATGACTCAGCCCTTGGCCAGCAGAGGGGCTGAAAGAATATAAGATGCTGGTATCCACATATGTTAACCTTCTCATTACATCCCACTTTCCCTTCATCCCACAATATCTTCTGATGTACAAGCTGTGCATCATGTAAGCATGCACCTCTTGCTTTCCTGCCCTCCCCTCACCCTTGTGTCTTCCTCATTTCAGACACCCAAGAAATGCAGCCAGTGGGTGAAACATAGAAAATAGGTGCAGGAGTAGGCCATTCGGCCCTTCGAGCCTGCACCGCCATTCAATAAGATCATGGCTGATCATTCCCTCAGTACCCTTTCCTGCTTTCTCTCCATATCCCTTGATCTCCTTAGCCGTAAGGGCCATATCTAACTCCCTCTTGAATATATCTAATGAACTGGCATCAACAACTCTCTGCAGCAGGGAATTCCATCGGTTAACAACTCTCTGAGTGAAGAAGTTTCTCCTCATCTCAGTCCTAAATGACCTACCCCTTATCCTAAGACTATGTCCCCTGGTTCTGGACTTCCCCAACATCAGGAACATTCTTCCCGCATCTAACCTGTCCAGTCCCGTCAGAATCTTATATGTTTCTATGAGATCCCCTCTCATCCTTCTAAACTCCAGTGAATAAAGGCCAGTTGATCCAGTCTCTCCTCATATGACAGTCCAGCCATCCCCGGAATCAGTCTCGTGAACCTTTGCTGCACTCCCTCAATAGCAAGAACGTCCTTCCTCAGATTAGGAGACCTAAACTGTACACAATATTCCAGGTGAGGCCTCACTAAGGCCCTGTACGACTGCAGTAATACCTCCCTGCTCCTATACTCAAATCCCCTCGCTATGAAGGCCAACATACCATTTGCCTTCTTCACCGCCTGCTGTACCTGCATGCCCACTTTCAGTGACTGATGAACCATGACACCCAGGTCTCGTTGCACCTCATCTTTTCCTAATCTGCTGCCATCCAGATAATATTCTGCCTTCGTGTTTTTGCCCCCAAAATGGATAACCTCACATTTATCCACATTATACTGCATCCATCATGCATTTATCCATTCACCTAACCTGCCCAAGTCACCCTGCAGTCTCTTAGCATCCTCCTTATAGCTCACAAACTTGGCGATATTACACTCAATTCCTTTAGCTAAATCGTTAACGTATATCGTAAAGAGCTGGGGTCCCAGCACTGAGCCCTGCGGCACTCCACTAGTCACTGCCTGCCATTTTGAAAAGGACCCGTTTATCCCGACTATCTGCTTCTTGTCTGCCAACCAGTTCTCTATCCACGTCAGTACATTACCCCCAATACCATGCGCTTTGATTTTGCACACGAATCTCTTGTGCGGGACCTTGTCAAAAGCCTTTTGAAAGTCCAAATACACCACATCCACTGGTTCTCCCTTGTCCACTCTACTAGTTACATCCTCAAAAAATTCCAGAAGATTTCCCTTTCATAAATCAATGCTGACCAAGAAGAGGGAAAGGAGAGTGAAGAAGAACACAAAGAAACACCGTCACTCGATTTCATGCTCTCAATCACCAGCTCCCCGAGGTCGTCCTGCAAGGCCATCTGCAGTGTCCCCCACTGGAACTCAGCAACCTTCCACCAGCCATGCTGCAGCCACTGGGGTAGCACTGTATGACATCACTAGGACAAAGGCACACGCAAGACAGTCACTAAGAGAATATACGAGGGTGATTAGTTGATTTGTTATTGTAATATTGGATGCATATATCGATAAGTTGGATTGGAAAGTTTGCTTTATAGTGACTTTTATTTCAGTAATGTGGCCAAGAGACTGCTGTGATGGTCAGTAACAAAAGGAAGGTAAGGCGTAGGACAAATCTTAAAAGGATTGGCACTGGTACCGCAGGCGGATGATTTGATCCCAGATAGCCCGGCCAGAATGCGGCTGTCTACTTTCTTCTGCTTCCTCCCCTTCTCTCTGTGAGCAGCTTGTCCCCTTCACTGCCTCTGATTCATCTCCATGTGATGTTGCAGCCTAAGGGGGACTTTGAGCCCCCAGAGAGCAAGTGGTGTTCTCAGAGGCCTTTTTAATTAAACATCCAAAGCCTTGCAAGCGTCCAGCAGCAGTCCTTGCACACTAAGAACTTTTTAAATGTACTGTACAAAGCTGCTACTACAATAAAATATAAAAAATCCACTCTAAATGCTGAAATCGAAACTTACCTAAAAGATGTGTGTGTCCCTTTAAGAAACGTCAACAGCGTCTCTGTACATTTGCAGCGTGCGGCGGCCTGGGCTGGAAATCGGCGTGGTCCTGGCCAGCAAGACCATCAGCAGGCCGGGGTATTAGAGGGAGCAGCGGCTGCGGCATGCCACTGCAGGGAGCAGCACCTGCTGCTGTAGAAGGCTGACGGCTGATTGCAGTGCGGGCAGGTACAACAGGAGTGGCGAGGTTGAGGCGAAGGAGCGGCAAGAGTTCGTAGAGGGATGTGATTGGGGCCCAGGGGAGGCGAGAATTCGGGGCTAGAAGAGGCGCGGGCCCAGAGGCAGCACGGGTCAGCCCGCACTGTGATATGTGTGCACACTGGGTCCGTGCAGCAGAGCTGGTCTCCAGTCATCTTGGTTAATCCTTGCCACTGGACCAAGACCTAGCTCTGTCAAGCCCGTGTAGTGACTGGGGTGCAACAACCACCACACGTTAAAAAAATCCACACACAGGCATCTTCCACCCTTCAAGATGTAGTTTGGGATCTGGAATATTAGGTCCTTCATTGAAACACCTGTGAACTCATCCCTTTTCAGCGTGGAAGCAAGTCATCCTCGCTTCAAGGGACTGCCTATAATGATGACAGCTGCTGTATGCATGTTATTCCGTACATAGCTAGGAGAAGGTGTTATAGAGTGCGGCGACATCTAAAATCGCAGTCGTGTGTCAATTCAGGTGTTGCATGTAGACTGACATCATGATCTGCATATTTACATTGAAGAGGCGAGTGTGGGCAATGGCAGCGCATTTTTTTCAAGCCTTAACCGCCGGCGCTACAAAATGAAATTTTGCGGCCTATGTGGTTATTTTTGTCGTTTGTGGGACTTTCCTGATACAGAATAGCTGCTGTATTCTTACATAACAAGTCACTGTAAAAGTAACTAGTTATGTGAAC
This sequence comes from Pristiophorus japonicus, assembly GCF_044704955.1. Lineage (NCBI taxonomy): Eukaryota > Metazoa > Chordata > Chondrichthyes > Pristiophoridae > Pristiophorus > Pristiophorus japonicus. The sequence goes on along the minus strand of NC_091977.1, from coordinate 489,715,020 downwards.
CGTTCTGCGAGACACACTCAGCTACATGATAAGATACTCCATAATTGCAAGTTTTGTTATACAAACCCTATCTAAGGTCTACCATAAATCTCGAGACATGTTAATTCAGCTTCCTTGTGCTTTTGGGCTCAGCAATTTCTTGGAGCGAGTTCCCCCACTGATTAAAGAAAAATATAGGCAAATGCCCCCAAAATAAATTATACAGAAATAGGCAAGCGGAAAAAAAAACGTTAAGCACAGTTTTCTGTCAGTGTTTAATTTTTAAAAAGGAAGTTCTAATTGTGATAGTCCCTTTTTAATCAAATGATATGAATGTCCCTTAGGGGATCTTCTCGGTTATACCACTGTATGAGCAACGAGGCTGAGCTTGGAGAGGCAAGTATGATGCCCGCAATCAGTACAAGTTATCTTGACTGCGCCATAAATTATGGTTTACAAGTTGCTAACTTGATTATTAGACAGGCTTTATCACCCTACAATTTCAAGCAGTGTTATTATTGCAACAAAGAATCAGCCAGAACATCACTGTACCGTGGCTTGGGAAATAATTATATTTGTTGAGCATTCCAGGAATGGAAGCCATGTCTTCTCAAATGAGTCTTCCCTCGGCTGCGGAGAGCATCTCAGCTTTTCTACGTTCATGAATATTTTAAGCTCTTTAACCAAGATAGGATACAATATGGCTTTGTCCAGAGGTCAGTTTAGCTGCTTTTACACTGATCTAATGCCACATCTTCCTGATGCCCAGGCCTCACGCAGCGAAGAGCAGGACCAAAGATAAAGTTGCCGTGTTTGGGAAGGCCTGGTTTTTAATACTAGGTTTTCCCAGTTGCCGGCCTTAATAAATCTGGTTAAGTTTATCTTTCATCATCATAGGCAGTCCCTCGAACGAGGATGACTTGCTTCCACATGGGTTCACAGATGTTTCAATGAAGGACCCGATATTCCAGTACTGAACTTCAATTGAAGGGTGGAAGATGCCTGTGCATGGATTTTTTTTAACGTGTGGTGACTATTGCACATCAGCCACCACATGGGCTTGACAGAGCTAGGCCTTTGGCCAGTGGCAAGGATTAAACAGGACAACTGGAGACCTGCTCTGCTGCACGGAGCTAGTGTGTACACATATCGCAGTGTGGGCAGGCTCGTGCTGCCCCTGGGCCCTCGGCACTTCTGGGCCCCGTACCCTCATTTGCTGCACCTCCGCCACGATCTCTCGCTGCACTTCATACTCCCCATATACTGACCTATTGTCCCCTCGCCAATCACAGCAGCAAACCCCCGCGCCCACTCACAGGGGAAAAGATTTACACCCGTTAAACAATAAATATTTAAATCCAACCGGCAAGTTCCGAGAGCGAGCCTCTTTCAACCGAAATCAAACTGCAAACAAAAGTAATCCCCTCTTCAACAGATCTATCTACATAGTTAAAAATAAATCCTTTGGATTCCTCCAGCTGCTACATATTAACAGACATCTTCGAATAATAAGTTTATCTTTGATGCTGCTGCTGGCTGCACGAGTCCTGCACATTGCCAGCTGGACAAAGTGATGACTGAGCAGACAGTACAATGGTTTTGATCACAAAGCTTCAGTCACTTTTACGGTCTCCTGCTGAAACACTTTAAACTTGGAGCAGGACCCTGTAAAGAATATGCACCTCTCCTCTCTCACACAAACTTTCTAATAGACTCAAGGATGATTCTTGAACTTGGTGTTGTGCAGCCCCATGATAGTTTACTGGGGAAATGCACCGTACAGACAAGCTCTCAGATTTAATTCCCTGTCTGTGATGTTGCCTTAGTTCCAGTTGGGAATGCTACAATTGGCCTCAGTACCTAGGTAAGGAGAGAGAATTCAGCTTGCTCCTTACTTCTGATCACAATCCAGTAATTTATACCAAGTGTGTGAAACACCACCTTGTGCTCACTGGTCGGAGGACCAGTCTCAACAGTACCACTGTTCAGATACAATCAGTGTATTCCCCACAGAGGCGGAAAATTGAAGGGAATTGTCCAGAGACTTAAACTGTGCACCATAGCAACCAGGTCAGCACGGCGGCAGTTTAAGGCTATTGGTATAAGGCCCAGACAGACAGGGTAATGAGTAGGAAAAATAAAGAGAAAACTTGAAAGATTATCACCTCAGACCCCATAATATCATTCTTATTCGAAAATGAAAGTAGTGACGAAAGGCAGGAGGGATAAGGACAGCAAAGGCTGCAACATTAATTGCAGACAATACTCAACAGGAAAACATTCAAAAAAAAATGCCACAGCAACCCTGGAGATTTAACTGGAGAAGACTGCGCTGAACTGAACTATGAAGAATAGTGAGAAGAACAAACATTCGCTGATTTACTGAAGAAAACAGCCTGTGATGAAAGGAGTGACCAACAGTGAGGCTTAAATTCTTTTCAACAAATAATTGATACTCCTACATGAACTTTCTGGTGGATGGTGATATGGGATACAATTTATTCAAAGATTTTATTAAAAGAGAATAGGATTAACCTTCTACACGCACTCACCCCATGTGTTTCCAAAGCCTGCTTCAGATGCTACTTTGCTGAAAGTCTACTCCATTGTGTGAGCCTGACAATACATTTAACCAGATGCAAAACACTTGCATCAGGTGATAGGGTAGGGGCATCTACCAATCAATTTGCTAGCTAGCGCAGATGTACAGGTGAATGAACCGGGAGTCAATCTCCTCTGCCCCCTCACCCTCCTGATGGTGAGCTTGTGGGGGTTTGAGTTCCATAGGCACTAGTTGCTCTCTGCCATCTTTCACAGGGGCACTACAGCTGTGCCTAATCCCTCTTCACTCAACTTCAACATGTGCTCTTTCCAGCTGAGTCACTGGATATTAGTTTGGAGCCAGATCCTGGCTGATTGTTCCTCTTCCTCGGCCAAGAAAGGAGGTCAATTGTAGCATCGCTATTGCTGCTAGTTGAGGTCAGCTAATTCAATGCAAACTATGGATGGAACATGGGCTTTCTTGTTGTGAGGTTCAGTAGCAGTAAGTGCATTTTCTCACTAACTATAGGAAATTACATTTATATAGCACCTTTAATGCAGGAAATGTCTGAATGTATTTCATTGGATAGGGAGAGGGAAAAAGAAAAAAATTAATGCAAGGAATAACGGAGCCGATGCGAAGCCATGGTTTTAAAAAAATGCAGAATGATGGAAGCATGAGGGCAGGGTGAGTGGGAAACTGGGGGAGCTCTCGGGAACAGTGGGGGACAAGCAATAAGAGGTAAGAGAAAGTCTCAATCTTCGAGATAAATTCATGAATTCTTCATGTGTTTTGGAGATGGGCGAGGGGGGAGGGGGGCGGGGAGAGATGTGGTAAAGAGGTTTGAAGAGGAGCATTTACTGAGGAGAGGGTGATAGGGTAATGCTTAGCATGGTCAGATCAGATCTGAGACCAGCGGAGCTGCCCGCTCTCTGTTTTTAAAGCAGAGCTTTATCCACTAGAGAAAATTCCAAGAGGAGCAGATCATAGTCAATGTTTAGAAAGATAAAACTACACGCCAAACTGATTCCAGCAGGTGAGCATGCTCTGCAGCCAAACCCCCACAGACACTGGTAAGGTGTTCACTTGGCTTGCAGTTAGATGTAAAGCCCATATTTAACTGGAATAACTGAATGCTGCAGGATGCACAAAGGAAGTTTGTACTCTTCATTCCTCTTCCCAGGCGCATATGCACAAATCAGACTTGCCTCATAGCTTTATAACTTGCAGAATCCTTATCTCCATGGCTTAAAGACATATACTGTACAGAAATGGCTTCTCCCTTTTAATTCAGAATAGTTATTGTTGTTTCTTAGTTATTCCTTGCTGCTGCATTTTATGCTTTAAAACTGCTGGTTAGAGATAACAGTTAGAATGTTTTTTTGCTGTGGATTTCCTTTTGATGTGAGAAAATGAAGTTCTGTTCCAGTATCATAAATAGGAATTTAGGGGGTTGGGGGAAGCAAGACAGAAAAGGTTTTGTTCATAATACTGGAGGAACTCCATGATGTCATATTACTGGAGGAACCAATGGCAGGGTGAGTGGCAAATTGGGGGCAGCTCAGGAACAGTATGGGAGAGGAAGGGAAGATAGCAACAAGTCTCAATCTTGGAAGCAAATTCATGTAGAACATGAGGTTGATTTGAGGAGCCCTTATGCACACATGATTGCCAACTGTGATCCATCACTCAAGGGAAACATGCCAGCTGGTGAAAGCTATGCTCCCTGATCACTCGTTCCATAGAAAAATGATGAAGTGTTGCTCCTTGCAAAAATAGTGTTCGTCATTTGCTTCATACATGTGTGCACTGCAGACAGCCTGATGTAGCAAATGTCCTCTGGGGTGGCTTGGAAGGATGAAGAAAGCATGAAAGTGATATGCTTTTCTAACCTTTCTGCAGCAGATGGTACAACTCTATTATAAGCGCCTTGGGACGTTTCACTATGTTAAAGGTGCTATATAAATACAATGTCCAGGTATGAGTGGTGAAGTGGGGTAGCGAGGGGTTTGGCCAAAAAATCTGCGTTTATTACACCACCCTCCCTCATGAACACATCTTTCTCATTTAAAATAAACGACAACTTGTATTTATATACGCCTTTAACGTACTAAAACATCCCAAGGTGCTTCACAGGAGTATTACGGAACAAAAAATATGACATCGAGCCACATAGGAGAAATTAGGGCAGATGACCAAAAGCTTGGTCAAAGAGGTATGTATCAAGGAGCATCTTAACAATTAAAACTCCGACAGAACTACTGATCTTCACCACTATGTATGACACAATTTAAATGCCAGCATCGATCAAGAATGTTGAAGGAAAGTGTTGGAAGAGAAAAAAAATATTGTAAAAAAGTGGATCAACCATCAAAACAAATTAATGCAGAGAACTAAATGCACCAAAATGTAATTTAAAACTTAAAAAAACCTTTCCATTAACTAAAACTGTGAGCTTTCTTTAAGATGTCTACTTGAGCAGGCTACAGCTCAGGTTTCCTGATGCACTTATTTTATTTGGCAAGTTGTGATCTATCCATGGCTGAAGTCTAAAAATTTGATGCCAGATCTTATTTTAATAATTATTCGATGCAAACAAAGCTTGTGCATGTCTGTAACATCGACTAATTTCATTCTGTAAAATACACATGTTATAAGATATGGAGTACAAGGAATAAGGAAGGCCCACACCAATTGGAAAATAAGGGCTAAAATGTCCACTCAATGGGCCCAAGTTTCGGCCTCAGTTGCTCCTGATTTTTTGGAGCAACTGGTGTAGAACTGAGTATCTTAGAAATTCAAATTCTCGGCATTTAGTTTGCTCCAGTTCTAGTCAGTTAGAACAGTTTCACTTTGGAACAGAATTTTTTTTTCAAAAGGGGGCGTGTCCGGCCACTTACGCCTGTTTTCAAAGTTTCGGCAGTGAAAACTTACTCCAAACTAACTTAGAATGGAGTAAGTGAAGATTTTTGTACGCTCGAAAAAACCTTGTCTACACTTTAGAAAATCAGGCGTAGGTTACAAATCAGGCGTAGGGAATGTGGGGGGGGGGGGGGTTTAAAGGGAAGTTTACAAACATTAAACACCAGTTTTACAAATAAAAACATCAATAAATCAACCAAAAAAAATTAATAAGAAATAATTTTTTTTTAAAATCAATAAATAAAACATTTTCTACTTACCGACTGCAGCATCGGGAGCCCTCCAACAGCGTGCTGGGATGACCCCCCCCAGTGTGTCTCTGTCAGTGTCTCTATCTCTCTGTCTGTGTGTGTCTCTCACTCTCTGTCTGTCAGTGTCTGTGTTTCTGACAGCGAGGGGAGGGGAAGGAGGGGGGTAGAGTGAGAGAGGGGGGGCAGGGGGAGGGGAGGGAGGGAGGCAAAGGGGGAGAGGGAGGAAGGGAAGGGGAAGGGATGGGGAGAAGGAGGAGGGGGGGAGAGAAGGGGGGAAGGAGGAGGAGAAGGAGAAGGGGAAGGGGGGAGGAGAAGCGGGGGGGAAGAAGGGAAGGGGGGAGAGGGGAAGGGGAAAGGGGGGGAAGAGGGGAAGGGGAAAGGGGGGGGGAAGAGGGGAAGGGGAAAGGGGTGGGAGAGGGGAAGGGGAAAGGGGGGGGAAGAGGGGAAGGGGAAAGGGGTGGGAGAGGGGAAGGGGAAAGGGGGGAGAGGGGAAGGGGAAAGGGGGGGAGAGGGGAAGGGGAAAGGGGGGGAGAGGGAAGGGGAAAGGGGGGGGGAGAGGGGAAGGGAAAAGGGGGGGGAGAGGGGAAGGGGAAAGGGGGGGAGAGGGGAAGGGGAAAGGGGGGGGAGAGGGGAAGGGGAAAGGGGGGGGGAGAGGGGAAGGGAAAAGGGGGGGAGTGGGGAAGGGGGGGGAGAGGGGAAGGGGGGGGAGAGGGGAAGGGGAGGGGGGGGGAGAGGGGAAGGGGAGAGGGGAGAGGGGGGGGGAGAGGGGAAGGGGAGAGGGGAGAGGGGGGGGAAGAGGGGAAGGGGGAAAGGAGAAGGTGGGGAAAGGAGAAGGGGGGGGAAGGAAGGAGAAGGGGGCGGGGGGGAAGGAAGGAGAAGGGGGCGGGGGGGAGGCTGAACGGGCCGGGCCCGGCCGGGCCCAAGACTTCGGGCAGGGCCTGGTCCCCAGCACCAGATTTCCAGGTAGGTGGCGTTGAGTCAGGTCGGGTCCGGGGTCCGGGGTCGGGAGCGCGGGTCGGGTCGGGGGGAGAGCGGGTCGGGGTCGGGAGCGTGGGTCAGGTCGGGTCGGGTCGGGTCCAGGGGTGGGGGGGCGGGCGGTTGGGAGCACGAGTTGGGTCGGGGGGGGGGGGGGGGGAGGATGGAGGTCGGGTTGGTTCGGGTCGGTGGGGAGGGGAGGGAGGGAGAGCAGGTCGGTTCGTGTCGGGGGCGGGGTGAGGGAGGTCAGGTCGGGTGGGGGGGGAGCGCGGGTCGGGTCCAGTCTGGGGGGGGATCAGGTCCGGTCCGGTCCAGGGGCGGGGGGTGGGGAAGCGGGTCTGTGTCGGGGTCCGGTCCGGGGACGGGGGGGGAGAAGCGGGAGTCGAGTCGGGTCGGGAGGAAGCAGGAGCTGGGTGTGGGAGGAGTCTTATGCATGCAGCCCCAGTGAGGCCATTCGGCCAGGGCCCCTCCCACACAGTTTTGGGCGCCTGGAGCTACTGCACATGTGCGCCCAATATAGCGCGCATGTGCAGAGGTCCCAGCACTGTTTTCAGCGCAGGGACCTAGCTCCGCCCCCTATAGCTCATGCTGTGCTGCGCCCGGCCCAAGAGGACCAGCAGGGAGCCGGAGAATCTGGAAGTTTTTTTTAGGCGCACTTTGTGACGCGAAAAAGGGGCGTTCAGGTCGGGGCTGCGCCGTTCTAGGCGCAGCCCGAAACTTGGGCCCAACGTGTCTCCAATTAACAGTTTTAAAAGCATAAACCCAATTAACACATAAGTGAAATTTACAGGCATTAGAGGCAAGCAATGAAGAGAATTCTAGGCATCAAGATCTTGGCCTTTCGCGCCTGCTCCGCCATTCAATATCATGGCTGATCTTCGACCTCAACACCACTTTCCTGCACAATCCCTATATCCCTGGATTTCCTTAATATCCAAAAATCTATCGATCTCTGTCTTGAATACACTCAATGAGGTAAAGAATTCCAAAGATTCACCACCCTCTGAGTGAAGAAATTTTCCCTCATTTCAGTCCTAAATGACTGGCCCCTTATTCTGAGACTGTGACCCCTGGTTCCCCAGCCAAGGGAAACATCCTTCCTGCATCTATCCTGTCAAGCCCTTGTAAGAATTTTGTATGTTTCAATGAGATCACCTCTCATTCTTCTAAACTCTAGAGAATATAGGCCTAGTCTTCTCAATCTCTCCTCATAAGACAATCTCCCCATCCCAGGAATCAGTCTGGTGAACCTTTGTTGCACTCCCTCCATGGCAAGTATATCCTTCCTTCGGTAAGGAGACCAAAACTGTACACAATACTCCAGGTGTGGTCTTTCCAGGGCCCTATATCATTGCAGTAAGACATCTTTAATCTTCTACTCAAATCACAGAATCATAGAAATTTACAGCACGGAAGGAGGCCATTTCAAAATTGAAAAGCAGAACCACAAAGGTAATAATCTCTGCATTATTACCTGAGCCATGAGCAAATTGGCATAGGGTCAATCTAATCAGGGAGATGAATGCGTGGCTCAGAGGTTGGTTTGGGTTTCGATTCGTGAGGCACTGGCACCAATACTCGGGAGAGAGAGCTGTTCCGTGGGAACGGACTACACTTGAACTATGCTGGGACCAGAGTTCTAGCGAACCGACTAACTAGGGAGGTAGACAACGCTTTAAACTAAATGGGGGGGGGGGGGGGGGCGGAGGAGGAGGACGGTCACAGTAGAGAGCAAATTAGAATGCTAAAGAGAAAAGAAAACGAAGCAATACAGGAAAGTAATTGTGGTAAGGACAACCAGATGATGTCAGGTAGGGACAGAGCATACAAACAAAAGACTGCACGAGCAAATAGGTGTCCAGGTAAGAAAAAAATAGCAATAAGACAAATAGGGCTATAGTGCAAAATAATGTTAAGATGTCTAATAATGTTAAAAAGACAGATTTAAAAGCATTGTATCTGAATGCACGAAGCATCTGTAATAAGGTAGACGAATTAGCAGTGCAAATAGATGTAAACGGATACGATATAGTTGCAATTACGGAGTCATGGTTGCAGGGTGACCAGGATTGGGAACTGAATATCCAAGGATATTCGATATTTAGGAAGGACAGGCAAAAAGGAAGAGGGGGTGGTGTGGTGTTGTTAGTAAAGGATGAAATCAGAGCACTAGTGAGAAAGGATATTGGCTCAGAAAATCAAGATGTAGAATCAGTCTGGGTGGAGCTAAGGAGCAACATGGGGCAGAAAACATTGGTGGGAGTTGCCTATATGCCTCCAAACAGTAGTGGTAGTGTAAGGGCCGGCATCAAACAGGAAATTAGAGATGCATGTAGCAAGGGTACTACAGTAACCGTAGGTGACTTTAATCTACATATAGACTGGCCAAACCAAATTAGTAATAATACTAATTCCTGGAGTGTGTACGAGATGTTTTTTTAGACCAGTATGTTGAGGAGCCTATGATGGAACAGGCTATCCTAGATTGGGCATTGTGTAATGAGAAGGGGTTAATTAAGTCCTGTTGTGCGGGGTCCTTTAGGGAAGAGTGACCATAACATGATTGAATTCTTTATTAAGATGGAAAGTGAAGTAGTCCAATCCGAAACTAGGGTCCTAAATCTAAACAAAGGAAACTACGAAGGTATGAGAAATGAATTAGCTATGATCGATTGGGAAGATTCATTAAAAGGCATGACGGTGGATAGGCAATGGTTAATATTTAAGGAACTAATGCATGAATTGCAACGGTTATACATTCCTTTCTGGCGTAAAAACACAAAAGGAAAAGTGGCCCTACCATGGCAAACAAAAGAAATAAAGGATAGTATTAGATCCAAAGAGGAGTTATACAAAGTTGCCAGAAAAATTAGCAAGTCTGAGGATTGGGAGCAGTTTAGAATTCAGCAAAAAAGGACCAAGAGATTGATTAAGAGGGGAAAAATAGAGTATGAGAGTAAATTTGCAAGTAACATAAAAAACGACTACAAAAGTTTCTACAAATACGTAAAAAGAAAAAGATTAGTCCTTTACAGACAGAAATGGAAGAATTTGTAATGGGGAACAAGGAAATGGCAGAACAATTAAATAAATACTTTGGTTCTGTCTTCACAGAAGGGGACACAAATAATGTCCCAGAAATGCTAGGGAACCAAGGGTCTAGTGAGCAAGAGGAATTAAAGGAAATGATTATTAGTAAGAAAATAGTGCTGGAGAAACTAATGGGACTGAAGGCAGATAAATCCCCAGGGCCTGATGATCTGCATCCCAGAGTACTAAAAGAGGTAGCCATGGAAATAGTAGATGCATTGGTCATCATTTTCAAAAATTCTATAGATTATGGAACAGTTCCTGCAGATTGGAGGGTGGTAAATGTAATCCCACTATTTAAAAAAGGAGGGAGAGAGAAAATGGGAACTATAGACCGGTTAGCCTGACATCAGTAGTAGGAAAAATGGTGGAGTCTATTATAAAGGGTGTGATAACAGCACACTTAGATAATATCAACTGGATTAAACAAAATCAACATGGAGTTATGAAAGGAAAATCATGTTTGATAAACCTACTGGAGTTTTTTGAGGATGTAACTGATAGAATAGAGAAGGGAGAACCAGTGGACATAGTGTATTTGGATTTTCAGAAGGTCTTTGATAAAGTCCCACATATGAGGTCAGTGTACAAAATTAAAGCACATAGGATTGGGGGTAATATATTGGCATGAATTGAAAATTGGTTAACTGACAGGAAACAGAGAGTAGGAATAAACGGGTCTTTTTCGGGGTGGCGGGCAGTGACTAGTAAGATACCACAGGGATCAGTGCTTGGGCCCCAGCTATTCACAATATATATATATATATATATATATATATATTTATTTATATAAATGATTTGGATGAGGGAACGAAATTTAATATTTCCAAGATTGCTGACGACACAAAACTAGTTGGGATTGTGAATTGTGAGGCGGATGAAAAGATACTGCAAGGTGATTTAGATAGGTTGAGTGAGTGGGCAAACATATGGCAGATGCAGTATAATGTGGATAAATATGAAGTGATCCACTTTGGTAGGAAAAACACAAGAACAAAGTATTATTTAAATGGTGATGGCTTGGGAAGTGTTGATGTACAGAGGGACCTGGGTGTCCTTGTACAGCAGTCATTGAAAGCAAACATGCAGGTGCAGCAAGCGATTAGGAAGGCAAATGGTATGTTGGCCATCCTTGCAAGAGGATTTGAGTTCAGGAGCAAGGATGTCTTACTACAGTTATACAGGGCCTTAGTGAGACCGCACCTGGGTGAATTGGATGCAGTTTTGGTCTCCTTACCGAAGAAAGGATATACTTGCCATAGAGAGAGTGCAACGAAGGTTCACCAGATTGATTCCTGGGATTGCAGTACGAGGAGGAATTGAGTCGACTAGGCCTGTATTCACTAGAGTTTAGAAGAATGAGAGGGGATCTCATTGAAACATGTAAAATTCTGACTGGGTTGGATAGACTGGATGCGGGGAGAGTGTTTCCCTGGCTGGAAAGTCTAGAACAAGGGGTCAGTCTCAGGGTACGGGGTAGGACCGAGATGAGGAGAAATTTTTTCACTCAGAGGGTGGTGAACCTATGGAATTCTCTACCACAGAAGGCTGTAGAGGCCAAGTCACTGAATATATTTTAAGAGGGAGATAGACAGATTTCTAGAAACAAAAGGAATGGGGAAAAAGCAGGAATATGTTGTTGATGGAGGATCAGCCATGATCGTATTGAATGGCGGTGCAGACTCGAAGTGCCGAATGGCCTGCTACTGCTGCTATTTTCTATGTTTCTATGTTTCGGCCCATTGTGTCTGCGCCGGCCGACCAAGAGCTATCCAGCCTAATCCCACTTTCCAGCTCTTGGTCCGTAGCCCTGCAGGTTACGGCACTTTAAGTGCACATCCAAGTATCTTTTAAATGTGCTGAGGGTTTCTGCCTCTACCACCCTTCCAGACAGTGAGTTCCAGACTCCCACCACCCTCTGGGTGAAAACAATTCCCCTCATATCGCCTCTAGGAGGGAGAACAGCCAGTTGTCGTGGTGCACATTGGTACCAACGACATAGGCAAAAAAAGGGATGAGGTCCTACGAAACGAATTTAAGGAGCTAGGAGCTAAATTAAAAAGTAGGACCTCAAAAGTAGTAATCTCGGGATTGCTACCAGTGCCACGTGATAGTCAGAGTAGGAATCGCAGGATAGCGCAGATGAATACGTGGCTTGAGCAGTGGTGCAGCAGGGAGGGATTCAAATTCCTGGGGCATTGGGACCGGTTCTGGGGGAGGTGGGACCAGTACAAACCGGACGGTCTGCACCTGGGCAGGACTGGAACCAATGTCCTCGGGGGAGTGTTTGCTAGTGCTGTTGGGGAGGATTTAAACTAATATGGCAGGGGGATGGGAACCAATGCAGGGAGACAGAGGGAAACAAAAAGGAGCCAAAAGCAAAAGACAGAAAGGAGAGGAGGAAAAGTGTAGGGCAGAGAAACCCAAGGCAAAGAACAAAAGGGCCACTGTACAGCAAAATTCTAAAAGGACAAAGGGTGTTAATAAAACAAGCCTGAAGGCTTTGTGTCTTAATGCAAGGAGTATCCGCAATAAGGTGGATGAATTAATTGTGCAAATAGATGTTAACAAATATGATGTGATTGGGATTACGGATTACGGAGACGTGGCTCCAGGATGATCAGGGCTGGGAACTCAACATTCAGGGGTATTCAACATTCAGGAAGGATAGAATAAAAGGAAAAGGAGGTGGGGTAGCATTGCTGGTTAAAGAGGAGATTAATGCAATAGTTAGGAAAGACATTAGCTTGGATGATGTGGAATCTATATGGGTAGAGCTGCAGAACACCAAAGGGCAAAAAACGTTAGTAGGAGTTGTGTACAGACCTCCAAACAGTAATAGGGATGTTGGGGAGGGCATCAAACAGGAAATTAGGGGTGCATGCAATAAAGGTGTAGCAGTTATAATGGGTGACTTTAATATGCACATAGATTGGGCTAGCCAAACTGGAAGCAATACGGTGGAGGAGGATTTCCTGGAGTGCATAAGGGATGGTTTTCTAGACCAATATGTTGAGGAACCAACTAGGGGGGAGGCCATCTTAGACTGGGTGTTGTGTAATGAGAGAGGATTAATTAGCAATCTCATTGTGCGAGGCCCCTTGGGGAAGAGTGACCATAATATGGTGGAATTCTGCATTAGGATGGAGAATGAAACAGTAAATTCAGAGACCATGGTCCAGAACTTAAAGAAGGGTAACTTTGAAGGTATGAGGCGAGAATTGGCTAGGATAGATTGGCGAATGATACTTAGGGGGTTGACTGTGGATGGGCAATGGCAGACATTTAGAGACCGCATGGATGAAGTACAACAATTGTACATTCCTGTCTGGCGTAAAAATAAAAAGGGGAAGGTGGCTCAACCGTGGCTATCTAGGGAAATCAGGGATAGTATTAAAGCCAAGGAAGTGGCATACAAATTGGCCAGAAATAGCAGCGAACCTGGGGACTGGGAGAAATTTAGAACTCAGCAGAGGAGGACAAAGGGTTTGATTAGGACAGGGAAAATGGAGTACGAGAAGAAGCTTGCAGGGAACATTAAGGCGGATTGCAAAAGTTTCTATAGGTATGTAAAGAGAAAAAGGTTGGTGAAGACAAACGTAGGTCCCCTGCAGTCAGAATCAGGGGAAGTCATAACGGGGAACAAAGAAATGGCGGATCAATTGAACAAGTACTTTGGTTCGGTATTCACTAAGGAGGATACAAACAACCTTCCGGATATAAAAGGGGTCAGAGGGTCTAGTAAGGAAGAGGAACTGAGGGAAATCTTTATTAGTCGGGAAATTGTGTTGGGGAAATTGATGGGATTGAAGGCAGATAAATCCCCAGGGCCTGATGGCCTGCATCCTAGAGTACTTAAGGAGGTGGCCTTGGAAATAGCGGATGCATTGACAGTCATTTTCCAACATTCCATTGACTCTGGATCAGTTCCTATGGAGTGGAGGGTAGCCAATGTAACCCCACTTTTTAAAAAAGGAGGGAGAGAGAAAACAGGGAATTATAGACCGGTCAGCCTGACCTCAGTAGTGGGTAAAATGATGGAATCAATTATTAAGGATGTCATAGCAGTGCATCTGGAAAATGGTGACATGATAGGTCCAAGTCAGCATGGATTTGTGAAAGGGAAATCATGCTTGACAAATCTTCTGGAATTTTTTGAGGATGTTTCCAGTAAAGTGGACAAAGGAGAACCAGTTGATGTGGTATATTTGGACTTTCAGAAGGCTTTCGACAAGGTCCCACACAAGAGATTAATGTGCAAAGTTAAAGCACATGGGATTGGGGGTAGTGTGCTGACGTGGATTGAGAACTGGTTGTCAGACAGGAAGCAAAGAGTAGGAGTAAACGGGTACTTTTCAGAATGGCAGGCAGTGACTAGTGGAGTGCCGCAAGGTTCTGTGCTGGGGCCCCAGCTGTTTACATTGTACATTAATGATTTAGACGAGGGGATTAAATGCAGTATCTCCAAATTTGCGGATGATACTAAGTTGGGTGGCAGTGTGAGCTGCGAGGAGGATGCTATTAGGCTGCAGAGTGACTTGGATAGGTTAGGTGAGTGGGCAAATGCATGGCAGATGAAGTATAATGTGGATAAATGTGAGGTTATCCACTTTGGTGGTAAAAACAGAGAGACAGACTATTATCTGAATGGTGACAGATTAGGAAAAGGGAAGGTGCAACGAGACCTGGGTGTCATGGTACATCAGTCATTGAAGGTTGGCATGCAGGTACAGCAGGCGGTTAAGAAAGCAAATGGCATGTTGGCCTTCATAGCGAGGGGATTTGAATACAGGGGCAGGGAGGTGTTGCTACAGTTGTACAGGGCCTTGGTGAGGCCACACCTGGAGTATTGTGTACAGTTTTGGTCTCCTAACTTGAGGAAGGACATTCTTGCTATTGAGGGAGTGCAGCGAAGGTTCACCAGACTGATTCCCGGGATGGCGGGACTGACCTATCAAGAAAGATTGGATCAATTGGGCTTGTATTCACTGGAGTTCAGAAGAATGAGAGGGGACCTCATAGAAACGTTTAAAATTCTGACGGGTTTAGACAGGTTAGATGCAGAAAGAATGTTCCCAATGTTGGGGAAGTCCAGAACCAGGGGTCACAGTCTGAGGATAAGGGGTAAGCCATTTAGGACCGAGATGAGGAGAAACTTCTTCACCCAGAGAGTGGTGAACCTGTGGAATTCTCTACCACAGAAAGTAGTTGAGGCCAATTCACTAAATATATTCAAAAGGGAGTTAGATGAAGTCCTTACTACTCGGGGGATCAAGGGTTATGGCGAGAAAGCAGGAAGGGGGTACTGAAGTTTCATGTTCAGCCATGAACTCATTGAATGGCGGTGCAGGCTAGAAGGGCTGAATGGCCTGCTCCTGCACCTATTTTCTATGTTTCTATGTTTCTAAACCTCCCCCCCAATTACTTTAAATCTAGGTCCCCTGCCAAGGGAAACAAGTCCTTTCTATCCACTTTATCCAGGCCCCTCATAATTTTATACACCTCAATCAGGTCTCCCGTTAGCCTCCTCAGTTCCAAAGAAAACAGATCCAGCATCTCCAATCTTTCCTCATAGCCAAAATTCTCCAGTCCAGGCAACATTCTTGTAAATCTCCTCTGCACCCTTTCCAGTGAAATCACATCTTTCTTGTAATGTGGTGACCAGAACTGCACAGTGCTCCAGATGCGGCCTAACCAATGTTTTATACAGTTCAGGCATAACCTCTTTGCTCTTGTATTCCATGCCTCGACATAAAAACAAGTATTCCATGTGCCTTCTTAATCACCTTATTTACCCTGGCCTGCTACCTTCAGGGATCTGTGGACCTGCACTCCAAGGTCTCTTTGTTCCACCACACTTTTCAGTGTCATACTAGTTAGTGTGTATTCCCTTGCCTTGTTAGACCTCCCCAAATGCATTACCTCACACTTATCCGGATTGAATTCCATTTGCCACTGTTCTGCCCACCTGACCATATCTTCCTGCAGTCCGCAGCTTTTTGCTTCATTATCACCCACACAGCCTATTTTAGTGTCACCTGCAAACTTCGTAATCATACCCCCTATATTCAAATCTAGATTGTTGATGTATACCACAAAAAGCAAGTGACCCAGCACTAAGCCCTGTGGAACCCCACTGGATATAGCCTTCCAGTCACAAAAACACCCATCAACCATTACCCTTTGCTTCCTGCCTCGGAGCCAATTTTGGATCCACTTGCCACTTTGCCCTGGATCCCAGGGGCTATTAACTTTCGTGACCAGTCTGGGACCTTATCAAAAGCTTTGCTAAAATCCATAGACGCTACATCATATGCACTGCCCTCATCCACCCTCCTGGTTACCTCCTCGAAAAATTCAATCAAGTTAGTCAGACACGACCTTCCCTTGACAAATCCATGCTGACTGCCCTTGATTAATCCATGTCTTTCCAAATGAAGATTTATCCTGTCCCTCAGGATTTTCTGCAATAATTTTCCGATCACCGAATTTACGCTGACTGGCCTGTAATTAATCAGTGTATCCCTTTCTCTATTTTTAAACAAAGGTACATTAGTAGTCCTCCAGTCCTCTGGCACCGCATCTGTAGCCAGAGAGGATTGAAAAATGAAGGTCAAAGCCTCTGCAATTTCCTCTTTTGCTTCTCTTAACAGCCTGGGATACATTTCATCTGGGCCTGGGTATTTATCCACTTTTAAAACTGCTAATCTCCTTAATACTTACACTCTCGCTATATTTATCTTGTATAATCTTTGTAATAAAGCCAACATACCATTTGCTTTCTTAATTGCTTGCTGTACCTGCATGTTAACTTTCAGTGATTTGTGTACAAGGACACCCAGGTCCCGCTGAACACCAATATTTCCCAATCTCTCAACATTTAAAAAACACATTGATTTTCAATTTACCTACCAAAGTAGATAACTTCACATTTCTCCACATTATATTCAATTTGCCATGTTATTGCCCATTCACTTAGCCTATCTATATCCGCTTGAAGCCTCTTTACATCCTCCTCACAACTTACATTCCCACCTAGCTTTGTATAGAAACATAGAAAATAGGTTCAGGAGTAGGCCATTGGGCCCTTCGAGCCTGCACCGCCATTCAATAAGATCATGGCTGATACTTCCCTCAGTACCCCTTTCCTGCTTTCTCTCCATACCCCTTGATCCCCTTAGCCATAAGGGCCACATCTAACTCCCTCTTGAATATATCCAATGAACTGGCATCAACAACTCTCTGCGGCATGGCATTCCACAGGTTAACAACTCTCTGAGTGAAGAAGTTTCTCCTCATCTCAGTCCTAAATGGCCTGCCCCTTATCCTAAGACTGTGTCCCCTGGTTCTGGACTTCCCCAACATCGGGAACATTCTTTCCGCATCTAACCTGTCCAGTCCCATCAGAATTTTATATGTTTCTATGAGATCACCTCTCATCCTTCTAAACTCCAGTGTATAAAGGCTCAGTTGATCAAGTCATTCCTCATATGTCAGTCCAGCTATCCCTGGAATCAGTCTGGTGAACCTTCGCTGCATTCACTCAATAGCAAGAACGTCCTTCCTCAGATTAGGAGACCAAAACTGAACACAATATTCCAGGTGAGGCCTCACCAAGGCCCTGTACAACTGCAGTAAGACTTCCCTGCTCCTATACTCAAATCCCCTTGCTATGAAGGCCAACATACCATTTGCCTTCTTCACCGCCTGCTGTACCTGCATGCCAACTTTCAATGACTGATGAACCATGACAGCCAGGTCTCGCTGCACCTCCCCTTTTCCTAATCTGCCGCCATTCAGATAATATTCTGCCTTCATGTTTAAACCTCACATTTATCCACATTATGCTGCATCTGCCATGTATTTGTCCGCTCACCTAACCTGTCCAAGTCACCCTGCAGCCTCTTAGCGACCTCCTCACAGCTCACACTGCCACCCAGTTTCCTGTCATTTGCAAACTTGGAGATATTACACTCAATACCATCATTTAAATCATTAATATATATTGCAAAGAGCTGGGGTCCCAGCACTGAGCCCTGCGGCACTCCACTAGTCACTGCCTGACATTCTAAAAAGGACCCGTTTATCCCGACTCTCTGCTTCCTGTTTGCCAACCAGTTCTCTATCCACATCAGTACATTACCCCCAATACCATGTGCTTTGATTTTGCACACCAATCTCTTGTGTGGGACCTTGTCAAAAGCCTTTTGAAAGTCCAAATGCACCACATCCACTGGTTCTCCCTTGTCCACTCTACTAGTTACATCCTCAAAAAATTCCAGAAGATTTGTCAAGCATGATTTCCCTTTCATTAATCCATGCTGACTTGGACCAATCCTGTCACTGCTTTCCAAATGCGCTGCTATTTCATCCTTAATGATTGATTCCAACATTTTCCCCACTTCTGATGTCAGGCTAACCGGTCTATAATTACCCGTTTTCTCTCTCCCTCCTTTTTTAAAAAGTGGTGTTACATTAGCAACCCTCCAGTCCATAGGAACTGATCCAGAGTCGATACACTGTTGGAAAATGATCACCAATTCATCCACTATTTCTAGGGCCACTTCCTTAAGTACTCTGGGATGTAGACTATCAGGCCCTGGGGATTTATCGGCCTTCAATCCCATCAATTTCCCTAACACAATTTCCCACCTAATAAGGATATCCTTCAGTTCCTCCTTCTCACTAGACCCTCGGTCCCCTAGTACATCCGGAAGGTTACTTGTGTCCTCCTTCGTGAAGACAGAACCAAAGTATTTGTTCAATTGGTCTGCCATTTCTTTGTTCCCCATTATAAATTCACCCGAATCTGACTGCAAGGGACCTATGCTTGTCTTCACCAATCCTTTTTCTCTTCACATATCTATGGAAGCTTTTGCAATCAGTTTTTATGTTCCCGGCAAGCTTCCTCTCATACTCTATTTTGCCCCTCTTTATTAAACTCTTTGCCCTCCTCTGCTGAATTCTAAATTTCTCCCAGTCCTCAGGTTTGCTGCTTTTTCTTGCTAATTTATATGCCTCTTCCTTGGATTTAACAATATCCTTAATTTCCCTTGTTAGCCACGGTTGAGCCACCTTCCCTGTTTTATTTTTACTCCAGACAGGGATGTACAATCGCTGAAGTTCATACATATGATCTTTAAAGGTTTGCCATTGACTATCCACCGTCAACCCCTTAAGCATCATTTGCCAGTCTAATCTAGCCAATTCACACCTCATACCGTCAAAGTTACCTTTCCTTAAGTTCAGAACCCTAGTTTCTGAATTAACTTTGTCACTTTCCATCTTAATAAGGAATTCTACCATGTTATGGTCACTCTTCCCCAAGGGGCCTCGCACAACAAGATTGCTAATTAGTCCCTTCTCATTACACAGCAGCCAGTCTAGGACGGCCAGCTCTCTGGTTGGTTCCTCGACATATTGGTCTAGAAAACCATCCCTAATACACTCCAGGAAATCCTCCTCCAGCACATTGCTACCAGTTTGGTTAGCCCAATATGTAAATTAAAGTCGCCCATGGTAACTGCTGTACCTTTATTGCACACATCCCTTATTTCTCGTTCGATGCTGTACCCAACCTCACTACTACTGTTTGGTGGTCTGTACACAACTCCCACTAGCGTTTTCTGACCTTTGGTATTCTGTAGCTCCACCAATACCGATTCCACATCATCCAAGCTAATGTCCTTCCTTAGAATTGCATTAATTTCCTCTTTAACCAGCAACGCCACCCCGCCGCCTTTTCCTCTCTGCCTATCCTTTCTAAATGTTGAATACCCCTTTATGTTGAGTTTCCAGCCTTGGTCACCTTGGAGCCATGGCTCCGTGATGCCAATCACATCGTATCCGTTAACTGCTATCTGCGCAGTTAATTCGTCCACCTTGTTCCGAATACTCCTCACATTGAGGCACAGAGCTTTCAGGCTTGTCTTAACACATTTTGCCCCTTTAGAATTTTGCTGTAATGTGGCCCTTTTTGTTTTTTGTCTTGGGTTTCTCTGCCCTCCACTTTTACTATTCTCCTTTCTATCTTTTGCTTCTGACTCCATTTTATTTCCCTCTGTCTCCCTGCCATATTGGTTTAACTCCTCCCCAACAGCAGTAGTAAACACTGCCCCGAGGACATTGGTCCCGGTCTTGCCCAGGTGCAGACTGTCCGGTTTGTACTGGTCCCACCTCCCCCAGAACTGGTTCCAATGCCCCAGGAATTTGAATCCCTCCCTTCTGCACCACTGCTCAAACCACGTATTCATCTGAGTTATCCTGCGATTCCAACTCTGACTAGCACATGGCACTGGTAGCAATCCTGAGATTACTACTTTTGAGGTCCTACTTTTTAATTTAACTCCTGGCTCCCTAAATTCGTCTCGTAGGACCTCATCCCGTTTTTTTACCTATGTCGTTGGTACCTATATGCACCACAACAACTGGCTGTTCACCCTCCCTTTTCAGAATGTCCTGCACCCGAGGGCTCAATAGAGGTAAATCAAAATCCTCCTCCGAGCCCCTTAAGAAAATTCTGAGCCTTTGCTGCCCCAGACTCCAACCGCGAGACCCTCGCAACAACTCCACCCAGACTTACAGTCAGCAGCCTTCTTCTGGACTGTCCAATTTTCCTCCCTCTCCCAGCTGTCACTTTCCGCAGGAAACAGCCAAGCAGCTGAGCATCAGCATTCAAATGACTCACATTCCCGCATCGGATTGCCGTCCACTCCCGCCAGCATCCAGCCGGAAGTTACATTCCACCTTATAGGGCCCAAGTTTCCACACGATAAAAAACGGGCGCCCCTCCGAGCTGGGCGCCCGTTTTTCGCGCCTAAAACGGCGCCTAAAAAAAAAACTCGCGATTCTGTAGCGTTCTGCAGCTCCTTGTCTGTTTGGCGCGGCGCCCAGGGGGGCGGAGCCTACACTCGCGCCGATTTTGTAAGTGGGAGGGGGCAGGTACTATTTAAATTAGTTTTTTTCCTGCCGGCAACGCTGCGCGTGCGCGTTGGAGCGTTCGCGCATGCTAAGTGTGAAAAAAACATTTTTGTAGTTCTTTGTAGCTGTTTAATTTTTGAACTTTTTAAAAATAAAAGCACATTGCCATCAGCACTTGCAGCCTTCTCACTGTCTCCTCCCCCTCCTCCCCGTGAGTAGAACGGGCGCCTTCCACCCCACCCCGCGGGAAGAACGGGCGCCTCCTCCCCCCCCCACGGGAAGAACGGGCGCCTCCCCCCCCAACCACGCGGGAAAGAACGGGCGCCTCCCCCCCCCAACCACGCGGGAAAGAACAGGCGCCTCCTCTCCCCTCCCCCCCCCACCCCGCGGGAAGAATGGGCGTCTCCTTCCCCCGCCCGCGGGAAAGAACGGGCGCCTCCTCTCCCCCCGCCCCGGGGGAAGAACGGGCGCCTCCTCTCCCCTCCCCCCCCCCACCCCCGCGGGAAGAACGGGCGCCTCCCCCCCCCCCCCCCCCCCCCCACCTGCGGGAAAGAACAGGCGCCTCCTCTCCCCTCCCTCCCGCGGGAAGAATGGGCGCCTCCTTCCCCCGCCCGCGGGAAAGAACGGGCGCCTCCTCTCCCCCCGTCCCGGGGGAAGAACGGGCGCCTCCTCCTCCCCCCCGCACCCCCCGCGGGAAGAACGGGTGCCTCAGGCTGACTGCAGCATTCTCCGTGCCGGAAGCACTTTCACACAGGTAGGAAGATCGTTTATTTAATCTTTTCTTTGCTTATAAATGTTTATTCAGGTTGGATTTATTTGTAGAAGTATAAATAAGGATTTATTGTAGAATTTAATAACTTCCCTTTCCCCCCACCTCGTTCTGGACGCCTAATTTGTAACCTGCGCCTGATTTTTTAATGTGTAGACAAGGTTTTTTCAGTTCTACAAAAATCTTCACTTGCTCCATTCTAACTTAGTTTGGAGTATGTTTTCACTGTGGAAACTTTGAAATCAGGCGTCAGTGGTCGGACACGCCCCCTTTTGAAGAAAAAATTCTGTTCCAAAGTAGAACTGTTCTACCTGACTAGAACTGCAGAAAAAAAAATGTGGACAATTGCAATTTCTAAGATAGTCCGTTCTCCACCAGTTGCTCCTAAAAATCAGGTGCAAATCATGTGGAAACTTGGGCCCATAGTTTCAGTAATGAAACCTCTGAATGGGACAATAGAGATCTTAGATAGCAATATACAGCAGGCTGTCCTGTCTTGATTCAACATGCCGGGAAGTCAGGTTGAGACAAGTATAATGAAGGGTTTAGTGACCCCAGAGCTGCCCAGTGGTATGGTCCCTTGTAGATCACTTGAGAGGTGGACGCCGGAGGGACTGGAGTGCATCTAAATGCTATCCATTGCTTGTCTACCATTATACCTTTTAATATAGTTTCCCAATCTATCTTAGCCAACTCGCTCCTCATACCTACGTAGTTTGCTTTGTTTAGATTTAAGATCCTAGTTTCGGATTTAACTGAATCATTTCAAACTCAATATAAAATTCTATCATATTATGGTCACTCTTCCCTAAAGATCCCTTTACTCCGAGGTTATTAATTGCACAATATCATTGCACAATACTAGATCTAAAATAGCCTGTTCCCCAGTTGCTTCCTCAACATACTGATCGAGAAAACTTTCTTCCAAACATTCCATGAATTCGTCCTCCACACTATTACTGCAAATGTGGTTTGCCCAGTCTGTATGCAGATTAAAGTCCCCCATGATTACCGAATTACCTTTGTAATGTGCATCTAATTTCCTGATTTATACTCTGCCCTACATTACAACTACTGTTTGAGGGCCTATAAACAACTCCCAGCAATGCTTTCTGCCCCTTACTGTTTCTGGGGTACACTCAAATTGCTTCTGCTTCTTGATTTTCAGAGCTAAGATTCTTTCTCTCTACTGTCTTTATTTTATACTTCATCAGGGCCACCCTTTCTCTTTTTCCATCTTGCCTATCTCTTCTAAAAGTTAAATATCCTGGAATATTTAATTTCCAACCTTGGCCACGTTGCAACCACGTCTCCATAATGGCTACTGGATCAAACCTATTAATTTCTACCTGCGCTATTAATTCATCTATTTTGTTGTGAATGCTTTGCGCATGCAGATATAGTGCCTTCAGCTTTGACTTATACCTATTTTTTCCTGATGTCACCTTAGTCACTGATGCATTATCTTTGTTAGTCTCTCTGTCCCTTCCTGACCCACCCGGCTTATTTTTTTACCCAAAACTCTACTCTGTTCTAGAGCCTTGATATTTCTCTTGCTGCTTTTAAATTTACTCTTTCCGGAATCCACCTACCGCCCCTTCATTAGGTTAAAGCCCTGACTACTGCCCTAATTATTTGGTTTGCTAGGACATTGGTCCTAGGCCAATTTAAGTGGAGCCCGTCCCAACAGAACAACTCCCTCTTTCCCGAGTACTGGTGCCAGTGGTTCATGACCGAAAAAACCCTTCGTTCCATGCTACTCTCTGAGCCATGCATTTAAACCTTTAATCTGTTAGTCCCTACGCCAATTTGCATGTGGCTCAAATAACAATCCAGAGATTATTACCTGAAGTTCTGCTTTTTAATTTGGATCCTAGCTCCTGAAACTCCCTCAGCAGAACCTCATTCTTGGTTCTATCTATGTCATTGGTTCTTGCATGGACCATGACAACTGGATACTCCTCGTCCAAGTTCTTCTCCAGTCGCGAGAAGATATCCTTAACCCTGGGACCGGGCAGGCAACACAACATCTAGACCAGTTTAAAGTCATGGTGCGTACTGTGCTCAATTGAAGCCTCAAGGACCTCCTCATTAGTGATTTCATGAAGCAGCCAGCAATAAGGAAACAGAACATGGCAGAACACTGTAGTGGAAGCAAATTCTAATGTTTAAAGTATCAGTGAAAGTATTTATGTACATATCCCCAAAAGACATCAAGAGCGAAATACTTTCCTTCACCTAAACATAAAATCACCGGCTTGGAACAGGGAAAGGCCATTCTATCCAATGGACTGTGCACAATTTCTATTAGAACAGACTCTTTTCTCCAATTTATTTAATTTTCTGAGGGAAAATAACCACAGTTTTACTTGCTGCTCTTTCATTTCCCCCAGGAGACTGAACAAGCAGAGATGGAGGATACAACACAAGACCCATGAGAAATGATTCAATCTCTTGAGGGAGCTGAGCTGATAATTCATAAGCAACAAAGTGGGATGTAAACCACGTTCCACAAGTCTGCACAACATACCATATGTTAAATTAAGTGGGTGAAGAACTAAATGTAACGTTAATTAGTTAATGAGGGAAAAGAAAAGAGATGAATTTAATAGTGCATAATATTCCTCTGTGAGTCTAGTTCAGCTCGAGGCAATGCAAATTCTAATGACTCTTATGAGGTGTGGGTTCAGATTGATGCTTGTTCAGGGGCATAATCCCAACGCATGCCTTGCTCAAGGGGCTGTTCTCAGCGATGCTGCAACATACTGCATCACTGATGGGTACGTTGCTGTGATTCTTCACAAATTTCAAACACGTCACTGTAGGGGCAGTGAAGAGAAAAAGCAACTATGGGACCAATAGCACTATTTTATAAAAGGCCTTCTCACTTGCTCTGTGGAAGCTTGGATAATCAGCCACACATCCTAACAGCATTCCCTTCTGCTGTGGAGGGCAGAGAAATAAAATGGGAATAAATTGATCAATATTCCAGAGTCAGGCAGGTGTTATATAAAAGGAAAAACATTTGAGGATGGCAACAGGTGAAGGTGGGTTGCTTCGCATACATCTACTTTAATATTTAACATGTTAGAAGTCTGCCGCATAACGTGTGTCCACTTTAAATCTGGCCATGGCACAAAAAAAAATCCATCATCACTTTTCTGGTTGTTTCCAATTTCTCAGCAGTTAAAAAGCAAACCCTTCAATACCATCCATTTACTTCAGTCTCTCACCATATAAAATGATTCAGTGTCAAAAGCGAACACCAGGTGGGCAGAGGAAATGTTTCAAGGACACCCTCAAAGCCTTTTTGATAAAGTGCAACATCCCCACCGACACCTGGGAGTCCCTGGCCAAAGACCGCCCTACGTGAAGGAAGAGATTCCGGGAGGGCACTGAGCACCTCGTGTCTCGTCGCCGAGAGCATGCAGAAAACAAGCGCAGGCAGCAGAAGGAGCGTGCGGCAAACCAGACTCCCCACCCATCCTTTCTTTCAACGACTGTCTGTCCCACCTGTGACAGAGACTGTGGTTCTCGTATTGGACTGTACAGCCACCTAAGAACTCATGTTAAGAATGGAAGCAAGTCTTCCTCAATTCCGAGGGACTACCGATGATGCTGATGAAAATGATACAGCACAGAAGGTGGCCATGCGGCCCATTGTGCCTGTGCCAGCTCTCGTGAACTTACGCCATTTCCTCAACTCACTATAAACAATAACACAGGCAATCCACCAGCTTATACAGTATAAATATCTTTAGTGGAAATTGCATAATTACAGGCATGAAACAGTGCGTATTCATCTCACTCTCATGGTCACATCCCCTTACTACTTCAAGATTCTCTGATCAAAGTATTGAAATTCACCAGTTTAAAATCAGTAGATTAAATCAGTATCGGGATTTTTAATTATTTGTAATTCTATCAGGGTTTGGGATTGCAGCTGAGATGTGCACGTTTCTTGATTATTTCAGGATAGTTGGTTGCTTTACCTGATTTCATAGTGCTCCTTGCACTAGTGACTCCACTTCTGATAGGAATGGCACAGCTTTTAGAAAGCTTGTTGGCAGATACACGGTACAGCACTCCCCCGATGCAGCGCATGCCTTTCATTTTCCATCTCTGCTGAAGGAACCTATAATTGCTGCTCAGTCTCGCTCGGCTCAGGAGCAGTGACCTGTGAGGAAAGAAAGGAGAAAACCTCAACAAAACAAGAATGGGATGGGACGCTGGTGAAAAGCCTGTTCCAGTTAAAATTACCTCTATCAGTCTCAAATTTGTGCTCCATTGATCTGTGCCTCTAGTAGTTTCTTTTTATCTATTTAATCCAAAAAATAGCTCCAGGTTTTATTGTTATTGCAGGACGTGGAAAAGAAAATGACTGTATAGTAAGAAGCGAATCACCATCTACATTTATACAGCTGCAACCTAGAAAACATAGACATAGAAAACACAGAAAATAAGTGCAGGAGTAGGCCATTCGGCCCTTCGAGCCTGCACCACCATTCAATATGATCATGGCTGATCATGCAACTTCAGTACCCCATTCCTGCTTTCTCTCTATACCCCTTGATCCCTTTAGCCGTAAGGGTCATATCTAACTCCCTTTTGAATATATCTAACAAACTGGCCTCAACAACTTTCTGTGGTAGAGAATTCCACAGGTTCACAATTCTCTGAACATAGCAACATAAGAATTAGGAACAGGAGTAGGCCATCTAGCCCCTCGAGCCTGCTCCGCCATTCAACAAGATCATGGCTGATCTGGTCGTGGACTCAGCTCCATTTACCCGCCCGATCCCCATAACCCTTAATTCCCTTATTGGTTAAAAATCTATTTATCTGTGACTTGAATACATTCAATGAGCTAGCCTCAACTGCTTCCTTGGGCAGAGAATTCCACAGATCCACAACCCTGTGGGAGAAGAAATTCCTTCTCAACTCGGTTTTAAATTGGCTTCCCCGTATTTTGAGGCTGTGCCCCCTAGGTCTAGTCTCCCCGACCAGTGGAAACAACCTCTCTGCCTCTATCTTGTCTATCCCTTTCATTATTTTAAATGTTTCACCCCTCATCCTTCTGAACTCCAACGAGTAAAGACCCAGTCTACTCAATCTATCATCATAAGGTAACCCCCTCATCTCTGGAATCAGCCTAGTGAATAGTCTCTGTACCCCCTCCAAAGCTAGTATATCCTTCCTTAAGTAAGGTGACCAAAACTGCACGCAGTACTCCAGGTGCGGCCTCACCAATACCCTATACAGTTGCAGCAGGACCTCCATCCCTCTCGCAATGAAGGCCAACATTCCATTCGCCTTCCTGATTACCTGTTGCACCTGCAAACTAACTTTTTGGGATTCACCAAAAAGAGTTTCATGCACAAGGAACCCCAGGTCCCTCTGCACCGCAGCATGTTGTAATTTCTCCCCATTCAAATAATATTCCCTTTTACTGTTTTTTTCCCCCAAGGTGGATGACCTCACACTTTCCGACATTGTATTCCATCTGCCAAACCTTAGCCCATTCGCTTAACCTATCTAAATCTCTTTGCAGCCTCTCTGTGTCCTCTGCACAACTCGCTTTCCCACTAATCTGAGTGAAGAAGTTTCTCCTCAACTCGGTCCTAAATGGCTTACCCTTTATCCTTAGACTGTGACCCCTGGTTCTGGACTTCCCAAACATCAAGAACATTCTTTCTGCATCTAACCTGTCCAGTCCCGTCAGAATTTTATATGTTTCTATGAGATCCCTTCTCATTCTTCTAAATTCCAGTGAATATAAGCCTAGCCAATCCAGTCTTTCTTCATATGTCAGTCCTGCCATCCCAGGAATCAGTCTGGTGAACCTTCACTGCACTCCCTCAACAGCAAGAGTCTCCTTCCTCAGATTATGAGACCAAAACTGTACACAATATTCAAGGCTCTGTACAACTGCAGTAAGACCTCCCTGCTCCTATACTCAAATCCTCTCGCTATGAAGGCCAACATGCCATTTGCCTTCTTCACCGCCTGCTGTACCTGCATGCCAACTTTCAATGACTGTGTACCATGACATACAGGTCTCGTTGCATGTCTCCTTTTTCCTAATCTGTCACCATTCAGATAATATTCTGCCTTCCTGTTTTTGCCACCAAAGTGGATAACCTCACATTTATCTACATTATACTGCATCTGCCATGCATTTGCCCACTCACCTAACCTATCCAAGTCACTCTGCGGCCTCTTAGCATCCTCCTCACAGCTCACACTGCCACCCAGCTTAGTGTCATCTGCAAACTTGGAGATATTGCATTCAATTCCTTCATCTAAATCATTAATGTATATTGTAAATAGCTGGGGTCCCAGCACGGAACCTTGCGGTATCCCACTAGTCATTGCCTGCCATTCTGAAAAGGACACGTTTATTCCTACTCTTTGCTTCCTGTCTGCCAACCAGTTCTCTATGCACGTCAATACAGTACCCACAATACCATGTGATTTAAATTTGCACACTAATCTCTTGTGTGGGACCTTTTGAAAGTCCAAATCCACTGGTTCTCCCTTGTCCACTCTAGTAGTTACATCGTCAAAAAATTCTAGAAGATTTGTCAAGCATGATTTCCCTTTCATAAATCCATGCTGACTTGGACTGATCCTTTCACTGCTTTCCAAATGCGCTGCTATTACATCTTTAATAATTAATTCCAACATTTTCCCCACTACCGATGTCAGGCTGACCGGTCTATAATTCCCTGTTTTCTCTCTCCCTCCTTTTTTAAAAAGTGGGATTACATTAGCTACTCTTCAATCCATAGGAACTGATCCAGAGTCTATAAAATGTTGGAAAATGACCACCAATGCATCCACTATTTCTCGGGCCACCTCCTTAAGTACTCTGGGATTCAGACTATCAGGTCCTGGGGATTTATTGGCCTTCAAATCCATCAATTTCCCCAACACAATTTCCTGACGAATAAGGATTTCCTTCAGTTCCTGCTTCTCGCTAGACCCTCGGTCCCCTATTATTTTCGGAAGGTTATTTGTGTCTTCCTTAGTGAAGACAGAACCAAAGTATTTGTTCAATTGATCTGCCATTTCCTTGTTCCCCATTATGAATTCACCTTATTCTGACTGCAAGGGACCTACATTAGTCTTCAGTAATCTTTTACTTTTCACGTATCTATAGAAGCTTTTGCAGTCAGTTTTTATGTTCCCTGCAAGCTTACTCTTGTACTCTATTTTATCTCTCCTAATTAAACCCTTAGTCCTCCTCTGTTGAATTCTAAATTTCTCCCAGTCCTTAGGTTTGCTGCTTTTTCTGGGCAATTTATATGCCTCTTCCTTGGATTTAACACTATCCCTAATTTCCCTTGTTAGCCACGGTTGAGCCACCTTTCCATTTTTATTTTTATGCCAGACAGGGATGTACAATTGTTTGAAACTTCAAAACTATCTTCAGGAAAAATGCACAGCAAGTGGAGGATGGAACAGGAAACACCTGATTCACACTAGACTCATAAAATCTCAGTCACTACAACTGCTGTATGTTGATACCATTTATAAAGAAGTATTCCCCCCCCCACCCTTCCCCCGAGTGAGAACACCATTCTATTTATCCTAGTCTCACCACAACCAGCACCATTTCTGGCTGACAAGGTGAAGAGGTAACAATCTGCCTCAATTTGCTCTAAGACCTTATACTGGGAGGCACACTGTGTACAGCCCAGGGCTAAACTTTCCTCTGATTCCCCTTTGAACTGTAGTCAGCTGGGCTCTTTTCACCAGCTCCCCATAGCGATATGGCTCAGATCAAACTTTCAGTGCATAAGGAAGTAACTTCAAAAATTACAAGCAGCTTTTAAAATGTTCTTATATCAGGGCATCCCGATAGTGTGGGGAAGCTGGATTGACATCAGTAGAGCACAGCAGCAAATAGTACCTCCATTACCATAAAGTATTGTCTAACAGATGTGACTGACCCCAAGTGTGTGAAGGAGCTAGATTTACATCAGCAGAGACATTGTTGTTTTCACTGGCTGCTGCTTGGGAGGAGTTGGAAAGAACTTTAATTTACAGAGCACCTTTCACCTTCTCAGGAAGTCCCTAAATACTCAATTCATCATTTTTGAAGTGCAATCCTTATTGTTTAGTAATCAACCATGTGCACATATTGGCAGCCAATGTGTGCACAGCAAGATCCCACAAATAGCAATGCAATGAAGGACCAGCTAATTTAGTATGGTGCTATTGGTTGAGGAATGAATGCTCGCCAGGATAATGGAAGAACTCAGCTTCTTCGAGAAAATGCCATGGATTTTTTTTTTTTTAAATGGGGTCTC
This sequence comes from Pristiophorus japonicus, assembly GCF_044704955.1. Taxonomy (NCBI): domain Eukaryota; kingdom Metazoa; phylum Chordata; class Chondrichthyes; family Pristiophoridae; genus Pristiophorus; species Pristiophorus japonicus. Next base: position 489,685,257 of record NC_091977.1, on the reverse strand, counting down.
AATCAAAAGATGCCATCTCGAACAATGTGCTGCACTGAAGTGTTAGCCAAGATTGTATGCTCAAGTACTGCAGTGGGTCTTGAACCCACAACCCTCTGCCTCAGAGCTAAACTAACACACTAAAGTGATGTTAATCCAGTGAAAGGAGCAGGAAAACATCAACACAGTAACAGAGTGCTGTCTGAAGAACCTAGTGAACTAACAATTCAAGGGACTGCATTAATATTAACAGATATAGTCACTAATATGGTGTCAGCTGGGAGAATTTGCTGTGCGAGGGAGCTACATTCACCAATTCTTGCATGGCATTCTGGAACGATTCAAGGCTGCTATTCTGAAATCTTGAATCAGCCAGTAAAGTGAGTAACTGAGTCATAACAGAACATATGGTTCAAAGTTTGATTCCCATCTGTGCTCATTTAGTTGATCTGAGCTGTGTTGGTAATATAGGTGCTACTATTGGCCTTGAAGATGTCAGCCTTGGCTCAGTGGTAGCACTCTCACCTCTGAGTCAAAAGGTTGTGCGCTTAAACCTCATTCCAGAGACTGAGCACATAATCGAGGCTGGCGGAGGTGCCATCTTTCAGATGAGACATTTAACTGAGTCTGCACTCTTAGGTGGACGTAGTAATCCCACGGCACTATGCGAAGAGGAGCAAGGAAGTTTTCCTGATACCCTGGCCGACAAACCTCAACCAACATCACTAAGGAACATGTCCTATGTACATAATTTCCCACCATTTTCCAGGCACGACCACCCTGTTTCCACTGGGACGGAGAAGGCCCCAAAATCCGTGTCTGAGTAGATATTAGGTAGATTGAATTACACGCCACTATTCATTATCTAGGCTCGCACGTGAAAAATAGCCTTTTGGTAAGATACTGGAGGGCTGCCAGCATCCATGTATATCAAACGTAAGTCAGCCACTCCAGGAGAGGGGGCAGGGAAGAAAATTGGCAAAGAAAATTAATGTAGATTTATTGATCCAAGTGAAAAAGCATCTCTGCAAACAATATGCGCCTTTCAGATGAGACATTAAACTAAAGCACCGTCAGCTCTATTAGATGGATGTAAAAGATCCCATGGCACTATTCGAAGATGAACAGGAGAGTTTTCCCCGTGTCCTGACAAATAATTATCCCTCAACTAACATTGCTAAATCAGATTATCTAGCCATTTATCTCTCTGCTCTTTGTGGGACCTTGCTGTGTGCAAATTGGCTGCCGTGTTTCCTATATTCCATAAGTGACTACACTTCGAAAAGTACTTCTGTAAACATAGGAGCATGAGTAGGCCATTTCAGCCCCTTGGACCTGGTCCACCATTCAATTAGATCATGACTGATCGGTATCTCAACTCCATTTATTAACTTGGTTCCATATCTCTTAATAGCCTTACCCAACAAAAATCTATCAATCTCAGATTTGAAATTTTCAATTGATCTAGCTTTAACAAATTTTTTTTGGAGGGGAGGTGTGGTAAAGAAGAAAAGTTCCAGGTTTCCACTGCCCTTTGTGTGAAGATATAATTCCTGACATCACTTGTCAACAGCCTTGCTCTAATTTTAAGGTTATGCCGCCTCGTTCTGGACTCCCCCATCAGAAGGAATAGTTTCTCTCGAACTTCCCTTTCAAATCCTTCAATCATCTTAAATATCTCAATTAGATTACCCCATAATCATCTATACTCAAGAGAATACAAACCTAGTCTATGCAACCTGTCCTCATAATTTAACCTATTTAGCTCCGGTATCCTCTTAAACTCAAGTACATTTAACAAAATATCATGCGTTACAACATGAAGATACAGCTCCAAGGAAATACAAGTTGATACACTGGGCAAGTCAGAAATATGAACTGAGAGCTAGAAACATGAAAAAGGAAGTCAGCAAAATGTCTTGTTGGACAATTACCACAAAGATTATATTGGATCAATTCAATTATGAATATAGCTAAGTTAGAGGTAATTTTTCCATGTAGTAGCAGAAAACGGACGCAGCTTGACCCAAAATGAGATCACTTTGGAATTCTACAAGACGAGCAGTATCTTGGGATGGAGAAGCTGAGGATCCAATTCAAGTATAAGACAGATTGATGGAGCACGTCGAGGAGATTCTACATAGGTTCCTAGTCGGGTGGAAGCGCCATTCCAAGAATTATTATCGACTGGTCTGAACAGGATAGTGGAACTGAGATGGAACAGAATATATTATTCAAGCATTAGTGCAACTAATGTATGACGTTCTTCATTTCCTGTATTACATATTAACGGATTTTTTAAGTTGCTGCTCATACAAGAAAGCATAATGGATAGTTAGAAGTTATTATAAGCCAGCTAATAAATGGGTTCCGCTGGTTCATATATGAAACAGTGGATGGCTGGGAACTGGTTACAAGATGGAGTGTAATTGAGATGTTCAGATGGCTTTGTATATACAATTATTTAATATACAAAGTAATAGATAGACACCTCAAAATAAATTACAGGATGTAATCTAATCCAACTAATTGATACCAGAAGATAATAGATAACTGAAAGTAACTGCAAGGTAGCAATCTAACTGAAGAATTCAGATGGTTACATATAAATTATTATATGGGTGGTTATGTTCCTTCTGACTGCCATGTTAGACATCGGTGGGCAGTGCTACAATTCCTCTGATTGTCTTGATTGTTGTAGTTGACATATGGTGTTACCTCATAACACTCCTAACTACAGAAGCTGCACCTGGACAGAAAGTGGATCATATCCGCAATTTCATGAAAGGTGGAGAGAAGCTTAAACTGACAACTAGCCTATGTTTCTACAGGAGGTATTATCTCCAATTCATATCTTGCTAAAAAACATGCAGGATTTTTTTTAAAATGCAGGGATTCAATGAATGAAAAAGCAACTGGTGAAAGTATCTCATTCTCATGGTGGTACCTGCGGCAGGTTGGGGCCATAAAAGGAGTGGCGAGTGGTGGCGTACCACTGCAAGGTACAACGCGAGCTGGTGCAGAAGGGCGATGGCAGCAAAGAGGGACGTCATCAAGGTCTAGGTCTAACGTGGGCAGATACAGCAGGAGCGGCGAGAGATTGTAGAGGGGCATGATCAGGACCCAGGAGGGGTGAGAGTTCGGGGCCAGAAGAGGCGAGGGCCAGCCCACACTGCGATATATGTGCGCGCTCGGTTTGTGCAGCAGAGCTTGGTCTCCAGTCATCCTGGTTAACCCTTATCACTGGACCAAGACCTAGCTCTGTCAAGCCCGTGTGGTGGCTGGTGTGCAACGGCCACCCCACGTTAAAATCCACGCACAGGCATCTTCCACTCTTCAGGATGTAGTTCAGGACCTGGGATATTAGGTCCGTTATTGAAACACCTGTGAACTCATTCTTTTTTGGCGTGGAAGCAAGCCATCCTCGTTTCGAGGGACTGCCTTTGATGATGATGACCAGCCAGAATTCCTACTCCAGAAAAGGCAACTGCCATCTTTAGCTTCCAAGAAGCCAGCAAAAACAGAGGAATCCCATGAAATGGCTAACAACCACATTAGTTTTTGACTATTTGGAAAAGTGCTAGAATCTTTTCCAAAAAGTATGATTGTGCACGATGCAAAATCTTTTGACTTGTGATGGATACAAGTAACTTAGCGAACAAATTGGTTGATTACCTGGCTGAAGAGGTACTTGGGACTGCCAGTGTTGGCATATTGAAGTGTTGGTGATGCACACAGGTGCTTTCACTGTTTGGTGCTCTTCATTTTCTCACCATATTAATGGGCAGTATTGTCAGGGGGCACACTGAAAACATCGGAGTCACGTACAGACAGATGAACAAACTTCCATGAGGAATATGCAGAGGGTACTGCGAATGATTCTTATCCAACATTTTGTGAAGACTATTATAGCTTAAGCATTTATTAAAGTAATTGTGACCCTGTATTTGCTTTGCCAAAAAAAATTCTGATTAAATTCTTATTAAATCCGAAATGTTCTAATCATCAAAATTTTATTTTATACATTCGGTAGGCTGTAAAAAAATGTCAATACATACCCACAGTCCTAATTTCCTCATCATAAACTAGGCAAAAACAAAATAACTTGGAATGCACAGATAATAAATTAAAAAAACACCATAAGTAAATACTCTCTGATCGACAAAGCTCCAGAATATTCTTCAATCCACACATCTTCACAATTTAGCTCTGCTCTACTGTGCGATAGGCAAAAGCCCTCCTATCCCAACCTTCTCCTGGTTTACATTTTTAGAATCATGTCCTCTATCCCCCTTCCCAACATGCCCAATAGAGTATTTAATCATCTGAGTCAAATACCTATCTCTAACAAAGAATCCCATTTCTAAATAGTTACTTATCGGTCTGCTTTGTGAAAGAGTTAATCATCCCAGCCTCAACAACTTCTGGGATTCTGTTCCAAACATCCACCATTGTGCAGGGGAAACCAAGTTTTTTTATGATCTCTCATCTCATTTGAAGCTTATTAACTTTAAACCTGTGTGTCCTCAGGTTTACGAATCCAGTTGAATAGCCTGCTTACATCCATGCAACATTCTGAATCAGAAAAAATATTTTATATTGAGACAAATGTTCCCCATGCTGAACGAGTCTGTTGTGAGCACTGGGACATCTGCAGTTAGCTCTGTACGTTTAAGCTAATTGTGCTCTGGACCATTATGACAAGGTTACAAGAATAGGAGCAGGCATTCTGAAGCAGAGCACCACTTTTTATTCAAAGCTGTGTCAAACTGATCTACTAAATTGTTGCTCTAACTAAGGGAATAAAATTTCTAAACAAACTTTATTTATAAAAAAGGAGTACAAAACTAGGAAGGGCACAAACTCGGAGAGTTCACCCGGCCTCAACATGGTGTGTCCTGTCATTTCTTTTCCGTGAAAACGAGTTGTGCAATCTAAAGGCTTTAGTTAGCAAGACATGTTTCGGTGGGAAATTTCATTAAGGGACAAAAAGGAAAGGTATTAAGTGCACATAATGAAGGCTAGAGTGTGTACACTGCCTTAAGACACTTCTCTTTGCGCAGTGTAATGGGAGGCATGAACTCTAACTTCAAATCCATTTCTAATCCATTTGAAAGACTGCAGCAAATTATCTGCCTTCAATGTGAAAGCACCAAACCAATTTCCTCAGAATAGAAGTGACAATACTGTAGAATTTATCACCATAACCTTGACTTCGAGGTTGTGTGGCAAGCTGAAACCCTACACAAAGAGCGTCGAATAAGGGTCGGCGATAATAAACACAAGGGGAGACTAGGTAGAAATGATTAAAAAAAAGCCGGAGGAAAAAAAAATTGTCCCAGAGCAACATGTATCTATCACTTTGCAGTTTGCGGTCAATAGCAGTCAAAGTGTATGAGGGGGTTTCAATTCATTTCACTACTGGAGTCATTAACTGCACAAATAACCTCTAATGTCTTGTGACAGTTTAAGCTTTTTGAGTACTAATTTTTTTCCGTGTGCCTGCATATGGTAGCTAGCAGCAGTGAAAGGTTTCTGAATGACAAAGTGACTAACATCATACTGCAATTTAAACCAATATTCATATCTTAATGATAGCTTTTTCATGGTCTTAGTAAATGTTTTTTGTAAACCATGCCACAGGGAGGTGCAGACAGTGTCATGCGTGCAGTGATGATAAAAGGATGGATGATACTTGAGGGTTTACATGTGTAAATGTGAAAACTCAGACGAATTACACTCTAAAAATAATTCAACTTTAATTCTTTTGGTCACTGAGATCATTCTGAGCGTGTAACAGCAATCATCATAATCCATCTATTCCTATTAGGTTCTTATAAGTGATCATAGGAACAGGAGTAGGCCATTTAATTAGATCATGGTTGATCTATACCTCAATTCCATTTACCCACCTTGGTTCCACATCCCTTGATATCCTTACCCAACATAAAAATCAGCTGGGCTCAGTGATAACACTTTCCTTTGAGTCAGACATTGTAGGTTTAAGTCTCATTCCAGTATTTGAGCACATAAGCTGAGCTGACATTCCAGGCAGTAGTGAGGGAGTGCTGTGTTGTCCAATGAGATCTTAAACCGAGGCTCTATCTGCCTATGCCATGTTTCAGGTAAAAGTTAAAGAACCCACGACCATTACAAGAAGATCAATGGATTCTCGGTGCCTTAGACATAATCCTTCCTCAGCCAGTAACAATAAAAATATAACCTAACTATGGGTCCAAGTTTCCACATGATTTGCACCTGATTTTTAGGAGCAACTGGTGGAGAACGGACTATCTTAGAAATTGCAATTCTCCACATTTTTTTTTCTGCAGTTCTAGTCAGGTAGAACAGTTCTACTTTGGAACAGAATTTTTTCTTCAAAAGGGGGCGTGTCCGGCCACTGACGCCTGATTTCAAAGTTTCCACAGTGAAAACATACTCCAAACTAACTTAGAATGGAGCAAGTGAAGATTTTTGTAGAACTAAAAAAACCTTGTCTACACATTAAAAAATCAGGCGCAGGTTACAAATTAGGCGTCCAGAACGAGGTGGAGGGGGAGGGGAAGTCATTAAATTCTATAATAAATCCTTATTTATACTTATACAAATATTATACAAATAAATCCAACCTGAATAAAAATTTATAAGCAAAGAAAAGATTAAATAAATCATCTTCCTACCTGTGTGAAAGTGCTTCAGCCAGGGAGAATGCTGCGGGGTGGGGGGGGAAGGAGGCAGCCGTTCGTTCCCGCGGGGGGGGGGGGGGGGGGGGGGAGGAAGCCGTTTGTTCCCGTGCGGGGGGGGGGGGGGGGGGGTGGTGGGCGGGAGGAGGGAAACGGCTGCCTCACAGCCTTCTCACTGCTGAAAGAAGCCTCAGTGCTGATGTGCTGATGGCAATGTGCTTTTATTAAAAAATTTTCAAAAAATTAAACAGCTACAAAGAACTACAAAAATGGCCGAGTGCCAATGTTTCCTTCACACTGCGTGTGCGCGAACGCTCCAACGCGCACGCGCAGCGTCGCTGGCAGGAAAAAAACTAATTAAAAGGTACCCGCCCCCTCCCACTTACAAAATCGGCACGAGTGTAGGCTCCGCGCCAAGCAGACATGGAGCTGCAGGGCGCTCCAGAATCGCGCGTTTTTTTTCCGCCGCCGTTTTTGGCGCGAAAAACGGGCGCCCCAGCTCGGAGGGGCGCCCGTTTTTTATCGTGTGGAAACTTGGGCCCTAGTGAAATAGCTGTTGTGTTTGCCTACATAACACCTCTAAGTAATTTATCATATGTGAAGTGCTTTGAGATGTTTCAGATATGTAATGAAAATGTACTATATAAATGCAAGTTCCTCTTGCTGAATTTCGCTCCTTCCTCTTTCTTGACCACAGGGCAGATGGCTACTTCCCAGGAAACACAGGTGCTCTGAAAGCTATTGCAGAAGATTTGTATGGAGGATTTAATAGATACAGAAAGAACTTGCATTTGTATGGCACATTTCATATCCTCAGGGCATCTGAAAGAGATTCACAGCCAATTAATTACTTTTGAACTGGTGTCACTGTTGCCATGTAGGGACACGCGTCAGCCAATTTGCATACAGCAAGATCCCACAATCATACGCATAGAAACATAGACATAGAAACATAGAAAATAGGTGCAGGAATAGGCTATTCAGCCCTTCGAGCCTGCACCACCATTCAATAAGATCATGGCTGATCATTCACCTCAGTACCCCTTTCCTGCTTTCTCTCCATACCCCTTGATCCCTTTAGCCGTAAGGGCCATATCTAACTCCCTCTTGAATATATTCAATGAACTGGCATCAACAACTCTCTGCTGTAGGGAATGCCACAGGTTAACAACTCTGAGTAAAGAAGTTTCTCCTCATCTCAGTCCTAAATGGTCTACCCCTTATCCTAAGACTGTTTCCCCTGGTTCTGGACTTCCCCAACATCGGGAACATTCTTCCTGCGTCTAACCTGTCCAATCCGTCAGAATTTTATATGTTTCTATGAGATCCCCTCTCATCTTTCTAAACTCCAGTGAATAAAGGCCCAGTAGATCCAGTCTCTCCTCATATGTCAGTCCAGCCATCCCAGGAATCAGTCTGGTGAACCTTCGATGCACTCCCTCAATAGCAAGAACGTTCTTCCTCAGATTAGGAGACCAAAACTGAACACAATATTCGAGGTGAGGCCTCATCAAGGCCCTGTACAACTGCAGTAAGACCTCCCTGCACCTATACTCAAAACCCCTAGCAATGAAGGCCAACATACCATTTGCCTTCTTCACCGCCTGCTGTACCTGCATGCCAACTTTCAATGACTGATGTACCATGACACCCAGGTCTCATTGCACCTTCCCTTTTCCTAATCTGCCGCCATTCAGATAATATTCTGCCTTCGTCCCAAAGTGGACAACCTCACATTTATCCACATTATACTGCATCTGCCATGCATTTGCCCACTCACCTAATCTGTCTAAGTCACCCTGCAGCCTCTTAGCATCCTCCTCACAGCTCACACCGCCACCTAGATTAGTGTCATCTGCAAACTTGGAGTTATTACACTCAATTCCTTCATCCAAATCATTAATGTATACTGTAAATAGCTGGGGTCCCAGCACTGAGCCCTGAGACACCCCACTAGTCACTGCCTGCCAGTCTGAAAAGGACCCGTTTATCCTATTAATTGTGTCACTCTCCATCTTAATAAAGAATTCTACCATATTATGGTCACTCTTCCCCAAGCTGCCTTGCACAACAAGATTGCTAATTAGTCTTTTCTCATTACACATCACCAGGCTCTAGTTGGTTCCTCGACATATTGGTCCAGAAAACCATCCCTAATACACTCCAGGAAATCCTCCTCCACCGTATTGCTACCAGTTAGGATAGCCCTATCAATATGTCGATTAAAGTCGCCCATGATAACTGCTGTACCTTTATTGCACGCATCCCTAATTTCTTGTTTGATACTGTCCCCAACCTCACTACTACTGTTTGGTGGTCTGTACACAACTCCCACTAGCATTTTATGCCCTTCGGTATTCCGCAGCTCCATCCATACAGGTTCCACATCATCCAAGCTAATATCCTTCCTTACTATTGCGTTAATCTCCTCTTTAACGTGGTGAATGACCAAATAATCTGTTTTGATGTTGGAATAGGGATAAATATTGGCCAGGACACCAAGAGAACTCGCATGTGTTTCTTCAAATAATGCCATGGGATTTTTCATCGCCACCCAAGGGGACAGACATGGCTCCGGTTTAACATTCTTGGGATTTCACCTTGAATCGTTTCATACAAATCCAACATACAATGTTACAGTCGTACAGACTTTCCTATGTGCAATCCACTGTGGAAGACTCGCCCTGCTAATGGTCATAATTCACATCACAAAAGCACCGAATGCCAAATCATTTCCTATTCGTGATTTAATATCTAGTAGGAGTGAATAGATCCATTGCCGTTTAATAATGAAATACATTAAAACCTATTGAAATGGAAAACCCATCTCTCAGACCCCATTACAAAAAGTAGTGAGAGTGACATCTCTGTAGGAGAATAGGCTAGAATTGCGAAGTAAATGGATCCTACCTAACCAATTTCAAATCAATTTCGAAGAAGAAAGTTTTAAGTACACTGTATGTCTCCTGCTCTGCACAATTCTTGGTGCAATGGTCAGCATAGACCACCTCATTTGGGCCCAGGTCTGTTAATTCATATGTAGGGACCAATGCATTTCTTTGTCTTAATGGGGTCAAATCTAATAAATAAAATGCTTAATTCTCCCCCTTCCCAGTTCCTAATTTCCACTGTATTTGAACTTTGAGGGCATGATTCAAGAGATCAGCAAAGGATGAACTGGAGATGTGATTATTTTTGATGAGAAAACTTGGCTGAAAGGTTAAGGAACACAGTGCCAGCAACCATCAAAATTGAAGAGTAAAACAAAACACTGGATCAGAATCGCATCATAAAAAGGACCCATCCTGTCTGCAGGTTACTATGTGGATGCTATTGTGAAAGATCTGATCCCCATTGTCCTATCCTTTGAGGTAAAGGAGGAAAATAAATGAAATGTAATGTTTAAGTGATGCCTAGCTTGCGTTTTAAAAGCCTGAAGGTTGTAGGAGAAAAATTGAAGGAGGTAAGAAGTGCTATAGTTTTGAGGTCCTTCAAAGAATAAGAACATAAGAAATAGGAACAGGAGTAGGCCATATGGCCCCTCGAGCCTGCTCCGCCATTCAATAAGATCACAGCTGATCTGATCATGGACTCAGCTCCACTTCCCCGCCCGCTCCCTATAATCCCTTATCGTTTAAGAAACTGTCTGTCTATTTCTGTCTTAAATTTATTTAATGTCCCAGCTTCCACAGCTCTCTGAGGCAGCAAATTCCACAGATTTACAACCCTCAGAGAAGAAATTTCTCCTCATCTCTGTTTTAAATGGGCGGCCCCTTATTCTAAGATCATGCCCTCTTGTTCTAGTCTCCCCCATCAGTGGAAACAGTAGGAGACAGTACAATAAAGTCTTGGGGCTGGAAATTCACCAACCTTGCGCCTGTTTTTTCAGCCGTTTTTAGCGGTAAACGATGATCCAATAGTTTCGCCGAAGTCTTGCGCCGGCGGTTTTGAAATACTGCTGTAAAGTGGACCGCCGGCATGCGAGACTGGAAATACCGCTATCGCCATAGTTAGGCCGTCTGGCGCACCCGTATTCTGGGCGAAAAAAAATGTCTGAGAAAAACCCGCGTTGCAGCCCCAAAAACGATGGTATGTATGGAGACCTGCAAAAAAGCTCAGTTAAAGTTGTTATTTTTAATTTTTTTTGCAGCGATTACTCAATTAAGGGTCTTGTAAATGTTTTGTGATTTAAAATTTTTTTTATTTATTGCTTTTTTTGTGTGTTTTCCTTCCTCACAGGGCCTGTCTTTTAGCGGTAATCGGCCTCGGACTAAAGTTGGCGAGGACCGCGAATCCTCATACAATGCCGATTTTTACAAAACCACAGCCTTTAAAAAATGGTGGTGTGATTAGCGGTATTTTTGGCGATAAATGTCGAAAAAATACCGTTATGGCAAAAAAAAAATAATTTCTAGCCCTTGATGCAGAAAGAGAGAGCATGCTAGATGCTGTACTTAGAACTTAGAAGATACAAAAGTGGAAAGTTCAGAGGAGCAATGTTTAGGTTTATTGATAAAACGAGGAAGATTATAACAAAAAGAGAAAGGTTAAAGGCGTTAAGTGAGAGAAGATCACCTACCAGACAAATTTTTATTTTATATCCTGTACAGGAATTTGGAAGTGTGCTGGAGGAGCTGTCCTTGACATGGGAGCAATATTCAAGTCTTGACGAGCCTTAGGTTTTATAAGAGTTAAGTGAAGCTAAGAGGCCAATTAGTGCTTGGTCAGTGAAGATGTGGAGCATTTTCAAGTTTCAAGATATCCCAATACTCCTCCTGCCAACTCACTTGGTGTTGTACAGCCTGTGGTTGGGACTTTCCAATACTTCATTTGAAGTACATACAGTGGAGTTTTACATCAATAGTACATCAAAACAGTACCTTCTTACTTAGTCACCCAGTTGTAAAAACACTACTCTGGATGCCCTCCAGGGAAACCTCAATTGTTTTCCTAGACAATTAGAGCTTGCTTGTACTAGAACAACAACGACAACTTGGATTGATATAGCGACTTTAGAGTTGCTGGATCGGAAACCAACTTAGGGTAACAAGTACAAGATTGATGGGCGAGTGGGAGTTGTTACAGAGGTGGAAAAAAATTCTTATTTCTTCCTAAAACTAGAGCAGCTATTAGTATTTCTTGTGACACCATTCCATTCAGTACTTCATTATTGTACCATCAAAAATATCATCTTAAACTTGAATAAGCAAAGAATGAGCAAGAAAGAGCAAGAGGAGTTGAGAAGACTAATTTTTGATGAATAAAAAAAACATACAACTTCTTGTTTTTTAAAAAAAATATCTAGCAACAGACAAGTGATCCTACAGGAGTAAATGTAAAGCAGTCATGTGCTCAGAAATAAAGCAGCATAATATAGCCATGGATCTTCACCTGGGCCACTGATTGTAAATTGCAGAATGGCGATTGATGGGCTGGAGCATGAGGCAGTAGTTAATTAATGTTGGGGGGCGGGGGGGGGGCACAGACAGGGAGGGAAGAGAGAGATGAACAAAGATGAGGGGTTAAGAAGAACAAAGATAAGGAAAAAGATTGGAGCGAGTGATCTTTTCGAGTTTAGTATTTTTAAAGAGAACCCCTCCATTAAAATTCTGTACTACAATGGTATTCTCCCAGGTGGTTCATTTAAGATTTAAAGTGTGGTAAACCTTTTATGTATAATCCCAGGAGTTTACCTATAAAAAGCAACAACTTGAAGAGGTGGTGGGGCAGGGGGGGGGGGGGGGGGAAAGAATAAACCAATGCACAAGAGAGTTCATCAATAATCCTGATCCATGTCCTTTGGGGAAAAACACGTCAACTAAAAGAGCACCTAAAAATAAGCTGCATGTGAACTTTTTTCTAAAAAAGGGCCATTATCGACAAATTGAGGAGTTTTCAGAGAGGCAAAGATCTTGAGAAGTTAGAAATAGCCTGTACAGTTCTGAAAAAAAGCATTCAAGCACTGCTGTGATGGTTACCAGGGCAAACATTAGCCACAGTGGAAAGTGAACATGCTGCATTGCAAACATCTAAATTTTTTACAATATTCCAACAACATAGTTTCTAAAAGGATACAAAAGAGCAATGCAGCAAAGCCACGGTCTTTAAAACTGAGACACAGATAAGGGCTATATTTCAGCACGCCAACAAGGCTGAAAAATGTTAATTAAGAAGTCATCATCATCATCATAGGCAGTCCCTCGGAATCGAAGAAGACTTGCTTCCATTCTTAGCATCAGTTCTTAGATGGCTGTACAGTCCAATGAGAGAAACACAGACTCTGTCACAGGTGGGACAGACAGTGGCTGAAGGGAAGATTAGGCAGGGAGCCTGGTTTGCCGTAACTCCTTCCGCTGCTTGCGCTTGATTTCTGCATGCTCTCGGCGACGATACTCGAGGAGCTCAGCGTCCTCCCGAATGCACTTCCTCCACTTCGGGCGATCTTTGGCCAGGGACTCCCAGGTGTCAGTGGGGATGTTGCACTTTATCAGGGAGGCTTTGGGGGTGTCCTTGTAACGTTTCCTCTGCCCGCCTTTGGTTCGTTTGCCGTGGACGAGTTCCGAGTAGAGCGCTCGCTTTGGGAGTCTCGTGTCTGGCATGCGAACTATGTGGCCTGCCCAGTGGAGCTGATCAAGTGTGGTCAGTGCTTCAATGCTGGGGATGCTGGCCTGGACGAGGACGCTAATGTTGGTGCGTCTGTCCTCCCAGGGGATTTGTTGGATCTTGCGGAGACATCGTTGGTGGTATTTCTCCAGCGACTTGAGGTGTCTACTCTTCATGGTCCACGTCTCTGAGCCATAGAGGAGGGCGGGTATTACTATGGCCCTGTAGACCATGAGCTTGATGACCATTTTGAGGGCCTGGTTTTCAAACACTCTTTTCTTCAAGCGGCCGGAGGCTGCACTGGCGCACTGGAGGCGGTGTTGGATCTCGTCGTCAATGCCTGCTCTTGTTGATAGGAAGCTCCCGAGATAAGGAAAGTGGTCCACATTGTCCAGGGCTGTGCCATGGATCTTGATGTCTGGGGGGCAGTGCTGTGTGGCAAGGACAGGCTGGTGGAGGACCTTTATCTTACTGATGTTTGGTGATGACAAATATTAGTTTTAAATGGCTTCAGATTGCAGGAGGAAGGTAACATGTGCTACAGTTTTTTTATGCATCACTAAATAACGTTGTATGCTTATATATGTATAGATTTGGTAGTAATTTAGAGAAGATTTACAAGGTGACCCTGCCTCTTTAAAAAAGCATACCCATTCATGTGACAATAGAACCTAACCAAAGCAATTGTAATCTAAAAACCAGGGGATTAACCCTTTAAACCTCACTGAAATAAATAACCACATTAGTCAAACTGTATTTATTCTTCCCTCTTGCTCAAGTGATTCCAAAAGCAGTTTGTCTAGACAGGTAATGCTTAAACAACAACTGCCCTAGCTAAATTGGACACATCTAGTCAGACTATCAAAAGCAATTGCGCAAATTCTGACCTGTGTAAATGTACAAAAGTAGTTTGCATCCATATCATACCTCAGGTGAGCAATAATAAGCTGCAGTTATTTACATGGTCATCATCAATCAAGATGATGCCTAAACCCTGGAAAACAAAGCGCCTGCTGAGTAAGTGGTCTGTCCATTACAAGGCTTTTCCAATGGCCTATTAGGTAAATGCACTGTTGTACTGAGACATACAGAACAGCAGGATTCCAGGTTTGAACCATAGACTGTGCTGAGTTAACTGGTCTCAGCTGGGGCAACGGTTGAAGTATTAGAATTGGGTTCAACACCCTGCGGTATGGAAGTGGCGGAGGCACTGCTGGGATCCCGCTACATGAGTCTTCCGCAACTGGATAGCTGCATGTACTATCGAAGCTCAAATACAATAGCCGCTTGAATTAAGTAGCAGAGGACAACTACGGTCAATATCCATGAGGGAGACAAAGGAAAAAACTTGTGAGGAAGGGAAAAAAAAATAAGACAAGCGAGAATTATTATAATTTTAATATCAATGACAATATTTGAACTCCCAGGTGATAGTTTCTCATCTTTACTCCCATTCTTTATACAAAGAATATCTGGCTTGTGATAAGCACTGAAATACATTCTGGTGTTATAGCTGCTCAAATCCTGGTGTACAATAGAGGTTCTCGTCAAGTCACATGATTTTATGTTGGGAGCCACCCCTGCCCGACCTTACGGTCATGTTATCCCTCCCACAGAATCAGAAAAGGATACAGACAAAGGTTGCTGTCTGTGCTCATTGCTACAGTACTGATAGCAAGCATTGCCATTTGGTCCATCTGCCTGCTCAGGCGGACACAAAAGATCCTATGGCACTATTCGAAGATGATCAGAGAGTATGCCTGTATAACAGTCTTCCCACAACGGACACCATCAAAAAACAGATCATCTGGTAATTCATTCTTTTGCTGTTTGTGGGACCTTGCCAAGTGCAATTAACTGCTGAATTTGACCACATTACATGAGTGACTACACATCAAAAAGTAATACTTTGAGATTTCCTGAGGATGTGAAAAACATTATGTAAATCAAAGTTCTGCCCTTTTACGGCGGCCAAGTGTCTCAGGAAAGGTATGCTGAACTCTACTGCACCCGGCTGTGACTAAATTCACGTGAAATATTGGTAACTTTTCTCTATCTTTGTAACCTCCTCCAGCCCTACAATCCTCCAAGAACTCTGCGTTCTTCTAATTCTGGCCTCGTGCACCCCCAATTTCCTTCACTCCACCATTGACGGCCATGCCTTCAGCTGTCCAGGCCCTAAGCTCTGGAATTCCCTTCCTAAACCTCCCCGCCCCTCTCTCCTCCTTTAAGACACTCCTTAAAACCTATTTGTGACCAATGCTTTGGTCGCCTAATATCTCCTTGTGTGGTTCGGTGTCAAATGTTGTCTGATAACGCTCCTGTGATGCACCTAGGGATGTTTTTCTATGTTAAAGGCACTATATAAATGCAAGTTGTTGTTGCAGTAAATCTATTTTGCTGAACACTAGGGCTGTGACTAGCCTTGGGTGCTTATGCACCTTCAATAGGAGCTGATAATGGATACCAATGCAGTAACACTAATTAGTATCTGGAAAAACCAATACCAATTTTACACTTAAAGCAATTCGCCATCTAATCTTTATATAGCTTCATATTGTAGATAATAAAAAAAACGCACACAAAAACACCCAAGGCATTTTATAGTGAAGATAATAAGGCTCCCAATCTGTGCACTTCACCGATTATTGTGTTAGAAACCAATAAACAAATAGGGAGATGAAATTGTCTGCAAGATGATAGGTAAAAATAAAAAGGTTTCACACCTAAAGCTGTCAGTTCAGATTCACGATGAACATAGTTATGTTATGCCACTGTATATACAATCATCCCATTCCAATTCATGTTAGAGCCAGCTGGATGTGGGCAACATCAAATGATACCAATTATACAAGTTTTGACTTAAAAATATTTAAAGTGACTATAGTTCTCATTCCACATTCAAGTTTGAACCTAGCAACTTCTTATCCAAAACACAAAGTGAAATTGAGTTGGGAGGGGTAGAAAGAGAAAGTGTTAAAAAAAAATCAATTTTAAAAACAGAGACACACACATACAAATAAATGTGCTTGGCTGAATGGAAGCAAAACCAAATGAAATTGGAAACTAGGCAAGACCCACACTAAAAATTAAGTACTGTATTACTATGTTGGAGCAATTACCTTCAATTTCATATCCTGTTTAAATCAATAATAAAGCACTAAACTGATTAAGCTGAGTCTTAAGGTGCCCAGTAAAGTAGACACAAATTATTAGGTAGTCTGCATGATTGCTGTTTCCATAATGTAAAACATGCAGATCAGCCCTGCTAATTCAGCCTCATAACACTGGCAGTAATACGCACAAGCTGAATTTCTGGATGGCTGTGGAAATTATGTGCAGGCTGGAGGGAGGGATGTAATTTATAATCTTCTGACCAATGTTTTATAGCTCTCTTAATTCAGCTTCTGCTACTATTAATGTAGTTAATGTTGAGATTATATCTATATTTTTGAAGTCAGGGGAGTGATTTATGGGTCCCATTTTTCCGGTCCCATCTCCCTCGCTGTTAAATCAAATATCTTACCAATTAAGTGCTGACTACTCCAGTGTATGTGATCCGAACATATAGCTTTAACCACAAATTAAACCATTGGCTATTACATCCTGCAGCTTATTACAATCAAATGTTCAGCTTCTTGTATTTTAGCAATCTCTCTGTCCTACTCGCTTCTACTCCCCCCACCCGCCTGCCGAAAGGGAAAGGCGGGGGGAGGAAACTGACCAGAAACATACTTCATATTTATTAGAGAGAAGAAAGTAGGAGTCATGAAAAATGCACTTTTTTAATGACTCAAAGTGATCGGTAAGCCTAATTTCACTGTGTAGTAATATTTTATGTGATCGTGGAGTGGTTTTAATTGAAAAATCCAGCCAGATCAATATTTACTGCATTCTCCACACGATGAATAGCAAGTCAGGAAGTTCCCAGCTTTCTCTTACAAAATTACACACTATACATATATATTAAAAAAAATGAATAAAAGCACAAAGCTGTATGTGTAGCAATTATATTAACACGTACCATGAATGCTTCCCTTCCCTTCTTCCACTAAAAAAGCGGAGGTCAGTTGTAAAGTGCGTCCATAAGAGTATTAATGAGAAAGGAAATTGGGTGGTTCAGTGGGTTAGAGCCCTTTTATTCTCTTACTATAGCCAAATTGTACTTTTTTGTTAAACAGACATGGTCCCTAATCAAATACCTCTCCAGGGTAGAGACAGCTTCTCCCGAAATGGGATCACCTGATCCTCCCAGTCAAATGCCGGATTAGTCATAGAGAACACAATCACTTATTACAAAGCCACTCAAGCCTTTAAATGTCTTCAGGATAAGTGAACTAAATGGGGTAGAGTGAAGAATCTTCAACAAATAAGAATAAAAATAAGCAAATGCTCCAGTTGATGTGTCTTTTAAAACAAGCACCGTAAATACAAGGCTTGCAACACACTGAAGGAAAGCTCATGTAATCCAGATATTCAAAAAAAGGGGCAGTCTAGCAATTAAAGGCAAGCAAGTCTAAAATCAGTAGCAGTCAAAATGTGTGCATAAAAAGTAAAATTACAAATCATCATCATCATCATCATCATAGGCAATCCCTCAAAATTGAGGAAGACTTGCTTCCACTCAAAGTGAGTTCTCAGGTAACTGAACAGTCCAATACGGGGATTACAGTCTCTGTCGCAGGTGGGACAGACAGTCGTTGGAGGAAAGGGTGGGTGGAGAGTCTGGTTTGCTGCACGCTCCTTCCGCTGTCTGAGCTTATTTTCTGCATGCTCTTGGAGACGAGACTCGAGGTGCTCAGCGCCCTCCCGGATGCTCTTCCTCCACTTAGGGCGGTCTTTGGCCAGGGATTCCCAGGTGTCGGTGGGGATGTTGCACTTTATCAAGGAGGCTTTGAGGGCGTCTTTAAACTTTTTCTCTGCTCACCTGGGGCTCGCTTGCCATGTTGGAGTTCCGAGTAGAGCACTTGCTTTGGGAATCTTGCGCCAGGCATGCAAACAATGTGGCCCGCGCAACGGAGCTGGTCGAGTGTGGTCAGTGCTTCGATGTTGGGGATGTTGGCCTGATCGAGAACACTGACACGGTCTGTCCTCCCAGGGGATTTGCAGGATCTTGCGGAGACATCGTTGGTGGTATTTCTCCAGCGATTTGAGGTGTCTGCTGTATATGGTCCACGTCTCTGAGCCATACAGGAGCGTGGGTATCACTACAGCCCTGT
This sequence comes from Pristiophorus japonicus, assembly GCF_044704955.1. Classification (NCBI taxonomy): domain Eukaryota; kingdom Metazoa; phylum Chordata; class Chondrichthyes; family Pristiophoridae; genus Pristiophorus; species Pristiophorus japonicus. The sequence goes on along the minus strand of NC_091977.1, from coordinate 489,666,773 downwards.
AGACCATAAGCTTGGTGCCAGATTTGAGGGCCTGATCATTGAACACACACTTCCTCAGGCGACCGAAGGCCGCACTGGCACACTGCTGATAGTAGACTCCCGAGGCCTGGAAAGTTGTCCACGTTTTCCATTGCTGCGCTGTGGATTTTGATGATCGCGGGGCACTGCTATGCGGCGGGGTCAGGTTGGTGGAGGACCTTTGTCTTATGAATGTTTAGTGTAAGGCCCATGCTTTCGTACGCCTCAGTGAAGATGGTGACGATGGCTTGGAGTTCAGCCTCTGAATGTGCGCAGACACAAGCGTCGTCCGTGTACTGTAGTTCGACAACAGAGGATGGGACAGTCTTGCATCTAGCCTGAAGGCGACAAAGGTTGAACGGCTTCCCAATGGTTCTATAGTTAGTTCCACTCCAGTGGGGAGCTTGTTGAGCATGAGATGGAGCATTGCAGCGAGGAAGATCAAGAGGTTTGGTGCAATGACACAGCCCTGCTTGATGTCAGTCTGGACGTGGATTGGATCTTTGGTGGATCCGTTGGTCAGGATCACGGCTTGCATGTCGTCGTGGAGCAGGCGGTGGATGGTGACAAACTTTTGGGGGCAGCCGAAAGAGAGGAGGACACTCCATAGTCCCTCGTGGTTAACAGTGTGAAAGGCCTTTGTGAGGTCAAGGAAGGCCATGTACAAGGGTTGGTGCTGTTCCCTGCATTTCTCTTACAGTTGTCGCGCCGTGAAAATCATGTCCATTGAACCCCGTAGCGGACGGAATCCACACTGAGACTCCGGGAGGAGTTCCTCAGCCACAGGGAGATTCCTCTGTAGTTGCCGCAGTCGGACTTGTCCCCTTTTTTAAAGATGGTCATGATTACGGCATCTCTGAGCTCTCCAGGCATGTACTCCTCCTTCCAGATGAGAAATGAGGTCATGCATTTGAGCCAATAGTGCCTCTCCGCCATACTTTCGTGTCTCAGCGGGAATTCCATGTGCTCCTGATGCCTTGTTGTTCTTGAGATGACCTCGTGCAGGGCTGGGGTTTTGCTGAGATAGTGGCGTGTAGCATGCTGCGGGATGGAGTCGAGACACTCGTGTCAAAGGTAGAGTCTCGATTAAGGAGATCTTCGAAGTGCTCCTTCCAGCGGGCCCTGACTGCCTCGGTGTCCTGAGTGTCTCCCCGTTCTTGATCGGCAGTGGGGTGAGACCTTGTAGATGGACTTGACTGCGGTGAAGAATCCTCGCACGTCATGGCTGTCGGCCAGCTGCTGAATCTCCTGTGCTTTCTCCATCCACCATCTGTACCTTAGGTCGCGGGTTTTTTGTTGGACCTCGGCCTTCAGCCGTCTGTAGAGCTGCTTTGCTGCTCCAGAGTTGGGTTATTGTTTTAAGTTCAGAAATGCCCTGTGCTTGCTATTTATTAGCTCTTGGATCTCCTGGTCATTCTCATCAAACCAGTCCTGGCGTTTGCTGGTTGAGTGACCGAGTGTCTCTTCGCAGACACTGGTTTATGGTGACCTGGACGGCAGACCAAGCGCTGTGAGCACTCTGTGTCTTGGGGTCATCGAGGGTCGCCAGATTGGCAGTGAGGCGCTGGCTGTATAGGGCTCTCTTAGCTGGGTCTTTGAGTGCCCCAGCATTGATTTTTTTGCGGCATTGCTTCTGTTGCCATCGTCACTTTGGGGCTATATTAATGTTGATGATGGAACGGATTAGGCGATGGTCTGTCCAGCAGTCGTCTGCTCCTGTCATGGCGTGGGTGATGCACACGTCCTTATAATCCCTCGCTCGAATGATGACGTGGTCGAGCAGGTGCCAGTGTTTGGAGCGAGATTGTTGCCACGATACCTTGTACTTGTCCCTCTGGCAGATCAAGGTGTTGGTGATGACAAGGTTGTGTTCTAGGCATTTTGTCAGGAGCAGCTGGAGTTGGTTTTCTCTACCCCGTCTCTGCCGATCACACCTCCCCAGAGGTCCGTGTCCTTACCGACTCTGGCATTGCAGTCGCCGAGGATCAGTTTGTCGTCCATCGGGACAGGGATTGTTTGAGGCTGGAGTAGAATGCCTCTTTGGCCTCACCTGTTGCGTCGAGTGTTGGGGCGTATACACTGATAACTGTGGCGCATTGGTTCCGGGATAGGGTAAGCCGGAGAGTCATGAGATGTTCACGAATCCCACAGGGGCCGTCTCTGAGGCGGTCAACCAGCTTGTTCCTGATGGCGAAACCAACTCCATGGATGCGACATTCTTCCTCTGGTTTGCCTTTCCAGAAGGAGGTGTGACCTCCACCTTAATCTTTGAGCTGGCCTTCCTCTGCCCGCCGGGTCTCGCTTAGGGCGGCGATGTCGACGTCAAAGCATCTATGTACCCGGGCAACAACGGTGGTGAGACTCCAGCTCGAAGGCCAGCCATATTAACTGCCTAGCCGGAGGGCGGGAGCAGACATTAGTGGCAGGAGACCGCATCTGGGAATTGCAGAAACAGTGGAAAGGTGGGTGTGGGTGTAGGCTCATGGCCACGAGCGGGAGGAGCCCGACAGGTGGGGCCTGTAAACAGGAGCCTGGGGCGCGAGGGGGTGAACTGAGAGATTGAGGCCGTGATCGGGCGTTGAGGAGCCCGAGATCGAGGCTGCGGAGAGCTAGGGAGGCCGATGGCTTTCTTGTGAGTCCTGGCGAGAGCACTCCTGCTCCTCATAGCTCACAAGGAACTTAAAAGCAGGCACAGTTTTAAAACTCACCTGGGCTACATCTGGCCACTCGTTTCCTCCCACCTTGTTGATGCTGCTGGGCAGTAGACAGAGTAGGACTCACCCTGTGGTGAGGCTAAACATCGGTTGCGGCACCCATGACATCAGCAGGCCACAAATTTTGCATGTTAAGTACATCCCCACCTGTTTTTAGCAGGAACCTCGTCCAGAGTCTGAATATTACGGTGGCCGGGAATGGGATCAGGTTGCTTAATCCCGATACTTTTACCATCCCCCCTGATCTTCAGCCAGTTGGGGAAAGGTTAAAATCAAGGCCAGTGTCTGGAGCAGAGAGGGGTGAGAGGCAGAGAGTTTTAGGGAGTGAATTCCAGAACACAAGTCAGAAACAACAATTTCCTTCATTTATCTTCCCTCCTCAGAAATTAAAAAAAACATTTATTCAAGGAGTCAAAAATGCAACTGACTCAGTTTCCAGGACATTTTATTTTAAATCAGAACCAATAGAAAATCAATGGATAATCAGTTCAGAATGTTTTTATATCTGTACAAAAAATAAACAACTTAATTAATTAGTGGTTAAGTGAACTAATAATGGACTGTACTGGGGCAGTAGAGGGATATGAATATCAATCTGAAGGATAAGCTGCCAGTACTGTACCAGAAGACTGAAGATCGGTATGTTGGTTTGAAGGACAGTGGTGCATAAACGTAAACAGACCTTCAGTGAGGCTGCGATCCTTAATTTACCAAAAATAATTGACAGCATTTTACAGGACATTATCTGATCATTAAGGATATGGAAAGGATAAATCTAGAATACAATTTCAAATTAAATTGCAAGATAGGATAAGGAGGCTCAGATACAAACAAGTAAAAAGTAACTTTTAAGACTGATTTTCAGGATGTTCGCCTTCAGAGAGTGGAATGCACACTTAGATAGAGTAGTGGAGACAAAAACACAAATTATTTACAAAACAATTAGATGATGTAATGGAGGGAATGTAGGGTCTTTTTGGGTGCATGAATTAAGATGGTCAATTGACCTGCCTGATTTATAATTGTTTTGTGATCTGAAGCACATAAAGGCCACAAGGAATAGTTAGCATGACATTCGAAGCAAGTGGTCATGCCTCATACTGGGATTAGTACTGGGATTCTCTTGAGGAAATGAAGCAGAAAAGCATACTTCCTGCTTCATGACATTTGCTATTGACATCGAACTGTGTGGCCAGGTGACATTGTTGGGAAGACTTTATTATGCAAAAGAATTTTGGAGAGGGCACACAATATTCAATGGAATTCAAGCAAATGAAAGATAGCCTTATAACATGTAAAATGTAAGATGGTATCTATTATTAAGGATGTGGTAACAGGGCACTTGGACAATCACAATATGATTAGCCAGAGTTAATATTGTTTTATTTAAAGGAAAATCATGCTCGATAAATCCATTACTGGTTTTTTGAGGGTGTAACTATCAGGATAGATAAGGGAGAACCAGTGGATGTAGTATATTTGGCTTTTCAGAAGGCAAATCGATAAGGTGCTACGTAAGAGGTTCTAAACAAGATTAGGGTTCATGGGATTGGGGGGTAATATATAAACATGGATTGAGGATTGCTTAACAGACACAAAACAGAGAGTAGGTATAAACAGGTCATTTTTGGGGTGGAGTGCGGTAATCAGTGCTTGGGCTTCAGCTATTTACAATCTATATCAATAACTTAGATGACGGAACCAAGTTACACATGCAAGTCTCATTAGGGGAACAGTTAGGGCAATTATCAGCAGGGGAACATTTAGGGAACAGTGAACAGAGTATTATAAGGTTCAGATTAGTTTTGGAAAAGGACTGGGAGAAATCTAGAGTAAAAAATACTTAATTGGAGGAAGGCCAATTTCAATGGGTTGTGAATGGATTTGGCCCGGATAAATTGGAATCAAAGATTGGCCCGCAAAACTGTAATCGAACAATGGGTTGCCTTTAAAGAGATGGTTCATGAGAACATAAGAAATAAGAGAAGTAGGCCATTTGGCCCCTCGAGCCTCCTCCGCCATTCAATAAGAACATGGCTGATCTGATCATGGACTCAGCTCCACTTCCCTCTGCATAAATCTTTACACCCTTATCGCTCAAAAATCTGTCTACCTCCACCTTAAATATATTCAATGACCCAGCCTGCACAGCTCTCTGGGACAGAGAGTTCCATAGATTTACAACCCTCAGAGAAGAAATTTCTCCTCATCTCAGTTTTAAATAGGCAGCCCCTTATTCTAAGATTATGCCCCCTAGTTTCAGTTTCCCCTATGAATGGAAATATCCTCTCTGCATCCACCTTATCGAGCCCCCTCATTATCTTATAAGTTTCAATAAGATCACCTCTCATTCTTCTGAACTCCAATGAGTATAGGCCCAACCTATCTTCATAAGTCAACCCCCTCATCTTCGGAATCAACCTAGTGAACCTTCTCTGAACAGCCTCCAATGCAAGTATATCCTTCCTTAAATACGGAGACCAAAACTGTACGCAGTATTCCAGGTGTGGCCTCACCAATACCCTGTACAGTTGTAGCAGGATTTCTCTGCTTTTATACTCTATCCCCTTGCAATAAAGGCTAACATTCCATTTGCCTTCCTGATTACTTGCTGTACCTGCATACTAACTTTGAGTGTTTCATGCAGAAGGACCCCCAGGTCTCTATATACTGCAACACTTTGCAATTGTTCTTCAGATTCGGGTACAGTCAACATAGAAACATAGAAAATAGGTGCAGGAGCAGGCCATTCGGCCCTTCGAGCCTGCACCGCCATTCAATAAGATCATGGCTGATCATTCAACCTCAGTACCCCTTTCCTGCTTTCTCTCCATACCCCTTGATCCCTTTGGCCGTAAGGGCCATATCTAACTGCCCTTTGAATATATCTAATGAACTGGCTTCAACAACTTTCTGCGGTAGAGAATTCCACAGGTCTCAGGTTCCACAGGTTAACCACTCTCTGAGTGAAGAAGTTTCTCCTCATCTCGGTCATAAATGGCTTACCCCTTAATCTTAGACTGTGATTCCTGGTTCTGGAACTCCCCAGCAACGGGAACATTCTTCCTGCCTCTTACCTGTCCAATCCTGTCAGAATTTTATATGTTTCTATGAGATCCCCTCTCATTCTTCTAAACTCCAGTGGATACAAGCCCAGTTGATCCAGTCTCTCCTCATGTGTCAGTCCTGCCAACCTGGTATTCAGTCTGGTGAACCTTCACTGTACTCCCTCAATAGCAAGAATGCCCTTCCTCAGTTTAGGAGACCAAAACTGAACACAATATTCCAGGTGTGGCCTCACCAAGGCTCTGTAGAACTGCAGTACAGCTGCTCCCTGCTCCTATACTCAAATCCTCTCGCTATAAAGGCCAACATGCCATTTGTCTTCTTCACCGCCTGCTGTACCTGCATGCCAACCTTCAATAAACGATGTACCATGACACCCAGGTCTCGTTGCACCTCCCCTTTTCCTAATCTGTCACCATTCAGATAATATTCTGTCTTCCTGTTTTTGCCCCCAAAGTGGGTAACTTCACATTTATCCACATTATACTGCATCTACCATGCATTTTCCCATTCACCTAACCTGTCCCAAGTCACCCTGCAGCCTCTTAGCATCCTCCTCACAGCTCACACCGCCACCCAGCTTAGTGTCATCTGCAAACCTGGAGATATTACATTCAATTCCTTCATCTAAATCATTGATGTATATTGTAAATAACTGGGGTCCCAGCACTGAACCCTGCAGCACCCCACTGGTCACTGCCTGCCATTCTGAAAAGGACCCATTTATTCAGACTCTCTGCTTCCTGTCTGCCAACCAGGTCTCTCTCCATGTCAATATATTATCCCTAATATCATGTGCTTTAATTTTGCACACTAATTTCTGATGTGGGACCTTGTCAAAAACCTTTTGAAAGTCCAAATACACCACATCCACTGGTTTTCCCTTGTCCACTCTACTAGTTACATCCTCAAAAAATTCTAGAAGATTTGTCAAGCATGATTTCCCTTTCATAAATCCATGCTGACTTGGACCGATCCTGTCACTGCTTTCCAAATGTGCTGCTATTTCATCTTTAATAACTGATTCCAACATTTTCTCCAACACCGATGTCAGGCTAACCAGTCTATAATTCCCTGTTTTCTCTCTCCCTCCTTTTTTAAAAAGTGGTGTTACATTAGCTACCCTCCAGTCCATAGGAACTGATTCAGAGTTGGAAAATGATCACCAATGCATCCACTATTTCTAGGGCCAAATCCTTAAGTACTCTGGGATGCAGCCTCTCAGGCCCTGGGGATTTATCGGCCTTCAATCCCGTCAATTTCCCTAACACAATTTCCTGACTAATAAGGATTTCCTTCAGTTCTTCCTTTTCGCTAGACCCTCGAACGCCTAGTATTTCCGGAAGGTTATTTGTGTCTTCCTTAGTGAAGACAGATCCACAGTATTTGTTCAATTGATCTGTCATTTCTTTGTTCCCCATTACAAATTCACCTGATTCCGATTGCAAAGGACCTACGTTGATCTTCACTAATCTTTTTCTCTTCACATATCTATAGAAGCTTTTGCCGTCAGTTTTTATGTTCCCTGCAAGCTTCCTCTCATACTCTAGTTTCCTCTCCAATTAGACCCTTTGTCTTCCTCTGCTGAATTCTAAATTTCTCCCAGTCCTCAGGTTTGCTGCTTTTTCTGGCCAATTTATATGCCTCTTCCTTGAATTTAACACTATCCCTAATTTCCCCGTTTTATTTTTTACTCCAGACAGGGATGTACAATCAAGGTACATTCCCACAAGGGGAAAGGTAGGGCAACCAAAGTCAGAGTTTCCTGGATGGCAAAAGAGAGAGTAAAATAAAGCAGAAAAAGGGGGTGTATGACAGATGTCAGGTTGAGAATGCAAGTGAGAACCAGGCTGAATATAGAAAGTACAGATGGAAATGAAAAAGCAGGGTAAAATAAGCAGGGCAAAGAGAGAGAATGAGAATAGATTGGCAGCTAATATAAAAGGGAATCCAAAATTCTATAGGTATATAAATAGTAAATGGGTAGTAAGAGGAAGGGTGGGACCAAAATGGAGACCTATGCTTGGAGGCAGAGGGTATGGCTGAGGTACTAAATGAGTACTTTGCATCTGTCTTCACCAAAGAAGAAGATGCTGCCAGAGTCACAGTGAAAGAGGAGGAGGCCGAGCTACTGAATGGGATAAAAATTGATAAGGAGGGTGTACTAGAAAGGCTAGTTGTACTGAAAGTAGATAAGTCACCAGGACCGGATGGGATCAATCCGAGGATGCTGAGGGAAATCAAAATGGAAACTGAGGAGGTACTGGCCATAATATTCCAATCCTGCTTTGATACAGGGACGTTGCCAGAGAAGTGGAGAATTGCAAATTGCTTGTTGAAAAAAGGGTGCAAATCCAGCAACTACAAGCCAGCCAGTTTAACCTCGGTAGTGGGAAAGGTTTTAGAAACGATAATCCGGGACAAAATTAACAGTCACTTGGACAAGTATGGATTAATTAAGCCCAGCATGGATTTATTCAAGGCAAATCGTGTTTAACTAACTTGATTGCATTTTTTGATGAGGTAACAGAGAGGGTTGATGAGAACAATGTGGTTGATGTGGTATACATGGACTTCCAAAAGGCATTTGATAATGTGGCATATATAATAGGCTTGCCAGCAAAGTTGAAGCCCATGGAATAAAAGGGACAGTGGCAGGATGGATACGACATTGGCTAACTGACAGGAAACAGATTAGTGGTGAAAGGTTGTTTTTCGGATTGGAGAAAAGTACACAGTAGTGTTCTCCAGAATTGGAACTAAGAGTACATACACAGGCAGGTGGAATGGGCGGACACGTGGCAGATTGAAATTTAACGCAGAAAAGTGCGAACTGAGACATTTTGGTTGGAAGAATGAGGAGAGGCAATATAAACTAAAGGGTATAATTCTAAAGGGGGTGCATGAACAGAGAGACCTAGGGGTATATGTGCACAATTCGTTGAAAGCGGCAAGACAGGTTGAGAAAGCTGTTTAAAAAAGCATACGGGATCCTGGGCTTCATAAATAGCGACATAAAGTACAAAGTTATGATGAACCTTTATAAAACACTGGTTTGGCCTCAACTGGAGTATTATGTCCAATTCTGGGCATCTACATTTTAGGAAGGATGTGAAGGCCTTAGAGAGGGTGCAGAAAAGATTTACGAGAATGGTTCCAGTGATGAGAGACTTCAGTTACGTGGATAGATTGGAGAAGCTGGGGTTGTTCTCCTTAGAGCAGAGGTTGAGAGGAGATTTGATAGAGTTGTTCAAAATCATGAGGGGTCTCGACAGAGTAGATAGAGAGAAACTGTTCCCATTGGCGGAAGGATCGAGAAGCAAAGGGCACAGATTTAAGGTGATTGGCAGAAGAACCAAAGGTGACGTGAGGAAAATTTTTTTATGCAGTGAGTGGTTTGGATCTGGAATGCACTGCCTGAAAGGATGATGGAGACAGATTCAATGAATGAAAACAGAAAATGCTGGAAATCTCAACAGGTCAGGCAGCATCTGTGGAGAGGAAGCAGAGTTAACGTTTCAGGTCGATGAACCTTCATCAGAACTGGAGTGTGTTCGAAAAGAACAGATTCTTAACAAGCACTGAAAGGGGGAGGGGAAGAAGGAACAAAAGGGAAGGTCTGTGATAGGTTGGAAGACAGGAGAGATGAGAGAGTCAAAAGGCTGATGGCCCAAATTCAAATGTGGTCTCCGCTACATTGGGGAGACCAAGCGTAGATTGGATGACCGCTTTGCGGAGCACCTCCGTTCAGTCCGCAGGGTGACCCCGAGCTTCTGGTCGCCTGTCACTTTAATTCTCCATTCCATTCCCACTCTGCCCTCTCCGTCCTCGGTCTCCGACACTGTTCCAACGAAGCTCAACGTAAGTTCAAGGAACAGCACCTCATCTTTCGTTTAGGCACTTTACAGCCTTCTGCACTCAACATCGAATTCAAAAATTTCAGAGCGTAACCACTGGCAATCTTTGGCTCCCCCCCACTGGCATGTCTCTTTCTTTCTTTTTTTTTCTCCTCGTCTCTACCATTTGAATTCGTCCCATCATCCCTTTTGTCTCTCTGATCTCTCCTATCTTCCAACCTATCACAGACCTTCCCTTTTGTTCTTTCTTCCTCTCCCCCGTTCAGCGCTTGTTAAGAATCTGTTCTTTCTGAACACACTCCAGTTCTGATGAAGGGTCATCGACCTGAAACGTTAACTCTACTTTCTCTCCACAGATGCTGCCTGACCTGCTGAGATTTCCAGCATTTTCTGTTTTCATTCCAGATTCCAGCATCCGCAGTATTTTGCTTTTGTATTGAGGCAGATCCAATCTTGGCTTTCAAAAGGGAATTGAATAAGTACCTGAAAGAAAAAAATTTGCAGGGCTACAGGGAAAGTAGGACTAGCTGTAGAGCTTTTGCAGAGAGCCGGCATGGGCTTGATGGATCGAATGGCCTCCCTCTGTGCTATAACCATTCTATGATTCTTTGAATATATTATATATCCAAGTCTGTTGATGATACAAATCTTGGTGGGAAAGTGAGCTGTGAGGAAGACATAAAGAGGCTGCAAAGGGATATAGACTGGTTAAGTTGTTGGGCAAAAAGGTGGCAGATGGAGTATAATGTATGGCAATTATTCACTTTGATAGGAAGAATGGAAAAGCAGAATATTTTTTCGAAAGGTGCGAATACAAGAAACAGGAGAATTAGAAGGAGTAGGTCATTCGGCCCCTCGAGCCTGCTCCGCCATTCAACCTGATCTTCAACCTCAACTCCACTTTCCCGCCCCATCTCCATATCCCTTGATTCCCCTCGAGTCCAAAAGTTTATCTATCTCAGCTTTGAATATACTCAATGATTCAGCATCCCTTTGGGGTAGAGAATTCCAAAGATTCACAGCCCTCTGAGAAAATAAATTCCTCCTCATCTCAGTCTTAAATAACCGATCCCTTATCTTGAGACTGGGCCCCCTAGTCCTAGACTCTCCAGCCAGAGGAAAGTAACCGCTCAGCATCTACCCTGTCTACTCCCCTCAGAATCTCATATATTTAAATGAGATCACCTCTCGTTCTTCTAAATTCCAGAGAGTATAGGCCTAATCTACTCAATCTCTCCTCAAAGGACAACCCCCTCATCCCAGGGATCAATCTAGTGAACCTTTGTTGCACCGCCTCCAAGGCAAATATGATCTTTCTCAGATAAGACCAAAACTGTGCACAGTACTCCAGGTGCGGTCTCATCAAAGCCCTGCACAACTGTAGCAAGACTTCCTTACTCTTGTACTCCAACTCCCTTGCAATAAAGGCCAACATGCCATTTTTGCATTCCTAATTGCTTGCTGTACCTGCATATTAACATTGTGGTGTTCCTGTACGAGGACACCTGAATCGCTCTGAACACCAACATTTAATAGCTTCTCACCACTTATAAAATATTTTATTTTTCTATTCCTCCTACCAAAGTGAATAACCTCACATTTCCCCACATTATACTCCATCTGCCACTTGATTGCCCAATCACTTAACTGTCTATATCCCTTTGCAGACTCTTTGAATCCTCCTCACAGCTTACTTTCTCACCTAGTTTTGTATTGTCAGCAAACTTGGATACATTGCACTCGGTCCTTTCATTCAAATCATTAATATAGATTGCAAATAGCTGAGGTCCAACACTGATTGTTGCAGTAACCTACTAGTTACAAACTGCTAACTGGAAAATGATCGGTTTATCTCTACTCTCTGTTTTCTGCACATTAACCAATCCTCTACCTATGCTAATATATTACACCCAGCCTCATGAGGCCTAATCTTACTTCGCAACCTTTTATGTGGCATCTTATCGAAAGCCTTTTGGAAATCCAAAATACTACATCCAGTGGCTCCCCTTTATCTACCCTGCTAGTTACATCCTCAAAAAACTTTAATAAATTTGTTTAACACGATTTTCCTTTCATAAAACCATGGTGACTCTGCCTAATCATATGATTTTCTAAGTGCCTTGTTACCACTTCCTTCATAATGGATTCCAACATTTTCCCGACAACTAATGTCAGGCTAACTGGCCTGTAGTTCCTTGTTTTCTTTCTCCCTCCTTTCTTGAATAGCAGGGTTACATTTGCTACCTTCCAATTTGCTGGGAGCATTCTAGAGCTGTGAGAAACTAGTAAATGTTGAGAGTCAGAGGGATTCGACGCTCCTTGTACATGAATCACAAAAAGCAATTAAGAAGGCAAATGGTATGTTAGCCTTTATTGCAAGAGATTTGGAGTACAATTAAGTCTTGCTGCAATTATATAGGTGTTTGGTGAGACCACACCTGGCGTAGTTTTGGTCCCTCACCTAAGGAAGGATAGATTTGCCTTCGAGGGTTCGCAAAAAAGGTTCAATAGATTGATTCCTGGGATGAGAGGGCTGTTCTTTGAGGAATGATTGAGTAGGATGGGCCTATAGTCTCTGTAGTTTAGAAGAATGATAAGCGATCTCTTTGTAATGCATAAAATTCTTGAGAGCTTGACAGGGTAGATGCTGAGAGGCTGTTTCCCCTGGCTGGAGTGTCTGGAACTAGGAGGTCATGTTCTCAAGATAAGGGGTCTGTTAGAACTGAGAAGAGGAGAAATTTCTTCAGAGGGTTGTGAATCTTTTGAATTCTCTACCCCAGAGGGCTGTGGACGCTCAGTCGATTATATTCAAGACTGAGATTGATACATTTTTGGGCACGAAGGGAATCAAGACATTATGGGAATAGGTCTGGAAAGTGGAGTTGATGTAGATGTTCAGCCATAATCTTATTGAATGACGGAGCAGGCTCCACGGGTTGTATGGCCTACTCCTGCTACTATTGCTTATGTTCTTATGGCACCTATTTTGTATAAGGAAGACAAGAAATGTATGGAATGGATTAGTGTCCATTTTCCAAAGGAGGAAAAGTAGAAATGTAATGACAATATCCCACATCCAGTCAATATAAAGCTGGTTTTAAGTACTTGAATGCACCTTAACTACAATTGAATATTAGTCTATTATAACCCTGTACAATTCCACATTTAGAATACAGTGTGCAGTTTTGTCCAGCCTACCTTTGAAGGGACCTTAGTGGATTGAAGATGGCCAAATAAAGAACGAAATTAAGTGACTGAACTTAAAATGTAAGTCACAGAAATGGAGGAATGAAGATTGAGAAGAGATTTTTATCCAGGTTTATAGGGCGGAGGCAGCCATATCAGGTTTAACATCATCTATGACTATATTCCAGCTCTATTTGAAGGTTAACAACTCGTGCAGCAAACGGTGACTGCAAGAATAAGTACAACATTGGTAACCGTTAAGCAAGCCTGGAGAACAGAATTGTTTGTGCTTCTAGTAAAAAATTAACCCTATTTATTGATATATTACAAATGTATGGTAGCCTGGTGGTCATGGTGCTTGACTAGCAGCTCTGAGGTTGAGAGTTTGAATTCTATTATAGCATTTTGTGAGTTTGAATTCAACGGAGTAAATTTTGGTCCTGTATCGAGGCGTATTGGATTCCCTGAGTGCTGCGAATAGAAGAAAATTGTACAGGAAGGAACACGTGCCTGAAGCTCACCAGAGTTTATGCCCTTGATTTAAATGGATGGGAAATTGGATAGAAACATAGAAAATAGGTGCAGGTATAGGCCATTCGGCCCTTCAAGCCTGCACCACCATTCAATAAGATCCCTTCTGAGCGCGAGTTCCTTCCTACCCAGTTTTCCTGTATTCAGTGCACCCAGGTCATGCAACATGCCCAGTAAAATCTATCCAAATTAATCTGACAACCTGTGGGTCACCACCATCGTCAACAACAACAACTTGCATTTATATAGAATCTTTAACACAGAAAAATGTCCCAAGGTGCTTCTCAGAGGCATGAAGAAAAGAAAATGACCATGAAAGCTGCCAGATTGTTGTAAAAACTCAAGTGGCTCTCTAGTGTCCTACACAGAAGGGAACTTGTTACTCTGGCATAATTTGCCTCTAGTCCAACACTACATGGTTGACATACAGTGTGCCCTCTGAAGTAGCCTAGAAAGCCATTCAGTTGTAAAATAAAGGACAACTGCCACCATCTTCTCAGGGCAACTAGTGATGGACAAAAAAAGCAGCTTTGCCAGCATCGCCCATATCAAGAGAACATATTATAAATGAAAATTGTGTCGACTCAATGCTAGATATCGCATTGGTCAGTAGCAACAAAATGCATTGTTGGTCATATGGTTACCAAGGACCAATCCATGAGTCCAAGCCTCTTTCCCACCTGAGTGGCTTCAGTACAGAACTGTCTGTATTGCCTCTATTCGCTAGATCCACATCACTGATAGCCTCTCCGCATGTAGTCCCTGGTTATGCTGCTCAACCTCCCTCCACCTATGATTCTTCCTAACCCCTTCCCCTATCTAGCTCTGCACAATGCAGGCTTGAGCACCTTGCTCCGCTCTAGCCCTAGGCCCTGGTACCCAAATGGCAGCTTCTTCCTTCCACCCAACATTTAAGAATGCATCAATGTAATTTAGGACATTGGTTCCAGAGCTAATTAGACAGTAAGAGGAAGATCATCTGGTTGAGGACAGAAGTATACAAACCAAATAACAGAACTAAGAAAAAACTCTGATAGCACAAAAAGCAATGTAAAACTAAAAACAGCCCTGAAGAAAGCCCCATGACCAAGGCCAATACTGCAAGGCCTGTTTATTAGAGCTCATGTTCATACAGCAGTCTGGAAAACAGCTGAATTGGGTGCCACCCATATGCTTTACTCATTGTTTTATTTCTGGCAGAATGCTACCCACCTCACCTCCCATGTGTGAGACAGCACAGGACTGGCTGGCACTCTGCACAGTGGCCACTCGTATAGGTGCTTGATCAAACCATGTTCCTCTTCACAGCTCTGTGCCAGAAAACTAGCGCAGCACTGCAAGTCTATGGCTGATGAAGCCATTGACAGTATATTTGGCATAGTGAGGCAGAGGAAAATTTCATGCCACCGGGTAGAAACAGGCTGCAGATGCCCTGAAAATTCATGGTGGGGTATGACTTACCTCCTCGTTCATGTATGTGTATATACAGTAATACATAGGATACTAGATTTATACAGCGGCTGATACATCATTGCAAATTGTTTTGTTTCAACTCTATGGGCCCAAGTTTCCACATGATTTGCGCCTGATTTTTAGGAGCAACTGGTGGAGAATGGACTATCTTAGAAATCGCAATTCTCCACATTTTTTTTTCTGCAGTTCTAGTCAGGTAGAACAGTTCCACTTTGGAACAGAATTTTTTCTTCAAAAGGGAGCGTGTCCGGCCACTGACGCCTGATTTGAAAGTTTCCACAGTGAAAACGTACTCCAAACTAAAGTAGAATGGAGCAAGTGAAGATTTTTGTAGAACTGAAAAAACCTGTTCTACACATTAAAAATTCAGGCGCAGGTTACAAATTAGGCGTCCAGAACGAGGTGGGGGGGGGGAAGGGAAGTCATTAAATTCTATAATAAATCCTTATTTATACTTATACAAATATTATACAAATAAATCCAACCTGAATAAACATTTATAAGCAAAGAAAAGATTAAATAAACCATCTTCCTACCTGTGTGAAAGTGCTTCAGGCAGGCCTTTCGGGACCGAAGGCTGCCGGCCCGTCCCCAGCACCAGATTTACAGGTAGGTGGTGTTGGGTTGGGTCGGGTCGGGGGGGGGGAAAGGGAGAGAGAGGGGGGAGAGAGAGAGAGAGAGGGAGAGCGAGAGAGAGGGAGGGAGAGAGAGAGAGGGAGAGCGAGAGAGAGGGAGGGAGAGAGAGGGAGGGAGAGAGAGAGAGAGGGAGGGGGGGAGGTCAGGTCGGATCCAGTCCGGGAGCGGGAGTTGGGTCGGGTCCAGTGGGGGGGGCGGGGAGCGGGAACAGGTGCGCGGGTCGGGTCAAGTCGGGGAGGGTGAACAGGAGCGCGGGTCGGGTCGGGGAGGGGGAACAGGAGCGCGGGTCGGGTCGGGGAGGGGGAACAGGAGCGCGGGTCGGGTCGGGGAGGGGGAACAGGAGCGCGGATCGGGTTGGGGAGGGGGAACAGGAGCGCGGGTCGGGTCGGGGAGGGGGAACAGGAGCGCGGATCAGGTCGGGTCATTCGGGGGGTCACGGGTGTCGGGTCTGGTCCGGAGGCGGGGGGGGCGGGGAGCGGGTGTCGGGTCTGGTCCGGAGGCGGGGGGGGCGGGGAGCGGGTGTCGGGTCTGGTCTGGAGGCCGGGGGAGGGGGGGGGGGGAGCGGGTGTCGGGTCTGGTCCGGAGGCGGGGGGGGGAGCGGGTGTCGGGTCTGGTCCGGAGGCGGGGGGGGGAGCGGGTGTCGGGTCTGGTCCGGAGGCCGGGGGAGGGGGGGGGGGAGAGCGGGTGTCGGGTCTGGTCCGGAGGCCGGGGGAGGGGGGGGGGAGAGCGGGTGTCGGGTCTGGTCCGGAGGCTGGGGGGGGGAGCGGGTGTCGGGTCTGGTCCGGAGGCAGGGGGGGGGGGGGGCGGGGAGTGAGTGTCGGTCTGGTCGGGAGGGGGAAGCAGGAGCTGGCCGTGGGAGGGAGCCTTATTCACGCAGCCCCAGTGAAGCCATTCAGCCAGGGCTAGGGGCTGCGTGCTTCGGGCCCCTCCCACACAGTTCGGTGCCTGGAGCTACTGCACTTGCGTGCCGACTGTAGCGCGCATGTGCAGAGGTCCTGGCACTGTTTTCAGCGCAGGGACCTGGCTCCGCCCCCCCACAGCTCGTGCTGGCTGCGCCGAGGGCCAGAGGACCTGCAGGGAGGTGGAGAATACCAAGGATTTTTTTAGGCGCACTTTGTGGCACGAAAAACGGGCGTCCAGATCGGGACTGCGCCGTTCTAGGCACATGTGGAAACTTGGGCCCATGATTCTTGGGCAGAGTTTTAAAAAATGACAGCTTTCCTGTAAGTGATATACTCCTCTGCGTTACCAGAGTTTGCACACTCTGCAAATCTTAAACTGAGGATCTTTTGCCGGTACAGAGCTGCAGCCATGGTAACAGTGCAATTGACAATCCATGACAAGCACTCTGGAGAACACGTACCCTACCTGATGGAGTCACCAGTCAGTACGTAGCCATGGCAAATGCTCACCGTTTCAGAAAGTTGGTGATATTGACATGACAGATAATAAAGCTGGTGGGCAATGGTTGAGTGGACACCTCCGAGCCTTACATAAACAACATGAATGCAGACTGATGCAGATGAAATAATTTATTGAGGCTATCAGAAAATCTGGGCTCCAGGTGAGAGAAACAAACAATTGATTACTAGTAAACAGCATCCAAGGGAGAGTAGAATGAGAAAAGGTGTAGATGACAATGAGATAATGTGAGAGGAAGGGAGAGAGAGAGATGGAGAGCATGGAGTATGAGAAATAGAAAGGAGATCAGTAGGGACACACAGCTACAGTCCTTAAAAAATATATATATAAGTGAGCAACACCCTGGGAAATCAACTAGTTGTACAAAGTCTTGGTCAGACCCAATCTGAAGTATTGATTTCAATTTCAGGCACTACACCTCAAGAAGGATATATTGGCCTTGGAAGGGGTTTTGAGGGTTAAAATAGGACAGAATGCATAAACTTGGCTTGTATTCCCTTGTGCATAAAAGATTGAGGGGTGATCAGATTGAGGTGTTTAAAATGTTAAAAAGATTGTAGAGTTGATAAGGAGAAAGGATTTCATGTGGTAGGGGAATCTACAATAAGGGGACATAAACTTAAAATTAGAGCTAGACCATTCAGGAGTAAAACTTTTTCACACAAAGGGTGGTAGAAATCTGGAACTCACTGTCAAAGGGCTGTGGATGCTAAGACAATTGGAGATTTCAAGACTGAGATAGATTTTTGTTAGATAGGGTATCAAGGGATATGGAGCAAAAATGGGTAAATAGAGTTGAGGTGGAGGTCAGCCATGATCTAATTAAATGGCAGTGCAGGCTCGAGGAGCTGAATGGCTTACTCCTCTTCCTAATGTATCTAACTTGTATAGCTTTCAAATATATATTTTTTTTAAGTCCATTCAGCCCATCATGCTGGTGCTGGATCTTTAAAAGAACAGTCATGCTTAGTCCCACATCCCCGCTTTTTGTCCGTAACCTTGCAAGTTTCTCATCCTCAAGTCCCTGTCCAAAGCCCTTTTAAAATTATTTATGGAATCAGCTTCCACGACATTTTCAGGTAGAACGCTCCAGATCCCGACAACTCAGTGAAAACATTTCTCTTCAATGATTTTGAATCTATGACCTCTAGTTATTGACCCATTCACCAGAGGGAATAATTTTTCTCTATTATATCAAAACCTCTTATGCTTTTTAAACCACCTTATCAACTTGGCTTGCCACCCTTAAGAATTTGCGTATATGGACACCCAGGTCTCTCTGCTCATCTACACTTTTCAAAATCGTGCCATTTATAGAATATGGTCTTACCATACCAGTCCTTCCAAAGTGCATCACTTCACACTTCTCCCGAGTACAAATGATCCAAATTTGCAAAAAACTCTAGGGCTATTTAATTAATAATTAATATAAAACTGAAATTTAGTGCAGGAGTTTTAAGTAGTAGAACCTAATACTTAACCCTATTATGTGATCTTAGATCACTGATCACAACTAATGCCGTTTCAAAGGACACTGAACTTCGGGTTAAATCAACCTCCCGTGACAGTAGCAAACCAAGCAAATCGAAAGGTCCTCTCCAGGACCAAAGAAAACTACATGTAGGCCCAGCCATTCGAATATGCCAACTTAACATCGAAAGTATCTCTCGTTCAAAATGCGAATACCTCAAAAGTTACTGAAGAAATACAGCGTCTATGTCCTGGTGCTCCAAGAGAAACATATCGAACACATCCACCAGTTCGACACAAGAGGACGCATAACAGTTTTTGACCGAATCGCTTTCAATAACCTCTGACAGTGCAGCAGTCCCTCAGCACTGCATTGGCGTGTCAGCCTATATTGATGTGCTCAAGTCCCTAGAGTGGGGCTTGAACCCACAATCTACCACTGAGCCACAACTGATCCACAGACATATGCTTCCTCTCTAAAGACAGCAAAGGAAACCCAATTATCGCCTGCAGAACCGTTCTTGACGACTTCCCCAACAGTCAACACAGGCCCTCAATAATCAACATTTGCATCAGAATTGCTAGCCTTACATCATGTTGGCCTTCATAGCTAGGGGATTTGAGTATAGGAGCAGGGAGGTCTTACTACAATTGTACAGGGCCTTGGTGAGGCCTCACCTGGAATAGTGTGTTCAGTTTTGGTCTCCTGATCTGAGGAAGGACGGTCTTGCTATTGAGGGAGTGAAGCGAAGGTTCACGAGACTGATTCCCGGGATGGCAGGACTGACACATGAGGACAGACTGGATTGACTGGGCCTGTAGTCACTGGAGTTTAGAAGAATGAGGGGATCTCATAGAAACATCTAAAATTCTGACGGGACTGGACAGGTTAGATGCAGGAAGAATGTTCCCGATGTTGGGGAAGTCCAGAACCAGGGGTCACAGTCTTAGAATAAAGGGTAAGCCATTTAGGACCGAGATAAGGAGAAACTTCTTCGCTCAGAGAATTGTGGAATTCTCTACCGCAGAAAGTTGTTGATTCCAGTTCGTTAGATATATTCAAGAGGGAGCGAGATATGGCCCTTACGGCTAAAGGGATCAAGGGGTATGGAGAGAAAGCAGGAAAGGGGTACTGAGGTGAATGATCAGCCATGATCTTATTGAATGGTGGTGCAGGCTCGAAGGGCTGAATGGCATACTCCTGCACCTATTTTCTATGTTTCTATGTTTCTATCAACACCGGAACTTCAAAAAAAGCAGACTGGGAAAACTTCCAAAGGTCAGTTGACACCAACCACCAATGCCATCAACAGATTTATAGGAATTATTAAAGCTGCTGCCAAGTGCAGTATACCTCGTGGTTTCAGAAAGACATATTCCTTGTTGGACAGAAGAAAGCGAGGCTTTCTACCAGGAGTATTCGCTGAACAAGAACCCAGCCACCACCACCACAATGCTGGAGTCCTTGAACTCGGCAAGACGTGAAAGGTGGAGGAGCCTTGTGGAGAAGACCAACTTCACTCACTTCAGCAGGAAAGCATGGGCCCTGCTCCGTCAACTTGGCGGTGAAAACCCCGCTTATAAACAAAACGATCATCAGAGCAGACCCATTGCACACCACTTGATACAAACATCAAAGGCTCCAGTGGACAAAAAATTTCGACACCAGGTGAAGCGGCAGTTTTCAACAAACTTGGTGCCAGTGAGGTCCTTCTCCTGGCAGGATTTGTAGAAACCTATGTCCTCATTATCTCATTTTAATATTTGTTAATTATTTATGGTCATTTTGATTAGTTTGGGCGTGTTGGTTTTGGGAATGTAATTATTTTGCATTCTCAGCATTAAACCTTTAAAACTATTCCACTTTTCTTTTACTCAAGTGTTGAAGATCTCTGCCCTGCCCTATCTACTTACTTTAATTGTTCCCTCATTTCATTGAATTTAGTCCTGACCGTGGGTATTTCTGACCCTCAGATCACATTAAACATGATCATTCTGTGGCTGCTGTCCCGAAGGGTTCTATAACTTTGATTCCTTGTACATTTTCTGAGTCTTTTATGAATACCAGATCAAGATGAGCAATGTCTCTCGCGGCTTCCTTGACGAACTGGGTCAAGAAGCAATAATGCACCACTATCTATTGACTCTAGACCACTTGGGTTTTCCCAGTTTATAATAAATTAGTTGAAGGCTCCCATTAAAATAAGTTTCCTGTTCTCACATATCCTTACTCTCCCTTCTAGAGCAAATTGTCTTCCTCCCTGTACCGACATGGGGTCTCTACCACACCCGAAGTGCTCCCTTGGATTTCTTTTTTGCTTTAGAGATGTCTAACCAGAGTAGTTTATTTTGTAGCTTCCAACCTTCCACAGGATTAACTTAATTTACCTTCCATGTGTGTCCCTGACCTATTCTTTTTTGTTCACTTTTTTCTAAACATTCTATGCCCTTGATATATTTATTTCCGTCCTCTGGATTTAACCATGTTCTAATATTCCCAATATATTTTAGTTCCCCAATAAGAGCGGGGAGTTATGCTTGAACTGCATAAAACATTGGTTAGGCTTTCGAAGTCTCAGTATGCTAATTAATTTACTGTAGTACAACAGTACAAGTTTGACAACAGGAACTGTTTTAGATTGGTGTGAATGACAGCAGCAAGTTCATACTGCTTGTTCTGCATTACACCTCTGTCAGAGCTCTGCATGCAGACAACTCCACACACTGGCATCCAACTGCCCATTACATTTGTAATGTTAGCCAAGAGCCAATGGCTCAACGCTACTATTAAAAAGTAAATGTTAAGAAAGTTCCCAGGTGGTCTTTCCCGATTGTTGGGACAACAGGACTCAGTGTTTGGGGTGTCGGGCGCACAAATCTGTATTTTAACACTCCAGGACACAACACACATAGCATTCCTCAAGCCAATCTAATCCTGACTGTTACAGGTGCAATTAAAACATCAGATACACAAAATTTGGGAAAAAGGGGTGTTACAAAGTGCCACCTTTAGCATCGTTTTCTGCTATGTTGCTGATCAAATTTCAGTAGTATCTAGGAGAGGAAAGAGGTGTAATTTTACATAAACAAAAGTGCTGGTGACATCAGGGGTACTGGCTGGGACAAATTGTTGAACCCTCAGTGTACAGTAACTGAATTAACATTAATTCAGGATGCTTCATCGATCCAGTCATTTCAACTACGTGCATATTAATTCATCTCCTTTACACAACACTAAGGGGAGGGATGTTGTGACGAGACAGCGCGACGCGGCACGTCCGCGACACACATCAGCACGGTACTGATGGCTCGGAGTGACGGCCGTTCCGACCCGCCCGCACATCCGCCCCACTGACGACCACACATCCGCCCTGCTCAAAAAAAAACAAAGCTGAATTTCCCCGGATTGTCCACCCATGCACGGAAAGTGCGCCCATTTGGGGGGAGGGCAATTTGAGCCCCTAAGTATTCCTGGTCAGTTCCCCCGACATACCATCAGTACTCAGTGTTAACCAAAATATTAGAGGAGAGAAATGAATGGAGACAGACAATAGGAAGAAAACAAGACAATTATATTAAGGTAAATCATAATGGCCCAGAAATTCCGCTTTCTCCTTCCTGTGAGTGTTCGACTAGATTTTAGAGAAAAAATACGCACCTACCTGAAGCTGCTGCCCCGTTCGACTTTCCAATGCACAGGCCTCCTCTTGCTGCGCATCGCAGCGCGTGCACGTCGGGACGTGCGCAGGCCTGGAGCTGGAGTCACATGGCTCTGTGCAGCCAATCGGGTATAGTATTTTCTCATTCATAGTAATAGGAGTTTCGTGTTCGAAACTCCTATTACTATGAATGAGAAACCCTCCCAAACACCCAAAACACTAATAAAAAATAGAAAATATACACTACATATTTAAGATTCATTTAAATTAAAGTTATTAATGTCTTATGAAAAAAATATTTTCCCGATTTTTTACAAATTAAAAAAAATAAATTATGCCTTAAAATAAACTCACCATTGTGGGGAGGGCTTTTAACAATAAAATATGTTTTCATAACTTTATTTTTGTATGTTTTGTGTGTTTTAAAAAAACTTGTGCCTGTAAAAGTAGGCTATGCGCCTGCTTTTTCAGGCGCAAGATTTTTGAGGGCATTTGTATGCGTAAATATCGCAAATTTGCAGGTACAAATGTCCTCGCTCCCGATATGCGCGAGATCTGTCAAGCCAGAAACTTGATAGATCGGAAAAGTGGTTTTCAGCTGAAAACGGGTCCATAGAAACTTCGTACGGGCCCGGGGAGGTCGGAATTTCAGGCTCAATCCTTTTAAATGATTGATTTTTGAAAAGGGTTCCTGATGGTTATACAATCTGTAATCAAATCCACATAATTAGAATTAAAAAGATACAAAGATACGTAAAAAAAAATGTTTTTAAAGTAACAAATATTGTAACAGGAAAACATGACAGCATAGGCTGACTGATCCATTTACCATGAACCATATCCTGTGAACTTCTCTACCACAGAAAGTTGTTGAGGCCAATTCACTAAATATATTCAAAAAGGAGTTAGATGTAATCCTTATTACTAGGGGGATCAAGGGGTATGGCGAGAAAGCAGGAATGGGGTACTGAGGTTGCATGTTCAGCCATGAACTCATTGAATGGCGGTGCAGGCTCGAAGGGCCGAATGGCCTACTCCTGCACCTATTTTCTATGTTTTTATCTTTAGAATATCTGTACACAGAGAATACCTGTCCTCATCAAAAAAAAGCCATAAGGAAAAAGGGAGAGAAATAGGGATGGGGAATAAAGAGAGGGAACAAGGAAAGGTGGGAAAAAGGGAGGGGAGAGGGGAAAAACTGAAGAGGAAATAGAAAAAGGGGGTGAAAGATAAAGAAAAAGGGGGAGAGAGATAAAGAAAAAGGGGGAGAGAGATAAAGAAAAAGGGGGAGAGAGATAAAGAAAAAGGGGGAGAAAGAAAGAAAAAGGATGAAAGAGAAAAAGGAGGCAAGCAAGATAGAGAGAGAAGGGGATTAAAGAGGCAGAGCAAAGAGGGGTTTGGCAAGGGGGGGGAGGGGAAGAGAGAGGGAAGGAGGAAGAGGAGGAAAAAGAAAAGAGGAAGAAAGGAGAATCCAATCATTTTTTACTGCTGTCTTTTTTGTATTCCTCATGAGCATTTCAGTTTCAATAATATGATGGCTGATCACCTAGATATTCTATCTTAAGTACCATATTTTTTTATTCGTTCACTGGATATGGGCGTTGCTGGCAAGGCCAACATTTATTGCCATCCCCTGAATGCTCTTTAAAAGGTGGTGGTGAGCCACCTTCTTGAACCACTGCAGTCTGTGTGGTGATAGTACTCCCACAGTGCTGTGGAAAGGGGGTGGCGGTAATTCCAGGATTTTGATCCAGCAACAATATATTTCCAAGTCAGAATGGTGTGTGACTTGGAGGGGAATACTCAGCTTCTGACCTGCTGAAGTAGCCACAGTATTAATATGGCTGGTCCAGTTACGTTTCTGGTCAATGGTGACCCCCCCAGGATCTTGATGGTGGGGGTTTCAATGATCGTAATCCCATTGAATGTAATGGGGAGGTGGTCTTGTTAGAGATAATCACTGCCTGGCACTTCTGTGGCTCGAATGTTACTTGCCATTTATCAGCCCAACCCTGACTGTTGTTTAGGTTTTGCTGCATGCGGGCATGGACTGCTTCATTATGTGAGGAATTAGCGAATCGAATGAAACTAAATACTATGCAATCATTAGCGATCATCCCCACTTCGGACCTTATGATGGAAGGAACGGAAGCAGCTGAAGATGGTTAGGCCAAGGACACTGCCCTGAGGAACTCCTGCAGCAATGTCCTGGGGCCGAGATGATTGGCCTCCAACAACGACAACCATCTTCCTTTGTGTTAGATATGAATCCAGTCATTTTCTCTCCGATTCCCATTGACTTCAATTTTACTAGTGTTCCTTGATGCCACACTCGATCAAATGATACCTTGATGTCAAGGGCAGTCACTCTCACCCCACCTCTGGAATTCAGCTCTTTTGTCCATGTTTAGACCAAGGCTGTAATGAGGTCTGGAGCCAAGTGGTCCTGGCAGAACCCAAACTGAGTATCAGTGGGCAGGTTATTGGTAAGTGCCACTTGATAGCACTGTCAATGATCCCTTCCATCACTTTGCTGATGATTGAGAGTAGGCTGATAGGACTGTAATTGACCAGATTGGATTTGTCCTGCTTTTTGTGGACAGGACATACCTGGGCAATTTTCCACTTTGTCGGATCATTGGATCACTGCTAAACATCAGATCCAGCCACTTTGACAAAGTGAGTAAGAAAGCAATTTTGCATCACCTCCAGAAGATTGCAGTGCTGTTTAGTTTTTCCTTATCTGCTTTCTTAGTGAATATCCAACTAAGTGAAATTCTTCAGGAAAGAAAGCTTGCCTTTATATTGCATCTTCCACTTCATGAAGGCATTCAAAAGCGTTTTACAGTCAACTGCTGACACTATTATGATGTAGGCAAACGCAGCAGCCAATTTGCGTACTATAAGGTTCCATAGACAGCAATCAGATGAATAACCTGTTAATCTGTTTTATTGATGTTGGCTGAGGAAGCAATGATATTAGAACTCCTGTTCCTTTTTTAAAAAAGCTGCCATGTGATCTTTTATATCCACTTCATTAAAACATAAGATTCTGAGGTGGCTTGACAGGGTAGATGCTGAGATGTTGTTTCCCCTGGCTGGGAGAGTCTAGAACCAGGGGACATAGTCTCAGAATAAGCAGCCGGCCATTTAGAACTGAGATGAAGAGAAATGTCTTCACTCAAAGGGTTGTGAATCTTTGGAATTCTCTACGCCAGAGGGCTGGGGATGCTCAGTTGTTTAGTATATTCAAGGCCAAGATCAACAGATTTTTGAACTCAAATGGAATCAAGTGATATGGGAATTGGACAGGAAAGTGGAGTTGAGGTTTCAGATCGGCCATAATCTTGTTGAATGGAGGAGCAGGCTCTAAGGGTCGTATGGCCTACTCTTGCTCTGATTTCTTCTGTTCACCTGAACAGGCAGATGGGCCCTCAGTTTAACATCTCAACAGTGCATACTGATCAACATTGGCGCCCTGTTTTCCAACTCTTCAAATTTTAAATTCACATCCTGGTGTTTAAATTCCTTCATGGCCTTGACCTCGCCATCTCTGTAACCCGCTCTAACCCTATACCATCCCTTTCTAATTTCCATTCCTAAGCCCCTCTCACTATGCCCCATAATTGTCAGTCATGACTTCAGCTACCTCATGCTCTGGAATTCCCTTCCTAAATTCCCCAACCTCTCTTACTTTAAGACACTTTTTAAAACCATTTTCTGACCAGCCTTTGGTCACTTCTAATATCCCCTCATGGTTTGGCATCTATTTTTTATTATATCCCTGTGAACCACTTTGGGATGTGAAGGGCACTGTATAAAGACAAAGGGGCCGAAATTGATGGTGTTACCGCCAGCAGCCACCGTGTTTTCTTGGCGTTGACCCCGTTTCTTCAGCGCTCTCCCCTCCGTGGGAAATTGGTGAGGTCCTCACGCCGGAGGTTTGGAAGGACCGCTGGGTAGCATGCACTGGCATGCAACACCAAAAAAAGTCCTCCCACCTGCTCCCGCCCGAGATTCATCCGAGCGATCCTTCGCTCCTGCAGGAGAAAAGACTGCCACGTGGAAGCAGGTCTTACCTGGACGGTAGATATGAAAACCTGCAAGAAAGGGTGAGTAGATTTTTTTCTTTACTTCTTTTGCAGTGATTTTGTACGAAAGGGTCCTCTGAAGGTTTTGTGATGTGTTGTTTTTTATTTTTTGAACATTTTTTTCCGCACGTTCCCCCTCCCTGGGCCCGACTCCAGCCTCGGTGTAACTTTCTCCAGGATTGCATTTGCCGCCCAGAATCCCACCTACCACCCAGAATCGGCATGTAATGCCCATTTTTGACACCGGGCGCTTTTTCCCTTCTTTTTTGACCAAATTTCCGCTCAAAGTACCGTCAGGATCTTAGCGGTCTTTTCGATGGCAAATGGGCGGAACTTGCCTTTGATCAATTTCGGCCCCAAGGTGTTGTTGCTGTTGTTCTTGCCCAAAATAGCTGTCGTGTTTGACTACTGTTACAAATGTGGGGCTACCATAAATAACATCTCAGGTGCTGTACAGTGACTCCCTTAAGAGGTCCGAGTGATTATTATATATAAAAGTTGACTCCCACTATCCTCTATATACTTGTGTAGCAGAGGGATTCAGGAGTGTAACAATCAAATTCCCTTGTTATCTGGACAGGATTTCCATGTTTTATAAAGGTGCATTCCTTCCATCTCTCCCAAAGTAACAATGATTCGAAATGTAAACTGCTTTATTTCAGAGTGGATAAAACACTCAGTTCACGGGGTTGGGGGTAATACATTAGCATGGATAGAGGATTGGCTAACTAACAGAAAACGGAGAGTCGGGATAAATGGTTCATTCTCTGGTTGGCAACCAGTAACTAGTGGGGTACCGCAGGGTTCAGTGCTGGGACCCCAACTATTTACAATATATATTAATGACTTGGAAGAAGGGACTGCGTGTAACGTAGTCAAGTTTGCTGACGAGACAAAGATGGGAGGATAAGCAATGTATGAGGAGGACTCAAAAAATCTTCAAAAGGACAGAGACAGGCTAAGGGAGTGGGCAAAAATTTGGCAGATGGAGTATAATATTGGAAAGTGTGAGGTCATGCACTTTGGCAGAAAAAAAATCATTATTTAAATGAAGATTGCAAAGTGCTGCAGTACAGCAGGACCTGGGGGACTTGAGCATGAAACACAAAAGGTTAATATGCAGGTACAGCAAGTGATCAGGAAGACCAATGGAATTTTGGCCTTTATTGCAAAAGGGATGGAGTATAAAAGCAGAGAAGTCTTGTTACAGGGTATTGGTGAGGCCACACCTGGAATACTGCGTGCAGTTTTGGTTTCCATATTTACGAAAGGATATACTTGCTTTGGAGGCAGTTCAGAGAAGGTTCACTAGGTTGATTCCGGAGATGATGGGGTTGACTTATGAGGAAAGGTTGAGTAGGTTAGGCCTCTACTTATTGGAATTCAGAAGATTGAGAGGCGATCTTATCGAAACGTATAAAGATTATGAGGGGGCTTGACAAGGTGGATACAGAGAGAATGTTTCCACTGATGGGGGAGACTAGAACGAGAGGGCATGATCTTAGAATAAGGAGCCGCCCATTTAAAACTGAGATGAGGAGAAATTTCTTCTCTCAGAGGGTTGTAAATCTGTGGAATTCGCTGCCTCAGAGAGCTGTGGAAGCTGGGACATTGAATAAATTTAAGACAGAAATAGACATTTTTTTAAACGATAAGGAGATAAGGGGTCATGGAGAGCGGGCAGGGAAGTGGAGCTGAGTCCATGATCAGATCAGCCATGATCTTATTGAATGGCGGAGCAGGCTCAAGGGGCTGTAAGGCCTTCTCCTGTTCCTATTTCTTACGTTCTTATGTTATTATAATGAGCATCATGAGAGTCGCTTGATAAAAATCGTACAACTTGTCTGCGTGCTGTTAAAAAAAATACAGAGCACTAGCTCATACTGGTGGGCTGTCTAATTCAATTTAAAAGCAGTCCCTCTACCTTATTCTACTGCCCAGTTTTCTGCTGTTCAACACTCTTGATGTTCTGGTGTTCTGATTTATAAAAGCTTCCCACAGCCCCAAGAGATCAAAATAGGTTTACCTCTCTGAATAACCAGACATGGCCAATAAATTTTCCATTGTTTGACCTGAGAGAAACAACTTCTCATCCCATATTGCAATTACCATTCATCTAACTACCGATCCACAGCTCAGCGTGAGCCGGTTTTGGGAAGCTAACCTCTTTTAGGCAAGCTTTTTCTAAAAGAATGCAATTCGTAATAATATGCAATATAAATAGAAGTCTTTCATCTTCCCCACTGCAGGCGGCTTTTCCTTTCCGCTAAATGAAAACCTATGGAAAGGAGCGCCCGAGACTCAGCTGAAGCTTGCACCTGACAAGAAGATATGTTAAATAAACAGATGCAACATAGCTGTACATTTATGGAGTAATAAAGAGATCTACAACTTGAACAGGGTGCCTGTTTGTCGGATAATTTCAATCAGGAAGCAAAGGCTGGCAGGAAGATAAGGTAGCTCGATTCCCAGAGAGCCTTTGACTAATGGCCTCATTAGAGCATAGTGTATAAACAGTAAAAAAACTAAAAAGGGTAATAAATGCAAACTTGAGCAAGTGAGCAAGGCAGCATTTATGCATGCACAGTGCAATAAAGAAAAGACGTCGTCTTAGCTCAATGCCTTCAATATTAATTGATTCTATAGGACCTTCAATAAATGAGGTATTACATAAAATATTCACAAAACAGACTTTCCACTCGATAAGATATCAATGTTGGGAGTGGAATGCCTATTAAGAACACCCAAGTGTCTGTGCTTTTTAGGCTGCTCCCCTCCCTATCTCTAACGCCCTCTATCCCCACAACCCGCCAAGATACGCGCACATCTCCAATTTTGGCCTCGTGCATCCCCGATTTTAGTCGCTCCACCACTGGCGACCGTGCCTTCAACTGCCGAGGCCCTAAGCTCTGGAATTCTCTCCCTAAACCTCTCCACCTCTTTACCCCTTTGATATTCCTTAATATCCTAACTCTTTGAACAAGTCTGTCCTAATATCCTGTGGCTCGGTGTCAAATTTTGTTTGATAATGCTCCTGTAAAGTGCCTTAGGCCATTTTACTGCGTTAAAGGTGCTATAAATGCAAGTTATTGTTGTAGCAAGCCAAATAACTTAATCCCAAAAAGATGCCTCATGATAATGATCCCCAATGCATCAATGTGATGGGGGGGGGCGGGGGGGAAGAGACGTGTGGGAATAATCGGAGGGTTGGGAGAGGTTGTGGGGGCGGGGGGGGGGGGGGGGGGGGAGGGGAGAGATGGGAGGGATGGGGGTGTCGTGGGAAGATAGTAGAGGTATGGGGACTGGGGACTGGGGACTTACAGGGTTAGCTTGTTGGGTTTAGAGGAAACACTCCTGCCCCTCCTGGCCCACAATCTGCTGTAAAGACACTTACCTTATGGTTCCAGCCCTTCCCGCCTCCTTTTACCTGCTGGGTTTCCCGAGGCCAGAGAAGCTCGGCCAACATAGAAACATAGAAAATAGATGCAGGAGTAGGCCATTCGATCCGTCGAGCCTGCACCACCATTCAATATGATCATGGCTGATCATGCAACTTCAGTACCCATTCCTGCTTTCTCTCCATACCCCTTGATCCCTTTAGCCGTAAGGGCCACATCTAACTCCTTTTTGAATATATCTAATGAACTGGCCTCAACAACTTCCTGTGGTAGAGAATTCCACAGGTTCACAATTCTCTGAAGTTTCTCCTCATCTCGGTTCTAAATGGCTCACCTCTTATCCTTAGACTGTGACCCCTGGTTCTGAACTTCCCCAACATCGGGAACATTCTTCCTGCATCTAACCTGTCTAATCTGTCAGAGTTTTATATGTTTCTATGAGGTCCCCTCTCATTCTTCTAAATTCCAGTGAATATAAGCCTAGTCGATCCAGTTTTTCTTCATAAGTCAGTCCTGCCATCCCGGGAATCAGTCTGGTGAACCTTCGCTGCACTCCCTCAATAGCAAGAATGTCCTTCCTCAGATTAGGAGACCAAAACTGTACACAATATTCAAGGCGTGGCCTCACCAAGGCCCTGTACAACTGCAGTAAGACCTCCCTGCTCCTATACTCAAATCCTCTAGCTATGAAGGTCAACATGCCATTTGCCTTCTTCACCGCCTGCTGTATCTGCATGCCAACTTTCAATGACTGATGTACCATGACACCCAGGTCTTGTTGCACCTCCCCTTTTAATAATCTGTCACCATTCAGATAATATTCTGCCTTCCTGTTTTTGCCACCAAAGTGGATAACCTCACATTTATCTACATTATACTGCATCTGCCATGCATTTGCCCACTCACCTAACCAAGTCACCCTGCAGCCTCTTAGCATCCACCTCACACTGCTACCCAGCTTAGTGTCATCTGCAAATTTGGAGATATTACATTCAATTCCTTCAGCTAAATCATTAATGTACATTGTAAATTGCTGGGATCCCAGCACTGAACCTTGCAGTACCCCATTAGTCACTGCCTGCCATTTTGAAAAGGACCCGTTTATTCCTACTCTTTGCTTCCTATTTGCCAACCAGTTCTCTCGCCACATCAATACATTACCCCCAAAACCATGTGCTTTAATTGTGCACACTAATTTCTTGTGTGGGACCTTGTCAAAAGCCTTTTGAAAGTCCAAATACACCACATCCACTGGTTCTCCCTTGTCCACTCTATTAGTTGCATCCTGAAAACATGCTAGAAGATTTGTCAAGCATGATTTCCCTTTCATAAATCCATGCTGACTTGGACCGATCATGTCACTGCTTTCCAAATGTCTGCTATTATATCTTTAATAATTGATTCCAACATTTTCCCCACTACCGATGTCAGGCTAACCGGTCTATAATTGCCTATGTT
Source organism: Pristiophorus japonicus (assembly GCF_044704955.1). Taxonomy (NCBI): domain Eukaryota; kingdom Metazoa; phylum Chordata; class Chondrichthyes; family Pristiophoridae; genus Pristiophorus; species Pristiophorus japonicus. The sequence goes on along the minus strand of NC_091977.1, from coordinate 489,635,794 downwards.
CTCTCCCTCCTTTTTTAAAAAGTGGGGTTACATTAGCTACCCTCCAATCCATAGAAACTGACCCAGAGTCTATAGAATGTTGGAAAATGACCACCAATATTTCTAGGGCCACTTTCTTAAGTACTCTGGGATACATACTATCAGGCCCTGGGGATTTATCGGCCTTCAATCCCATCAATTTCCCTAACACAATTTCCAGACTATTAAGGATTTCCTTCAGTTCCTCTTTCACGCATGCGTTTTAACATGTGTTAAAAATAGAAACCATGTTAAAGCCAGAAGCACGCAGCCTCCATAAAGCTTTCCACGCCGACCCGCCTTCTGAGAATGGATAAGCTGCCCACCCCTCGTCCAGCCTCCATTAAAACTGGAAGTGGGCGTGTTTGAGGTGGATTAGGTTCCTGTTCAGATTTTTAATATTTAACCTCCCACCTGAACCAAACCCACACACTTGTTAAAATTACACCCAAAGCTTCTAACCACATATTTCACAATAACATGATCAAACACTCTCATTTTACAAAACTTATTTTACATTTTGAGTAAAAGAGCAGCAACAAGGATAGCATAAGTGTTAAGATTCTTAAAAGAATGGAGCAAAAGAGAGATCTAGGGTGCAGATACATGGTAGGAGTGTAGGTAGAAAAGGCCATTAAAAAAGACAGATGGGATTCTGGGTCTTATACTTAGCTGCACTGAATGTAAAGGCAATGGAGTGATGTTAAACTTGTACAAGACATTGGTTAGGCCACAGTATTGGGCATCCCATTATCAGAAGGATATTAAAACCATGGAATGGTACTGCAAATATTCATGAGAATATAACCACGAAAATATAATCAGGAAAGAGAAGTTACAAAGGCTGAAAAAAATGGAGGCTTTTTGCACTAGTATAGAGAAAGTTAAAGGGGGAACAAAATAGACATTTTCAAAATTAGGCAAGGGCTTGTGAAAACAAACAGTGGAGATGGTTTCCACTGGTTATTTATTCACTGTCAAGGGTGATATAGACTATAAGATAGAGTACAAAAGCAAGGAAATTATGAATAACTTTATAAAACATTGGTTTGGCCTCAACTGAAGTACTGTCTCCAATTCTGGGCACCACACTTTGGGAAGGATCTGAAGGCCTTAAGAGAGGGTGAAGAAAGGATTTACAAAAATGGTTCCGGAGATGAGAACTTCAGTCACATGGACAGACTGTTGAAGCTGGGGTTGTTCTCCTTAGAGCAGAGAAGACTGAGAGGAGATTTGATCGCGGTGTTCAAAATCATGAGGGGTCTAGATAGAGTAGTCAGAGAGAAACTGTTCCCATTGGCGGAAGGATTGAGAACCAGAGGACACAGATTTAAGGTGATTGGCAGAAGAACCAAAGGCGACATGAGGAAAAACTGTTTTTACTCAGCGAGTAGTTAGGATCTGGGATGCACTGCCTGAAAGAGTGGTGGAGGCAGATTCAATTGTGACTTTCAAAAAGGAATTGGATAAGTACTTGAAGGAAAAACATTTGCAGGGGTAAGGGGAAAGGGCGGGGGAGTGGGACTAGCTGAAGTGTGATCTTGCAGAGAGCTGGCACGGACGTGCCGGGCTGAATGGCCTCCTCTGTGCTGTAACCATTCTATGATTCTAATCACTGGAGAATGAAGAAGGGTGTTCAAAGAACATTTTTTCTCCAGAGTTCTTATGCAAGGAAGGCTTTATCACAACTGGCTATTGAAGCAGAGACTCCAACATCAATTAAAATGTAATTGACACAGTAGTCGAAAAAGAATATACAAGGAATAGGTGGAATAAAAAGCACAAATCAGGCTATCACTAGCATAGATGCAAATTGGTCAAATGACCTTCCGTAATTTCTGCATCTATAAACATGTCTTGTGTGTTTGAGTAGCTTTATTGATATTTTTTTTAAGTGAAGGTCAAAATAATGGGTTGATTTTAATATTTTGACCAACAGCTATCATTCTGTTAACTTCAGAGAGATGCCGCAGTCTGAGCATGCAATGTACACAATTTTCCATTCCGTATCAGAAGAATTTTCTCACTGGAAGCGACTTTGAATTGCTAACTTTTTTTGTCCAAATTATTTTAAAACATAAATTTTAGATTCTTTTCTTTAAGTTATATTTACAACACTACCTTCACAACATCCCCGGCTGTCAGCCCAGACTCTGGACTAAAACCGGTTTTGAACGTGAAAGGTACTTTGTAAAACTATTCGCCAACTACAACCCAGCATAGTTGCCAAATACAGCAACAGCAGATTTTTTACTTAAAAACTGGCTTCAGGCCAGGACCCAGGCTGATGGTCAGTAACTGTCTGGGTGTGTAGGAGGCCAAGTTCTCCTGTTGTTCATCTCCCCCAATACGGCCAGAATCCCATGTCAACCACACTGCTCTCATACCCCAGGATCCTCTCCCGAATGCCATCAGATCCTGTTACCTCCCTGTGCTGCCATATCCTGAGGCTCTCTGCTGTCAGTCCACTCCATTGTTGCCAGACCACAAGTCCTCCTTGAGGTGCAGCCTGAACATAATGCTCCAGATCCTAGTGCCCTCTCTGGTGCTGTCACATCCTAGGACACTTCAACTCCAGTATTGATAAAGCTTGGTATCATCCACCACTGCTCCTAGACCCAGGAGCCTCCATCACCTCAATGCTTCAAATTCCCCCTCTCCCCAGAGTTGCCAAACACTCTCCCCTTCCCCACTACTTTTTCTCCTAGACCATAGGAATCATCCAGTAAATCAAACCAAACATCCCAGCTCCTATTGCTACCAATCCCCAGGTTCTCTCTGCTTAGTGTTAACATATGCATGAACCAACTCCAAATGCTGGAAGATTAGCAATGCCATAACTGAAGCTAACCACCTCTCCTGAACTCCTGTTAAACCCCACATACCCATTTCAAATTTGCTGCATGTTACCTTGTTATTATCTTGGGCATTAAAAAAGGCAAGAGATAAAAACTAAATACATAGCCTAAAGAATATATAATAACCATCAAGTCCTCCTAAGACTAGAACATGGATGATGGAAACTGCCTACTGGCAGGAAGCCAGGAACACAGTGAGGACAACCTGAATGGGCAACAAATTGCTCAGGGGAAAAGGGGACAGATGAAAATATACAGGGGGGGCCGGGGAGGACCAGCCTTTTTTTGTGACCATTTGATGCTAACAGATACTTATGACGACACTCCCTCACAAAATACTTCCAGATCCTGCCACTCAATAATGCTTGCAGACCATATGAGCACCCCCTCCCTAGTCCTGTTGTACTTCAGGACATTCATTCTCAATGCTGGACAACCTGGATATTACATCTCAGTATACCCCTCGCTGTGCTAGCAGACCCTGTATCTACAACGCAGGATCCTACCTAATTCTACCAAAAGCCAACACATCAATAAGTACTGCTAAACTCCACATATTGACCTCTAATCTTTTACATGCTGCTTACCATCTTTCTTTGTATCATAGCTAACGCATAATCAAGGCCACTAATTTACTAATTGCACAGGAAAATACACAGAAGCGATAAAATTATATCCCCAAAATGCCAAGAATATCATGTAACAAAGATAGAATTTGATTTAGTCACTATAAATCAGTATCCCTTATAATACATTGTACACTACATCATTCTAATAAAACAGCTTCTTCCACAAATCACCATGCACAACATCACGGGAGATCAGCCAGTATATATTTATTTATTCTTGCATCGGTCACATCTATCATTCCTGAATGCATTGGCTATATTAACACCTGATTGTGAATATAAAATTTGAGCCAAATAGCAACAAATTACAAGTGAACAATCTAAACTTTTCTGAGCAACAGTGACTATCGTCCAATTACCTGAGTTTGTGCCTGCTTAGAACACTCCTCCACTCAGATGACACTTCAAAACATTAAAAAGGACCAGGCCAGACAAAACACATTTCTAGCTTAGCAACAGATAACCTTTCTTCATAGGATAGGGCTTCCAAAATGGAAAACACTTTTAGTTACTGTGTCATACACTGTGTGCTATACAGTACAATGCTCCTGTTGTCGTAAAACATCATCATCTGATTTACTGCAAGCAATGCTATGGGTGATCTGAAAGTTCCTTTCTAAATGTTGTACCTTGACTGGTTTAGGGGGTTTCACTATTTTCCTCTAAAGTTGCTCAATTGAAATTTTCTGATTATATTCATTATTTTTTAGTACTGAATTGCCACCTTGGTATTTTATTACTGTTGTGTAATTCAAATTATTTAATAATTCAATTTTTAGTCAAAAACAACTGAAATCTCAGGAGTAGGCTGCATTTGTAATGAATTAAGTTGTCATTTTGATTTGCTATAGTTTTATTCCTGCAATAGTTGTGCAAATGCACAACAGTTTATAAAAAGGAGATGGGATAACTTGAAGGGTTGAAATAAAACATGTTTCAAAGATGAAATTAAAGCAAATGACTTCAACTTAAAAGTTAACAGGAAATACTCAGTGGAAGCATCACGACTGATGCCCAAGTAACCAACCAGTTAAAAAGTTTCAAGATTCACCACACAGCTGAAGCAGCAATTACAGTCAGGGGTTGAGAGTTTGTAATCCACACGTTTTTACAGGGATCAACTTCACTCAAATGACTTTTACAGATGGAATAATATGATTCTCATTTCTGTCTGACCTCATCGCTGGGGTTATTTTTAAAGGGCATCAAAAAAAGAGAGGGAGAGAAGTTTGATTACTTCATGCTGTTTATTACTGGCTAATGCAAACTAGGAAGGATCAAGGATTTGAAAAGATTTCTTACCAAGGAGGATTTGATGCATATTGTTCTGTTAAAAACCATTAATATCATGCATGCCTCTTAGAAAATTAACTTTTTAGTTGGCCAAAAACTATTAGTTGAACCATAATCACAGAAAGTGAATCAAAACACACATTTGGTACAGCTAACGAGTGTTGGGGTTTGGGGAAAACTTCAAGGGTTATGAAGATCAGTGCAAAAGTCTTCTCGATGGCGGAGTGAGCTGATCTGTTCAGTTAAGCTCAAACACTGCAGCACTAGGGGTGTTACAATTGGGTATAGTGGCCCTGGGACAGGACAGAAAAAAAAATCAACCGGAGGTCCTATTCCTGATTATTACTGAGCATCAGCTGCTGGAAGTACATGTGGACCTCAGGCGAGGTCAGGTTTGTGTGAAGCCTTTTGCTTGCACTAAAATTTTCAACCCATAAAGCACTGAAGTGAATACAGTAAACCAGCACATGACTAAGCCATGCACGCTCAATTAGTTCTGAAACACATTACCTTGAGCTGGAGCTGAAGCTGTTGACCTTCCTGGTCTTCCAGGAGACACTGTATGAGGCTGCTGGCAAAGAACTATTCCAGCCTGCATTCTTCTTCACTATTTTATACCTTGTGTTGATTAATTGGTTGTTTGAAGGGCTCTTCACAGAGAATGAAGAATTTAAACCTGCACAAACATAAAAAAGCATTTTATGAATAAATAACTTCAATAACACACACACAAACACATTAATGGAGTAATTGTACTCAATCTCCAATTCTCCCATTCCCCCACTTAGCAGCCTTACAGATTCAGCTCAGATGAAGGTTCCCAATTCGCTCCATAAATATTGATCGATGTACTTCCATCATTTTCTGTTTTGCTTTCAGAATTCCAACATTTCCAGTTTAAAACAATTTTTGGGGGGAGATTAGAACCTCACTGTATGGGGAAATTTGTGCCTAACATTCTAGACCCGTGTTTCAATGGAGCAAAAGGCTGACCAACCAGCTGACACACTTAAATGTCAAAAATGAAAGAAAAATAAACAAGTTCATATTTACCAATCGTAGTCTGAGATGTAATGAATTCCTCACTCAAACATTTCACCGAAAGAACAAAAGGATTTTTACGAAGAGGAATAATAATAACTTTTATTTATATAGCTCTTTTAAAGTAGTACAACGTCCCAAGGTGCTTCACAACAGTGTTACAGACAAACAGATAAATCTGACACCAAGCCACAGAAGAAATTAAGGCAGATGGCCAAAAGCTTGTTTAAAGAGGTAGGTTTTAAGGAGCGTCTTAAAGGAGGAAAGAGAGGTAGAGAGGTGTAGAGGTTTAGGGAGGGAGTTCCAGAGCTTAGGGCCCAGGCAGCTGAAGGCATGTCCACTGATGGTTGAGCAGTTATAATGAGGGATGTTCAAGAGGCCAGAATTTGAGGAGCGCAAACATCTTGTGGGGTTGTGAGGCTGAAAAAGATTACAGAGATAGGGAGGGACAAGTCTGTGTGTAATTTGTAAACAAGGATGAGAATTTTGAAATCGAGGCATTGTTTAACTGGGAGCCAATGTAGGTCAGAAAGCACAGGGGTGATGGGTGATCTTGACTTGGTGCGGGTTAGTACACAGGTTGCTGAGTTTTGGATGACTTCAAGTTTACGTAGTGTGAAATGTGGAAGGCCAGCCAGGAGTGAGTTGGAGTAGTCAAGTCTAGAGGTAAAAAAGGCATGAATGAGGGTTTCAGCAGCAGAAGAGCTGAGGCAGGGTCAGAGGTGGGTAATGTTAAGGAAGAGGCCTGACAGGCCCACCCACTTTTGATTGCTCTCAGCACTCCCCCTTACCACCTTTTCGAGTCTTTTGTCAGTGCAAGATCACACGTCAGTTGCAGACTCTCTCAGAATCAATGGTAGATGCCTATCTGGTGGAGGATGGAGCCCTGTACAGCCTTGGTTTTTCTGGCTGTTTTATATACTAGAGGGGAACCATATTTTACTGAATTGTTTCAGAATTCAAATATTATAAAGAATTTTTAGGAACAGTGATCAAGCCTGCGCCTTTCTCACAAAACTCCTATTTTTCCCATCTTCTTGCCATACCCCTTCAATCCCCTTTCCAGAATCTAATTATACTGTTTGTTTCAATGTCCTTCCTTGATTACTTATTCCATTTTTAACTAAAACTTAATATATTTTTTAACCTCCTTACCCTGGTACTTGAACAGTTTGCTGAATAATTTGTCAGATCAATTCTGTTCCATTTATAATCTTGAAAATTTTAAACCTGTCATCTTGAAAAAAGGCAATCCTCAACTTCTTCGACCTCTCCTCACAACTGAACTCCTGAGATTCTCGAATAGTGAATTTATTAAGAAGCTAAGCAAGAGACCAGGAAGGGTTCAGTCCCCAGTTTATGCCTATTCAAGTGATCTTTCCCACATTAGAACAGTGACTACACTCCAAAAGAACTTAATTGACTGTAAAGCGCTTCAAGACGTCCAGTGGTTGTGAAAGGCGCTATATAAATGCAAGTCTTTCTTTCTTTGCTGGGACAGCAGTACGGAAACTACTTTTGACCCCAGCGCCTGGGCTAGGGAGGGGCAGGCCAGCCAGGGTTCCCACCAATGTTTCCTCTAATTTTGTTTTGGCCTGCATGGCCCCTTTAAAAGGACTGTGCAGGCCCTTCAAAATTCCATGCAGGATCGCTTTTTCTATTTAAAAGCCTGCTCACTGGCTGTGCAAGACCAGCTGATCGCTGCGCAGCTTAAAGGGAACATTGGTTCCCACTCCTAATTGCTATCCAGTGACCGCTGATGGAAGTATGTGTGGGTGTGTGTGAATCATAGAACCATGGAATGATACAGCACAGGAAGCGGCCATTTGCCCATCGTGTTTGGTAGAGCTGTCCTATTAATCCCACGCCCCTGCTCTTTCCCCATACTCCTGTAATTTTTTTCCCTTCATGAATTTATCCAATTTCCTTTGAATCTGCTTCCACCATCCTTTCAAGCAGTGCATTCCAGATCGAAACTGGTTGTGTAAATTTATTTCCCCTCCGGTCACCTCTGGATCTTTTGTCAATTACCTTAAATCTGTGTCCTCTGCTTACCGACCCTTCTGCCACTGGAAACAGTTTCTCCTTATTTACTTTATCAAAACCTTTCATGATTTAAATGTTGAGTGAGGACTGGATTGGGCTCGATGGTGATATCCCATACCATCAGGATTTACAAATGAATAACCACTCGAATGAGGTACTGGAGGTGACTGGCTCCTGTGGAATTGCAGCTGAGCAATAGATCAACACATGCATGAATCGGGAATAGAGAAAATTTGGCAAGAATTTTTTTTTCCTGATAGCTCCTCAGCTTACTATGATAATTTGGCACCCTTAGTATCTGGATGGGTTAAGTACTATGAAGGGCAGCACTTGCTTGATTAGGCTTGTCTATGCCCACCATTAGAAACTGAATGTTGCATTAAAAGCACTTGAACATATGGTTAAGGTGCAAACTTGAGGATCGCAACCTACGTATGCCACTCTCCTTTATTTACATTGGCACCAGCTTAATTGTGTATAGTTTGGCAGGTAGTACCATTTTGTAGACTGCGGCACACAAAGGATTGGCGCTGTGGCATTTGTATCGGACACCAGAATGCAAGCGTTTTCAATCTGACTCAACAAATTTACTGGGCTCTCCACAGAACTCCCGAAACCGACTGTGCACCACGTATTCTAAAACCGACTCTCCACTAATGCTAGATCTGGGAAGACCGGTGAGTTTGTCTTCAGTAGTGGCGCTGATGGAGTGGGACCTCCTCTTTGGCTGTGAGCAGCATCAGCTCAGTGCAAGAGCAACTAAATTTGACAATTATTGGTTATAAAAGGCTCCAATTCCGCAGTGGTATGTATCACTCTAACCATGTATCACATTTTTATTACCAACAATATTCTGAGCACCCCTGTTATCAGCCAACAACACACCACAAGCCACCGAGGTCAAGGCTAATGACTAATCGATCTCATTAGATTCTCCTAATTAAGAACATTATTGGAGCAAGAGTGGAAGAGCAATACCGTGCTAGTGTTATTTGAACATGTTATGAACACCATTCATCATGACGAAAAAGAGATCTGTTGTGGTCCATAAGTGGGCAAGACAAAAACTGCTGAAACCGCACATTGAGCAGTATCCAACCCACAGGCGCTTGCTTGTAAAGCTGCACTGCTGTCATCACCAGGCTGATGTGGGCCTCGTGACTTTGACAGATGCATACAGAAAGTTCAGCTAAATAATCACCACCCTGGTGAGGGGATTAAGCATCCAATGGTCCAAGCTCTGCGGTCCTTTATTCTCTGGGGACCGAATGATAGGATACATCCAAACTTATTCACCGTTTGAATAAAAGTTACAAATTAGGAAGCTAGAAGCAAGATGGAAGACAGAAAGAACTTTTCGCCCAAGTACATTTGTAGAATATAGTGGCAGGTAAGGCCACTGAAGCAGGCATACATAAAAATGATGATCAAGAGGCAATTAGGTCTGTTTCTGGAGAAATAAGTGATTGAATTACACAGTGAGTAGATGGATTTGGGGGCTATTGAAAGGAGACGGGCTTGTTAGGCCTATTGGCCTTTTATTATTCCTAAAAACTTTTGTACTCTAAATCCACAGGAAATGGAACATAATTGTTCCTTTTTCAAATTGCAGGAAACATTTAATTAATCTACTTACAATAAGTTTCATACAGATCTAAAACACAGAGAAACACAAAGAGAAAGAATAGAGCGTAATTTAATGAAATATTAAAATGAAAGTAGGGAGAGAGAAGAATAAGAACCAGAGTACACTGCTTAGACAGCATAATGGCCTTTTGCCACTCGGACTGAAGGGATGAGAGTCTTCTCTGCCTGAAAGAGTGCTTTGTGAAATTACTTTGCTCAGTCTCAACCCATTTCCTCAGGGGCAAGGGTCTACAGCACAAATCTGTTCACATTTGGCATCCTCACTCAGACAGGCTGATGTCGAAATGGAACTGTCACATTCCACAGTTACTGTAAGCAGATCGATTCTGTTTCCCTGCAGTTTAAAAAAAGCCTCAATTATGTTGCATTTCTTGTGGTTTTGAAATAGAAGCATTTTTAGGAATAGGAAATGGCCACTAGGCCTAACAAACCTGCCTCTGTCTAAAGTTGAGGGGGTAAAGCACATTATTGAGGTAGAGGTCGATAGATTTTTGAATATTAAGGGAATCAAGGGATATGGGATAGTGCAATCAAGGGATATGAGAGTTGAGGTAGAAGAACAGCCATGATCTTATTGAATGGCAGAGCAGGCTTGAGGGGCCAAATGGCCTACTCTTGCTCCTAATTCTTATGTTCTTTGAGATGAAACGTTAAACCGAGGTTCCATCTACCCTCACAGGCAGTTAGAAAAGATCCCATGGCATTATTCGAAGAAGAATAGGGGAGTTCTACCGGTGACCTGGCCAATATTTATCCCTCAACCAACATCACTAAAACAATTCATCTGGTCATTTATTTAATTACTGTTTGGGGAACCTTATAGTGCGCAAATTGGCTGCCACATTTCCTAGATTATAACAGTGATTACTCTTCAAATTAACTTCTTACTTGAAAAGCGCTTTTGGACATTCTGAAGTCACGAAAATATATAAATGGAAGTTCTTTCTTTACCTATCCAATTGGTCACTTCTTCAAAACTCAATTTTTAATATGGTTAAGTAAAGCAAGAGAAAGCTTCAACAGCACAGCTTCAACAGGGTTCAGCTGGTAGCACTCTTGCCACTGGATCAGAAGATTGTGGGTTTGAGTGCACAATTTAGGCTAACATTCCACTAAAATACCGAAGAATTGTCAAAGGTGCTGTCATTTTGCTGATATGTTAAACCAAGACTCTAGCTGCCTACTGTAATGGTAAGACAGTAGAGTTGGTTTCTTAAACAAATAAAATCCAATAAATTAATGGAAATTCTTCATCCAAATCTATTTAAACCTCTAATCTAACAACACAACATATTCGACTGCACAACATATTGTGCAATGTATCATAGAATCATAGAAATTTACAGCACGGAAGGAGGCCATTTCTGCTGAACGTGTCCGTGCCGGCCAACAAGAGGCTATCCAGCCTAATCTCATTTTGCAGCTCTAGGTCCGTAGCCTTGCAGGTTACAGCACTTCAAGTGCACATCTAAGTAATTTTTAAATGTGATGAGGGTTTCTGCCTCTACCACCCTTTTAGGCAAGTGAGTTCTAAATCCCCACAACCCTCTGGGTGAAGACATTTCCCTTCAAATCCTCTTGAAACCTTCTACCAATTACTTTAAATTTATGACGCCTACTTGTGGACCCCTCTGCTAAGGGAAATAGGCTCTGTCTATTCACTCATAATTTTACACACCTCAATGAGGTCTCCCCTCAGCCTCCTCTGATCCAATGAAAACAAACCCAGCCTATCCAATCTGTCCCCATAGCTAAGATTCTCCACTCCTAGCAACATCCTCAGAAATCTCCTCTGTACCCTTTCCAATGCAATCACATCCTTGCTGTAATGCGGTGACCAGAACTGCACACAGTACTCTAGCTGTGGCCTAACTAGTGTTTTATACAGTTCAAGCATAACCTCCCTGCTCTTGTATTCTATGCCTCGCTAATAAAGGCAAGTATTCAACAAATGCATGTTGGCCTTCATAGCGAGGGGATTTGAGTACAGGGGCAGGGAGGTGTTACTACAGGGCCTTGGTGAGGCCACACCTGGAGTATTGTGTACAGTTTTGGTCTCCTAACTTGAGGATGGACATTCTTGTTATTGAGGGAGTGCAGCGAAGGTTCACCAGACTGATTCCCGGGATGGCAGGACTGACATATCAAGAAAGTCTGGATCAACTGGGCTTGTATTCACTGGAGTTCAGAAGAATGAGAGGGGATCTCATAGAAACGTTTAAAATTCTGATGGGTTTAGACAGGTTAGATGCAGGAAGAATGTTCCCAATATTGGGGAAGTCCAGAACCAGGGGTCGCAGTCTAAGGATAAGGGGTAAGCCATTTAGGACCGAGATGAGGAGAAACTTCTTCACCCAGAGTGGTGAACCTGTGGAATTCTCTACCACAGAAAGTTGTTGAGGCCAATTCACTAAATATATTCAAAAAGGAGCTAGATGTAGTCCTTACTACTAGGGGGATCAAGGGGTATGGCGAGAAAGCAGGAATGAGGTACTGAAGTTGCATGTTCAGCCATGAACTCATTGAATGGCGGTGCAGGCTCGAAGGGCCGAATGGCCTACTCCTGCACCTATTTTCTATGTTTCGATTCCGTATGCCTTCTTAATCACCTTATCGACCTGGCCTGCTACCTTCAAGAATCTGTGGACATGCACTCCAAGGTCCCTTTGTTCCACTACACTTCTCGGTATCCTACCATTTAATGTGTATTCCCTTTCTTTGTTAGCCCTGCCCAAAAGCATTACTTCACACTTCTCCAGATTAAATTCCATTTGGCACTGTTCTATCCACCTGACCAGTTGATTGATATCTTCCTGCAGTCTATAGCTTTCTTTTTCATTATCAACCACACAGCTGATTTTAGTATCATCTGCAAAGTTCTTATTCATATCCCCTATATTCAAGTCTGGATCATTGATGTATACCATAAAAAGCAAGGGACCTAGTACTGAGCCCTGCGGAACCCCACTGGAAACAGCCTTCCAGTCACAAAAACACCTATCAACCATTACCCTTGCTTCCTGCCTTTGAGCCAATTTTGGATTCAACTTGCTACTTTGCCCTGGATCCCATGGGCTTTTACTTTCGTGACCAGTCTGCCATGTGGGATCTTATCAAAAGCCTTGCTGAAATCCATATACACTACATCAAATGCACTATCCTCATCGACCCTCCTTGCTACCTCCTCAAAAGGTTCAATCAAGTTAGTCAGACATGACCTTCCCTTAACAAATCCATGCTGACTGTCCTTGACTAATCCGTGTCTTTCTAAATGAAGATTTATCCTGTCCTTCAGAATTTTTTCCAATAGTGGGAGAGTGAGGGCGGGGGAGAGTGAGGGCGGGGGAGAGCGAGGGCAGGGGAGAGCGAGGGCAGGGGAGAGCGAGGGCAGGGGAGGGAGCGAGAGCGAGAGAGGGAGGGATGACATCAGCATACTAATTTGACTGCAAATGTTTTGCAGGTCTTTGCCAGTATATTTTATTTGCTACCCTTGTAACTGCCCCTCTCACCAGAGAAGGCAAGAATAGAAGGTAAGCAGGTGGCCTGCTTCCAGTCTCTGCCAATATTGCTCTCCAAATGGCCAGAGGTATTTGAATAGATGAGGGTCACATATTCACTGACTCTCCTCTATTCTCCCCCTCCCCCACGACACACACATACACACACACTGAGCCCAATCACGGTGGGCAGCCTCCCACATCATAAATTACAGGTGGAAATCTACGCACTCGCCCACAATGCAGCCAACGCAGGAGTTCAAACTCCTTGCATTCTAAACAGGACTTTTTAGGTTAACAGAGGAGGTGCAGGAAAGAGTTAAATTCACAGAAAGCTGATATCTAATCCACCAGCCGCCCATTAATGCAGTAACGCATTTCCAGTCCAGAGAGATGATAAATAGGTGCTGTCAAAAATCCATGTACAGTACGGCACAGAACCCATGTAACTCTGCTTTTCAACTCCCCTTCCTGTTACATGCCACTTAGTGGCAATACAGTTGGACAAGACAAAGCCACTTGGAGCACCTGTCAGGGATCTATTAAAGGGAAGATTGAGATCCTACTACATTCAAAGTTACTGAAGCAATGCAACGGGTCTGGTTTTTGATAATTATTGTTGGAGATCAATCGATCGGTCTCTGACATTTTACCTATCTGCACAAAATGGTAGTGCTTTGCAGTCTGACAGTCGCAATAGATTATCTTGCAGTGGTAAGCCTGTGCTATCGTGGGTGGGGGAAGGGGCTACTGTAAACTTAAAACGGATGGACAGCAAAACAATGCAGATCTTGCATTGTGCTGACATCACAATTTGATCGTGGCGCTGCGGCTAGCAGTTTGGCAGCAGTTTGGCGGACAGGCAGCTTTCTGATCCATTGGACACCACATCGACGAGTGCCATGTGCACGGTCCTTGGTGCTGAGCAGCATCCACTGTCAGCGGGATGTCAGTCTGTTGTGATATACAATGAGTTTCAGATCACCATGAAATTCTTATGCCTGAAATTTATCCTGCGACATTTACAAAAGTTATCCCATAGAAGCCATCACATATCTGTCATCGTCACTGCTGTGACTCGACAAGCGGCTCGATAAGCTGATCACAAGACGGGTCAGTCAGATCACAGCTTTTTGGCTACAAGTTCCTCTGGCAAAATCATGTCTTACATTTGGAGCCTATGAATCTTGACCACTCCCAGAAACAGGGAGATCCAGTCCACTCAGCATCCCCCTTTGTGAATAAAGTCACTAGCTCATCGTCATCATGGGCGGTCCCTCGAACGAAAACTATGATTGACTTCAATACACTTTTTCTTGTCTGTGCTGTTACTTTTCTGTATACAGAATGTATTCATCAAGGGCACAAGGCTGGAGGAATAACAAGGCTCAATAGTGTGATGAATTAACATCACTACACGTAGTTATTAACCCAGGAGGGATTTTAGAGATCCTGTTGCTTTAACTGTGTTGTCAATTCCGCTTATTTGAACTAGCAAATTCAGCAACTTCAAGACAATTTTCGCCCCCATTGTTTAAGGGGCAGCAAAGTTTGTGTGGGGCTGAGGTGCAAGACACCTGAAATTTGAAGTATTCTATCTCTACATTAAACCTAGGTTATGTGTAAAAACAATGCTTTTAAAAAAAATGGTATCACATAAGAAAATAAACATACATTTCAGGTCCTCGGGTTACCCCAACTCACTGCACAATCAAAGAATTATTTTTTGAAGTGTAGTCACTGTCGTAGTATAGGCAAACGTCACTATAAATTTGCCCACAACAAATGAGATAAATCATCAGTAAATCTGTTCTTGATTGAGGGACAAATATTGGCCAGGAAACTGGAAGAATATTCCTGCTCTTCAAATAGTGCCATAGAAACATAGAAAATTGGCAGGAGTAGGCCATTCGGCCCTTCGAGCCTACACCACCATTCAATAAGATCATAGCTGATCATCACCTCAGTACCCCTTTCCTGCTTTCTCTCCATACCCTTTGATCCCTTTGGCCGTAAGGGCCATATCTAACTCCCTCTTGAATATATCCAACGAACTAGCATTAACAACACTCTGCGGTAGAGAAGTCCACAGGTTCACAACTCTATGAGTGAAGAAGTTTCTCCTCATCTCGGTCCTAAATGGCTTATCCCTTTATCCTTAGACTGTGTCTCCTGGTTCTGGACTTCCCCATCGGAAACATTCTTCCTGCATCTAACTTGTCCAGTCCCGTCTTATTTTATATGTTTCTATGAGATCCCCTCTCATTCTTCTAAACTCGAGTGAATACAGGCCCAGTCGATCCAGTCTCTCCTCATATGTCAGTCCTGCCATCCCGGGAATCAGTCTGGTGAACCTTCGCTGCACTCCCTCAATAGCAAGAACGTCCTTCCTCAGATTAGGAGACCAAAACTGAACACAATATTCCAGATGAGGCCCTGTACAACTGCAGTAAGACCTCCCTGCTCCGATACTCAAATCCCCGAGCTATGAAGGCCAACATGCCATTTGCCTTCTTCACCACCTGCTGTACCTGCCAACTTTCAATGACTGATGTGCCATAACACTCAGGTCTCGTTGCACCTCCTCTTTTCCTAATCAGCCGCCATTCAGATATCATTCTGCCTTCGTATTTTTGCCACCAAAGTGGATAACCACACATTTATCCACATTATCCTGCATCTGCCATTCATTTGCCCACTCACCTAATCTGTCCAAGTCACCCTGCAGCCTCTTAGCATCCTCCTCACAGCTCACACCGCCACCCAGCTTAGTGCCATCTGCAAACTTGGAGATATTACACTCAATTCCTTCATCTAAATCATTGATGTATATTGTAAATAGCTGGGGTCCCAGCACTGAGCCCTGCGGCACCCCACTAGTCACTACCTGCTATTCTGAAAAGGAACCGTTTATCCCGACTCTCTGCTTCCTGTCTGCCAACCAGTTCTCTATCCACGTCAATACATTACCCCCAATACCATGTGCTTCAATTTTGCACACTAATCTCGTGTGGGACTTTGTCAAAAGCCTTTTGAAAGTCCAAATACACCACATCCACTGGTTCTCCCTTGTCCACTCCACTAGTTACATCCTCAAAAAATTCTAGGAGATTTGTCAGGCATGATTTCTCTTTCATAAATCCATCCTGACTTGGACCGATCCTGTCACTGCTTTCCAAATGCGCTGTTATTTCATCTTTAATAATTGATTCCGATATTTTCCCCACCACCGATGTCAGGCTAACCAGTCTATAATTCCCTATTTTCTCTCTCCCTCCTTGTGGTGTTATATTAGCTACCCTCCAGTCCATAGAAACTGATCCAGAGTCAATAGTCTGCTGGAAAATTATCACCAAGGCATGCACTATTTCTAGGGCCACTTCCTTAAGTACTCTGAGATGCAGACTATCAGGCCCTGGGGATTTATCGGCCTTCAATCCCATCAATTTCCCTAAAACAATTTCCTGACTAATGAGGATTTCCTTCAGTTACTCGTTCTCGCTAACCCTCTGTCCCCTAGTATTTCCGAAAGATTATTTGTGTCTTCCTTCGTGAAGACAGAACCAAAGTATTTGTTCAATTGGTCTGCATTTCTTTGTTCCCCATTATAAATTCACCTGATTCTGACTGCAAGGGACCTACGTTTGACTTCACTAATCTTTTTCTCTTCACATATCTATAGAATCTTTTGCAGTCAGTTTTTATGCTCCCAGCAAGGTTCCTCTCATACTCTATTTTTCCCCTCCTAATTAAACCCTTTGTCCTCCTCTGATGAATTCTAAATTTCTCCCAGTCCTCAGGTTTGCTGCTTTTTCTTGCTAATTTGTATGCCTCTTCCTTGGATTTAACACTATCCTTAATTTCCCATTAGCCACAGTTGAGCCTCCTTCCCCATTTTATTTTTACTCCAGACCAGGATGTACAAGTGGTGAAGTTCATCCATGTGATCTTTAAATGTTTGCCATTGCTTATCCACCGTCAACCCTTTAAGTATCATTCGCCAGTCTATTCTAGCCAATTCACGAATCGTACCATCGAAGTTACCTTTCCCTAAGTTCAGGATCCTAGTCTCTAAATTAACTGTGTCACTCTCCATCTTAATAAAGAATTCTTCCATATTATGGTCACTCTTCCCCAAGGGGCCTCGCACAACAAGATTGCAAATTAGTCCTTTCTCGTTACACATCACCCAGTCGAGGATGACCAGCCCTCTTGTTGGTTCCTCAACATATTGGCCTAATACACCCCAGGAAATCCTCCTCCACCGTGTTGCTACCAGTTTGGTTAGCCCAATCTATATGTAGATTAAAGTCGCCCATGATAACTGCTGTACCCTTATTGCATGCATCCTTAATTTCTTGTTTGATGCTGTCCCCAACCTCACTACTACTGTTTGGTGGTCTGTACACAAATCCCACTAGCGTTTTCTGCCCTTTGGTATTCCGCAGCTCTACGCATACAGATTCCACATCATCCAAGCTAATGTCCTTCCTTACTCTTGCGTTAATTTCCTCTTTAACCAGCAATGCTACCCCACCTCCTTTTCCATTCTGTCTATCCTTCCTGAATGTTGAATACCCCTGGATGTTGAGTTCCCAGCCTTGGTCACCCTGGAGCCATGTCTCCGTAATGTCAATTATATCATATTCGTTAATAGCTGCCTGCGCAGTTAATTCGTCCACCTTATTACGAATACTCCACGCATTGAGGCACAGAGCCTTCAGGGTTGTTTTTTTTAAAACACACTTTGCCCTTTTAGAATTTTGCTGTAATGTGGCCCTTTTTGATTTTTGCCTTGGGTTTCTCTGCACTGCACTTTTACTTTTCTTCTTTCTATCTTTTGCTTCTGCCCCCATTCTACTTCCCTCTGTCTCCCTGCATAGGTTCCCATCCACTGCCATATTAGTTTAACCCCTCCCCAACAGCACGAGCAAACACTCCCCCTAGGACATTGGTTCTGGTCCTGCCCAGGTGCAGACCGTCCAGTTTGTACTGGTCCCACCTCACCCAGAACCGGCTCCAATGTCCCAGGATTTTGAATCCCTCTCTCTTGCACCATTCCTCAAGCCACGTATTCATCTTAGCTATCCTGCAATTCCTATTCTGACTAGCACGTGGCACTGGTCGCAATCCTGAGATTACTACCTTTGAGGTCCTACTTTTTAATTTAACTCCTAGCTCCCTAAATTCAGTTTGTAGGACCTCATCCTGTTTTTTTACTTATATTGTTGGTACCTACATGCACCTGTTCACCCTCCCCCTCCAAAATGTCCTGCAGCTGCTCCGAGACATCCTTGACCCTTGCATCAGGGAGGCAACATACCATCCTGGATTCTCGATTGCGGCCACAGAAACGTCTATCTATTCTCCTTACAATAGAATTCCCAACCACTATAGCTCTCCCACTCTTCTTCCTGCCCTCCTGTGCAGCAGAGCCACCCATGGTGCCATGAACTTGGCTGCTGCTGCCCTCCCCTGGTGAGTCACTCCCCCCCCAACAGCACCCAAGGCGGTGTATCTGTTTTGGAGGGGGATGACCACAGGGGACCCCTGCACTACCTTCCTTCCACTGCTCTTCCTGATGGTCACCCATTCCCTATCTACCCGAGTAACCTTTAGCTGTGGTGTGACCAACTCACTAAACGTGCTATTCACGATATCCTCAGCATCGCGGATGCTCCAGAGTGAATCCATGCGTAGCTTCAGTGCCAGAATGCGATCTGTCAGGTGCTACAGCAGGATACACTTCCTGCACATGTAGTCATCAGGGACAATGGAAGCGTCCCTGAGTTCCCACATAGCACAGGAGGAGCATGACACGGGTCTGGGCTCTCCTGCCATGACTTAACCCTTAAATTAACTTAATTTGGCAACAATGCCAAAGATTACCAACCGATAAAAGAAAAAGAAGAAAAACTACTCACAAATCACCAGCCAATCACTTACCCCTTGGCTGTGACGTCACCCTTCGATTTCTTTTTACTTCATTTTTGCCTTCTCTCCTTGCACCAGCTGGCCTCCTCGACTGCTGCAGAGCCTCCAACTGCCGCTGGCCTTTTATAGGCCTCCCCCGGAATCCGCGCCACCTCCTAGACTGCCGCTGCTCCTCCGACTGCCGCTGGCCTTTTATAGGCCTCCCCCGGAATCCGCGCCACCTCCTAGACTGCCGCTGCTCCTCCGACTGCCGCTGGCCTTTTATAGGCCTCCCCCGGAATCCGCGCCACCTCCTAGACTGCCGCTGCAGAGCCTCCAACTGCCGCTGGCCTTTTATAGGCCTCCCCCGGAATCCGCGCCACCTCCTAGACTGCCGCTGCTCCTCCAACTGCCGCTGGCCTTTTATAGGCCTCCCCCGGAATCCGCGCCACCTCCTAGACTGCCGCTGCTCCTCCGACTGCCGCTGGCCTTTTATAAGGCTCCCCCGGATTCCTGCGCCGCCTCCTCGACCCATTACACTGTTCCAACGAAGCTCAATGCATGATCGAGAAACAGCACATCTTTCGTCTATGCACTTTACAGCCAAATCTTTTACATCCAGCTGAACTTATGGAAGGGGTTTCAGTTTAATGACGCATCTGAAATACAGCTCCTCTGACAATCCAGTACTCCTCAGTACTGCACTGAATTGTCAGCCTAGATTATGTGATCAAGTCTTGGGCTTGGACCCACAATCCTCTGGCTCTGAATCAGAGTGCTCCCAACTGAGCCAAGTTAACATGGGAGTGTTTCCTCCTTGTGGATATTAAAAAAAAGGAAGCCTTGCATTTATATAGCACCTTGTATGACCTCATAATATCCCAAAGCACTTTACAACCAATGAAGTACTTTTGAAGTGTACTCTCTGTTATAATTTAGGAAACATGGCAACCAATTTGAGCACAACAAGCTCGCACAAAAGGCAATGAAATAAATGACAAAATCATGTGGGTTTAGGTGTTGGTTGAGGGAGATATATTGTCCAGGGCACCAGCGAGAACACTTCTGCTCTTCTTCAAAATAGTGGCATGGGATCTTTCATATCTACCCAAGAGGATGAATTTCAGGCACGTGAATTTCGTACAGCTTCATATGAATGGTGATATGAACCCCATCGTCCAAAAGCTGGCAGTTCAGACAAGAGCAGCACTCGCTCAGTACTGCACTGGAATGTTAAGGGTCAATTTTGCCCAAAGCTGTTTTTTTTACTATTACCAGAGTTACACCTGTTTTTCTTGGCCAGAAATACTCCAAAAATATTTGCGCCAAGTTTCCCCAATGTTTTCAAATTTGGTGCTGCACAGCATGTCCAGTCGCCTCGCGGGATGGAGCCTGCTCTCTGCGCCGGAAAAACGATGCCGCACCTTCTGCGCATGCACGGGAAAAATAAGGACATTTTTGACGTGATTCCTATGGGTGCGCAAACACAGTGCAGCTCCCGGTCTGCAATCGGTCATTTTTAAAGAGCCAGTTGCGTGTGTGAGAACGATGAGTGCTGTGTGAGAACTGTAATTATCATTGGAAAAAATCAGAGCTGCAATACAAGATACAACGCGGTGCAAGGACCAATAATTTCTTACAGGATGAAGTGGAGGCACTAGTTACTGTGATTGAGGCCTGATGGCACGAGCAAGACACCAGCAGAGGTCAAGTTCCACCCAAAGAAATGAAGAAACGCTGGAACCAACTTGCAGAAGATTATTGTGCAATGGTGACCACCCCGAGATCTGGAGGCCAGTGTAAAAAGTGGCAGGACCTTAGTCAAGTAGTTAGTGTAAGTAATATTTTCATTTATTCAATGCAATTGTAATTGTAAATGTGACCAGCTGTATATGTCACACCCAGCTGAAAGACACCCTCTCTAAAAAGTTGTATTTTCATCTTTGCAGAGGAAGGTGTCACATAACAAAAGGGAAAGAACTCGAACAGGAGGAGGCCCGGCAAATCTACAACCATTGACACCCTTGGAAGAGAGGGTTGCTGCTTTGATGGGTCCTGTCTGGAGAAAAGCAACCACCACTGCACAAGCTGGGCCCACACTCGAGGGAGAGGGCAAGTCCTACAAATTCCAGTCTGGCTTTGCTAAATGTTAAGTACTGCGCGGGCTAGCCATGCTTCAGTTCATGGGGATCTCTCCATCAGCTATGCTTTGGTTGATGCAATGTGCTATCATTCATCGTGATCCTTCAAATCAGCCTGTTGCCTATGTGAGCCTACTCATGCCACCTCCTCTGCTGCTAACCATTTGTCTGTTCTGTTAAATTTTGCAGAACTTGAGGCCAACCCTGACAATGCCGAAGAAGATTCAGTATAGGACGAGCCTGAAGAGAACATCTTCCAAACCCACTTTGCAGACCAAGAGCATGGGGGTAAGGGGGAGGGGATGGATGAAGCCCCATCTCTTGTACTCACTTTGGAGGAGGTGCAGATGCCGCCCATTGAGTTGCTAGCCCTTTTCTGACTAGTGGTTTGAGTGTTGGAGGGACATTGCATAGTTTTCCACCGTCCGAGGCTGCGGCTCCCAGTGGTGGGGTACAGCGAGGCACAACCATGGCCCCACCTTCCGAGGCTGCAGGTCCCAGTGGTGGATGCAGCAAGGCACACCCAGGGCCCCACCTTCTGAGGCTGTGGGTCCCAGTGGTGGGATGCAGCAAGGCACACCCAGGGCCCCACCATCCCAGACTGCGGGTCCCACTGGGATGCTGCGAGCCACACCCGTGGTGAGGAGGGGAAGGAGAGCTCAATCGCTCTGTCCTGAGGTGCAGGATCTAACAGATGTAGTTCAGATGATGACAATGAGTGCGGAGAGAATTGACCTTACGCGGTCACTCCTGGACACCATCAGTGGGGTGGGTGATGAGATATTGGGGCTGTCAGGAGAAGTAATAACACTCTGATGAGAAATGGGAACGATGTCCGGGACCATGAGGGAGGGAATATCACAGGTAGTTGAAACATTCTCAGTGAACATGAGGGAGGGAATGTTGCAGGTAGTCGAGACAATTTGCTCAACATGAGGGAGGGAATATTGGAGGTTGTTGAGACACTGTCAGGGCGCATGAGGGAGGGCATGTTGGAATTAGCTGCTGCAATAAAGGAACACACCCAGACCATGCGCCCATTGACAGAATCAACTGCCACTCCCACTTCAATCACCAGACCAGCCTCTGAAGAGCCCCAAGCCAGCCCCCCCCCCCACCCCGCCTCCCTCTTCCCCCCACCCCTCAACAAGTGCGCATTATCCGAGATGTTAGAAAGAATAAGCTTGGTACTAACCCCAGAAACACTGTGCCACCGCCTGCAGAAAAGGGTGGTGGAGTCAGCAAGACCAAGCGCGGTGGGCGGTCTTAGAATAAGGTGCTGGAGAGATGAGTGCAGCCTTTCTTTGCTGCTGCTGCTGTTATTATTATTGTTGTTACTGTTGTCAAATTAAAAGTTTTTTGTAAGTTATGTAAATTTACAAGTTTAAAGTTTGTAAGTGATCTTAACTGAGAACTTTAAAGTTTGATACAAGAATATTTTTATTAAGGTTAAATTAAGAACAAAGAATTGTTAAACTTTTGAATAAAATATATTTTAAATTATAACTGAATCATTTACATTATTTGTTCCATTATTAACACAACTTTTGAAGTAAACAAGAATCATTAACATCATTTGTTCCATTAACACAACACAACATTACGGAACAGGCCCAAACAGTAAACATGATCCATATGGAATAGTTGCCGCTGAGCCTTCAGGCAGCAAAACGTTCATGGATGAGCTGCTGACGCAAGGCTCGAGCAATCGTTAAAGGATTGGCCCGCCTTTCTCCGCCGTCGTGCTCCAGGTTCAGGTAGTTGCATGGCTTCCTTGTCCTCCTGCTCGTCATCTGCATCTTCCTCCTCATTATCATCGGCTACTCTCACTGCAGGTAGGTCTTCTACTCCTAGCTGCTGCTGCCTCATGATGGCTAAGTTATGCAGCATGCAGCACACAACAGTGACCTGACCGACAATCTCAGGGGAGTATAGCAAGTCGTCTCTGGAATGGTCCAGACATCAGAAACGCTGCTTCAAGATGCTAATGGTCCTCTCTATGATGCTGCGCCTCGCAATGTGCGATATGTTGTATTCCCCGTCAGCTTCCGTCTGGGTTATGCGCAGGGGCGTCATGAGCCAAGTGGCGAAGCCGTCCACTTTGTCTCCCAGTAACCAGCACAGCCCTTCTGGCTGCTGCTGAAACATGGCAGATATAACGCTCTTGCGCAGGATGAATGCATCATGTATGCTCCCAGGGTATCTTGCATCGACTGACATGGTGCGATGCATGTCGTCAGACATGGTTGTACATTCATAGAGTGGAAATCTTTACTGTTCCTGTACATCTTGGAATTCTCCAAAGGTGCTCGCAAGGCGATGTAGATACAATCAATGCGGCCCTGTATCTTTGGGAATACAGCAATCATAGAGAAGCTCACAGCCCTGTCACGCATTGCCTGGGCTGTCATGGGGAACTTTATGTAGTCATTCCTTAGTTAGTGGGAGTTGTGTACAGACCTCCAAACAGTAGTAGTGATGTTGGGGAGGGCATCAAACAGGAAATTAGGGGTGCATGAAATAAAGGTGCAGCAGTTATAATGGGTGACTTTAATATGCACATAGATTGGGCTAACCAAACTGGAAGCAATATGGTGGAGGAGGATTTCCTGGAGTGCATAAGAGATGGTTTTCTAGACCAATATGTCGAGGAACCAACTAGGGGGGAGGCCATCTTAGACTGGGCGTTGTGTAATGAGAGAGGATTAATTAGCAATCTCGTTGTGCGAGGCCCCTTGGGGAAGAGTGACCATAATATGGTGGAATTCTACATTAGGATGGAAATGAAACAGTTAATTCAGAGACCATAGTCCAGAACTTAAAGAAGGCTAACTTTGAAGGTATGAGGCGTGAATTGGCTAGGATAGATTGGCGAATGATACTTAAGGGGTTGATAGTGGATGGGCAATGGCAGATATTTAGAGATCGCATGGATGAACTACAACAATTGTACATTCCTGTCTGGTGTAAAAATAAAAAAGGGAAGGTGGCTCAACCGTGGCTATCAAGGGAAATCAGGGATAGTATTAAAGCCAAGGAAGTGGCATACAAATTGGCCAGAAATAGCAGCGAACCCGGGGACTGGGAGAAATTTAGAACTCAGCAGAGGAGGACAAAGGGTTTGATTAGGGCAGGGAAAATGGAGTACGAGAAGAAGCTTGCAGGGAACATTAAGACGGATTGCAAAAGTTTCTATAGATATGTAAAGAGAAAAAGGTTAGTAAAGACAAACGTAGGTCCCCTGCAGTCAGAATCAGGGGAAGTCATAACGGGGAACAAAGAAATGGCGGACCAATTGAACAAGTACTTTGGTTCGGTATTCACTGAGGAGGACACAAACAACCTTCCGGATTTAAAAGGGGTCAGAGGGTCTAGTAAGGAGGAGGAACTGAGGGAAATCCTTATTAGTTGGGAAATTGTGTTGGGGAAATTGATGGGATTGAAGGCCGATAAATCCCCAGGGCCTGATGGACTGCATCCCAGAGTACTTAAGGAGGTAGCCTTGGAAATAGCAGATGCATTGACAGTCATTTTCCAACATTCCATTGACTCTGGATCAGTTCCTATGGAGTGGAGGGTAGCCAATGTAACCCCACTTTTTAAAAAAGGAGGGAGAGAAAACAGGGAATTATAGACTGGTCAGCCTGACATCGGTAGTGGGTAAAATGATGGAATCAATTATTAAGGATGTCATAGCAGTGCATTTGGAAAGAGGTGACATGATAGGTCCAAGTCAGCATGGATTTGTGAAAGGGAAATCATGCTTGACAAATCTTCTGGACTTTTTTGAGGATGTTTCCAGTAGAGTGGACAAGAGAGAACCAGTTGATGTGGTATATTTGGACTTTCAGAAGGCTTTTGACAAGGTCCCACACAAGAGATTAATGTGCAAAGTTAAAGCACATGGGATTGGGGGTAGTGTGTTGACATGGATTGAGAACTGGTTGTCAGACAGGAAGCAAAGAGTAGGAGTAAATGGGGACTTTTCAGAATGGCAGGCAGTGACTAGTGGGGTACCGTAAGGTTCTGTGCTGGGGCCCCAGCTGTTTACATTGTACATTAATGATTTAGACAAGGGGATTAAATGTAGTATCTCCAAATTTGCGGATGATACTAAGTTGGGTGGCAGTGTGAGCTGCGAGGAGGATGCTATGAGGCTGCAGAGTGACTTGGATAGGTTAGGTGAGTGGGAAAATGCATGGCAGATGAAGTATAATGTGGATAAATGTGAGGTTATCCACTTTGGTGGTAAAAACAGAGAGACAGACTATTATCTGAATGGTGACAGATTAGGAAAAGGGGAGGTGCAACGAGACCTGGGTGTCATGGTACATCAGTCATTGAAGGTTGGCATGCAGGTACAGCAGGCGGTTAAGAAAGCAAATGGCATGTTGGCCTTCATAGCGAGGGGATTTGAGTACAGGGGCAGGGAGGTGTTGCTACAGTTGTACAGGGCCTTGGTGAGGCCACACCTGGAGTATTGTGTACAGTTTTGGTCTCCTAACTTGAGGAAGGATATTCTTGCTATTGAGGGAGTGCAGCGAAGGTTCACCAGACTGATTCCCGGGATGGCGGGACTGACCTATCAAGAAAGACTGGATCAAATGGGCTTGTATTCACTGGAGTTCAGAAGAATGAGAGGGGACCTCATAGAAACATTTAAAATTCTGATGGGTTTAGACAGGTTAGATTGAGGAAGAATGTTCCCAATGTTGGGGAAGTCCAGAACCAGGGGACACAGTCTAAGGATAAGGGGTAAGCCATTTAGGACCGAGATGAGGAGAAACTTCTTCACCCAGAGAGTGGTGAACCTGTGGGATTCTCTACCACAGAAAGTTGTTGAGGCCAATTCACTAAATATATTCAAAAAGGAGTTAGATGAAGTCCTTACTACTGGGGGGATCAAGGGGTATGGCGAGAAAGCAGGAATGGGGTACTGAAGTTGCATGTTCAGCCATGAACTCATTGAATGGCGGTGCAGGCTAGAAGGGCCGAATGACCTACTCCTGCACCTATTTTCTATGTTTCTATGTTTCTTCCGGGCATATAGTGCAGCAGTTACCTGCCGAATGTAGACATGTGTTGCATGTTGAGAAATGACATGCACATCCCCAGTTGTAGCTTGGAAGGATCCTGATGGATAGAATGAAAGTGCAGCTTCAACCTTCATTTCAGCTGACAAAGCAGCCCTCCTGACGCTTCTAGGTTGCAGGTCTGCTTTCACCAACTCTCAGATCTCAGTTACAAAGTCTTTGCGGAATCGCCGCCTTCTGATACAGTCTGCATCACTCAGGTGCAGGTACAAACACCTGTCTTGATATACCAGACAGGTTCTGAACTTCCTCATGCGATGACATCAAATCAATTGTCTCCTCCACAGCCCCATGATGCAGAAGGCTCGTACAAGGTATGGCGTTGTCGGTATTGCCCCCATGCTTAAATTTTACTTTTGCAAGAAGCTCAAAACGGTAAGCAGGCAAGACAGGTTTTTTGTTCTCTCTCTCCCCCCAAGGGTCTGTATGGACCACACCCCGGCCTGAGCAAGCGCAGTGATTGGGACCCCCCCCCCGCCTCCGGGCTCATTTGATACCTAGTGCAGTCTTGTGATTTCTTCCAATCGCCACCTCCCCCAGCCCCGGGTTTGTTTTGCAGCCGAGCCCCGAGGCGGGGGGAAGATTCTGCCGGGCAACGCTCCGACCCTCCAGCCCTGTTTGCTGACGTTCGGTGGTGGCGTGTGAGTTTAAAGAAAATGAAAATTTCAGAATTCCATCAAACTTCCATATACTCCGTTGTAAGGTTAAAAAATTGTAATCTTTATTCTGCATATTTAAAGTGTTCTTGATTCCCTCTAAAACTTCGATGAAAAACAATGGCATTCTTCTATGTCGATTTTTCAATGTGCGCTGCCTTCTCTTAACGCACCAGAAGGTTTTTCGGGGGTGGCCAGATACACCGATCTTGGAGAAATTTTTTTTTGGGCAAACTTCGAAAAATGATTAAAAATTGGCACAGACATAAGGTAACGTCCCCTATGACGTTAAAAAATACTAACCTAAAAAAAATTGTATCTAACTCAGTTACACTAGCGCAGATTCCTTGGGGAAACTTTAATTTAAAAACTTACACCAAAAAAAGCGGCGCATGCCAAAAAAACGGCGCAAATCACCGGGCAAAATTGAGCCCTTAGTTTTTGGAGTGGGATTTGAAACCAGAACCTTCTGACTCTAGATTAGAGTGCCATTCTTCAGCTAGGGTTCAGAGTTCATTTCAACAGATGGCCCATCCCTTCCTTAGTACCATTCCCAACGGTTCATGAAAATTATTCACTGAATCAATTTCAGGTCTACAAACACCAGTAAACTGCCGATTCCAACACTGCATTTTTATTTAAAACAGCAGAATCTTATTGAAAATGAAGTTTTATTCCCCTCTTCCAAAAATAATTTGAGCAGATATTTGCTCCAATTACATGCAGTCAGGCTACTTGGACTAGCTATCCCGGAGAAGACCCTGTGCCTATGGTATTAGTGCTTGGGAGAGAGTGTGGGGAAGCCTGCTATCTCTTAAACAACGGCCCAGAATTTTAAGAGCCTACTCACTTCCTTGTTCGCTGTCTGGGAGAATTTTGAGTTTTGACTGACTGCTTAGTCAGCTGTTGAAGTCAAGGCAGTTCGTACAAGGGAATCCCCACTAACTTCTGTGGATTTGAATTGAAGGTCTCGACACAGGGATCGCAAAATCCTGTGATCTTGCGGATCGCTTCGCTGCTGACCGCAAATTCCTGGTCTAAATGTCAATGAGCTGGGACTACCAGAGTTGTCTGTCACTCAAACTTTCCTACCTTAATTGGACAGGTTTTGCTGGTCTTCAACTCATCTGCTAAAGAAAGTGCATAAGCAGTCAAGTCTATTATTTTGGAGGAAGGGGTGTACTGAGGGATTCCTGCCAGTTTACGCAACCAGTTAAGTGCTAATGCAATAGCAGTTGTGAAGCAGCCTTTGAACAGAACAGCCCACCATTTCAACATGAACCATGAACTCATTGAATGGCGGTGCAGGCTAGAAGGGCCGAATGGCCTACTCCTGCACCTATTTTCTATGTTTCTATGTTTCTAACATATGTATATGTGGTAAATCTTTACAACCGGTCAGCCTTGTTCCTGTTTTTGTAACTTCTAGAGGATAGAAAAATAAGGAACATGTTGCTCCTCATCAGCAAAGGCTGAAGCTTGGTTGAGTCTCTCTGGCATCTGGATAATCTTCATTTCTGTGAGCTTGATGTTATGCAACACTTTACACCGCCCTTGGGTGCGCACAATACCATTGCAACTCTCACTCTATCGAAAGCACATCTTCAGGAACACCACTGCCAGGAGGCCTTTCAGAACCATGTGGCCTTAAAATGGTTCAAGCATCTTGCCAAATAGTCTCCTGCTAGGATATGTTGCCTAGCACATTTACAAACAGCATTCCAGCTAATCATGGGAGCCTTGTGTACCTGGGGTGATCTCAATAGACCATAGCTGCTGACATGTGTCAAATTGTTTAATGCCCAAATTCAGATTTGTTTCAATTTTTTTGTTAATTGGGAAAAGTTCTGTATAAATCCAACCAAAGCAGAGACTTCAGATTCACTCAGAATTTGACTATTTTCTCAAGTTTCCTTTCAGAGATAGCCGAGGACTGGGCAGTATGCAAATCCAAACAAGCTATGCAATTTATTAAGTTTTGTTATGCAGTGGTCGTAAAAATGACATATGCCAGAAGATGTTGACAGGTAACTGTTTACCGATCTATAAAACCACAAAGGTCTACCGCAGTGTTATTCTATCTTTTCGTCAAGGGCCATCCCAATCCTTATTTTACTAACTTTGCTGTATAGCAAGAAAAGGGGGAACTGACTCCCTGTTTGAAACCTATCCTACATCAAACAAACAAGGCACAGAGGTGCATGCAACAACAACCATGCTGGTGGCCACAGGGGAGGGAGAGGCACAGCAAATTGTCCCAACTACAACTTACATTTATATAGCCCCTTGAACATAGTAAAACGTCCCAAGGCGCTTCACAGGATCATTATCAAACAAGATTTGACATTAAGGCACACAAGATGATATTGGGGCAGATAAACAAAAGCTTGGTCAAAGAGGTAAGTTTTCAAGAGCGTCTTAAAGGAGGAGAGGCAGAGAGGCAGGGCGGGGATTCCAGAGCCGAGGGCCTAGGCAGCTAACGGCAGGGCCGTCAATAGTGAAGCAACTAAAGTAAGCGCAAGAGGCCAGAATTGGAAAAGTGCAGATATGTCTGAGTATTGTAGGGCCGGAGGAGGTTATAGAGATAGCGAGGGGTTGAGGCCGTGAAGGGATTTGAAACTAAGGATAAGATTTTTCTTGGGTAAAAATTTAGGTGTTGCCGGACTGGGAGCGAAGATAGATCGGTGAGCACAGGGGTGATGGGTGACTGGGACTTGGTGTGAGTTAGAACACAAGCAACAGAATTTTGGATCTCAGGTTTACTGAGGGTGGGAGGCTGGTCAGGAGCAAACTAGAGGCAACAAAGGCATGGATGAGGGTTTCAGCAGATGAGTTGAGACAGGAAAGGGAATAGGCGACGTTACAGAGGTGGAAGCAGGCAGTCTTGGTGATGGAGAGGATTGGGCATATTCTGAGCAGCATGGGTCCACTGAAACTGTTAAATAGAAGAAAGACAATACTTTTCTATCACAACTCTCAAGTTTGTGGTGGTGGGTGAGAAGGGGGAAAAACAAAGTTACATTTAGATATTGCATTGAATAATCTCAACCCCTCAGAATTCAGTCTGTAGATAATTTATATTTGTCTCTATGGGGTCAATTTTCACCTTTAAAAATGTGTGCCCATGAACAGTGTGTGAAGCCCTGTGCTGGGATGGTTATAGATTAGTCAACCCCCCTCTAATGAATGCACAGAAAAATCTGCACCAAAAAATATACTCATCAACGAAGAGACTTTTGAGCAATGGTAATACAAATAAAATTTCACGCAACAGACTTGCAGAGAGACCAACCTCCCTGAGAGATTCTCTTCTTGAAAAAGCAGCCTGTTGGAGAGGTAATACAGTAGTGTATCCAATAGCTGCATCTTCAGATAGCTGCCATTGAAATGGATACCCTGCTTGGTCCTGGATGGTAATCTGGCCATCCTTCGAGACACCTTAAAAAATTCATAACCAATTGAGGCTCAGATTCGGCCAAATGTTGAATGCTTTAATTGCATTGAGGTGTTGAGGCCTTTGTATGATGCTGTGAATAAACGGTTACCTTTGCAGCCTCATAGCAGCATACCCAATAATGGGAAAAAAAGCATCGTTTGTACTTTGTAAAAATTCCAATCTAGCAGCCAAATAGGATTGTATTTCTATCTATACAATAAATGTGTCCTCACTTAATATCCACACATGTATATATTTCCGATGTGAATTAGCATGTAGTGATCAGCAGTAGGAATTCCATGTATACCACATCTTGCTGCAAAGCCCATGGCTCATTCAGAACAAAACACAGATTGAACCTGGGATCCCCTGGTTGGCATGGCTCAATGTCATATCAGATTTGACATTTTATACAATTCAATTAAGTGTTTAAAGATCTCTGTGCTGCACAATATTCACTGGGATCAAAGACAGATAGAGAGATTACTCTTGACCTAGGCTTTAGGGTGACACCATGGCAGGAGGAACAAATGCTCCATGGCTTTCTTTCTTTTTTATGGAGGAACCCTCTGTTATCCCACTGACAATATGTAGGTATGAGAACAACTCCCACCATTTTTGTTATTGCTTTGATTTGGTCCATCAATCAATGCCCACAGAGACTAATTAACTGAGTTGGCAACTGTTTTTTGTTCGTCACAAAGGTTAACATGTGCTGTCTGTGTTGTGTTCCCTCCTTCCCAATCCTGAAACAAGTCATAGACTCTGCTCCGCATCTCTCGTCAAAGATGAATCGGATCCCATACCCATGAAGAGCTTCAACACTGGCTGCTTGCTATTCTGGCAGAGTGGAGAAATTCACACACTAAGATTCATCAGAGTTATTTACTGCTTGACATGGACTAGTCTCTCGGAAGGCATCTTATTACCAGCCACAAATAGAGACATAAGAATTAGGAGCAGGAGTAGACCATTCAGCCCCGAGATGGTCACAACCGGAAGGTGTGCACTCAGCTGCCACTGAGATTTTCAGGTTAGATACCTCCCATTAAGCATGCAGAAGAAGAATGGACTGACCTGTGCTGCATTTTATGGAGCTGCATTCTGTTAAAGGAACTGCATTTGTCCAAGTTCGGAGACCTTCATTGAGCTGGGGTACTGATGCTACATTTCAAAACTACCATTCACTGCATCAAGCAAACAGAACTGAATACAATGGAATTGCAAATTAGCACAACAGTGCTTAAGTTGGGCTATTTTACACTTTTATTATGAAATTTGTGCTCAAAAGTGCCATCCGGTCCAACTCTCAGCCCTGAGTATTACCACTAAGTTCCAAACCATCAGTATTTTTGTTGCTTTCTTAAAGGATAGTCCTACTCAGACATAGAAAATAGGTGCAGGAGTAGGCCATTCGGCCCTTCGAGCTTACACCACCATTCAATAAGATCATGGCTGATCATTCCCTCAGTACCCCTTTCCTGCTTTCTCTCCATACCCCTTGATCCCCTTAGAAACATGGACAGAATAAGTCAGTAATTTAACCTAGTTGCTGAAAATGAAAAAGTACAACTTCCTTTATGATTAGGTTGCTGAGCTTTCAGGGAACAGTGGCAGTATTCTCGGAGTTATGAAGCAAGGGCAAATGGCTGTCACATAGTACCGCAGCACACAAGTTCAACAAACAGCCTGAATAAGTGGATGTTAACCTGCCAAACTGCACAATGCCAGTGAATGGGCGATAACTCTGCTGATGAGGAGGCAGCACTCTGGGGGTGGGGTGGAAACAGGACTACTTCTAGGGTACTTCACGTAATCTGTACTTCCATATTGAAATAAAACATAACCAAGGTGTGTTTGAAGAACAGCATTCCAATGCACAGAAAATGGAACTGATCTCTGTCACCTCTTAGAAATAAGCAACATTTACATGTGGGTGGGGTGGAAAGGAGTGCAAAGAACGCTCCTTAAACTCAATTTACAACTGGTTGGATGCAACTGCTCATATGTGTTCAGGTCAAAATGTGAGCTTTTCTCTGTTCAGTTCCTCTTCCCCCTCTTCAAGGCAGCTCTCATTCCACTTTTAGTTTTTGTATTAGTAAACATAAGAAAATACAAGACTTTAGGAAGTAAGGCAGCAGGATTAGTTTTTGGATTGCTGTGCTGTAAACTGCCATGGTTGAAAGAAACGCTCTCCATTGCTTCCGAACTTTCTTTCCTGAACACACTTTGTAGCTGTGCTCTTGTGCTTGGGGCATTCCCTCATGGGAGGGTAGATTTCAGCTTATCCAATTGTCTAATTTCTGGTAATCAGGGTCTTCACGAGCCTCATTATTTCCTTATGCACAAGCCTGCCTCATCTGTGCACAATCTAATGCTGCATGTACAAGGTGTTATCAGAAAATCAATCCCTGGACGCACAGTGAAACGCTCATTTATGTCCGAGCACCATTACACTCGGTTCAGAGTCATCCCCATCCACCATCTGCTGCTAAATCTTCAAACTGCAACTTGCTTCACCAGACATGACACATTCACATCGAACTTGATAAACCCACAACCACAATAAACAAAATAAGTATTGTCACAGTCACAAGTGCTCAGATTGTAACAACTCCTTTGGAGTCATTCACATTGATAGGCAGCAGGCTTTTTTCCATTACCTCTTCACTCAGAAAATGTATTTACATTCTTTCCTTGCCTTTAAAAAAAAGGCGCAATGAAGTTTATGGAATTAGTTCTCAATTATCTATAGATCCATATAAAGGTGTTGAGAAGGTCAGTCACAATTCAGATGTCACACTTCAATGTGTCAAAAGTGTACAGAAAAAGGCATACCGAGCGCAGTTATAGTCCAAGTTCTATTGGTAAAGGAATCTGCAGACTGATTTGAAGCTTACAATTTATAAGCATCTAACAATCTGTAAATTTTCCACACTAACAGCAATTAACTTGTAACTGATCGAATAACTACTTCACCACAGTCAATGGCCACATGTGGACCATGACGATAGATCGGACACCCCTGGCAGCAATCTGGCAGCACCGTCTCACTTGCACTTATATCCCTTATTTACAGGCAGAGTGTAATGCATTTAATACTGTAGTGACAGAGGGAGATAAGGTGCTGGGTGTTTGCACCTGTCTGCTTGCATTTGGCAGTGGTGGGGTCGTCACAGGAATGTTAAAAAACAGGGAGAAAAACACAGAAAATAAGCAGAAGCATTTCACAGTTGCTACTCTGGTACTTTGTTTGTTAGGTTCATAACAAATAGCATTGGGGTAAAACTAGCATCTATTACTGAAATTAGGTATGTGTGGGGAGGGGGACAAGGGGGGAGGAGTCGACACAGTGAGAGCACTGACAGATTAAAGCAGCTCAGGATTAATTTCACTGGCAAGTGGACAAGTCATAGCTTGTGCTGAACATCAGCATAGCCCATCAATCTCTCCGGCTGACTCCATTTCTATTGCTTCTGTTCAGAGTCCATTTCCAGCTCATTACTTCACACACCTCCACCACTTTACTTACCAGCTGTACCTCCATCAGGCACTACATTAAGTACACTTACACCAACAGATGAACTGCCTGTTCCCATCTTTCAACACCTGTCTGCTGGTTAAAAGTCAAAGTGTCACCACCTTCCTGTGTCAAAGCTTCCAAAAAAGATTCAATGCATATAAAACATTCAATTTTGAAATATAAAGAAATGTGCCCTAGGTTTTCCGATGGTGACAAAAAAAAACCCACAAGGCTGAAACAGAATCAGGAAAGAGTGGAAATACAAAGCAGAGAGACAGCATTTGACAGAGAAAGGCAGGCTAAAAGTTTGTTCATGCTCCTTCAAGGATGATTCCGTTGACGTACCTTAATCAATAGATTAACATGTCATGACAATTAATCTTTATTTCTCTTTCTACAGAAGCTCCCATTTTTAGAATGCTTTCCATGTACAAGAACATCTCAGTGTGTCTTTCAAAGAGGGGGACAGGGATGCCAAGCAGAGTATTTGGTGAAGGGAAGATCAAATGCATCTTTGAAGAGATAGGCTTTTAGGAGGATTTTGAAAGCAAGACAAAGATGTACATGGGAAAGGGGAGGAAGACACCTTGGTCTCAAGATGTTGTGGAAGTTCGGAACTGAGCCCACCACGTGTGCCTGAACTAAATATGTCGACAGTACTCCAGGGCACTGTTGATAACTGACCAGCCAGCCTGGCTCACTAAAGAAACCTAGAAAAGTAGACCTGTTAATAGGTGCTGTGACCCATTCAGATCTAGATAATTCTGAAAATCAAATGCCTAATGGGTAGGGTGGAAGTAGGAAGTTTATCAGTTCGCTGTACTGATACTCAGGGCAACTTTAACTGGTTGAAATCCAATACTACCTCTGCACACACTTGGGGTTCCTAAACCTCGACTCCCCCAACGTGTGCCTAAGCACTTTGAACTTAGGTCAGTGAGGTGTGTCTCTAAAGGGAGACAAAGATGAAAGTTTCAACAGTGCTGAGTGATTTAGTCAGGTAGGTGAAAGATGGTGGCCTCGTTGACTGACCAGATGTGGGAATGAAAGCCACGAAGACAAGTACTTAAAATAGGGATGTTGGCATGTCAGATTTTAGTCTTGAAGTGGACATCATTGTCAGGTTCACAATTCCACTCCACAGTCCAAGGGAAGGAGAGTTGGAGAGAGGAGGTCAAGCATGTACCTACAGATGGAAGGTGAACAATAATGAAGCCCACTCCTCATCTCAGGCAAAACTAAATATATTGGAGAATATCCCAGATTTTCTTTATAATGCAAGTGCAGTCAAGGGCAATTTTCCCCATTTACCCACTGAGAGCTCCACTTAACAATGCCACCGTGATCTCGCTCTAATGCGAATCCACTTTTCATAGGTCTTCAAGAGAGTTGCTGGATTTGCAGGCTCTGCTTCTGCTGGCATCTGAGAGAATACCACCAGGTGGAAAATTAAACAGAGAGATCAGCAGCTCCTGAAATAGCTGCAAATGAGAAGGACCTTTACTTTCAAATTGGGCAGACTTCCTCTTCATAGGGAGAAATAGAACTTTTAAACGGTAATGCAACACCATATCAAAGTAAGAAAGAATTATATAGCACCTTTCATTTCCTCAGCTGTGTCTCAGTTGATAGCGCTCTCGCCTTTGAGTCTGAAGGTTGTGGATTCAAGTCCCAGTCCAGAGACTTGAGCACAAAAATCTTGGCTGACACTCCAGTGCAGTACCGAGGGACTGCTGCACTGTCGGAGGTCCCATCTTTCAGATGAGACGTTAAACGGAGGCCCTGCCTGCTCTCGCAGGTGGACGTAAAAGATGCTATGGCGCTATTTCAAGGACGATACCAGAAATGCGAGGATATATATATCAGGAAAGGATGAACAGGCTGGGTCTCTTTTAAAATTATGAAAGGTTTTGATAGAGTGGATAGAGAGGGAATGTTTCCACTTGTGAGGAAGAGCATAACTAGGGCCATCAATCACAAGAAATCCAATTGGGAATTTAGAAGAAAATTCTTAACCCAAAGAGTGGTGAGAATGTGGAGCTCGCTACCACAAGGAGTGGTTAAAGCGAATAGTATAGATGCATTTAAGGGAAGGCTAGACAAGCATATAAGGGAGAATGGAATAGAGGGTTATGCTGATAGATTTAGATGAGGAAAGACGGAAGAGGTTCGAGTGGAGCGTAAATGCCGGCATGGACTGGTTGGGCCGAGTGGCCTGTTTCTGTGCCTATATCCTATGTATCTATTTAGAAGAAGAGCAGCGGAGTTATCCCTGGTGTCCTAGACAATATTTATCCCTCAATCGACATCTAAAACAGATTATCTGGTCATTATCACATTAATGTTTGTGGGAGCTTGCTGTGCGCTAATTGGCTGCCACTTTCCTACATTACAACAGTGACTACACTTCAAAAAGTACTTCATTGCTGTCATCATCATTATAAGCAGTCCCTCGGAATCGAGGAAGACTTGCTTCCACTCCTTAAGTGAGTTCTTTGGTGGCTGAACAGTCCAACACGAGAGCCACAGACCCCGTCACAGATGTGATAGATATTCGTCGGGAGAAGGGGGAGGGCGGTGGCACTGATTTGCCGCACGCTCCTTCCGCTGCCTGCGCCTGACCTCTTCACGCTCGCAGCGTTGAGATTCGAAGAGCACAACGCCCTCCCGGATGCACTTTCTCCACCTAGGGCGGTCTTCGGCCAGGGTCTCCCAGGCGTCAGTGGTGATGTTGCACTTCACCAGGGAGGCTTTGAGGGTGTCCTTGTAACATTTCCGCTGCCCACCTTTGGCTCGTTTGCCATGAAAGAGCTCCGTATAGAGCAGTTGCTTAGGGAGTCTCCTGTCTGGCATGCGAACTAAGTGGCCTGCCCAGCGAAGCTGATCGAGTGTGGTTAGCGCTTCAATGCTGGGGATGTTAGCCTGGGCGAGGACACTGATGTAGGTGTGTCTGTCCTCCCAGGGGATTTGCAGGATCTTGCGGAGACAACGTTGGTTATGTAACTCGAGTGACTTGATATGTCTCCTGTAAGTTGTCCATGTCTCTGATCCATACATGAGGGCGAGTATTACTACAGCCCTGTAGACCATGAGCTTGGTGGTAGGTTTGAGGGCTTAGTCTTCGAACACTCTTTTCCTCAGGTGGCCAAAGGCTGCACTGGCGCACTGGAGGCGATGTTGAATCCCCGCATCAATGTCTGCCTTTGTTGACAAGAGGCCCCCGAGGTATGGGAAGTGGTCCACATTGTCGAGGGCCGTGCCGTGAATCTTGATGACCTGGGGGGGGGGGGGGGGGCAGTGCTGTGCGGCAAGGACAGGCTGGTGGAGGGCCTTTATCTTCCGGATGTTAAGCGTAAGGTCCATGATTTCATATGCCTTGGTGAATACGTCGACTATATCCTGGAGTTCAGCCTTCGAATGTGCACAGACGCAAGCGTCGTCTGTGTACTGCAGTTTGGGTGGTCTTGGAGGCAGTATAGTTTAAACAGCTTCCAACTGGTTCTGCAGTTTAGTTCCACTCCAGCAGGGAGCTTGTTGACAGTGAGGTGGAGCATGGCAGCGAGGAAGATTGGGAAGAGGGTTGGAGCGATGACGCAGCCCTGTTTGACCCCGGTTTGGACGTGGAGTGTCTGAATGCGGGATGTTCAAAGGTCCTATAAGGTGCTATATAAATACAAATCTTTCTTTTTATCTTTTTTCATGGCCAAGTGATTACATTTCAAAGATTGTCACTGTTATGCTGGCAATCATAGCGTACAATATGTGCACATCAAGGTCACACAAACAGAAAATTAAGATCGTTGAATCTTACAGCCACAAAGGAGGCAATTCAGCCCATTTTTCCAGTGTCGGCTCTGTGAAAGAGCTATCTAATTAGTTCCAATTCACTGTTCTTGCTGCATAGCCCTGCAAATTCTTCTTTTTCAAGTATATATCCAATTCCGTTTTGAAAATTACTATTGAATCTGCTTCCACCAGCCTTTTAGGCAGTGCATTCCAGATCATAACAACCACATAAAAAAATTCTCCTCATCTCTCCTCTGGTTCTTTGGCTGGTACATTGGCTCTAAATTTCCCCAGCCGCTTAGAGCGGCCTAGATAGAGGTGGTGCGCCGACTTCCTGGGGGGAAAAAAGTGCCAAAAATTTAACTTTGAATCTGGCCACTCCCTCGTCGTAAGGATCCATCGGCGTCGCGCTGCAGAGCCGGGGGGCGGTGGGGGCAGAGCTTCGGCTGCGCTGGCAGGGGGGCGGGGCTTGGGCCCAGTGTGCTGTGTAGTGCCGCCAGGGGCACGCATGACCAGTTGAGTGTGCGATGGGCAGTTCAGTTTGCGTGCATACGCAATGCAACAGGAAGCTTGGCAATCGGCCAATTAAAGGGAGAGCGTCCTCAGAATCATTGGTTATGGAGCATATATAAAGGTGAGGTCTGAATATTGATTTTTGTGTGGTTGAGGGAGTGGAAAGGAATGCTGGATAGGTGTATGAGAGGTGCAAGTGTGATCTTTGAACATTACCTGCGTTTGAGTCCAATAGACGAATGGCGCAAGAGCCTGCAAGACGAACCAAGAATTTCCTCCATGAGGAAGTGGAGAAATTAGTGACTGTAATTGAGGAGAAATGGCTGGAGCTGGATATCAGCAAGAGCGGTCCATCAAAGGTCTCCCCCAAGGAAATGAGAAAAAGATGGAACCTCATTGCAGAAGAATTCTCCGCTGGGGTCAACACCGCAAGATCTGGAAGCCAGTGCAAGAAGAAATGGCAGGACATTGGTCAAGTAGTGAGTGTAAGTAATATCTTCACCTTTAAATTGAATTGCAGTGGAAAATGTGAGCATCTCTATGTGTCCCACCCATCAGAAGCGCACATGTCTGACAATTAATATTTTCATCTTTGCAGAAGAAATTGGCCCACCACAAGAGGGAGAGAACTACAACAGGAGGAGGTCCGCCAAATCTGCACCAACTGACACCCCTGGAACAGAGGGTTGCTACCTTGCTGACTCGCACCGGCAGAAAAAGAATCAGCTCTGCATAAGCTGGACCCACACGCGAGGGTGAGGGTGAGTCATTAAAATGCATAGTCGCCCTTCAAATCAACCTGCTGACTGGCCTGCTACATGTGAGACGACTCATGTCACCCATCTTGCCTCCTCCTGCTGCTGTTTTGTTGTCTTTTGCAGAAGAAGACACTCCTCAAGATCCTGAGGATCCAGATGTGTGCGCTCCAGACCAAGACGGGTGGGGGGAGGAGAGGTCCATGGAAATGTGTGCTCAGGAGAATGTTGACCACAATATGGATCAGGACGTATCACAGGGCACCACACTGCCAGAACCCTCCATGAGCTCCTCGGCAACCTTCCATGGGTTCACACCTTCCGAGGTCGCGGGTCCGAGTGGCGGTCGGAAAATGCATCTTGGGACATCTAGTCTCCCACCATCCCAGCCTGCGCCTCGCACTGGGGGGGTGTCACTAGGCAGACCCACGGCGAGGGGGAAGGAGAAGCCGACCAGTCTCTCTTGAGAGGCAGCCCTCAGCAGAGGTTAAACAGGTTGTTTCATTGGGTGAGGAGACCAATGCCCTCACAAGATCACTTGTGGCGGCCGTCAGTGAGGTGCGTGATGAGGTCACGACACTGTCGGGTGAAATCTCTGCACTAAGACGGGAAGTGAGGGCGGGCATTTCAGAGGGTGTGCAGACGATGGCAGGTGCCATGAGGGAGTTGGCTTCTGTAACAAGGGCACAAAGGCCGGAGACTCAAATGCCACTCCCACTTCACTCCACGCACCAGCCATCGGTCAGACCCAAGCCGGGCCCCCAACCCCCCCCATCACCATCACCTACGCTATGAGGAAGTGCACTTTCCCTGAGATGTGGGTGAGGGATTGGTGCAGACTTTCTTTCCTGTTGTTGTTGTTAGTGTCGTTGAAGTGCACTGTAAAATTTACAAAATATATTTTGCATCAAAATTGAATCATCCTCCATTAGGACCACGCAACATTTAGGGTCGATTGTAAACAGTAAAACTCCCTCACCCCTACAGTCATGCGTGCCTGCCGCCCCTAGCCCTGGCGGGACGGCTAGCCGGTGCGTTCTGCAGTCGGCAAGGTAGGACTGCTCTATTTTCAGTAGCTGATTTATCTTTTATTTATTTTTGATGAAGTTGTGCAACTGTTGTGCTTAAGATGTTGTAATGTTGTGAAGTTCTTTAGTGCTTTGGAATCTTCTAACTCACCTTCCACACCACACCACCACCGCCCCCTTCCACCCCCCCCGCAATATCTCTGGCTACCTGCACTTATTTCTTAAATGTAGGTAAGGTTTTTCTATGCCTACAAAAGTGGCCACATGCACTGGCCTAAGTTTGGAGTAACTTTCAGCTGACTAAATTTGCTTCTATGGCCAGAAGAGGTGTAAGTGGCTTGTCCCGCCCCCTTTTGGAGAGAAAAAAACCTAACTAACTGACTTACATTGGAGCAAGTTAAATGGGCAAATTTGCGATTTTTAAGTTACTCCAAAAAAAGCTACTTACTCCAAAAAAATGGGGCAACTCTTGGGGAAATTTGGGCCCATTAAATCTATGTCTTCTGGTTACACACCCTCCCAACAGTTCACTTCAAATGTAATTTACTTGAAGCTCATTGGGACACTTTTCAAAGATGTAATTAGGTGCAATGTGAATGAAGTTTTTTCCTCCCTATTCCATGTCAACCGTGAGAGAAGCTTCTGGAAGTCAGTCTATTTTTTTTTAATGAAACTCCCACAGTGCTGACTTTTGTCATAGCAGTTTGGTACAACTGAGTGGCTTGCTGGGCCATTTCAGAGGACAGTTAAGAGTTAACCACATTGCTGTGCATCTGGACCAGTTGGGTTTTTATGACAATCCGTTCGTTTCATGGTCACCATTACTAATACTAGCTTTTTCAGGTTTATTTAATGAACTGAATCTAAATTCCCCCAGCTACCATAGTGGGATTTGAACTCACGTTTCCCAGATTAGTAGTCCAGGCCTCTGAATTACCAGTTCAGTGTCATAACCCACTATGCTACCGTGCCCTAGTAATGATACTGATCTTATTACTTTAGACATAGTTTCAATGTCATCTTTCCGCAAGGGAGGGTAAAGGCACCAGATAGTCCATATTAAGCCCTGCAAATCACACCTCTCCAAAACAAACACAACCCAATCACCAACCAGGAAAAAGTAACTCTGTTATACTTTTGCCATGACATGCGCTCCACTACAGACGCCCCAAAATAAAATTTAACACAATAAACATTAAATATTTAAGGGGATGTGGGGGAAATCATAGACCTACTTATCTCCTATCCTCCAATCAGTCCCACACATTTCTCTTCCCTAACACACAACTCAATGGGCCCAAGTTTTGGCTGGAATTGCTCCTATTTTTTGGAGCAACTAGTTTAGTTTGGAATATCCTAGAAATCGCAATTCTCGGCATTTAGTTTGCTCCAGTTCTAGCGAGTTAGTTTAGTTTCATTTTAGTTCAGTTTTTTTTTTCCAAAAGGGGGCATTACCAGCCATTATGCTTGTTCAGCAACCCAATGCTGGAAATGCATAGGTTTGAACCTCCATTAAGGAAAGGTTTGATATTAGCCACGGTTTCCTGTGGTCTAACAGCCGACTGGCATGCACTGATCAAGGTTACATGCGACTGACTAATAGTCACTCAAGAAAGGGACCTGAGGGAAACCAAGTGCCCACAGAACCGTGCCCCCACGAGTAGGCTATGACTTCAGGGAAGGAGTGTATGAGTAGAAAAAAAACTTGCAGTGAAAAAAATACATCTACTAAATAAAAACACAATTTCATTACAATATTGCTGTAAACTGGTTTCCATAGCCAACTGTGTGCTGCCAGCTCCCCCTAAGGGACAGTGCAAGTACAGCGTGGAAGACCAAGAAGCACTGATCTCACTGCAGATACCCAGAGTTTCACTGTATGCTGGTGTTACTAAAAATAGCTCGAGTTAGCGAATAAAATATAACATAAGAACTTCACTTTCCGACTCCTGGCTTTTTTCTGCGGATATATATAGGTTACCCTTTTGTGAAAACCTGAACTTGTTAAGATATTAGTAAAGGTTTAATTACATAACTCAGCCTCCAGTTTTAATAAAGCAGCACCAGTATCTAGCTTTTGCACTCCTCTGCTCCAGTAAAGCTCTTGGATACAGCCCGTTTTGTTCACAGCTCCATTAACCATGTAAAAAACTCGAGGCCTGAAACTGCACTGTGTGATACTAGTGCACATTTATATTAAAACAGCAGAGGACGGAAATTCAGCTCAACATGTTAAGTGGCAGCATTCGAAGGTGCAGTTTTAGGGTAAACAGAAACATAGAAAATAGGTGCAGGAGTAGGCCATTCGGCCCTTCGAGCCTGCACCGCCATTCAATGAGTTCATGGCTGAACATGCAACTTCAGTACCCCATTCCTGCTTTCTCGCCATACCCCTTGATCCCTTGAGTAGTAAGGACTACATCCAACTCCTTTTTGAATATATTTATTTAGTGAATTGGCCTCAACAACTTGCTGTGGTAGAGAATTCCACAGGTTCACCACTCTCTGGGTGAAGAAGTTTCTCCTCATCTCGGTCCTAAATGGCTTACCCCTTATCCTTAGACTGTGACCCCTGGTTGTGGACTTCCCCAACATTGGGAACATTCTTCCTGCATCTAACCTGTCTAAACCCGTCAGAATTTTAAACGTTTCTATGAGATCCCCTCTCATTCTTCTGAACTCCAGTGAATAGAAGCCCAGTTGATCCAGTCTTTCTTCATATGTCAGTACCGCCATCCCGGGAATCAGTCTGGTGAACCTTCGCTGCACACCCTCAATATCAAGAATGTCCACGATGCTGAGAATGACGTGAGTAGCACGGGTAGCGAGTTGGTCGTACCGCAGGGAAATGGTCCACAGCCAGATAGGGAATGGAAGACCAGCAGGAAGAGCAGTGCAAGGAAGGGAGTGGAGGGGTCCCCTGCGGTCATCTCCCTGCAAAACAGATACACTGCTTTGGGTACTGTTGGGGGGGATGACTCATCAGGGGAGGGCAGCAGCAGCCAAGTTCATGGCACCGTGGCTGGCTCTGTTGCACAGGAAGGCAGGA
Source organism: Pristiophorus japonicus (assembly GCF_044704955.1). NCBI lineage: Eukaryota > Metazoa > Chordata > Chondrichthyes > Pristiophoridae > Pristiophorus > Pristiophorus japonicus. The sequence continues at coordinate 489,592,872 of NC_091977.1, read as the reverse complement.
AAAAGAGTGGGAGAGCGATAGTGATAGGGAATTCAATTGTAAGGGGAATAGAAAGGCGTTTCTGCGGCCGCAACCGAGATTCCAGGATGGTATGTTGCCTCCCTGGTGCAAGGGTCAAGGATGTCTCGGAGCGGGTGCAGGACATTCTAAAAAGGGAGGGAGAACAGCCAGTTGTCGTGGTGCACATTGGTACCAACGACATAGGTAAAAAAAGGGATGAGGTCCTACGAAACGAATTTAAGGAGCTAGGAGCTAAATTAAAAAGTAGGACCTCAAAAGTAGTAATCTCGGGATTGCTACCAGTGCCACGTGCTAGTCAGAGTAGGAATCACAGGATAGCGCAGATGAATACGTGGCTTGAGCAGTGGTGCAGCAGGGAGGGATTCAAATTCCTGGGGCATTGGAACTGGTTCTGGGGGAGGTGGGACCAGTACAAACCGGACAGTCGGCACCTGGGCAGGACCGGAACTAATGTCCTAGGGGGAGTGTTTGCTCGTGCTGTTGGGGAGGAGTTTAACTAATATGGCAGGGGGATGGGAACCAATGCAGGGAGACAAAAGCAAAAGACAGAAAGGAGATGAGGAAAAGTGGAGGGCAGAGAAACCCAAGGCAAAGAACAAAAAGGGCCACTGTACAGCAAAATTCTAAAAGGACAAAGGGTGTTAAAAAAACAAGCCTGAAGGCTTTGTGTCTTAATGCAAGGAGTATCCGTAATAAGCTGGATGAATTAACTGCGCAAATAGATGTTAACAAATTTGATGTGATTGGGATTACGGAGGTGTGGCTCCAGGATGATCAGGGCTGGGAACTCAACATCCAGGGGTATTCAACATTCAGGAAGGATAGAATAAAAGGAAAAGGAGGTGGGGTAGCATTGCTGGTTAAAGAGGAGATTAATGCAATAGTTAGGAAGAACATTAGCTTGGGTGATGTGGAATCTATATGGGTAGAGCTGCAGAACACCAAAGGGCAAAAAACGTTAGTGGGAGTTGTGTACAGAACTCCAAACAGTAGTAGTGATGTTGGGGAGGGCATCAAACAGGAAATTAGGGGTGCATGCAATAAAGGTGCAGCAGTTATAATGGGTGACTTTAATATGCACATAGATTGGGCTAACCAAACTGGAAGCAATACGGTGGAGGAGGATTTCCTGGAGTGCATAAGGGATGGTTTTCTACACCAATATGTCGAAGAACCAACTAGGGGGGAGGCCATCTTAGACTGGGTGTTGTGTAATGAGAGAGGATTAATTAGCAATCTCGTTGTGCGAGGCCCCTTGGGGAAGAGTGACCATAATATGGTGGAATTCTGCATTAGGATGGAGAATGAAACAGTTAATTCAGAGACCATGGTCCAGAACTTAAAGAAGGCCAACTTTGAAGGTATGAGGCATGAATTGGCGAATGATACTTAAGGGGTTGACAGTGGATGGGCAATGGCAGATATTTAGAGACCGCATGGATGAACTACAACAATTGTACATTCCTGTCTGGCGTAAAAATAAAAAAGGGAAGGTGGCTCAACCGTGGCTATCAAGGGAAATCAGGGATAGTATTAAAGCGAAGGAAGTGGCATACAAATTGGACAGAAATAGCAGCGAACCCGGGGACTGGGAGAAATTTCGAACTCAGCAGAGGAGGACAAAGGGTTTGATTAGGGCAGGGAAAATGGAGTACGAGAAGAAGCTTGCAGGGAACATTAAGACGGATTGCAAAAGTTTCTATAGATATGTAAAGAGAAAAAGGTTAGTAAAGACAAACGTAGGTCCCCTGCAGTCAGAATCAGGGGAAGTCATAACGGGGAACAAAAAAATGGCGGACCAATTGAACAAGTACTTTGGTTCGGTATTCACTCAGGAGGACACAAACAACCTTCCGGATATAAAAGGGGTCAGAGGGTCTAGTAAGGAGGAGGAACTGAGGGAAATCCTTATTAGTCGGGAAATTGTGTTGGGGAAATTGATGGGATTGAAGGCCGATAAATCCCCAGGGCCTGGTGGACTGCATCCCAGAGTACTTAAGGAGGTGGCCTTGGAAATAGCGGATGCATTGACAGTCATTTTCCAACATTCCATTGACTCTGGATCAGTTCCTATGGAATGGAGGGTAGCCAATGTAACCCCACTTTTTAAAAAAGGAGGGAGAGAGAAAACAGGGAATTATAGACCGGTCAGCCTGACATCGGTAGTGGGTAAAATGATGGAATCAATTATTAAGGATGTCATAGCAGTGCATTTGGAAAGAGGTAACATGATAGGTCCAAGTCAGCATGGATTTGTGAAAGGGAAATCATGCTTGACAAATCTTCTGCAATTTTTTGAGGATGTTTCCAGTAGAGTGGACAAGGGAGAACCAGTTGATGTGGTATATTTGGACTTTCAGAAGGCTTTCGACAAGGTCCCACACAAGAGATTAATGTGCAAAGTTAAAGCACATGAGATTGGATGTAGTGTGCTGACATGGATTGAGAACTGGTTGTCAGACAGGAAGCAAAGAGTAGGAGTAAATGGGGACTTTTCAGAATGGCAGGCAGTGACTAGTGGGGTACCACAAGGTTCTGTGCTGGGGCCCCAGCTGTTTACACTGTACATTAATGATTTAGACGAGGGGATTAAATGTAGTATCTCCAAATTTGCGGATGACACTAAGTTGGGTGGCAGTGTGAGCTGCGAGGAGGATGCTATGAGGCTGCAGAGCGACTTGGATAGGTTAGATGAGTGGGAAAATGCATGCCAGATGAAGTATAATGTGGATAAATATGAGGTTATCCACTTTGGTGGTAAAAAGAGAGAGACAGACTATTATCTGAATGGTGACAGATTAGGAAAAGGGGAGGTGCAACGAGACCTGGGTGTCATGGTACATCAGTCATTGAAGGTTGGCATGCAGGTACAGCAGGCGGTTAAGAAAGCAAATGGCATGTTGGCCTTCATAGCGAGGGGATTTGAGTACAGGGGCAGGGAGGTGTTGCTACAGTTGTACAGGGCCTTGGTGAGGCCACACCTGGAGTATTGTGTACAGTTTTGGTCTCCTAACCTGAGGAAGGACATTCTTGCTATTGAGGGAGTGCAGCGAAGGTTCACCAGACTGATTCCCGGGATGGCGGGACTGACCTATCAAGAAAGACTGGATCAACTGGGCTTGTATTCACTGGAGTTCAGAAGAATGAGAGGGGTTCTCATAGAAACGTTTAAAATTCTGATGGGTTTAGACAGGTTAGATGCAGGAAGAATGTTCCCAATGTTGGGGAAGTCCAGAACCAGGGGTCACAGTCTAAGGATAAGGGGTAAGCCATTTAGGGTCAAGATGAGGAGAAACCTCTTCACCCAGAGAGTGGTGAACCTGTGGAATTCTCTACCACAGAAATTTGTTGAGGCCAATTCACTAAATATATTCAAAAAGGAGTTAGATGAAGTCCTTACTACTGGGGGGATCAAGGGGTATGGCGAGAAAGCAGGAATGGGGTATTGAAGTTGCATGTTCAGCCATGAACTCATTGAATGGCGGTGCAGGCTAGAAGGGCCGAATGGCCTACTCCTGCACCTATTTTCTATGTTTCTATGTCCTTCCTCAAGTGAGGAGGCCAAAACTGTACACAATACTCCAGGTATGGCCTCACCAAGGCCCTGTACATCTGTAATAACACCTCCCTGCCCTTGTACTCAAATCCCCTCACTATGAAGGCCAACATGCCATTTGCTTTCTTAACCGCCTGCTGTACCTGCATGCCAACCTTCAATGACTGATGTACCATGACACCCAGGTCTCGTTGCACCTCCCCTTTTCCTAATCTGTCACCATTCAGATAATAGTCTGTCTCTCTCTTTTTACCACCAAAGTGGATAACCTCATATTTATCCACATTATACTTCATCTGCCATGCATTTTCCCACTCACCTAACCTATCCAAGTCACTCTGCAGCCTCATAGCATCCTCCTCGCAGCTCACACTGCCACCCAACTTAGTGTCATCCGCAAATTTGGAGATACTATATTTAATCCCCTCGTCTAAATCATTAATGTACAATGTAAACAGCTGGGGCCCCAGCACAGAACCTTGTGGTACCCCACTAGTCACTGCCTGCCATTCTGAAAAGTACCCATTTACTCCTACTCTTTGCTTCCTGTCTGCCAACCAGTTCTCACTTAACACATCCCCATTACAGCATTAGCTGACACAGAAGATACTACTTAGGACTCGTTAACCAATACATAAACCGTACCAAATGAAAGATACTAAACAACGCCTGAGACAGATTTATGTGTCAATGACAACTTGAACAATGGTGTCACTAGGCATATTTAGTATTGGTAACAATAATCATAAAATTGTAGACTTTTACAGCACAGAAAGGATTATTTGGCCCGTCAAGTCTGCACTGCCAATCTGAACTACTTATCTACTGCTGATAGATTCCCTGCCTTTCTTCTTCAAACATTTATCCACTTCCCTTTTAAAAGGCGATTATAGATTCAGCTTCTACCATTTTGCTTGTGGGATATTCCATGTACTCTGCGTAAAAAAACCCCACTTAATCTCTTCCTTCATAGTTTTGGTGATGATCTTCAATTTACATCTTCTAGTTACCAGCTCACAGAATACTTTATATAGTTTTTGCCCGCTTACTTCATCAAAATCCCACATAATTTTTAATCTCCTTTCAACCTTGTATGCTCTACTGACTTTAAAAAAAACACACTTAAGCCAATACACACATAAGTTATGCAAGTTCGCTTGTCTCGACAGCACTTCAGAGCCCTGCAAATTCTACCACGAAGGAGGACAAAAGCAGCAATTTGACCTAGTCATATTTCACTGCTTCTGCATCGCTACTGGGTTATAATCCTGGAATTCACTACTTAATACTATCGTGGGAGCAAAGTTAACATAATGATTGTAGCGGTTCAACCACCTTCAAGGTATCACTCTTCATTCAATGGTAACACTCTCGCTCTGGGTCAGATGGATGCACTGTCAGAGGTACCATCTTTTGGACTGACATCTGCAGCCATGGCCCAGAGGAAGTTTAAAAAAAAATGAATTGGTCAGACTTCCCAATCCTGAACACTGTCCAATAGCCTTGCTAGAGATGCTTGTATGGACAGACATGATAGCAGTCACTCCCCTCGTCCGTCCTAGAGTGGGGTAGCCCAACAACATTGTTTGTCTAAGCTGTCGCAGGAAGTACCTAAAGGCTGATGGGACCCGTGGAATTGTACACCAACACGAGTCAATGTTTTGAGAAGAGAAAGAGTAAAAGAATATCTCTTGTTAAAGATTGGAACCTCAGGGCTCAAATTTCCCCAACCCCTTTTTCTGGCGCCCTCACCCGAGGTGCGCCGCTTTTGTCCGCCTTCAAGCGCGCCGAAAATCTTCCTCCCGATTTTGGCCGCTCCTCAGCCTCTCCTCGGTGATGGCGTAGCATGGCCCAGTGGATTGGGGGCGGAGCCAAGTCCCGGCGCTGAAAACAGTGCTGGGACCTCTGCACATGCGCGCTAGAGTCTGCACGCATGTGCAGTAGCTCCTGGCAGGCCGAATCTGAGAGTGCGTGCTGCAGGCTGAGTGGGAGGGGCCCGAAGCACGCCGTCCCTAGGCCTGATCGAATGGGCTCCTTCATCGGCGGCCTGCTGCGTTCCCTAAGGTAGGACTTCTATTTTTTATTTGTTATTTATTGATTGATTGCTTATTACTTTGGTCTTGGTGCTTTAGGTGCAGGGTTCCTTCTATTTTTTATTTGTTAATTAATTGTTTATTACTTTTTGTGCTTTGTTTAGTGCTTGGTGCAAATGTACTGCTTTGTTTAGTGCTTGGTGCTTTAAATGTATTTATGTTTCTTTAATGTTGTTATGAAAGTGTTTAGTGCTTTGCAAGGTTCCCTTCCGCCCCCCCGCTCCCCCTCCCCGCCATCTCTAGCTGCCTACGCTGATTTCTTAAGTCACCGCAAGGTTTTTCTGAACGTACAAGAGTGCCCACTTACGCTGGCCTAAGTTAGCTTGGAGTAACTTAGCTAGCTGAACTTGCTTAAATGGCCAAAACAGGCATAATTGGCTGGTAATGCCCCCTTTTGGAAAAAAACTAAAATAAAAAAAAACCTAACTCACTTACACTGGCGCGAATTAAATGGCCAGAATTGCAACTAAAAAGATACTCCAGAAAAATCAAGTTGCTCCAAAAAAAAACGGAGCAATCCTGGGGAAATTTGGGCTCTTAATGCCTACAAAACGCTGAACAGTGTAATTACTGCATGTCTAAAAATCAATCAACAGGTGTGATGTTCCAGCACAGGACCTGGTGTGTTTAAGGAACATGCTGGTATTAAATACTCAATTAATGAGGCTGTCATCGAGTAGCCTGGTATGGCTATGCTGCAGTACTGTATGCACATGATTCCATCATTCACATCCTACTCGACACAGAACAGCTGGCATTTCTGCAATACCAAAACTGAAATACATTTTTCACCTTTAGTGATATGCCAGGTGATTGACATATACATGGGCTGATGGAAATCTGCAATTTGAATTCGACCAATTATATCACTGCAGCATGCAAAGCACTGCAACATTTAAACATTAAGTTAGAATCATCGAATCTTACAGCACAGGAGGCCACTCTGCCCATCATGCCTGTGCCGGCTCTTTGAAAGAGCTATCCAATTAGTCCCACTCCCCTGCTTTTTGCCTATAGTCTTGCAAATGTTTCCTTTTCAAGTGTATATTCAATTCCCTTTTTGAAAGTTACTATTGAATCTGCTTCCGCCTTCTTCTTAGCAGTCCCTCGGAGTCGAGGATAACTTGCCTCCACATTAAAAATGAGTTCTCAGGGGTCTGAAGAGTCCAATGCGGGACCTACAGTCTCTGTCACAGGTGGGGCAGATGGCGGTTGAGGGAACGGGTGGATGGGGTGCCAGGGTTACCGTGCGCTCCTTCCGCTCTCTATGCTTGACTTCAGCTTGCTCTCGGCGAAGGGACTCGAGTGGTTCAGCGCTTTCCCAGATGCTTTTCCTCCACTTTGAGCGGACTTGGGCCAGGGATTCCCAGGTGTCAGTGGGGATGTTGCACTTTTTCAAGGAAGCTTTGAGAGCGTCCTTGAAGCATTTCCTCTGCCCACCTGGGGCTCGCTTGCCGTGTCAAAACTCCGAGTAGAGCGCTTGTTTTGGGAGTCTAGTGCCGGGCATGCAGATGATGTGGCTCGTCCAACGGAGCTGGTCGAGCGTGGTCAATGCTGGGGGTGTTGGCCTGAGTGAGAACATCAACGTTGATGCGCCTATCCTGCCAATGGATCTACAGAATCTTGTGGAGGTAGTGTTGGTGTTACTTCTCCAATGCTTTAAGGTGCCTGCTTACATAGTCCATGTCTCTGAGCCATATAGGAGGGTGTGTATCACTACTACTTTGTAGAACATGAGCATGGTGCCAGGTTTGAGGTCCTGGTCTTCAAACACTCTCTTCCTCAAGTGACCGAAGACTGTACTGGACATAAGAACACAAGAAATAGGAGTAAGCCATTTGGCCCCTCAAGCTTGCTCCGCCATTCAATATCATGGCTGATCTGATCATGGACTCAGCTCCACTTCCCTGCCCACCCTCCATAAACCTTTACTCCCTTATCACCCAAAAATCTGTCTATCTCCGCCTTAAATATAATCAATGACCCAGCCTCCACAGCTCTCTGGGACAGAAAATTCCATAAATTTACAACCCTCAGAGAAGAAATTTCTCCTCATCTCAGTTATAAATGGGCGACCCCTTATTTTATATCCCCTAGTTTTAATTTCCCCATGTGGAAATATCCTCTCTGCATCCACCTTGTCGAGCTCCCTCATTATCTTATAAGTTTCAATAAGATCACCTCGCATTCTTCTGAACTCCAATGAGTATAGGCCCAACCTATTTTCATAAGTCAACCCCCTCATCTCCGGAATCAACCTAGTGAACCTTCTCTGAACAGTCTCCAATGCAAGTATATCCTTTCTTAAATACAGAGATCAAAACTGTACACAGTACTCTAGGTGTGGCCTCACCAATACCCTGTACAGTTGTAGCAGGACTTCTCTGCTTTTATACTCTATCCCCCTTGCAATAAAGGCCAACATTCCATTTGTCTTCCTGATTATTTGCTGTACCTGCAAACTAACATTTTGTGTTTCATGTACAAGGACCCCCAGGTCTCTCTGAACTGCAGCACTTTGCAATTTTTCTCCATTTAAATTATAATTTGCTTTTCTATTATTTCTGCCAAAGTGGATAATCTCACATTTTCCCACATTATACTCCATCTGCCAAATTTTTGCCCACTCGCTTAGCCTGTCTATATCCATTTGGAAAAGCATGATTCAATCAAGCAGAGTCAGCATGGTTTTATGAAAGGGAAATCATGTTTGACAAAATTGTTGGAGTTCTTTGAGGATGTAACAAGCAGATTTTTTGAGTCCTCCTCACAATTTGCTTTCCCACCTATCTTTGTATCATCAGCAAACTTGGCTACATTATACTCGGTCCCTTCATCCAAATCATTAATATAGATTGTGAATTGTTGAGGACCCAGCACCGATCCCTGCAGCACCCCACTAATCACTGTTTGCCATTTATCCTGATTCTCTGTTTTCTGTTAGCTAACCAATCCTCTATCCATGCTAATATATTACCCCCAACCCCGTGAGCTTTTATCTTGTGCAGTAACCTCTTATGTGGCATCTTATCGAATGCCTTCTGGAAATCCAAATACATCACATCCACTGATTCTCCCTTATCCACCCTGCTCGTTACATCCTCGAAGAACTCCAGCAAATCTGTCAAACATGATTTCCCTTTCATAAAACCATGTTGACTCTGCTTGATTGAATCATGCTTTTCCAAATGTCCTGCTACTGCTTCCTTAATAATGGACTCCAGCATTTTCCCAATGACAGGTGTTAGACTAGCAGGTGTATAGTTTCCTATCTTTTGTCTGACTCCTTTTTTAAATAGAGGCATTACATTTGCGGTTTTCCAATCTGCTGGGACCACCCCAGAATCCAGGGAATTTTGGTAGATTACAACCAATGCATCCACTATCTCTGCAACCACTTCTCTTAAGACCCTTGGATGTAAGCCATCAGGTTCAGGGGACTTGTCCGCCTTTAGTCCCATTATTTTAGTACTACTTCATTAGTGATAGTGATTGTATTAAGTTCCTCCCTTTTTATAGCCCCTTGATTATCCACTATTAGGATGTTTTTAGTATCTTCTACCGTGAAGACCGATACAAAATATTTGTTCAACGTCTCTGCCATTTCCCTGTGCTCCATTATTAATCCTCCAGTCTCATCCTCCAGGGGACCAACATTTACTTTTGCCACTCTTTTCCTTTTTATGTGCCTGTAGAAACTCTCATATGGAAAATGGTCCACGTTGTCCAAGGCCTCGTCGTGGATTTTGATAGCCTGGGGGGCAGTGCTGTGTGGCGAAGGCAGGTTGGCAGAGGACCCTTGTCTTACGGGTGTTTAGTGTAAGGCCCATGCTCTCATACGCCTCGGTGAAGGTGTTGACGATGTCTTGGAGTTCGGTCTCCAAGTGTGCGCAGACGCAAGCGCCGTCTGCGTACTGTAATTCAATGACAGTGGATGGGATAACCTTGGATCTGGCCTGAAGGCGGCGGAGGTTAAACAGATTCCTATTTGTCCTGTAATTTAGCTCCACTGCAGTAGGGAGCTTGCTGGGATTGAGGGTGAGATGGAGTATCACAGCAAGGAAGATCGAGAAGAGCATTGGTGTGAGGACACAGCCTTGCTTGACCCTGGTCCGAACGTGAATTGGGTCTGTGGTGAATCTGTTAGTCAGAATCACAGCTTGCATGTCATCATGAAGCAGGTGGAGTATGGTGACAAACTTTTGAGGGCAGCCGAATTGGAGGACGACGCTCCATAAGAACATAAGAAATAGGAGCAGGAGTAGGCCATACGGCCCCTCGAGCCTGCTCCGCCATTTAATTCGATCATGGCTGATCCGATCATGGACTCAGGTCCACTTCCCTGCCCGCTCCCCATAACTCCTTATTGGTTTAGAAACTGTCTATCTCTGTCTTAAATCTACTCAATGACCCAGCTTCTACAGCTCTCTGAGACAGCGAATTACACAAATTCACAACCCTCAGAGAAGAAATTCCTCCTCATCTCAGTTTTAAATAGGCAGCCCCCTATTATAAGATTATGCTCTCTCGTTCAAGTCTCCCCTATCATTGGAAACATCCTCTCTGCATCCACCCCGTCAAGCCCCCTCATAATCTTATACGTTTTAGGTAAGATCACCTCTCAATTCTTCTGAATTCCCAGTGAGTAGAGGCCCAACCTACTCAACCTTTCCTCATATGTCAACCCCCTCATCTCCAGAATCAACCTAGTGAACCTTCTCTGAACTGTCTCCAAAGCAAGTATATCCTTTCGTAAATATGGAAACCAAAACTGCACGCAGTATTCCAGATGTGGCCTCACCAATACCCTGTATAACTGTAGCAAAACTTCCTTGCTTTTATACTCCATCCCCTTTGCAATAAAGACCAAAATTCCATTGGCCTTCCTGATCACTTGATGTACCTGCATACTAACCTTTTGTGTTTCATGCACAAGTACCCCGAGATCCTGCTGTACTGCAGCACTATGCAATTTTTCTCCATTTAAATAATAACTTGCTCTCTGATTTTTTTCTGCCAAAGTACATAACCTCACATTTTCCAACATTATACTCCATCTGCCAAATTTTTGCCTGCTCACTTAGCCTGTATGTTCTTTTGCAGATTTTGTGTGTCCTCCTCATACATTGCTTTTCCTCACATCTTTGCATCGTCAGCAAACTTAGCTACGTTACACTCGGTCCCTTCTTCCAAGTCATTAATATAGATTGTAAATAGTTAGGGTGCAGCACTGATCCCCACGGCATCCCATTAGTTACTGATTCTCGGGTTGGCAATGAACAATTTATCCCGACTCTCTGTTTTCTGTTCGTTAGCCAATTCTCTATCCATATTACTTCCAACTCCGTGACCTTTTATCTTGACTCCTGTGGGACACAATCTATTTTTAACCATTTTTTGAGGGGCTTGGGAAGTTATTCTGCATTTTCCTTTGTTATGTTCTCTTTACAAGGTAGATTGTAGATTCCTCTCCCCCGCAGTCAGTCATATTTCCTCAATCAAAAGGTCCATAAGGTCAGTGCCAAGCACCAAGGAATGAGTTATGAGGAAAAACACTGCCTTGTAGGAGAAATGAGATACAGGGACTGATTTTCATGTACTAATGTAAGTCCATTCCTAATGATTAAGAATTGGTGAAAATCTCGCTAAACTGACGACGTGCACTCAATATTCAATTCTGCTTGCATAATTATTCAAAGATATTCTCCTTGGATATGAGAGTGGTGCCAGAGGACTGGAGGTTGCAAATGTTACACCCTATTCAAAAACGTGGCAAGGGGTAAACCTGGTAACTACAGGCCAATCAGTTTAATTGTGATGGAATACTCTCCACTTGCAGCTCCAACAACACTCAAGAAGCTCGACACCATCCAGGACAATGCAGCCCGCTTGATTTTCACCCTCTCCACCACCTTAAACATTGACTCCCTTCACCACCAGCACACAGTGTACCATTTGCAAGATGCACTGCAGCAACTCGCTAAGGCTTCTTCGATCTCTACTTCTGGAAGGACAAGGAATGGGAACACCAGCACCTGGAAGTCCCCATCCCAAGTCACACTCCACCCTAACTTGGAAATATATTGCCGTCCATTCAGTCTCTGGGACAAAATCCTGGAACTCCCTACCTAACATCACTCTGGGAGTGCCTTCATCACAGGAACTTTAGCAGTTCAAGAAGGCAGCTCACCATCACCTTCTCGAGGGCAATTATGGATGGACAATACATGCTGCCTTGCCAGCATCGTCCACATCCCATGAATGAATTTTTAAAAACGCACCACCTGAAAGGGTGATGGAAATCCGTGTTCAAAAAGCAATTGGACACTGATTAGTCGAGAACTAATTTGCAATTATGTGGAAAAAGCTGGAGTGTAGGACTAAACTGGACATCTTTTTCAAAGAGTCAGCATGGCTACAACAGGCCAAATCTTTCCCCTCTGTGCTGTAAGATTCTATGTTCCTGGTGCAGATCTGAATTACCCAGGACTTGACGTGGGTCTTGGAAATTGAGCTAGGTCTGGAAAAATGACAAGGGATGTGGATAATTAAAGGAGTTGGCAGAATAGGATGACAAAATTCCTTGCCTTAGGAAAAGCTCAAGAGACATTTCAACTTGTTAGCAAGGTTTGTCAAAACGAGTAGGGGATTACGAAACAACTGGCAGAACTAAATGGGAAAGAAACCCAATGTGTAGGTACAAGTCTGTAGGCAAAATGACGAAGCAGCTCAGCACCCGAGCCTCTGTTTAATGACTGAATTAGAGGTGGTGTTGCATGAAGTGATTGCAAGGGGTTGGAGCTTGCTATCAACAACACCTCCCCCACTGGAAGGCAGCAAAAACAAGTTGGGAGCAATTGACCACCGTCAACTGCTGTGCCACTCTGTGCTGCATATGAGCTGCAGGCGTACTTGCAGCAGATAGCATGCCTCGGCATCTGACTCTCTCTCAGCTCGAACCTGTACAGACCATTTCTCATGGTCACTACCAGTTAGTTGCATTCATGCCTGCAGATATGGCTGATGGCATATTGTTAGCAGGTAAGGCCACATTTATTGCCCTTCCCTTGTTGCCTTGAGAAGTGTAGTCACTGTTGTAATGTAGGGAAATGCAGTATTCAAAACAGTGCCACAGAATCTTTTACATCCACCGGAGAGGGCTGGTGGAGCTTTAGTTTGACGTCTCATCCAATAGACTAAACCTTCGACAGTACAGCACTCCCATTACCTTGGAGTGTCAGCCAAAATTTTGTGCTCAAGTCTCTGGAATGCAACTTGAACCCACGACGTTCTGACTCAACGATGTGAGATTTCTACCACGGAGCCACAGCTGACACCTGCGTAGGTCCAACTGTAGTATGGATAGCCAGTTTAATTCCCTGTAGTCCATCAGTGAATCATCTGTGCCATCGGGTATGGTTAAGCTTGGAAATAGCAGTGCCCACATGCACTATCCTTCCATGCAAGCAAGATATTTGCACCTGTCTATGAGGGTACCCCATGGTTGGTATGGGACACCTCCTGGTGCAGCTTGACCTGCATAGCATCCATCCCGCTGTTGGTCTTCCTCCAAAAAAAAATCAAACAAGAATTTCAATTGGGTAAAACATTGGCAGCACTCCTTGTGGTGGTTAAAAAAAAGAGAAGCTTCAGAAAATTGCCACAACAGTGCATGAGAACTTAAGTGGCAGTAGAAAATAAAATAATTAAAAATTAAAAATGATACAGAAATAGCCTTAAAGCAGTTAAAGAAACAGAAAGACTTCCATTTATATAGTGCCTTTCATGACCGCTGGACATTCCAAAGCTCTTTACAGCCAATGAAGCACTTTTTGAAGTGTAGTCACTATTGTAATGTAGGAATCATGGCAGTCAATGGGCTTCTTTGTCACAAAGACTGAGAACTGTTCAACAATTCCTTCCCCATTACCTGGCCCACCAAATCTCCCCTCAGGCCAAACTTCCCTCCCTGCCCTAGATCTTAACCGGCGTCTCAATCTAGCTTCTCACCCATCTATCCCCATGCCTTCTCTGAGTTTGTTTCCTCGACGAGTCTCACCTCCTGCTCCATTCCTACTAAACTACTAACCACCCAACATCCCTTCCTGGCGCCTATGCCAGCTGACATTGTAAGTGGATAGCCTCTCCTCAAGCATCTGCAAGAATATATCTTAGTCGCTCTACTTTTCCTCATCAACATGCTGCCCATTGGTAACACCATCTATAGATATGGGGTCAGATTCCACAATAATGCTGATGACAATCAGTTCTACCTCACTACCACCTCTCTTGATCCATGCACTCCCTCAGTAGGCCAAAAATTGAGGTAGGAGGCTTCGGACCACAAAAATATTTACGGTTGTACCTAGTGGTCCCGGAGGAATGAACACTTGCGCTACGAGGCCTCTATTCGCAGCCCAGGGTAGGAGCCCACGTATTCCAGGAGCAGCCTGGGATCACATGGGTCGGACCAACCAATGAAAATGGTGTATCCCCATTCACAGTAATGGTGATTTCCGTTTGTATGAAGATCACCATTTCTATGAATGGGGATACCCCCCAAAAACACAAACATTTGAAATAATTAATAAAAATACTTCACATATTTAAAATTAATTGAAATTGAATTTAATTAAATGTTTTGGACAAAAAATTATTTTTTTGAAATTGTTTTACATGTGTTAACAGTGGGAAAAATAAACTTACCTTAATGGACAGGGTTTTTAATATAAAAATAATTGATAACATTTTATTTTTCTATCTTTTGAAACTCTTAAGCTGGTAAAAGCAGCCTGCCTTTACCAGCGTAAAAGTTTCAAAAGGTAGAGAAATAAAATGTTTTCAATTATTTTTATATCAAAAACCCTATCCATTAAGGTAAGCATCCAACCGCAATTTTTGGCCCACTGAGGGATTGCAGGGATCAAGAGAAGTGGTAGTAAGGTAGAGCTGATTGTCATCAGCATTAGTGGCAAATCTCTGCCTGCGAAGTCCCTTCTCGCAAGGATGCGTTGGAACTGTAAGCAAGTGCCGGATTTCGGCGCATGTGCATTGCGTGCCAAGAACCAGCACTTACGGGGCTTCTACGGGTGCATGCGCACATCGTACGCACTCATAGAGACCGTGATTTTTGCCCCATTGTTGCCATACTGCTTGTCCAACAATCTTGGATGAGCCATAATTTCCTCCAGTTAAACATTGGGAAGATCAAAGTCATGTGTCTTCAGACCCTTCCCACTGATTCCATTCCAACTCCCTGGCCTCTTTCACAGCTTCAACTAGACGGTTCTCAAACTCAACATCCTAGTTCACACCGAACTGAGCTACTGACCCCATAATTCTCCAAGAAAATATTTACTTCCACCTCTGTAGCATCACCTGTCTCCATCCCTACCCAAGCCCATCTGCTGCTGAAATCCTCAGAAATGCCTTCATCACATCCAGGCTCGACTATTCCACTTCACCCTCCATAACCTTCAGCTCATCCAAAACTCTAATGTCCGCATCTGACCCTGAACCAGATCAAACTCACCCCGCAATCCTTAGCTGA
Source organism: Pristiophorus japonicus (assembly GCF_044704955.1). Taxonomy (NCBI): domain Eukaryota; kingdom Metazoa; phylum Chordata; class Chondrichthyes; family Pristiophoridae; genus Pristiophorus; species Pristiophorus japonicus. The sequence goes on along the minus strand of NC_091977.1, from coordinate 489,577,652 downwards.
CCCCCAAAAGATACAAATTTAAAATTTTCACCTTGTATTTAAATCCCTTTATGGCCTCCTTCCTGACTGTCTCTGTAACCTATTCCTATCCTATAACCCTATAAATCCCCCCCCAACCTCATCCCACCAAATTCAGCTTACACTGGTCTCTTGTGCATTCCACATCCCATTCATCCCACAATTGGCAACTGTGCCTTCAGCCATCTAAGTCCCACTGTGGAATTCCCACCCCAAGCCCCTCTGCCCCTCCACGTCCCTCTCCTCCTTTAAGACCCCTTAAAACCTATCTTTTTGACCAAGCTTTTTATTTCCATTGTTTTTGATAAAGTATGTGAAGCGCTTTGGAACATTTTTCTACATTAAAGGTGCTTATATAAATGCAAGTTGTCGTTATTGCTTAACCTTGTATGACTTCATGTATAGGGATTTACACCCAGAATGATAACTTACAGCTAAAATCGGGTATGTAACTGTGCTCTCTTTTAGTACTGTGTTCTAATCCACAAACACCATGACCTCTGGTGCAAGACACTAGTGCTTGGTTGTTTGCAAGTGATTTTACTGAGAATGTTAATTGGAACCAGTGTTTAAAATAAAGCTGCATTAAAAAAAGCCTACTTGCTCTTAAAATAGGTCAAGTTGATACCCTGCACTGACCACTAGCTCAGTGGATGGGCTGCGCTGCGTCAGGAAGGGATTTCAGTACGATAAACTGAATTCAAAGTTATGTTCAGTAATGTGGAGGAAAGCCAACTCGAGGCCGAAGAAGATTGAACTGCACAAGACCTCAAGAAGGGGAGGGGGGCGGGGGGAAAGAGACGGCTTGGGTTTCACAGGTCACGTCAGCCAACAAGTATGTCAAGCAGAGAGCTCGGGCTCACTGCGACTAAATTGGACGGATCCGGCTGCTCCTGTCATTAGGAGAACAGGTTCAAAACAGTTATACCCTCAAAAATATAAATTTTTAGCTGTAAATCAGTGTAATTCTGAGGAAAAGTGTGCTGTGAGCGACAAATGTGACAAAGTGGGATTAATGCAACTTTGAGACAGCAACAGTCTGCAACACTGAGCAGAAAGCTTACAAAGGTGAGACTGAAGCTAGCAAATACACCATACAACTGCAAATGCTCAGAGTGATGAAGAAACCCAATTAACCATCTGGATGTCAGTTGCATCGTTTCACAGTTTTACAATGCAAAGCGATAACAATTCTTGCTCCCACAGCTCCACCTCACAAATTTTCCATTTCAGAACTTTCATTTTGCTGGGCTGAGGCAGTAGGGAAACAGTATCTCGGATTTACCCCTACATTTGCAACCCGAGCTGCTCGGGAGCAGTTATAATTTCAGCCTACAGCAGTTACCACACTCAGGCATTTGTTGTGGAATTCCACTTACGAGCAGTGTGTTGGCCAGCAATCTGATGGCGTGTAATTTAGACAATCTTTGACAGGAGGGGAGGAGAGGATGGAATGATTAAGACCTCAAAATAGGTGTCTTCTAGTTATATCTCTCCCTTTTTATATTTGACCAGTTTTCTCTTCTTCCGTGAAGGCACTAAAGAATGGTCCCACAGGCGGTGGCAAGGTCTAGTACCTTGCCCAAGTGGCCATTTGTCATGTGGGAGACATTGTGCTGCCAGGCCATTTAAACAGAGGGCTGTACCTAAACTTCTTCCCACCCAATGTGCACACGGACATAGACTCCCCCTCCCCCATACACATCCACATCCACACACTTACCAGCATGGATTACTAGACCTCAATCAGGAATGGGAAACCCTGATTTCCCCCCCTTCCCCACCTCCACCGCCCCCCCCACCCCCCGCCATCACTCCCTTCTCTAGCTCGGGGGCACTGAGGCCAATTGCTGCCATATTGGCTGAGATTAGCCAACTCAGCATAGAGCGGGAATTGAGTTTAGGACATTTTAGTGTACTCATTCGCTACTGCTGGGTTTAAAAAACATTACCAATTCCACAAATCAAGCCTCGGGCTGCAGGCAATTACTGTAATTTGTAAACCAGTAATTAATTTTCTGATTACAACCCTTTCCCCTGAACCACACTTAATTACTAAGATCTGCAGGAGCATTAAAGCAGTTAAACAGGGATTTTCAGAAAACTGAACACACTTGGAAGAAAAATTAAAATAATTGAATTTAAATTGAATGTAGCCATATAGCCAGTATTAAATTAAATAAAATCGGCCCCAGTGCTTAAATAATCCCCTTTACTGATTTGAATATTACAAGCATGTTAGTGAATAGGATTGTTTACACAAAGCATAACATGGATTTTTTTTAAAATGCTCTTGCAGGGATATGCCCCACCGTGTCCTTCTCTTGTAAAAGCAGCCTTCACTATCCTGCTGTCCTGGCTACTGAGCAGCAAAGGGCTATAGCCCAGCATACTATCAAGGTTGGAAAGATTGGGGAGAAGGACATTCCAAGCTTGGGGTTTAAATGCCATTGGTAGGGGACCCTGAAATCAGTTTCATTTGGGAAACAGCGGGACCAGAAATTTGCTGGGAAATCGCACCATGAAAATCATGCATTAACGCCCCAACTATTTATAATCTATATTAATGACTTGGAAGAAGGGACTAAGTGTAAAGTAGCCAAGTTTGCTGATGATACAAAGATGGGAGGAAAAGCAATGTGTGAGGAGGACACAAAAAATCTGCAAAAGGACATAGACAGGCTAAGTAAGTGGGCAAAAATTTGGCAGATGGAGTATAATGTTGGAAAGTGTGAGGTCATGCACTTTGGCAGAAAAAAAATCAAAGAGCAAGTTATTATTTAAATGGACAAAATATTGCAAAATGCTGCAGTACAGCGGGACCTGGGGGTACTTGTGCATGAAACACAAAAGGATAGTATGCAGGTACAGCAAGTGATCAGGAAGGCCAATGGAATCTTGGCCTTTATTGCAAAGGGGATGGAATATAAAAGCAGGTAAGTCTTGCTACAGCTGTACAGGGTATTGGTTTCCATATTTACGAAAGGATATACTTGCTTTGGAGGCAGTTCAGAGAAAGTTCACTAGGTTGATTCCGGAGATGAGGGGGTTGACTTATGAGGAAAGGTAGAGTAGGTTGGGCCTCTACTCATTGGAATTCAGAAGAATGAGAGGTGATCTTATCGAAATGTATAAGATTATTAGAGGGTTTGACAAGGTGGGTGCAGAGAGGATGTTTCCACTGATGGGGGAAACTGAAACTAGGGGACATAGTCTTAGAATAAGGGGCCGCCCATTTAAATCAGAGATGAAGAGAAATTTCTTCTCTCAGAGGGTTGTAAATCTGTGGAATTTGCTGCCTCAGAAACAGAAAAAGACAGTTTCTTAAACGATAAGGGGATAAGGGGTTATGAGGAGCGGGCAGGGAAGTGGAGCTGAGTCCATGATCGGATCAGCCATGATCTTATTGAATGGCGGAGCAGACTCAAGGGGCCAAATGGCCTACTCCTGTTCCTACTTCTTATGTTCTTATGCCATTATTTATTCCTAAACAATCAGGCGATTTGCAGAGTAAAAGATATTCGCCATGATTTCGGATTTTCCGCAAATTGCTGGACGATTTGCACCATTCTGCCATAAGCCTTGTCAAAGCCGATAAAAGTTTGTTCTCCCCACAAGGCTCCCCAATCAGCATGTGTCTAAAGGCTTTAGAGAAGCAACAAAAAGTTAGAGTGCCCTCTTTTGAATGAGACGCTAAACCAAGGCCTCTTCTGTCTGCTCCTCTGTGTCAGTGTTAAGAATTCAGTTTCCCTATGTAACATTCCTCCCTCAACCACCATCAAAAAATTGATGGACTGCATTCATCCAATTTGCTCTGTGAAAACTGGCCAGAACGTGCAACACCATAACTGCAGTCGGTGCATTTCAAAGCACCCTGGGACATTTCAGAGAGGCATGATAAAGCTCCCATATAATTGCTCGTCTATTTCTTTTTACTGAGGAGGCTCCAGCCACACAGCTAAAGACCTGTAGCAATTGATTAGAAATTTGCCTCCAGATGATATATCAGGGTACAGCTTCAGTCCTCAGATGAAGATGTTGGGTTGAAGTGTTAATGGAACTGGAGTGATCTGGAGCAATCCTGTCCCATCAGCAGTGCATCTGTTCGTACTTGATCACCAGAAGATGCTCTGGAATGAACAGAATCCTGATACGCATATTTCCCCACCCTCAACAACTGCAGGGAAACACAATAACCAGTTTCCCTTTCCGTTTCTTACTCGCTGACACCCTTGGATTGGCATATAATATTTCTAATTATTTGACTGGACTCCTCATTCAATCTTTGCCATCAGCACAGGATCCTAACATTACTTTGCACACTTCACCATGTTGCTCCCTCAGAAAAGAGTGATTGAGACATTTTAATCACTGCCTTTCATTAATGTGATCGGAAAATGGGATTGACAAGAGTATCCTCAAACAGAAGCTACATTTGAAAGATTAAACAAATATGCACCAAAGAAAATGGTCTACAATAACATTACATAAAAATAGCGAGCAAAATGGCTCTTCCCCTCAAATAATTTTCCCGGCAGTAGTAGGGAGAGTTTGGAAAGATGCTGAAAAACATGATGGATAGAGAGGATGGACGCGTGGCTGGAGAGTTGGTGTAGGAGGGAGGGCTTTAAATTCCTGAGGCATTGGGACCACTTCTGGGGGAAGATGGGACCTGTACAAACCTGATGGGTTATACCTCAACAGTGCCGGGACCAAAATCCTCGCTGAGAGTTTTGCTAGTGCTGTTCGGGAGAGTTTAAACTAGCTTGGCAGGGGAATGGGAAGCTGAGAACAAATTCAATAGGGAAGGAAGTAAAGCTGAAATTGAAAAGCAATAATGTAGAAAGTGAATCTGTAAGACAGAGGAAACAAGGGTTAATAAGTAGTAATCAAGGAGGTCTTCCTGTACGAAATGATATATACGTCAGTGTAAGGAGTATAGTGAACAAGGTGGATGAGCTGAGAGCACAGGTAGACATTTGGGAGTATGACATTAGAGCCATTACAGAGACATGGCTGAAAGAGGGGCAGGTTTGGCAGCTCAATATTCCTGGTTACAGGATTTTTAGACAGGACAGAGAGGGTGGTAAAAAGGGGGAAGTTCGCGGTATTGATGCAAGAAACTATTACAGCTATGAGGAGGGATGATATGTTAGAGGGACCATCAAATGAGGCCATATGGGTCAAACTGAAAAATAAAAAAGGAGCGATCACATGGCTGGCCGTGTTTTATAGACCCCCAAACAGTGGGAGGGAGATAGAGGAGCAAATATGTAGGCACATTTCTGTGAAGTCCAAAAACCAGAGGGCAGTAATAGTAGGGGATTTCAACTATCTTAATACTGATTGGGACAAAGATATAGTGCGAAGGGTTTAGAGGGTGCGGAATTCCTAAAATTCATTCAAGAGAACTTTTTTTTAGTCAGTATGTAACAAGCCCAACACGTGAGGGGGCGGTTCTGGATTTAGTTTTGGGGAATGAAGCTGGGCAGGTGGAAGGGGTATCAGTGGGAGAGCACTTGGGTGCCAATGACCATAATTCAGTCAGATTCAAGGTAGTTATGGATAAGGACAAGGATAGACCAGGAATAAAAGTCCCAAATTGGGTAAAAGCTAACTTTGCTAAGTTGAGAAGTGATTTGGCCACAGTGGACTGGAAACAGCTATTGAAGGTAAATCAATGTCGGAACAGTGGGAGGCATTCAAGGAGGAGATCCAGAGAGCTCAGGCCAAACATGTGCCCTTAAAGAAAAAGGGTGGGAATAACAATTCTAGAGCCCCATGGATGTCTACGGACTTACAGGGGAGGACAAAGAAAAAAAGGGAAGCTTATCTCATATACCGACAGCTAAATACTGTAGAATCTCTGGAGGAATATAGAAAGTTCCGAGGTGAAATTAAAAAGGATATTAGGAATGCTAAGAGACAGCATGAAAAATTCTTGGCATGTACAATCAAGGAAAACCCAAAGATGTTCTATAAATATATTAAGAGCAAGAGGATAACTAAAGAAAGGGTAGGGCCTATTAGAGACCATGAGGGTGATCTGTGTTTGGAGGTGGAAGATGTTGGTATGGTTCTTAATGAATACTTTGTGTCTGTTTTCACAAAGGAAAGGGGCAATGCAGATACTGCTATCGAGGAGGAGTGTGAAATTCTGGATGAAATAAATAGAGAGAGAGGAAGTATTAAGGGGTTTAGCAGCTTTGAAAGTTGATAAGTCCCCAAGCCCGGATGAAATGCATCCCAGGCTGTTGAGCAAAGTAAAAGAGGAAATAGCAGAGGCCTTGATCATCTTTTTCCAGTTCTCTTTGGATTCAGGCATGGTGCCGGAGGACTGCTAATGTGGTACTCTTGTTTAAGAAGGGAGAAAGGGATAGGCCAAGTAATTACAGGCCCGTCAGCCTAACCTCAGTGGTGGGAAAATTATTGGAAAAAATCCTGAAAGACAATGATAAATCTACATTTAGAAAGGCAAGGATTAGTTCGGGACAGTCAGCATGGATTTGTTAAGAGAAGATCATGTTTGACCAACCTGATTGAATTTTGAGAGGGGGTAACAAGGAGGGTCAATGAGGGTAGTGCATACGATGTAGTATATATGGACTTTAGCAAAGCTTTTGATAAGGTCCCATATGGCACATGGTCACGAAGGCCAGGGCAAAGTTGCAAGTTTGATCCAAAATTGGCTTAGAGGTCGGAAGCAAAGGGTAATGGTTGATGGATGTTTTTGTGACTGGAAGGATGTTTCCATTGGGGTTCTGCAGGGCTCAGTACTGGGTCCCTTACTTTTTGTGGTATACATTAATGATCTAGATTTGAATCTAGGTATGATTAAAAAGTTTGCAGAATACACTAAAATTGGCTGTGTGGTTAATTATGAAGAGGAAAGTCATGGACTGCAGGAGGATATCAATCTACTGGTCAGGTGGGCAGAACAGTGGAATTTAATTCAGGGAAGTGTGAGGTAATGTACTTGGGGAGGGCTAATAAGGAAAGGGTATACACATTAAATGGTAGGCCACTTAGAAGTGCAGATGAACAAAGGGACCTTGGAGTGCTTGTCCACAGATCCCTGAAAGTAGCAGGCCAGGTGGATAAGGTGGTTAACAAGGCATACGGAATGCTTGCTTTTATTGGCCGAGGCATAGAATACAAGAGCAGGGAGGTTATGATTAAATTGTATAATACGCTGGTTAGGCCACAGCTGGAATACTGCGTACAGTTCTGATCACCGTATTATAAGGATGTAATTGCACTGGGAGGGTGCAGAGGAGATTTACGAGGATACTGCCTGGACTGGAGAATTTTAGCTATGAGAACAGATTGGATAGGCTGGGTTTGTTCTCCTTGGAACAGAGGAGGCTGAGGGGTGACATGGAGGTGTATAACATTTTGAAGGGCCTGGATATAGTGGATAGCAAGAGCCTATTTCCCTTGGTGGAGGGGTCAATCACAAGGGGGCATTGGTTTAAGAGGGGATTTGAGGGGAAGCTTCGTCACGCAGAGGGTTGTGAGAGTCTGGAACTTACTGCCTGGAAAGTTGGTAGAGACAGAAACCCTCACATTTAAAAGGTGCTTGGATGGACTCTTGAAGTGCTGTAACCTGCAGGGTGAAGGACCTAGAACTGGTAAGTGGGATCAGACTGGATAACCTCTTGTTGGCTGGCGCAGATACGACGGTAAGTACTTCAGGGAATCTAATACGGCCAGAATGGTCTCCTGGAATAGTTTCGATCACCAGATTTCTTTCCCCAATTGGCCTGGGTTTTTACCTGTTTTTTTACCTCTCCGAGGAGATCGCGTGGCTCCGGGTGGGGTGGAGTGTAAAATGTTGTGATACATAGGGTAGCGTGTGGGGCGGACTGGTTGGGCCGGATGCTCTTTACCTGTCCGCCATTGTTCATAGGTTTATATGTAACCTTCAGGGCTGCTGACCGAGGGCCGTGTGGCTCTTTGTCGGCCGGCGTGGACACGATGGGCCGAAATGGCCTCCTTCTGCGCTGTAAATTTCTGTGTTTCTATTCAGTGTGCAGTTAGAGAACATTACTCCACCATTCCTAACTTCATACATATACAGGACCAGTCGTGTCATTCCGGACTCCATCGCATAAAGGAGCAGCTGCATCGCTCCTGACTTCATAAAGAAAATCTTTACCTAAATTCTGTTTTTTTACGTTGCTGTTTGTAATCCAACAGCCAAACAATAAAGAAAGATGATGAATAACAGAGGAAACATTAGCGGGCTGCATATCATGGCAACACGAAGATCTTCAATTTTTGCATGCCGTAATCATGATATCTCAAGACCATCTGAGGCATTTGAGCAATATGCGCCACAGCATAGTTGGGGTGGGATGAAGAATAGCCCTCTTAGTTTGGGGCTAAGATATGCTGCTGAATGGAGGAAGATTCACAGATCTAACTGCACTAGACTGGATGCTTGGTTTTATTTTTTAAAAGGTAACAGTGAAGTATGGAATACTGATGTAGCATAGCAAGTGAGGAGATTGTACCAGGCAAGTCAGGAATCAACATGATAGTGGCCCCGAGTCAAAGGGCTGGATTTTCGAGGGATTTGCGATCGGGTTTTCACTGCGTTTTGACCCTCCGTGGCGAAAACCCGGTTGTAAAGCCCGGGCGAGATCCTCGGCTCCTTGTTTGCGGTGGTGCCGGGGCGAGCAGCATCAGACACATAACGACGCAGATTGCGTTACCGTCCTAGTTTTGGCACTCTCCCGACCCGTACGCCGCGCCCAGAACAGCATCACCTGTCAGTGCAGCCCTGCCAGCAGCGGTAAGTTAGAAAACCTGAATAAAAGGTAAGTTAAAGTTTTTACTTTTTAATTTTTTTGCAGCGGTTAGTTAGTGGTGGTAAGGTTTTTGGAATGTTTTTTTGAATTATTTTTGTACCTCTCTCAAGGCCTCTCTCGCAGCGCAAACGACCCCGCACTAAAGTTGGTGAAACTTGTGCTTTGCGATGCGAATAATTATGCAACACTTCCCTTTGCGAAGCATCCCTGCGCAGACCCCAAAGTTCAGCTTAAAATCGGTAGGGCAGCGAAAATGGTAATTTTCACGTATTGCTACTGTTTTCACCCAAAAACCCCAAAACCCAGACCAAAGGGCCTAGTTTGGACAAGAACCTGACAGAGACGGACAATAAAACTGCACTCAATGCAACAAGCAGACAACAATTACCACAGCAGTGGTTATATTCTTCTCTTCTTTGAAGGGACACCAGTCCTAAACTGAATTTTTTTAAAGCCATTTTATCATTTTAACTTTGCCACTATGGGCTGTACAGGCTATACTGAGATGTGGCCAGTACACAAGGCTATGTTTAAGCTCCCAGTACCTCAGCCCCCAAACCCCTGAAAATCTAGAGTTTAAATCAATTCAAAAAAGTATCACAATGCTCTTCACATGTCTGGTTAAGTGATTTGTTTTCCTCTTTTTTAATCATTGGAAAACAGAGGGATTAAGTGGGGATAAGAACAGACACTTGTTTTTCGCTAACGTGAGGTATAAGGAGGTGAAACCAAGGCCTCTGCGGAGGGTGGATTGTTCAGGGTCAGAAAGGGGAAGGTTAAAGGAGGTGATAGCCTGGCAAGGAGTGAGGTTAGGAGATAGTTAAACTCAGAGGTGTCTGACAAGAGTAGGAGAGGAAGACACCTGTTTTATTTTGATTCTCTCTCTCTCTGCTGTCATGTTTCCACAAGGATACAGCTGACAACATGACCTTGCACTGGTCTTCACATACACCAACCTGTGTGGAACTCGGCTAACTTGCCATTATGCCACCTTCCATTCTGAAGTTGCACAGCATCAAGACTCCAGAATATCATTTTTGCAGGAAAAAAGTGAAAGTTAAAATTTCAAAGATCACAAAAAAAAAGTCTGCAGTGCAAGGGTTAACTTTTCGTCCTGTTTCTATTATCCAAGGAGCAGGTCATTGAGAGGCAATGTGGAGATCACACTGATGTGGATAGCACTTGTTTACAAGCAAGCGTTGCACACGGCTGGTAAACGATAAACAGCACGATCGGGTTTAAGCCATTTTTTTTTTTAAACAAAAACTTTCAGCGAACGAGATGTGCAGTTGACAGTCGCGGATCGCCTGGCAAGCTTCAGCCGCACAGAGCAGAGCCTAACATTACTGAGCTGTCAGAACCCAGCACTCCTGGCCGATGTGGCAGCACGTTCTTGACAGGAAAGCAGACACCGTCACCAGCATTTGCCTGTGAACCCAGGCCTGTTGCATGCCAAGTATGTGAACAGTGAGTTTGTACTGTATGACAACTAAACATCCATCATTAAAACTGGGATGCAGAAAGTGAGACAGGAGACATGAGAACTTAATGATTTACATTTGAAGGCTCTATATTGCTTTCACATCAACTAACTCAACAGGCAAAAAAAAGTCCAATGGCAGTAACCAAATAAAGACTTCAGACAGCATACAGATACAAGCCACCTCTATTTATTACACGACTGGAGGAAGGGGAAAAATGGGCAGTGTGTCACAATCTGTGGATTTACATAAGGATTCTCCGCATCACAAACCACTTATAAAAACAAACCCAAATCACTAAAATATCCTTGAGTGACAGTGGAGGCTGAATTATCCACCACAATGGAGGTAATTTCTCTCCTTCCTCCTCGGTGGATAATAGGAATTGGTGGATAATCTAGAGTTCTCAAATTTATCATACAACAATATCTCAGGCATGGAAATGAAGACAAGTAAAACATAAACAAGAGAAACATTGTGTCATTTTATTCACTAGAAAAAGAGATGGAATGAAATATCAGACTGTAAAACGAGATGACATCTCACTCATGGTGTTGTCCGAAGAAAACCTGCTGGATAATCGGGAATGAAGATAACTTCATTTTCTTTCCAATTATTTTTATGTGGATTGGGAGAGCTGGGCGGGAACAGTTTGGGATGGTCAGTATGAGGGCACTGACTTAACACTGGAGCAGAAGACAGGCCAAAACTTCCTGGTTTAGTATATTCCCCACACCGCCATTTACAGGATGGAGGCCAGGAGGTCTCATAGGCGATTGACCAACGAGGGCAACAGTAAAAATATTTCAAATAAATCCAGCCAGGAAGATGGAATTTTAAAAAAAGTCACAATTAGGTTTGAAAAGATTGAAAAATTTGTTTTCAATAAAAGGGACAACAAGTTGCCCGTGGCTAATGATTCCCCCCTTTCTTGCATGCAAAAACACGGGTGTTTTCAGACACTTCACAGGAATCTCTGGTACTGTATAATACTGCTGCAATACCACATTACCACCACTAGAGGTTAGCAATGAGTTATAGAAACACCTGCTCTTTTTGATATATATTAATGACATAGACATGTATACCAAAGAATACAGGGCATAACTTCAAAGTTTTCAGGTGACACAAAACTCGGAAATGTAGTAAACAATGAGAAGGATAGTAACAAAGTTCAGGAGGACACAGACAAACTGTTGAAATGGGAAGACACATGTAATGCAGAGAAATGTGAAGTGATACAGTTTGGTAGGAAGAATGAGGAGAGGCAATATGTACTAAATGGCACAATTTTAAGGAAGTGCAGGAACAGATAGAACTGGAGGTGTATGTATACAAATCTCTGAAGGTGGCAGGACACGTTGACAAGGCTGTTGAAAAAGCATAGGGGATCCTTGGCTTTATTAATAGAGGAAGTATACAAAAGCAAGGCAGTTATGTTGAATCTGTATTAAAAAAAACACCGGTTGGACATCAGCTGAAGTATTGTGTTCAATTCTAGGCACCACACTTTAGGAAGGTTGTCAAGGACTTGGGGAGGATGAAGAAGAGATTTACTAGAATGGTACCAGGGATGAGGGACTTCAGTTATGTGGAGAGATTGGAGAAGCTGGGGTTGTTCTCCTCAGAGCAGAAAAGGTTAAGAGGCATTTTAATAGAGGTGTTCAAAATCATGAACGGTTTTGATAAAGTAAATATGGAGAAACTGTTGCCAGTGGCAGAAGGGTCGGTAACCAGATTTATGGTGATTGGCAATAGATCCAGAGACAACATGAGGAAACAATTCTTTTTTTTAAAAAACACACCAAATTGTTGGGCCTGAAATCGCGGCCCCTCCGTATGATGTGCGCACGCGCCTGTAGACACTGCAAGTTCCGGGTTTAAGCGTGCACTGCGCATGCGTTAAACCCGGAACTTGCGATCTGTCAAAATTTCTTTTGACAGATCCGACGCATTCCCGGGCGAAGGGCCTTCATGGGCGGAGATTTGGGCTATTTGCCCAACTCCAGCCCAGCGAATGTCCTTAAAACTCTTACATTTGGTAACCAGCGTAAGAGTTTTAAAAGATAGAAAAATAAAATTTTAGTAATAATTTTTATATTTGAAACCCTGTTCATTAAGGCAAGTTTATTTTTACCCCTATTAAAACATATATATTTTTGTCTGAAACAATTAATTAAATTCAATTTCAATTAATTTTAAATTTGTAAAGTGTTTTTCTTATTTATTTAAAATGTGTGTGTTTTGGGGGGTATCCCCATTCATACAAATGGTGATCTCCGTACAAACGGAACTCACCATTACTGTGAATGGGGATACGCCATTATCATTGGTTGGTCCGGCCCACGTGGTCCCAGGATGCGCATATGCTCCTGGAATACGTGAGCCTCTGCGCTGGGCTGCACATCGAGGCCTCGAGCAGAAGTCTTTATTCCTCTGGGACCACCATTCGTAAATATTCTTGTGGTCGGAGGCATCCGCCCACAGGAAGCCTCCGACCGCAATTTCAGGGCCGTTGTGATCTGGAATGCACTGCCTGAAAGGGTGGTGGAAGCAGATTCAATAGGAACATTCAAAAGATAATTGGATAAATACTGAAAGGGAAAATATTGACAGGGCTATGGGAAAAGAGCAGTGGATTAATTGTTTAGCTCGACCAAATGGCCTTCTTCAGTGCTGCATCATTCTATGATTCTATACTCTCATGGTCCCCACTACTACTGCAGTATCACATTATTACCATGAGTGGTTAGCAATGAGTTATGGAAACACCAGCAATTACCCTAATGGTCCCCACGACTGCAGCAGTACAATCTATATTGTAATCTGTATACTTTATTTTCTTCGTACAAAGTTGCTTCGTTCAAATGATCTCAACTCAACATTTTTAACACTAAATTGGTGTGCTATATCTGTTGTTTCAATTTTAATAATGGGTATTTACCATTAGAATTAAGAGTAGACTGTATATATCATAAGATGACGATGCTCACTTGGCCCATCTTAACATCTAGCTATTTCTTAAATGATTCTACGATTTTTCCTTCCTCCACCCTGCCCAGAAGCCCCTTCCCCTGCATCGATTATTCTGTGATATCAGCCCGAAATTTAATTTGCCTTTCACCATTACCCCTTTGTCTTGATTCAGGATTTACCTTTTCTATATTGTTTACTATCGTTCAACGCCTCTGTGAGGTACGTGCTCAGTTCTTTGCTTTCTAGAACGATTAGTCCCGGTTTCTCCAGCCTTTCCTCGTACCTCAGTCCTTAGAGATGAGGGCCCTCTGACATGGCTCTTGCCCGAATTGCCTGCAGGGTTTGAATATTTCCTGTGTGTCAAGGTGACCAAAACTGGACATCGCACTCGAGGAGTTTTCTGACTACAGCAACATATGTTTAACCGTGTCTTCTTCTGACGTATAGTTATGGCACAGGGATAAATGCTATCCATTTCTGGTGATTTATTTGTTTTGAATCCTTTCAGCCTACCAAGTACTTCCATCTCATTTATGGGGTAGTAATTGGCCTCATCACCGATTATAGAGCACATGTTGCTTGTGTCCTCCCTAATGAATACTTGGAGGAAGTAATAACTTAGCTTATTAATATCTTATGTTCCTGGGTTTTGACCCAGTTAGCCACCTTGTAAGGACACGCATCTCTTTTCTGACTATCCTGTTGCTGTTAAGAGTCCTGAATTTTCTTGTTTTTTATCTGCTCTTTTAGGCGTCAGCCTTGGCTCTGTTGTGGTACTCGCCTCTGAGTCAGGAGCTTGTGGATTCAAAATCTAGGCTGGCACTTTTGCACAGTGCTGTCGGAGATGCTTTTATTCAGATAAAGATTCCATGGTACTGTTCGAAGCAGAACGGTGGAACTTCTCCTGGATCCTGTCCAACATTTATCCCTCAACCAACATCTAAAACAGAGTATCTAGTCATTTCATGAATTTCTGTTTTCTACATTGCAACAGGACTGTAATTACTTGTAACACCAAAGTAGTTTTGATTGGTTCCCTTGAAGGGCAAGACTAGATTTCTGATTGGTACCCTTGGAGGATAAGATACACCCAGCAATTTTGGATGAGCTCAAACTCATTGAGGGTAGAAGATGGGAATCTTGCCAGGAAAACATTGGAATAGTCGAATCCGGTAAATAGCACATAAATGTAATGTTATGTATGTTGTAGGACCATCACAAAATACATTTTTTTTAATTCATTTATTTATTGCCCATCCTAGTTGCCCTTGAAATGATGGCAGTGAGCTGCCTTCCTGAACTGCTGCAGTCTGGGGCGGGGCAGGACAGGGCAGGAGGGAGAGGAGAGGGAGAACGAGGTGCAGGGGTAAATGGGGTGGGGTGGAAGAACATGATCCAGGCCTAATGAGAATGTGAAAAAGGATTGCGAAAGTGGTAGATGGCTAGAGAAGGTAGCAAAAGGATGGAGATAGGGAATCATGGGTAAATGGCTGACCAAAGATGTCAAGCTGTGATAACTACAATGTCAGCACAAAAAGGGGTTACTCAGAGTTGTGGTCAAACACGAGTTACGCGAAAAAGCAAAAGTCAGACATGAGTCAGACGAGGGGCTGCTATATCCAGCCATGAAATAGGGAAATCGAAATAATAAACACATCCCTGGAGCCCGCCCTATTTGGAGAGTTGTTAGCCTGCAATTGGGTATGCTATGGGGGAAATCGACCAATGATTGTATAAACTGAGTGTCACTCAAATGTGTTCAGCTGTAACAATGTATAAGTGTTGAGCTTTTGTACTGTTACGTAGCTTGTCAGGACAGGGTTGGACAAGCTCGACTCGAGTGTGTTCCCCTTTATCTTAACAGGTCCCGGCCGGGAGATTCTCTAATTCTCTAATAAAGGTCTTATGTTGCTAAGAATAAAGTGTTCGTGTGTCAGTGAATTCGCTGAAATAGATTGAAGGGAAAAGAATCCAGTATCAACACTAACAGAGGGCAGGAGAATGCGACCGACCTTCACATCTGGATCACGTTCTTGCTCTCCTTCTCCCCCCCACCCCCCTTGGATCTGGATCACGTTTTTCCCTCATCCCCACTCCTCTCACTGTGTTCCCCCCCAACAAGCTCCTGTCTTTCTCTTCCCTACCTGCATCCCCCCCAAGCTTTTATCCCCCCTAACCCTCCGAGCTCCTCTCCGCCCTCCCTCTAAGGGCTCCTCTCGCTCATGCGCAGTACCACATGGGCGAGCATGTGTCAGAAAGAGTCAAAGATGCG
Organism: Pristiophorus japonicus; assembly: GCF_044704955.1. NCBI lineage: Eukaryota > Metazoa > Chordata > Chondrichthyes > Pristiophoridae > Pristiophorus > Pristiophorus japonicus. Next base: position 489,562,092 of record NC_091977.1, on the reverse strand, counting down.
TTGCAAATAATCACTCCGTTGCAACAATGAGACTACTCTTCAAAAGTCTCCATTGGCTGTAAAGCTCTTTGGTACATCCCGAGGTCGCAAAAGGTTTCTTTTTTTCTCTAACTGGCCTTTCAATGTACTGTTGCGTGCCCTTCATCTCCACTCCTATATTCACCTTTCTCCCCCTAGCACATTGCAGAGTGTGTTTTCTGTCTTTGTTTTGAAGTTGATGCACCCAGCTTAACACTCTACAAAATTAAACACAGATAGATAAAGGAAGCCATTTACATCAAGTCTACAGCACAGAAACAGGCCATTCGGCCCAACTTGTTTAACAGGAGCCTTCACCTACTTCTCTAACCATATCAGAATACCCTCCTATTCTTTACTCCCTTGTGCTTATCTAACTTACCTTTAAAGGCATTTGTATTATTTGTCTCAACTACTCCTTATGGTAGCATGTTCCACAGTCTTACCACTCTTGGGGTCAAGATGTTTCTCCTGAATTCCCTAGTGGATTTATTAGTGAGTAGCTTATGTTTATTGCCTCTATTTTTTGAATTCTTTACAAGTATAAACAGAGAAACATAGAAAATAGGTGCAGGAGTAGGCCATTCGGCCCTTCGGGCCTGCACCGCTATTCAATGAGTTCATGGCTGAACATGCAACTTCAGTACCCCATTTCTGCTTTCTCGCCATACCCCTTGATCCCCCTAGTAGTAAGGACGACATCTAACTCCTTTTTGAATATATTTAGTGAATTGGTCTCAACAACTTTCTGTGGTAGAGAATTCCACAGGTTCACCACTCTCTGGGTGAAGAAGTTTCTCCTCATCTCGGTCCTAAATGGCTTTCCCCTTATCCTTAGACTGTGACCCCTGGTTCTGGACTTCCCCAACATTGGGAACATTCTTCCTGCATCTAACCTGTCTAAACCCATCAGAATTTTAAACATTTCTATGAGATCACCTTTCATTCTTCTGAACTCCAATGAATACAAGCCCAGTTGATCCAGTCTTTCTTGATATGTCAGTCCCGCCATCCCGGGAATCAGTCTGGTGAACCTTCGCTGCACTCCCTCAATAGCAAGAATGTCCTTCCTCAAGTTAGGAGACCAAAACTGTACACCATACTCCAGGTGTGGCCTCACCAAGGCCCTGTACAACTATAGTAACACCTCCCTGCCCCTGTACTCAAATCCCCTCGCTATGAAGGCCAACATGCCATTTGCTTTCTTAACCGCCTGCTGTACCTGCATGCCAACCTTCAATGACTGATGTACCATGACACCCAGGTCTCGTTGCACCTCCCCTTTTCCTAATCTGTCACCATTCAGATAATAGACTGTCTCTCTGTTTTTAACCACCAAAGTGGATAACCTCACATTTATCCACATTATACTTCATCTGCCATGCATTTGCCCAATCACCTAACCTATCCAAGTCACTCTGCAGCCTCATAGCATCCTCCTCGCAGCTCACACTGCCACCCAACTTAGTGTCAGCTGCAAATTTGGAGATACTACATTTAATCCCCTCGTCTAAATCATTAATGTACAATGTAAACAGCTGGGACCCCAGCACAGAACCTTGCGGTACCCCACTAGTCACTGCCTGCCATTCTGAAAAGTCCCCATTTACTCCTACTCTTTGCTTCCTGTCTGCCAACCAGTTCTCAATCCACGTCAGCACACTACCCCCAATCTCATGTGCTTTAACTTTGCACATTAATCTCTTGTGTGGGACCTTGTCGAAAGCCTTCTGAAAGTCCAAATACACCACATCAACTGGTTCTCCCTTGTCCGCTCTACTGGAAACATCCTCAAAAAATTGCAGAAGATTTGTCAAGCATGATTTCCCTTTCACAAATCCATGCTGACTTGGACCTATCATGTCACCTCTTTCCAAATGCGCTGTTATGATATCCTTAATAATTGATTCCATCATTTTACCCACTACCGATGTCAGGCTGACCGGTCTATAATTCCCTGTTTTCTCTTTCCCTCCTTTTTTAAAAAGTGGGGTTACATTGGCTACCCTCCACTCCATAGGAACTGATCCAGAGTCAATGGAATGTTGGAAAATGACTGTCAATGCATCCGCTATTTCCAAGGCCACCTCCTTAAGTAGTCTGGGATGCAGACCATCAGGCCCTGGGGATTTATCGGCCTTCAATCCCATCAATTTCCCCAACACAATTTCCCGACTAATCAGGATTTCCCTCAGTTCCTCCTTCTTACTAGATCCTCTGACCCCTTTTATATCCGGAAGGTTGTTTGTGTCCTCCTTAGTGAATACCGAATCAAAGTACTTGTTGAATTGGTCTGCCATTTCTTTGTTCCCCGTTATGACGTCCCCTGATTCTGACTGCAGGCGACCTACGTTTGTCTTTACTAACCTTTTTCTCTTTACATTTCTACAGAAGCTTTTGCAGTCCGTCTTAAGGTTCCCTGCAAGCTTCCTCTCGTACTCTATTTTCCCTGTCCTAATCAAACCCTTTGTCCTCCTCTGCTGAGTTCTAAATTTCTCCCAGTCCCTGGGTTCGCTGCTATTTCTGGCCAATTTGTATGCCACTTCCTTGGCTTTAATACTATCCCTGATTTCCCTTGATAGCCACGGTTGAGCCACCTTCCCTTTTTTATTTTTACGCCAGACAGGGATGTACAATTGTTGTAGTTCATCCATGCGGTCTCTAAATGTCTGCCATTGCCCATCCACTGTCAACCCCTTAAGCATCATTCGCCTATCTATCCTAGCCATTTCACGCCTCATACCTTCAAAGTTACCCTTCTTTAAGTTCTGGACCATGGTCTCTGAATTAACTGTTTCATTCTCCATCCTAATGTAGAATTCCACCATATTATGGTCACTCTTCCCCAAGGGGCCTCGCACAACGAGATTACTAATTAATCCTCTCTCATTACACAACACCCAGTCTAAGATGGCCTCCCCCCTAGTTGGTTCCTCGACATATTGGTCCAGAAAACCATCCCTTATGCACTCCAGGAAATCCTCCTCCACCGTATTGCTTCCAGTTTGGTTAGCCCAATCTATATGCATATTCCTTTATTGCATGTATTCCTAATTTCCTGTTTGATGCCCTCCCCAACATCACCACTCCTGTTTGGAGGTCTGTACATCTTCTCTGTGTCTACCCTATCAAACCACTTCATTTAAAGACATCTATCAGGTCATCTTTCAGGCTTCTCTTTTCTTCTCAGTTGTGGTATAAGTCTTGTAAATCTTTTTTGCCTTCTCCAATGCCTCTATATCCCTTTTATAACATGGTGTGCAGAATTGTGTACAGTTCTATCTGTGCACAGTGTGATCTAACTAAGGTTCTATACACGTTTTACATGACTTCCTTGCTTCTCAATTCTATCCTTCTAGAAATAAACCCCTGGTTTGCCTAGTTTGCCTTTCTTTTTAACAACATTATTAACTTGAGTCATTACTTTGCGATTTATGTATCTGCACCTCTAGATCCCTTTGCTGCTCTACACCATTTAGACTCTTATTATGCAAGCTGTATGTGGCGTCCTTATTGTTCCTACTAAAATGCACCATCTTATACTTATCTATACTGAAATTCATTTGGTAATTAAACACCCAATCTGCAAGTTTATCAATGTCTTCTTGTATTTTGTCACAATCTTCCTTTGTATTTACTGATTCTGGAGTCCAAACTGTTAATAATGTAAACTGGGAACAATAGTGGTCCCAGCACCAATCCTTGTGGAACATCACTTCCCTTTTGCCAGTCTAAGTAGTAGACCCAATAAGAGGTCCCTTTATTAAAAATCTATACCCTCCATCACAGTGTTTGCCTCTTGAATGAATCCACACATACGGAGAACGCGAAAGATCAATATTTCTAGTCTTGGTCCAGTACCGTGCCCGACTCTCAGCCACATTCCTGTTCTCCGAGACTGCCAATGACACATCTTCAATCTGATTAAAACTGGCCCAATTCCCATTAAAAATGGTATCACTCTCCTCTCATTGATTGGCAGAACGGTCAGCTTGAGACCGAGAGACAGAGCAGTGCATTTGCTTTCCAGGTTGTTAAGTTTGTCATTTTGAACTTGATGGGCCCAGTGGCATACATCTGGTCTCATTAGGAAGACCGAAGCCATCATCGGATTCGGCTGACCGAAATCCTCTCCATCATTAAGATTGCCTACTTGCGTGTCTAACATTGCCCACTTCCAATCCTGCCTCAGTCCAGCTGTCACTGAAAATCTCATCCATGCTTTTGTCACCTCGAGACTCAACTAATCCAAAGCTTTCCTGGCCAGCTTCCTATCTTCTGTAAAATTCAGTGCATCCAAAGCTCTGCTGCCTGCATCTTATTCTGCACCAAGTCCAGCTGGCCCAGTACACCTGTCCCTGCTGTCCTACATTGGAAATTTAAAATTTCCTCCTTGTGTTTCAATCCCTTCATGGCCTTGCCCCTCCTTATCTCTCTTAACGTCTTCCAACCCTACAACTCCTAAACTTTCTATTCCTCTGACTCTGGCCTCCCTTCGCTCCACCAGTGGCAACTCCGCCTTCAGCCACCTAGGCCCCACAATCTGAAATTCCCTCCCTAAAACTCTCTGCTGCTTCCCTTCACTCTCCTACTTAAAATCCACCTTTTCAATGAAGCTTTTGGTTACCCCATAACCATGAGGCTCCTGTTTCTTCTCTTTCAAATGAGGCATTAAACCGAGGCCCCATCTGCCTTCTCAGGTGGACATAAAGGATCTCGTGGCACTATTTAGAAGAGGAGCAGGGGAATTCTCCCGAGTCCTGGTCAATACTTATCTCTCAATCAACCTCGCTAAAACAGATTCTCTGGTCATTACCTCAGTGCTGTTTATGGGAACTTGATTGGTTGCCATGTTTCCTAAATTACATCAGTGACTGTACTCCAAAAAGTACTTTATTGGCTGTAAAGCGTCTTGGGTCATAAGAACATAACAACACAAGAAATAGGAGCAGGAGTAGGCCACTTGGACCCTCGAGCCTGCGCCACCATTTAATAAGATTATGGCTGATCTGATCAGGCTCAGCTCCACTTCCCTGCCCGTTCCCCATAACCCTTTATTCTCTTATCACTCAAAAATCTGTCTATCTCCACCTTAAATATATTCAATGATCCAGCCTCCACAGCTTTCTGAGGCAGAAAATTCCATAGATTTACAACCCTCAGGGAAGAAATTCTTCCTCATCTCAGTTTTAAATGGGCAGCCCCTTATTCTGAGACTATGTCCCCTAGTTTTAGTATCCCCTATGAGTGGAAATATCCTCTCCACATCCACCTTGTCGAGCCCCCTCATTATCTTACATGCTTCAATAAGATCACCTCTCATTCTTCTGAACTACAATGTGTATAGACCCAACCTACTCAACCTATCTTCATAAGTCAACCCTCTCATCGCCAGAATCAACCTAGTGAACCTTGTGAACAGCTTCCAATGCAAGTATATCCTTCCTTAAATACGGAGACCAAAACTGTATGCAGTATTCCAGGTGTGGCCTCACCAATACTCTGTACAGTTGTAGCAGGACTTCTCTGCTTTTATACTCTATCCCCCTTGCAATAAAGGCCAACATTCCATTTTCCTTCCTGATTATTTGCTGTACCTGCATACTAACTTTTTGTGTTTCACGCACAAAGACCGCCAGGTCTCTTTGTACTGCAGCACTTTGCAATTTTTCTCCATTTAAATTATAATTTGCTTTTCTATTTTTTTTGCCAAAGTGGATAAACTCACATTTTCCCACATTATACTCCATCTGCCAAATTTTTGCCCATTCACTTAGCCTGTCTATATCCCTTTGCAAATTATCCTCCTCACAATTTGCTTTCCCACCCATCTTTGTATCATCAGCAAACTTGGCAACATTGCACTCGGTCCCTTCATCCAAGTCATTAATATAGATTGTAAATAAGTGAGGCCCCAGCACCGATCCCAGCGGCACCCCACTAATTACTGTTTGCCAACCGGAAAATGACCCATTTATCCCGACTCTGTTTTCTGTTAGTTAGCCTATATATTACCCCCAACGTCGTGAGCCCTTATCTTGTATAGTAACCTTTTATGTGACACACAATCGAATGCCTTCTGGAAATCCAAATACACCACATCCATTGGTTCCCTTTTATCCACTCTGCTTGTTACATCCTCAAAGAACTCTAGCAAATTTGTCAAACATGATTTCCCTTTCATAAAACCATGCTGGCTCTGCTTGATTGAATCATGCTTTTCCAAATGTCCTGCTACTTCTTCCTTAATAATGGACTCCAGCATTTTCCCAACGACAGATGTTAGGCTAACTGGTCTATAGTTTCCTGCTTTTTGTCTGCCTCCTTTTTTTAAAAAAAGGTGCTATATAAATACCAGTCTTTCTTTCTTTCTTTCAGGAAATACAGCGCATAGCATCCTCTAAGCAACTAATCATTCACAAGACAACAGGAGGGGATAGAAGATGCCAGTCAGTGCCAAATACTTATTTGATACTTTTAATATAGACTGCCGTTATATCAGCTGTCCATTATCCAAATTCCATTTTACAGGTTGATTTCATCATGGAAATATTCTGTTCTGATCTATTTATAGATTCATTCTGGCAAAAAAAAAATTATCTGGTGACCTTTCCAAATGTCCTATTAAAAAAAATTCCTTCATACAGGTTTCTTTCAATTAGTCTCTCAGAAAGCAAAGACAGTGGAGTGGCACAACGGCTGGTAGGACAACACACACAGGGCACGGGCTCAAGCCTACAATAAGCTATGGGGATTAATTATCCTTACCTCAGCCAAGCTGCTGGGCACGTGCCCCACGTGTAAGTGATGGAAAGTCAAGTTGACAGGAGGCACACACTTCTGTGTGCGACTGGCAGTAGCCAGGCATGGGACTGGTTTCCCCCGCGTTTTCACAAATGTCACCAAATAGTTTGGTAAACAAAAAAGGGGCAGTCCTGTTAGCTCAAATGGACTTGTCTTACTTCTCGCCATTTTTAAAGCTCTTAACTGTGGAAAAACGTGAAAGTGAGCTGCTGCTTTCTTTTGTGCTCCTTGCACAGCTCCTACACATAAACACGACTGTGACACCTCCAGCAACACATGCTCTATGGGTTTGAATTGCTCGGTTCATGTACGGTAGTGGTTATGGTACTGGACCAGCAATCCCACCATGGCAAGTCGGGAAAGTGAATTAATTAAGTCTGTTCATTTGTGGGCTGGCACCAAATAAAATTACCTTGAAAGCTGCTGCAATTATCGTCGCAAAACCCAACTGGTTCACTAATGAAGGAAACGTGCCACCCATATCTGTTCTGGTTTATGTGCGACTCTTGACCTCAGGACAACTTGGGGTGGGCAACAAATGTGGCCTTGCCAGTGTCGCCCACATCCCGTGGACAAATAAAAAAAGGGTACCTAACTGAAGTGACAAATTCCTGAAGTATCATTCCAAATATATAGACACACAGACACAGATTTGTGGGTGTCTTTATACAATGGCAGACTGTCAAGTTATTGGAACTCTATTTTAAAACAAGATGGACTGGAGCCCATCATTTCTCAACCTACCATACAAACTTGGGATGTATAGGTCAAAGTAAAGGGCATGATTTGTTTTGACTGTACCCTGTCAGGGATTAGGCAAAGGCTGGCACATGCCCCCATAGAAAAATAGGTGGAGGAGTGGGCCATTCAGCCCTTCGAGCCTGCACCACCATTCGATAAGATCATGGCTGATCATTCGCTCAGTACCCCTTTCCTGCTTTCTCTCCATAGCCCTTGATCCCTTTAGCCGTAAACGCCATATCTAACTCCCTCTTGAATATATCCAATGAACTGGCATCAACAACTCTCTGTGGCAGAGAATGCCACAGGTTAACAACTCTCTGAGTGAAGAAGTTTCTCCTCATCTCGGTCCTAAATGGCCTACCCCTTATCCTAAGACTGTGTCCCCTGATTTTGGACTTCCCCAACATCGGGAACAATCTACCCACATCTAACCTGTTCTGTCCCATCAGAATCTTGTATGTTTCTATGAGATCCCTTTTCATCTCCAATGTATAAAGGCCCAGTTGATCCAGTCTCTCCTCATATGTCAGTCCGGTCATCCCGAGAATCAGTCTGGTGAACCTTCGCTGCACTCCCTCAATAGCAAGAATGTCCTTTCTCAGATTAGGAGACCAAAATTGAACACAATATTCCAGGTGAGGCCTCACCAAGGCCCTGTACAACTGCAGCAAGACCTCCCTGCTCCTATACTCAAATCCCCTAGCTATGAAGGCCAACATCCCATTTGCCTTCTTTACCGCCTGCTGCAACTGCATGCCAACCTTCAATGACTGATGAACCATGACACCCAGGTCTTATTGCACCTCCCCTTTTCCTAATCTGCCGCCATTCAGATAATATTCTTCTTCGCGTTTTTGCCCCCATTTATCCACATTATACTGCATCTGCCATGCATTTGCCCACTCATCTAATCTGTCTAAGTCATCCTGCAGCCTCTTAGCGTCCCCCTCACAGCTCACACCACCACCAGTTCATACCACGTTACAGCACAGAAGGCCATTAGGCCCATCCTGCTCGTGCCTGTTCTTTGAAAGAGCTATTCAATTTTTCTTTTCATTCTCTCCTGGGATGTGTGCATCGCTGGCAAGGCCAGCATTTATCGCCCATCCTGAATTGCCTGAGAAGTGGTGGTGAGCCGCCTTCTTGAACCGCTACAGTCCCTTTGGTACTTCCACAGTGCTGGTAGGGGGAGGTCCGGGATTTTGTCCCAGTGACAATGAAGGAACAGCGATATACATCCAAGTCAGAATGGTGTGTAACTTGGAGATGAACTTTTAGGTGATGGTGTTCCCATGTGCCTGCAGCCCTTGTCCTTCTCGGTGGTAGAGGTTGCAGGTTTGGGAGGTGCGGCAAAGAAGCCCTGGCGAGTTGCTGAAGTGGATCTTGTAGATGGTGCACACTTCAGCCATGGTGCGCCGGTGGTGGAGGGTGTGAATGTTTAAGGTGCTGGATGGGGTGTCAATCAAGCAGGTTGTTATGTCCTGGTTGTGTCAAGCTTCTTGAGTGCTGTTGGAGCTGCACTCATGCAGGCAAATGGTGAGTATTCCATCATACTCTTGACTTGTGCCTTGTAGATGGTGGAAAGGCTCTGGAGAGTCAGGAGGGGAGACATTCGCCACAGAATACCCAGCCTCTGACCTGCTCTTGTTGTCACAGTATTTATGTGGCTGTTCCAGTTAACTTTCTGGACAATGGTGACCCCCAGGATGTTAATGGTGGGGGATTCGGTGATAGTCATGCCTTTGAATGTTGTTGGAGATAGTCATTGCCTGGCACTTGTGTGGCGAATGTTACTTGCCACTTATCAGCCCAAGCCTGAATGGCGTCCAGGTCTTGCTGCATGCAGGCATGGACTGCTTCATTATCTGAGGAGTTGCGAATGGCACTGAACACTGTGCAGTTATCCGCAAACATCCCCACTTCCAACCTTATGATGGAGGGAAGGTCCTTGATGAAGATGGTTGGGCCTTGGACACTGCCCTGAGGAACTCCTGCAGTAATGACCTGGGACTGTGATGACTGACCTCCAATAACCACAACCATCTTCCATTGTGCTAGGTATGATTTGAGCCAGGAGAGTTTCCCCCTGACTTCAGTTTTACTAGGGCTCCTGGATGCCACTCGGTCAAAAGCTGCCTTGATGTCAAGGACAGTCACTCTCTATCCCATAGTCCTGTAAATGTTTTTATTTTCAAGTATATATGCCAAACTGAAAGTTACTATTGGATCTGCTTCCAACACCCTTTCAGGCAGTGCATTCATAGGATGAATTTCACAATCCACTATAGGTCACCATGAAGACATCCTGCAAGGGAATGCTGAGAAACAAAAACAAACCCTACCCCTCAAACACATAAATACATTGCGTCTTATAACTTCTCTTCGCAATTTCAAAAGCATTTTGCACACAATTCATTATTTTGAAGTGCAGAGACAGCTGATCTGTAGACAAACGCAGTAGTCAGCTCAGACACAGCAAGATCCTGTAATCAGCAGAAAGATGGACAATGGGGGCAAAAGCAAAAAGGTAGAAAGGAGATAAGGAAAACTGGAGGGCAGAGAAATCAAGGGCAAAAATCAAAAAGGACCACATTGCAACATAATTCTAAAAGGACAAAGAGTATTAAAAAAACAAGCCTGAAGGTTCTATGTCTCAATACAAGGAGCATTTGTAATAAGGTGGATGAATTAACTGCACAGATAGCGGTTAATGGATATGATGCAATTGGGATTACGGAGACATGGTTCCAGGGTGACCTAGGCTGGGAATTCAACATCCAGGGTTATTCAGCATTCAGGAAGGATAGACAGAAAGGAAAAGGAGGTGGGGTAGCGTTACTGGTTAAAGAGGAGATTAATGCAATAGTAAGGAAGGACATTAGCTTGGATGATGTGGAACCTGTATGGGTAGAGCTGCAGAACACCAAAGGGCAGAAAACGCTAGTGGGAGTTGTGTACAGACCACCAAACAGTAGTAGTGAGGTTGGGGATGGCATCAAACAGAAATTAGGGATGTGTGCAATAAAGGTACAGCAGTTATCATGGGTGACTTTAATCTACATATAGATTCGGCTAACCAAACTGGTAGCAATATGGTGGAAGAGGATTTCCTGTAGTGTATAAGGGATGGTTTTCGAGACCAATATGGTTAGGAACCAGTTGTAGACAGCAGGCCATTCTCGACTGGGTGTTGTGTAATGAGAGAGGATTAATTAGCAATCTTGTTGTGCGAGGCCCCTTGGGGAAGAGTGGCCATAATATGGTAGAATTCTTCATTATGATGCAGAGTGACACAGTTAATTCAGCGACTAGGGTCCTGAACTTAAATAAATGTAATTTCGATGGTATGAGACGTGAATTTGCTAGGATAGACTGGCGAATGATACTTAAAAGGTTGACGGTGGCTAGACAATGGCAGACATTTAAAGATCACATGGATGAACTTCAACAATTGTACATGCCTGTCTGGCATAAAGATAAAATAGGGAAGGTGGCTCAACCGTGGCTAACAAGGGAAATTAGGGATAGTGTTAAATCCAAGGAAGAGGCATATAAATTGGCCAGAAAAAGCAGCAAACCTGAGGACTGGGAGAAATTTAGAATTCAGCAGAGGAGGACAAAGGGTTTAATTAGGAGGGGAAAAAGAGAGTACGAGAGTAAGCTTGCAGGGAACATAAAAACTGACTGCAAAAGCTTCTATAGATATGTGAAGAGAAAAAGATTAGTGAAGACAAATGTAGATCCCTTGCAGTCAGAATCAGGTGAATTTATAATGGGGAACAAAGAAATGGCAGACCAATTGAACAAATACTTTGGCTCTGTCTTCACTAAGGAAGACACAAATAACCTTCCGGAAATACAAGGGGACCGAGGGTCTAGCGAGAAGGAGAAACTGAAGGAAATCCTTATTAGTGAGGAAATTGTGTTAGGGAAATTGATGGGATTGAAGGCCGATAAATCCCTAGGGTCTGATAATCTGCATCCCAGAGTACTTAAGGAAGTGGCCCTAGAAATAGTGGATGTATTGGTGGTCATCTTCCAACATTCTATAGACTCTGGATCAGTTCCTATGGATTGGAGGGTAGCTAATGTAACCCCACTTTTTAAAAAAGGAGGTAGAGAAAATAGGCAATTATAAGACCAGTTAGCCTGACAGCGGTAGTGGGGAAAATGTTGGAATCAATTATTAAAGATATAATAGCAGACATTTGGAAAGCAGTGACAGGATCGGTCCAAGTCATCATGGATTTATGAAAGGGAAATCATGCTTGACAAATCTTCTAGAATGTTTTCAGGATGCAACTAATAGAATGGACAAGGGAGAACCAGTGGATGTGGTGTATTTGGACTTTCAAAAGGTTTTTTACAAGGTCCCACACAAGAGATTAGTGTGCAAAATTCGAGCACATGGTATTGGGGGTAATGTAATGACGTGGATAGGGAATTGATTGGCAGACAGGAAGCAAAGAGTAGGAATAAACGCGTCCTTTTCAGAATGGCAGGCAGTGACTAGTAGGGTACCGCAATATTCAGTGCTGGGACCCCAGCTATTTATAATATTCATTAATGATTTAGACGAAGGAATTGAAAGTAGTACCTCCCAGTTTGCAGATGACACTAAGCTGGGTGGCAGTGTGAGCTGTGAGGAGGATGCTAAGAGGCTGCAGGGTGACTTGGACAGTTAGGTGAGTGAGCAAATGCATGGCAGATGCATGTATAATGTAGATAAATGTGCATTAGTGCACTTTGGTGACAAAAATAGGAAAGCAGAATATTATCTGAATGGTGACAGATTAGGAAAAGGGGATAGAAACATAGAAACATAGAAAATAGGTGCCGGAGTAGGCTATTTGGCCCTTCGAGCCTGCACCACCATTCAATAAGATCATGGCTGATCATTCCCCCAGTACCCCTTTCCTGCTTTCTCTTCATACCCCTTGATCCCCTTAGCCGTAAGGGCCATATCTAACTCCCTCTTGAATATATCCAATGAATTGGCATCAACAACACTCTGCGGCAGGGAATTCCACAGGTTAACAACTCTCTGAGCGAAGAAGTTTCTCCCCTCATTGCAGTCCTAAATGGCCTACCCCTTATCCCAAGACTGTGTCCCCTGGTTCTGGACTTCCCCAACATCGGGAACAATCTACCTGCATCTAACCTGTCCCGTCCCGTCAGAATCTTATATGTTTCTATGAGATCCCCTCTCATCCTTCTAAACTCCAATGTATAAAGGCCCAGTCGATCCAGTCTCTCTTCATATGTCAGTCCTGCCAACCGGGAATCAGTCTGGTGAACCTTCGCTGCACTCCCTCAATAGCAAGAATGTCTTTCCTCAGATTAGGAGACCAAAACTGAACACAATATTCCAGGTGAGGCCTCACTAAGGCCCTGTACAACTGCAGTAAGACCTCCCTGCTCCTGTACTCAAATCCCCTAGCTATGAAGGCCAACATACCATTTGCCTTCTTCACCATCTGCTGTACCTGCATGCCAACTTTCAATGACTGATGAACCATGACACCCAGGTCTCATTGCAGCTCCCCTTTTCCTAATCTGCCGCCATTCAGATAATATTCTGCCTTCGTGTTTTTGCCCCCAAAGTGGATAACCTCACATTTATCCACATTATACTGCATCTGCCATGCATTTGCCCCCTCACCTAACCTGTCCAAGTCATCCTGAAGCCTTTTAGCGTCCTCCTCACAGCTCACACCGCCACCCAGCTTAGTGTCATCTGCAAACTTGGAGATATTACACTTAATTCCCTCATCCAAATCATTAATGTATATTATAAATAGCTGGGGTCCCAGCACTGAGCCCTGCGGCACCCCACTAGTCACTGCCTGCCATTCTGAAAAGGACCCATTTATCCCGACTCTCTGCTTCCTGTCTGCCAACCAGTTCTCTATCCACGTCAGTGCACTACCCCCAATACCATGTGCTTTAATTTTGCACACCAATCTCTTGTGTGGGACCTTGTCAAAAGCCTTTTGAAAGTCCAAATACACCACTGGTTCTCCCTTGTCCACTCTACCAGTTACATCCTCAAAAAATTCTAGAAGATTTGTCAAGCAGGATTTCCCTTTCATAAATCCATGCTGACTTGGACCGATCCCGTCACTGCTTTCCAAATGTGCTGCTATTTCATTTTTAATAATTGATTCCAACATTTTCCCCACTATCGATGTCAGGCCAACCGGTCTATAAATACCCGTTTTCTCTCTCCCTCCTCTCTTTAAAAAGTGGTGTTACATTAGCCACCCTCCAGTCCATAGCAACTGATCCAGAGTCGATAGACTGTTGGATATGTTGCTGAATGTATGATCAGTTAACGTAGGTTTTAATTGTACATAACTGAGGAAATAGGATAACTGTAAAAAGGTGAATATATACATTGCAAGAGAATTGTGCATAACCAATTAACGTAGCAGCATATACATTGCGATGTTTACGGCTGTTTAAATTGTAAGCAACTGGGAGAATTGGGGCATGTGAATCGGCATGTGCATGATCGGATCAGCCGTGATTGGATTAAATGGCAGAGCAGGTTCGAGGGGCTCCTTTTTCTTATGTTCTTAAAAATTGGTAAGCTGGAGATTTGAGGTTTTGGATTTTGATTTCAAAGCTGTTATGCAGTAGTGTTGAACTCAGAACGTAGTCATTTTAATCATTTTAATAAAAGTCCATTGCATTGGAAAATCTCAGTGTTCTTACAAGTCTTGATGTTCAAAACCCGCAGGGAAAAAGCCTACACCAACATAGATCGCAGTCAGAATTGAGAAGCCACAGCAGCTGCTGTTCCCTCTGCTGCTGCTAAAATATTACTTTACACTGAATGAAAACTTTACTGATTTGAAGCAGGATGGAAAGGACAAGGAAAATAAACCAAAACACGGGGTACAGGAAAGCAGAGTTCAACCACCGAACTGGATGCGTGCACTTGGAAATTTGGGATCAAAGTGCAGCGCAATGCCCAAGGTTAACAGGAAGTTGACAGTCTGGCATTCAGGTAGCTGCTGCGGCAGATCGCTCACGGCTCAACCAGAAGCTTAAGAGGTTCGAGTAACAGAGAACCAGTTACTCAAACTTGCTCAGCTGGCCAGACTCTGCTAAATCTCAGCCAGATTCCAGAGGGAGTATTATGCAACTGGAGTAATAGAGCAGAAATTTCCCAGTTTATCCTGGCAGCATTGAGACTCCTCGTGGGCAGGTGCTTGGATCAGTCACTCTCTGTGCTCCATTTCCAGGGAAACACAGTGAAGGTAATAAAGGAGGCTAGAGTGAAACGTAAAGGCACAGGCTAAGATTTCTCACTTTAATAGCATCAATTTACATCAGTGATGTTTGTAATAAGGCCCAGACAGAGGTCACTGGCAGCCTGCGTTCCCCTTCACTTCTGGCTCTCAGTAGACTTGTTGCTCCATGCACCTCTGACTCTGCCTCTCTCGATGTGGTTTCAGTACTCTTTGCTCCCCAACAAAAAAGCATAGGGTTGTTACTAAGAGGCAGTTATTGCTGGATTTCTGTAGAAGACCCTATTAATATAATTTAACGAAGGACCCACAAACGTAAAGTGGTCTGCTCGCTCGGTCTGCTCGCTCCACAGATGCTGACTGATCTGTTGAGTGCTTCCAGCATTTTCTGTTTTTTAGTATTAGATTTTCAGCATTTTGTGTTCCTATTCAAACGTAACTATGTATTACAATTATTGGTTCAATAGTTTCCTTCCAATACCATTGGGACATGGAGGGGGATGGGTGCCTGGCCTTCACTTAGCATTACTGAAATCAGCAGCACACTGTTGGTTTATTGATTGTTTGTTGTACCCTTGGCCGAGGTACAGGCAGACTTAATAATGGTTTAATAATGGTTTCTGTGGAGATGTCGATTTTGATTGGCAGTTTTGAGTTTGGTTTCCACGGTTTTCTTTTTTTCTTTGAGGCTCTGAGCAGTTTCTCACCACTCAAGAAATAAACAACCATTTAAGGTTGCGCTTTATGTTGACATGTAGCTCACGGAGAAGCACCCTGTTGTTCTGAGATATTGTGAAGTACAGTAAAGTTTGCACTGAGTATTGTTCATTTATTTGGTCCATGTTGAACAAGTCATCTGTTGCCTTAGGTCAAGTCTCATTCTAATAAGAATGTATATTCAGTCTGTTGACCAAAGGAGTCAGGCATGGCTCAGTGGCAGAACTCTTGCCTTGGAGTCAGAAGGTTGTGGGTTGTGGGTTCAAGCTCCACTTCAGAGACTTGAGCACATAATCTAGTACTGAGGGAACACTGCACTGTTGGAGGTGCTGTCTTTCGGATGAAACTTTAAACTGAGGCCCCGTCTGCCCTCTCACGTGGGTGTAAAAGATCCCATGGCATATTTCAAGAAAAGCTGGGGAGTTCTCCAAGTGTCCTGGCCAATATTTGTCCCTCAGATAATGTGATAATTTATCTCATTGCTGTTTGAGGGATCTCACAAATTGCTCTACATTACAACAGTGACTACACTTTAAAAGTACTTCATTGGCTATGAAGTGCTTTGGGATGTTCTGAAAGCCGCTATATAAAAAGAAAGAACTTGCATTTATAAAGCACCTTTCATTACCTCAGGACGTCTCAAAGTGCTTTACAGCCAATAAAGTACTTCTGAAGTGTAGTCATTGTTGTAGTTTAGGAATAGAAACATAGAAAATAGGTGCAGGAGTAGGCCATTCGGCTCTTCGAGCCTGCACCACCATTCAATGAGTTCATGGCTGAACATGCAACTTCAGTACCCCATTCCTGCTTTCTCACCATACCCCTTGATCTCCCTAGTAGTAAAGACTACATCGAACTCCTTTTTGAATATATTTAGTGAATTGGCCTCAACAACTTTCTGTGGTAGAGAATTCCACAGGTTCACCACTCTCTGGGTGAAGAAGTTTCTCCTCATCTTGGTCCTAAATGGCTTACCCCTTATCCTTAGACTGTGACCCCTGGTTCTGGACTTCCCCAACATTGGGAACATTCTTCCTGCATCTAACCTGTCTAAACCCGTCAGAATTTTAAACGTTTCTATGAGATCCCCTCTCATTCTCCTGAACTCCAGTGAATACAAGCCTAGTTGATCCAGTCTTTCTTGATATGTCAGTCCCGCCATCCCGGGAATCAGTCTGGTGAACGTTCGCGGCACTCCATCAATAGCAAGAATCTCCTTCCTCAAGTTAGGAGACCAAAACTGTAAACAAAACTCCAGGTGTGGCCTCACCAAGGCTCTGTACAACTGTAGTAAGACCTCCCTGCCCCTGTACTCAAATCCCCTCGCTATGAAGGCCAACATGCCATTTGCCTTCTTAACCGTCTGCTGCACCTGCATGCCAACTTTCAATGACTGATGTACCATGACACCCAGGTCTCGTTGCAGCTCCCCTTTTCCTAATCTGCCGCCATTCAGATAATATTCTGCCTTCGTGTTTTTGCCCCCAAAGTGGATAACCTCACATTTATCCACATTATACTGCATCTGCCATGCATTTGCCCCCTCACCTAACCTATCCACGTCACTCTGCAGCCTCATAGCATCCTCCTCGCTGCTCACACTGCCACTCAACTTAGTGCTATCCGCAAATTTGGAGATACTACATTTAATCCCCTCGTCTAAATCATTAATATACAGTGTAAACAGCTGGGGCTCCAGCACAGAACCTTGCGGTACCCCACTAGTCACTGCCTGCCATTCTGAAAAGTACCCATTTACTCCTACTCTTTGCTTCCTGTCTGATAACCAGTTCTCAATCCACGTCAGCACACTAATCCCCAATCCCATGTGCTTTAACTTTGCACATTAATCTCTTGTGTGGGACCTTGTCGAAAGCCTTCTGAAAGTCCAAATACACCACATCAACTGGTTCTCCCTTGTCCACTCTACTGGAAACATCCTCAAAAAATTCCAGAAGATTTGTCAAGCATGATTTCCCTTTCACAAATCCATGCTGACTTGGACCTATCATGTCACCTCTTTCCAAATGCGCTGCAATGACATCCTTAATAATTGATTCCATCATTTTACCCACTACCGATGTCAGGCTGACCGGTCTATAATTCCCAGTTTTCTCTCTCCCTCCTTTTTTAAAAAGTGGGGTTACATTGGCTACCCTCCACTCCATAGGAACTGATCCAGAGTCTATGGAATGTTGGAAAATGACATCCGCTATTTCCAAGGCCACCTCCTTAAGTACTCTGGGATGCAGACCATCAGGCCCTGGGGATTTATCGGCCTTCAATCCCATCAATTCCCCAACACAATTTCCTGACTAATAAGGATTTCCCTCAGTTCCTCCTTCTTACTAGACCCTCTGACCCCTTTTATATCCGGAAGGTTGTTTGTGTCCTCCTTAGTGAATACCGAACCAAAGTACTTGTTCAATTGGTCTGCCATTTCTTTGTTCCCCGTTATGACTTCCCCTGATTCTGACTGCAGGGGACCTACGTTTATCTTTACTAACCTTTTTCTCTTTACATATCTATAGAAGCTTTTGCAGTCCATTTTAACGTTCCCTGCCAGCTTCCTCTCGTACTCTATTTTCCCTGCCCTAATCAAACGCTTTGTCCTTCTCTGCTGAGTTCTAAATTTCTCCCAGTCCCCTGGTTCGCTGCTATTTCTGGCCAATTTGTATGCCACTTCCTTGACTTTAATATTATCCCTGATTTCCCTTGATAGCCACGGTTGAGCCACCTTCCCTTTTTTATTTTTATGCCAATTGTATAGGAATGTACAATTGTTGTAGTTCATCCATGCGGTCTCTAAATGTGTGCTATTTCTTTCTGTCAAAGATGGAGAGAATCATGTGGTAGTACATGGTATTTTCCAATAAGTCGGCATAGTGTGCCAAAGAATCTCTGTTCATTCATGGGATCTCGCTATCATTTGTCTAGATACTGGGTAAGTGAAGGCACACTTTGAATTGTACGGGATTCAAGATCTGCTTACAGGCGTGGTCAGTGACGCGTTTAAAAAAAAATTCGATCCTGGGCTGTCAAGGCCAGCATTTACTGCCCATCCCCAATTGCCCTCGAGAAGGTGGTGGCCCTTCTTGAACCACTGCAGTCGGTGTGGAGGAGGTACTCCCATAGTGCTGTTAGGGAGGGAGCTCAAGTGGAACACAGTTGCATGCCTGTATCACTCAGTGGGTCCAGACAGCAGTCCTCAAGCAAAGTTGGAATTGAGGCCCTTGACAAACAGTGAGTAACATTGCCTTATGTGCTGCACAAAACAGGAGATTGGTGATTGAGGTATTGAGCACCAGAGAGATACAGATAAAGTCAAATATTTCTCAGTGTTATTGGTCAATGTGCTATGAAGCATATTGATGTTAATGTGAAACAGAAACACGAGAACATGTCCCACTAAATTAACTCTCTGGAAATAGTCAATTTTAGCTTTAATACTCCAAGGTGGTTATTAGTAATTTAATTTCCTTTTCATTAACTGTTATCTGCAAGACAATATACTACCAGCCCTGACCTCTTCATGTGAGCAAATGTTTAAATCTAGTCTGATTAATTCAGCTGTTTAAGAAAAAAAGAGAATAGGGGGAAGTGGAGAAATGGCTTGGCTTTTAGCTATCAAAAGGAATGAGGCTTGATGTTGATAGTGATGGAATTTCTAATGCTGCAAATTGATTGAACGCTGCAATTACATCTCGCAGTAACTCAAGGAAATGGGATCGTCCCTCTCGGCCAAACACTTCTCTTTATTTAAAGCAATCCAATTTGCAAGGATAATTATATATTAGCGTTTCATCTGCAATCGGAAATGAACACGGGGATAGAGCAAGCCAAGTGCGAGCACGTTATTGCTGCAAATTACTTGGTATCTGTCTCCTTTCCCATAAAGATAAAATTGGGCAATCAATTAGAAGCAGGGAGGGTTGCAGTACAAAAGAGCGATGCTTCCCCCTACTGGAGGCTTGCTGTCGCTGCTTGTTATTGGTCAGCAGCTTCCCAAGATGAACAAGCATTCTCTCAATTACTGATTCTTGCCGCATTTTATCTCATATCAACACAGTAACCCCCTTCCTCCCAACAATGGAATCATTCTTAGACAAAATGAATATAAGGGCACTTTAAAGAATTTCTCCAATACAAGACTATCCATGTGACAGAGTGCAGATGCGTTCATTTTGGCAAAACATTCAGTAAATTTGAAGAATTCTACCCAGAATAATTTAAAATGTTTCAGGAACACAAGCCTGCTTTTCCGAGTTTAATATATAAAAATTACTTATGGTATTCGTTAATATGTGATTTATAGGATGATGTCCATGCGTTGTTAAATGTAATTGAAGTGCCCAGAAAATATAAATGTTATTTATCTATACTGCACAAGGTCCTTTATCGCACTGTAATTCATAAAATGAATGCAGCAACTATGAGAATATTACGATGTTTTGTAGTGCATTTTTTTCTATATAACCGAGTGCCTTGCTAGGTCACTTCAGAATCAACCAAGTAGTGTGGATGAGTTGTGTACAGGCCGGACCAGGGAGGGGAGGGATGGCAGGTTTCCTTCTCTGAAGGACCCAGTCCCACTTTTTAAAAAATATAATAATGAGGCACCTTTCACGGTCATTTCTGATGCCAGCTCCAGATCATCAAATTTATTGAATTCATTTCCACAAATTTAACTCATGAACTCTGGGTTATATAACCAGTATGAATGCCCCCAAAAAAGGCAGCTCATCAATACCTTTTCATACCAATAAGGGATTATGGGATGGGTAATAAATGTGGCATTGCCAACATCACCCACATCTTGAAAACAGAAAAAACCTCAAGACGCTTTATATTATTGTCTGTATAGTCAACTTCCCCAGTGCAATCGGCAAACGAATAGATAAATCAATACTTCTGATCAATGATGAATACAAATTCTTATCCAGTAACAGAGGTATATAGCTTGAGTCAAATCTCCTAATGGAATAATCTAATCATTGAAAGAATCTGTTCTCAATGTGGCACAAGTGCTAATCCAACTGTTATTGTGGAAGATGCTGCATGTATCCAACAGGAAGAAATCTCCTGCTTCTACACACACAAATCATCCTCTGAAAATAGGATATCAGACAAGGGTGATACAGAGCCTCTGAGCCCAAATACCTTCTAAAAATAAACCCAGATCTTTACAAACACAGCAAGTTTAAATGTACTGGGATATCACTGGGACATAAGTGGTGAATGTAGCATGCTTGGGAGGAACAGGTGACTTTGGACCTGTGGTTCCCAAAGCTCCCCACCATCATGTCTGAGTCTGTTGTAGACTAATTGATCGAGATTGATTGCTATGATTAATCAACCACTCCATTATCATTGTATCATGTCACTACACCAGGATGGTGGAAGGCGAATTAGATGGATTGTGGCCTTTTCTCGTCTCGCAATTCCCATGTTCCGATCATGTCTGATTCTGTCCACCCACATGCATCTCCAGCAGTGGTCGCTAGATAGTCATCTGGAGCAGGAGTCCTGCCCACGATCCTCTTCCCTGGCCCGCAAGTGCCAAGGCCAACTCTATCACGGCCTCATGCTACCCCAACTTAGATTAATAAGTGTGACTGAGGCCCAGTGAATTACAGCATCAAATTGCCTTTAAGATATAGATGGGATTCCATCTTTTTTAAACTAAAATCCACATCACTGTAGCCTATTGAATGGTTACTCTTAAACTGAACATGGAAACTGCAACCACTCATTAGTAAAGCTCTCATTCAGCACATTATATCTATAGTATGTCCAATACAGGTGTAGTAAGGGATGCACCTCATTTCAACTTGCATTCAGTTGCTGGACGGATTTTTCACATTTTTTCCCCCATCAATTAATAATTAAAAGGCATACAGGGAACTTTCCAAAATCATCAAGCACTATCACTGACAAGAAATACTCCCAGTTCACATCACATTCGAATTGGGAAGTAAAATTTTTTTTATATTAATGGCACTTGTGCAATTCACCACTGTGCCGTTCCACAGATCCATGTTCACATTTATATCACAGCCAACCTATGGGAGAGACCCTCAGTCGGGTATCAGTTCCCTACCTTGCTTTGTAGTGCCGTGCAGCCCTGATGTTGGCAGCCTCCGCAGTCTGTGTTTGCTGATTTGCAAGAGTCCTTTCCCAGGCGTCCTTTTCAGAGTTGGGGAGGGTTTACCATGCACAGGGCTCTTCTTGATGAGCAAGTACCGACTTTTTACCATCGGCGGTCCACTAAGGCTGGTCCTCCTCTCAGTCGGTGAGCTTGCAAAAAGAAATGGCACAACCGTAAATGCTTTGAAGAGTAGGCGTGCAGCATCGTCCATTAGACACCCTTCCTTCACCTCTCTGTACAAAGTTCCAATCCAGCCTGGACTGTAAACCTCTCCTCTCCTACTGCAAGACCTTTCAGCAGTCTCACCCATTTCTTGGAAGACATAAGTTGCCTACAATTCAGTGTAAATCTGGAGGTACAACAGTGCAGCCAGAGACAAAGGTAATGTATCTCACTAAGCAGAGGTCAAAAGAAAAAAAAATGCAAATGCTTAAAATCTGAAATAGAATCTGAAAAACAGACAAAATATTAGGGACAAACAACAATCAGTCAGCATCCAGAAGATGATTGCTCAAGCGTCATTCAGATGCTGACTGTACATTGCCAGCAATGTATGGTTTAAGATACTATTCAATCTCTAATGGCAATGTACACAAGGAGCCAAGTAAAATCTTTAGGTGAAGCGAGATTAGAAGGCAGGGGACCAGGGCGTGCAGACAAATTCAGTCCTCATTTAAAAATTACACATTGTCACTTCACGTTCCTATCTTTGTAACCTCCTGCACCCCAAGAACTCTGTGTTCCTCCAAGTCCCCTCTTGTGCATCCTTACTCCCTTCACCCCAGCATTGGCGACCGTGCCTTTAGCCGTCTCGGCCTTAAGCTCTGGAATTCCCTCCCTAAACCTCTCCACTCCTTAAAGGAGGACTTTTTATTATGTTAAAGGCACTATATAAATGCAAATTGTTGTAATACTTTCATCTCTGCTGCATCATCACTGACTGCAACACCCTCCAACAGAATAAACCAGACCATTTGCAATCTTACAAATCTGTTTGACCGGGAGCTGATTGGAGCTCTAAACCCCACATCCTTTCCATCAGCAAGACTACTTATTTCCAACTCCACAATTTCTTTTGCCTCCAGCCATGTTCAGCTTCTCTGATACGTTAACCACTAGCCACATGCAGCTCACCGGGATTGCAGATGTGGCTAATTGCATTTTTGATTAGTGAACAAAATTGAGTAATAGACACCATCCTTGGGCATGTGATCTCAATATTTTTATGTTTATGCATGTGTACTTTAACCTTTTTATGTGTGTGTTGGTAAAATGGTAAAATAAAAAGCAGTGTATGTGGTCTTTCTTGAATGTTGGTAGATGTTTGTTCAGTAAATATAAACGTGAAGTACATTGCCCTGCAAGGCGTTTATTGCTAAAATTAATGCATGCAGCTAAAACAATGTCTTCATAGCCACATCTGTGATTAGTGAGTGATTTCTATTGGACAACACTGGGCTATGAAGTGTCAAAATCACCAAAGATGAAACAGGCAAAGGCGCTTAGGAGACTGCTCTTAATATTTCAAATTAATACAAAGCAGCTATTGACAAAACAAACAAAATACTGAACAGTATCAGGAGCATAACTTCATAGAAACATAGAAATTTACAACGCAGAAAGAGGCCATTTCGGCCCAACATGTCCACGCCGGCCGACAAAGAGCCGCACGGCCCTTGGTCAGCAGCCCTGAAGGTTACCTATGAACAATGACAGAAAGGCAAAGAGCACCCAGCCCAACCAGTCCACCTACACAACTGCGACACCCCTTATTACTGAAACATTCGACACTCCATCCCAACCGGAGCTATGTGATCTCCCGGAAGAGGCAAAAACCAGACAAAAACCCAGGCCAATTTAGGGAGAAAAAAAATCTGGGAAAATTCTTCTCCGACCCATCCGGGCGATCGAAATTAGTCCAGGAGATCACCCTGGCTGTATTCAATTTCCTGCAGTACTTACCATTAATACTGTGTCGGCCAACAAAACGTCATCCAGTCTAATCCCAATTACCAGCTCTAGGTCCATAACCCTGCAGGTTATGGCACTTTAAGTGCCCATCCAACCATCTCTTAAAAGTGGTGAGGGTTTCTGCATCCAACACTCTTCCAGGCAGCGAGTTCAAGATCCCACAACCCTCTGCATAAAGCCCCCCTCAAATCCCCTCTAAACCTTCCAACAACCACCTGAAAACTATGCCCCCTCGTAATAGACCCCTCCACCAATGGAAATAGACCCTTACTATCCACTATGTCCAGGCCCCTCAATGAGGTCTCCTCTCAACCTCCTCTGTTCCAATGAGAACAAACCCAGCCTATCCAATCTGTCCTCATAACTAAGATTCTCCATTCCAGGCAGCATCCTAGTAAATCTCCTCTGCACCCTCTCTAGTGCAATCACGTCCTTCCTATAATACGGCGACCAGAACTGCATGCAGTACTCCAGCTGTGACCCAACCAAAGTATTATACAATTTAAGTATAACCTCCCTGCTCTTACATTCTATGCCTCAGCCAATAAAGGCAAGCATTCCGAATGCCTTCTTAACCACCTTATTCACCTGGCCTGGTACTTTCAGGGATCTATGGACAAGCACTCCCTTTGTTCATCTACACTATTAAGTGGCCTACCGCTTAATGTGTATACCCTTTCCTTATCAGCCCTCCCAAAGTGCATCACCTCACACTTCTCTGAATTAAATTCCATTTGCCATTGCTCTGCCCACCTGACCAGTAGATTAATATCCTTCTGCAGCCCATGACTTTTTTCTTCTTTATCAACCACACAGCCAATTTTAGTGTTGTGTGCAAACTCCCTGTACTCAAATCTAAATCGTTGATATATACCACAAAAAGCAAGGGACCCAGCACTGAGCCCTGCGGAACCCCACTGAAAACATCCTTCCAGTCACAAAAACATCCATCAACCATTACCCTTTGCTTTAAATGTTAACTTGGCTTAAGGCAGTATCCTCGCCTCCAAGTCAGGAGGACATCGGTTCAAGTTCCAGTCTAGGACTTGAGCACATAATCTAGGCTGACCATTCATTGCTGTACTGAGAGCGCTGCAATGTTAGGGAGGTCTGCTTTTTGATGAGATGTTACACTGAGGCCGTTCGCTTATTCAGGTGTATACAAAACAACCCATTGCACATTTTTTGAAGAAGAGTATGAAGTTCTCCCAGTGTCCTGACCAACATTCATCCCTCAAACAACACCAGTAAAAAGAGATCAACTTTCATTTTTGGCACTTTGCTGTGTACAAATTTGCAGCTGTGTTTCCCTACATAGCAAAGATGACTCCACTGAATAGTATTTTATTGGCTGTCCTGAATACGTGAAAGATGCTATAAAAATGCAAGTTTCTTTTTTATATAGCCAAACCAGTACAGTACAAGCTGAAGAAATTAATGCAAAGAATACACAATGTTCTGGTCAGGCCTTATTCCAGTCTGGTCACTGAACATGAGGGAAGCATTAAAGGTTGCGGCAGCAGAGCCACAAGATTAATACAGGTACAATATCTGAAATCTGGAAACCTTGGGACTGAATCCCCGCCGGATTTTGGACCTCGCCGCAGACCGAATTTCGGGTTTTGACGGATTTCGGACCTCGCCGCCCGCCGAAATGTCCGGTTTTCGGAATTCCTATACCGAGTACCTAGAATCAGCACAACAGGACGGGTTTTGATAGAATAGAACAGAAGAAAGGTTGTTCCCTCTGGTGAGTGGGTCAATAACCAGTGGTCATAGATTTAAAACTTTTGGCAAAAGATCTAGAGGAGAAATTAGATTTTTTTCCCACTCAGCTGTCAGGATCTGGAAACCTAACTGACAAGTTGGTGGAAGCTGATTCCATCAACAATTTTAAAAAGGGAGTTGGACAGGTACTTGAGGATGAGGAGCTTACAGGGACAAAAAGCAGGGGTGTGGGACTAAGCACGACTGCTCTGCCAAAGAGCCAGCAAAGGAATGATGGGCCGAATGGCCTCCTTCTGTGCTGTACATTTCTATGATTATAACATGAACTCAGAAAATATTGGAGAATCCTGGGTACTTAGGCTTTTAAAAGAAACTTAGAAGTATGTATGCAAACAGCAGCAAAAGAAAAATCCAAAATATGCCCTCAATTTAAAAGGGTTAGAAATTTAGATTATGACAAAACAAACTTAGGTCTGAGCTCAGGACGTACACCTGGAATTAACTTTTGAGTGAGATAGGGGAGACAAATATTCTCGAACCATTTAAGAAAAGTTGTTGTGTTGGGACGTGGGAAAATACTGTAGGTTCATTCTGTACGGATAAGCCAAGATAAGCCAACTAGCCTTCCTAATTCATGGCTATCTTGTGAGATAGATTGTGCTACTACAGTCCTTCAATAACTCATTGCTAACCTCTAGTGGTAATAAACTGGTACTGCAGGATTGCTGTATCAGTCCCACCCACCCTTTCCCTCAACGACTATCTGTCCCACCTGTGACAGAATCTGTGGCTCTCGTATTGGACTGTTCAGCCACCAAAGAACTCACTTCAGGAATGGAAGCAAGTCTTCCTCGATTCCGAGGGACTGCCTATGATGATAAGAGATCCCTGTAAGATGCCTGAAAACATCGGATTTATTTAAACATTTACTTTTTGTTGTGTGTGTGTGTGTGTGTGTGTGTGTGTGTGTGTGGTGGTGCTGGTGGTGGTGGGGTGGGGGGGGGGGAAAGAGAGGAGCAGATACCACTTAAGAAGAATTCTTACCTATTATTTAAAGCAAATTATGGGTTCAATTTTCCGGGGTCATTTGAGCCGTTTTTTTGTCGCACGCTGTTATTTTTGGCCTAAGTATTTAAATCAAAGTTTCCCCCAGGAATCTGCGCCGGCTTAACGGAGTTATTTTTTACGTTAGGTTTTTTTGACATCATGTTCCCTCATGTCTGTGCCAATTTTGATCATTTTTCAGTTTGCCCCCCCCCAAATTTCTGCTAGGTCGTATTTGGCCACTCTCAAAAATCCCTCTGGTGAGTTAACAGAAAGCAGCGTACATTGAGAAATCAGCACAGAAAGACACCATTGTTTTTCATCGAAGTTTTTGGAGGGAGTCAACAACACTTTAAATATCCATAATAAAGATGACATTTTTTTTTAAACCTTTCAACGGATTACATGGAAGTTTAATGGATTCTGAAGTTTTCTTTTCTTACTCACATGTCACCACCGAAAATCTGCAAACAGGGCTGGAGAGTCGCAGCGTTGGCTGGCAGAGTTGGCCCCGCGCCTGCACACAGGGGCTCCGCTGCTAAACAAGCCCGATGGGGGGGGGGGGGGGGGGTGGTGGGGTGGAGGGGTGCGGGGTGGTCGAAAGATTGCACTCAGCAGCAAATGAGCCCGGGGGAGAGAAGTCACAAGACTGCTGAGACCTGGGTGTGGTCCATACAGACCTTGGGGAGAGACAACAAAGAACCTGTCCTGCCTGCCTTCCTGTCGTTCTGAGCTTCTTACAAAGGTAAAATTTAACCATGGGGGCAATACTGACAATGGCATAGCTTGTGCGAGCGTTCTGCATCATGGTGCTACGGAGGAGACAAATGATTCGACGTCATCGCATGAGGAACCTCGGAGCCCATAGAGTGCTGGGCTGGAGACCTTACCCACCTCGGGTATATCAAGACAGGCGTTCGTACCTGAGTGACGCAGACTGTGTCAGAAGGCTGCGTTTCTGCAAAGAAGCTGTAACTGAGATCTGTGAGTTGGTCAAAGCAGACCTGCAACCTAGAAGCGTTAGAAGGACTTCTTTGTCAGTTGACGTGAAGGTTACAACTATACTTTCATTCTATGCCTCTGGATCATTTCAAGCTACAACTGAGGATGTGTGCGCCATTTCTCAACATGCAACACATATCTGCATTCGGCAGGTGACAGCTGCACTATATGCCCGGAGGAATTACTACATAAAGTTCCCCATGACCGCCCAGGCAATGCGTGACGGGGCTGTAGGCTTCTCCAGGATTGCTGGCTTCCCAAACGTACAGGGCTGCATTGATTGAACCCACATCGCCTTGCGAGCACCTTTGGAAGATTCTGAGATGTACAGGAACAGTAAAGGATTCCACTCCATTAATGTACAGCTCATGTGTGACGACATGCATCGCATCATGTCAGTCGATGCAAGATACCCTGGGAGCACCCATGATGCATTCAACCTACACGAGAGTGTGATATATCTGCCATGTTTCCGCAGCAGCCAGAAGGGCAGAGCTGGCTATTGGGAGACAAAGGGTACGGCCTCGCCACCTGGCTCATGATGCCCCTACGTGTAACCTGAACCGAAGCTGACCAGGAATAACACATGTCATACATCGACAACCTCGGTTGTTGAGCTGCAGTTCGCGGACGACGCCTGCGTCTGCGCACATTCTGAAGCTGATCTCCAGGATATAGTCAATGTATTCATTGAGGCATATGAAAGCATGGGCCTTACGCTTTAACCTTCCGTAAGACAAAGGTCCTCCGCCAGCCTGTCCCCGCCGCACAACACTGCCCTCCAATCATCAAGATTCACGGCGCAGCCCTCGACAATGTGGACCATTTCCCATATCTCGGGAGCCTCTTATCAACAAAGGCAGACATTGATGCGGAGATTCAACATCGCCTCCAGTGCGTCAGTGCAGCCTTCGGCCGTCTGGGGAAAAGAGTGTTTGTAAACCTGGCCCTCAAATCCACCACCAAGCTCATGGTCTACAGGGCTGTAGTAATACCCGCCCTCCTGTATGGATCTGAGACATGGACGTTGTATAGAAGGCACCTCAAGTCACTGGAGATATATCACCAACGATGTCTCCGTAAGATCCTGCAAATCCCCTGGGAGGACAGGCACACCAATGTCAGTGCCCTCGTCCAGGCTAACTTCCCCAGTATTGAAGCACTGACCACACTTGATCAGCTTCGCTGGGCAGGCCCCATAGTTCGCAGCCAGATACAAGACTCCCTAAGCAAATGCTTTATGCGGAGCTCCTTCATGGTAAACGAGCCAAAAGTGGGCGGCGGAAACGTTACAAGGACACCCTCAAAGCCTCCCTGACACCTGGGAGACCCTGGCCAAAGACCGCCCAAGGTGGAGAAAGTGCATCCGGAAGGGTGTTGAGTTTTCGAGTCTCAATGCAAGAGCGTGAAGAGGTCAAGCGCAGACAGCGGAAGGAGCGCATGGCAAACCAGCCCTACCCTCGACGAATGTCTGTCCCACCTGTGACAGGGTCTGTGGCTTTGTATTGGACTGCTTAGCCACCAGAGAACTCACTTTGGGAGCAGAAGCAAGTCTTCCTCGATTTCGAGGGACTGCCTATGATGATGATTGCGAATCGCAGCATCATAGAGAGGACCATTGGCATCTTGAAACAGAGTTTCCGATGCCTGGTCCATTCCGGAAGCTACTTGCTATACATTCCTGAGATTGTCGGTCAGTTCACTGTTGTGTGCTGTATGCTGCATAACTTAGCCAACATGAGGCAGCAGCAGCTGGTAGTAGAAGACCCATCTGAGGCGAGAATGGCTGATGATGATAACGAGTACGAGGAAGCCATGCAAGTACCTGAACCCGGAGCACGATGGTGGAGGAGGGCTGGCCATCGTGCACCTTTTAACGATTGCTCGAGCCGTGCGCCAGCAGCTCATCTGTGAACGCTTTGCTGCCTGACGGCTCAGCGGCAACTATTCCACATGGATCATGTTTACTGTTTTGACCTGTTCCGTAATGTTGTGTTAATGGAACAAATGATGGAAATGATTCTTGATTGCTTCAAAAGTTGTTAATAATGGAATAATGTAAATGATTCAGTTTTAATATAAAATATATTTTATTCAAAAATTAACAGTTCTTTGTACTTAACTTTAATAAAATTAATTTTGTATCAAACTTTAAAGTTTTCAGTTACGAACATTTCAAAACTTTAAGATCACTTACTAACTTTTAAACTTGTAAATTTACATAACTTACAAAAAACTTTTAATTTGAGAACAGTAACAACAACAGCAGCAAAGAAAGGCTGCACCCATCTCTCCTCCACCTTATTCCAAGACCGCCTGCCGCGCTTGTTCTTGGTGACTCTACCAGCCCTGCCCTCAGGCGTTGGCGTAGTGTTTCTGGGGTCGGTACCAAGCTTATTCTTTCTAAGATCTCGGGTAGTGCACACCTATTGGGGGGGGGGGGGGGCAGGTGGCAATGTGGAAGGCCCGGCTTGGGGACCTTCAGAAGCAGGTGTGTGAGTGGCAGTTGATTCGGTCAATGGGCGCGGGGTCTGGGCGTGTTCCCTTATTGCAGCAGCTAACTCCAATATGCCGTTCCTCATGCGCCCAGAGTGTCTCAACGACCTGCAACATTCCCTCCCTCAAGTTCACTGATAGTGTTTGCACCATCGCTGACATTCCCTCCCTGATGTTCACTAACAGCGCATCAGCACCTGTGACAGTCCCTCCTTCATGGTTTCAGCTGACTGAAATATTCTCTCACTCATGGTCCCAGACATCGTTCCCATTTCTTGTAAGATTGCTGTTATTTCTCCCGACAGTCCCGCTACCTCATCACCCACCTCACTGATGGTGTCCAGGAATGATCGCATAAGGTCAATGCTCTCCACACACATTGCCATCATCTGAACCACATCTGTTAGATCCTGCACCTCAGAAAGCACTGTAGAACTCTCCTTTCCATCCTCACCCTGGGTGTGCCTCGCTGCACCCCACCATTGGGACCCGCAGCCTCGGAAGGTGGGGCCCTGGGTGTGCCTCGCTGCACCCCACCATTGGGACCCGCAGCCTCGGAAGGTGGGGCCTTGGGTGTGCCTCGCTGCACCCCACCACTGGAACCAGCAGATTCGGACGGTAGGAAACCATGGAATGTCCCACCAATACTCAAAACACTAGTCATGGAAGGGGCTGGCACCTCAATGGGCGGCACCTGCACCTCCTCCAAAGTCAGTAAAACAGTGGGGGCTTCATCCATCTCCATCCCCTCCCCCTCACCCCTATGCTCTTGGTCTGGAGGGCGAGATTGGAAGATGTTCTCCTCGTCAGGGTTGGCCTCAAGTTCTGCAAAATATAACAGAACACAGATAAATGGTTAGCAGCAGAGGAGGGGGCAGGGTGGGTGGCATGAGTAGGCTCACATAGCGCAGGCAGCAGGCTGATTTGAAGGACCATGATGAATGATGGCACACTGCATCAACGAAAGCGTAGCTGATGGAGCCATCCCCATGAACCGAAGCATGGCTAGCCCGCGCAGTACTTAATATTTAGCAAAGCCAGACTGTGGAATTTGCAGGACTTACCCACTCCCTCGAATATGGGCCCAGCTTGTGCAGTGGAGGTTACTTTTCTCCAGGCAGGACCCATCAAAGCATCGACCCTCTCTTCCAAAGGTGTCAGTGGCTGCAGATTTGCCGGGCCTCCTCCTGTTCGAGTTCTTTCCTTTTTGTTATGTGCCATCTTCCTCTGCAAAGATGAGAAGGCAACTTTTTAAGAGAGTGTGTCTTTCCGCTGGGTGGGACATATACAGCTGGTCACATTTATAAATTGCAATTCCATTGAATAAATGAAAATATTACTTACACTAACTACTTGACCAAGGTCCTGCCACTTCTTTTTACACTGGCCTCCAGATCTCGTGCTGGTCACTATTGCACAGTAATCTTCTGCAACTTGGTTCCAGCGTTTCTTTATTTCTTTGGGTGGAACTTTTGTGTGACCTCTGCTGGTGTCCAGCTCCTGCCATCTGGCCTCAATCACAGTAACTAGTGCCTCCACTTCATCTTGTAAGTAATTCTTGGTCCTTGCACCACGTTGCATCTTGTATTGCAGCAACGATTTTTCCAATGCTCTCAAACAGCACTCAACGTTCTCACACACATAACTGGCTCTTTAAAAATGGCCAATTGCAGACACGGAGCTGTACTGCGCATGCGCGCCCACTGGGATCACGTGATCTTTTTGCGTATGCGTAGAAGGTATGGCATCGTTTTTTCGGCGCACACAGCAGGCTCCACCCCCCACCGGCACGAGGTGACTGGACAGTCTGCGCGGCGGCAAATTTGAAAAACACAGCGGGGAAACTTTGGACAAATATTTTTGCCGTATTTCTGGCCGAGAAAAACGGGCGTAACTCCGGCAATATGCAAAAAAATGGGCTTGGGCAAAGTTGAGCAAGTTGACTTTTCAAACATAGTAGTGGCTGATTTAAATGGAAAGATTAATGACAAATTTTATAATCTGATGTCTTCCAAAATTTTCTTTAAAAAAAAATTCCATCTTCCTGGCTGACTTTGTTTGAAATATTTTTGCTCAAGCCCTCATTGGGTTAACTGCCTGTGAGGACGCACTGGCCACGTGAAGGAGCTCAGACTTCAGCAGAGGGGGGATGCATTAAACCAGGGAGTGTCAGTCTGTCCTTTAACACGGTGTTAATTCAGTGCCCTCATAGTGACTGCCCTAAAGTGTTCTAGACCAGCTCTCCCGATCCAAATAAAAATATTTGGGAAGAAAAAAAAAAAAAATCGCAAAGAAAAAACTCCAAAAAACACAACTCTGTTTTCTATCCATTGGCCAATTTTGCATCCATGTCCCGTCCTTCCTAGCATATAATGCAGTATTTTCTGCCACCAAAGGAAGTTTTGGTGGTTGTTTTTCCAAAGGCTTTGTTTTTATAAAAGGTTAGTGATGCGGAGGATTCTGATTTAACCCACTGTGACATAAGGCCTATTTGTCCCCCCCACTCCCCGCACTCCCGTATTGTGTGATAGAGATGGCTTGTTTCTGAATGCTGTGTGAAGTCTTTATTTGGTTACTGTCATTGGACTTACTTGATCTGGAAGCAATCCAGAGCTTTCAAAAGCAACATTGAAACATAGGAATTGCTAGACCAAAAAAGACCTAGTTCACCTTCTACCATCCTGGTAGTCACACGATACAATGATAATGAGGTTGTAGACTAACCATAGCCATCAATCTCTATTAATTAGTCTACAACAGATCCAGAAATGAGGGGAAGAAAGGTCCTGAGGTGCAATGTTCCTGTTAATTTTTTTGGGTGCGTGGCCCCTTTAAAGGGACTCCGTGGCCCATTCAACATACCCGACATGCGCAGTTTTTCTCATTGAAAAGTCAGAGAGCCGGCTACGAGAGAAGACCAGAGAGCTGCACAGCCATACAACTTAAAGGGAACATTGCTGTGGTGGAAAGCTTTGGCAACCTTAGGTCCAAACTCACCTGTTCTTGCCAAGCTTGCTGCAATTACCATATGCCATGCCTCTAATTATTCATATACTATGTGACGTAGCATTCTTAAGAAGAGGATATCCTGGAAATGCTTGGCTGGTGAAGAACATGCATTTCATTATTTGAAGATGATGTGACGCACATATAGAGCTGGTGCTGTGCTGACTCAGAATAAGGCACTGATCCACCGTGGCATTGCTCATGGACCAAAAGAATTGTCCAACTCTTCCCTACTTTTTTTTTTTGCACTCTTCCTTTCTATATCTGTGACTCTGGCTTTCTGTTTGTATTCCACTCCCTCTGTATGGTGCTCATGTACTGTTCTCACTGTTGTCTGTATCACTGTGCTTGTGTATCAGTCTTTCTATTTGCTCATTTCCTCTCAGTTCTCCCACATGCTCCTCTATTGCTAAGACAATCAATATTTGTTTAACCTGAAGTGGAGAGTCTAGAGATGCTGAAATTGTACTCCTTAGAGCAGAGAAGGTAAAGGAGAGATTTAATAGAGATATTTAAAATTCTAAGTGTTTTGATAGAGTAAATAAGGAAAAACTGTTTCCCCCGGAAGGAGGGTCGGGAACCAGAGGACACAGATTGAAGATAATTGGCAAAAGAACCAGAGGGGAGAGAATTTTATTTATGCAGCCTGTTATGATAATCTGGAATGTACTGCCTGAAAGGATGGTAGAAGCAAATTCAATAATAACTTGCAATTAGATATATAATTGAACAATGAAAATATTGCAAGGCTATCAGGAAAGAGCATTGGATTTCAAAGAGCCTGCACAGGCACAATGGGCTGAATGATTCTATGATTTTAGATCCCATGATAAATAGTAAGGGGTCAGCACTCACACATTGTTTGGGTACTGTTGTGTATCTGTAAAGCATGCACTCCCATGTTCCGCCACCAGGGAGCGCATCCCCTGAAGTCCCAAGGGATCCCTGCATCATTACTTTAACGTCCCTGTGTGCAGTCTCATCTGTGTTAGGAACACAACAATTGACGACGAGTACACGAATCCAACGCAAAGATGCATCAAACTGCAAGCATCTTGGAGAAGTTCTCGGAGGGTGAGGACTGGGAAGCCGATGTCGAACGGCTAGACCAGTACTTTGTAGCCAATGAGCTGGACGGAGAAGGAAGCGCTGCAAAAAGGAGAGCGGTCCTCCTCACGGTCTGCGGGGCACCGACCTACAGCCTCGTGAAGAATCTTCTGGCTCAGGTGAAACCCACAGATAAGTCGTATGAGGAGCTGTGTACACTGGTTCGGGAGCATCTTAACCCGAGGGAGAACGCGCTGAAAGCGAGGTATCAGTTCTACACGTGCCAGCGATCTGAAGGTCAGCAAGTGGCGAGCTACGTCGCCGAGCTAAGGCGACTTGCAGGACAATGTGAGTTTGATGGCTACCTGGAACAAATGCTCAGAGACTTTTTTGTACTGGGCATTAGCCACGAGACCATCCTATGAAAACTTTTGACTGTAGAGACACCGACCCTCAGTAAGGCCATTGCGATAGCACAGGCGTTTATGTCCACCAGCGATAACACCAAACAAATCTCTCAGCACATGAGTGCTAGCAATGTTCATAAATTAACTGGAATTGTGTTTGCGAGCAGAAATGTACAGGGCAGAAACCACGAGTATGCAACTGCCAGCAGGCCACAGGTGGCCCAGATGACTCAGAGTCCGCAACAAAGGATGAATGCAAGGCAATTCACATGTTGTTGGCGTTGTGGAGGCTTCCATTCAGCCTATTCGTGCCGCTTCAAAGGGTATGTTTGCAAGAGCTGTGGAACAATGGGGCACCTCCGATCAGCTTGCAAACGAGCTGCAACCTCTGCAAAACCTGCTAACCACCACGTGGCAGAGGAAGATCGATCAATGGTGGATCAAAGCAATTTCGAGCCTCAGAGGGGGCAGATGCTTAAGTACACGGGGTGCATACATTTTCGATGAAATGTCCACCTATGATGCTAAACATAAAACTGAATGGCTCACCCATCATGAGTAAAAAGATGTTTGAGAGACTGTGGTGCAACAAGGCACTCAGACCAGCCTTGAGCCCCATCCACACAAAACTGAGAACGTAAACCAAAGAGCTTATCACTGTCCTCGGCAGCGCCATAGTCAAGGTCACCTACGAGGGCACGGTGCACGAACTGCCACTCTGGATTGTCTCGGGCGATGGCCCCACACTGCTTGGAAGGAGCTGGCTGGGCAAATGCCGCTGGAACTGGGATGACATCCGAGCGCTATCACATGTCGATGAGGCCTCATGTACCCAGGTTCTCAACAAATTTCCTTCCCTTTTTGAGCCAGGCATTGGAAACTTTTCCAGGGCAAAGGTGTGGATCCACTTGGTTGGTCCCAAAGGCACGACCCATTCATCACAAGGCGCGAGCAGTACCTCACATATTGAGGGAGAGAGTGGAAATCGAGCACGACAGGCTGCAACGCGAGGGCATCATCTCCCCATTGGAATTCAGCGATTGGGCCAGCCCGATTGTTCCAGTGCTCAAATGTGATGGCACGGTCAGGATTTGTTGCGATTATAAAGTAACTATTAATCGTTTCTCGCTACAGGACCAATACCCGCTATCTAAGGCGGACGACCTATTTGCGACGCTGGCAGGAGGCAAGACGTTCACCAAGCTCGACCCGACTTCGGCCTACATGACGCAGGAGCTGGAGGAGTCTTCGAAGGGCCTCACCTGCATCAACACGCACAAGGGACTGTTCATCTACAACAGATGCCCGTTTGGAATTCGGTCGACTGCAGCGATCTTCCAGAGAAACATGGAGAGCCTACTCAAATCGGTACCACGCACGGTGGTTTTTCAAGACGACATATTGGTCAAGGGTCGGGACACCGTCGAGCACCTACAAAACCTGGAGGAGGTCCTCCAGCGACTGGATCGCGTAGAGTTGCGACTGAAGAGGTCGAAATGCATCTTCATGGCAACAGAAGTGGAGTTTTTGGGGAGAAAGATCGCGGCGGACGGCATTCGGCCCACAGACGCCAAGACAAGAGGCCATCAGGAACGCGCCCAGGCCACAGAATGTCACGGAGCTGCAGTCGTTCCTGGGACACAACTATTTTGGTAACTTCCTACCGGGGTTAAGCACCCTCTTAGAGCCCCTACATGTGTTATTGTGTAAAGGTGAGAACTGGGTATGGGGCAGAAACCAAGTAATTGCTTTTGAGAAAGCCAGAAACATTTTATGCTCAAACAAGCTGCTTGTATTGTATAACCCGTGTAAAAGACTCGTGCTAGCATGTGATGCGTCGTCGTATGGAGTCGGGTGTGTATTACAACAAGCTAACATTGTGGGGAAGTTGCAATCTGTCGCCTATGCTTCCAGGAGCTTGTCTAAGGCCGAGAGGGCCTACAGCATGATTGAGAAAGAGGCATTAGCGTGTGTGTTCGGGGTAAAGAAAATGCATCAGTACCTGTTTGGCCTCAAATTTGAGCTGGAAACCGATCACAAGCCCCTCATATCCCTGTTCGCTGAAAACAAGGGGATAAATACTAATGCCTCAGCCCGCATACAAAGGTGGGCACTCGCGCTATCAGCGTATAACTATACCATCCGCCACAGGTCAGGCACCGAGAACTGTGCGGATGCTCTCAGTCGGCTACCATTGCCCATCATGGGGGTGGAAATGGCGCAGCCTGCAAACTTGTTGATGGTCATGGAAACGTTTGAAAATGATAAATCAGCTGTCATGGCCCGCCAGATTAGGACTTCGACCAACCAAGGTCCTCTGCTATCCCTAGTAAAAAACTGTGTACTGCATGGGAGCTGGGCCAGCATCCCCATTGAAATGCAAGAGCTAATCAAGACGTTCCAGTAGCGAAAGGACGAGCTGTCCATTCAGGCAGACTGTGGGGTAACCGCGTTGTGCTACCCAAAAAGGACAGGGAGATGTTCATCTCGGATCTCCACAGCACACACCCGGGCATAGTAATGATGAAAGCGATAGCCATATCCCACATCCCGGTATTGATTCTGACTTAGAGTCCTGTGTACAGCAATGCAGCGTGTGTGCTCAGTTGAGCAACGCGCCCAGAGAGCCACCACCAAGTTTGTGGTCCTGACCCTCCAGACCGTGGTCGAGGATCCATGTCGACTATGCGGGCCCGTTTCTCGGTAAAATGTTCCTGGTGGTAGTGGATGCTTTTTCAAAATGGATTGAATGTGAAATAATGTCGGGAAGCACCGCCACCGCCACCATTGAAAGCCTGAGGGCCATATTTGCCACCCATGGCCTGCCTGACATACTGGTCAGTGACAACGGGCCATGTTTCATCAGTGCCGAATTAAAAAAATTCATGACCCGCAATGGGATCAAACATGTCACCTCGGCCACGTTTAAATCAGCCTCCAATGGGCAGCCAGAGCGGGCAGTACAAACAATCAAACAGAGCCTTAAACGAGTCACAGAAGGCTCACTCCAAACCCGCCTGTCCCGAGTACTGCTCAGCTACCGCACGAGACCCCACTCGCTCACAGGGATGCCCCCGGCTGAGCTACTCATGAAAAGGACACTTAAAACCAGACTCTCGC
Organism: Pristiophorus japonicus; assembly: GCF_044704955.1. Lineage (NCBI taxonomy): Eukaryota > Metazoa > Chordata > Chondrichthyes > Pristiophoridae > Pristiophorus > Pristiophorus japonicus. Next base: position 489,524,584 of record NC_091977.1, on the reverse strand, counting down.
TGGTTCACCCCAACCTGCATGATCAGGTAGAGAGCAGGCGGCAGCAACAAAATGTAAACGATAGTCGCGCCACTGTGTCACGGGAAATTGATCTGGATGACCCTGTGTATTTGCTAAACTATGGACATGGTCCCAAGTGGATCGCGGGCACGGTGATAGCTACAGAAGGGAGTAGGGTGTTTGTAGTCAAACTAGACAATGGACAAATTTGCAGAAAGCACCTGGACCAAACGAGGCTACGGTTCACAGACTGCCCTAAACAACCCACAGCAGACACCACCTTTTTCGAGCCCACAACACATACCCAAAGGATCAACGACACCACCCCGGTCCAGGAAATTGAACCCATCACGCCCAACAGCCCAGCAAGGCCAGGCTCACCCAGCAGCCCTGCAGGGCCAACAACACGCCAGAACAGACATTTGTACCGAGGCGGTCCACCAGGGAAAGAAAGGCTCCCGACCGCCTCACCTTGTAAATAGTTTTCACTTTGACTTTGGAGGGGGGAGTGATGTTGTGTATCTGTAAAGCATGCACGCCCATGTTCCGCCACCAGGGAGTGCATCCCCTGCAGTCCCAAGGGATCTCAGCATCCCTTGGGAGCACTGTATATAAGCCGGCCCCTTAAGGCCTGTTACTCACTCTGGCGTTGCTTAATAAAGACGGAGGTCACCGTTACTTTAACCTCCCTGTGTGCAGTCTCATCTGTGTTAGGAACACAACAGGTACCAGGATCTGGGCCAAGGGATAGGTGAAAAGATTGGCTTTCTGATGTAACACATGTGGGACTGGGTGCTGATTATGCAGGAGAGAGCGAGTGCAGATTAAGTCTGTGGTTAGCACGCAAGGAGTTGATCGATTGGACAGGGGTTCAGGAAAGAGTAGGAAGCTCCGGGTTTGGGCCAGAAAGAGCAGTCCGGATCCCGGACTATTCATGGTGATAGAGCTAGGATCAGAGATCACTGGGCCAAGGGGAGTAGCTCCGGGACATGAGTACTTGGGGAGGGTTGGGATCAAGGAGCACTGGGCTGGGGCATCAGGAAACAATGAGAAGGAAGGAGAATTCTATGAGAGTTGTTAGAGCATGGAATGCTTTGTCACAGGCAGAGAACATTGCATTTTTAAGGGAAAAGTGTATAATAACTTGAAACAGAGAACGATACAAGGCTACGGAGAGGGAAGGGTGTAGCGGGATTACTTTTGAATTGCTCTAGCAAACAGGCAGCAGAGGCACGAATGGCTGCCTTTTGTACTTTAAGCTTCTTTGGTTCCAAGTGATCCTGACACGAACAAACCTTACACTGAGGAGTACTGACATCCTGTGCACAAAAGAGGCCCTGGGATCACTGACCTAGTTCACATGGAAAACCCAAGTAGGACTGTTGAAGGAGGGAAGCAACTGAGGATGGAGCAGTACATAAATCCCAGGCTACGGATATGGGGGGAGGGGAGCGAAAAGAGTGGGTATGAGCTATTCGTAAGGTAGGATGGGTACTTGGTTAATCATACACTGGCTGACTTTAGTGAATGGATTTTCTTCTTTTAAGTTGGCTGAATAGACATTAGCCAATTAGCATAAGTCACTCCGATAAGCACTAGCTGGGGCAAACTGAATTTCCGGGATTGTAATTTCTGCACAAGTGCACCAAAATTTATGCCATCGTCTGCTCCGATCTTGCAGACGGGAACTCACTCCAGAATTTGCCGTGGAGCTCATTTGGCTGCGCCAGAACGTAAAACTCAGCGTAAAACGAGCACAAATGTAGCACCGCTAATTGTTGCCCATGTGTTACAACTGTAGATAATTCATAATTCATGTTTAAATTGATGTACGCCCCTCAGAAAATAAAGACTTACTGTGTGTGTCCATATTGCTGTTTCACAGACTTTTATTTCTAATCGGGAAGGGTGCACATGTGTGTGAAATGGAGAACTCTAATGCTTCACAACAGCACTGCTGCATCAGTTAATGGTCTGGCAAGAACCAAAACAGAAATACTGAGCGGAAAGCAATGTTCCCTTTAAGCTGCACGGCCACGCAGCGCTCCCGGCACAGCCGGCTCACTGGCTTTTAAACAGGAAAACACACACGAGCGCTATTTTGAATGGGCCGCGCACCCAAAAAAAATTAAGGGAACATTGGCAGAAGGATGTGAATCTCAATTAAATCTGGGTTTGAACTCAGTTGTCCAGTTAAGGTCCCTGACATTTCACCGCCAGGTCTGCTGGAGAGGAACCAATTTTTGGTTTAGCCTCTCGTTTCTGCAACTAAAAAGCCAGAGGCTCCACTGCTATGTCCAGTAGCAGATTTTTTTAAATTTAATTCAAATTCTCAAACTGCTATGGTGGGACTTGAACTCACATTCTCTGGATTAGTAGTCCAGGCCACTGGATTACTAGTACAGCAACATAACCACTAAACGACCATAACCAAACAATTGACACAAAATTTTAATTTAATTGATACTAAACAAACATTAGGGGGGGTAGCTCATTCATTAAGTATTGCTCAGGTTGGAAATCAAAACCCTGGAATTGTTTGTTAGAAGGGTAATTAAAGGGATGTAGAAGATCAGCCACGATCTCATTGAATGACAGACCAGACTCGAGCGGCTGAAAGGCTATTCATGCTTAAACAGTGGATTGTGGCAGTAACCACCTTGTGTTAAGAATTTTTTTGATAGCCTCTCCTTTAATACTTTTTGTGATTATCTTAACTTAATGCCTCTTTTTACCATGTTGCTAAATAATGGAAGCAATCTATTATCCTTTTGTAACCCTTCCAAATTGTAAATACCTCTTATCAGATCACCCCATAACCTTTTCAATTCCAGTGAAAATTGCTCTAACTTCTCAACTTTCCTTCAAAAGCAACCCCTCATTCATAATACCATCCTGGTAAATCTGTGCTTCACTTTTCACATTTTTATATCCATGTGAATTGTTTACCAACTGCTGGCCTATCATTTCTAGGTTTAGCCCAATTTTTTGAAGAGGTGTTATATTTGCTACTGCCTCGCATAATTTTCCTTTTCACGGGACTTTGGCAAATTATGGACAGGACTTCCTTTTTCATCCCTGCCATCCACTGATGTAAACCATTAGTCCTAGTGATGATGTCTTTAGTATGATTTCTCTTTGAATAATAACCTTCACTAACCATTCCATATCCACCTCTGGAGGAAAATTCCAATATCCTCTGTAAAAACAAAGTACTTATTTAATATCTGATAATGTTCACAAAAGTAAAAGCCTATGGAATCCAGGGCAAAGTGGCAAGTTGGAACCAAAATTGGCTCAGAGGCAGGAAGCATAGGGTAATGGTTGATGGGTGTTTTTGCGACTGGACGGATGTTTCCAGTGGGGTTCTGCAGGGCTCAGTTACTAGGTTCCTTGCTTTTTGTGATTTACATCAATGATCGAGACTTGAATACAGGGGTTATGATTAAGAACTTTGCAGATGATACTAATCAACCGTGTGGTGCAAAATGAAGAAGAAAGCTGCGGACTGCAGGAAGATATCAATCAACTGGTCAGGTGGGCAGAACAGAGGCAAATGGAATTTAATCCAGAGAAGTGTGAGGTAATGCATTTTGGAAGGGCTAACAAGGAAAGGGAATACACATTAAATGGTAGGATACCGAGAAGTGTAGAGGAACAAAGGGACCTTGGAGTGCATGCTCACAGATCACTGAAAGTAGGTCAGGTAGATAAGGTGATTAAGGCGGCATACGGAATGCTTGCCTTTATTAGCCGAGGCACAGAATACAAGTGCAGGGGGGTTATGCTTGAACTGTCTCAAACACTGGTTAGGCCACAGTTCTGGTCACCGCAATACAGGAAGGACATGGATTGCACTGGAAAGGGTACAGAGGAGATTTATGAGGATGTTGCCGGGAGTGGAGAATCTAAGCTATGAGGACAGATTAGATAGGCTGGATTTGTTTTCATTGGAATAGAGGAAGCTGAGAGGAGACCTCATTGAGGTGTATAAAATTATGAGGAGCCTAGATATAGTGGATAGAAAGGGCCTATTTCATTTAGCAGAGATGTCAACAACCAGGGAGCATAAATTTAAAGTAATTAGTAGAAGGTTTAGAGAGGATTTGAGGGGAAATTTCTTCTCGCAGAGGGTTGTTGGGGTCTGGAACTCACTGACTGAAAGAGTGGTAGAGGCAGAAACCCTCACCACATTTAAAAAGTACTTGGATGTGCACCTGAAGTGCCCTCACCTGCAGGGTTACGGACCTAGAGCTGGAAAGTGGGATTAGGCTGCATAGTCTCTTGCTGGCCGGCACGGACACGATGGGCCGAAATGGCCTCCTTCCATGCTGTAAACCTCTATGATTATGGCGCGGAATTTGCGATGGGTAATAACGGAAAGCTAACAGCATTCGCTATTACCCCTTTGAAATGGACCTCAACTTCGGAATGTAGTCAAAATAAAAAGAGGTTCTCAGTTCCTGAGAGAATTCTGAAATGTGATTGACTGCTTAGACAGCTTGTTGACATCACAGCAGAATGCATTAGGGATTCCCCATTATATTGCACTGATCTCACTTATGCATTGAAAAAGGTAAACTTCTCGCTGCAGAGATCGCAAGATCTCTGGGCAGCTTTCTTTGGGGCCTGTGGTTAATGTACTTGCATTGCCACAGACCACACATTCCAGAAGTCTCTGGCTTCCTGGAAAGTTCTTTCTGTACATTATAAATGACAATCAAGAGAATTGCCCAAAAGAAGTTAACTTAATTATAATTAGCTTGTATTAAGGCAGAGTGCGGCACATAGATGTGCGACATTCACACAGGAAGTACGTGCATTTGGAACACATGGAACAGTACCTTTTCCTCAGTAATCCAACAGATAAAGTTAAGATTACAAATTCACAGAATAGCTCGTACCTCAAAACTGTTTTTTTCCCCCAGTGAAAAAAGAAATATCCAATAATTTGAATTGAGCAACTTAAATAATAGTGCAAAGTGGGAATTTAATGCTAAAAAAATTGTATCAGATAATTTGAATTAAACAGCTTTGAATTAAGAATAGACTGAACTCCTTCAGGTAAAGTTTCTTATTATAAATGTAATCAAGCACGCCATATGTGCAGTACCCTCACCAGCATATCCTAAAGAAAACAAAAGCTTTCAGAAACAGTAGAAACAAGGTCAGATGTTATTTAAAATAGCACTGCTATGTAATTAGTATATAATAGATAGATGAGTGGGAGTAATTACTCTAAAATAATCTCATCCTAGCCATTCATTTTTTTTCTTGTCCCTTTCTCCCATTATTTCTATCCAAAAACTCCCTCTTATTATCCTGTACATAACCAACTGGTAATTCAGAACAATAAAAGCAACTTGCATTTATATACCGCCTTTAACTATTAAAATGTCCCAAGATACTTCACATTACAATACTTTTTACAAATCGCTGCAGTAAGGTCTAATGCACAGACTTACCTCAAACCTCCATTTCTCCGGATAATTTTAGTTCTGCTCTTCACTTTGTAATGAGAAGATCCAGACCCGATCAACATCTTCTTAGGGGCGTCAGTGGCATACTCGGCCCTTTTCAATGCTATAGGTCGCATCCGATGGCCTGAAGGTCCTGTCTCGTAAGAGTCCTGTGACTTCCACTGGTACAGTGACTTCGAAGGGGAAACCGTCTCTGCTGCTTTCCAGCAGTACTTGTTCGACGAGGCTCCTCTCTTGTGACAGCACCCAGCCTTTTTGTGTTTTCCTGCTGATCTAAACTCCAGACCTGTACCATCTTCTCCCACAGCAACACATTTCGTGGGACTTTTAACCAACTTTGGCGAGACAGGCTTCCGACTCAGTTCGGTGGACCTCATGGGTTGGCTTGGTTTGGCGGTGTTTGAAACCCAAACGTACTTTGCCTTCCTGCCCTTGCACACTCTACTGGAAACAGAAGTGTTCGTCCTTTGTTTCTTAAGTACTTTAAGTGGCAATGTGGCTTTTGATTTCAAAGATCCTCCGACCGCATGCATTGTTTGAACCTGGGAAGTGTTGACAGAGATTGGTTCTGTGGCTGTCTTCAAAGTCTCGTTCTGGCATCTGCATGATCTAGAAATCACATTGACATCTGGTACTTTCTGCCATGTATATTTGGAACTTTTAATTGGCGAGGAACCATGTGTCACTTGGTCTAGAGAATTCGAAATGTTAAGAAATCTTTCTGATGTTACGCAATCATTCTTGCTGTGCTTGTCCAACTCGGCAATTTTATGCATGACAGATGCTTTCTGTGACTTGCCTGCTAATGCCTCAGGAACTCCACAGGCACCATCACTTAACTCAACAACCTGCTGGAGTTGACCTGTTTCCTGTGCAGTCCCACCAGCAACGCTGTGAATTTTACCCTTTACAGAGGCTTTCTGAAGCTTGCGCATTGATGCCTCGGGACCTGCGTTGGCACCTTCACTTGATTCAAAGTGTTGGATTTTAACCGATCCACGCACCACCATACCACGACAGCTGGGAGGAACGCTCGTCTGAGTTTTCCCTGCTACTTCAGTGGGCATTTGCTTTTCCACATTAAGTGCCTGACTTTCCTCTTCCTGCTTCCTCACACTTTTCAGGGTAGACCCTTTTGCAGAGTTAGACGTTGTGGCACCTATTCCGTCCATCCTTCTGGCCATTTTCACTTTCACCAGCTTCTCCTTCAGTGCCAACAGCTTATTGTTTTTCACTGCAAGCTCAGAATTCAGGGCCAACAAAGACTGCTCTTTTGGAGTTGCCTGAACTGTTCTGTATGACTTGCCTTGCAAGTTGCCTCCTTCTGGCACACTAGCCTTCACCATACATCTGCCAACACTATTCGACTCATGCCTACTAGCAGGTGTTATATCACCTCGAGAAACATTAGGAGGTGCCTCACCACTCGTATTAACGGGCTTCTTATTGACCAGTGAGTACTTTGTCCGCCATGAGCTGCTAGCTTCTGACCCATGATGTGCTGGAACTTTTTGTGGGCAGATGGAAGTGAATTTAGGGCTGCTACTAGTCCATTGCTCTTGCCTGTGTGGATTACAAGGCTCTGTAGCTGCAGGTACATCTCCATGGACATTCTTGTGGTTAGTTATAAGAGCTGTGCGGTTGAAGAGAAGAAAAAATTAGTTTGAAATGCACCAATATTTTTTCTCGGGAAGGGGACAGTTTATAGAGAGACTTGCAATTATATGGGCCTCATCACAACACTGCACATATAATCCATGGAAGTGCAGTGACTGTCATTCTGCAAGCAAATACAGCAGCCCTATTGCACAAAGTCCCAAACAGCAAATGAGATGAATGACTAGTTCTGAGAGAATTCATTGCGCTCACTCATTACATTCCCATCTTTGAGTCACCAAGTTAGGGGTTTCAAGCACAGATGAAACTTTTCCAACATTACAACAGTGACTATATTTCAAAGTTAATTAATTGACTGAAGTGCTTCGAGACATCCTGAAGTGCTATATAAATATAAAGATCCTTCTTTCCACGGCAGCAGCAGTCTAAATTGTTTGCTCATCCTGAAGTAGGGCTTGGACATGTCACCATGTGGCTCAGAGATGAGTGTGCTGCAAAGTGAGCTAAGCTGACAGGGACCTTCAGCTGTCTGAAAGGGGACAGGAAGCACTCAACAGTTTGGCTTAGTGGTGGCATTCTCACCCGAGTCAGGTAGTTGTGGGTTCAAGCCCCACTCCAGAGACCTGTGTAAATAATCTAAGCTGACACTTCAATTCAGTACTGAGAGAGTAATACAATGTTGAAAATGCCATTTTTCATGAGACAGTAAACCATGCCCTTTCAGGTGGATGTAAAATCTCAAGGCACTTTTCGATGAACAGGGGAGTTCTGGCCAACATTTTATCTCTCAACCAATACCACAAAAACAGAGTATCCACAACAACTTATATTTATATAGCACCTTTAACATAATAAAACATCATTTATTTCATTGCTGTTGTGGGACATGGCTCTGCACTAATTGGCTGCTGTGTCAAAAGTATTTTATAAAATCTTACAGCACAGAAGGCGGCCTTTGGGCCCAATGTGCCTCTGCTGGCTCTTTGAAAGAGCTAACCAATTAGTCCCACTTCCCTTCTCGTTCCCCATTAGCCCTGCAAATCTATCCTTTCAAGTATATATCCAATTCCCTTTTGAAAGTTACTACTGAATCTACGTCCACCACCCTTTCAAATAGTGCATTCCAGATCAACTCACTTATGGTTCTTTTGCCAATTATCTTTAATATGTGTCCTCTGATTAACAACCTTCCTGCCAGTGAGAACAATTTACTATCAAAACCCTTCATAATTTTGAACACCTCTATTAAATCCCCCCTTAACCTTCTCTGCTCTAAGGAGAACAACCCCAGCTTCTCCAGTCTTGCCACATAACTGAAGCCCCCATCCCTTTACCATTCTGGTAAAGCTCCTCTGCACCGTCTCCAAGGCCTTTACAGCCAATAGTTAGGGGACAGGTGCTCTTACTTATGTTACTTTTCAAAATAATAGGGTTCACAGTACTGATATGTTGACAGATTTAATAAGCATACCATATTACTGACAATAATTAAACATACATTTAACAACAGCAGTTACAGCAAAAGCTTGCTAGTTAGTCGGAGAATCCAAACACGTTACACTTACAAATTCAGTTTTTTTTCTAGGTTGATTAGCCCTTAATCGAATTCTAATGTATCTGTTTGAATACCCACTCTTTGTACCTTGAAATTGAATTTAATTAAATGTTTGACAAAAAAAAAAATGTTTTAATTTTTAAAATGTTTAATGGGGTAAAAAATAAACTTACCTTAATGGACAGAATTTTTAATACAAAAATTATTGATAACATTTTATTTTTCTATCTTTTAAAACTCTTACATTGGTTAAAGCAGGCCTTACTCCTGCTTTTACCAGGCGTAAGAGTTTGAAGGAAGTTCGCTGGGCAAGAGTTGGGAAAATAGCCCAAATCTCTGCCTTCACCCGGGACTGCTTTAGAACGGTCAAAATAAATTTTGACAGTTCGCAAGTTGCGCATCGCGTGCTGAGAACCGGCACTTGCGGGCCCTCTACGGGCGCCTGCGCACATTGTATGCACCCGTTGAGACCGCGATTTTTGGCCCATTGTTTCCATTTGTGGGGAAATAGAGGCAATCAATACAAGACAGTCTAGTCACCAAGATATCCAATAGGGAATTCAGAAGAAACTTCTTTACACAAAGAGTGGAACTCACTACCACAGGGAGTGGTTGAAGCGAATAGTATAGATACATTTAAGGGGAGGCAAGACAAGCATATGAAGGAGAAGAGAACAGAGGGTTATGCTAATAGATTTAGATGAGGAAAGATGAGAGGCTAGAGTGCATAAATGCTGTTATGGACTTTTCAATGCCATAGATCCTATGTAATAACTCCCTTACTTGCTACACAATCTAACTTTCCAGATCTATGGTCATTCTTAGGCAGATGTTGATCTTCAAGGCTTGAACAGACAAAGATAGCTTCTCTGTTTGCTGCAGTGTTTATCAACTAATGCTCCCTAACTGTCTCTGCCTGGAATGTCTTTTAATTAGGGTTATAAGAACATAAGAAATAGGAGTAGGAGGCCACACAGCCCCTCGAGCCTGCTACAGCATTTAATACGATCATGGCTGATCCGATCATGGACTCAGGTCCACTTCGCTGCCCGCTCCCCATAACCCCTTATCGGTTAAACATAGAAACATAACACAGAAAATAGGTGCAGGAGTAGGCCATTTGGCCCTTTGAGCCTGCACTGGCTGATCATTCACCTCAGTACCCCTTTCCTGTTTCTCTCCATACCCCTTGATCCCTTTAGCCGGAAGGGCCATATTTAACTCCCTCTTGAATATATCCAATGAACTGGCATCAACAACTCTCTGTGGTAGGGAATTCCACAAGTTAACAACTCTCTGAGTGAAGAAGTTTCTCCTCATCTCAGTCCTAAATGGCTTACCCCTTATCCTTAAGACTATGTCCCTTGGTTCTGGACTTCCCCAACAAGGGGAACATTCTTCCTGCATCTAACCTGTCCAGTCCTGTCAGAATTTTATATGTTACTATGAGATCCCCTCTTATCCTTCTAATCTCCAGTGAATACAGGCCCAGTCGATCCAGTCTCTCCTCATATGTCAATCCTGCCATCCCAGGAATCAGTCTGGTGAACCTTTGCTGCACTCCCTCAATAGCAAGAACGTCCTTCATTAGATTAGGAGACCAAAACTGAACACAATATTCCAGGTGAGGCCTCACTAAGGCCCTGTACAACTGCAGTAAGACCTCCCTGCTCTTATACTCAAATCCCCTAGCTATGAAGGCCAACATACCATTTGCCTTCTTCACCGTCTGCTGTACCTGCATGCCAACTGTCTATCTCTGTCTTAAATTCATTCAATGACCCAGCTTCCACAGCTTTGAGGCAGCGAATTCCACAGATTTGCAACCCTCTGAAAGAAGAAATTTCTCCTCATCTCTGTTTTAAATGGGCAGCCCCTTATTCTAAGATTATGCCCCCTCGTTCTAGTCTACCCCATCAGTGGAAACATCCTCTCTGCATCCACCTGGTCAAGCCCCCTCATAATCCTATATGTTTCGATAAGATCACCTCTCATTCTTCTGAATTCCAATGAATAGAGGCCCAACCTTCTCAACTTTTCCTCATAAATCAACTCCCTCATCTGCAGAATCAACCTGGTGAACCTTCTCTGAACTGCCTCCAAAGCAAGTATATATTTTCTTAAATATGGAAACTAAAACTGTATGCAGTATTCCAGGTGTGGCCTCACCAATACCGTATATAACTGTAGCAAGACTTCCCTGCTTTTATACTCCATCCCCTTTGCAATAAAGGCCAAGATTCCATTGGCCTTCCTGATCACTTTCTGTACCTTTTGTGTTTCATGCACAAGTACCTCCAGGTCCTGCTGTACTGCAGCATTTTGTAATCTTTGTCTATTTAAATAATAATTTGCTCTTACTAGATAGTGATTGGTGGTCCAGGTCCATGTGATTCCAGCAGATGCGTTCGTACGTGAAAGACATCTTCCCGTACACCACGCAACAAATGAAGGCCTCGGACCGGAATCCTACGTTCCTCCGGGACCAGCATCGTTTTGTAGACTTTTTTCGGGTCAGAGGTATTTGTACGAAGGAAGCCTCTGACCGCAATTTTTGGCCCAATAGCAGTACCATACTCGCAGAATTCCAAGACACTCTGATTAACCCGTTCCTTACACAATGAAGGTAGTCACTGTTGTAATTCAGCAAACACAGTAGCCAATTGGCACAGTACTTTCACCAAACAGCAATGAATGACCCGATAATGTTTAGTGATATTGGTTGAGAGATAAATACTGACCAGGATAAACTACCATTCTTTTCCTTGAATAGTGCCATGGAATCTTTAACGTTCACCGAAAACGGCAGACAGTCTCAGTTTAACGTCTCATCCGAAAGAAGGCACCCTCGACAGTGCATCACTCCCTCAGTACTGCACTGGAGTGTCAGCCTAGATTATGTGCTCAAATCTCTGGAGTGACACTTGAACCGACAACCTTTTGACTCAGAGGCGAGAGCGCTACCACCGAGCCGCGACTGACACAGGCTGGGACAGCCTATGATGATGACATATTAAAATTGCGTTTTATTATATTAACCACTTTACAATGGTTAATTCTACCTTTTATATAACCCAGGATTAGGGCCTGTGGAGACGACACTCATTATCCAGTGAGTGTACCTGTTTACATACAATACACAATGTTGCGAGGGGGGGGCCTGGGTCCCGGTTACAACCATCGCCGACACTGAGCTCGCTCATTTTCCGGTTGCAGGCTCCAGGCCTGGAGGCTGCGCTCGCTGACACTCACCGGTGAGGAGCTGGATCTGCCTCTCTAACGCTGCCCGCTCCTCCATGATGCTCGCTGCTCACGACACCCAAAGCTGCTTCTTACGCTTGGCCCAGCCGACAACGCTTGATGTCATAACGTAACAGGTTGCGGTGCCGTCCCGCATGATTAACACCTCCGGTAGCCAGTCCCAAGCCGGGAACTCTGGTTGCTTGCGCGTAGCCACCAATCCGATGCAGGATTTGGCAGGTAGTGGGCGGGGCGACTGCATTTCTCGCAAAGAAGTTTGGGAAGTGGAGTTGTTGCAGATCACCAATGATTTAAAGGGGCAGTTACACGGTGTGTAACCTGTAGTTTAGGATTTCATTGTACATAATCTAGAGGGACTCTTCCCCAAGGATCTGCGTCAGCACCAATAATTCCCTACCACAGCCCTCTGATACTGTCTCCATTCGCACTTAATCAGCTGTTTGTGTCTAATGTCAGTGTTCTCGCTCAGGCCAACATTCCCCTCGACCAGCTCCGTTGGGCAGGCCACATTGTCCACATGCCCGATAAGAGACTCCCAAAGCAAGCGCTCTACTCGGAACTCCTACAAGGCAAGCGTGCCCCAGGTGAGCAGAGGAAACGTTTCAAGAACACCCTCAAAGTCTCCTTGATAAAATGCAACATCTCCACCAGCACCTGGGAATCCCTGGCCTAAGTGGAGGAAGAGCATCTGGGAGGGCATTGAGCACTTCGAGTCTCGTCACCACGAGCATGCAGAAATCAAGCGCAGGCAGTGGAAGGAGCGTATGGCAAATCAGGCTTCCAGTCCACCCTTCCCTTCAATCACTGTCTGTCCCACCTGTGACAGAGACTGTGGTTCTCGTATTCGACTGTACAGCCACCTAAGAACTCATGCTAAGAGTGGAAGCAAGTCTTCCTCGATTCCGAGCGACTGCCTATGATGATGATGTACAGTCACCCGAGAACTCACTTTTAGAGTGGAAGCAAGTCAATTTCGAGGGACTGCCTATGATGATGCATCTATGGAACTAAATTCTAACAAGAGTCAGCATCTTCAGGAGAGGGGAGAAAGTTATTAAAACAGACCCTGACTAAATGATATTCAACTTTGTACCCATTAGGCTCAGGCACAGGCAATATTCAATACTCTTGGAAATCTAACACAGGCAAAAAGGGGAAAATAGGCAAACAATGATGGAAGCAGGTATTAACATGTCTCAATTTATTCACAGCGCTCATGATACAGAAATAGAAATCTACCATCTTGGATCACAAGTAATGTCATCATCTGAGAAACACCAAAAAACACATCTTAAACCAAAAAAACTGACTAGAGAGACACTTAGGACATTACTTACACACAAGTAAACATTACCCCACAGACATTCAGAAATGAATCAGACACGTGGCAGTTTTTTTTTATAGATTTACTTTTAGTTTGGTTACAACTGGTGGTTTCTGCCGCATCTACTTCTGGGAATTTTCAAATAACTTTGCCTTATGTTGAAAACATCAACGGGACAAGTGCACTGTATTTGCGTACCATAAGATATGTATAAGTCGAAACTTTGTATACAACCATCCTATTCAATGGAAAAGATTAGTGTGAAAAATTGCTCTATTACAAGTGTACAGCTTATACACCAGTATATCTGTTCCCATCCTCCCCCAAAACAGGACTGTTGGATGAGTAGAGAGAAACACTAGCAACAGTGGTTAAGGAGCAGATTACGACTTCCATCTCTCACCAAAGGGTACTCTAAATGGGATTAAGATGCAATGAGTGGGTTTCAGGAAAGAGAGGGTAATACCGACCTAATGGAAAGACAATAGGTGGGGTTGAGGTTGATTAAATAGTAATGGAGACTTGTTGGGTCCAATGGCCTTTTACTGTTCCTAAAAATTCTTATGACTTAATTTACACAGCACAGCATTGGCAACAATTAAAATCCTGGAACTTCCTACCCAACAACATTGTGGGAGTACCTTCACTAAATGGACGGCAGCAGTTCAATAAGAGCCACCATCACTTTCCCAAGGGCAACGAGAGGTGTGCAATAAATGCTGGCCTTGTCAATGATGCCCATATCCCGAGAATGAATAATAAAAAACAGTAATACAGAGAGCTACCGAGACTACTGGTGACTGATCTTTCAGAAATATTTTTAAATCAAGGGATTGGAGGTAGAAGAAAAAGAAATATGAAAAATTGTGCAACATGGCCCCATTCTTTTAATTTGTAATACTGCCAAGCCCTTGTACAAATAACCAGAACAAAATGCAAGTTAGCACTTAACTCTGATCACAAGTAGATATACACTTACAAAAAATATATATATTTCTATTAGACCTGTGATTTACATGTATAGTGTGACATCAATGTACAGAATAATGATTTAATACAGTTAAATAATGTGTGCTTAAAATTTGATCTAAATGAGAATAATGCCTCAGAATGTGTCATTATACATGATATAAGGATGTTCAGTCCATCAAACTCATCCTGTCTAGTGTTTCAGTGCTGTAGGCAACACCTTCATCAATCATCCTCTGATTTTCTGTCCCTGAATGCTTTAATAAAAAATGTGCTTCCTTTAAACTGCAAAATAGGACAAGCCTTGGCTCTGAATACTGGACAGCCTCATGGTATAAGCATTCAGTTGGGGGGGGGGAGGTAGGAAACCTCCACGTTGTAGTTTCTACTGACCATTATTGCTATGCCATCTTACACAATCTTAGGATGTACTGAGGATAAATTTCTGGTTAGGCTGCAATGCACATCTGACAGGTTTCGGAGGTGTTGTAAGTTTTGCAAAGGCCTCAGACTTCATGATCTAAACCAGCTCTCTATAAAGATACATAAATCTCCTTAAAAATCAAGTGTAAACATAACATGTGTGTATAGATTTTATAATTTACAGTTGCCATTCAGCAAAGATCCTAGCAGCTGTACATGTATATAGGCAATTCCCCCACAGAGGGTACAGCATGCATGAAAAGGTAACTTCCACTTTTACTTTTCTTCATTGTCAAGAGCTATTTTGGTAGCAGAATCCGTGTGGTTGAGACAGTTGTCTAGAATGACGCATGCAAAATCAGCTGGCGCGGTTTTCAAAATCAGGCAATGTGAATATTCGCTAAATCACGTGTTATACAACTCTATTGTAATACAAACACCATATTCCACATTTTTAACATATACAATAGAACTGCCCAGTGTCACACACAGTAAAGGTAATTGAGCTTAAAAAGGAAAACACTACAAATGGTGGAGATACACAGCAAGTCTATCTGCATAAAAAGCACAGGTTAATCTTTTAGTGCTATCTCATGAAACTGGTGCTAATGGTGTTCCAGTTCAGGATATTTTCCCATATGCCCTCCTGCCCTCTCCAAAACAAACTGAGAAGCAGACATTTAACCCTTGTACCTCCACAAACCTATACTTGGGTTCAATTTGTGCCGAGGCTGTTCGGACAAAGAGGATTTATCCAAAATAGAAACCTATCCTTTCTCTTAGGTTTAGTTTTGACGAACAACCTAAAACAAAAGTCAAAAAAAAATTCTGAACTAACTGCCACTCCAGATTATTACCAGAACAACTTCCTATCGATAAGTCTATTGAAAAGGTGGGAGGAGCGAGATATTTTATATACACATGCACAAATGAGTATTATTTGCTAGTAAAATACAATGCATTTATTTAAAAAAATAAAATTTGACCCCATTATAATCCTGGTGTCAAAGTTGTAAAGCATCTACTCTTCTCGTCATGGAACAACTTGACAGCTATCATGGTGCTAGTAATAGAAAATATTAGAAAACCAGGAACAACAGGAAACGGATTAAAAAGTAGTGTTCATTCTATGCAAAACAGTAAAGTACTATTGGCATTTAGATGATGTTTCTAAAGTACCAAACTTTACTTTCTTGGTTCATCATCCAAACCCCTTTCATTGTCTGTAAAAGGCAATTTGTTTGCAAGTGACCGATCCTATGTAAATAGCTACAGATATAGGAACAAAAAGTAATTTAAAGAAATGACAATGATTAAATATAGCAAGAGGTGAAACTGTACCTGTCCCTATTAAGGTACTATAGTACAATCATCTACATACATCTAAATAATGAATACAGACTACTCTAATTCAAAGGCAACTTTGCACTAAAAATTTAAATCATACAATAATCCAAATTAAACAATATTAATAAAGTGGGAATTTAATGTTAAGAAAATCAAATTATCGAATTAAGCAACTTTGAATTAAGAGTAAACTTTAAACAGGCAAGAACTTTTAGTCCTATTTCATGAAGCTGACAATAGTGAAGTACCAATATAGATATTAAATCATTCTTGCAAAGAAAAACTAAGAAACAGTCATCTAACTTTTGCACTGCCACAAACCTGCAGGCAACATTAACCTACATCCTTTTAGTTCTGCTATATATATTGTCTTTTATTTTAAAATAATTTTACAACCCCGCTATATTTTTTCTTTATTGAAATGGAAATCAATTTTTTTTTTAAAGTAAACAATAAAATGGACGGAAAAACAGCAGTGATTAGAGATAACTTCATGTCAACTCAAACTCAATCACTTTAATACCTTGCTTCTACAATATTTAAAATTGGTTCTGTTGCTCAGAATTCACCCGGTTTTCACCGCAAGGTAGAGTTCAAGATGTTGGCGGCAACTGAAATGCATCTGCAGCTTGCCAAAACATCAACTGCTAATGCATGGAAAAAGAAAATGGTAGCTAACAGTGGCCTGAGATTTTCTTTCATACACCAAGGAAATGCTGTTGGAAGTATTTACGCAAATGAATGTGATTGTGAAAAAGAGTACTTTTCCTAAAATTCTAGACATAAGTTTCAGATTTAAGTCATCAAGCCTGGTGCTAAATCCCTTGAGTAGCAGGTTCTTAACAGCTTCCAAAGCATACTTGACTATCATTCAGATCAACCAACAACTCCCCTGTTTAAGGCAGTGAGTAGCTGATACAATTAGTTGTTTTAGCACATTGTGCCAAGAAAGACTCTGGTTCCAGATCTGAGCTGTACCTTCCATGGAAAGTGGTCAGCAGAGACTAGATTGCAACAGTCAAGGGATGGACTTGGAGGAGGGGGGAGATTATTTAAATGAAGTACTAGGCCAGTCATTAAAAGTCATTCTCAAATACCTCCAAACAACCGTAGAGAGATCTGGCAGTATATTTCACCCATTTTCTCAGCAAAGTCATGATCTATGGCATATGGGCAAGACTGGGAAAAAAAGTGTAAAATAGAATCTTAGAAATTCATGAACCCCGCTTTTAGGATAACAGCACATTTTCCAACTCTTTCAGCTATTGTTTTGAGGAATTTTAAAAAATTATTTTCAGGACATAGGTGGCACTGGAAAAACTACATTTATTGCCTGTCCCTAGTTGCCCTGAAAAGACCTTCTTCAACTGCTCCAGTCCTTGTGGTGATGGTCCTACACAATAGCATTAGGTAGGGAATTCCAGGACCAGCAACAATGAAGGAGAGGCGATATATCTCCAGTCAGGATAGTGTAAGACAGAAGATGATGGTGTTACCATGACATTGCTGGTTTTATCGGTCTTAGTGGTAGACGTCTCAGGGAAAGAATCTTGAGAAGTTGCTGGAATGTTCATATAGACGGCCAGTGATGCCTTAAACTATAATAATAATTCAGTAGGTAACTACGCTGTGGTATTGGCACCTAGCCATATAAACCATTAAAAAAATAAGTTTAATTTTAGACCATTCAAAAAATGCTAATTCCATGGCAGTGCTGGAGTGCTACAATAGGGCCCAGTGTCCCTGATTGAGGTATAGGAAGAAAAGGTCAATAAGGGCTCCCACTCCTGGAAATGTACAATTGTGGCCATCATATGAGGACTGAATTGTGTGCAGCTTTGATACTTCTTTCTCCCAATCAAATAACCTGCTGACACTTTCTAGGCTTGTTCAAAGAATGGCCAATAGGGCAAGAGACGAGTGGGTTGAATACGGAGCATTCAGAGAGTTTCTAACAAACGTTACCGCTCAAGGTGAACTTTAATTCATAAATTAAAAGCTAATCTCATTCATTTCTATTCCTCTTTCTTTAATTATTTGGTTTACATAATGCAATCGAGTCCTCAAAGGGGGGAACAAAATAAATTAGTGAAGTGTCAAGACTATAATTTTTGAAAACATGGAACAATTTAGTATAACATGTTTCCTATGGTCATTTTATCAATTGTCAGGAGGAAATATGTAAAATTTCCACCAGATCTCGCTTCAATGTCTCCAACTGGCAGTGCTAACTCAGCGGTGAACTGGATTTTCAGCCAAGGTTACATGTGCTTAAATCCTGGAGTGGAGCTTGAACCCATGGCTTTTTGACTCAGAGGTGAGAGTGCTGCCACTGAGCTAAGTTTGTCAAGTATGTCAGCAGTATAATTAGAGAGTTAGTCTCAAACTTCGGTAGAATATTTGGGTTGTATAACACTAGGGTAAAGCATTGACGGTGAGAAAGATTTAACAATTGGAATGTTAGTCAAGAAGTAGAAGTATGATTTTTCCTAAAGCTTTTCGTATAAACAAACCCAATTATCATCACTATTGAAACCTAATAAAACTAGCTCTTTAATGCTGGACAGGAATCATAAACAATGAGTGCTACAGGAGAGGTTGCAGTATGTCCCAGATACCCTATATTAGGGATGGCATGGCATTAAAGGAGATAAAATACAAGCAATGAGTTCTTAGATGTGATTGTAGTAGAACATAAGGTCTGGAGGTGCCGTCTTTCGGATGAGACGTTAAATTGAAGTCCCGTCTGCTCTCCCAGATCCCATGGGACTATTTCGAAGAAGAGTGGGGAGGTTATCAATGGTGTCCTCGCCAATATTTTTCCCTCAATCAACATCACAATCAGATTATCTGGTCATCATCTTATTGTTGTTTGTAGCAGTTTGCTGTGTGCAAATTGTCTGCTGTGTTTCCTATACTATAACAGTGACTACTTCAAAAGTACTTCATTGGCTGTAAATGATTTGGGACATCCTGAGGTTGTGAAACACGTTATATAAATGCAAGTCTTTCTTTTACAGTATTGCTTTTTACTTATAGAATGTTGTTCAACTCAATCATATGTTCATGGCAAGATGTAACTCTAACTGGAAAAGCAGACATATATACACACACACATACACTCACACACACACACACACACACACACACGTGTCTGCTTATATATGTGTATAATATATATATATATATATATATGCATATACACACATATATATAAATATTAGATGTACGCACACACTGATCAAACTGCTCTTCAGGAATTAAATTAAACGTTCAACTGAATTAGTTTTCTGCTAAAGTACAGCAGCAAGCAAAATCTGATGTCACATAATGCACCGAGTACGAGGCCTGGATTTCTCCATTTCCGACCTGCCTGAGCGGGTTTGGTAGACCGCAGAAGTCCAGGTTTCCCGGCATGACATAATGGGTGCGTTCCCCGTCCGGATGCCAGCCTAATTGCCAGGTTGGCTTCCAGTCGGATGGAGAACACAAACATAGAAAATAGGTGCAGGAGTAGGCCATTCGGCCCTTCGAGCCTGCACCACCATTCAATAAGATTATGGCTGATCATTCACCTCAGTACCCCTTTCCTGCTTTCTCTCCATACCCCTTGATCCCTTTAGCTGTAAGGGCCATTTCTAACTCCCTCTTGAATATATCTAATGAACTGGCATCAACAACTCTCTGCGGTAGGGAATTTCACAGGTTAACAACTCTGAGTGAAGAAGTTTCTCCTCATCTCAGTCCTAAATGGCTTACCCCTTATCCTTAGACTATGTCCCCTGGTTCTGGACTTCCCCAACATCGGGAACATTCTTCCTGCATCTAACCTGTCCAGTCCTGTCAGAATTTTATATGTTTCTATGAGATCCCGTCTCATCCCTCTCATCCTTCTAAACTCCAGTGAATACAGGCCCAGTCGATCCAGTCTCTCCTCATGTCAGTCCTGCCATCCCAGGAATCAGTCTGGTGAACCTTCGCTGCACTCCCTCAGTAGCAAGAACATCCTTCCTCAGATTAGGAGACCAAAACTGAACACAATATTCCAGGTGAGGCCTCACTAAGGCCCTGTACAACTGCAGTAAGACCTCCTTGCCCCTATACTCAAATCCCCTAGCTATGAAGGCCAACATACCATTTGCCTTCTTCACTGCCTGCTGCACCTGCATGCCAACGCTGGCTTAACAGGATGCCGCAGCAACAGATAGGTGCTGGGTCCAAGGGAGGGGAGTTCCAAGCCCGGGGTGGGAATCCAATCCCTGACCCCGAGAAGAGAGTTGAGATCCCCAGGGTGGGTCTGATCCCTGAACCCGGGGAGGAGTGGGTTGCTGGTGGGCGAGCAGTTTCCCGAGGCAGTTCCCACCTCGTTGCAGCGACAGGGAATCCCAAGGCCCAGGATTCCGAGACCCGGGATTCCCAGCCGGCTACAGTTAAACCTACACAACATGTTAAAGCAGAGTCTTCAGGCCTCATTATCATATTTAAAATGCCAACCCACCTCCTGGCAGTGGGTTGGCTGCCCGCCTCTGTCCCGCCTGAGTAAAAGTTGAAAGCGGGAGGGTTGGAAGCAGGTTGTGGTCGAGATTTACATTTTTTAAACTTTAACTTCCCTCTCCCCACCACCTTCAACCCACCCGTTTTTTCACATGAAAATTCCCCCTGACGCTTTGACATTTTTCTTACCTAAAAGGAAAAACAAAACACAAAAGTGTCCCTAAATATAGAGAATGAACTTGACACAAATAAATTCCTCACATGCTTCTCCAATTGTGAAGTTAGTCACCCATGAATGAACTTTTTCCACAGTGTCAGCTGCAGTTAGCTTTATCGGTTGGCAAAGGACTAACAGCTACAAGAGAATCATGTTTACTTAAAATAAAAATCAGACATAAACAAGTGCTACGTTTTCTCATGTTGAAAACAAAATGGCAGCACTTTCCGCTGAATCTCTATTCGTCTTCGAGTTGCTTCCTTTTTTAAAATTGAAATTTAAAATATGATAGTTAATATGGCAGTTAACAGCATCACAATAGTGGGCCTTCACTGTCTTGGTTTAGAATGTAGTCTGACCCCTGCCCAACCCAATCCCTGCCTGGATTACTGCTTTTGGCTCTGCTATTGATTAGTGTACATGAAATTTGCAGCATAGTGACACTCAACAGCTGTCAAGTTTTATAGTCTGTAGTTTCTTCCACCCAAAACATTTGCAGGAGCATCTAATTAAATAGAGTATGTTTTGAAAATATACGTTTTCGTTAGATCTTCATGCAAATGATCCATTTCTCTGGAGCAATGGTAGATTGAGGTTGGAGATCTTTCATTTTTGTCCCAAAGATCTGAGTACAACCATCCTTCCTTTGGCCATCAACAGAACAAGAAAAATTATGAATAGATTAAAATCTAATAGCACATTGTGGGCCTTTTCCTTAAGTTGTTGTTCTTAAAATAATCTCTAAATGAGAGCAGCATGGAACAAACTAAATTAGTTCTACCAAGCCAAACCCAGCATAGCTTCCTAATCCATGCAGTACAGCTCTCACTGTTTTCAGTGGGGGGGGGGGGGAGGGGGGAGCAAACAACTTGCTGGATCCCAATGTATAGATTATATGAAGGAAGAAACTAATAGGGAAGCTAGAAATAAATGAACCTGTATTCAATGCTTTATTGTGCAGAAAGTAATACTGAAACACATGGGACAAGACAGAAGGACCTTGCACCTTTAATCTACCATCACTCCCGAGACAGGTTAATAATACTTCTTTATAAAATATTGTCTTCTGATAATCTGCTGGTATAGTGCTGCTTGCTGGATTCACTGTTACTGTTGAAGGCAGATCACAGCAAGCTGTAGACAGAGATTATCACAAGACAAAAATAAAGCTTTGCCTGAAGGCCTAAAATGATGCAAAGGCCCATGTTGATGAAAGATCTGATAAAGGTCTTACCCTGGAGCAGCAGCCTCAAATGGTCATTTGCTAATAATGAACTACAAATAGTTTATAAACTCTCATCCAGTGAGGAAAAACTCAAATAGAAATGGAAAATGCTGGAAATGCACAGCAGATCGTTCAGCATCTTAAAGAGAAAGACAGTCAATGCTTTGGGTAGAACCTTTCATCAGGCCTAGCATGGAAAACCCTTCCACTAAGCTGGCAGCAGTAAATCTACTGCAGGATATTGAAACCCATTTTTGCTGTGGCATGCCTCACCTCGTCTCTCCTTCCCTGCCCCACCACTGCTGCCTGCCACAAGCAAGCCTTTCAGTAAAGGATCAGTTCACAAGTCTAATACGTGTTCAAGAAGAAAGGGTTGGAGTGGTAATATATCCTGTAGTGCATGATTGGCAGGGCTTCAAGTGAGATGAACTTCTATAGAACCGTTCTGCATCCTTAGTTGAGATGGGTATGTTTGTGGAGCTAGTGAATCATTCTCACAGCGTAGGACTGACGAGACTCTTCAGTAGAATGATCCATCCTCTGTTACGGCAATGAAGGGTAAGCTGTGAGTGCTGCCATCCTTGCTTGTATTTTTCTTCTTGTTCCAGGTGATCAGCAAGCCTGAACTCTTGTTGGAATCTGCAATTTTTCTGCTGTTCTCTTTATCATTCCCAGAGAAGATACTTGTCGAGGACATTGTACCGAGAAGTGATTTTCTGTCAGCCTGTTGGAAAGGGAAAGCAAAATGATGATAACCATCTCTGGCAAACTGTTCAGTGAAAACTTTGTCAAAAGGGAATGTCCTGAAATATTCCAAGTACCAGCTTGTTTAAAGCATTTTGTTTGACATAGATACAGACTTGCAATACAGTGGAATTTTTTCAGGACACGATCTTTGAAACTAAATTAAAAGGAATGCTCGGTGGCATACTGCATTGGAGCTGCACTACTGAGTGGTAGGATGTCCGTTTATCCTCTTGATTATCCACACTGTGTGCTACCAATTTCAGCCATGCCAATGTGGAGAGAGGCCAAGAGGAAGTCAGCTACTAATTCCAAGAGCAAGAATTGGATAATCAGAGGGAGAGTCACCTTGGGGGTGCTCCCAAGACCCTGTAGCTTTCAGGGAAAGGTGGAGATCTGAGCAGGTTGCCTGCCTGTCCTCTCTCCTTGCCTTGCCACCTGACCATTCTTCATGCATGTGTCCAGACAGTAAATGTTGGAAAACTAGTCACTTGCTGGGAGAGGTCAAAGCTCAACCGAATCATATCCACATCCAACATTAAGCAAGGATCAATGAATAGCAGCGACAGAAACCCATGCTGACTTTTTACATAACTAACCTAGAGACTGAGCTCAATGCAGCACTTTGTCACCACTCTTGTCTCTTCCCACAGCTGAGATCAGCTAACAATAAAAATGAGGGATCAAACATTCCTGATCTGCATGATGCAGTATTACAGTAAGTGGTATAATTACAGCAAAGCTGTCAAGAATGCTCTATGGTTCTAGTTTGATTTAGGGAGGGGACAGCCGAATTGTATTTAATTTTAATACAACTGTCAGTATGCACCAAGTCCTTGATTCTCAGGTTGTAGTCTTGCTGCAGGTTTCTGAATAAGTAATTAACTCTAGGTTGCTTATTCAGCAAGGTATTTTTGTACATGGTAATATCCTAATTATAATATTGGCTCGTACAACAATTAACTCATCAATTAACATCAATCAACTGTCACATCTGAATGGTAAGCGCTCACATTGTTCTGATGCTCAGGGATATTTAGAGTTATCACCCCAATGCTGACACCCTCCGTGCTGATACTTTTCAATAACTGAACTACATCAGAGTGCTTGGACCACTTGCAATCCTGTTCGTTCACTGACACAATGTAGTCTCCTTCTCGGAGACCTGCTTCCTACAAAAGTTAATAAAACATGCGTCAGTTCCAATTCATCTCTTATTATTATAAAACAGCACAAGTAGCACAAACAGGAATCGAAAACATACCGAGATACTGAGGGCGCTCAACAAGGTAGATGCAGAGAGGATATTTCCACTCGTGAGGGAATCTAGAACTAGGGGGCATAGTTTAAGAATAAGCGGTCATCCATTTAGAACTGAGATGAGGGTTATGAATCTGTGGAGGCTGGGTCATCGAATCTATTTAAGATGGAGATATACAGATTTTTGAACGATAAGGGAGTGAAGGGTTATGGGGAGCGAGCAGGGGAATAGAGCTGAGCCCAGGATCAGATCAGCCATGATCTTATTAAATGACGGAGCAGGCTCGAGGGGCCAAATGGCCTACTCCTGCTCCTATTTCTTATGTTCTTATACCACATCAGGAGTGCCAATTCATGAGCTCACACCCATGACTCCTCACAAAGGATTTCACCTGGATTGTGGGGAAATGTAGCAAAATGGTAAATTTGCCACAGAGGGGGAGGCACAATTTAAATTTGTTTTTTTAAAAAAGAGGAGTCACTCTATCTCACTCCTCTAAATTGGATTGGCAGCAGATTAATATCTAATTTCCCACCATCTTAACAGAAGATGGTTCAGTAAGACCAGGAGAGGAAATGGAAAAATAACAGAGCATTTCTGGTACCAAGCAACACAGCAACAGCAGCATAGCAACTACCATAATTAAAACCCTTTCTCATTCAAATACTTAAAAAAAAAATGTAGAAACCTAGGTAAAGTGCCAAGGTCTACAGTGCAGAATAGCATCAATGTTGAAAACTTACGACTTTCCTATCCCATATGCTTTCAATTCAGCTCTTGCTGTGAAATTCAACTAAAGGAATCAAAAGGCATCAACTATGTCAACATTCAAGAATAGATTAGATAGGTGGATGAAGGGAAAAGGGATAAGAGACATGTGAACAGGGAGGGTAAATATGATTAGTACTACTTTCTCACGTGGAAGACAAACACCAACACAAGCTGGTTGAGTTGAACGGTTTGTTTACGTGTTATAACCTCTTTGGGCTCAATTTTCCCCAAAGCATTTTTTTGGCGTACTTGGAGTTACGCCCGATTTTTTTGTGCCCAATATGTCAAAACAAAAAGGTTCTAAGTTTCCCCATTGGATTTCTTCATTTTGGCGTGGCCTAACCCGATCTTTAGTTTTCGGGTTGGAGCCTTGATCTGCGCCAAAAAGGTCGGGCTGCCATGGTAACCAGGGACACAATGTGAGCTTAGGCTGCAAAGTGAAGCATACAGCCAGCTCCCAACACAGTGAAAGAATTGAAAAACACACAGCTGCAACTTACCTCCAACCCCGCCCGAAGGGCTTGCTGACAGCCTTCTTGTGTGCGTGACCAAGAATAGGACCAGACAGCCTTCGGGCAGGGTTGGAGGCAAGTTGCTGCTATATGTTTTTTTAATTCTTTCACTGTGTCCAGGCATCTGCTGTGCCGATTTCCTTAAGTCTAGGGAAGGTTTTTCTGGAGAGGCCACATGCTGGCCTAATCAAAACTGGAGTAACTTTCAGCTGGCCAAACTTCCCTAAATGGCCAGAAGTGGCGTAGGTGGCTGGTTACGCCCCCTATGGCTGAAAAAAAAACGGACTTAAAAAAATCGTAACTTACTGAGTTACACTGGTGCAAATTGATTGGGGAAACTGTGGTTTTTCAACTTAGGCCAAAAAGAGCAACCTGCTCCAAAAAAAAGATGCAAATCACTCAGGAAAAATTAGCCCATATGTATTATCAGCTTGGTTCATTGTTTGAAGAGATTCGCTTTTTAAAGATAATATAAAGGCAAGAATGTAAAAAAAAAGAATTATATATCACGAGTAAAATGGTGTAAAGTATGCTTACATCTGCAGAGCCATCAGGGACAACTCCTGCGATAAGAACGGGGGAATCTCCACGCAGAGTGAATCCAAATCCTTTTTCACTTTTCTCAAGGTGAATCTCTCTGGCTGGGCTCCACCGGTTCTTGACAGAGAAAACTGACAAAGGCCCCTAAAATGGGAGGAGGGGAAAATGAGGGGAAAAGGGAAGACATATTGTTTATAAATGCACTTAGGATGATCTCCAATTATTGTTTCGGTAGGTAAAGTAATGAGAGGAAGTTGCTCTCATCCGTCCTCCTTCCATCAGTTCAACGCATGACAAATGTTAAAATGAATAATACTCCCAACAATGCTATTAACAAAATGGAACCTCCTTTATCCAATTCAATGGAAGTGATTCACTGCTCAATAATGGAGATGGGCAGATAATCCAGAATCTATTTTATATGTATGGTGTAGGAATATCCCAAGCCTAGCAGTCATTGTTTGTAGCCACCAGATGGTGTCATTGTTGGAAGCCACTGAGCAGCACGCACATGGTGCTGCTCAGGTATAAAAGGCCAGCCATTTTGAGAGTCAGCCACTACAGGCCAAAATAAAGCAGAGTCAAGGTAGTATTCAATTTGAGCCTTTATTGCATACATAACATTTGGCGACGAGAATACAAGAACCTTTGTTTGCAAAATGAGCACATTTGGATTTTTAGAGCGATTCGTGGAAGAAGAAGATTGGGCAGACTTTGAGAGCCGTTTGAACCAGTACTTCGTGGCCAACAAAATGAAGGGGGTCGACGATGCAGATCGGTGCCGGGCCATGTTCCTCACGGTGTGCGGTTCAAAGATCTACGGTCTGATAAAGAATCTACTCATGCCTAGTGATCCAACGGAAAAAATGTACGAGGAGTTGTGTACATTGCTCCGGGAGCACCTCAAGCCAGACGACGGCATCATCATCTCGAGATACAGGTTTTATATATACGTTCGATCGGAGGGCCAGAATGCGGTAGAATTCGTTGCCGACCCGAGACGTCTAGCAGGACCGTGCAAGTTTGGGACGATGTTGGCAGACATGCTGCGGGACTTCTTTGGTATCGGTATCAACCACGAGTTGATCCTGCGCAAACTTCTGGAGGTGGAAGAGTTGGATTTAAAAAGGGCCACCCAGATCGCTCAATCATGTATGACGATGGACAGGAGTTTAAAGCAAATAGCGGTGAAGAATCGAACCTCAGCAAGTACTGTAAATGCGATTGATTCGGCGTTCGGCAGAGCAGCACATGGCAGGGCCTATCCGGCTGCGTTCGCGAAACCTGTGGCTGCCCAAAGTCCGCCAGGGGAATGTATCCGACTTCTCCATGTTGGCGTTGTGGAGGAAATCATCGGCACCAGCAGTGCCGATTTAAGCAATATAGTTGCAACGGCTGACTGAGAGTGGAGCATCTCCAGCGGAAGTGTCCACAGATGAGCAAGCGGGCTGTGACACACCACATGGAGGATGAGAGTCAGACTAGCGCGGCTCCGGATATGCAATCCGAGATGCCAAAGGAGGAAGTGTATGGACTGTACGCCTTCATAACCAAGAGAAAACCAATTTTGATTAATGTGAAGTTTAACGGGCTACCGGTATCGATGGAACTAGACATGGGGGCAAGTCAATCGATCATGAACGAGAGGGCATTTAATAAACTGTGGGATACCAAGACTGTGAGGCCCAGGCTGAGCCCTGTTAACGCCAAGCTGCGCCCGTACACCAAAGAACTGATTAATTTGTGCACTGGCAATCACCTTTATGTGTCATATAACAGTGCAGTTCACGAGTTACCGCTATGGATTATTCCAGGCAATGGCCCAATACTGCTAGGCAGGAACTGGTTGGAGAAAACCAGATGCGACTGGAACAACAAAGGCATTGTCATTAGAGGAAGATACATGTGCCCAAATATTGAACAAGTTCCCCTTGCTGTTCGAGCCGGGTATCGACAACTTCACGGGAGCCACGGTGCAGATCCACGTGGACTCAGATGCAAGACCCGTCCATCATAAAGCTCGGGCAGTGCCGTATATGAGGGTGAAGGTCGAAATTGCACTGGAAAGACGCCAGTGTAAAGGGATCATATCACCGGTCGAATTTAATGAATGGGACAGGCCCATTGTTCCTGTGCTGAAAAGTGATGGCACAGTCAGAAGCTGTGGAGCCGACGAGGGTACGATCAACAGGGTTTTGAAACAAGATCAGTACCCGTTACCGAAGGCTGATGACTTGTTTGCAACGCTAGCCAGAGGGAAGTCGTTCACAAAACTGGACTTGACGTCGGCCTATATGACACAGGAGTTGGTCGAGATGTCGAAGAGACTTACGTGCATTAACACGCACAAAGGACTGTTTATTTACCACTGGTGCCCTTTCAGAATTCGCTCGGCTGTAGCAATATTCCAGAGGAATATGGAAAGTCTACTGAAGTCTATTCCCAGAACCGTCGTGTTCCAAGATGTCATCCTGATCATTGTTCGTGACTCCAAGGAACATCTGAACAACCTGAAAGAGGTTCTACTGCGTTTGGATAGAGGGGACTCAGACTGAAATGCTCGAAGTGAGTCTTCATGGCACCAGAGGCGAATTCCACGGGAAGCAAATCGCCGCCGATGGCATCAGACCTACTGACGTGAAAACCAAGGCCATCAAGAATGCATCCAAGCCACAGAATGTGATGGAGCTGCGTTCGTTCCTGGGTCTACTCAATTACTTTGGTAACTTCCTACCTAATTTGAGCACCTTACTAGAACCACTGTACGTGCTATTGAGAAAAGGCGACAACTAGGTGTGGGGCGCATCGCAAGACAGAGCTTTCGAGAAAGCCACCAATCCGCTTTGCTCGAACAAGCTGCTGGTACATTATAACCCATGTAAACGTTTAGTTTTGGCCTGTGATGCATTGTCATATGGAATTGGTTGCGTACTGCAACAAGCCAATGAGTCGGGGAAATTTCAACCTGTGGCGTATGCATCCAAAGTTTGTCTAAAGCAGAAAGAACCTACAGCATGGTAGAAAAAGAAGCTTTAGCGTGTGTGTACAGTGTTAAAAAGATGCATCAGTACCTGTTCGGTCTGAGGTTCGAATTAGAGACTGATCACAAGCCGCTCAGCAAAGGTATCAATACCAACGCTTCATCCCACATCTAAAAAGGTGGGCGCTGACATTATCTGCCTATGATTATGTCATTCGCCACAGACCTGGCACAGAGAATTGTGCCGATGCTTTGAGCCGGTTGCCGTTGCCCACACCGGAGGTGGAAACGCCACAACCGGCGGATCTAATGTTAATCATGGATGCTTTTGAGAGTGAAGGAACCCCTGTCACGACTCAACAAGTTAATACCTGGACCAACCAGGACCAGATTTTATCAGTGGCAAAGGGGTGCATCCACAAAGGGGATTGGTCTGCCATACCTAAGCAAATGTGCGAGGAAGCCAAACCGTACATTCGTCGCAAGGACGAACTGTCTATTCAAGCAGATTGCATATTGTGGGGCAATTGCGCTGTAATGCCCAAGAAAGGGAGAGAGAAGTTCATGCGTGAGTTACACAGTATACATCCTGTTATAGTGATGATGAAGGCCATCGCCAGGTCCCATGTAAGGTGGCCAGGAATTGATTCTGAGCTGGAAGCATGCGTGCATCATTGCAACACTTGCAAGCAGCTCAACAAAGCACTAGCGGAATCGCTGCTGAGTCTGTGGTCCTGGCCATCCAAACCTTGGTCCAGGATCCATGTAAATTTTGCAGGTCCCTTCCTGGGCAAGATGTTTTTAGTGGTGGTGGACGCTTATTCGAAGTGGATAGAATGCATAATCACGTCATCCAGCACGTCCACGGCAACCATAGAGAATCTCAATGTCATGTTCGCGACACATGGTCTGCCTGACATAGTGGTGAGCGACAATGGGTCGTGCTTCACCAGTCAGGAGTTTGTGAAACTTAATGGCATAAAACATGTAAGGTTAGCACTGTTATAACCTGCGTCCAACGGGCAAGCTGAACGTGCAGTACAAATTATCAAGCAAAGCATGAGGCGAGTAACCCAAGGATCACTGCAAAGCCACTTGTCCTGCATACTGCTGAGTTACAGGACAAGATCCCACACACTCACAGGGATCTCACCTGCTGAACTCATGATGAAAAGAGGTCTTAAGACTAAGCTATCTCTGGAATACAGAAGACAAAGTCAGCAAGCGTACCACGATCACGCAACTGTGTCACGCGAGATTTCTGTTAATGATCCTGTATATGTGTTGAACTATGGTCAGGGTCCCAAATGGATCGCTGGTATGGTCATGGCCAAGGGGGGCAACAGAGTATTTGTTATTAAGCTCAAGAATGGGCAAACTTGCAGGAAACACATGGATCAGACAAAGCTGAGGCATACAGACGAGCCAGAACAGTCGGACGAAGAAACCATCGACGACCAACCAACCTACCAGCAGCCTTCAGAGGACTCAAGGGTCATCAGTGAACCCGGAATTTCCATCACGGACCCGTTCAATAAAAATGGACTTGCAATTCCTGACATGGCCACTGCCACCCGCAACAAGTCAGTCATCCAGCCATCAGCCACAACAGACCCCGCACACTCGCCCAAGGCTGGAATTGAACTGAGACGGTCAATGCGGGAGCGGAAAGCACCGGACCGTCTCAACCTATGAAAGACTGTGATAAGATCTGAGAGGAGGGTATTGTCATGTATGTACATTGTTTGTAGCCACCAGATGGCATCATTGTTGGAGGCCACTGAGCAGCACACACATGGTGCTGCTTAGGTATAAAAGGCCAGCCA
Organism: Pristiophorus japonicus; assembly: GCF_044704955.1. NCBI lineage: Eukaryota > Metazoa > Chordata > Chondrichthyes > Pristiophoridae > Pristiophorus > Pristiophorus japonicus. The sequence goes on along the minus strand of NC_091977.1, from coordinate 489,494,038 downwards.
TTTTGAGAGTCAGACACTACAGGCCAAAATAAAGCAGAGCCAAGGTTGTACCTTGTTTAATTAAATAGTACTCAGTTTGAACCTTTATTGCATACATAACACTAGCATAATGCAAATCACAAAAAAAGAGAGATGAAATGCAATCCACAAAAGAAGCAATATAATGAGACAATGCCTCACATTCAGCTTTGGCCTGCCAAAATATGGTGGATAGTCAGAAGAGCAATCAACAGAGGTTCCACTGAATTAAAAAAAGGCCTTCCTTCTTTCAGTCGGCTGTCTGCCAAGTAACTGCAGCGTGTGCACTTTTGTGCTGGCTGCTGAGTTGTTTGCTACAGTTCCATTCAATGCACAATTACATTGGATGGTATTAGAGGATAGCCATCAGTGAATTACAAAACAGTAATCCAGTTATGGTCATTATGCTTCTGAACTACTTTTTCCGAAGCTCCAGTGTGTTTTCAAGATTTTTCAACTGAATAAATAACTAGTTCCGAAAAGAATTGATGGTTATAAAAACAGGTACAGACTGAAATGATAATTCACGTCCTGTGGAATGAGAAATGTTGTCTGAGGAGGATAGCAGGCCTGGATTGAACAATCAATGCCATTAGGAAAGGAGAGGGAAAATATTCTGGAAGTTTCGTCAATAACTTTCAGAGATCAGTGACTACTTATTGGAATATTTTTACAGGAGATTAAGTGATTCAGTGGATGGAACAGAGTCCATGAGAGAAATAGGCTTCATCACATAGGTATAATATATACATATACAATATATAGAGTATCAAATTATTGATCTATTTTCTTCTTCTTTGGTTGTATTCAAATCACTGTTTTTCTTTTCAAATGAGTTCTTAGTTCTTTTTATATCTTCATTCATCACCAATCACATTATACAATAACTTTCTCCCTAGATTTGTTTTTAGTATTAATACAGATTTCAAGAGTGACCAAATTGAAATTTCCAACAGAATTGACAAAAATGATTCAAGCAACTGTGGTGAAGGGATCAAATCTCATCAGGTGCGTTAGGAGTAAGAAGGGAAGCTAAAATAAAGTTGTAGAATAAGTTACTGGAGAAAATAATTGAAGTAGACAGTATAAATGGGTTCAAGAGTCAACTAGATCAGTCTCTGGAAAGAGAATGGATTTAGGGTTATGATGAGAGGCAGGTAGGTGGGATTAAAATCAATGAAAAGGGTAAGGGCTTGTTTGTTTAATAACCTTTTCCTATCCTTAAAGTTTTATTTAAATAACGTGAAACATCAAACATGCAACTATCATAGGTTTTCACTGACACATTGGCCACAATTTTGCTACCTGTGGCGAGTTAGGCGGCTGGAATTGGTGGGGAACACGCTCCTCTCTACAGTCTGCCCTCTCAAAAAAATCTTCCATAGATTGGGCTTACCCTGCGAGGTTCCTGGCCAATTAACAGGGAGCGGGTCTGATGACATTCAATGACGTGTCATCAGCCGGTTTCCTTAAAGGACCATAGCCACATTAATTTTGACAGTTGTTCTGTCACTGTTCTGCAGCAGTGAGGTGCTGCAAATACTGACAAGCACTGCACAGTGTGCACTGCTGCACCAAGGCTCTCCCATCACTCCCTCCAGATGCTTATGGAGGGAGTCACAGCACACAGGGAGGTCCTCTTCCCTTCTAATGGGCAGCAGAGACTTCCCCAGAACACCAACGCAGCCTGGGTGCACATTGCACAGAAGTGCACAAGCAGGGATGTCGTCAGGAAGAGCGAGCTGCAGTAACGCAAACCTTTCAATGATCTCAGTAGGTCACGAAACATTACTGCAAAGTCACACTCAATTTCATCCTGCTGTGCCACTCATCACATCCCCAGAACTCTGCCTTCCCTACCCTACACATCCTTACTCACATATCCCTCTCTCTCAACAGTATCACATCCCCATCTCATTAGCCACCCCTCACACTCACCCTCATCCTTGTCCACTCATACCAACTAACAGCGCACAATGAAGTACTTAAGCCAATGTTCATGTAAAGTTTATGTTGATGTGTTGTCAAACATTGAAATCTTTATTTTCAACACTTTGCGTTCTTGGACAGATTTGTGTGCACCTTTGGAAGTGGCTTAGTGAGTTGTAGTGAATGGTGAGACATAATAGTACCCTGCACAATGGTGATGTGTGAAAGGAATGGTTTGGGCATTACAGGGATGATTTATGGATCTGATTTGGGGTTGTGTCAACTTGGCACATCATGTGGCAGCCAGCGTGTACAGCATCAAGTGAAGTAAATGTGGCCATGGTGAGGCCATGCCTAGTGTCCCGGGCAGCAATGTGGTTGGGTGTGGATGCCCTGTGTCCTGTGCAGCATCAGATGATTGCGGAGAAGGTTGGTGTTGTTATTGGTGATGCTGGTGTGTTTACTAATGTTGGTGTTGGGGCTGATCGTGGTGGGGCTGATCGTGGTGGGATTCTGAGGATCAAGGTGAGATTTTTTCCAAGGACACCGATGCTACTGGAATTGATGGCACGTGAGGTTGAGATGACAGAAGTGAGATGAATACGTGGCTTGAGCAGTGGTGCAGCAGGGAGGGATTCAAATTCCTGGGGCATTGGAACCGGTTCAGGGGGAGGTGGGACCAGTACAAACCGGACGGTCTGCACCTGGGCAGGACCGGAACCAATTTTCTAGGGGAAGTGTTTGCTCGTGCTGTCGGGGAGGAGTTAAACTAATATGGCAGGGGGATGGGAACCAATGCAGGGAGACAGAGGGAAACAAAAAGGAGACAAAAGCAAAAGACAGAAAGGAGATGAGGAAAAATGGAGGGCAGAGAAACCCAAGGCAAAGAACAAAAAGGGCCACTGTACAGCAAAATTCTAAAAGGACAAAGGGTGTTAAAAAAACAAGCCTGAAGGCTTTGTGTCTTAATGCAAGGAGTATCCGTAATAAGGTGGATGAATTAACTGTGCAAATAGATGTTAACAAATATGTGATTGGGATTACAGAGACGTGGCTCCAGGATGATCAGGGCTGGGAACTCAACATCCAGGGATATTCAACATTTAGGAAGGATAGAATAAAAGGTAAAGGAGGTGTGGTAGCATTGATGGTTAAGGAGGAGATTAATGCAATAGTTCGGAAGGACATTAGCTTGGATGATGTGGAATCTATATGGGTAGAGCTGCAGAACACCAAAGGGCAAAAAAACGTTAGTGGGAGTTGTGTACAGACCTCCAAACAGTAGTAGTGATGTTGGGGAGGGCATCAAACAGGAAATTAGGGGTGCATGCAATAAAGGTGCAGCAGTTATAATGGGTGACTTTAATATGCACATAGATTGGGCTAACCAAACTGGAAGCAATACGGTGGAGGAGGATTTCCTAGAGTGCATAAGGGATGGTTTTCTAGACCAATATGTCGAGGAACCAACTAGGGGGGAGGCTATCTTAGACTGGGTGTTGTGTAATGAGAGAGGATTAATTAGCAATCTCGTTGTGCGAGGCCCCTTGGGGAAGAGTGACCATAATATGGTGGAATTCTGCATTAGGATGGAGAATGAAACAGTTAATTCAGAGACCATGGTCCAGAACTTAAAGAAGGCTAACTTTGAAGGTATGAGGCGTGAATTGGCTAGGATAGATTGGCGAATGATACTTAAGGGGTTGACTGTGGATGGGCAATGGCAGACATTTAGAGACCGCATGGATGAACTACAACAATTGTACATTCCTGTCTGGCGTAAAAATAAAAAAGGGAAGGTGGCTCAACCGTGGCTATCAAGGGAAATCAGGGATAGTATTAAAGCCAAGGAAGTGGCATACAAATTGGCCAGAAATAGCAGCGAACCCAGGGACTGGGAGAAATTTAGAACTCAGCAGAGGAGGACAAAGGGTTTGATTAGGGCGGGGAAAATGGAGTATGAGAAGAAGCTTGCAGGGAACATTAAGACGGATTGCAAAAGTTTCTATAGATATGTAAAGAGAAAAAGATTAGTAAAGACAAACGTAGGTCCCCTGCAGTCAGAATCAGGGGAAGTCATAACGGGTAACAAAGAAATGGCAGACCAATTGAACAAGTACTTTGGTTCGGTATTCACTAAGGAGGACACAAACAACCTTCCGGATATAAAAGGGGTCAGAGGGTCTAGTAAGGAGGAGGAACTGAGGGAAATCCTTATTAGTCGGGAAATTGTGTTGGGGAAATTGATGGGATGGAAGGCCGATAAATCCCCAGAGCCTGATGGACTGCATCCCAGAGTACTTAAGGAGGTGGCCTTGGAAATAGCGGATGCATTGACAGTCATTTTCCAACATTCCATTGACTCTGTCCTATCGAGTGGAGGGTAGCCAATGTAACCCCACTTTTTAAAAAAGGAGAGAGAGAAAAAACAGGGAATTATAGACCGGTCAGCCTGACATCGGTAGTGGGTAAAATGATGGAATCAATTATTAAGGATGTCATAGCAGCGCATTTGGAAAGAGGTAACATGATAGGTCCAAGTCAGCATGGATTTGTGAAAGGGAAATCATGCTTGACAAATCTTCTGGAATTTTTTTGAGGATGTTTCCAGTAGAGTGGACAAGAGAGAACCAGTTGATGTGGTATATTTGGACTTTCAGAAGGCTTTCGACAAGGTCCCACACAAGAGATTAATGTGCAAAGTTAAAGCACATGGGATTGGGGGTAGTGTGCTGACATGGATTGAGAACTGGTTGTCAGACAGGAAGCAAAGAGTAGGAGTAAATGGGGACTTTTCAGAATGGCAGGCAGTGACTAGTGGGGTACCGCAAGGTTCTGTGCTGGGGCCCCAGCTGTTTACACTGTACATTAATGATTTAGACGAGGGAATTAAATGTAGTATCTCCAAATTTGCGGATGACACTAAGTTGGGTGGCAGTGTGAGCTGCGAGGAGGATGCTATGAGGCTGCAGAGCGACTTGGATAGGTTAGGTGAGTGGGCAAATGCATGGCAGATGAAGTATAATGTGGATAAATGTGAGGTTATCCACTTTGGTGGTAAAAACAGAGAGACAGACTATTATCTAAATGGTGACAGATTAGGAAAAGGGGAGGTGCAACGAGACCTGGGTGTCATGGTACATCAGTCATTGAAGGTTGGCATGCAGGTACAGCAGGCGGTTAAGAAAGCAAATGGCATGTTGGCCTTCATAGCGAGGGGATTTGAGTACAGGGGCAGGGAGGTGTTGCTATAGTTGTACAGGGCCTTGGTGAGGCCACACCTGGAGTATTGTGTACAGTTTTGGTCTCCTGACCTGAGAAAGGACATTCTTGCTATTGAGGGAGTACAGCGAAGGTTCACCAGACTGATTCCCGGGATGGCGGGACTGACCTATTAAGAAAGACTGGATCAACTGGGCTTGTATTCACTGGAGTTCAGAAGAATGAGAGGGGACCTCATAGAAACATTTAAAATTCTGATGGGTTTAGATAGGTTAGATGCAGGAAGAATGTTCCCAATGTTGGGGAAGTCCAGAACCAGGGGACACAGTCTAAGGATAAGGGGTAAGCCATTTAGGACCGAGATGAGGAGAAACTTCTTCACCCAGAGAGTGGTGAACCTGTGAAAGTTGTTCAGGCCAATTCATTAAATATATTCAAAAAGGAGTTAGATGAAGTCCTTACTACTAGGGGGATCAAGGGGTATGGTGAGAAAGCAGGAATGGGATACTGAAGTTGCATGTTCAGCCATGAACTCATTGAATGGCGGTGCAGGCTAGAAGGGCCGAATGGCCTACTCCTGCACCTATTTTCTATGTTTCTATGTTTCTATCTGTCAATGGTGAGAAAGGTTGCTCCAAGGAGGCGACAGTTGATAGAGAGTTCACTGCAAACACTACCAAACTGCATACAGCTCAAAAGTGTCTTCCAAATTCTGACGGCTTCAGCTTCTGAGATTGGAAAGTGAACAGCTGTGGAACAGTAGCTTTTATACCACGTCTGCGGCTGTCAACTAGTCAAAGCAATGGAGTTATTGAGAATCCGGCACACTTACCTGGCGTGTTCCCCGAGGGATGGCAATCTCATTAAAAACTTGATAAAATGGCAAGTGCCTTGGGTAAAATCCTTTTAAAATACCTGTTAAGCATCTTAATTGACTGGCCTGCCGCTTGCTGTCGGTTCTGCGATCCACAGGCAGACCCGACAGTTAAGAAACTGACACGGAGGCGGGTTCAGATGGACTTCCGACCCGCTGTCAATCAGGGCCATTTTGCCTCCAAACCCGCACTCACAGGGCTGGTAAGATTCCAGTCATTGGCCCCAAGTTTCCACATGATTTGCTCCTGATTTTTAGGAGCAACTGGTGTAGAACAGAGTATCTTAGAAATCGGAATTCTCGTCATTTAGTTTGCTCCAGTTCTAGTCAGTTGGAACAGTTTCACTTTGGAACAGAATTTCTTTTCAAAAGGGGGCATGTCCGGCCACTTACACTTGTTTTCAAAGTTTCGGCAGTGAAAACTTACTCCAAACTAACTTAGAATGGAGTAAGTGAAGATTTTTGTACGCTCGAAAAAACCTTGTCTACACTTTAGAAAATCAGGCGTAGGTTACAAATCAGACGTAGGGAATGGTGGGGGGGGGGGGGGGTGTTTAAAGGGAAGTTTACAAACATTAAACACTTCAGTTTTACAAATAAAGAGCCATCATCAATAATAAATGATAAATACATCAATAAATCAACCAATAAATCAATCAAAAAAAATTAATAAGAAATAATTTTTTTTTTTTAAATCAATAAATAAAACATTTTCTACTTACCGACTGCAGCACCGAGAGCCCTCCAACAGCGTGCTGGGATCCCCCCTCCCCCACAGTGTGTCTCTGTCAGTGTCTCTATCTCTGTCTGTCTGTGTGTGTCTCTCATTCTCTGTCTGTCAGTGTCTGTGTTTCTGACAGCGAGGGGAGGCGGAGGAGGGGGGTAGAGGGAGAGAGGGGGGGAGCAGAGGGAGGGAAGGGGGAGAAGGGGGAGGGATGGGGGGAGAAGGGGGAGGTGGGAGAGAGAAGTCGGGGGGAGAGAAGGGGGAGGTGGGAGAGAGAAGGGGGGGGGGAGAGAAGGGGGGGGAAGAGAAGGGAGAGGGGGAGAGAAGGGAGAGGGGGGGGAAGAGAATGGAGGGGGGGGGGAGAGAAGGGAGAGGGGGGAGAGAAGGGCGAGGGGGGAGAGAAGGGCGAGGGGGGAGAGAAGGGCGAGGGGGGAGAGAAGGGCGAGGGGGGAGAGAAGGGCGAGGGGGGGGAGAGAAGGGGAAGAGAAAGGAGAGGGGGAGGGAGAAGGGGAGAAAGGAGATGTGGGGGGAGAAAGGAGATGGGGGGAGAAAGGAGATGGGGGGGAGAAAGGAGATGGGGGGGGAGAAAGGAGATGGGGGGGGGGAGAAAGGAGATGGGGGGGAGAAAGGAGATGGGGGGGAGAAAGGAGATGGGGGGGGAGAAAGGAGATGGGGGGGGGAGAAAGGAGATGGGGGGGGGAGAAAGGAGATGGGGGGGGGAGAAAGGAGATGGGGGGGGAGAAAGGAGATGGGGGGGGAGAAAGGAGATGGGGGGGGAGAAAGGAGATGGGGGGGGGGAGAAAGGAGATGGGGGGGGAGAAAGGAGATGGGGGGGGGGGGGAGAAAGGAGATGGGGGGGGGAGAAAGGAGATGGGGGGGAGAAAGGAGATGGGGGGGGGGAGAAAGGAGATGGGGGGGGGAGAAAGGAGATGGGGGGGGAGAAAGGAGATGGGGGGGGAGAAAGGAGATGGGGGGGGGAGAAAGGAGATGGGGGGGGAGAAAGGAGATGGGGGGGGAGAAAGGAGATGGGGGGGGGGAGAAAGGAGATGGGGGGGGGAGAAAGGAGATGGGAGGGGGGGAAGGAGATGGGAGGGGGGAAGGAGATGGGAGGGGGGAAGGAGATGGGAGGGGGGAAGGAGATGGGAGGGGGGAAGGAGATGGGAGGGGGGAAGGAGATGGGAGGGGGGAAGGAGATGGGAGGGGGGAAGGAGATGGGAGGGGGGAAGGAGATGGGAGGGGGGAAGGAGATGGGAGGGGGGAAGGAGATGGGAGGGGGGAAGGAGATGGGGGGGGAAGGAGATGGGGGGGAAGGAGATGGGGGGGGAAGAAGATGGGGGGGGGGAAGGAGATGGGGGGGGGAAGGAGATGGGGGGGGGGAAGGAGATGGGGGGGGGGAAGGAGATGGGGGGGGGGAAGGAGATGGGGGGGGGGAAGGAGATGGGGGGGGGGAAGGAGATGGGGGGGGGGAAGGAGATGGGGGGGGGGGGAAGGAGATGGGGGGGGGGAAGGAGATGGGGGGGGGGAAGGAGATGGGGGGGGGGAAGGAGATGGGGGGGGGGAAGGAGATGGGGGGGGGGGAAGGAGATGGGGGAAAGAAGGGGGAGAGAGGCTGAACGGGCCGGACCCGAGACTTCGGGCAGGGCCCGTCCCCAGCACCAGATTTACAGGTAGGTGGCGGGGGGTTGGTGGGAGGGAGGTCGGTTCGGTTTGGGTCGGGGGGAGGGAGGGAGGTCAGGTCGGGGGGAGGGAGGTCAGGTCGGATCCAGTCGGGGGGGGGGGGGGAAACGTGAGTCGAGTCGGGTCGGGAGGAAGCAGGAGCTGGCCGTGGGAGGAGCCTTATTCACGCAGCCCCAGTGAGGCCATTCGGCCAGGGCTAGGGGCTGCGTGCTTAGGGCCCCTTCCACACAGTTTTGGGCGCCTGGAGCTACTGCACTTGCGCGCCCACTGTAGCGCGCATGTGCAGAGGTCCCGGCACTGTTTTCAGCGCAGGGACCTAGCTCCGCCCCCTACAGCTCGTGCTGCGCTGCGCCGAGGGCCAGAGGACCTGCAGGGAGGTGGAGAATCTGGAGGGTTTTTTTCGGCGCACTTTGTGGCGCGAAAAACAGGCGTCCAGGTCGGGACTGCGCCGTTCTAGGCGCGGCTCGAAACTTGGGCCCATTAAGTGGGACATGATTATTTAAAAACAAAAGCAGAATTCTATTAGTGACAGATGACCAGCATACTTACCAATCTGTGAAAAATATCCATGACTTTCACCTTGGAAAAGTTTGGAGTTTTAATTTCTGGTTTCTGTTGCGTTTTTGCTGTGAAGGAAGATCAACATTTAATGGTTTATGTGAATTTAACTTGCTTACAGAATGCTCAGTGGACTGAAATTGCTTCTTCTATTTGCAGACTTCCAAGGATATGACTGCAAGGGGTGATCATCAGGGAACTGGATGGTAGTGTCCTTCTGCCTCTGACACCCAGGTTCAACTCAGCCAACAGATGGGAATCCTCCTCTAATGGCTGGTTGTAAGGGTCCTATACAAAATGAGTTTATTCAGGTTCAATCTAGAATTCTCTCCCCCCAAAAGGCTGTGGATACTGGGCGAATTGAAATTTTCAAGACAGATTGCCAGATCTTTATCAGGTAAAAATATAAAGGGCTAGGGATTAAAAACAGGAAAATGGTGTTGAGGTGTGATCAGCCATGATCTAATTGAATGGCAGAACAGGCTTGAGGGGCAGAATGGCCTACTCCTGTTCCTATATTCCAATGCAGTTCTATGGACCCACTACATAAAATTACAACTAATTTCATATTTAATACTAAATTAACCATTGGAATGGAAGTGTGAGAAATGGGGCGGGGGGGGGGGGGGGGGGGGGGAGGGGGGGATCATATTTATGCAGCAAGAGGTGTTCCTCTGGAGTTGAAATAGGTACTTGGGCCAGAGTAGCGGGAGTTTTATGCAGTATTTGATGTTTGCTCAGATACTAATGGGTTAAAAATCACACTGAGGTGTGAAATTGATTTTACATTAGAAGAACTATTGATATTTGATATTGTTGTATGGCGCTGGCAGAGTGATACTCAAGTGGAAAACACTGAAAGCAGCACTGTCATTTTGTTTCCTTTATTTTATTTCTCAGGATGTAGGTTAATGCTGGCAAAGTCACAGTCATACTGCACTGAGTGGTTGCTAGGCCACTTCACAGGGTATTAAGAGTCAACCATGTAGTTTGGGACTGGAGTCATGTGAAGGCCAGACTGGGTGGCAGTTTCCCTTCCCTGAAGGACATTAATCAACCAGTTGGAATTTTATGAATCTGGCTGCTTGAGTGATCATTTTTCTATTGCCAACCCATAAAATGCTATTTGCTGAATTCAATTTCAACTCGCCATAGCAGGATTTGAACCCTGAATTGTACCATAAACAGTACACTATGGAACCCAAAGACTTACTGCTCCTGGAAACTATGAAAAAGTAGGTTCTGCAGCTGTCAGATTCATAGAGTTCACTTCCTTTATGTGCTGTGCATAGCAGGACTGCCTGACATTGGCAACTCATCGCCGATATAACACTATTAACTTACGATGAATTTCTGGGGCTTCTACAGTATCAAAAAAGTCATCCTCGCGATCGATTTCAGAGTATTTCTTTAGTGATCGTTTGTGGGCAACAGCTAGAACCTCCTGCAGGATATCCATCTTCCTCAGTATCCGACACAGGCTGTGAATCCTCATTGCTTCTTCATGTTTAATGATTGCTTTCTTTAAATGAGCTTTCCCTACGGAAATTAAGGAAAAGAGTTAGAGATAGTCCAAAGAATACTCATTGCACTGATTACTTAAATCAAACTGCAAATCTGTAGGAGATTAGTGATGCACTGGGTTCATAATGGTCCTTTCACCTCATGCACCCAAGTTTGAGTCCAATCCTGACTGATGGAATGAAAGTCCGTTCTGTCTTCAAACCTTAAGGAATAGAACTGATGAAATTAGCTTGACCTGGCTGTTGGTGGTCACAAAAATATCCATAATTTGGTACAAATTTTACAATTTAGCTCAATGAGGTAATAAATAGGACCAGCGCTGGAAATTGGAAAAGAAAATTCACAAGATGTTTCAGAACGCAGGTTCATGCTACAGTCCTAACCATGCTGAGCTCCAAATTTCAGCCATACCACCGTGAGGAGAGAAGGGAGAAATGTTCCCACAGAGTAGTGCAATCAATGACACAATTAACCCTGGGCCATTTTCAAGTGCTTTCTACCAACTGGTTCCAGAAGAGTATTGTATTGCAAGAGATCCGGAAGAAGGCAACATGTCATTGACGATACCATTAGAGGTAGCATTATATGTGAAATCAGTTTTCAAATGCTGTACTGCCAAGCAAAAGGTCTATTTCCTGAAGAAGTCATCACTATTCACTGGTTACATTTTTTAAAAAGAGAACAAATGTTTTGCTTTCCCCATTTTCCATCGTATGGCAATAATATTTCACTCGCTCAGTTGGACACAGTACGGTAAGGAAATCATCAATAAAAACAGAAAACAAAAACAATAAAAATAAAAAGCCAGTCAGCATCTGTAGAAAGAAACAGGCAAGTTAATATTTCAGTTCTATACTTTCATCAGAAGTTCTGATCAGCAGTGTTTTTATTATTTTTTTGTTTTTATTTTGATGGCACTGTAATTTTGTTTTGACACACTAGATGGCACTGAAGGTTAAAGACTAGAAATTTAGCACAATGTTCCAACACATTATTGGTAACATTTTACCTCAAGTAATCAGAGGCTAAAAAGCCTCGCTGTAAGAATCATTGACATTAAGCAGAACAATGGCCCTTTTTAAAGGCAGTGTCAAAACAATACTGTTGCACTGCTGTAACTCAAACATGAAACAATGTTCTCTATTTCACAATCACATTGAGGAACTATGCAAAATTGTCAATCTTTCTTGAAATATAAAAAAAAGTGCTTTCAGTTACTTCGCCACTTCCACCCTCACAAAAAAATTGACTTCACTCTGCTTCCTTCTGAAGAGATCGTCACGCAGTAGTGCTTGCAGTGCCTCACCCAAGTAGCCATTCTACATGTGTGGGCTGGAGAAAACGTCAGTGGGATATTTGATTAAAAGAGCATTTAGCCGAGCTGAATATTGTTCTCAATTAATGCATGCGTGTACATACGTACTATCGAGGGAAAGTTACCTTTCTCTCCCTAGCCCAGATCTCAGGGTACTGTCTCCATTTCCTCCCCAACTGAGACTAACTAATTCAGCACACACCATGGATCAAGATTAGTTACTTCCAGTTCTCTATACCTTGGTTCCAGCAGAGGCCAAACATATGATAAACACAATCACAAAAAGCATATAAAGAACAATGCCTGCTTCCACCCCTGACTCAGCCCATTGCTGCTAAATCCTCATACAGATACAACCTCTAAATCCAGAGTTCCAAAAACCGGAATGTTCCGAAAACCGGAAACCGTTATTCTGATCAGTATTCTGCAAATAATTCCCCGGCCCTACCCCTGCCAAACGCAGACACACACACCAAAATATAAATTGCAAAAAACCAATAAAAAAAACTCACAATACATTCACAAGACACTTAACTATCAAATCGCTGCAAAATAATTTAAAAAATAAAAACTTTAACTTACTTTTTTTTGCAGGTCTTCATACCAACCGCTGTTCCAAGGACTTCAACGCAGGTTGTTCCCGAGCGTTTTTTTCTTCCTAACTACGGGTGTGCTGTGAGCCAAACTTTGGGAAGTCCGATTTCATCTCCGAAATCTGGAAAAACCTCAAACTCAGCCTAGTGGTTTATGGTCTCGGGACGCTGGATTTCTGTTACGAAATCCGGAAAAACCCAAAAACTGGAATGGCCTCGGTCCCGAGGTTTCCGGATTTCGGAGGTTGTACCTATATACGCCTCCGTCGCCTCCAGATTTGGCTATTCCAATGTATACAGGCTAGCCACCCGTCTGCCATCCTCTGTAAACTTCAACTGATCCAAAACTCCACACCTGTATCCCATCATTTATCATTAATGACCTACATTAACTGTTCAACTTCTCCAATTTAAAATTTGCATCTTTTCCATTAAAACTCGCCATCCTTACCCCTCCCCATCTCTGTAATCTCCTTCAGCTGTAAAAACACACCTCTCCCCCGCAAAGTCCTCCAATTGTCCTTTTGTGCATCCTCCTCCCTTTGCTCTAACAATTTCCGGGATTCCTTCCCTAGCCCTTTCTCCCTCTCCTACCTTTCAGACCCTCCTTAAAATCCACCTCTTTGAGCAGGCTTTTGATCACCATTCCTACTATGTACTTCTTTGGCTCGATGTCCATTTTTTAAAATTTGTTTTTGGAATGTGGGTGTTGATGAGGGATTTGGCAATGGTAATGACGTTGAATGTCAAGAGGAAGTGGTTAGACTCTCGCTGTTGGAGATAGTCATTGCCTGGCACCTGGGCGAATGTTACTTGCTACTTATCATAACAAGCTTGAATGTCGTCCAAGTCTTGCTGCATGCTGGCATGGACTGCTTCCATTATCTGAGGAGTTTCGAATGGAATTGAACACTGCGCAAACATCAGCAAACATCCCCACTTATGACCTTATGATGGAGGGAAGGTTATTGATGAAGCAGCTGAAGATGGTTAAACCTAGGACACTGCCCTGAGGAACTCCTGCAGCGATGTCCTGGGGCTGAGATGATTGATCTCAACAATCACAACCATCTTCCTTTGTGTGAGGTATGACTCCATCCAGTGGAGCATTTTGCCCCCAGACTTCAATTTTACTAGGGCTCCTTGATGCCACACTCTGTCAAATGCAGTCACTCTCACCTCACTTCTGGAATTCAACTCTCTTGTCCATGTTTGCACCTAGGCTGTAATGAGGCCTGGAGCCGAGTGGTCCTGGCAAAATCCGAACTGAGCATTGGTTATTTGTGAGCAAATGCCACTTGATAACACAGTTGACGACACCTTCCATCACTCTGCTGATGATTGAGAGTGGACTGATGGAGCGGTAATTGGCCAGATTGGATTTGTCCTGCTTTTTGTGGACAGGACATACCTGGGCAGTTTTCCATGTTGTTGGGTAGATGCCAGTGTTGTAGCTGTACTCGAACGGCTTGGCTATAGACATGGCTAGTTCTGGAGTAGAAGTCTTCAGCATGACAGCCAGGATGTTGTCGGGATCCATAACCTTTTCTGTATCCAGTGCACTCAGCCGTTTCTTGATATTATGTGGAGTGAATCGAATTGGCTGAAGACTGGCTTCTGTGATGGTGTGGACCTGAGGAGAAAGCCGATATGGATCATCCACTCGGCACTTCTGGCTGAAGACGGTCGCAAATGCTTCAGCCTTGTCTTTTGCACTCGCATGCTGGGCTCTGCCATCATTGAGGATGGGATATTCATGCAGCCTCCTTCTCCAGTTAGTTGTTTAATTGTCCACCACCATTAATGACTGGATGTGGCAGGACTGCAGAGCTTTGATCTGATCCGCTGATTGTGGAATTGCTTAGCACTGTATATATAGCAGGCTGCTTCCACTGTTTAGAATGCATGTAGTTCTATGTTGCAGCTTCCCCAGGTTGGCACCCCATTTTTAGGTACACGTGGTGCTACTCTTGGCATACTCCTCTGCACTCCGCATTGAACCGGGGTTGGTCCCCTGGTTTGATGGTAATGGTAGAGTGAGGGATATGTCGGGCCTTGAGGTTACAGATTGTGGTGGAATACAATTCTGCTGCTACGCCTCATGGATGCCCAGTTTTGAGCTGCTAGATCTGTTCTGAATGTATCCCATTTAGTATTGTGGTAGTGTCACACAACACGATGGATTGTGCCCTCAGTGTGAAGACTAACTAAGCATCTGAAGCACTGTGGGATGTTTTTCTATATTAAAGGTGCTATTAGATGTTTCTGTTGTAATTTGGGCTGGGGGTATTCCAGTGCACGACTGAGGAAATACTCAGGACAGATGAGGTGTTAAACGAAAGTCCCATTTTCCTGTTCCAGTGGACTCTAATGACCCCATGGCACTATCTGAAAATCTCTCCTAGTGTCCTGGCCAACATTCCTCCCTTAACATACCAACAAAAATAGATAATTCATCTCATTGCCGTTTGTGGGATGCTGTTAGTGGAGAACTCCAAGTCATGTTTACCTATAAAAAGTCACTGCACTTCAAAAGGTAATTTATTGTGTGCAAACTAATGAGATATTTGGATTAATGGGCTGGATTTTCGTTGCTGTCCATTTCGCGGCGTTATTCATGGCGGGGTAGTAATTATAGCGCCCGAGAAAAGTTTGCGCTTCAGTCAGCAAATTCATCAGCTGGGCCAAGTATGGGGCAGAGTGCTAAGGCAGGCGTTACACACCTCTTTTAGGAAACTCCGTTGCTAAAGAGCCGGCCTCGGAGCGCCAGAGGAGAGGCTTCTGTGGCAAATAAAATCACAACTAAAAACACAACAAACAAATACCGATACCTTAAACACCGCACAATAAGCTACATCGCTAAAATAAAATGAAATAAAATAATCAAACTTACCTCATTCACCAATTCCATCACTCACCGCCACCGGGACAGCTCTGACCACCTGGTTTTCCAGGCAGTCCCACCACGGCGCACTATAGGCTGAGCACACAACAAATTTCAACGTGCAGTCGAAACCAGCGGCATTGCACACCGGCTCGACGCTCCCGGGCAGTGCTGTTTGCACCCCCGCAAAAACCAGCGACAAATTTGCCGGCAGGGCGCTGGAAGCTGGCCGCCCACCCGGAAAGCGTTTCATCCGCCATTACCGCCTCTCCGGGGCGCGAACAGTGGCGGCAACATAACGAAAATACAGCCCGAAAGGTCATCTATAAATATATGGAAGTTTTACTTATTACTTTAGCAGAGAGCTTGACAAATACGAATCATTTTGAATCGACACAGCTTTCATAAGTCCATAGGTTTCTTAAATTAACTTGGAATAAAAGATAACATTTCAGAGATACGGATGTCAGAAGGTGAACTATTTCCAATAATATACTGAAATATTTGTCTTGTAAATCCTCGTCATTGCATACCTAATTTGCGCCGCTCCTCCTTATCTTTCAGTACCGTGATTAATGAGGGACCCTCAGGCATTGTCACATGAAGCTGCTGAAGGGCCTTTTCTTGTTCACTTTCATCGTCGTCAGGACCCACTGAAAAATAACATGCAAAATGATTCCTTTTATCTTGTCCTCCTAAAATTCTCCCTGCAACATGTACTTTACAGAGATTTCCCTGAGCATCCAGTGCTTACATGTCTCTGGCTTATTCACTGTCCATTTAGGCAGAACCAAGTGGCACGCAACCTCATTATTCTGTTTGTGACTTAGCAAGTACCTCCGGTACATTACCTGCTTAAGAACAACAACTACTACAACAACTGCTACTACTACAACAACTTATATTTATATCGCGCCTTTAATGTAATAAAATGCCCCAACGCTATTCACAGGAGCGTTATCAACAAAAACAATTTTAACACCATACAAGGAGATGTTAGGGCAGATGACCAAAAGCTTGGTCGAAGAGGTAGGTTTTAAGGAGAATCTTAAAGGAGGAAAGAGAAGTAGAGAAATGGAGAGATTTAGAAAGAGAATTCCAGAGCTTAGGACCTAGGCAGCTGAAGGCACAACCGCCAATGGTGGAGCATTTAAAATCGGGAATGTTCAAAAGTCCAGAATAGTTGGGGTGCAGAGGTCTAGGGAGATTATAGGGCTGGAGGAGATTACAGAGATAAGGAAGGGCATGGCCAATGTAGGTCAGCAAGCATAGGAGAGCTGGGTGAGCGGGTCTTGGTGCAAGTTAGCACACAGTGTTGTCACCTTCCAAGTTTTGGATGACCTCAAGTTAATGGAGGATAGAACTAGGGAGGCCGGCCAGCAGTGCATTGGAATCGTCAAGTCTCAAGGTAAGGGTTTCAGCAGCAGATAAGTTGAGACAGGCAATATTACATCAGTGGAAATGGGCAGTCTTAGTGATAGAATGGATATGAGGTAGGAAGCTCAATTCATGATCCATTATGACACCAAGGTTGAGAACAGACCTGGTCAGCCTTAGATAGTTGCCAGGGGGAGAGATCGAATCAGTGGAAAGGGAATGGAGTTTGTGGCGTGAACTGATAACAATGGCTTTGGTCTTCCCGATATTTAATTGGAGGAAATTTCTTCTCATCCAGTGCTGGATGTCGGACAAGCAGTCTGAGAGTATATAGATGGTGGAAGATTCGAGAGGTGTGGAGGAGAGGTAGAGCTGGGTATCATCAGCATACATATGAAAACTCACGTTGTGTTGCTGGATGATGTCGCCGAGGGGCAGCATGTAGATGAGAAATTGGAGCGGACCAAGGAAAGATCCTTGAGAGTACACGAAAGGTAACAGTGTGGGATCGGGAAGAGAAGCCATTACAGGTGATTCTGTGGTTACAGTTGTAAAGATAGGAATTAAACCAGGTGAGAGCAGTTCCATCAAGCTGAACGATGGTAGAGAAGCGTTGGAGCAAGATTTTGTGGTCATTCGTGTCAAAGGCTGCAGACAGGTCCAGAAGGACGAGAAGGGATAAATTACCTTTGTCACAGTCAATTAGGATGTAATTTGTGACTTTGGCAAGAACTGATTCGGTACAGTAGCAGTGGTAGCCTGATTGGAGGGATTCAAACAAGGCGATCTGGGAAAGGTGGGCATAGACTTGGAAGGTGACAACACATTCAAGAACTTTGGAGAGGAAAAGGAGGTTGGAAATGGGGCAATAATTTGCAAAGCAGAGGGGTCGACGATTGTTTTTTGATGAGAGGGGTGATGAAGACATTATAAACGTGAACATAGGAATTTACAATTCCTATTAGAAACACAGAAATAGAAACATAGAAAATAGGTGCAGGAGTAGGCCATTCGGCCCTTCGAGTCTACACCACCATTCAATAAGATCATGGCTGATCATTCCCTCAGTACCCCTTTCTTGCTTTCTCTCCATACCACTTACCCCGCGCCCTTCAACCCCACCTCATCTGATGACTATACTTAGTCTTGTGTTCAATAGAAATTGCATAGTATTAAAATATTTTCCCGTAATGTCATCAAGCATTACATATACACATCAATCACCAAACAACTGCTTCTGATTTTGTCATAATACTTACTTATATGGTCGCACAGTGCAACTGCTGCAAAATAGTGAGAAACTGCTTTGAAATACTCGGATTTGACCTGAACCATGGTTGTCCAAGAGAACGGCACGTAATCTTTCACTGGGGGCTGCGTCATTGTCTGATAGACCAAGGAGTACACGTCTGCCACCTACACAGCATTAAAATAATGATTCAGGACACCAAAATCAACTGTATGTTACTGGAATTACAGCGATTGCACCAATCATGCTGCTTCTATAAAGTTGCAACATGTGGTCCCTGCTTGTGGTTTCCCCCAAAATGTGCACACTGTGAAGAATTGTAATGCCAGTGAAAGTTGTCAGATCAAGATGCTAAGCATAGTCAAATCTCCACCACCTGCTCTTAGCTGCCTTCAAATATCTTCTGGTAACATGTCAGAGTAATACTGCCAAGTTCACTCAACTCAACCAAGGTACTACAACTGACCTCAGTAACCTTGTGCTAAGGAGAGGGGAAAAAAAAAAATCAGCCAAGGTTTCTGCTCTTGATCGTCATGTTACTGGAAAGCGCATGTGTGTGTAAGAGCAAGATTAGATCTGAAGGTGATGCCCTTTCCTTTCGAATAGCCTTTCCACTCTCACAGCCTTCCGGATGGCTTTTTTTTGGGTGGTTGCTACTAGCCATGAGAGATCCGCACATTGGAGTACCAGCATAACAAAGAGCAATCTAAAAAGGTAATGATTTCATGTCTACCACTAGACAGATCACCTACTAAATACATTTATTTAGCAAGTAATTTTT
Source organism: Pristiophorus japonicus (assembly GCF_044704955.1). Classification (NCBI taxonomy): domain Eukaryota; kingdom Metazoa; phylum Chordata; class Chondrichthyes; family Pristiophoridae; genus Pristiophorus; species Pristiophorus japonicus. The sequence goes on along the minus strand of NC_091977.1, from coordinate 489,475,313 downwards.
TGAAGAGAATTCTGATCTCTGACACCATTTAAAAGGAGATACCTTTGGAGTCTCATACTTGGATCAGGTATACGAGCCCCTATTTTCTCCAATAAAGATTTCTGTCGTCCACTTACCTGTATGTACATTTTTCTCCCCACCATCAGCGCCCCCAAAAAAAACCCAACCTGAAAGCTATTCTTAGCTACCCGAGTCCATTTCGGGGGCGGAGATTACAGTGTGCGGCAAAAATTCTCTGCGCATGCGCTTTTTAAAAAAAAACTCACTGTGCATGCGCTGTAAAAAAAAGTGTATTGCACTGTCTTCCATGGAGGACCTTCGGCCAGGGATAGCAGTGGGCCACTTGCGTGGAGGACCATCGGCCAGGGACAGCAGCAGGTCAGATCGACTGTGTTGAAACGTTTCTCTCTGAAGGAAAAGGCTACCCTGAATGTTTTCTGAAGGCTCTTCTTGATGTGGTGCTTTGTCTGAAATTTGCATTTTTTGTGATATGCCTGGAAGTATCGTTGGAAATTTGGCTGGAGTTGGAACTTCGAGGGAAAAGGCTGCTCAGGAAGATTTGTTTTAAATTTGCCTCGTTTTCTCACCCATGGACAAGGCTCAACAGTAAGTTTTATTTTGCCTGGTTTACTTTTAACCTCCAGTTAGTTGCTCCGAAAAGCATGGAGGATCTTCGGCCAGGGATAAGACCGGGCCAGCGGCGATTTCATAAAGTGAAGGTAGGGTTTTTACAAACGGTCTTTAATGTCTCTCTGCGTGGTTTTTAAAAAAAAACGGTGGTGGGGAAAATGGTCTTAATGGCCAGAAACGGCACGTAATTACCTTTTTAACGTACACCTGCGCCAAAATATATGGCGGCAAAAACTCTGACGCTGATAGTCGGCGCCCAAACATTGCGGAAAATTAGAACTGCCCATCTACGCCAAAAAAAATTGCTGGGTGCCAAAAAAATAGGCAACCAATGATGGGGAAAATAGGGGCCATAGTCTCCACTGCTTATGGAGTGCATTAGTGTTAACGCGATTTGCCTGCTATGTGATAAAACCAACAAAATAAAGTAATCAACATATTTTTAAAGAAACAATACGTCTCCACCTAACAGTTGCATGCAGGATCTCATCACAAAGGCAATCGTACTTTAACAAGGTGTGAACAGCTGATTGAAACTACTTGAAAACCTCTTTTACCTGAAATCAGTAGAGACCTTTGAATCAGCAAGTACAGGGTAATAATTTATTGAACTTATCAGTGGCGCCTTTGTAATCGACTCCTATGGTACTGGCAAATGGTTAGTGCCATTTGCCCAATATAAGCATAGATGGTGTAAGTAGTGGGAATATATATATGTGACTATTATTTTACATCTCTTACCCTTGCAGCTTCCTGTGCACTCTGTAGCTGTATCAAGAACTCATCCTTTACTCCCGCCACCATCACATTTTCAAAGACGCATTCCTGTACCTGTGCGATCATCAGACGCACCAGCATGTTGAGTGACGGCGTGCTCATGTCAAGGCTTGGAGCATTGGAGAAGTTTTCTTTCAAGTAGTTCAAAGAACCTAGTGAGGATGGACGTGATATATTTGCACTATAATTACAGAACATAGCAAAACCCTTGTGTAACATACGCAATGTTTATCATACATCATAGGAGGTCCTTGGAGGAAAAAAAGAACGTGTAAATCTGCATTAATACAATAATCGTCATGTCCTCAGCATGTTCCAAAATGCTTCAATCTAATTAATTTTCTTTGTAAGTAGAGTCACTGTTATGTAGGCAAACGAGGTAGTCAATTTGTTCACAAGGTCCCACAAACAAGAAATGAGATGAATAACCAGCTAAACTGTATTTTCTTTGGTGGTGATGGTGGAGAGAGAAAAGTTCACCAGATTACCAAGAGAACTCCCCATTCTTAACCATACAACCAGACGTTTTTAACACAAGTGGTGGCTATTTGGCCCATCAAGCATGAGCCAACTCTTTGCAATCTCCCCATAGCCTTCCTCTGCTTCAAGTGTTAATCCACTTTTCCTTTAAAAGATGCAATTGTCTCTGTCAAAGCATGCCATGCTCCATAAACTCTTTGCGTAAAGAAGCCAAGCAGTTTAGCAACTGAAAATTATGTTTTTGATCCTTACAGGTAACCAAGCGATTTTTTTCCAGAATAAAAATGACCGCAAACAGCCCGGGGTAGAAATTCCCCCACCCCCCCACCCCACCCCGGCACGCACCCAAGTTTTGGCCTCCTAATCTGAGGAAGGACATTCTTGCTATTGAGGGACTGCAGCGAAGGTTCACCAGACTGATTCCAGGGATGGCTGGACTGTCACATGAGGAGAGACTGGATCAACTGGGCCTTTATTCACTGGAGTTTAGAAGGATGAGAGGGGATCTCATAAAAACGTATAAAATTCTGACGGGACTGGACAGGTTAGATGCGGGAAGAATGTTCCCGATGTTGGGGAAGTCCAGAACCAGGGAACATAGTCTTAGGATAAGGGGTAGGCCATTTAGGACTGAGATGAGGAGAAACATCTTCACTCAGAGAGTTGCAAACCTGCGGAATTCCCTGCCGCAGAGAGTTGTTAATGCCAGTTCATTGGATATATTCAAGAGGGAGTTAGATATGGCCCTTACGGCTAAAGGGATCAAGGGGTATGGAGAGAAAGCTGGAAAGGGGTACTGAGGGAATGATCAGCCATGATCTTATTGAATGGTGGTGCAGGCTCGAAGGGCCGAATGGCCTACTCATGCACCTATTTTGTATGTTTCTATGTTTCAATGGTTTTTACCGCAGCTGTGGTTGAGGTCGCCTCGAGAGAAATTCCGTTCTTTGGTGTTTTTCTTTATTCGGATCCGGAAGTCGCTCTTAATGGACTACACAAGAGGATATGTGGTGGTGGCAACACCCGATGGGCGGAAGTTGGGGTCGGTGCGGAGTGACCACCGCGATGACGTCATCACGGATCCACGTCAGCATGGCTCTCCTCTTCGCTTAAAGGAGAGTCTTCACGATTTTAAAACTTCAGCCCACTGGGCTACCAGGGAGGGCGCTGGCCTGGCTGAATCCGGGGGCATAATTGTTGGACCCACATGGCAGTCAGCCAACAAAAAAAACATGGCGGCAGCGCTTCCTCCCCTTTAAGGGAAGCCTGCCGTTGCGAAAGGCCACAGCCTCACTTGACCACCGGGAAAAAACAGGTTTTGGCACCGCCAGGTGGGCCAAAGATTTTCAATGGGGAATGTCGTTATCAGGAGGCGGGGGGGCGGTAGATCAGCAGTTCGCATGGTGATGACGTGCTTAACACAGATTGGCAACAGCGGAGCGGAGCAGTGGGGTGGGGGGGGGGGGGGGGGGGGGAAGAGAATCGGGGCATCGCAGGGAAAACTCAGAAGGTCAATTGGGCAATTGGCCATTCCACAAAAAGTCGGCGGCCACTCCACTCCGCAGCGTGGCCACCGATTTGCGGTGGTAACAGGCCTTAAGGAGAGGGGCAATTTCGGGCTCCCCCCTCTTCAAACAGTGTTAGGAGATCTTTAACATCCACCAAACAGGCTAATAGTGCCTCAATTTAACTACTCATCCAAAAGACAGCATCTTGGACAATTCAGCACTGTCTCAGTACTACACTACTTAAGTGTCAGCCTGGATTAAGTCCTAGAGTGCAGTTTGGACCCACCCACATTTGCCATCAACTGAATTAAGCCGAGATGCCTTCTAAATTTGTTTTCTAATTTTTTCCACTCCCTTTCTGAAGGCTCTAACTCTTGCTGCAGTATGGTTCCAGGGGCCCCTTTAGACCTCCATAACCTCATCTGGAAGTTAAGCAACAGCAGGCCCAACTGATCTTGGAAGCTATCAATCAGCATAAAGAGAGCAGACTGAAGCTAACTCCAAAAGAGGCACTTTGGAGGGAAAGCCAAACTGAATTCTGTTCTTAGCTGTCTGCTGCACAATGACACTTTTCAGCAGAAGTTAGCGAATAATTATCAGAAGTAAGTATCCTCAGTGATTTCCCCCCTCTCTGGCTCAGGTGCAATGGAGGAAATTGCAGCACCAAACTGCTATCCTGGCTGAGATGAGCTAACTTTACACAGACCAGAGATTGAATTTAGAACCATAGTGATCTAAGTGATTCAGGGCCACACCAAATGGTTTTGCCTATAATTAAGGTTTCTGTTGCTAATAGTTATTAGTGAAGCATGCTAGAAAATGCAGTTTTGTTGTAGTTTCTAGAAAATAGGATTTGTTAGGTACCTCTTTTTAAATTGGCTTTGATCGGTTTTTACTGCATATTTTTCTCCCTCCCTTGGGAAGTGGCAGCACATTAACATGATGAACTTAATGTATGTGAACCTACATCTAACAACTACATGACACAGTATATTTAGGTTCCAATATACAGGTGGTAAAAACAGGTGGTAAAAACAGAGAGACAGACTATTATCTGAATGGTGACAGATTAGGAAAAGGGGAGGTGCAACGAGACCTGGGTGTCATGGTACATCAGTCATTGAAGGTTGGCATGCAGGTGCAGCAGGCTGTTAAGAAAGCAAATGGCATGTTGGCCTTCATAGCGAGGGGATTTGAGTACAGGGGCAGGGAGGTGTTGCTACAGTTGTACAGGGCATTGGTGAGGCCACACCTGGAGTATTGTGTACAGTTTTGGTCTCCTAAGCTGAGGAAGGACATTCTTGCTATTGAGGGAGTGCAGCGAAGGTTCACCAGACTGATTCCCGGGATGGCGGGACTGACCTATCAAGAAAGACTGGATCAACTGGGCTTGTATTCACTGGAGTTCAGAAGAATGAGAGGGGACCTCATAGAAACATTTAAAATTCTGACGGGGTTAGACAGGTTAGATGCAGGAAGAATGTTCCCAATGTTGGGGAAGTCCAGAACCAGAGGTCACAGTCTAAGGATAAGGGGTAAGCCATTTAGGACCGAGATGCGGAGGAACTTCTTCACCCAGAGAGTGGTGAACCTGTGGAATTCTCTACCACAGAAAGTTGTTGAGGCCAATTCACTAAATATATTCAAAAAGGAGTTAGATGAGGTCCTTACTACTAGGGGGATCAAGGGGTATGGCGAGAAAGCAGGAATGGGGTACTGAAGTTGAATGTTCGGCCATGAACTCATTGAATGGCGGTGCAGGCTAGAAGGGCCGAATGGCCTACTCCTGCACCTATTTTCTATGTTTCTATGTTTCTATGTGTAGCAGCAGCAATTTCCCAAATCAGGATTTCACTCAATTTTGAAGACTCCTGCAGCTGACTTGCCCATTGAGCCTCAATGTCAGTACTTAAACATGAAATGTGGTCACTTGGACAAAGTTAAAGGAGGTCCCAAGCTGACACGTGAAGTATGGCGACCTGAGTGAGGTATTGATGTAATCGCATTCCAACCAGTCACTGCACAAGAGAAGATATTTAAAAATAAAAACACATTTTCCCTTTCCCTTAATTAGATGTCCTCAAAAGTTCAAGAAAAGTTTGCTAATAAGTTTTGCAGACTTTAAAATTATTTACTTTCAAACCCTTTTGAATTTCCTGTTACTATAACAGTGCTCATGGTAGCAGTGCTGCAAAATCCAGATCAAATTAGCTGTACTAGGCGCCTTTAGCAAATAGACAGTGAAGACAAAGAACAAAAAAAAGCAGTTCATGATAGATCTCTCATCATGTCTCAGGGGACCAGTCCCACCTTCTATGACACACGATGCCACGTACAGGGATCCCTTTCATTCAACACTTCTACATCTTGAAGTCTGAGACATGGAAAAGCCGTGTAACTCGAATCATTACAGCAATGGAAAGTGAAAAAAGAAATTAACAAAAATTGTATAACTATTGGGTCCAAACATACAACTGAGCAGTATTAAATCCAGATCTCTAATCTTTTGAACCAGCAAAGGTTTTAATCAGTAATTCCTTGGATTAACTCCAAAGAATATCATAAATTGTTCCTAAAACAATTGGGTCGCTGCAATATCTGGGGCCCAGGTGGAAGGTAGGTAGGTCTGTGGAAGGGGTATGCTGGACTTTGTACATGGATTGTCTGACATGTTGCCATTTTTGTTAAGTGGCAGAAGAGTACAAATAGCTAAAGCTGATGATAAACCAATTCCACACACAAGTTCATGATCTTATTTGCATCTATTTTCCCTTCAGTCCCCTTGGTAGGTGACCTGTTCACAGGCCTCAGACTTCTGTTCCTCACTTGGCACCTAGTGGAGACAACTCTAGCTAATATTTTCCTTCTCACTTGGTACCTTCCCACAACTGCTTGCCAAAGACTCAACTGGCAATTCAATGGCATGAATTCAATGCCACTATAGAAAATTCTACCTCAACAGCTGCAAGACCCAATGCAAAACGTGTATGGATCTCACAAATTTCAGGATCCAAATAAAAGTTATTTGTTAGTTATCAGGTGCCAACAACAAACAAAATAAAGCCTGGAATTGGGGAGAAAGAAGTTGAAATAAGAGTGATTTTGAGAACAGTGGAGGTTAGAAAGCATCATTTTGTTGTGGCACGTACATTATCTTCGTGAAATTTATGGCTCATTGATTGGCACTTAGCATGAAATGTTATTCCTCATACCAAGGCTAAATTTTAATTTCAACTGCCCATACTGTTGACTGAACAAAGATTATTATTCCATCAATTATTATTCCATCAATTCAAACCTACCTGCAGCCTTTTGGAAAGCATCAATAGCATGGTTAATGCCCTCCTTGGTGGTCCGGTCTTGCCGCGCACCAATCTGCGTATATAGTGCACCAATGTTGAAGAGTACGCTTCCCTTTTCAAAAGCCAGAGCCCGCTGGTAGGAAGGAACGCCAGTCAAAGAGTCATACCTGTCAAAAAGTTGGGGAAGAGAAAAGGGGGAAAAAAAATGGGTTAATAGATCCTTTGATCTGCAGGAACCAGATGCAGTGTTTCTGTTGGGGCCTACATTAGATAGTCTCTCGGATACAATGGTGTTGCTTGCACCCTTAAGTGGCTGAGTGCTTTACTTTTAGGAGTGTGCTTGTACTCCTAAATATCTAATTATACGATAGTGTAACCTGGAGATGTAACATGAACCCCTCATGATCTGAACTGGATATTGTGTCTTTCACAAGTGCCCTCACAGGCTGTTTACTTTAAAGACAAGTGAATAAACAGAGTAATAGAAACCTCACTTGTTTTTACTAAATTTAATTTCTCCTTGAAAAAATAGAAACATACACTGTTCTTTTTGTGAACTAATTAACTTGTATTTTGGAATTACCTTTCTTTTTAGACAACCTCCGACTGCATAATCTGACCTCCTACATCATTACTTTCAGCTTGTGGCCAAGGCCTGCCCCTCACTGGATCTGTTTAAACCCAATTGACTGCTCATAAATTTTTTCTCCTTTGCATTTATAGGAAATTGAAGAATGGTGCCTCCAACTCCTTCCCCACTTAGGGACTCCCTAGTAGGCCAGTCAACTAAAATGATTGCTCCCTCCCCCAAGAATATATTCTCAGCAGATATCTTATGCCATAATAGGTGTGAATGTTTATTACGCTGGCTCAGATGAGATGACAAATTGCTTAATGTTCTTAGTCATTGTAGAAATTTCTGTAATTAACACCTCAATTCCTCCTCTGCCTCAGAAGCCACAACTTGTGTTTCTTTTTAAAGTTAATTTACTTAATTTTTAAACAGACCATTTAAACATAATTCCTGAACTTTTTCCAGTGAAAAAAATGATCAAAAATGTCAAACAGTGACTGTTCCCCTTAGCCACAAATGATTACCATCATGATGTAAATCCTCATTCCACTTACACATCATCATCATCATCATTATAGGCAGTCCCTCGAAGCGAGGATGACTTGCTTCCACGCCAAAAAGAGATGAGTTCACAGGTGTTTCAATGTTCCAGATCCCGAACTAATATTCCAGATCCAAAACTACATCTTGAAGGGTGGAAGATGCCTGTGCATGGATTTTTTTTAACGTGTGGTGACCATTGTACACCAGCCACCACACGGGCTTGCCAGAGCTAGATCTTGGTCCAGTGGCAAGGATTAACCAAGACGACTGGAGACCAGCTCTGCTGCATGGGCCCAGCGCGCACACGTATCGCAGTGTGGGCTGGCCTGTGCTGCCCTCGAGCCCTTGCCTCTTCTGGCCCCGAACCCATGCCTCTCCTGGGCCCCAGGTCACCTCCATCTACAAACTCTTGCCGCTCCTTCGCCCCTCCTGCTGTGCCTGCCCGCACTGCAATCAGCGACCTGGCTTCGCAGCCGTCGTCCTCCTGCAGCAGCACGCGCTGCTCCCTGCAGTGGCATGCCGCCGCACGCTGCTCCCTCCAATGGCCTTACACTTACACAGGAAAATGGTGAATCATTTTATTCTACATGGTTGTGGGCTACAGTTTTCCACACCCCAGGTTTGAAGTAAGAGACTTATACCAATATAATGCCTTATTACATCTCTTAGAAATTTCTCAAAAGTCCGCACCATTTCAATTCATCAGTAAATTACTGTGACAGGTAGTGATGTGTTATGTAGGCAGAAGCAACATACATTTTGTACAAAAGATCAAACAATAAAATGAATGGCCAATTAATCTATTTTTGTTAGTGTTGGTTGAAAGAGGAATGTCAGTCATGAGAATGGGAAACTCCCCAACCTTCTTCAATAATGGATTGGAATCTTTAACATCTACCTAAATATGCAAATGGAAACAAGGTTTAATGCTTCATCTAAAAAAATGACATATCTAACAATGCTGCAATCCCTCAGGCTTGTATTGGAAAGTCCACTTGGATAGTGTACTGATGCCCCATAACAAGGCTTTAATCCACAATACTCTGACTGAGGCAAGAGTGCTCCTAACTGAGATAAACAGATTCAAATGACCACCAGCCAAGAGCCAGTCAGATTTGAAACTCAAAACGATAATCAATTTTGACTGGGAATGAGGAAGGCAGGTAATGATAGAAGCCGAATAGGGCCAAAGCAAATTGGAGACAAGTCAAAAAAGGAAAATGAAGGCTTGAAGAAACTGATGCAAGAGGAGGCTAGGTGGCACAGTATACTGCAAACATTTGGTGAGAAACACTATGCCTTTCTTACAGCTGCCGGTCCTCTGTCTTGGATTTCAGATGTAAGCAGTGCACGCCAGGCTAGAGTGGAAGCACATGGTCAGTCTAAAGTGGAAGAAGAAAGTGTACAAGTGCATTATATTTTCTAGCGTGGAATATCAAAGTAGTATTCAATGAAAAATGTCAGTTTCCTGAAGCAGCCTTTTCACAGGCAAATCTTCTGTTAGTCTGGTCGCTGTTTCAATGTTGATAACTACTTTGAAATGGCATCAGGCACAACAGGTGTGTAGGATGCTGGACTTTCAAAGTGCTGAACAATATAGAGTGCTAGGACATAGGTTAAGGGTTGAATCCTTCCATATGCTAAGTTCCTAGTCTCGTTATGTGGATGTACCAGGGAGAGGCCAAGCACTTTTTATATATAGACAGAGAGAATGTTAAAAAAGAACTTCAAACAGAGTCCAGGCTGCTCTCACTTGGCACTGGTTCAGGCCTGGGACAAGCTAATTTTGCCCACGTAGCCAGACATGGATGCATAAAGAAAATTAGAACTTTTGTAAAATAATTTGTATTAACATTCTAATAGACTGTCAAAAGCTATGTGCAATTTGACTCCCACAGCCCCGCTTAAGCTGCCTCATGTGATATAAGCAGTGCAAAGCAGGGAATTTTGTAAAACTACAGGACAGATTCTACATTATGTTGGATGATGTTTTTTTTAATGTAAAGACAGGCCCTCTCATAGCTCATTTACTGTTGAATCCTATTGCCCAATGAAACCATCTTGTCCAGTTCTTCCACATATGTCAATGCTCTTGGAAAAAAAGCCCCCTTGTTAGTTCAGCCAGTCGACAATAAAAGTTTATTTCTCCCAATCTGAGGGCTCACATACATACATACATACATACATAAGTATTTCAAAGAAAGATTGGCTAGGATTGTACAATGAGAATATCCAGTGTTTCATCAGCCATTCCCATTTATGCACATTGCTACAAACGATATGCAAAGAATAGGATACTTACCAATGAAAATAGATACCCATGTTTTTATTGGGTGGGAAAAAACGGTTATCAATGAAGTAAAGCTGGTTGTAGTATTCCATAAGAAGTTCGATCCCAGCATCGTTTCTGGTTGGAGTTCGCATTGCCTGAAGTGAAGAAAATGATACCATTAAGTCCAAAGTCTGGTGAATAAATTTAACATTTTGGGGGCTCAGCAGGCAACTGAGTTCTAGCACACTTAAGAATGGAGTGTAGAGCTTGGATTCATATCTGTAATCCCCTATAAGAAGCATTACTGAACAAACAGAAGGTCCCAAAGGGAAATGTCATGGAACAGTCAGCTCAGAACCCTTTCACACACTGGCAGTCATTATTGAAAAGCACTGGCAGAGGACCATAAGCAGGTCATCTGCCTAACCTTCGAGCCATGGTTATTATGTGGCAGAGAGAAAAAGAATAAATAGACTTCAAAAACCCAGGACCCAACAGTTAAAATGGTCATGTCCTTTGCAGTGTTACAAGGGTTTGTTTTGGCATTGTAATGGTGCAGTTTCAGGTTTGCACTGGAGGCCTTTATTAACCTATGAATTTGGTAGTGGTAGGAACCCGATATGGCAACATTATAATTTACTGCACAGGTACATTGGCATTCATACAGATATTGCTCACATTCTTTCCCTATTCCACTTCCCTCAAAACAAAACCAATATCCCTGACCTCAGAACTGTAGAATTTCTCACTCTTGGCATTTTACCAACTAAATTCTACAATACAATTAATTAACAGAAACCTATACTGAAATGTGGCAGATATTTAGGCTGGAATTTTTACCTGTGAGGCGAGTGGAGTGCGGGGGGGGGGGGGGGGGGGGCGCTGCATAGCAGGTCGGCCTCATGCAGCACTCGGCAGCGCATTGTCACCGTGTCTTGAACTGAATTGGATCAATTGAGTTAGGCCTGTGGGTTTCTCGGCCAATTAAATGGAGCGGGTCTGATGACATTATCAATGACATGCCTTGAGCTCAGATATTTAAAGGAACTTTCCACGCAACACATTTGAAGGTTGTTGGAGGAGGATTACAGCTCTTTGGCAGAGGCATGATTGTTCAGAAACTAAAGATTCTCCATCTGAGGCTTGAGAGAAGCATGCAGGCCTAGACCATATTCTCAGACTCCTCTTTGGAAGCCCTGCTCCAAGCAGTTTGAGCATTTAGGGACATCCTGGTCCCTGGGGATGGGCGCAAGAAACCTTCCAATGAGACTTAGAGGGCATGTTTGGAGTTTTCAGAGGTGGTCAGCAGCAGGGATGTAGTCAGGCGGTCTTGGATCCAGTGCCGCAAAAGATTAATGATCTCATGAGGTCAGGAAAGGGGAGTGCAATGCCACATTCAACTACATCCTGATGTGCATGTCATCCCAACCCCATCACTGCCTTCCCAAGCCTACTTCTGCACGTCAATCCTCACACCATCCTCCATCCTACATTGCAAGGTGCATCCATCTCTCACTCGCTACTCACCTACTCACATCCCCATCTGACTAACCACCACTGGCACTCAGCCTCATCCTAATGCAATCGTAGGAAGTAACACCACAGAAGGAAGCCATTTGGCAATGTCATGCCAACCCCTCAGTCACCCTCTACAGATGTAGCCCATCCATTCCTTGCAGTCATTCCATCACACTCACTCAAAGTTCTCTTCTTTCCCTCCCTGCAGAAGAGAGCTCAGAACATCTGGGAGAGACAACAAATCAGAGGTGGCCCTCCAATTTTCACCAACTTGACTCCAGCAGAGGAGAATGGTCTGCAAATCACTCGAGTTGCAGAGCTGCTGGCGGTGGGAGATGGAGAGAAAGGGACCTTTCAGTAACCTAGTGACAGAACTAAATATCATACAGCCACATGGCATACAACAGTCACTCATGGTGGCTTGATGTCAGCAGCCAGTGAAATATCATCATGTGCACAATGGCAATGTCGCGCAATCTTCTCATTACATTTGTAATTCATGTCTTTACTCTCCCACAGTTCCATCAAGTGCCCGCGCCCCCACTGTCCAGGCGGAGGTGGAAGTCAACTCCACAGAGGAAGCTCCACTCTCTGAGGCTGCACCGTTACCAGACCCAGCGCACCCAGCACCTGTGCAGACACGCGCACCTTGGTGGGTCCAGTGACAAATAGAGTAGTGTTGTCACCTGGCGTGTCACAGATCACAAGTGAGCAAGAGCAGACGGTGGAGACAGGGACAGCACTGGAGAGTCCTCACCAGAGGGCGCAGGACGCTCACAGCTCTGCTCAGCTGCGTGCAGATGCTGAACCTCGGGGGCCATCGGGGAAGAGGGTGATCTTGGAGGAGCAGCAATAAATACACAAGGCTCTGGCAGCTTTTGCAGCTGCGATGTGTGCGATTGTAGAGAATGGTGGAGTCCATTTCCAACAGGAGCACCACCTCGCAGGTGATAGCGACGATGTGCTGCTCTATGGAAAGGATGGCCACCTACATGGAGCAGCAAATACGCCAGTCGAATGAGAACAGGCTTGCTGTGAACAGATTGCAGACTCTCATTGATCTCACCTTGAGGAGGAATACCAACATAGACTTGGGCATTCATCGGCCCACTGACGTGCAGCAAGATGCTATCCAGCTCCTTGATAGCAGGGAAGTGCGGGTGACCCGCAAGAGGGATGATAGTGAGAGGGGACATGGAAGTGGGGGCTCTCCTCAAAGCGCTCCCACTTCTCCCCCGTTGTCTCCCCCTCAGTCAAGCCTCACGTTGCCTACGATCTCGATGGTCGAGTTTGCCCAGAGGACCTGGTGGACATGCCTTACTGATGGCTATTGAAGTCACCACCACCTTCAACTTCTTCGCCTCAGGCTCCTTCCAGGGATCTGAGCAGACATTTGCGGCATCTCGCAGTCGGCTGGCCACAGATGCATCATACAAGTCACTGCTGCCCTGTTTGACAGCCAATTATATCAACTTTGCCACTGATGAAGCCAGTGTCAGTGAGCGGGCGCTCGGCTGTGCCACTCTGGTTGGCTTCCCAGGGGTGCAGGTGTTATCAACTGCACACATGTGGCCATCAGGCCACTGCATCATCGCCCAGGAGTCTTTTCTCAATCGCAAGGGCTTCCACTCCCTCAATGTGCAGCTCGTCTGTAACCATAAAAAGATGATTATGCATGTGTGCGGCAGATTCCCTGGCAGCTGTAATGACTCTTTCGTGCTGTGCCAGTCCACCCTCCCTCAGCTTTTCGCACCTCCAAACAGACTTGTCAGCTGGCTGCTTGGAGACCAGGGCTATCCCACTGAAGACGTGGTTGATGACACTGTTGAGGAGGCCAAGCAATGAGGCTGAGGAGTATAACACTGACAGCCACATGTCTACCAGATGTGTCATAGAGCAAGCAATCATCATGCTGAAGATGCACTTCAGATGCTTTGACAGATCTGGAGGAACCCTTCAGTACACACCAGCCAGGGCCTCCAAAATCATTGTCGTATGCTGCGCACTGCACAACATATCACATCAATGAGGATTGGAGCTGCAGAAGAGCAAGGTGCAGAACGCACGGCCTCTGAGGAGGAGGAGGAGGAACCTGAGGTGGAGATGGGACCAGCAGTGGCGCACATTGCTACACGGAAGGCCCGAGATGGTCAACCAAACCCCCATTGCGCAAGGTTAAGTAATGTCTCAATATTCACTCCAAGGGAGAGAGGCGGAGGGATTTAGGGAAGGAGTTCCAAAGAATAGAACGAAGGCAGTCAAAGGCTCTACCACTGAATGTGGCTACAGGACAGTCAGAGGATTGGAGGTCATGGGAAAGAGATATTACACAAGAGACAGTTGCAGAAATCGGATGGGAGAGATAATGGAGGGGTTTGTAGATGAGGAAAATAATTTTGAATTCTATCCATTATAGGACAGGGAACCAGTGCAGGTCAGCTATGAGGGTCATCTGACATCCGCACATATACCTCCAGCAGGGCTTGCTGGATAGTGATCAGGAATAGGAACCTTGGCTTAATTTTTTTCCCTTGCTGGGGGTTCAGGCAAACTGAAATCAGCTATCCATTAGCACAGACTTATAATAGAATCTGAAATCTTTCTGCTCTGAATAACCTAGTGCCTTGGAACAATTCAGTTATTTCCTTTTGCTGGAATATATTTCCCATCATTCCCCAAAGCCCCACAACTAACCTGCCGGAGGTCCATAAGTTCCTTCAGTTCCTTTTCGTACTTGCAGCCTGCTTCATTGTAGTGTTCTTCAATAAGATCCTATCAAAAATAGAAAGTAGGGCACTTAGTAGAATGATTTGAAACTTACTTATTTCCTTGTGTATTTGTAAATAAACTTATAGTATGCAGTCAGAAACAGATAGGGACTGATGTAAAAAAATATGACTTTGGCCTTCCTGAGTTGGCTGATCTCAGTGGAGGACATTATAACTGGCCAGAGTGTCTCTGACCTAGCAAGATGAAAAAAAATGCTCCTCCCAATCCCACATTTAAAGATGCGGCCATCGCTTCCCCACACTCTAATGTTCGCCATCGCCCCCACACTGGCCTCCGATGCTCGTCAACTTGGACTTCACTTACCCCGAGTGCCGCTGTGACACTAGCAGCGGCCCAATCTTGGTTTCCTCTTTGCCGGCTGGCAAGTCGACTTCGTTGAAAGAAGGCCAGAGGCCAAATATCAGGATTGGCTTGGGCCGCACCATGCTAGTGCAAGGAATGTAGCACACCCATTTCTAACCCCATCTGTTTCAGTGATGTTGGTTGAGAGATAAATGTTGGCCGGAACACTTGAAAAGTATCTTTATTAAGTATCATGGGATCTTTTATAACTGCTGAGAGAGCAGACAAGACTTGGCTGAAATGGCACCTCCGTCAGTACAGCACTCCCCCAGCACTGCACTGATGTGTCAGCTTAAATTATGTCTGTGAAGTGGGGGTGGTAAAAGCCATGATCTTCTGATTCAGCAGCTAAAATGCTGCAGGTTTTTAATTGAAATATAGTGAGAGGGTGGATTGAAAAGCTATTGTTTGTTTAACAGAGTTACTTATTCATTTACTGGCAATGTGGAAGATAAGTCATTATTTATCGACTAATGTCCAATTGGGCTTTAAATGTACTTCACCTGCGAGTAGGACTGCAAACTGTGGGTTCCTGGGAACAAGTGGGTGCAGGTAGCACTTGCATTTTTCCACGTGGCATGGTCGGATTTCATTAGTACCACTAAATTAGCAACATTTGCTGAGTGGAAGCCAGGGGTTTCTCAACAGAGAATCTCATTTAAAAACTGCAGGACAAACCTCTCAAGGTTACTTTATGTATCTTCTAGTGGCCTGGAGAACTGTTTGCATAGAATTAGTGAACGAGCATCTCGAAGATTACAAGATCGGTTCAAACGGAGATGGTATATCTGATATTATAGAAGGCTGAGGTAAAATTGACAATCAAATTGTTTCCCATTACAGCATCTAGCTGTTTCTTAACGTAACTGAAGTCTCTCATTCCTGGAATTATTCTCGTAAATCTTTTCTACATCTTCTCGAAGGCCTTCACATCCTAAAGTGTGGTGCCTAGAATTGGACACAATACTCCAGTTGGAAATTACCATGAACCAGTGTGTATTGGTTCATGGTAATTTTCACACATTTGTATTCTTTACCTGTATCTTTATTTATGAAGCCGTAAGTCTTTTTAACAGCTTTCTCAACCTGCCCTGCCACCATCAACGATTTATGCACACATACCCTCAGGTTTGTGCACCCCTTTTAGGATTGTAACCTTTAGTATATATGTCCTCTCCTCATTCTTTCCACCAAAATGCATCACTTCACACTTTTCTACATTAAATTTCATCTGCCACGTGTCTGCCTATTTCACCAGCCTGTTTATGTTTTCCAGAAGTTATCACTCTCCTCTTCACTGTTCACTATACTTTCATGTTTTGTGCCATCTGCAAATTTTGAAATTGTGCCATGTACACCCACATCCAAGTCATTAATATATATCAGGAAAAGCAGTGGTCCTTGAAGCGACCCCTGGGAAACACAACTGTATACTTTCCTCCAGTCCAAAAAACAACTGTTCACCACTACTCTGTTTCCTGTCATTTAGCTAATTTTGTATCCAGGCTGCCACTGTCCCTTTTATTCCATGGGCTTCAATTTTGCTGGCAAGCCTATTATGTGGCACTTTGTTGAATGCCTTTTGGAAATCCATGTACACTATGTCAACCGCATGACCTTCATCAACTCTCTCTGTTACCTCGTTAAAAAACTCGATCAAGTTGGCTAAACACGATTTGTCTTTAACAAATCGGTGCTGGCTTTCCTTAATTAATCCAGCCCTATCTAAGTGACTGCTAATTTTATCCCAGATTACGGTTTCTAAAAGCTTCTCCACTATGGAGGTTAAACTGACTGGCCTGTAGTTGCTGAGTTTATCTTTACACCCTTTCTTGAACAATGGTGTAACATTTGCAATTCTCTAGTCCTCTGGCACCTCAGCCGTATCTATGGACAGTACCTCCGTGATATCTGCCCTCAATTTCCTCAGCATCCAAGGATGCATCTCATCTGGTTCTGGTAATTGATCTACTTTTATGTACAGGCAGCTTTTCCAAAATCTCTTCTTTATCAATTTTTATCCTATCAAGTGTCTCCACTACCTCCTCCTTCACTATATCTATGGCAGCATCCTTTTCCTTGGTGAAGACAGATGCAAAGTACTCATTTTGCACCTCAGCCATACTCTCTGCCTCCATGCATAGGTTTCCGTTTTGGTCACTTATCGGCCCCACGCCACCTTTTGCTACCCTACTATTTTATATGCCTATACGGTGGAGGAGGATTTCCTGGAGTGTATTAGGGATGGTTTTCTAGACCAATATGTCGAGGAACCAACTAGAGGGCTGGCCATCCTAGACTGGGTGATGTGTAATGAGAAAGGACTAATTAGCAATCTTGTTATGCGAGGCCACTTGGGGAAGAGTGACCATAATATGGTAGAATTCTTTATTAAGATAAAGAGTGAGACAGTTAATTCAGAGACTAGGGTCCTGAACTTAAGGAAAGGTAACTTCGATGGTATGAGACGTGAATTGGCTAGAATACACTGGCGAATGATACTTAAAGGGTTGACGGTGGATAGGCAATGACAAACATTTAAAGATCACATGGATGAACTTCAACAATTGTACATTCCTGTCTGGAGTAAAAATAAAACGGGGAAGGTGGCTCAACCGTGGCTAGCAAGGGTAGTTAAAGATAGTGTTAAAACTAAGGCAGAGGCATATAAATTGGCCAGAAAAAGCAGCAAACCTGAGGACTGGGAGAAATTTAGAATTCAGCAGAGGAGGACAAAGAGCTTAATTAGGAGGGAGAAAATAGAGTATGAGAGGAAGCTTGCTTGGAACATAAAAGCTGACTGCAAAAGCTTCTATAGATATGTGAAGAGAAAAAGATTAGTGAAGACAAATGTAGGTCCCTTGCAATCAGATTCAGGTGAATTTATAATGGGGAACGAAGAAATGGCAGACCAGATGAACACATACTTTGGTTCTGTCTTCACGAAGGAAGACACAAATAACCTTCCGGAAATACTAGGGGACTGAGGGTTTAGTGAGGAGGAGGAACAGAAGGAATTCCTTATTAGGTGGGAAATTGTGTTAGGGAAATTGATGGGATTGAAGGTCGATAAATCCCCAGGGCCTGATAGCCTGCATCCCAGAGTAGAGTACTTAAGGAAGTAGCCCTAGAAATAGTGGATGCATTGGTGATCATTTTCCAACAGTCTATCGACTCTGGATCAGATCCTATGGACTGGAGGGTAGCCAATGTAACCACACTTTTTAAAAAAGAAGGGAGAAGGAAAACAGGTAATTATAGACCAGTTAGCCAGTTAGACATCAGTAGTGGGGAAAATGTTGGGATCAATTATTAAAGATGAAATAGCAGTGCAGTTGGAAAGCAGTGACAGGATCCGTCCAAGTCAGCATGGATTTATGGAAGGGAAATCATTCTTGACAAATCTTCTGGAATTTTTTGAGGATGTAACTAGTAGAGTGGGGACAAGGGAGAACCAGTGGATGTGGTGTATTTGGACTTTCAAAAGGTTTTTGACAAGGTCCCACACAAGAGATTGGTGTGAAAAATTAAAGCACATGGTATTGGGGTAATGTACTGTCGTGGATAGAGAACTGGTTGGCAGACAGGAAGCAGAGAGTCGGGATAAATGGGTCCTTTTCAGAATGGCAGGCAGTGACTAGTGGGGTGCCGCAGGGCTCAGTACTGGGACCCCAGCTCTTTACAATATACATTAATGATTTAGATGAAGGAATTGAGTGTAATATCTCCAAGTTTGCAGATGACACTAAACTGGGTGGCGGTGTGAGCTGTGAGGAGGGCGCTAAGAGGCTGCAGGGCGACTTGGACAGGTGCAGTATAATGTGGATAAATGTGAGGTTATCCACTGTGGTGGCAAAAACACGAAGGCAGAATATTACCTGAATGACGGCAGATTAGGAAAAGGGGAGGTGCAATGAGACCTGGGTGTCATGGTTCATCAGTCATTGAAATTTGGCATGCAGGTACAGCAGGCGGTGAAGGCGGCAAATGGTATGTTGGCCTTCATAGCTAGGGGATTTGAGTATACGAGCAGGGAGGTCTTACTGCAGTTGGACAGGGCCTTGGTGAGGCCTCACCTGGAATATTGTGTTTAGTTTTGGTCTCTTAATCTGAGGAAGGACTTTCTTGCTATTGAGGGAGTGCAGCGAAGGTTCACCAGACTGATTCCCGGGATGGCTGGACTGACATATGGGAGAGACTGGATCGACTGGGCTGTATTCACTGGAATTTAGAAGTATGAGAGGGGATCTCATAGAAACATATAAAATTCTGACGGGACTGGACAAGTTAGATGCAGGAAGAATGTTCCCGATGTTGGGGAAGTCCAGAACCAGGGGACACAGTCTAAGGATAAGGGGTAAGCCATTTAGGACTGAGATGAGGAGAAACTTCTTCACTCAAGAGAGTTGTTAATCTGTGGAATTCTCTACCGCAGAAAGTTGTTGATGCCAGTTCATTGGATATATTTAAGAGGGAGTTAGATATGGCCCTTACGGCTAAAAGGATCAAGGGGTATGGAGAGAAAGCAGGAAAGGGGTACTGAGGTGAATGATCAGCCATGATCTTATTGAATGGTGGTGCAGGCTCGAAGGGCCGAATGGCCTACTCCTGCATCTATTTTCTATGTTTCTATGTTGGATATATAGCCTGATTCTCAATGTAGTGATTTCATTTCCTTGTAAATCAGCAAAGCAGAAGATAAAAATATTACAGCATTATCTGTAGTGCTCTTTGACACTTTAATAAGAGTACACATGCAGTATTATCATTACCAACTTTGACTGCTTTTTATCAATCATCTGTCACAGTGATCTAAATCTAGCTTTGGTAAAGTTATAACCTTGCAGAGCAAAAAAAAAAAATCAGCTTTTCTAAATTCTTTGTGGATGGACATTTACAGTCACTGATGTGAGGAAAGTCATTACAGGGAGATGGAATGTTTTTCTACAATGTTAAACACATAACGCTGGGTACTGGAAATTCAAGATAAAGCTCTTCTATACTAACAAGGTGCTTTAATCTCCACTGCACCAGTGTGAAATATGCATTTTTCACATGTATACTGAGGCTTTAAAGTGAGACAGAAACAGATTACCAATTTGGTACTAATTAGTCAAGTGCTTTGGACTCATGCCTGCAAGGAACTGGGTGAGACTGTACCAAACTCATTTAATTTGAGGCCCTTATAGAATGATAACACCATTCCTTTATCTACAAGACCAGAATTTAAATTCAGAATGCTACTCTCTTCTACGAGGTAAGAGTGTAGATGAAAATTTACTTTGAACCCAATTTATTCTGAATCAATATGAATGCAAGCAGCAAACAATTGAAAAAATAAACACAAAATGATACTCATCCTTTTTTTTTTAAAAACTGCCCGAGTTGGATTGCCTCAACAGGTTACGGGTAAAGTTATTAAGAATTGCATTATGTATTAGTGTAGTGGTTAAGGTGCTTACTTTATATCTCTGTGGTCACTAGCTCCATTTCCAACAACTGATACCCAAACCTGCAATATGGCTTAAAAATTCCATTGAATATTCAGCTTGGAATGCTTGTATCAAGTCAGAAACATCCTGAGCACAACAGGATGGTGAAAGTGAGTAGAAGGAAATCCAGAACCCATTGAAGTAAAGCTTTAACATGGGGAGAGGGGTAGCAAGATAAAATATTTGTACAGGTATATTTCTTTTGAAGGCTCTGTCACTTCATTGTGTGTTAGCTGTGGCTCAGTGGGTAGCACACTCATCTCTGAGTCAGAATGTTGTGGATTCAAATCTTACTCCAGAGACACAAAATAAAAATCTAGGCTGACACTCCAATGCAGTGCTGAGGGAGCGCTGTACTAGAGTGTCGGAGGTGCCATCTTTCGGATGAGACATTAAACCGAGACCCTGTCTGCTTTCTCAAATGGATGTAAAAGATCCCATGGAATTATTTAGAAGAACAGCAGGGTTGTTATCCCTGGTGTCCTGGCCAATATTTATCCCTCAATCAACATAACAAAAACAGATTATCTGGTCATTATCACATTGCTGTTTGTGGGGGCTTGCTTGTGCGCAAATTGGCAGCCACGTTTCCTACATTACAACAGTGACTACGTTCCAAAAGTACTCCATTGGCTGTAAAGCACTTGAGATGTCCAGTGGTCATGAAAGGCGCTATATAAATCTAAGTCTTTCTTTCTTTCATTACAGGAAAATTACCAACCTTCAGAGGCATCATCAATTCAATTTCTTTTGTCTCCTTCAGGCCCAGAGGAATCATGGGCACACTAATAGACTCACTGCAACACAAACAGAGGTTCTCAAATGATTAGATAATCTTTACTTTCAATTATCACTAGCACTACAGTAACCCTTTCTTTAATTACTGACCCTCAATGTCTTTAATGGCAGATTATGGCTAAATCCATTTAAAGGAGTGATATCCTATAATAATAAGTCTAACTGGCGGTATTTGTTTACCACATGCTTGGTTTGTCAAGTGAGATGAGCACCTATTGTGATCACCAGGAAGTCAAGAGCATTGCTAGTTATTTTCTCTAATTCCTAACTTGATTTGCCCCTTTTCTTTTATTGTTGAGCAGCAGCAATCACAAGTGACCACAGATGAATAACTTCAGAATATGGAAGAATATGTACAAATCAGTGAAGTTAGAAAGCACAATATATTAAATCTTACCTTACGTCATCACTGAGTATCTCCTATTCACATAACCTGGGAAAGAGTGAATAAAGTCATGGAAAGCCCTATTTAATGAACAAGGGGACAGAAGCAGGGCGAGGGTGGAAGAGAAGCTTTTAATAAACTCTCTCTCTCACTCAGCACTGTCAAACAATTCCACAAAATGTTGCTGTCCCACAATTCATACTTTGAGTCGGTTATAATCACTAAGAAAAGCAACAAATTTTAACTGACATTCTGGGAACGACTGAATAGATATCTGGGAAAAGAAGCTCAGGATTTCAGTCACAGTAGGGTTGACATCTCGGTGCAATGTTAATACAAGTATTACCAAGGTGCTTTGGGACTGAAGGTGGATCACAGCCATGAGCAACGCAAGTATGCATTTCCCTAAACTTCCCTACCCCTTGCTCATGTAACTTCTCTGCCCTATCATCCTGGCCAAAGTCACGAATAACATTCTCCAGTGACCATTATTATTGCGCCATTCCTTCTTGACCTCGTCCCAGAACTTGATATGATTGACTGTGCCATCCTCCTCCATGCCCTCTCTGCCAATGCCCAGTTCTATAATATACAAATTGTTAAGGCCATAACGTTTTCCCAGCCTTACATTAGGAATTATGCCAAGGGCATGGAAAGGATACATAACAAATTCACCAAGATGATGGCAGGGATGAGAAATGTTACGTTTGAGGAGGAGAGAGAAACTGGGATTCTTCTAAATAGAACAATTGAGTTAAAAAAGAAATGTAAAAGATGTGTTCAAAATTCTGAAAGGGCTCGCTAAAGTAAACGGAGAAAAACTATTTCCACTGTTCAGTCGATAAGTTTAAGATCATGACCAAAAGAGTGAGCCTTAGGAGAGGTTAAAAAAATAATCAGAGGGTCGTTAGGACATGGAATGTCCAACCAGAAACAGTGGTGGAAGAAACCATGATAGATTTTGAAAGAGAAATAGATAAATATTTGATCACAAAAAAGTTAAAGGGGTATAGGGAAGAGCAGAAAAATTGAACTACGCGATAGCTCTTCCATGAGCTGGCATGGTCACGATGGGCCAAAGGGCTTTCATTCTGCACTGCAAAATTCTATGATTGCAAGGAGGAAAAGAAAGCAAAATCAAAGTTTTCTCCAACTAAACTGCTGCCACACGCCCTCAGAAACCATCTACAAATGAAGGCAGGGAACAGTTACCAATTTGATGCCAATGATTTCTTCTCCCAAATAACACAACAGGAATGCAAGTACATCTGCAATTGTTTTCCTGCCCTGGGAATAAGATACAATATTTTTCCTGCCCCTACTGTGGTCCCACAGTTAGTCACTATTCTTTTAGCTCCAGACTCAAATACAGCCCAAATTGTGTAAACATTTTTCTCAGTCAGTCTGTTAATTGGAACAGCTGGAGAGTTAGGTTATAAAATTATGCCTTATTGTCCTGTCTTGCAGGGTCCATGGAAAGCCAAGTGATTCTATGTATTTGAATGAGTTCAGAAATGTGATACGGTCTATTTAGTTCTGCTCAGGTTTATACTATTAAAAAAAACATTTTATTCTGCAGATATTTAACACTAACATTAACCTGTAGATCTCAGTATCAGATTGGCCAAAATTTCTATCAGTCACAAAGAAAACAAAAGGTTTGTAAATTTGATTGGGGAGGGGGAGCAAGTGGGGGAGAAGGAACAGTAACTCAATACATCTGTGAAAAAAAAGCACAAGAAACCAAACAGCAAAATAAAAACACAAGGTTTACCAGAGTATCAGGGCAGTACTTAGTTAACCCTTTGGTTGCTGACAAGTACATGAAAACTGCTATTTCCTCGCATTCACTGGTTTAGTTTGTTTTCAGCTTAGTGCCCTATGATACTGTCTGTTGAGCGAAGTAAGAGAGGAAATAGCAGAGGCTTTGACCATCATTTTCCAGTCCTCTTTGGATTTGGGCATGGTGCTGGAGGATTGGAGGACTGCGAATGTGGATACCCTTGTTTAAGAAGGGAGAAAGGGATGAGCCAAGTAATTACAGGCCTGTCAGCCTAATCTCAGTAATGGGAAAATTACTGGAAAAATTCCTGAAAGACAGGATAAATCTGCATTTAGAAAGGCAAGGATTAATTAGGGACAGTCAGCACGGATTTGTGAAGGGAAGATAGTGTTTGACTAACCTGATTGAATTTTGAGGACGTAACCGGGAGGATCGATGAGGGTTGTGCATACAAAGTAGTGTATATGGACTTTAGCAAAGCTTTTGATAAGGTCTCACATGGTAGACTGGTCACAAAGGTTAAAGCCCATGGGATACAGGGCAAAGTGGCAAGTTAGATCTAAAATTGGATTATAGGTAGGAAGCAAAGGGTAATGGTTGATGGATGTTTTTGTGACTGGAAGGATATAAGAACATAAGAATTAGGAACAGGAGTAGGCCATCTAGCCCCTCAAGCCTGCTCCGCCATGCAACAAGATCATGGTTGATCTGGCCGTGGACTCAGCTCCACTTACCCACCTGCTCCCCGTAACCCTTAATTCCCTTATTGGTTAAAAATCAATCTATCTGTGATTTGAATACACTCAATGAGCTAGCCTCAACTGCTTCCTTGGGCAGAGAATTCCACGGATTCACAACCCTCTGGGAGAAGAAATTCCTTCTCAACTCGGTTTTAAATTGGCTCCCCCGTATTTTGAGGCTGTGCCCCCTAGTTCTAGTTTCCTCGACCAGTGGAAACAACCTCTCTGCCTCGATCTTGTCTATCCCTTTCATTATTTTAAATGTTTCTATAAGATCACCCCTCATCCTTCTGAACTCCAACGAGTAAAGACCCAGTCTGCTCAATCTATCATCATAAGGTAACCCTCTCATCTCCGGAATCAGCCTAATGAATTGTCACTATACCCCCTCCAAAGCTAGTATATCCTTCCTTAAGTAAGGTAACCAAAACTGCACGCAGTACTCCAGATGCGGCCTCACTAATACCCTATACAGTTGCAGCAGGACCTCCCTGCTTTTGTACTCCATCCCTCTCGCAATGAAGGCCAACATTCCATTCACCTTCCTGATTACCTGCTGCACCTGCAAACTAACTTTTTGGGATTCATGCACAAGGACCCCCAGGTCCCTCTGCACCAGAGCAAGTTGTAATTTCTCCCCATTCAAATAATATTCCCTTTTACTGGTTTTTTTTTCCAAGGTGGATGACCTCATATTTTCCGACATTGTATTCCATCTGCCAAACCTTAGCCCATTCGCTTAACCTATCTAAATCTCTTTGCAGCCCATCCGTGTCCTCTACACAACCCGCTTTCCCACTAATCTTTGTGTCATCTGCAAATTTTGTTACACTACACTCTGTCCCCTCTTCCAGGTCATCTATGTATATTGTAAACAGTTGTGGTCCCAGCACCGATCCTTGTGGCACACCACTAACCACCGATTTCCAACCTAAAAAGGACCCATTTACCCCGACTCTCTGCTTTCTGTTAGCCAGCCAATTCTCGATCCATGCTAATACATTTCCTCTGACTCCGCGTACCTTTATCTTCTGCACTAACCTTTTGTGTGGCACCTTATCAAATGCCTTTTGGAAATCTAAATACACAACATCCATCGGTACACCTCTATCCACCATGCTCGTTATATCCTCAAAGAATTCCAGTAAATTAGTTAAACATGATTTCCCCTTCATGAATCCATGTTGCGTCTGCTTGATTGCACTATTCCTATCTAGATGTCCCGCTATTTCTTCCTTAAATGATAGCTTCAAGCATTTTCCCCACTACAGATGTTAAACTAACCGGCCTATAGTTACTTGCCTTTTGTCTGCCCCCTTTTTTAAACAGAGGCGTTACATTAGCTGCTTTCCAATCCGCTGGTACCTCCCCAGAGTCCAGAGAATTTTGGTAGATTATAACGAATGCATCTGCTATAACTTCCGCCATCTCTTTTAATACCCTGGGATGCATTTCATCTGGACCAGGGGACTTGTCTACCTTGAGTCCCATTCAGCCTATCCAGCAATACCCCCCTAGTGATAGTGATTATCTCAAGGTCCTCCCTTCCCACATTCCCGTGACCAGCAATTTTTGGCATGGTTTTTGTGTCTTCCACTGTGAAGACCGAAGCAAAATAATTGTTTAAGGTCTCAGCCATTTCCACATTTCCCATTATTAAATCCCCCTTCTCATCTTCTAAGGGACCAACATTTACTTTAGTCACTCTGTTCCGTTTTATATAATCGGTCAAAGCTTTTACTATCTGTTTTTATGTTTTGCACAAGTTTACTTTCGTACTCTATCTTTCCTTTCTTTATTGCTTTCTTAGTTATTCTTTGCTGTCGTTTAAAATTTTCCCAATCTTCTAGTTTCCCACTAACCTTGACCACCTTATACGCATTGGTTTTTAAGTTGATACTCTCCTTTATTTCCTTGGTTATCCACGGCTGGTTATCCCTTCTCTTACCGCCCTTCTTTTTCACTGGAATATATTTTTGTTGAGCACTATGAAAGAGCTCCTTAAAAGTTCTCCACTGTTCCTCAATTGTGTCACCATTTAGTCTGTGTTTCCAGTCTACTTTAGCCAACTCTGCCCTCATCCCACTGTAGTCCCCTTTGTTTAAGCATAGTACGCTCGTTTGAGACACTACTTCCTCACCCTCAATCTGTATTACAAATTCAATCATACTGTGATCACTCATGCTTCCAGTGGGGTTCCGTAGGGCTCAGTACTGGGTCCCTTGCTTTTTGTGGTATACATCAATGATCTGGATTTGAATATAGGGGGTATGATTAAGAAGTTTGCAGATGACACTAAAATTGGCTGTGTGGTTGATAATGAAGAGGAAAGTCATGGGCTGCAGGAGGATATCAATCTACTGGTCAGGTGGGCAGAGCAGTGGCAAATGGAATTTAATTCGGACAAGTGTGAGGTGATGCACTTTAGGAGGGCTAATAAGGAAAGGGTATACACATTAAGCGGTAGGCCATTTAATAGTGTAGATTACCAAAAGGACCTTGGAGTGCTTATCAGGTGAATAAGGTGGTTAAGAAGGCATATGGAATGCTCGCCTTTATTGGCTGAGACATCGAAGACAAGAGCAGGGAAGTTATGCTTAAATTGTATAATACTCTGGTTAGGCGACAGCTGGAGTACTGCATGCAGTGAGAGGGGATCTCATTGAAACGTATAAAATTCTGACTGGGTTGGATAGACTGGATGCGGGTAGCATGTTTCCCCTGGCTGGGAAGTCTAGAACAAGGGGGTCACAATCTCAGGATATGGGGTTTATCGGACCGAGATGAGGAGAAATTTTTTCACTCAGAGGGTGGTGAACCTGTGGAATTCTCTACCACAGAAAGCTGTGGAGGCGAAGTCACTGAATATATTTAAGAAGGAGATAGATAGATTTGCTGGAACCAAAAGGTATCAAGGGGTATGGGGAAAAAACAAGAATATGGTGTTGAGATAGAGGATCAACCATGATCATATTGAATGGCGGTGCAGACTCGAAGGGCCGAGTGGCCTACTACTGCTCCTATTTTCTATGTTTCTATGGTCGCTGTATTATAGGAAGGACGTGATTGCACCAGAGAGGGTGCAGAGGAGATTTACTCGGATGCTGCCTGGAATGGAGAATCTTAGCTATGAGGACAGATTGGCTAGGCTGGGTTTGTTCTCATTGGAACAGAGGAGGTTGAGAGGAAACCTCATTGAGGTGTACAACATTTTGAGGGGCCTGGATATAGTGGATAGTAAGAGTCTATTTCCCTTGGTGGAGGGGTCAATTACGAGGGGGTTGGTGGAAGGTTCAGAGATGATTTGAGGGGAGGCTTCTTCATTCAGACGGTTGTGGGAGTCTGGAATTCACTGCCCGGAAGAGTGATGGATGCAGAAATCCTCACCACATTTATGGATGGAACGCCATAACCTGCAGGGTTACGGATCTAGAGCTGGTAAGTGGGATTAGACTGGATAACCTCTTGTGGGCTGGCGCAGATACGATGATAAGTACTGCAGGGAATCGAATATGACCAGCGTGATCTCCTGGACTGGTTTCGATCGCCTGGATGGGTTGGAGAGGAATTTGCCCAGATATTTTTTGTCCCCTAATTGGTCTGGGTTTTTAATCTGGTTTTCGCCTTTCCCAGGAGATCACATGGTTCTGGTTAGGGTGGAGTGTAGAATGTTTCAGTGCAAGGGGTGTCGCCGTTGTGTGGGGCGGACTGGTTGGGCTGGGCGCTCTTTACCTTTCCGCCATTGTTCACTGGTTTATTTGTAACCTTCAGGGCTGCTGACCAAGGGCCATGTGGCTTTTGCCGGCCAGCATGGACACGACGGGCGGAAATGGCCTCCTTCTGCGCTGAAGATTTCTATGTTTCTATGTTTCCATTTGTAGGGGAGACCAAAACTATGAGCCATAAATATAAGATAGTCATCAATAAATACAACAGGGAATTCAGGAGAAATTTCTTTACCCAGAGAGTGGTTAGAATATGGAACTCGCAACCACAAGGAATAGTTGAGGTGAATAGCATAGATGTATTTGAGGTAAACATAGAAAATAGGTGCAGGGGTAGGCCATTCGGCCCTTCGAGCCTGCACCACCATTCAATAAGATCATTGGCTGATCATTCACCTCAGTACCCCTTTCATGCTTTCTCGCCACACCCTTGATCTCTTTAGCCGTAAGGGCCATATCTAACTCTCTCTTCAATATATCCAATGAACTGGCATCAACAACTCTCTGCGACAGGGAATTTCACAGGTTAACAACTCTCTGAGTGAAGAAGTTTCTTCTCATCTCAGTCCTAAATGGCCTACCCCTTATCCTAAGACTATGTGCCTGGTTCTGGACTTCCCCAACATCGGGAACATTCTTCCCGCATCTAACCTGTCCAGTCCCGTCAGAATCTTATATGTTTCCATGAGATCCCCTCTCATCTTTCTAAACTCCAGTGAATAAAGGTCCAGTTGATCCAGTCTCTCCTCATACGTCAGTCCAGCCATCCCTGGAATCAGTCTGGTGAACCTTCGCTGCACTCCCTCAATAGCAAGAACGTCCTTCCTCAGATTGGGAGACCAAAACTGAACACAAGATTCCAGGTGAGGCCTCACCAAGGCCCTGTACAACTGCAGTAAGACTTCCCTGCTCCTGTACTCAAATCCCCTAGCTATGAAGGCCAACATACCATTTGCCTTCTTCACCATCTGCTGTACCTGCATGCCAACTTTCAATGACTGATGAACCACGACACCCATGTCTCGTTGCACCTCTCCTTTTCCTAATCTGCCACCATTCAGATAATATTCTGCCTTCACGTTTTTGCCCCCAAAATTGATAACCTCACATTTATCCACATTATACTGCATCTGCCATGCATTTGCCCACTCACCTAACCTGTCCAAGTCACCCTGCAGCCTCCTAGCGTCCTCCTCACAGCTCACACCGCCATCCAGTTTAGTGTCATCCGCAAACTTGGAGATATTACACTCAATTCCTTCATCTAAATCGTTAATGTATATTGTAAAGAGCTGGGGTCCCAGCACGGAGTGCTGCGGCACTCCACTAGTCACTGCCTGCCATTCTGAAAAGGACCTATTTATCCTGACTCTCTGCTTCCTGTCTGCCAACCAGTTCTCTATCCACGTCAGTACATTACCCCCAATACCATGTGCTTTGATTTTTCACACCAATCTCTTGTGTGGGACCTTGTCAAAAGCCTTTTGAAACTCCAAATACACCACATCCACTGGTTCTCCCTTGTCCACTCTGCTAGTTACATCCTCAAAAAATTCCAGAAGATTCGTCAAGCATGATTTCCCTTTCATAAATCCATGCTGACTTGGACCGATCCTGTCACTGCTTTCCAAATGCGCTGCTATTTCATCCTTAATGATTGATTCCAACATTTTCCCCACTACTGATGTCAGGCTAACCAGTCTATAATTACCCGTTTTCTCTCTCCCTCCTTCTTTAAAAAGTGAGGTTACATTAGCTACCCTCCAGTCCATAAGAACTGATCCAGAGTTGATAGACTGTTAGAAAATGATCACCAATGCATCCACTATTTCTAGGGCCAATTCCTTAAGTACGCTGGGATGCAGACTATCAGGCCCTGGGGATTTATCGGCCTTCAATCCCATCAATTTCCCGAACACAATTTCCCGCCTAATAAGGATATCATTCAGTTCCTCCTTCTCACTAGACCCACTATCTCCTAGTACATTCGGAAGGTTATTTGTGTCCTCCTTCGTAAAGACAGAACCAAAATATTTGTTCAATTGGTCTGCCATTTCTTTGTTCCCCATTGTAAAGTCACCTGAATCCGACTGCAAGGGACCTACGTTTGTCTTCACTGATCTTTTTCTCTTCACATATCTATAGCAGCTTTTGCAGTCAGTTTTTATGTTCCCTGCAAGCTTTTGCTCATACTCTATTTTCCACTTCTTAATTAAACCCTTAGTCTTCCTCTGTTGAATTCTAAATTTCTCCCAGTCCTCAGGTTTGTTGCTTTTTCTAGCCAATTTATATGCCTCTTCCTTGGTTTTAACACTATCCTTAATTTCCCTTGTTAGCCACGGTTGAGCCACCTTCCCAGTTTTATTTTTACTCCAGACAGGGATGTACAATTGCTCAAGTTCATCCACGTGATTTTTAAATGTTTTCCATTGCTTATAAGCAAGCTAGATAAGCACGTGAGGGAGAATAGAAGGATATGCTGATAGGGTTAGATGAAGAGGGGTGAGTGGAGGCATAACTGCCAGCATAGAGCAGTTGGGCCGAATGGCCTGTTTCTGCATTGTAGACTATGTAATTCTATGTAAGGCTGCTTACTACCCAGTAGCACTCACAGCTAGAAAAGTTAAAATACCAGTTCTGGCCAGTCCCTTAATGAAACCCAGTATTTAATATCTATAAACCTTGAATTTACAATGTAATACTGCACTGAAAAACTATGTTGCTTTCCTCTCCTCACATGAGCTGTTCCACTAGATGAGATCATGCCTTGAACAGATTAGTATGGCCAGCATTCAGTAAATGACATCATCCAAAGGAGTAATCCACTGAATAACAGTGAACAACATAAATCTGGCAACAAAACTGGGGTCCACATTCAAGATCTTAAACTTCCAGCATTCTGATTCAAAGAAAGGACATTATTTATCTAAATGCAAACAGTCTGTGTTCAGTAATTTAGCTTGGCAGATTCGAGATCTGTTCCTATCCCCCTCAATGTTCTCCTTTCCCATGATAAACTGTTTAGATAAAGGCTTTGAGTGTGTCCATTGCACACTGGACATTGCACTTTGTATAAAAATAATTTGCCTCTATTTGATGTCTAAGCCCATTTAGACCACTTCCCCATAGGAGCATTATAAGCTCTGGACAAATTTGCAGCTAAACATCAGATCTGTGCTCTGTGCCTGATCTGGAAAAAACACCATGTGAAATCAGCTGGTAAATAATACTTGCAAGTCAAAATATTGTAAACATTTTCATGCAACAAATTTGTTTTGGAGTTCTCTTGACAGTGTTATTACTGGAGTAGGGTTCCAATCGGTCCCCGAGGCCCTTTGGTACCTTATCCAAGTCTAATTTTTCATCTAGGAGCCTACACACCGAATGTTGACACTTTACATGACTGCAGAGAGCATCCGCATCTATATTCTGTAGCAGTGTCACTAGATTGGAATAAAGAGCAGAAACCCTAGATGACTTTTCCCACCTCTAGCACAGGGAGGCTGTGGCCAACTTTAGCCCTGAATAGGTTAGTCAACTCATCTCGTACCAGAAATCAAATGTGGGATCTTCTGATTTGTGTAGCTGCTATCAGTGAACAGTGCCTTTTGATGACGAGGAGGAAAACTAAGTTTATAGGTAGCGCTTAAACATGTAAAAATATCAATTAAACTGCAGCAAAACACATTTCTGCGAGAAAGTTGGACAGATGCTTAAACTTAGATGAAACAAATAGTGAAAACCAGTTAATGCCCAATGAAAATTTGAAGAGAACTTAACAGATTGGACCACGTAATAATATCTTCATCTGTATATAATCTTTCATGCTTGCTTTGAATGCTGGTTTATAACCTAATCTGACTGTGCTCGAATGGGTTGCTGGGGACAATAGAGGATGAAAAGAAATTGGACTTCCACTGTAACTTCTTACCAATAGCTACAGTGGACTTGCATCCTGCCATTTTGGCTATAGCCAAGCAATTCGATTAGCTTTATTAAGTTGCTTTGTATAATTGTCTAGACATTGAAATTGAAGCATCGATTACTTCCAAGGCCTTTTTAAAAACTTACTTGCCAGTTCAGTTCCATGTATTGTAAACTTATGTCTTTATACTGGTAAAATAGAAAATCACACAGGTAACACCCACCTGCTTGAAAAATTCTGGGACATCTGTTTCAATGAAGCATTCCCCCTTCAAAAATAAATACTTAATTGAGAGTAATAAAATGCAGCATGACAGACAAATAAAGACAGTGAAAGAGACAGCAAGAAGTAAAAGCTTAGGGCTGGATTTTCGGCTCTTTTGCACCCCGGTGGGGCGGTAAATGCTGTTTTTGGGCGTTCAGCTTTTAGCGCCCGGCCGATAAATTTGGCTCATGGTTTGCGGCGACGCAAAAACTTACGGGCCTGCCCTCTAGTTTCACTGAGCTCATGACATTCATCATTGTGCAACGCTCTGATAGCGTCCCGGATGCAAAATTCAGACCCAACACCTCATTTAATGCCCGTCCCAGGAACCACTATAAAACCAGGCATTCCTAGGGTACAGCAGTATTGGCAGCAGTTTTAAATGGAGGGATGAGGATCCGACATCGCAGGTCACATTGACTGCAACGGTTGCGCACATCACGCTGCGTGAAGCTCCGACTTGCAAACAGCACTTTTATCTGTCATTACAAGGTAAGCGAGAAAATTTCATGGGGGCATTACTAGCTTGCCAGCGTATCATGCTCCATGCTATTGCCAGGCAGCGTCAAGCTAGAAGAAGGACTCTTGGCTATGTCGGCCCACGGATGAGGAGAGGCCGAAGACGTCTGGGGAGGAGGGCTTACCCCCTTCTCGGGTTTACACGCACCAATGCTCATACCTGGAGCTCTCTGAGAAGCAGTGTGTAAGAAGGCTGAGCTTCCGAAAGGAAGTGCTGAGAGAGATATGCCATCTCCTACAAGCAAACTGATGTCTGGACCGCTCTGGGGGCAGCCTCCAATACTCCCCTCAACAGGTATCCAAATTCATTGCAGTGTGCTGCATGTTGCACAACTTGGCCATCATGAGGGGCCAGGCAAAGCCAGTGGGGATTGCATGCTCACCTCAGAAAGAGGACAATGACGAAGAGGAGCCTGGCGAGGCCCCCATTGGATAGCCACACCATCCATAGGGGAAGCAGGGTGGAGATGCTGTCGGAGCAAGAGTCGCAAGTCGCCAGCTCGTAATGGACCGGCTCTCCTAAATGGAGGAAACTGAGGGATGGAGCTAATGCTGGACACACTATGTGGGGTGAATGTTGGAATGATGCACCAATGGCAAATGATGAATCATATATTTTACTGCAACAAAGTCACAAAAACTCCCCCCCGCCCACCAAAATAAAACCATACAATATACAACGTTATGTTGAGGGCACTAAACAACAAAAAAACTTATTTTAATGCCACGATTTTCGGCTCGGGCGCACAAAGTTTGTTGTGTAACGCTTGATTTAACGCCCCTGATCATGGATCTTCATTTTCTGCCGAATTTCCCAGTCAAAGGCACAAACTTTATTCAGGCGGTATCTTTACCACCCCGCCAAGATTAATGTCCTGAAATTGGGAAAGCTGAAAATCCAACCCCAAGAGTACTGAGAGAGATTGGTGAAGCATTCATGGAATTTATCTCTGAAACACTGCATATATAAGCTTCCAAATAAGTGCACCCTAGAATCACAGCTTGGAGTTTCTCGACTAGTTTAATTTACCAAATAAAATAATACAGACGATATAAAACATCATCTTTAGAGATAAATGGATAAGATTACTCATGTATTACCAACACTTTATAGGAAAAATCTCACTGAAGTCTTTAATACTGTGCAATATGCTTTGTGTTACTCTTAATTCATCGCCTCTAATTGCTTTCATCATTTTCACCATCACCGACAGACCTGTAGCCAACAATGCTTTATTCTGGTATTAAACAGCTCAAAATGGACTCTCGAGACATAATCCAAGTATTCAAGGACAAAGATCTGTAATTCCACCGCTATTTCCCCACAGACCCCCACAATTCGTGTGGATATGAAGCAAAATGTTCACCTACTCAGCATTGTATGTTACTGAAATCCTAGTAATAACAAAGATACGAAGCATCTTCACTTCACTGTCTCCTCAAAACTTCAATTTACAAGATCTGCTTGGCAGGTGACAATCAAACCAAAAGCCTACAGGCTCTGCCCCATCACCCCCAGTTGGCTCTTAATATATTTGTATCATGAAAGGTGGGCTGATGGCATAGCTTATTAATGTGCCAATTAGTTGCAGCATAGGAAGGCATGACAATAACTTACTCCGTTAATTTAAATAGACGTACTCTGAATTCTAGAAGGGAGAATTACCGTCGAGCGTCAAATATGCTTCAGAAATAAGATTTTAAGAAAAATATGGAACATATTAAAAAAAGAGTTTAAATGACTAATGCTTTTCAAGATAAAACAAGGCTATTAAATGATTTTTGTTTTAAATATAGTTTGATTTAAGACATCTATTACCATGATGACAAGATAATTCAGATGAAGTTCTTTTCCCAGGAAGAATCTAAGGTATCCCTAACTGCAGCATCTAATTGTTTCTCAAATGATGCTAGGGCTTTTGCCTCCATTATTCCATCTGGGAATCCAATCCATGCATTGATCACCGTGAGGGATTTCTTCCTCATCCTAAACTTACCTTTTACCAGCTTGAACCTATTTTTCTTGTGCTACTCTCCCAATTTATTTCAAAGTTGTTTTCCAGAGGTTCTTTTCCACACCTCTCAGATGCCTCCCTAGGTTAAAAAGCTCACGTTTCTCCAATCTTTCATCAAAACTTAGACTTTTGGTACTAGGTATCAAGCTTGGTTCTTCTCTGCACTGCCTCCAGTACTTGGATGTCTCTCTTGTGTCTTGGTGAACAGAACCTGACAGTCTCAG
The DNA here is from genome assembly GCF_044704955.1 of Pristiophorus japonicus. Lineage (NCBI taxonomy): Eukaryota > Metazoa > Chordata > Chondrichthyes > Pristiophoridae > Pristiophorus > Pristiophorus japonicus. Next base: position 489,440,707 of record NC_091977.1, on the reverse strand, counting down.
AGAGAACTAGACAGTTTGATTTAGACTGATCCAAAGCAAAGTACTGTGGATGCTGGAAGCTGAAATAAAAACAGAAAATACTGGAAATACTCAGCAGGTCAGGCAGCATCAGTGGAGAGAGCTAACGTTTCAGGTCGATGACCCCGAAGGGATGCCCGACCTGCTCTTGATTTAGACCGACCCTGACTGGTTCGACTATACAGTTTAATATCTGCATTGGTTGGATATGTTGAATGTCAGTTCTCTAAGACTCCTACATCTTTTGCAACTTCATCCTTGCTATTTCAATACCAGAGAGTGTTACAGCACCAATTTTTCCTTTTTATGTGCATTATTTTACACTTGTCTGTACTAAATTTCATCTGCCATTGTTTGGCCCACTTATATATTTTATCCAACTCATTTCTGAGCTCCTCCAATTCCACTGGCCCTCCTAATTTGGTATATTCTGAAATTTGACCAATTTGTGCTGAGTTTCAAATTATTTAAATATTCATTCTTAGATATGGGGGTCAATGGCAAAGCCAGCATGTATTCACCATCCCTAGTTGCCCTTGAGAATGTGGTGTGGCTGTGATGCAACAGGTTGGCTTGCTGGGCCACTTCAAGGGGCAGATAAGGGTCAACTATGACGGTGTGGGACATTGTCACATAAAGGACAGGTTGGATAAGGATGGCAAGTTCCTTCCCTAAAAAGTGAACCAGTTAGCTTTTTATTTCCAGATTTAATTTATAAAAAAAACTTAATTCAATTTCTCAAACCACCATGGCGGGATTTGAACTCACATTCTCTGGATTATTAGTCTAGGCCTCTGGATTACGAGTTCAGTAGCATTTCCTGGGCTGACCATTTCCTCCAATTAAACATCAAGACTGAAACCATCCTCTTTGGCCCTCACCACAAACTCCATACTCTCACTACTGCCCCTCCCTGTCCGCCATCTCAGGCTGAAGCAGATGGTTCACAAACTGGCATTCTACTTGCTGAATTTCTGATCCCATCTCCTCTCCATCACAAGGACAGCCTTCATCCACCTCCACAACATTGCCCAATTCTGTTCATACTTCAGCCCATTTGCTGCTGAAACTCTCAGCCTTGCCTTTGTCACCTCCTGATTCCAATGCTTTCTTGGACAACTTCCTATTCTCCACCCTCCATATACTTCAGCTCATCCAAAACTCTGCTGCCGACATCCTATTGCAGATGTCCTTGCTGAACGACATTGGCTTCCGAGTCCACACGTCTCAAATTTAATATTCTCATCACTGCGTTCAAATCCCTCTGTGACCTCACCCCTCTTGAACTCTAACCTCCTTCAGCGCTAAAACCAACCCTTCCCCAACTTTGTTGTTCTTACCCCGGCCTTTTGTGTACCCTCTCCATTCACCCACCATCGGTGGCTGTGCCTTCAGTCATCTGGGCCCTCTCCAACCCTCCTTCTCCTCCTTTAACACCCTCCTCAAGCTCACGGGGTTGGGGGTAATATATTAGCGTGGAGAGAGGATTGGCTAACTAACAGAAAACAGAGAGTCAGGATAAATAGTAATTTTCAGGTTAGCAAACTGCAACCAGTGGGGTGCTGCAGGGATCAGTGCTGGGGCCTCAACTATTTACAATTTATATTAAGGACTTGGATGAAGGGACCGAGTGTAATGCAGCCAAATTTGCTGCTGATACAAAGATAGGTAGGAAAGCAAGTTGTGAGGAGGACGCAAATAATCAACAAAGGGATAGAGATAGGCGAAGTGAGCGGGCAAAAATTTGGCAGATGGAGTATAATGTGGGAAAATGTGAGGTTAGCCACTTTGGTAGGAAAAATAAAAAAGCTAATTATTATTTAAATGGGGGGAGATTACACAATGCTGTGGTAGAGTGGGATCTGGGGGTCCTTGTACATGAAACAAAGTTACCATGCAGGTACAACAGGTAATTAGGAAGGCAAATGAAATGTTGGCTTTTATTGCAAGGGGATAGAAACATAGAAAACAGGTGCAGGAGTAGGCCATTCGGCCCTTCTAGCCTGCACCGCCATTCAATGAGTTCATGGCTGAACATGCAACTTCAGTACCCCATGGAGTATAAAATTAGGGAAGTCCTGCCACAACTGAACAGGGAGTTGGTAAGACCACACTTGGAGAACTGCATATAGCTTTGATCTCCTTATTTAAGGAAGGATATACATGCATTCGAGGCAGTTCAGACAAGGTTCACGAGGTTGATTCCTGAGATGAAAGGGTGGTCATATGATGAAAGGTTGAGCAGGTTAGGCCTATAATCATTGGAGTTTAGAAAACAGAGGTGATCTTATTGAAACATAGAGAATAGGTGCAGGAGTAAGCCATTCGGCCCTTCAGCCTGCACCATCATTCAATAAGATCATGGCTGATCATTCACCTCAGTAGCCTTTTCCTGCTTTCTCTCCATACCCCTTGATCCCTTTAGCCGTAAGGGCCATATCTAACTCCCTCTTGAATATATCAAACAAACTGGCATTAACAACTCTCTGCGGTAGCGAATTCCACAGGTTAACAACTCTCTGCGTGAAGAAGTTTCTCCTCATCTCGGTCTTAAATGGCTTATCCCTTATCCTTAGACTGTGACCCCTGGTTCTGGACTTCCCCAACATCGGCAACATTCTTCCTGCATTTAACCTGTCCAGTCCCGTCAGAATTTTATATGTTTCTATGAGATCCCCAGTCGATCCAGTCTCGCCTCATATGTCAGTCCTGCCATCCCGGGAATCAGTCTGGTGAACCTTCACTACAAACCCTCAATAGCAAGAACGTCCTTCATCAGATTAGGAGACCAAAACTGAACACAACATTCCAGGTGAGGCTTCACCAAGACCATGTACAACTGCAGTAAAACCTCCCTGCTCCTATACTCAAATCCCCTAGCTATGAAGGCCAACATGCCATTTGCCTTCTTCACCGCCTGCTGTACCTGCATGCCAACTTTCAATGATCGATGTGCCATGACACCCAGGTCTCATTGCACCTCCCATTTTCCTAATCTGTCGCCATTCAGATAATATTCTGCCTTCACGTTTTTGCCACCACAGTGGATAACCTCACATTTATCCATATTATACTGCATCTGCCATGCATTTGCCCACTCACCTATTCTGTCCAAGTCACCCTGCAGCCTCTTAGCATCCTCCTCACAGCTCACAATGCCACCCAGCTTAGTCATCTGCAAACTTGGGAGATAGTACACTCAATTCCTTCATCTAAATCATTGATGTATATTGTAAATAGCTGGGGTCCCAGCACGGAGCCCTGCGGCACCCCACTAGTCACTGCCTGCCATTCTGAAAAGGACCCGTTTATCCCGACTCTCTGATTCCTGTCTGCCAACCAGTTCTCTATCCACATCAATACATTACCCCCAATACCATGTACTTTAATTTTGCACACCAATCTCTTGTGTGGGACCTGGTCAAAGGCCTTTTGAAAGTCCAAATACACCACATCCACTGGTTCTCCCTTGTCCACTCTACTAGTTATATCCTGAAAAAATTCTAGAAGATTTGTCAGGCATGATTTCCCTTTCATAAATCCATGCTGACTTGGACTGACCCTGTCACTGCTTTCCAAATGCGCTGCTATTTCATCTTTAATCATTGATTCCAACATTTTCCCAACTACAGATCAATAGTTCTAACCGGTCTATAGTTCCCCGTTTTCTCTCTCCATCATTTTTTATAAAGTGGTGTTACATTAGCTACCCTCCAGTCCATAGGAACTGATCCAGAGTCAATAGAATGTTGGAAAATGATCACCAATGCATCCACTATTTTTAGGACCACTTCCTTAAGTACTCTGGGATGCAAACTATCAGGCCGTGGGGATTTATCGGCCTTCAATCCGATCAATTAAGATATAAGATTCTGAGGGGGCTTGACATGGTAGATGCAGAGAGGATGTTTCCCCTAGTGGGGGAATCTAGAACTCAGAGACATAGTTTCAGAATAAGGGTTTGCTTATTTAAAACAGAAATTAGGAGAAAAGTGATTCCCAAGAAATATAAACTAAACTGAGTCATTGGGGCTTTACAGGACACTGGGATAGATCAGCGGGGTTTGCAGACTGCACATGACCTACAGGCCATGGTTTAGACGTTCAGACTTAAAATATGTGTTTGTAATTTGAAGTAGGTAGGCTGGAGAAGGTCACTTTAGAGTCCAAGCTTAGCATCAATTTACACTCCAAATTTAGCTTCAATGTGAGGCCAAAAGCTTGGGAGTGCAAATTGAATGGAAATGCCTGAACGGACTGTCTCGATGTGCTTCAGGTTAGCCCTGACTCTGGATTCAGGTTGCATTATACAATATAACTGCAACACCACAAAATGAAATTGCTTTGTTTGGGAGCCACAGTTGCAGTGTCAGTGCATCTTAAAATCAGTTCACTTAATGCTCAGTTAACCAGCATGGGGAAAGAGTTAATCTTGTGAGGGAGTATACACTATTTCTAGCCTGCCTTTAAAAAGTTTCAAATTCCAGGAAGGTCCCAGGTTCAATCCCTAGTCTGTACAGGGCACCAGTCGGGGATCTACAATTAAGCATCAGTACTTCTGAGCTTATTGGGGATGGGGTGGGTGGGGGGGGGGCGGCGAGAGGGAGAAAGAGTGAGAGAGAAGTCCCGTTTTCTTGTTCTTGATTGCAGTTCTGCTATTCATTGATACCAGTTTGAAAGTGTATGTTGGGTGAGGTCACGATAGAGCTTAGCTGTGATATATTCTGCAATCGCTTATCACTCACTGTCTATTGTCACATATGAATAATGGTCGTGAGTGAGGCATGAAAGGCAGCTAGCAACCTTGGAAGCATACCCCAGAATGCATCAGTAGCTTCAGGAGAGGAAGGGAATAATGAGTTCGGAAAATAAAGTTTCAGACTGAAAAATAAAGCATCACAAGTGGATTCCAATGTTATCTGTATTCGAAAAAAATAACTTTTATAGCATAATGGTGCTGCATATATGCATCAATATCGTTGCAGCATTGTACTGGATAACAACAGTGAATTTGCAGCCACCTTTCAAACTAGACTGGGACAATTGGCCTTTTAAAAATTATTAAATTGTGAATTAGGACAGTGCACTATGCTGAGAGTTCTGATGCGCCCTGCCACAGATTGGTAGGGGGAGGATTTAAAATGGAGATCATCACAAAATGAATTATCAATCTCAATCGTCTCATTGTGGGAAGAGCGCAGAAGAGAGAGAAGGTGCTGCTGCCTCACAAACAGGGGAGTCAGAGGAACAGTCACCCCAAGACAGTCTTGCTTATCTGTTTCTCACAGACTTTACAAAAGCAAAATACTGCAGATACTAGAAATCTGAAATAAAAACAGAAAATGCTAAAAATACTCAGCAGCTCATGCAGCATTTGTGGAGCAAGAAACAGGATTAACGTTTGAAACATTAGCTGTTTCTCTCTGCACAGATACTGCCTGACCTGCTGAGTATTTCCAGCTTGTATTTCTGACAGGTTTTATTTAGTTGTGTTGATTGAGGGAGACTAGGGACCAGGTCATACCATACTCTTCTCCTTAAATCATACAAGGCAGGAGAAGACCCACACAGATGGAAAGTGATATGAAAAATGTAGCCCCCAAAATAGTTAGAGATAACTTTTTCAAGAAAAAAACAATGAAGCAACATTTTTATTGAGAGAGGAAGGTGGTATCTTTCTGTGCATCACTTTACATTATACAACACAGATCTGGGAATAGATAGAAATTCTGGAGTCCAACTTTGGAAGACTAGGAAGAAATTTTGAAGAAGAGGAGCTAAAATAATTAGTGGAAAGTCTATGTCTGAGCAAATTGTACTTGGTGAAACAAATGGGATTAATGGGCCCAATGCCCTGTCCCTTTAATTTTTTTAAGGTTATACTGTGGATATACATCATTGATCAACTTTTGTAGTATTAGTGATTTACTTTAAAACAAATCTCCTTCATATGGCTCATATCCTGGTTGACATTTGCTTGGAAATATCTGATTTCTACCACACACCCCTTTGTAGTTTGATGACAGTTTTTTGGAGATGTTTTGTTTTCCTCTCCTGAAAGCTCCATTGATACCTTGCCCAAATGGTCACTCTTCATTTCTACACCTTGAGTGAGTGTTGGCAAGCTATTTGACTATGGGAGCAACATAGTTCCCCTGACTGGACATTCATACATGCACTGCAGCAAGGGTCAGTGGCAAGCAATCAGAAATGGAAAGTTTGGCTGATCTTAAGCCATGTGGCACGGAGGTCATTTGCAGTGCCCTACTGTCACCCAGGCCAAGATTAGTTAACAACAGAGACTGTACTTAGAAACAAGACTTTTTGATGTGTGGCTCAGTTTCGGAGCTGTATTTCAAGACTTTGTTAAACAAAGGAGAGGATGCAGAGAATAAAAAGATAATACAACAGCTCAGGAAGAACGCAGGAATGTGCAAGGTGACATATCAGGGAGTGCTTCAACACAGGTAGTTCTTTCTCTTCATTAGCATTCAGTTTTTTGTCAACTTATGAAATATCACATCCTCAACACAAGAAAACAACAGCTGTTCCTTTGTGACCTCATAGTACTTAACTAAAAAATAACAGCAAAATCGTTTGAGCTTTAATTATTGGAGGAAAAAAAAAGTAATTAACTGTCTAATGACTTTACATCTGACCAGAAATAAGCAATCAATTAACTGTGTGAATAAGACTCTTTATACACAAGCACAGCATTATTGTGCTGGATTATGTGGGAAGAATAATAAAACAGCAAAGCAAAATTTTAATAAACATCATTGCAGGAATATAAGCAACTTACCTTCCAACAATCTTTCAAAGAAAAACAAAGGAATCTGTTGGCCTAGTAACACAATGTATCTGGGGAGAATTCACATAAAAATCATAAAAGTCAAGGACAAGAAAAGGCCATGCGACCTTCGAAGCTTGTCCCTTTAGTACACTAACTCTCCCACTATAGCATTCAGTTACATTCTGAATGTTGCTAATACTAGTCCCTCTGCTACACTGCCCAGCAGGCTATTTCTTTCACAGTTGTTGAGAAAAGCAAGTGTTCCTAATATATCTTCTTTAAATTGATCTCTTGAAATTCAATTTATATACTCTTGTCCTACTTTCCTAAATTGAAGTTATATTCGGAGTTTAATTCACAGATATCATGGAATACATTTTCCACTTCCTGCTTTGTTTGTGGAAGTGCACAGCTGACTTTGCGGCCATAGGAGCAGCAAAAGCACATCAGCACTGGATCTTCCAGAGTTGGTCCTATTACTTACTTATGGTGAGCCTCATCCCTATCCCACCTCATCCTTCTAGACCTGTCAGCAGCCTTTGACAAGTTGACCACATCATTCTCCTCCAATGCCTCTCTTCCATTGTCCAAGCTGAGTGGATCTGCTCTTTCCCTCTCTGTTATCTCTGGAGCAATGTTCACCCCAAGGTGTGCGGCCGCGCACCAGTTGCGAGTTCCTGTGCATGCCGCTCAGCAGTACTGCAAATCTGAAGGGCCCAGCAGGGAGAAAAAATGAAAGGGAACATTGCTCTGAAGTCCCCCAAGGATCCATTCTTGGCCCCTTCCTATTCCTTATCCGAAAACACGTCATGTTGCTCATGTACGCTAATGAGACCAGACTCTACCTCACTACTACCTCTGTGTTGTCAGACTGCTTGTCCGACATCCAGTACTGGATGAGCAGACATTTCACTAATTTAACATAGAAACATAGGAAATAGGTGCAGGAGGAGGCCATTCGTCCCTTCGAGCCTGCACCTCCATTCAATAAGATCATGGCTGATCATTCACCTCAGTACTCCTTTCCTGCTTTCTCTCTATACCCTTGATCCTTTAGCCGTAAGGGTCATATCCAACTCGCTCTTGAATATATCTAACAAACTGGCATCAACAACTCTCTGCGGTAGAGAATTCCACAGGTTACCAACTCTCAGTGAAGAAGTTTCTCCTCATCTCGGTCCTAAATGGCTTACCCCTTATCCTTAGACTGTGACCCCTGGTTCTGGACTTCCCCAACATTGGAAACATTCTTCCTGCAGCTAGCCTATCCAGTCCCGTCAGAATTTTATATGTTTCTATGAGATCCCTTCTCATTCTTCCAAACTCCAGTGAATACAGGCCCAGTCGATCCAGTCTCTCCTCATATGTCAGTCTAGTGAACCTTCGCTGCACTCCCTCAATAGCAAGAACATCTTTCCTCAGATTAGGAGACCAAAACGGAACACAATATTCCAGGTGAGGCCTCACCAAGGTTTTGTACAACTGCAGTAAGACCAACCCTGCTCCTATACTCAAATCCCCTAGCTATGAAGGCCAACATGCCATTTGCCTTCTTCACCGCCTGCTGTACCTGCATGCCAACTTTCAATGACTGATGTACCATGACACCCAGGTCTCGTTGCACCTCCCCTTTTCCTAATCTGCCGCCATTCAGATAACATTCTGCCATCATGTTTTTGCCACCAAAGTGAATAAACTCACATTTATCCACATTATACTGCATCTGCCATGCATTTGCCCACTCACCTATTCTGTCCAAGTCACCCTGCAGCCTCTTAGCATCCTCCTCACAGCTCACACCGCCACCCAGCTTAGTGTCATCTGCAAACTTGGAGATATTACACTCAATTCCTTCATCTAAATCACATTGATGTATATTGTAAATAGCTGAGGTCCCAGTACTGAGCCCTGCGGCACTCCACTAGTCACTGCCTGCCATTCTGAAAAGGACCCGTTTATCGTGACTTTCTGCTTCCAGTTTACCAGCCAGTTCTCTATCCACATCAGTGCATTACCCCCAGTACCATGTGCTTTAATTTTTCACACCAATCTCTTGTGTGGGACCTTGTCAAAAGCCTTTTGAAAGTCCAAATACACCACATCCACTGGTTCTCCCTTGTCCACTCTACTAGTTACATCCTCAAAAAATTCTAGAAGATTTGTCAAGCATGATTTCCCTTTCATAAATCCATGCTGACTTGGACTGATCCTATCACTGCTTTCCAAATGCGCTGCTATGTCATCTTTAATAATTGATTCCAACATTTTCCCCACTACTGTCAGGCTAATTCCCCGTTTTCTCTCTCCCTCCTTTTTTAAAAAGTGGTGTTACATTAGCTACCCTCCAGTCCATAGGAACGGATCCAGAGTCGATAGACTGTTGGAAGATGATCACCAATGTATCCACTATTTCTAGGGCCATTTCCTTAAGTACTCAGGGATGCAGACTATCAGGCCCTGGGGATTTATCGGCCTTCAATCCCATCAATTTCCCTAGCATAACTCCCACTAGCGTTTTCTGCCCTTTGGTATTCCGCAGCTCTATCCATACAGATTCCACATCATCCAAGCTAATGTCCTTCCTTACTATTGGGAAGACCAAAGCCACCCGCACGGATATTTACAGACAGGCTGGGAGGGACAGGGCAAGGGTCACAGTGGCCAGGAAACCCAGAAATGCGGGTGACGAATTTAATGGCAGGACCTCGTTTGAATTTTTTTCTCCGTTTCCCAGCCAGCTGCCATCCAGAGTGAGGCGCCTGCTGGCTGTCCGGTGGGCAGGCCTGTGCTGGAAGGCCTCAGCTGGGTAGCAGAGAGAAGGGATGGAGGGAGGGAAAGATCACAATGGGTGGAGGGGTGGGGAGGCCGATCGCGGGGAGAGAAGCAAGTTTAATTGAGGGATCGGAGGAAGCACTCTACAACTCCTGGCCCAAAAGCAGTTCTGGAAAGGAACTTATCTGCTGGATCCAGCCCTCCTCGCCTCCGTTAAGCTGCCTGATTTCCGAAGCCCTGCGAAAGCCGGACCACAGTCTGAGTCTGTTAAATATGTTAATACATGCCCAAAACTTTAAATAACTGACTTGCCTCTCGCAAGCAGGTCAGTTGTCTGCCCCTAACCCACCTTCATTAAAACCAAAAGTTGGAATGTTCGAGGCGGGTTGGGGTTGGGTATTAGATTTTTAAAATGTTAAACTTACACCCGTGGGGGGATAAAATTCCCTCTATTGTCTTCTGCTCCTGCTAAAAACTTCATTCCCTGGCCACCGTTTCCAACCCCTCCCTGGCCACTGTCTCAGGCCGAAACAGACGGTTTGCATCCTATGTGACCTGGAGATGAGCTCCTGACCCCATATTCTCTCCATTTCTGAGACCACTTACATTCACCTCCATAATATCGCCAGTCTTCACACCTACCTCAGCCCATCAGCTGCTGAAACTCTCATCCATGCTTTTCTTACCTCCAGACTCAACTATTCCAATGATCTCGAGACCAGTCTCCCATCTTCCACCCTCGATAAACTTGAGCTCATCCAAAACTCGGCTCCCCGTATCCTAACTCAACTTTTTTTCTGAAGAAAGTTTTATTAAACACGTCAGTGTAGCCCCGAAAGATTAACCTCAGTCTTTCTTTAAATAGTAGAGATCTCAAATTTAGTAGAAGTATAGATCTCCAAGTTTCAGGAAATTATCCAAGACCTGGTACATGCTATAATTTCCTCAAACATTATGCTTGCAACAGTATACTTTACTGGGTACTTTAAAAAAAATGTTTAATTTTTTTTTATAAAAAAAGGGTATGTGAAGAAGGTTCCTTTATCGGAAATTTGGAGCATGGTAGACACCTCAACTTAATGCTGGCTTGATCTTCCAAAAGGTTGTGGTGATTAATTATGATGGTTTATATCGGTGAAAAGTAGTAAAACCTCAAGTTCTTTTGTCAGGAGTTTATTATCTACTAGTTTTGATCTCTTATTCCAACTTTGACCATTGCTTTGGCACTTCAGACCACTATTTTGTTAAACAGGAATGATTATTATAGAAAAGCAGTTAACGTTTCAGATCGTGTATTTATCCACTTCCTTGATTGAGCTAAAGCTGTGATTGCAGCTGCATTGGTGGCCGTGCCTTCATCTGTTTAGGCCCCAAGCTCTGGAATTCCCCCCTGAAACCTCTCCATCTCTTGTCCTTTGACACTCAACACCTACCTCCAAGCTTTTGGTCACGTCGTAATATCTTCTTCTTCGGCTCAGTGTCAATTTGTTTGTGATTACACTCCTGTGAAGTGCCTTAGGACATTTTATTACATTAAAAGATACAATACAAGTACTCGCTTGATTGGCAGTCCATGCACCACCTTCAACATTCACTCCTTCCACCACCAGCACACCCTGGCTGCTGTGTGTACCATCTATAAGATACACTGCAGTATTCGCCACAGCTTCTTCAACAGCACCTCCCAAACCCCCGACCTCTACCACCTAGATGGACCAGGGCAGCATGCGCATAGGAGCACCATCTCCTTCAAATTCCCATCCAACATGTACACCATCCTGACTTGGAAATATATCGCCGTTTCTTCATTGTCGCTGGGTCAAAATCCTGAAACTCCCTCCCTACAGCACTGTGGGAGAACCTTCACCACAAGGACTGCAGCGGTTCAAGGCGGCAGCTCATCACCACCTTCTCAAGGGCAATTAGGATGGTCACTAAATGCTGGCCTTGCCACCAATGCCCACATCCCGGAATTATTATTTTTTTTAAATAAGTGCAAGTTGTTGCTGTTATATTGCACATTTCATGTCCTCAGGATGTCCCAAAGTGCTTCACAGTCAATGAATTACTTTTGAAATCTTTCCCTCATCCTCTACCTGTTATACTTTCTCACCCACTCACTCACTCAGTCACTCTCTCACACAAACATACTTTCACCACAGCTTACACACACAATGCTGCCCTATAAGATTTAAAAGAATTATGATTTCTGCCCGAGGAGGCATTAACCTGGGTGATCTTGTGTTAATGATCACTGAGCATCACATTAATGGGCAAGAACCACTTGTGATCCATGGCATTGCATGTAGGGGCTAGATGGCCACACAGATGCCATCATTAGCATCATGGATTTCAGAGAATCCTGCAAAGTGGACATATGAGTAACAGGTTTGATGCAGCAACACACTGTGGCTTGTTATTTGATGTAAATCTTCCCTGTATTAACTCAAAAGGAGTTGGAGGCATAAAGGTTCAGTGCTGCAGTGGCTTTCACTGTTGCTGTTATTCCAAGTTGATGTTATCTGCAGCCGGTGGTATTCAGTTACTGCTTCTTTGGTGAACTGGGAGTTTTAACAGGCAACTGTTCTTGGTCATTCCCAGGTAAATGTACCTGGGTCCTTTTACCCAAGTCTATGTACACAGCTGTGTGAGGATAATCTGCCTCTGATGCAAGCAAACTTGCCTTGCACCCTCTTTATTCTCCAAATAACCCAACCTCAGATCAACAACCACAGCAATTCCCACCTTTTGCATTGGGAGTGCAGCAATCAAAAAATACAGCCCAAGTAACTCACTTCCTGAGAAATCAGAAGGTCACTGGCCTTCAATGCTCATTTTATAGAGGCATTCTGAGGGCAAAGTGCACGCCTGATGAGATCGGGAAATCTGGCAAGCACTTATTTCCATTAAACTGTAATTTTATAGAAGCACGTATTGTACTTTAGACCAGATGATTTCAGCAGGGATAGGTTTAAATGGATCTCCAAGCAACTGCTATGTTCCTACACAGCTGAGATGCATGGGTGGGGATGGGAAAATCCCACAGTATGGAAAATCCACTTATGTACCTTGATAAGGTTGTATCATCCCACCCTCACCTTTAATTACTTACATTTTAAACCACAGAGCCTGAGTTTTTCCTCATAATGAATTCCTTTACATTTAGGATCAAGTCTTGTTGCTTTTCCGCTCTATTCAATGCCTAGGTATGATTTTTGGTATAGTGACCAGATTTGAACAGAGCACTCCAGCATATTGTGTTCATCCTCCAACACCGCCCCCCCCCCTCCCCCCCCACACACACACACATTTTCTCAACTCTTGTTAAAACATGGCCCTTCTCCTCAAGTATCATAGAATCATACAGCACAGGAGGCCATTTGACCCATCATGCTCTTTAAAAGAGCTATCCAATTGGTCCAACTCCCTTGCTCTTTCCCCATAGTACTGCAAATTTTTCCTTTTCAGCTATATGTACACAATTCCCTTTTGAACGTTATTATTGAATCTTCTTCGACCACCCTTTCAGGCAGTGCATTCCAGATCACAACTCGCTGCAAAAAATAATTTATCACCGCCTCTCTGGTTCTTTTGCCAATTATCTTATATCTGTGTCCTCTGTTTCCAACCTTCCTGCCAGTGGAAACAGTTTCTCCATATTTACTCTATCAAAACCCTTCATAATTTTGAACACCTCCAACCAATGATTTATAAAGATTCAATATAATTTCCTTGCTTTTGTACTCCATGCCTCTTTATAAAGCGGAGGATTCTGCATGCTTTTGTAACAGCATTATCAACTTGCCGGTTCTTGCTCCCTCCCCCACCACCCCCCACTTTAAAATTGTTCCATTTTGTTTCTATTGCCTCTCCTCATTTTTCCTTCCAAGATGCAGCACTTCACAATTCTCTGAATTAAATGTCACCTGCCATGGCCCTAAGTTTCCACATGATTTGCTCCTGATTTTTTAGGAGCAACTGGTGTAGAACGGAGTATCTTAGAAATCGGAATTCTCCACATTTAGTTTGCTCCAGTTCTAGTCAGTTAGAACAGTTTCACTTTGGAACAGAATTTTTTTTTCCCAAAAGGGGGCGTGTCCGGCCACTTACGCCTGATTTCAAAGTTTCGTGAGTGAAAACTTACTCCAAACTAACTTAGACTGGAGTAAGTGAAGGTTTTTGTACGCTCGAAAAAACCTTGTCTACACTTTAGAAAATCAGGCGCAGGTTACAAATTAGGTGTAGGGAATGGTGGGGGGGGGGGGGGGGGGGGAGGGAAGTCATTAAATTCTACAAACAATCCTTAGTTATACTTATACAAATATTATACAAATAAATCCAACCTGAATAAAAATTTATAAGCAAAGAAAAGATAAACCATGTTCCTACCTGTGTGAAAGTGCTTCAGGCAGGCCTTTCATGTTGGAGACAGGCAGGGGTGTGGCGTCAGTGTCTCGACGGCAGCGGCAGCAAGCTTCGAGCTGAGCTGCAGTGCTTGAGGCAGGCCTTCATTCTCTTCGTGGCTGGCCGCGAAGAAGCAGCACCGGATAGACCCGAGGCCATTCGGCCATGAGATATCAGCGGCGTCAGTGGCTAGCTGGCAGCCGAAGAATCAGCGGACCGATGTGAGGCCATTCGGCCATGAGATAGCAGCGGCGTCAGTGGCTGGCCGGCAGCCGAAGAATCAATGCAGGACACACACAGCTCATTAAGGTTCTTGAGGCCATTCGGCCACGCTTTAGGGGCGGCGTCAGTGGCTGGTCGGCAGCCAAAGAATCAGCAGCTGAAGGACGTGAGGCCATTCGGCCATAGGATATCAGCGGCGTCAGTGGCTGGCCAGCAGCCGAAGATACAGCAGCAGCCTTCGAGCTGTGAGGCAGCCACATCGACAGTTTTATATTTAAATTTGCAGAATGGGTGCTGCATTGTCAACACCACGTATTATTGCAAAGTTGAATTGGCACTCTTATTTCTCCAAACTCACAGTCCTTAATTTGCATGCACCAATGCAGCACCGGTTCTGCAAGTTTAGCAGTGAAAAGCTGAACTCACTGATTTCAGCAGGTGATTTATTCAACAGTGTTGCTAAAAGCACTTCCTCACACACAGAAATATAAAAAAAAATTAAATTACAAGCCTTTGCAGGGGTCCAAGAAACAAATCTTCACTTTTTCTGCAGTATTTTAAAAAATGGCCGAGTGCCAATGTTTGTGTGAGACTGCGCGTGCGCGCACGCTCCAACGCGCACGCGCAGGGTTGCCGGCACCACGAAGGCTAATTTAAATTGTACCCGCCCCCTGCTACTTAGAAAATCAGCGCGAGTGTTAGGCTCCGCCCCCTGCTGCGAAGAGCGCGCCGCACCAAGCAGACACCGAACTCCAAGGAGCTCGAGAATATCGGACTTTTTTTTAGGCGCAGTTTTCGGCCCGAAAAACAGGCGCCCAGCTCGGAGGTGCGCCGTTTTCGCCGCGGGACGAAACTTGGGGCCCATATGTCTGCTCATTTCATCACTCTGTTTATGTCCTCCTGAAGACTGCGACTATCCTGCTCACTGTTTACTACATTTACAAATTTTGTACCATCTGCAAACTTTGAAATTTTTGCCCGTTATATACAAGTCCAGATCATTAATATACGTCAAAAAGTGCAGGGGTCCCAACACCGACTTTTCCCTCCAGTGTGAAAAACAACCAATCACCACTACTCTCTGCTTTCTGTCCCTTAGCCAATTTCATATCCATGCTGCTATTGCCCCTTTAATCCCTTCAGGTTTGCGAAAAGGTCTATTATGCTGCACTTTATCAAACACCATTAGAAAGTCCATATACACAACATCAACCACATTACCTTAATCAACCCTCTTCATTATTTCATCAAAGATCTCAATCAAGTTTGTCAGACATAATTTGTCTTTAACAAATCCATACTGACTTTCATTTAATTACCCATGTTTTTCCGAGTGACAATTAATTTTGTCCCGGATTATCAGGTCTAAAATTTTCCCCACCACCAATTACACTGGCCTATAGTTACCAAATTTATCTCACTCCCCTTTTTTGAACATAAGAAATAGGAGCAGGAGTGGGCCATTTGGCTGATCTGATCTTGGCCTCAACTCCACTTCCCTGCCCGCTTCCCATAAGCCTTGACTCCCTTATCATTCAAAAATATGTCTATTTCCACCTTGAATATATTCAATGACCCAGCCTGCACAACTCTGTGGGGTAGAAAATTCCAAAGAATCACGACCCTCTGAGAAAAAAAATCCTCCTCATTTATATGGGTGACCCCTTATTCTGAAACTATGCCCTCTAGTTCTAGATTCCCCCATGAGGGGAAACATCCTCTCTTCATCTACCCTGTCAGGCCCCCTCAGAATCTTATACGTTTCAATAATATCAACTCATTCATCTAAACTCCAATTAATATAGGTCCAACCTGTTCAACACCTTCATCTCAGGAATCAACCTCGTGAACCTGCTCTGAACTGCCTCCAATGCAAGTATATCCCTCCTTAAATAAGGAGGCCAAAACTGCATGCAGTACCCCAGGTGTGATGTCACCAATACCCTGTACAGTTCTAGCAGGATATTTTATACTCTATCCCCCTTGCAATAAAGGCCAACATTCCATTTGTCTTCCTAATTACTTGCTGTACCTGCATGCTAACTTGTTGTGTTTCAGGTACAAGTACCCCCAGATCCCTCTGTACCTCAGCATTTTGCAAACCCTCCCCATTTAAATAATAATTTGCTTTTTTATTTTTCCTACCAAAGTGGGTAACTTCACATTTTCCCACATTATACTCTATCTGTCAATTTTTTGCCCACTCAATTAGCCTATACATAAGAAATAGGAACAGGATTGGCCATACGGCCCCTTGAGCCTGCTCCGCCATTCAATAAGATCATGGCTGATCTGATCATGGACTCAGCTCCACTTCCTTGCCCACTCCCCATAACTCCATATCATTTAAGAAACTATCTATTTCTGTCTTAAATTTATACAATGTCCCAGCTTCCACAGCTCTCTGAGGCAGCGAATTCCACAGATTCACAACCCTCAGAGAAGAAATGTCACATCTCAGTTTTAAATAGGTTGCCTCTTATTCTAAGATCATGCCCTCTAGTTCAGATTATGAGGGGGCTTCTTGTCAAGCCCCCCTCATAATCTTATACATTTCGATAAGATCACCTCTCATTCTTCTGAATTCCAATGAGTAGAGGCCCAACCTTTCCTTTACTCAGCCTTTCCTCATAAGTCAACCCCCTCATCCCCGGAATCAATCTAGTGAACCTTCTCTGAACTGCCTCCAAAGCAATTATGTCCTTTCGTAAATATGGAAACCAAAACTGCACGCAGTATTCCAGGTGTGGCATCACCAATACCTTATATAGCTGCAGCAAGACTTCCCTGCTTTTATACTCCATCCCCTTTGCAATAAAAGGTCAAAATTCCATTGGCCTTCCTGATCACTTGCTGTACCTGTATACTATCCTTTGTGTTTAATGCACAAGTACCCCCAGGTCCTGCTGTACTGCAGCACTTTGTAATCTTTCTCCATTTTTTTTCTGCTAAAGTGCATGACCCCTCAGTTTCTGACATAAGGGGCCCAAGTTTCCACACGATAAAAAAACGGGCGCCCCTCTGAGCTGGGCGCCCGTTTCTCGCGCCTAAAACGGCGCCGGAAAAAAAACTCGCGATTCTGGAGAGCCCTGCAGCTCCTTGTCTGTTTGGCGCGGCGCCCAGGGGGGCCTAGCCTACACTCGCGCCGATTTTGTAAGTGGGAGGGGGCGGGTACCATTTAAATTAGTTTTTTTCCTGCTGGCAACGCTGTGCGTGCGCGTTGGAGCGTTCACGCACGCGCAGTGTGAAGGAGACATTGGCACTCGGCCATTTTTGTAGTTCTTTGTAGCCGTTTAGTTTTTGAACATTTTTTAATAAAAGCACATTGCCATCAGCACATCAGCACTGAGAAGGCTGCAGGAAGCCTCAGAAAGTTGAGGCAGCCGTTTCCCGCCGACCTCCCCCTTTTGCCGTCGGGAAATGGCTCCTCAATTTCTGAGGCTTCCTGCAGCCTTCTGTCTCCTTCCCTCCCTCCCTCCCGCCGTCTGGAACGGCTTCCTCCCCCCCACCCCCCGCTGCGTTCGGTCGGTTCCCTCCCTCCCTCCCGCCCGCCTTCGGGAACGGCTGCCTCGTTTTGTGAGGCTTGCTGCAGCACTTTCACACAGGTAGGAAGATGGTTTATTTAATCTTTTCTTTGCTTATAAATTTTTATTCAGGTTGGATTTATTTGTATAATATTTGTATAAGTATAAATAAGGATTTACTGTAGAATTTAATGACTTCCCTTCCCTCCTCCACCTCGTTCTGGACGGCTAATTTGTAACCTACGCCTGATTTTTTAATGTGTAGCAGGTTTTTCAGTTCTACAAAAATCTTCACTTGCTCCATTCTAAGTTAGTTTGGAGTACGTTTTCTCTGTGGAAACTTTCAAATCAGGCGTCAGTGGCCGGACACGCCCCCTTTTGAAGAAAAAAATTCTGTTCCAAAGTGGAACTGTTCTACCTGACTAGAACTGCAGAAAAAAAAATGTGGAGAATTGCGATTTCTAAGATAGCCCGTTCTCCACCAGTTGCTCCTAAAAATCAGGCGCAAATCATGTGGAAACTTGGGCCCAAGACTCCATTTGCCAAATTTTTGCCCACTCACTTAGCCTGTCTATGTCCTTTTGCAGATTTTGTGTTTCCTCCTCACACATTGCTTTTCCTCCCAGCTTTGTATCGCAGCAAATTTGGCTACATTACACTCAGTCCCTTCTTCCAAGTCGTTAATACAGATTTGTAAATAGCTGAGGTCCCAGCACTGATCCCTGCGGCACCCCACTAGTTACTGGTTGCCAACCAGAGAATGAACCATTTATCCCGACTCTCTGTTCTCTGTTAGTTAGCTAATCCTCTATCCATGCTAATATATTACCCCCAACTTCATGAAATTTTATCTTGTGCAATAACCTTTTATGTGGCACCTTGTCAAATGCCTTCTGGAAGTCCAAATACACCACATCCACTGGTTCCCCTCTATGAATCCTGTTTATTACATCCTCAAAGAATTCCAGCAAATGTGTCAAACATGACTTCCCCTTCATAAATCCATGCTGACTCTGCCTGACCAAATTTTGCTTTTCCAACTGTCCTGCTACTGTTTCCTTAATAATGGACTCCAACATTTTCCGAACCACAGATGTTAGGCTAGCTGGTCGATAGCTGCCTCCTTTTTTTAAATATGGTGTTTCATTTGCAGTTTTCCAATCTGCTGGGGCCTCCCCAGAATCCAGGGAATTTTGGTAAATTACAACCAATGTATCCACAATCCCTGCCGCTACTTCTCTTAAGACCCAAGGATGCAAGCCATCAGGTCCAGGGGATTTTTCTGCCTTTAGTCCCATTATCTTACTGAGTACCACCTCCTTAGTGATTGTGTCAAAGTTCCTCCCCCCCCCATAGCCCCTTGACTATCCACTGTTGGGATATTTTTAGTGTCCTCTACCGTAAATACTGATACAAAATATTTGTTCAGAGTTTCTGCCATCTCCATGTTCCCCATTACTAATTCCCCAGTCTCGTCCTCTAAGGCACCAACATTTACGTTAGCCACTCTTTTCCTTTTTATATACCGATAGAAACTCTTGCTATCTGTTTTTATATTTCGTGCCAGTTTACTTTCATAGGGCTAGAGTTTCCCTAACCTGTTTTTTTAGCGCCCTCACCCGAGGTGCGCCGTTTTTGTCCCCCTCCAAGTGCACCGAAAAAGAGACGTCGGTATTCTGGCCGCTCCCCAGCCTCTCTTCGGTCATGGCGCAGCGTGGCCCAATGGATTGGGGCGGAGCCAGGTCTGCGCGCATGTGCAGTAGCTCCTGGCAGACTGAATCTGTGAGTACGCGCTGCAGGCTGTGTGGGAGGGTCCCGAAGTATGCCATCCCTAGCCGTGGCCGAATGGGCTCCCTCATCGGCGGCCCGCTGTGTTCCCTCAGGTAGGACTTCTATTTTGTGTGTGTTATTTACTGATTGATTTTGATGCTTTAGGTGCAGGGTTCCTTCTATTTTTTTAATTTGTTATTTATTGATTGCTTATTACTTTTTGTGCTTTGTTTGGTGCTTACTGGTGCTTTAAATGTAGTTACTTGCGCTGATTCCTTAACTGTAAGTAAGGTCATTCTGTGCGGACGGAAGTGGCAACGTACGCTGGCCTAAGTTAGTTTGGAGCAACTATTTGTTGGCCAAACACCTAAAACAGGGGTAAGTGGCTGGGAACACCCACTTTTGAAAAAAAAAAAGAGCTAAAAAAATACCTAACTCACTCACTTACACTGGCGCAAATTAAATGGCCAGAATTGCAACTAAAAAGATAGTCCAGAAAAATCAAGTTGCAACTTGGACCTATTATAATCTATCGTCCCTTTCTTCATCATTTTTTTAGTCATTCTTTGCTGGCTTTTAAAATCTTCCCAGTCTTCTGTCCTCCCACTAGTTTTGGTCACTTTGTATGTGTTGTGTATGGAGAAAGAATCAGACTGAACACTGTAAGCTCAAAGTAAAGTGTGACCTTAGTCTTTTAGTGCAAAGAATCTGCAAAGGGATGTAGATAGAGGATTGGCTAACTAACAGAAAACAGATAGTAGGAATAAATGGGTCAAATTCAGATGGAGGGTGAGAAAGTTGGTTCTCTAACCAGCGTACTCAGCTTAAATAAAGGAGACTATGAAGGTACGAGGGTAGAGTTGGCTATAGTGGACTGGGAAAATAGATTAACGTGTAGGACAGTTGGTGAACAGTGGTGTACATTTAAGGAGATATTTCACAACTCTCAAGAAAAATATATTCCAGTGAGGAGGAAAGGGTGTAAGAGAAGAGAGAGCCATCCATGGCTAACTAAAGAAATAAAGGACGGTAGTCAATTAAAAACAAGGGCATGTTGTTATATATGTGGACTTAGTCTTATCCCCAGAGTGCCTCTCTCCAACCTGTGAAGCCTCCTTAAATGCCTGTGTTCCCAAGGGATTATGGGATCCCTTGGGACTCCAGGGGATGAGTCCTCTGGTGGCTGTACAGAGTAAATACAAGTCCACATATATAACAACATGTCCTTGTTTTTAATTGAATACCGTCCTTTATTTCTTTAGTTAGCCATGGATGGCTCGTTTTTCTCTTACACCCTTTCCTCCTCACTGGAATATATTTTTCTTGAGAGTTGTGAAGTATCTCCTTAAATGTAAACCACTGTTCACCAACCGTCCTACACTTTAATCTATTTTCCCAGTCCACTTTTGCCAATTCTGCCCTCATACCTTCATAGTCTCCTTTATTTAAGCTGAGTACGCTGTTTAGAGATCCAACTTTCTCACCCTCCATCTGATTTTGACCCATTTATTCCTATTCTCTGTTTTCTGTTAGTTAACCAATACTCTATCTACATCCCTTTGCAGATTCTTTGCGTCCACCTCACAATTTGCTTTCCCACCCATCTTTGGATCACAGTAAATTTGGCTACATTACACTCGGTCCTTTCATCCAAGTCATTCATATAGATTGTAAATAGTTGAGGTCCCAGCACTGATCCCTGTGGCACCCTATCAGTTACAGTTTGCCAACCTGAAAATTATCCATTTATCCCGACTCTCTGTTTTCTGTAAGTTAGCCAATCCTCTATCCATGCTAATATATTACCCCCAATCCCGTGAGCTCTTAGTTTGTGCATGGAAACATAGAAACATAGAAAATAGGTGCAGGAGTAGGCCATTCGGCCCTTCAAGCCTGCACCACCATTCAATGAGTTCATGGCTGAACATGCAACTTCAGTACCCCATTCCTGCTTTCTCACCATATCCCTTGATCCCCCTAGTAGTAAGGACTACATCTAACTCCTTTTTGAATATACTTAGTGAATTGGCCTCAACAACTTTCTGTGGTAGAGAATTCCACAGGTTCACCACTCTCTGGGTGAAGAAGTTTCTCCTCATCTCGGTCCTAAATGGCTTTCCCCTTATCCTTAGACTGTGACCCCTGGTTCTGGACTTCCCCAACATTGGGAACATTCTTCCTGCATCTAACCTGTCTAAACCCGTCAGAATTTTAAACGTTTCTATGAGATCCCCTCTCATTCTTCTGAACTCGAGTGAATACAAGCCCAGTTGGTCCAGTCTTTCTTGATATGTCAGACCCGCCATCCTGGGAATCAGTCTGGTGAACCTTCGCTGCACTCCCTCAATAGCAAGAATATCCTTCCTCAAGTTAGGAGACCAAAACTGTACACAATACTCCAGGTGTGGCCTCACCAAAGCCCTGTACAACTGTAGTAACACCTCCCTGCCCCTGTACTCAAATCCCCTCGCTATGAAGGCCAACATGCCATTTGCTTTCTTAACCGCCTGCTGTACCTGCATGCCAACCTTCAATGACTGATGTACCATGACCTTTTATGGGGCACCTTATTGAATGCCTTCTGGAAATCCAAATATAAAACATATACTGGTTCCACTTTATCCACCCTGTTTATTACATCTTCAAAGAACTCCAGCAAATTTGTCATTAAATCATATTTTCATAAAACCATGCTGACTCGGCGTGACTGTATTATGATTTTCTAAATGTTCTGCTACAACTTCCTTAATAATGGACTCTAGCATTTTCCTAATGACAGATGTTAGGCTAACTCTTCTATAGTTTCATCACAGACCCAATTCATGTCTGGACCGGGGTCAAGCAGGGCTGCGTCATCGCCCCAACCCTCTTTTCAATCTTCCTCGCTGCCATGCTTCACCTCACAGTTGATAAGCTCCCCGCTGGAGTGGAGCTAAACTACAGAACCAGTGGGAAGCTTTTCAACCTTCGTCGTCTCCAGGCCAGGTCCAAGAGCCACTGCTGTACATTGGACCTTCTTGATGTATATGGTTCAGTGCCACAAGACATAATGCATTTATCCACTGAGCCATCAGGAAATAATTCTAAAACGTGCAAATATTTTTCTCCCTTCCTCTTTGAAAAAGCTGACTTACCATAGGATGTGAGCTATAAACAAATCAAAAGCTATGGTATCCCACACACCATTTACTTGAACAATTTCTAACATCACAGTTCTTTCTGCAGGTGTTGCCAGAAAAAAAAATCCCATTCATTTTTCAATCAATTCTTTTTTCAGTCATCAGCCAAAAAAATTGGCAGACATTTTGCTCCCAGGCTATTGTCAATGATAAACATAAGAACATAAGAAAAATGAACAGGAGTAGGCCATACGGCCCCTCGAGCCTGCTCTGCCATTCAATAAGATCATGGCTGATCTGATCATAGACTCAGCTCCACCTCTCTGCTCACTTCCCATAACACCTTATCATTTAAGAAACTGGTCTTAAATGATGGTCCTAAATCAGATAAGAATTAGGAACAGGAGTAGGTCATCTAGCCCCTCAAGCAAGTAAATCGGAAAAATGCCTCATCTTAAAAAGTTTACTTCCTATCCCATGGGTAAAGGTCTCATTACCACTCTACACCTTCAGAGAATATAATCTTACCATGTTGTTTAACCATGGGCCCAAACTTACACTTAGCAATCTGTGGCGCAAAGCATTGTTATTTCTTTTTTTTTTAAATAATTGGGAAACCTCGATCCCTAGGATCCCTAGGAAAATGGTGAAAGCCACTATCAAGGTTGAAAAGAATAGGAGAGAAGACAAGGCAGATTAAGTAGTACTGACTAGGGAGGCACAAAGCTTGGATTTTAAAAGCCTCAAGATTACTGAAGGAAAGGAAGATAGATGGAGGTAAAGAGTTTTAACCAGCGATTCCACTCTCAGGTGAGGACTGGTTGATGACAGGGAGCACATCTCAGGAAATTGCAGGCATACAGCCTGTTATTTTCTGTCCGTTATTGAGTGCTGCTCCTCATTAGAAGCACAGGATCACAAACTCACTTTTTTGAGTTGGAGTAGGCATCAGTGTGGAGTCTTGATAACATGGAGGTCAGTAATTAAAAGGACATGCCAATGTGGTGAATTGAAGTCAGAGCTGGTGCATCACAGAATGGTAAGACACAAGTTTGCACCCAAAATCCTCCAGTGAAATATTAATTTCACTCCTGCTGTCAGAGTATCTAAGTCAAGTTGTCTTTTTTTAAAAAGAGGAAGAGAAAAAAAAATCTGAGGAGCTCAGGTATGTCACCTGTTGCCCTAAGCGAGGGACGGTAGGCACCACATGGAGAACAAACAAAAATTAAGAGAAGAGCTTTGTGAAAGACAGTCCCAGCCACCTTAGAAAATGATGAAACTCACCCTCAGAAATTTAATAAGATTAGAGATGCAGCACAACTTGCTGCTTATGGGATGTGCCATAAATCAGGTTTCTGCACACATCTTTGATAAAGACAGGCTAGATGACAACGCCCTATTAACTAAACCTCAACAGTGACTCACACACAATTTCTCACATTACCAGCTATGCTCAATTATAAAAAAAGCAATAAATTAAAATGCTAAACAAATTTAAAATTATAAAGTTGGGTGGAGTTGCTCTTTAATGTTTATCCAAATTGTAATTTTCTCATCGGCCAAAATTAATTTATGGCACGTGCTTTGTACCTCTGTGTATGGTACACACTGCAGAAGAACACATGATTGACACTGCAGATTTACAGAAAATAGGAAAGTCTTTCAGTAATCAGGATTATTAGATGAAGTTAGAGAACCATAATTTATATCATTATCAGATCTACGATTTTGTCCCCTCGCTACCTTGTCTCTATTCAGCATTTTTCTTCTCTCCAATACTGCAATGGTGCAACAAAAGACCACAGCAGCTTTTAAAAAAGACCGAATGAATTCCTATTAGTATCTGTAAAGGGGATACAGGGTAGGCTAAATATACTAATGGTTGTTTCCTACCAAACATTACTATGTTATATAACCTTGTTGAGATTAAGAACTGGAGTGGAGGAGGCCACAAATTCATGACTATATCATACTCCCGATGGCATACCAACTCATTAAGTTCAAGGAAATCACGCACATTTAATTCCAATGATTACTCACATTACAACTGTCTACGGGACTCCCAAAACTGCCACAATAGGGTCCCCAGACTAGCACTGTATGGTCCAGGAGAGGCATTATATAAAGTTGTTTTATATTCTTGTGTCACAGACTTCCAACAAACTTCACATAGCTGGCAGCAACCACAAGCAAAACACTCCACTTTTTTTTTTTAACGATTACAGTCAAGGTGAAAGGAAGAAAGTATATTAATAGGGGGAAAGAATGGGTCCAACACATTCTACTCTTTTTCCAATCGCCATCACAAGTTATAATTTTACTGCCTCACCGGTTTTGGTGCTACCTGATGACTTAAATCCCTAAATTGCAGCTGGTTTAAAGAATAATTGTGTTTTAACAGTATAGTTAAATGTAGATATTAAAAAACAAAATCATAATTTAAAATAAAAACAGAAGAAGTGCTGGAACCATATTGCAGACAGGCAGCAGCTGAAATGGCAAAAAGGGCCACATTACAGCAAGTGGCAAAGTGTGTTAAAAAGACAAGCCTGAAGGCTCTGTGCCTCAATGCGAGGAGTATTCGGAATAAGGTGGACGAATTAAATGTGCAGATAGCAGTTAACGGGTATGATGTAATTGGCATCACGGAGACATGGCTCCAGGGTGACCAAGGCTGGGAACTCAACATCCAGGGGTATTCAGTATTTAGGAAGGATAGACAGAAAGGAAAAGGAGGCGGGGTGGCGTTGCTGATTAAAGAGGAAATTAATGCAATAGTAATGAGGGACATTAGCCTGGATGATGTGGAATCGGTATGGGTGGAGCTGCGGAATTCCAAACGGCAGAAAACACCAGTGGGAGTTGTGTACAGACCATCAAACAGAAGTAGTAAGGTTGGGGACAGCATCAAACAAGAAATAAGGGATGTGTGCAATAAAGGTACAGCAGTTATCATGGGCGATTTTAATCTACATATTGATTGGGCTAACGAAACTGGTAGCATTGCGATGGAGGAGGATTTCCTGGAGTGTATTAGGGATGATTTTCTAGACCAATATGTCGAGGAACCAACTAGAGAGCTGGCCATCCCAGACTGGGTGATGTGTAATGAGAAGGAACTAATTAGCAATCTTGTTGTGCGAGGCCCCTTGGGGAAGAGTGACCATAATATGGTAGAATTCTTTATTAAGATGGAGAGTGACAGTTAATTCGGAAACTAGGGTCCTGAACTTAAGGAAAGGTAACTTCGATGGTATGAGGCGTGAATTGGCTAGAATAGACCGGCAAAGGATACTTAAAGGGTTGACGGTGGATAAGCAATGGCAAACATTTAAAGATCACATGGATGAACTTCAGCAATTGTACATACCTGTCTGGAGTAAAAATAAAACAGGGAAGGTGGCTCAACCATGGGTAACAAGGGAAATTAAGGATAGTGTTAAAGCCAAGGAAAAGGCATATAATTTGGCGAGAAAAAGCAACAAACCTGAGGACTGGGAGAAATTTAGAATTCAACAGAGGGAGACTAAGGGTTTAATTAAGAGGGGGAAAATAGAGTACGAGAGGAAGCTTGCAGGGAACATACAAACTGACTGCAAAAGCTTCTATAAATATGTGAAGAGAAAAAGATTAGTGAAGACAAACGTAGGTCCCTTGCAGTCGATTCAGGTGAATTTATAATGGACAACAAAGAAATGGCAGACCAATTGAACAAATACTTCGGTTCTGTCTTCACGAAGGAAGACATAAATAACCTTCTGATTGTACTAGGAGACAGTGGGTCTAGTGAGAAGGAGGAACTGAAGGATATCTTTATTAGGCGGGAAATTTTGTTAGGGAAATTGATGGGATTGAAGGCCGATAAATCCCCGGGGCCTGATAGTCTGCATCCCAGAGTCTTAAGGAATTGGCCCTAGAAATAGTGGATGCATTGGTGATCATTTTCCAACAGTCTATCGACTCTGGATCAGTTCCTATGGACTGGAGGGTAGCTAATGTAACACCACTTTTTAAAAAAGGAGGAAGAAAACGGGTAATTATACACCGGTTAGCCTGACATCAGTCACGGGGAAAATGTTGGAATCAATTATTAAAGATGAAATAGCAACGCATTTGGAAAGCAGTGACAGGATCGGTCCAAGTCAGCATGGATTTATGAAAGGGAAATCATGCTTGACAAATCTTCGGGAATTTTTTGAGAATGTAACTAGCAGAGTGGACAAGGGAGAACCAGTGGATGTGGTGCATTTGGACTTTCAAAAGGCTTTTGACAAGGTCCCGCACAAGAGATTGGTGTGCAAAATCAAAGCGCATGGTATTGGGGGTAATGTACTGACGTGGATAGAGAACTGGTTGGCAGACAGGAAGCAGAGAGTCGGGATAAATGGGTCCTTTTCAGAATGGCAGGCAGTGACTAGTGGAGTGCCGCAGGGCTCAGTGCTGGGACCCCAGCTCTTTACAATATACATTAACGATTTAGATGAAGGAATTGAGTGTAATATCTCCAAGTTTGCGGATGACACTAAACTGGGTGGCGGTGTGAGCTGTGAGGAGGATGCTAAGAGGCTACAGGGTGACTAGGAAAGGTTAGGTGAGTGGGCAAATGCATGGCAGATGCAGTATAATGTGGATAAATGTGAGGTTATCAATTTTGGGGGCAAAAACACGAAGGTAGAATATTATCTGAATGGCGGCAGATTAGAAAAAGGGGAGGCGCAACGAGACCTGGGTGTCATGGTTCATCAGTCACTGAAAGTGGGCATGCAGGTACAGCAGGCGGTGAAGAAGGCAAATGGTATGTTGGCCTTCATAGCTAGGGGTTTTGAGTATTGGAGCAGGGCGGTCTTACTGCAGTTGTACAGGGCCTTAGTGAGGCCTCACCTGGAATATTGTGTTCAGTTTTGGTCTCCTAATCTGAGGAAGGACGTTCTTGCTATTGAGGGAGTGCAGCGAAGGTTCACCAGACTGATTCCAGGGATGGCTGGACTGTCATATGAGGAGAGACTGGAACAACTGGGCCTTTATTCACTGGAGTTTAGAAGGATGAGAGGGGATCTCATAGAAACGTATAAGATTCTGACGGGACTGGACAGGTTTGATGCGGGAAGAATGTTCCCGATGTTGGAGAAGTCCAGAACCAGGGAATATAGTCTTCGGCCATTTAGGACTGAGATGAGGAGAAACTTCTTCACTCAGAGAGTTGTTAACCTATGGAATTCCCTGCCGCAGACAGTTGTTGATGCCAATTCATTGGATATATATTCAAGAGGGAGTTAGATATGGCCCTTACGGCTAAGGGGATCATGGGGTATGGAGAGAAAGCTGGAAAGGGGTACTGAGGAAATGATCAGCCATGATCTTATTGAATGGCGGTGCAGGCTCGAAGGGCTGAATGGCCTACTCCTGCACCTATTTTCTATGTTTCCAGCATTTTCTGTTTTTATAACAATTTAACATAAGCTTGGTAAATTGAATGTCAACATGAAAATATTTCCTGGATTAAATTTAAATTGTGAAATACAGTAATGGTATAAAGCACAAGCATATAGAAATATTTACTTCTCATTCTGATAAACTTCCACTGAGCTATTCAGTTCCTCTAGTTCTTCCTTCAGGAGCTGCAAGTTAGAGTTCACAAAACTGAGTTCCAGAGCCACTGTTTCCTTCACCTTGTTGTTAGTCGTAGCTCTGCAATATCAAAGATTTAAAATGAATAAAAATTGAGCACGGTCATTTTACAAATATTTCTCATTGGTAAACTGAGAAAAAAAAAATCATATAGGGAACTAAGACAGCACACAGCACTGAAGCTTCAATGCACCAAAACTTGAAGTTGGTAATATTCTTGCCTCCAAGTCAGAAGATTGTGGATTGAAGTCCCACTACAGGTTGGAGGACACAATCTAGGCTGAAATTCACTATAGTACTAAGACAGTGTTCAGTTGTCAGAGGTGCCCTCTTTTGGGTGACATGTTAAACCGAAGTCCGGTCTGCCAGCTGGGGTAGATGTAAAAGATCCTACGGTACTATGCGATAAATGCAAGTTCTTTGGGGGCGAAATTGGATGCCTTTGCACCTCGTTAGCGCCCCAGGGGGCCCTAACAGGGCGCAAATGGCTTTGCGACTGGACGCGGCGCTGACATTGACTCCTGCCATATTCGATGGGAGTTTTGCGGCGGTACTACGACATTGGGCCCCGATCTCCTTCGGCCAGAGATTGTGGCATCATCAGCGAGCGCATCGTCCCGGACTCGAAATTGGCATCCACCCCCTGCAGCATCGCTGGGCAAAAACAATATCAACTGCAGGAGGCATGCATCGGGCTGCTGGATGCTTCGGGGGCGTGATTAAAGGCAAGGTGGCCGAGGTAAGTTTAAAAAAAAACACACCTTTCTTGTTCGTTTTTTTTCACGGGATCCTGCCAGCAATCAATCAGCCCGGCATTCTGCTTGAGTGCCGAGATGATCATGCAGGATCGCAACTGCCTTGGTGGCCCAGGTAGGTACTTTTTATATTAGAGGCTGCAGCGATGGCCCTTCCCTTTAAGGGCCATTTGAATGCGGCAACACGGCATAATCCAGTGTACAGCGCTGCTGAACTCACCACCCCGCCTGCTGCCAATTGCGCACCAAGAAGGAAGTGAAGCGTTATTTAATGCTCCACTTTCTTCTTGGAGTGCAAACGGGGAATTCTTTAAAAGTTTGAAATAGTTAGCGCCTGGCGCTAACTTTTCACATTTTTATAAGTTAGCGCCCCAAACGGGGCGATAGTGAAATTTTTCCCTTTTCTTTCTTTCTTATGCCCCAAATCACAAGTTCACAATCTCATCCATACTGGTAAATACAGAGTGGCAGGGATCCCAGAATGTTCTTGTACACGTATAAGTGATCAGTTACAGAGTAACATTAACAAAGTCATGGGAGTAGGTCATCTGCTTACCCCATTGACATTAATGTAGAAAAATGTTCAAAGTCGCTATATAAAATGTAGGTTGTTATAGTATTGGAAGATTGAAAGAAATGTAAACAATGGGAGGATGGGGTTGGGGGGGTGGGGGGAAGTAAACCCTACCTTTTCTAGTTTCTTGAGCCCTATACCAAATACTGACAAGAGGGTTAACCTGCTCTTTTGCCATAATCACTTCTCTGTTAGCTGTTAGAAAATGCTCGAGAGAAACCAAATTATGAATGTCTCACCGAGAGCCCTTCCTTACCACCTGCAACCCTATGGGAAAACTCCGGGCCTCTACCTAGCACCTACCTACAAACAGTACAGCATAGATTAGCAACCTAGCATTGTGAGGGACTCATGGGCACGAATCCACGTAGCACCACCCACTGCAGCACAATGACAAGAGTTTTAGGTTTCGTCTTTTGCACAGTTTGATTCCACTATTGTCTCTTCTAACTTCATCAGGGACATTCTGAATATGGCTACTCATGAAGTGTTTGTATTGCCCCATGCAATGTACTATTGTTTCCTGCATCTTGTATCAAAAAAACACTCCCTCTCCACATATGCGTTACACCACTGAAGAGAAATAAATATGCACTTTAATTGCTTTAATCATGCGAGGATCAAGCTGAGCTGGCAACTTCAGTCTGTCTTAATTGAAAATTGGAGCAGCTGAAGTGAATCCATTTCTGGAAGGAGTATTTACAGATAAAACATACGTGGCGTAGCGAGTGGGATGAATTTGAAAAACACTCAAAGGCTCCAAACATCAACAGATAGAAAGACAGTGCCATGTCTATTGACTCTTCCACTTGATCAGTCAGGCTTTCCGCAATGACATGAAACAGTTGGGTACTCTGTGCAACTGCCTTCACCTCCTTAGAGAACCAAGCCTAATTATCAGCCATGCTTTATTTAATCAAAGATTTTTGTGGGGCGCATTAAACTTGGTAAAAAAACAAAGGGAATTCAACAACAAGACCATGCCTTTATATAGCACCTTTAATGTAGTGGCCATTCTTCATGTATAAGACTGGGAAGTGAATGCAATAGGCTACATAACTGTGGCGGTGAAAAGCAACACAGTCGAGCCTAATTCTGTTGATGCCTGACCAACACAAATTTGCAGTATGTGTCACTGGATTGCAATTAGCAGTGGAATCATGCCTAATTATTTTGTCTTCTTTAGCCAAGGAGAATAGTAACCAAATGCAGTGTTCCTACTGCTACCCCGGCTGACAGCAGCTAACTTCGCACAGGCGAGGGATTTAACCTCAGCCAACCCTGATTTGCATAGTTTAGTATCACACTGAATGGTGCATTTAATTTTAAATCAAACACACACAAGAGTCACAAGATAGATACAGATTAGAAAGACCAAATGCCCATCCTGTTTATCCATCCAGAAAGATCCTATAGTCCTCCTCTATTTAGGAATAAAGGCCCCAAGTTTCGCCATAATTTGCTCCTGATTGTTAGGAGCAACTGGTGTAGAACGGAGTATCTTAGAAATCGGAATTCTCGCCATTTAGTTTGCTCTAGTTCTAGTCAGTTAGAACAGTTTCACTTTGGAACAGAATTTTTTTTTCAAAAGGGAGCGTGTCCGGCCACTTACGCCTGCTTTCAAAGTTTCGTCAGTGAAAACTTACTCCAAACTAACTTAGAATGGAGTAAGTGAAGATTTTTGTACGCTCGAAAAAACCATGTCTACACTTTAGAAAATCAGGCGTAGGTTACAAATCAGGCATAGGGAATGGGGGGGGTCGAGGGGGGGTTTAAAGGGAAGTTTACAAACATTAAACACTTCAGTTTTACAACTAAAGAGCAATCATCAATAATAAATGATAAAAACATCAATAAATCAACCAATAAATCAATCAAAAAAAATTAATAAGAAATAATTTTTTTTTTTAAATCAATAAATAAAACATTTTCTACTTACCGACTGCAGCACCGAGAGCCCTCCAACAGTGTGCTGGGATGCCCCCCTCCCCCTGTCAGTGTCTCTATCTCTCTCATTCTCTGTCTGTCAGTGTCTGTGTTTCTGACAGCGAGGGGAGACGGGGAAGGGATGGGGGAGACGGGGAAGGGATGGGGGAGACGGGGGAGGGGGGAGAAGGGGGAGGGAGGGGGGAGAAGGGGGAGGGAGGGGGGAGAAGGGGGAGGGAGGGGGGAGAAGGGGGAGGGAGGGGGGAGAAAGGGGAGGGAGGGGGGAGAAGGGGGAGGGAGGGGGGAGAAGGGGGAGGGAGGGGGGAGAAGGGGGAGGGAGGGGGGAGAAGGGGGAGGGAGGGGGGAGAAGGGGGAGGGAGGGGGGAGAAGGGGGAGAAGGGGGAGGGAGGGGGGAGAAGGGGGAGGGAAGGGGGAGAAGGGGGAGGGAGGGGGGAGAAGGGGGAGGGATGCTGAACGGGCCGGGCCCAAGACTTCGGGCAGGGCCCGTCCCCAGCACCAGATTCACAGGTAGGTGGTGTTGGGTCGGGTCAGGTCGGGGGGGGGGGGGGCGCGGGTCGGGGTCGGGTCGGGGGGGGGGGTGGATGGTGGGAGGGTGGTCGGTTCGGTTCGGGTCGGGGGGAGGGATGGAGAGGGAGGTCAGGTCGGGGGGAGGGAGGTCAGGTCGGGTCCAGTCGGGGGGGGGGGGGGGGGGGGTGGGGAAGCAGGAGTCGGGTCGGTGTTGGTGTCGGGTCCGGTCCGGAGGCAGGGGGGGGGGGGGGGGGGGGGAAGCGGGAGTCGGGTCGGGTCCAGTCCGGGTGGTCGGGTCGGGTCCGGGGGCTGGGGGGGAGCAGGAGTCGGGTTGGTGTCGGTATCGGGTCCGGTCCAGGGGCAGGGGGGGGGGGGGGGGGGGGGGGGGAGTGGGAGTCGGGTCAGTGTCGGGTCCGGTCCGGAGGCGGGGGCGGGAAGTGCGAGTCAAGTCGGGTTGGGAGGAAGCAGGAGCTGGCCGTGGGAGGAGCCTTATTCACGCAGCCCCAGTGAGGCCATTCGGCCAGGGCTAGGGGCTGCGTGCTTCGGCCCCTCCCACACAGTTTTGGGCGCCTGGAGCTACTGCACATGCGCGCACACTATAGCGCGCATGTGCAGAGGTCCCGGCACTGTTTTCAGCGCAGGGACCTGGCTCCGCCCCCTACGGCTCGTGCTGCGCTGCGTCAAGCTGCAAACGACCTGCAGGGAGCTGGAGAATCTGGAAGTTTTTTTTAGGCGCACTTTGTGGTTCGAAAAACGGGCGTCCAGGTCGGGACTGCGCCGTTCTAGGCGCGGCTTGAAACTTAGGCCCATTGGAACAGGAGTAGGCCATTTAGTCCCTCAAGCTGTTACACCATTCAATGAGATTATGGCTGATCTGTATCTCAACTACATTTTTCCAAGTGCTCAGTCACTCTGTCCTTAATTATAGATTCCAATTACTTCCCCACAACAGATGTTTGACTAACAGCTCTATAATTTCCTGGTTTCTCTCTACACCTTTCTTATATAATGGAGTTACATTTGCAATTTTCTAATCTAAAAAAGGAACAATTCTTGAATCGAGAGCGCTTTAGAAGATTATGGCTAAAGCATCTGAAATGTCCTTACCTATTTCCTTTTAAACTTTATAATAAAAAATGGATTGTACAGGGTAGATGTGGAGAGAATGTTTCCACTTGTGGGAGAATCCAAAACTAGGCTGGAAACCATTAGGTCCTGGGGATTTGTCAGTCTTCAGTGCCATTATGTTACCCAATACTGTACGGTTTACTTGCTTATGTTAACTTTAGTGAGTTCCAGTCCTTGATTCATTATTAGTTTCCCTGGAATGTCAGGTATATTATCCTCTTCTATTGTGAAGACTGACACAAAGTAATTATTCAACAAGTCTGCCATTTCCTTATTTTCATTTGTAATATTACCCACATCAGTTTTTAAAAAAGGTCCACATTACCCTTGATATAATTGTAAAAAATGCGTGTGTTAATCTTGATATCCCATGCAAGTTTTTTTTCCCTTTTTGCAGCTCTTAATATCTTTTTTGTCTTCCTTTGCTATCTTTATATCTATCCCAGTTCCCCAGATCTACACTTAGAGACCAGATAGAGATCTTCAAAATGATGTATGGGTTGAGCCGGGTACTCCTAAATTTAACTATTACTACTTTGATACCCTGTCCCCTTGTCCTGTTGTCATACTACTTCAAACTAATGAAATAGTATTCTGGACCTAACTTTTCTATACTGTTTACTATCTTCTATATACACATCTTTAAGATAATCTTTCAACTACCCCCTTTCAAGGCTGAAAATCCCAGGATTCTGCAATACTCTGCTGGTAGCGATCAGTCTCTTATCTATTCTCTGTTCAGTCTCTCAGGACTTGAATACCTCCCTTGTTTCTCAGTGACAAGAAATGAACACAGTCTTTCTTCATATATGCAGTACATTTGTCCATATTAAATTTCACCTGCTCTGATTTGTAACTCAGACATTTTATCTAAGTCATTTTGTAGCTTCCAAGCTGCCTCCTCAGATTCAACTGTCCCTCATCTGCAAATATGAGAAGTTTGTATTGAGTTTCTAAAGCTAAATTAGAAATAAGAGTCCCGACATTCATCCCTGAAGCACCCCACTCAGCACTTGTCCCATCCTGACCAATTATTTTTGAGATCGGTCAACATGACTTTCGAGGACCAACTCCACTTGGCTCCCAGGAATCCGTCACCCACCTTCAGCTTCCAGGTTCGGCCTGCAAGTATGCAGTTCCTGGCTCCGCCTTTTGGTTAGATATGTCGGCATTCCCCAGTTCCCAGCTCAGTCCCCCTTTTGCATAGTCAGCCAAATCTGGAGTTCAATCCCCAGTCTGCCATAAATCCTAACTTAACTCCTCTAACAAGAGCCCACTGCTTCCTATCCAATCAATTGCTTTTCCATTCTCAGGTTTTATCCTAAACCTCCATCACTTCAAGCTTAAAAAGTAGTCTTTTGTGCAAAATTTGTCAAATGCTTTATAGAAGTCACGGTATACCAGAATTGTAGGGTTTTCTGCAGTTCACTTGGAGCAGTCTCTCCTAAAAAAGTCAAGGAGATTGTCATAGAATCTGAATCCATCATGAGCATCACTGCTCTTCAAAAATAATTCATTCTGTGCGGCATTTTGAATGAGATAAGATCGTATATAAATCTAAATATTATTATTGGGCCAAAAATTACGGTCAGAAGCTTCCCGCGGGCGGATGCCTCCAACCAAAATGTTTTTAACGAAAATACCTGGTGGTCCCGGAGGAACGTAGACTTGCGCTCAGAGGCCTACCTGCGCAGTCCAGAGTAGGGGCCCACATATTCCAGGAGCATATGTGCAGCCTGAAGTCAGGTGGGCCAGACCGACCAATGAAAATGGCGTATCCCCATTAACAGTAATGGCGAGTTCCGTTTGTATGGAGATCACCATTTTTATGAATGAGAATACATCTAAAAACACAAATATTTTAAATAAGAAAAACATTTCACATATTTAAAATTAATTGAAATTGAATTTAATTAACTATTTTAGACAAAACAAATATATTTTTGAATTTTTTTTTAATGGCGCTGAAATCCAGGCCTCCCCGGGTCCGTACGGAGTGTCTACAAACCCGGGAAGCGCGCAATGCGCATGCGTTGGAAACCGGCTTTTCCGATCGATCAAGCTGAAGCTTGACAGATCCAACGTATATCGGGAGCGAGGACATTTGTATGGGCAAGATTGCGGTATTTACCCATATCTTGCCCAGCAAATGTCCTCAAAATTCTTGCGCTTGATAAAAGCAGGTGTACAGCCTACTTTTACAGACGCAAGAGTTTAAAAACATACAAAAATATAATAAAATTAAATTTAAAAAAAAAAAACACTTAAAACCCTGAAAAACGTTAATTTTATTTTTTAACTATAATTAAAAAAAACTTTAAAAACTCTGAAAGACATTTTTTCTCCAAGATATTTATTAACTTTAATTTCAATTAATTTTAATTAAATGAGGTGCTTATTTTTTATTATTTGAGGTTTTTTTCTCATTAATAGCAATGAGAACTCGTAGATACGGCGTTCTCATTGCTATTAATAGGAAAACTGTGGAATACAGTACCTGATTGGCTGAGCAGTCACACGTGACTGCACCTTCTGCGTGGGAACCAGCAGCGCGGGAAGAGAAGGCCTCCCCACCGGAATCCCACGCTCCTCCGGGACCACCAGGTACTTTCGTAGAAATGTTTCAGGTCAGAGGCAATTGCCCGCGGGAAGCTTCCGACCGCAATTTCAGCCCCAATATGTTTTAATAGGGGTAAAAATAAACTTGCCTTAATGGACAAAGGTTTTAATATAAAAATTATTGATAACATTTTATTTTTCTATCTTTTAAAACTCTTACGCTGGTAAAAGTAGGCCTTACGCCTGATTTTACCAGGCGTAAGAGTTTGAAGGACATTCGCTGGGCAGGAGTTGGGCAAATCGCCCAAATCTCTGCCCGCAAAGGCCCTTCTCCCAGAGATGCGTTGTTCGCAAGTGCCAGTTTTTGAAACGTGCACATCATGCACCGAGAACTGGCACTTGCAGGGCCTCCAAGGGTACCTGCGCATATCGCACCTGCCCATAGAGACCGCGATTTTTGGCCCATTAGAGTTGTACCAAGGACAGGGAATAAAAGATTCTGTTTCTTATACTGCCATAATTTTCCTGGAACAGTGTTTTGATACATGTAACACTGTAACCTTGAGTTTTTTTTGAGGAAGTTACTAGGTTGGTGGATTTAAGTAGCCCAGTTAACATTGTGTATCTTGCTTTTCAAAAAGCCTTTGACAAGGTGTCATACAAACAGGCATTAAATACGGTTCAATCCCGTGGGATTAACAGGCAGATTTAATAAGGAACTGGTTCCTGAATAAGGAACTAGTTGCATTTTCATAGACAGAAGGTAATTATTAATGGTCGCGGTTCTGAGTAGGGACCGATCACAAGTGGAGTCCTGTATTGATTGGTATTAGGGCTACTGCTCTTCATCATTATCATCAGTGATATGGACGAGGGCATTAGGAGAATTGTCCACAAGGTCACGGATGATACAAAGCTATGTGCGGATGCAAGGCCTTTAGATGAGAAAAATAGATTGAAGGCAGATCTTGTTGCAATGGAGGAATGGGCCCATATTTGGCAGGTGTCTTTTTATACAGATAAATGTAGTGTTATTCACTCGGGTAAAGCCAATGCCAAGCATGTGTACACCGTGTCGGGTTACATGCACAAGACTGCTGAGTGGGAGAAAGTTCTCATTGTTAAAGTGCATTGATTATTGAAGGCCATAACCAGTGCAATGTGGCATTTGAGAAAAGAAAATAGAGTGTTAGGATAAATTGCAAGATGATTAAATACAGAACAAAAAATACTATTGTGACTCTGTCATCATCCTAGGCAGTTCCTCAAAATCGAGGAAGACTTTCTTCCACTCTAAAAGTGAGTTCTTAGGTGACTGAACAGTTCAATCTGGGAAGTACAGTCTCTGTCACAGGTGGGACAGACAATGATTGGAGGAAAGGGTGAGTGGGGAGTCTGGTTTGCCGCACACGCTTACTTTCTGCATGCTCTCGACGACGAGACTAGAGGTGCTCAGCGCCCTCCCGGATGCTCTTCCTCCACTTAGGTCTTTGGCTAGGAACTCCCAGGTGTCGTTGGGGATATTGCATTTTATCAAGGAAGCTTTGAGGGTGTCCTTGAAATGTTTCCACTGCCCACCTAGGACTCGCTTGCCGTGTAGGAGTTCGGAGTAAAGTGCTTGCTTTGGGAGTCTTGTGTCAGGCATGTGAACTATGTGGCTCGCCCAACGGAGATGGTCGAGTGTGGTTAGTGCTTCGATGCTGGGGATGCTGGCCTGAGCGAGAACACCAACGTTGGTGCATCTGTCCTCCCAGGGGATTTGCAGGATCTTGCAGAGACATCGTTGGTGGTATTTCTCCAGCGATTTGAGGTGTTTACTGTACATGGTCCACGTCTCTGAGCCATACAAGAGGGCAGGTATGACTACAGCCCTGTAGACCATAAGCCTGGAGCCAGATTTGAGGGCCTGATCTTCGAACACTCTCTTCCTCAGGTGGCCGAAGGCAGTGCTGGTGCACTGGAGGCGGTGTTGAACCTGGTCATCGATGACTGCCCTTGCTGATAATAAGCTCCCGAGGTATGGAACGTGGTCCACGTTGTCCAGGGCCACGCTGTGGAGGCTGTGTGGCGGGGTCAGGTTGGTGGAGGACCTTTGTCTTACAGATGTTTATTGTAAGGCCCATGCTTTTGTATGCCTCAGTGAAGATGTTGACGATGACTTGGAGTTCAGCCTCTGTACAAGGTCTTGATCAGCCTCAATTAAAATAATGTCCAGTTTTGGTCCCCTCACGTGGTGGGTGATAGAGGCTGTGGAAACGTTTCAGAGTATGACGAATAGATCGATAACTATCTTAAAAGGCCCTCAGTTACCACAATAGGCAGAGAAAGCCGGGGCTGTTTACGCTGATGAAAATGTAGAATCTCAGGAGATTTGATGAGATCTTGAAAATAATGCAATACAATATAAAAACTAATGATTTAGACGAAGGAATTGAATGTAATATCTCCAAGTTTGCAGATGACACTAAGCTGAGTGGCAGTGTGAGCTGTGAGGAGGATGCTAAGAGGCTGCAGGGTGACTTGGACAGGTTAGGTGAGTGGGCAAATGCATGGCAGATGCAGTATAATGTGGATAAATGTGAGGTTATTCACTTTGGTGGTAAAAACAGGAAGGCAGATTATCTGAATGGTGACAGATTAGTAAAAGGGGAGATGCAACGAGACCTGGGTGTCATGGTACATCAGTCACTGCAAGTTAGCATACAGGTACAGCAGGTGGTGAAAAAGGCAAATGACATGTTGGCCTTCGTAGCAAGAGAATTTGAGTATAGGAGCAGGGAGGTCTTACTGCAGTTGTACAGGGCCTTGGTGAGGCCACACCTTGAATATTGTGTACAGTTTTGGTCTCCTAATCTAAGGAAGGACAGTGTTGCTACTGAGGGAGTGCAGCGAAGGTTCACCAGACTGATGACAGGACTGACATATGAAGAAAGACTGGATCGACTCGGCTTATATTCACTGGAATTTAGAAGAATGAGAGGGGATCTCATAGAAACATATAAAATTCTGACGGGATTGGACAGGTTAGACGCAGGAAGAATGTTCCCGATGTTGGGGAAGTCCAGAACCAAGGGTCACAGTCTAAGGATGAGGGGTAAGCCATTTAGGACCGAGATGAGGAGAATCTTCTTCACTCAGAGAGCTGTGAGCATGGAATTCTCTACCACAGAAAGTTGTAGAGGCCAATTTGTTAGATATATTCAAAAAGGAGTTAGATGTGGCCCTTACGGCTAAAAGGGATCAAGAGGTATGGAGAGAAAGCAGGAATGGGGTACTGAAGTACATGATCAGCCATGATCATATTGAATGGTGGTGCAGGCTCGAAGGGCCGAATAGCCTACTCCTGCACCTATTTTCTATGTTTCTATGATTAGACCAGGTTCATGTGGAAAGGCTATTTGAGTTAGACACACTAGAAAGAAATAAGAAAGGGAATACAAATACCTGTATAAGTTATGTGAGCATTGAACTAGGTTAGGTGTTAGGAGGTTTTTTTCCCACCACAGAGTTGTCAACCTCAGAAATGAAGGTTCCAACACATGCTGTGACTGAATGCGTTCAAAAGGGAGCTGGATGAGTTCTGAGCGTGACCAACATAACTGCATACAGAAGGTCGGTGGGTAGCAGAGATGTTTTCTAAATTGACCAAAAGACTTTTGCCTGTCCCATGAGACTGTGTGACTGGGGGTGGTATGGTAGATGAGGATGATGGTGTGTACAAATCACACCACGAAAATACAGGCAGGTTTGATGAACCAGTGTGCCTTTTCCGGCTTTGCTTTTTTGTTTGCAGCCATCAAGATTACTCAGTCCAGAACAGGGATTTTTTTATATATATAAAAGCACTCACACTTAAGACTATCAGGTCTGTGAGACAAGTCCTGTAATCTATTAATTTTAGCTAAATGGCAATTATAGGCAAAGGGCAATACTCACCGAAATAGATTTTCAGCTCCTGCTCGCATTCGCATCTCCTTGTTAATCTGCTGGTTAATCCGGGCACGGCGGTTTTGCAGCTTGCTCCGCTGGGTCTGTGCAAAGGGATCACAGCCCTATAAATCAAACAAATAAAGTGTGTTTTTATAAGATGCAAACATTCATAGAATCATATAATCTTACAGCACAAAAGGAGGCCATTCAGCTCAGCATGGCTGAGTCAGTTCTTTGAAAGAGCTATCCAATTAATCCCACTATCTTGCCCTTTCGCCATAGCCATGTAAATTCTGTGTTTTCAACAATAACTTGTATTTATATAGCGCCTTTAATGTAGTGAAACATCCCAAGGCACTTCAAAGGAGTATTACAAGATGAAAAATGTGACACCGAGCCACACAAGGAAAAATTAGGACAGGTGACCAGAGGCTTGGTCAAAGAGGTAGGTTTTAAGGAGCCTCTTGAAGGAGGAAAGAGAGGTATAGAGGCAGAGAGGTATAGGCAGGGATTCCAGAGCTTAGGGCCGAGGCAACAGAAGGCACAGTCATCAATGGTTGAGCGATTATAATCAGGGATGCTCAACAGGGCAGAATTAGAGGAGCGCAGAAATCTTGGGGTGTTCTGTCGCTGAAGGAGATTACAGAGATAGGGAGGGGCGAGGCCATGGAGGGATTTGAAAATAAGGATGAGAATTTTGAAATCGAGGCATTGCTTAATTGGGAGCCGATGTAGGTCAGCGAGCACAGGGGTGATGGTGAACGGGACTTGGTGCGAGTTGGTACAAGGGCAGCCGAGTTTTGGATCATCTCCAACACTCGTTTACGTAGTGTAGAATGTGGGAGGCCAGCCAGGAGTGCGTTGGAAGAGTCAAGTCTAGAGGTAACAAAGGGATGGATGAGAGTTTCAACAGCGGATAAGCTGAGGCAAGGGCGGAGATGGATAATG
The DNA here is from genome assembly GCF_044704955.1 of Pristiophorus japonicus. Lineage (NCBI taxonomy): Eukaryota > Metazoa > Chordata > Chondrichthyes > Pristiophoridae > Pristiophorus > Pristiophorus japonicus. Next base: position 489,400,109 of record NC_091977.1, on the reverse strand, counting down.
TTATGGAGGTGGAAATAGGCGGTCTTAGTTATGCTGCGGATGTGGTTGAAAGCTCATTTCAAGGTTGCAAACAGTCTGGGTCAGCCTCAGACAGAAGTTGGGGAGAGGGATGGAGTCAGTGGCTAGGGAACGGAATTTGTGGCGAGGACCGAAAACAATGGCTTCGGTCTTCCCGATATTCAATTGGAGAAAATTTCCGCTCATCCAGAACTGGATGTCAGACAAGCAGTCTGACAATTTAGAGACCGCAAAGGTGTCAAGAGAAGTGGTAGTGAGGTAGAGCTGGGTGTCATCAGCGTACATGTGGAAACTGACAATGTTTTTGGATGATGTCGCCAAGGGACAACATGTAGATGGGAAATACGAGGTGGCCAAGGATAGATCCTTGTGGAACATCAGAGGGCGGGGAAAGATCCGTTGCAGGTGATTCTCTGGCTACGATTAGATAGATAAGAATGGAACCATTCAGCTGGGATCGGTCCCACCCAGCTGAACAATGGTGGAGAGGCGTTGGAGAAGTATAGAGTGGTCAACCGTGTCAAAGGCTGCAGACAAGTCAAGAAGAACGAGGATAGACAGTTTGCCTTTGTCACAGTCACAAAGGATGTCATTTGTGACTTTGATGAGAACCGTTTCAGTACTGTGGCAGGCGTGGAAACCAGATTGGAGGGATTCAAACAAGGAATTGTGGGAAAGATGGGCAAGGATATGGAAGGCGACAACACGTTCAAGGGCATTGGAGAGGATAGGGAGGTTGGAGATGGGGCGATCGAGGGTTGTTTTTTTGAGGAGAGGGGTGATGACGGCAGATTTGAGGAAGGGGGGACAGTACCCGAGGAGAGAGAACCATTAACAATGCCAGCTAACATGGGAGCCAGAAAAGGAAGTTGGGTGGTCAGCAGTTTAGTGGGAATAGGGTCAAGGGAGCAGAAAGTGGGTCTCATGGATAGGATGAGCTCAGAGAGGTCATAAGGGGAGATCGGAGAGAAACTGGAGAAAGATGTGAGGTCAGGGCTAGGGTAGGGGGGATCCTTACAGGAAGTTTAGCCCAGTGGGCTAGGGGAAGGAAGTGAAGTGGCAGGGGCGGCCGAACGAATGGTCTCAATCTTAAAGACAAAAAAGTCCACGAGTTCCTCACACTTATTGTTGGAGACTGGGGAGAGGGTTTTAAAAAGACGGGTAGCAGTGGAGAATAGAAGCCGGGGTTTATCTTTACATTTCAGATTTATTCTGGAATAGTGAGCAATTTTGGTAGGCGAGAGCAGGATCCAATAATGCTTTATGTGGTCCAGCCAGATCTGGCAGTTGGAATCAATCATTAAGGATGAAATAGCAGCGCATTTGGAAAGCAGTGACAGGATCAGTCCAAGTCAACATGGATTTATGAAAGGGAAATCATGCTTGACGAATCTTCTGGAATTTATTGAGGATGTAACTAGCAGAGTGGACAAGGGAGAACCAGTGGATGTGGTGTATTTGGACTTTCAAAAGGCTTTTGACAAGGTCCCACACAAGAGATTGGTGTGCAAAATCAAAGCACATGGTATTGGGGGTAATGTACTGGTGTGGATAGAGAACTGGTTGGCAGACAGGAAGCAGAGGGTCGGGATAAACGGGTCCTTTTCAGAATGGCAGGCAGTGACTAGTGGAGTGCTGCAGGGCTCAGTGCTGGGACCCCAGCTCTTTACAATATACATTAACGATATGGATGAAGGAATTGAGTGTAATATCTCCAAGTTTGCGGATGACACTAAACTGGGTGGCGGTGTGAGTTGTGAGGTGGACGCTAAGAGGCTGCAGGGTGACTTGGACAGGTTAGGTGAGTGGGCAAATGCATGACAGATGCAGTATAATGTGGATAAATGTGAGGTTATCCATTTTGGGGGCAAAAACACGAAGCCAGAATATTATCTGAATGGTGGCAGATTAGGAAAAGGGGAGGTGCAACGAGACCTGGGGGTCATGGTTCATCAGTCACTGAAAGTGGGCACGCAGGTACAGCAGGTGGTAAAGAAGGCAAATGGTATGTTGGCCTTCATAGCTAGGGGATTTGAATATGGGAGCAGGGAGGTCTTAATGCAGTTAGTGAGGCCTCACCTGGAATGTTGTGTTCAGTTTTGGTCTCCTAGTCTGAGGAAGGACGTTCTTGCTATTGAGGGAGTGCAGCGAAAGTTCACCAGACTGATTCCAGGGATGGCTGGGCTGTCATATGAGGAGAGACTGGATCAATTGGGCCTTTATTCACTGGAGTTTAGAAGGATGAGAGGGGATCTCATAGAATCGTATAAGATTCTGACGGGACTGGACAGGTTAGATGCGGGAAAAATGTTCCCGATGTTGGGGAAGTCCAGAACCAGGGGACATAGTCTTAGGATAAGGGGTAGGCCATTTAGGACTGAGATGAGGGGAAACTTCGTCACTCAGAGAGTTGTTAACCTGTGGAATTCCCTACCGCAGAGAGTTGTTGAGGCCAGTTCATTGGATATATTCAAGAGGGAGTTGGATATAGCCCTTACGGCTAAAGGGATCAAGGGGTATGGAGAGAAAGCATGAAAGGGGTACTGAAGGAATGATCAGCCATGATCTTATTGAATGGCAGTGCAGGCTCGAAGGGCCGAATGGCCTACTCATGTGCCTATTTTCTATGTTTCTATGCTAAACCAATTGTACATATCCATTTCCCTTCAGAAAGTAACTAAAGAATCTGCTTCCACCATCCTTTCAGGCTGTGTATTCCAAATCAGAACAGCTCGCTGCATTAAAAAAAAAATTCTCATCTCCCCACCCTGGTTTTTTTGCCAATTATCTAAAATGTGTTTTGTCTGGTTATCGACCCTCGTCAGTAGAAGCAGTATTTCCCTATCTACTCTGAAAATACGACAACATTTTGAACAGCTCTGTGAAACTCCCCTTAACCTGCCTTGATATTAGCACATACTCAATAGTAATTACGTCACAACACCATCAAAGATGCTTATGCTAAAGATATTGGCCCGGAATCTGCAGTCTGGATGACAGCAAACTGACAGCGTTTGCCATCATTCCGTCTTTGAAACATGACCACAACTTCGGGATTTAGCGCATGCAGAAATCCTGAAGTTGCGGTCAGTCATTGACAACTCCAAAACAGGCTGCGCTCCCTCTCTTCTCTTCTCGCCTCCCACCTCCCCCCCTGCCCCACCACACCACACCAACTGTGAAATTTATAAAAACCAAAATACATGTTATATTTCCCATTAAAAGTTAGACTCAAAAGGGATCAGGTGTAACTGGGGTTTTAACAGCATATTGCCTGCTAAATAAAGGTTATGGGCCTGAAAAACTAATTTTAATTACATGCAGTGTGAAATTTATCTACTTTAATAAAACAATTTTTTTTTCAAATAAACTTAAAAAAATATATAATTTGTTTTCAAGTTTGTTTATCTTTATTTCAGGTTTGCCTTTTCCAACTGCAAGCCCCGATCTTTGTTTTGCTCTAACATTTTTTAAAAAGTTAGAATGTTAAGAGCTTATCCACTTCCTTTCTTGTCTGTGAGAATTCTGCGCTTTGATTGGCTGCTGAGACAGCTGGATGGCATCGCAGCACCTCGCACTATGGAATTCCCACTATACTCCATTGATTTGAACTGAACATCGGAAAGCGTGAACTTCTCGTCAGAGATTGCGAGATCTTTGTGCGATGCTTACTTCGGACCAGCGGTGAGCGGCAGCCAATCAAAGCGCAGAATTCTCACAGACAAGAAAGGAAAGGGAAGGTGGCTCAACCGTGGCTATCAAGGGAAATCAGGGATAGCATTAAAGCCAAGAAGTGGCATACAAATTGGCCAGAAATAGCAGCGAACCCAGGGACTGGGAGAAATTTAGAACTCAGCAGAGGAGGACAAAGGGTTTGATTAGGGCAGGGAAAATGGAGTATGAGAAGAAACTTGCAGGGAACATTAAGACGGATTGCAAAAGTTTCTATAGATATGTAAAGAGAAAAAGGTTAGTAAAGACAAACGTAGGTCCCCTGCAGTCAGAATCAGGGGAAGTCATAACGGGGAACAAAGAAATGGCGGACCAATTGAACAAGTACTTTGGTTCGGTATTCACTGAGGAGGACACAAACAACCTTCCGGATATAAAAGGGGTCGGAGGGTCTAGTAAGGAGGAGGAACTGAGGGAAATCCTTATTAGTCGGGAAATTGTGTTGGGGAAATTGATGGGATTGAAGGCCGATAAATCCCCAGGGCCTGATGGACTGCATCCCAGAGTACTTAAGTAGGTGGCCTTGGAAATAGTGGATGCATTGACAGTCATTTTCCAACATTCCATTGACTCTGGATCAGTTCCTATGGAGTGGAGGGTAGCCAATGTAACCCCACTTTTTAAAAAAGGAGGGAGAGAGAAAACAGGGAATTACAGACCGGTCAGCCTGACATCGGTAGTGGGTAAAATGATGGAATCAATTATTAAGGATGTCATAGCAGTGCATTTGGAAAGAGGTAATATGATAGGTCCAAGTCAGCATGGATTTGTGAAAGGGAAATCATGCTTGACAAATCTTCTGGAATTTTTTGAGGATGTTTCCAGTAGAGTGGACAAGGGAGAACCAGTTGATGTGGTATATTTGGACTTTCAGAAGGCTTTCGACAAGGTCCCACACAAGAGATTAATGTGCAAAGTTAAAGCACATGGGATTGGGGGTAGTGTGCTGACATGGATTGAGAACTGGTTGTCAGACAGGAAGCAAAGAGTAGGAGTAAATGGGGACTTTTCAGAATGGCAGGCAGTGACTAGTGGGGTACCGCAAGGTTCTGTGCTGGGGCCCCAGCTGTTTACACTGTATATTAATGATTTAGACGAGGGGATTAAATGTAGTATCTCCAAATTTGCAGATGACACTAAGTTGGGTGGCAGTGTGAGCTGCAAGGAGGATTCTATGAGGCTGCAGAGCGACTTGGATAGGTTAGGTGAGTGGGCAAATGCATGGCAGATGAAGTATAATGTGGATAAATGTGAGGTTATCCACTTTGGTGGTAAAAACAGAGAGACAGACTATTATCTGAATGGTGACAGATTAGGAAAAGGGCAGGTGCAAAGAGACCTGGGTGTCATGGTACATCAGTCATTGAAGGTTGGCATGCAGGTACAGCAGGCGGTTAAGAAAGCAAATGGCATGTTGGCCTTCATAGTGAGGGGATTTGAGTACAAGGGCAGGGAGGTGTTGCTACAATTGTACAGGGCCTTGGTGAGGCCACACCTGGAGTATTGTGTACAGTTTTGGTCTCCTAACTTGAGGAAGGACATTCTTGCTATTGAGGGAGTGCAGCGAAGGTTCACCAGACTGATTCCCGGGATGGCGGGACTGACCTATCAAGAAAGACTGGATCAACTGGGCTTGTATTCACTGGAGTTCAGAAGAATGAGAGGGGACCTCATAGAAACCTTTTAAAATTCTGACGGGGTTAGACAGGTTAGATGCAGGAAGAATGTTCCCAATGTTGGGGAAGTCCAGAACCAGGGGACACAGTCTAAGGATAAGGGGGAAGCCATTTAGGACCGAGATGAGGAGGAATTTCTTCACCCAGAGAGTGGTGAACCTGTGGAATTCTCTCTACCACAGAAAGTTGTTGAGGCCAATTCACTAAATATATTCAAAAAGGAGTTAGATGAAGTCCTTACTACTAGGGGAATCAAGGGGTATGGTGAGAAAGCAGGAATGGGGTACTGAAGTTGCATGTTCAGCCATGAACTCATTGAATGGCGGTGCAGGCTAGAAGGGCCGAATGGCCTACTCCTGCACCTATTTTCTATGTTTCTATGTTTCTATGTTTCTAACACCTTCGCTTCGCCGCTGACTGCAAATTCCGGACCATTAATTCCAAAGATATTGCACGTTAAAAAAAACCTGATTCACATAATAATAATACAACATATTATAAAACCAAGAGAGATAAAAACAGTAAACAGATAAAAATATTTTTCAAAAGCCTCTGATCGTAGCAGCTGTTACTCCAACCATATTCTAATTTTAATTAAAAATAAATAATATGCCACTCAACATTTCCTACATACAAGATCCCAATTTCGGCAATATCAGGATAGTGCAGAGTACAGGTACATATTATATCCATAAGACATAAAGGAGTGAAAATCTTATGGCAATCAATCACCAGCTTCTCAGTGTAAGTGACTCTGGCAGAAGATTCAAAGAACATAAGAAATAGGTACAGGAGTAGGCCATACGGCCCCTCGAGTCTGCTCTGCCATTTAATCCGATCATGGCTGATCCGATCATGGACTCAGCTCCACTTCCCTGCCCGCTCTCCATAACCCCTTATCGTTTAAGAAGCTGTCTATTTCTGTCTTAAATTTATTCAATGCCTCAGCTTCCACAGCTCTCTGAGGCAGCGAATTCCACAGATCCACACCCTCAGAGAAGAAATTTCTCCTTATCTCAGTTTTAAATGGGCAGGCCATTATTGTAAGATTCTGCCTTCGAGTTCTAGTATCCCCTATCAGTGGAAACATCCTCTCTGCATCCACCTTGTCAAGTCACCTCATAATCTTATACGTTTCGATAAGATCACCTCTCATTCTTCTGAATTCCAATGAGTAGAGGCCCAACCTACTCAACCTTTCCTCATAAGTCAATCCCCTCATCTCTGGAATCAACCTTGTGAACCTTTTCTGAACTGCCTCCAAAGCAAGTATATCCTTTCGTAAATATGGAAACCAAAACTGCACGCAGTATTCCAGGTGTGGCATCACCAATACCCTGTACAACTGTAGCAAGACTTCACTGCTTTTATACTCCATCCCCTTTGCAAGAAAGGCCAAGATTCCATTGGCCTTCCTGATCACTTGCTGTACCTGCATACTAACCTTTTGTGTTTCATGCACAAGTACTCCCAGGTCCCGCTGTACTGCAGCACTTTGCAATCTTTCTCCATTTAAATAATAACCTGCTCTTTGATTTTTCCTGCCAAAGTGCATGACCTCACACTTTCCAACATTATACTCCATTTGCCAAATTTTTGCACACTCACTTAGCCTGTCTATGTCCTTTTGCAGATTCTGTGTGCTCCAATTGGCTCCCGCTCAGCCACTGACACAATACATGCTGATCCCAAGAGATTCTTAAAGGTGATGTTGGACAGAGAAAAACATGGCACACGTGGGACGCAACTCTCAATTCCAGAATCCATTGATTGCCTAATCTCAGCTGAGCTGCACAGGGAGGTTAGAGAGCAGAAAGGCATCTCCGAGTGATATCCATTAGTCATTATAACTCGGCTGGCCACAGATGCTACAAGGCCTCAAAACTGCTCATTCACTGCTACTATATCTAGCAACTGTCCATCTCTTGTCATTCTGGTCTCTTTAATTATCTATACTTTATCTTATCTAGGTAGACATTTAGCTTACCAAATGTTGGATTGTATTACAGTCGTTAATTGCATCTGTAACATTGGAGGCCCAGGCACCGTAATTCCGTGACTGTGGGATTTAGTACAGACTTCCCCTGCCATTGACCCCCTGTTTCTGTCACCTGTTTTCCCTGGCTTTAACTATTTTTATTCATTTTTGGGATGTGGGCCTCTCTGGCAAGAATGGCATTCATTGCCCATTCCTAGTTGCCATGCAGTGGTGGTGGTGGGCCTTCTTCTTGAACCACTGCAGTTTGTATGGTGAACGTGCTCCCACAATGCGGTTACGTCGGGAGTAGTGATTTGATACAACCGATTTGTTTGCTAGGCCATTTCTGAGCGAAGTTAAGACTAAGTAGCTGCAAATCAATAGGGACCAAAATCATTCTAATTAAAAACAGTCAGGGCCCGAATTTGGTCCCGGCTACAGCCCGCCCATTTCTCAGCAGTCCCCGGGCGGGAGATCCATTTTGCCACCAGGTCCCGTCGGGAGCTATTTTCAGCTCCGTTGTGTGGGCGGCAGTGAGAGCAGCAGTCGGCAGTGGGACTCGGCGGAACTTTTGCAGTCAGTTTTTATGTTTTTATGTTTCCGGCAAGCTTCCCCTCGTACTCTATTTTGCCCCTCTTAATTAATTAAACTCTTTGCCCTCCTCTGCTGAATTCTAAATTTCTCCCAGTCCTCCAGTTTGCTGCTTTTTCTGGCTAATTTGTATGCCTCTTCCTTGGATTTAACACTATCTTTAATTTCCCTTGTTAGCCACCTTCCCCGTTTTATTTTTACTCCAGACAGGGATGTACAATTGTTGAAGTTCATCCATGTGATCTTTAAAGGTTTGCCATTGCCTATCCACCATCAACCCTTTAAGTATCATTTGCCAGTTGAATCAGGCCAATTCGCGCCTCATACCGTCAAAGTTACCTTTCCTTACGTTCAGGACCCTAGTTTCTGAATTAACTTCGTCACTCTCCATCTTAATAAAGAATTCAACCATATTATGGTCATTCTTCCCCAAGGGGCCTCGCACAACAAGATTGCTAATTAGTTCCTTCTCATTACACATCACCCAGTCTAGGATGGCCAGCTCTCTGGTTGGTTCCTCGACATATTGGTCTAGAAAACGATCCCGAATACACTCCAGGAAATCCTCCTCCACCACATTAGGTTAGCCCAATCAATATGTAGATTAAAGTCGCCCATGATTACTGCTGCATCTTTATTGCACACATCCCTTATTTCTTGTTTGATGCTGTCCCCAGCCTCACTACTACTATTTGGTGGCCTGTACACAACTCCCACTAGCGTTTAATACTAGGGATAGTATTAAAGCCAAGGAAGTGGCATACAAATTGGCCAGAAATAGCAGCAAACCCGGGGACTGGGAGAAATTTAGAACTCAGCAGAGGAGGACAAAGGGTTTGATTAGGGCAGGGAAAATAGAGCACGAGAGGAAGCTTGCAGGGAACATTAAGACGGACTGCAAAAGCTTCTATAGATATGTAAAGAGAAAAAGGTTAGTAAAGACAAACGTGGGTCCCCTGCAGTCGGAATCAGGGGAAGTCAGAACGGGGAACAAAGAAATGGCAGTCCAATTGAACAAGTACTTTGGTTCGGTATTCACTAAGGAAGACACAAACAACTTTCCGGATATAAAAGGGGTCAGAGGGTCTAGTAAGAAGGAGGAACTGAGGGAAATCCTTATTAGTCGGGAAATTGTGTTGGGGAAATTGATGGGATTGAAGGCCGATAAATCCCCAGGGCCTGATGGTCTGCATCCCAGAGTACTTAAGGAGGTGGCCTTGGAAATAGCGGATGCATTGACAGTCATTTTCCAACATTCCATAGACTCTGGATCAGTTCCTATGGAGTGGAGGGTAGCCAATATAACCCCACTTTTTAAAAAAGGAGGGAGAGAGAAAACAGGGAATTATACCTGACATCGGTCGTGGGTAAAATGATGGAATCAATTATTAAGGATGTCATAGCAGCGCATTTGGAAAGAGGTGACATGATAGGTCCAAGTCAGCATGGATTTGTGAAAGGGAAATCATGCTTGACAAATCTTCTGGAATTTTTTGAGGATGTTTCCAGTAGAGTGGACAAGGGAGAACCAGTTGATGTGGTGTATTTGGACTTTCAGAAGGCTTTCGACAAGGTCCCACACAAGAGATTAATGTGCAAAGTTAAAGCACATGGGATTGGGGGTAGTGTGCTGACGTGGATTGAGAACTGGTTGGCAGACAGGAAGCAAAGAGTACGAGTAAATGGGTCCTTTTCAGAATGGCAGGCAGTGACTAGTGGGGTACCGCAAGGTTCTGTGCTGAGGCCCCAGCTGTTTACATTGTACATTAATGATTTAGATGAGGGGATTAAATGTAATATCTCCAAATTTGCGGATGACACTAAGTTCGGTGACAGTGTGAGCTGCGAGGAGGATGCTATGAGGCTGCAGAGTGACTTGGATAGGTTAGGTGAGTGGGCAAATGCATGGCAGATGAAGTATAATGTGGATAAATGTGAGGTTATCCACTTTGGTGGTAAAAACAGAGAGACAGACTATTATCTGAATGGTGACAGATTAGGTAAAGGGGAGGTGCAACGAAACCTGGGTGTCATGGTACATCAGTCATTGAAGGTTGGCATGCAGGTACAGCAGGCGGTTAAGAAAGCAAATGGCATGTTGGCCTTCATAGCGAGGGGATTTGAGTACAGGGGCAGGGAGGTGTTGTTACAGTTGTACAGGGCCTTGGTGAGGCCACACCTGGAGTATTGTGTATAGTTTTGGTCTCCTAACTTGAGGAAGGACATTCTTGCTATTGAGGGAGTGCAGCGATGGTTCACTAGACTGTTTCCCGGGATGGCGGGACTGACATATCAAGAAAGACTGGATCAACTGGGCTTGTATTCACTGGAGTTCAGAAGAATGAGAGGGAATCTCACAGAAACGTTTAAAATTCTGACGTGTTTAGACAGGTAAGGTGCAGGAAGAATGTTCCCAATGTTGGGGATGTCCAGAACCAGGGGTCACAGTCTAAGCATAAGGGGTAAGCCATTTAGGACCGAGATGAGGAGAAACTTCTTCACCCAGAGAGTGGTGAACCTGTGGAATTCTCTACCACAGGAAGTTGTTGAGGCCAATTCACTAAATATATTCAAAAAGGAGTTAGATGTAGTCCTTACTACTAGGGGGATCAAGGGGTATGGCGAGAAAGCAGGAATGGGGTACTGAAGTTGCATGTTCGGCCATGAACTCATTGAATGGCAGTGCAGGCTCGAAGGGCCGAATGGCCTACTCCTGCACCTATTTTCTATGTTTCTATGTCTATGTTTTCTGCCCTTTGGTATTCCGTAGCTCAACCCATACCGATTCCACATCATCCAAGTTAATGTCCTTCCTTACAATTGCATTAATTTCCTTTTTAACCAGCAAAGCCACCCCGCCTCCTTTTCCTTTCTGTCTATCCTTCCTAAATGCTGAATACCCTTGGGTGTTGAGTTCCCGCCTTGGTCACCCTGGAGCCATGTCTCCGTCATGCCAATCACATCGTATCCGTTAACTGCTATCTGCACGGTTAATTCGTCCACCTTATTCCGAATACTCCTCGCATTGAGGCACAGAGCCTTCAGGCTTGTCTTTTTAACATACTTTGACCTTTTAGAATTTTGCTCTAAAGTGGCCCTTTTTGTTTTTTGCCTTGGGTTTCTCTGCCCTCCACTTTTACTATTCTCCTTTCTATCTTTTGCTTCTGTCTCCATTTTATTTCCCTCTGTCTCCCTGCCATATTAGTTTAACTCCTCCCAAACAGCACTAGCAAACACTCCCCCTAGGACATTGGTTCCGGTCCTGCCCAGGTGCAGGCCGTCCGGTCTGTACTGGTCCCACCTCCACCAGAACCGGTTCTAATGCCCCAGGAATTTGAATCCCTCCCTGTTGCACCACTGCTCAAGCGACGTATTCAACTGAGCTATCCTGTGATTCCTACTCTGACTAGCACGTGGTACTGGTAGCAATCCTGAGATTACTTATATACTTATACCTTATATAGGTGTAGCACGACTTCCCTGCTTTTATACTCCATCCCCTTTGCAATAAAGGCCAAGATACCATTGGCCTTCCTGATCACTTGCTGTACCTGCATACTATCCTTTTATGAAGTTTATTTTATAAATTATGCTCCCTGTGTATGTTCATTGAATTACCGTGCACATTGGCTGTAAATTGGGATGTGAAAGGCACAGTATAAATACAAGTTCTTTCATTCTATGGTTCTGATGCTTTGATGTGCACCATAGACAAAGATGCTATTTTTTCATTCTGGTAAAGTTTATTCAACCTGATCAAACTAATTTAATGTTCTACATTATTTCTAGATTTGCATAACAGTGCAAGCCATGACAGCTGCAGTATATAACATGAATGAAAGAGCAACCACGGACAACCTAAAACACAACACCAGGGTTCAGATGTCGCAGCTCAGGTGATAATTGACTGATGATGATTATGACAGTAATACACTGTATATTCTACATTCGAACATACAAAATTGACAGGCAGGAAAAGACCAGCTGATCCATCAAGCCTGCCCCACACCATGATGGCCAGAGCATCATGACTAAACATTGTTTCCTCCATTTCCCACCACAGCTATGGGAGATGCAAAAGAATAGAATCATAGAAATTTATGGCACAGAAGGAGGCCATTCGGCCAATCGCATTGGTGACGGCCAAATAAAGAGCTATCCAGCATAATCCCAGTTTCCAACTGTTGGTTCGTAGTTCTGTAGGTTACAGCACTTCAAATGCATATTCAAGTACTTTTTAAATGCAATGAGGGTTTCCGCCTGTACCACCCTTTCACACAGTAAGTTCCAGACACCCACAGAAACAGAGAAAAAAAAACTCAGGGTGACTGTATGTTTTACTCTTTCTGTATGTGTATTACTCTGTTTATGGGGCTAGACTTTCCACTTAGATTGCTAGGGCCCAAAAAATGAGCAATGATCCAGCTCTCAGGATTGCTGGAAGATCACCCGTTTTTCAGATCGCAACTTCAGGCATTTTTTTTCCGGCGATAGCCCAGCAATGTGGATTGGGCCTTAGCAATGTGGAAGGCAAGGCGTCCTTAACAACGGTCTTTTTGCAAAGAAGGTTTCCCGCAATTCGGGAAGTCAGGGGTGATCCGGGCATGCGCAGAAGGCAGAGGGGGAAGGAGCAGACAAACAAACACAGAAAGAGAGAAAAAGGAGAGAGAGAGAGAGAAAGAGAGAGAGAGAGAAAGAGAGCGAGAGAGAAAGAGAGCGAGAGAGAAAGAGAGCGAGAGAGAAAGAGAGAAAG